>NC_133102.1:43679358-45101036 GCF_022965805.1 Primulina eburnea | reverse complement strand
TCATTTTTGAATAAGACGGCATGCTTTTGAACAGTATTTCACAATTACCTTGGACGTAAACAATGTGAGTGTTGCATGACAGCATAGGTACTATGGGGAGTCGATGCCGTAAGGAAACCGAGAGGAGGCATATAAGAATGCTAGCACATTATCACTTTTAAAAACTGAGCAACGCTCTTGCTGATTTTGCTGTATTGATTACTGAGCTGAAAAGAAACTTGTCTGCCCAGGCTTGCCCTGTTGTGCTTTTTGGTGGATTATATGGCGGAGTAAGAAAATCTTCCTGTGTTAGCTCTATTTAATAATCCAATTTTGTGTGATATTAAGAAGCTCAGTTTGTTTGAGACAAATGTTATCAGATTTATTTAACAGTGCTGGCAGCTTGGATGAGGCTCAAATACCCACACTTGCGATTGGGGCCCTTGCTCCTCAGCACCAGTTCTTCAGTTCTTCAATTTTCCTCCTTTTCTTTCTCTTAGTTGTGCCTACGAGCTTTTTATGCATGTCTCTAAGATTTTGGTCTGTTTTCCCTATACTGAACTTATCATTTATATAGTTTTTAGTTCACAGAGTTTTTTCTGTATGGTAACCCTTGCTTATTGATCTGTCATGTCAGCGGGGAAAGTGTTAGCTGCGTTAATACTATAAACATCTTGGGATTTAATAGAAAAGAGGCGCAGAGAAACAATGGGCTTCATTTGACAGAAACCTTCCGTTTTTGCCGGTAAGATTATACGACTGTTGCTTTCCTTTCAATTCTGTTCTCTGTGTATTTATTATACAGATGTTTTAACAATTCTTTTCTTAGCCCTGTGTCTAATCCTTCGGAAGCATCTGGATTTGGATATGAAGAAGTACATTTGCAGGAAACTGACAGTGCTGATGATCTCTGAGGTTGTCATCTGCATATAGTTACTTGGTATGGCTGATTACCCCATCCTGCTGATTTTCTAGCCAATGCCAGGAAATCCAATAAAGGAGGTTGATTTGCTGTACAATTTGAAGTTCAGATATCTGTAATCGCATGCATAAAAAATGTTAATTTTTAGCTCAGAAAATCAGTAAATCATTTCTTTTTACTATCTGATCTCTATATGCCGAATTAAATGCTCTGACCAATCTTATAACTTTTGGTTAGGTATGTAATAAGATCGACAATTGCTCCATAAAACCAATGTCTTAGAGTGTAAGCTTTGAAGGAGTTAGTGTGTATTACAATTATACTGATCAGTTGAATGCTTTGATCTGGATGCTTGATCCTCATGGTATGGATGGTGGATGGCAGGTGCGAAATCATTGAATTTAAACTGTGTTGTCGTTTTTTTAAACACTGATGCCATTAGGGAATTAACCACTGTTGTTTACCGCATTTTTACAGGCATGCACTGAGATGATCATGCCAGTCTCCAGTAGCGTGAATTCTAGCATGTTTCCATCGTATGATTTGATTATAGTTCAGATGAAAAATTTTGCTTGGAAAATATCATTAAGCCCGACCAACAATGGATAAAATACGGAATTCCGGTGACAGTATGAAAATCACGCTCAAATTTTACATACTATTTTACACTGTCACCATCAATGAGAGTAATCTATTTTTTTTCTTTTTGTCCACAATCTTTATCTTTTGTAGAAATGAAAATTTTTTTGGTTATTTAAAGTTTTGTTGACTATACTTTCTTATCTTTTGATTCGACATCTATGCTGTCATGGAAGAGTAACTTATTTTTCCCTGTTTTATTTTACAAAAAAACAATCAAAAGGATTAAGAAAGCTTTGAAGCTTTTGGAAGTAACATCATCTTCTCAACGGGTTGTTGGATCCCTGGGGTGGAGGCCAGTAAACTTAACATTTTTGCTCTTGTAAATTCTTTGACGTTAAATTTATGTATCATTGATGAGAATGAGTGTTGCTGGTGCCAGTGTACTGGAGGATGTATCTGATACCATTGTCGCCCTGTTTACTGAAAAAGGTAAACATACTTCGACCCTCTTTTCCCATTGTCAGCTAAGAATGTCCCCCCATCCTAATCTTTAAAATCTTATTTTGTACCGTCACCGAGACAAAATCCTTGGCCTCACCATATTACCTATACAAGCGTGTTTTATATGGTTGTTGATGCTTAAACGAATTCCGTTCGTCTGTGCAATGACACACTTTGAACAACTTGATTGTTTATAAGGTGCCCATCACTTGGATTTGCGCTCGGCGACTGCTGGATCCTGATTGGCTGGTGGAACAAAGGGAAGCTGAGGTCGATTTGATCCGAGATTGGCTGGACGAATCTATGAGAAAAGTAAGGCCTTATACGACGTCTAAAAAGTCGCTGCTACCCAAGGTAAGAATCTTGAATCGGCATCATATCTCGTTGTTTTAGTAGCTTGTATGGAAAATAATGTCATCTGTTTGAATCACGCTGATTTGAATGATAACCAGTGGGAAGTGTACATAGCCATTAGGCAAAAACTTCTGTGCGACGGTCTCACGGGTATTATTTGTGAGACGGATCTCTTTTTTGGTCACCCATAAAGAGTATCTTTTATGCTAAGAGTATTAATTTTTATTGTGAATTGGGTATTTTTGACCCGTCTCACAGATTATGATCCGTGAGGACGGTTCAACATGAGACTCACTCTAGCAATTATACCACCATTTTCTTGGGGTTAAATAGAGAAATTATGATGTACACACTGTTTTTTCTTTGCACCAAATTCTCTACTACCAAAAATTAAATTAACCTAAATACGAAAAGAAGTGAAAGAATTTTGGATAATTAATTCGAGTCTGTGTCGAAATAAAACCACCACTTATATAAAATTCAGGGCAGCTATAATGCAGAGAATTCAATCCGGATTTTATTTTCGAACCTGACATATTGAATGCTACGCTGTGGAAGTATCTGAAAAATATTTTAATTAGATATTTAAAAATGTGACATATATTTGAAGTTATTGATAAAGCACAATTATGTTGAGAATTAGCTATTATTAATTATGATCTCGGCTATATTTACCGATATATTGCGGATTCAAATATGTATATAATCCACCTCATTGTGATAAATATATATCTTTGGAGATAAAGATCGACCCACTTCAATCGTTCGAGAGAATTCATATCAAACATTCAGTTAGTCCTGAGAGGTCCTCTTAATGGTCTGGTTAAATGGAGGTCACTTCATTCATCGGATCCATCAAGTCATCTAGGGACTTAGTGTGTGCTCCATTTACCAGATTCGTTAAGAGGTTATACGAGAGCTGGTTACCTTAATCGACCTCTCATAATTCCTAACTATCGTTGATGAAAACAGCGTGGTCGACCTCCCAACAACGTTCTTATCCGTCCTCCAGCACATCTCATGCAACGATTGAGGAAGTCTTGGCGACCACCTCATATTCTCTGTCTTGAATGTTGAAGGAGCTGCGCTAGAACAACCTCCACATTCCTGTTTGTGTTCCAGATCCGAAGATCTGACCCGAGTTGCAAACGAGTCCAACTCCAGCAGCCTACGAACTCATCAACATCAATATGATTATTTTTCTCTCTTCTCATATCTAATATATTGATACATGATGTATTACATTGAATTTTGATCTATAATTAAATAAAAAAAAAAAAAAAAAACTCAGAAGAATAATTGAACTTACGACTTAATGATTTAGAAAATAAACTCTTTTCATTAAACCAAATGTGACTGTATAAATATTTTAACATTTTATTGATTAGTTAAATAAAGTTTTAATGTTTAATATAACTTTTAAAAATACACGAAAAAGTTTCGAAACTCACCATTAAACTATTATCGCACCCTTTGATATTCCTGTACAGGTTATCGATTTTACCTATGTAATCGTTGGTCAACCGCCTTGAATAATTCTGAAATAATATTTATAGGTCCCAGTCAAAGCAAAGATGCATTAATGAAAAAAGATCCTCCTTAGGGTGAGAATAAAACCTCCAAATTTTTTAAATCGAATCAAATTGTTTCTACACTGCTGAAATATGGAATTTAAATACACGAAGACTTCACCACTTTTCCTGGCTCTAAGGACTCAACAGCTACTGTCAACACAAAGCTAACAATTATTAAATTATTTCTAACAACTTACGGACCCATTCTTATGCAATAAAAAATAAAGAAAATAATGACCAACACACTAATGCCAATCTCAAGCTTTCACTCCACGTTCTCTGTCCATGTTTCTTATTCACTGTATGCTGTGACTTATTCAATCCTCGTATCTTGGGTTCCTAATCGACACTTTCTTGGATTTTCTTGGCTTATCACAAAACACATTAAACTTCTCGCCAACTCACCCAAGAACAATTAATATACCAAGAATCTAATGGGGCCGAATCAAAATCGCTGACGATTATATTCTTCCTAAACAGATGGATGTGTTTTCAGTGTGCAGGGGGGTAAGGGGCGACTAAATAAAATTTGCGACAAATTTATTTCCAGCTAAATAAATAACGGCGTAAAAAAATTATTACTTCAGGGAAGATAACCATGGCGCCGAAACGAGGAGCAAGCTCCCAAACGAGGCCGGTATTAGCGGCGAACCACTCAATGTCACCTTCGTTCCCGCAATACAGGAAGATCGGTCCCATTCGGTCAGGGCCCGTCCAGTGCTCGGTGTTGATGAGGTAACGTTGACGAAAATTTGGGAGCTCAGAAAAGCTGAAGTGATCAAGAATCTGATCGAAGTATCGAGTCTCGTACTGGTACCGTGGAGCTCCGAGAATCCCGTTATTCTTGGTGGGGCGAGAAAATTTGCCCAGAAATCGCGGGGCACGCTTGGAGAAGAGGTGGTTGGCGTTCCGGGCGGGGAGTATTTGTGGGCAGAAGGAGAGTATGAGAAGGCAGAATACGAGAATGGCAAGGTTCGCCATTTCTTAGTTTTTCGAGCTCAGGAAGAGAGAGTAGAGTGGAGGGTAGGCAGGGTTTTAACGTTGAGTGGGTCTCATTGAACCGTTTGACAGATCTTAATCTAAATAAAAGATCTGTCTCACAAATATCTCACACAATTTTTTATCTTTTAACTCCTAACTAGTTTTATGGTTAATTCTATTTGAAAAAATAAAAATAAAAAATTGACTTTAATAAATTCTTGACTTTTTAAACCATTAAAAAAATGACGAAAATATACAATCATTCTTTTTTTTTAAGAATAATTAATCTATTTAGAATTGTCTGAAATTTAATAGTCAGGGATTTTTTTTCACTAATTATTCTACATATGAACTTCTAAACTTAATTTCATCTCACATTTCATGTATGCATAAAAATGAAATGGCTCCACTATGATACACAATTTTTTTTGTAAAGCAGGGCTGGACCTCCTGCAAGGTCAAACAGGCCATCGCCTCAGGGCTGGCCCTGACAAGGGCCTTAGAAAATAATTGAATTCATGTCATTGAAGTACGTATATAAATACTATGTGCATTATATATTAAAAAATATGGACATAACCCAATGAAAACATGATTAAATAAAATGGTTATATTCATTGGAGATTTAATCCAATTATGTAGAGTTCAAACAATAACATTACACGTCTCATTAATTAATTTTTAAAAATTTTGTATGCATTAAATGGTGATGTTGGTCCAATATATTTATTAATTTATATTGGACCAACTGGTGGATTGGATTGTTATACTGATCTACTTATTGTTTATTTGACATTTTTTTGGATTTATGTAGTTGGCCCCATTTCAAAAAATTAAAAATAAAAATTTGTGATATTTACTCATTTTATATATCTCTATTTTCTATTTTCTGAATGAAATATTATGTATATTATAAATCATATATTTTTACAGTACTGGTTCAATATATTTATATATATATATATATATATATATATATATATATATATATATATATATATATATATCATTTTATTATTTTGGTAGTATATTACAATTTCTGAAAATTTCAATATTTTTTTTAATATAATGCGCAGCTGTGAGTACTAGGTTTTTTGGAGCAAAACTCACTTTGTTTCCTCGGATTTCTGCCATAAAATGTGCCAAAGCCTGTGCACATAGAAATATATACCCTCAGATTTGTTGATGCGTATACTAATGTTACATATTGAAATTTGCACTTTGGTCAATTGAGCTTTTTCCATTATGAATGAAAATTGGATACCTTATAGGCTTTTTGAGTATAAGGCTGCGTTTGGTTGGAAGGATAGGATAAACTAATGATTAGTACGTAAATGATAAAGAAAATGATTTTGTTAGGATTGTAATATATGGTGTAAAATAATATTATGTTCGGTAAGATTTTTAAGTGTAGGATAATTTTGAATTTTTGGATGAAAAGACGAAATTGCCCTTCCCCTTCGCGACGGCGGTGGCCGGTCGGAAATGGGCGGCTGGAAAAAATTAGCGACGGATTTTAAAAACCGTCGCTATTAGCGACGGTTTTTGAGAAACCGTCGCCGATCTGGTTTTGAATTATTTTAGTTACTAAAAAATTTGACATTTAGCGACCGTTTGAAAAAAAACCGTCGCTATTTGCGACGGTGTTTTACAAACCGTCGCTAAACAGCAGTCGGCCGGCGGTCCATCGCCTGTCGGCCGGTGCTCGGCCGCGGTTGGCGGACCGTCGGCGGTCTACCGGTGGTCGGCCGACGGCGGTTGTGGAGGCGGCAGTCGGTGGCGGGAAGTGGTGGTAAGTTTGATTTTAGGCGGGAAGTGGTGGTGAGTTTGAATTTAGGATAAGGGTAAAATTGGAAAAATATGAGGTATTAAGAGTGGGATAAATAATCCTAGGGGGTGAGAAGGTATTATTTTAACCTACCTAATATAACCTAATCATTCATAGGAGGGATTGACTTGGTTAAATAATCACCCCAACCAAACGCCGGATAGAGTAGGATAAAATTATCTATCCTACCCAATCACTCCAACCAAACGTTACCTAAATGTGTAATAAAAAATGTCACATGTAAGAAAATAATCTTAACATGTAGAGGACGTCACATCAACGGTATTTACATATATATCTACAATAGATATGCAACATGTAAACCTCTTTATTTATATATATATATGTGTGTGTGCGCGCGCTCTTTTTTGTGTGACTTGTCCTGGTTAATTGAGGCTCTATTCAGATCATGCTAAAACAGGCCAGGGGATTGGGCTTCAACCCAAATTAAGCTTGACTCGGCTGATCAAGCTCGGCTGATAAATTGTACCATTTTCAAATATTTTGAATTTTAAAAGAATAAAATACAATGAGAAAAAATAGTGCAATAAAGTAGAAACTTTTATGAAGTTAATAAAATAAATTAAAGCATTTCGACAAATTATTATTATTTTTTAAAAGGGGGGGAAATAATTTATTAATTTATATTCAGGTACCGAGCGAAACACCACAATATTCAACAGGCTATAATTTTAGCAACGAACCACGCCCAGTCGATCCATGAATAGAATTCAAATCCATTTTCTAAGAACTTCTGAGCTAAAACTTCTTGAAAATTTTAGAACTCCAACTAGCTTAGTCGTCTCGTGATCATTCAAATCGGAGCTCAAGTATTATATGATCATAAAGAAAATTCGAATTGAATTCTCCATATAATTGATTATAGTATCGTAAAATAACAAACTTTGATATGCATAATGTTTTCCAAAAATCCAGCATACCGGGGAAGAACAAATCACATTGATATCGGGGATCATGATTTTATCAAAATTAAATTGGTGCCTAAAGGGTTGATGAATCGCTGGTACGAATGAACAAATAGCTGAATTTTACAAAATACTGCCCTTTCTCAGGGTGGATTTCATCCTACATGTAGGGACACTACCTCATGATAGAATCAAAAGTACAAATTTAGCCACACATACACGGGGTCCACTAATTTTTTAAAAATCATATATGTGTGAATCTTGTCCATTCAAATCATGTGAGAACAGTGCCCTCACATGTAACGTCGAACGAACCCTTTCCCAGAACTTCACAAATCAACTTAATATGAGTCTATGCCTTTAATGAAAGGGAGTGTTGATTAATAGTGATTCATATATGGAAATAATAATTAGTATATTTAGTGTTGGATATTTTCACATCTTTTAGCAGATTAGTCTTTCGTTCTTGAGTCGTGGTTAGGAGTAGTGCTAATAAAATCTTCGAGGAGTTGCGATTTTTAGCATTTTATGCTCGAAGTCACAAGCCTTCAGACATGCACCCTGAAATAAGTGAGCAAGAAGCTGTCCTGTTCTTGCCTGCTATTCCTCTGTGTTATACAAATATCCTTCTTTCCAACTGTTGATTCCAACACATATATTGACGCCCACGAAGCACTGCACATGCATATTCATCCTCTACCCATCAAAAAATATATATCTACACAACAGATGAATGTCACCTCAACGATATTTACTTATACATAAGTACTCATAATGAACGTAGTGTGTCCAAACAAAGGTGAAGTTGGTTATGAAATTTGAAAACAAATATGGAAGCAGAGGCCCCACTGTATGATTATAACCAGCATGCAAATTCTCAGAGGGCCCTCCTATGATTAATTCCCTTCTTTTGTGTCTTTGACTCTCACATCTACTTTCGGTGCATCTCTTTATTACTAGTATTATTATTTATTTGACATGAATATGGAGGTCATGATCATCATACTACTTTAAAAAAATCGATGTAATAATTAGAAAAATGTTTGTGTAATGATCAGGGAGGGCGTGGAAGGATTTAGAGACCTGTGGAGGGAATAATGAGGCAGCACATCAAGTCCATGTGCTAAAAAATACTCAAATAATTTAAATCCAATCCAAATTAAGCTTATTCCAGCAGTGTTCCATAAGATAAAAAGTACAAAGGGTGGTTTAGGAAGAAATTATATTGTTCAAATAGATTTCTTGGATGTCAAAATTGGTGAAGAGGATTCTTTTTTGACAATTTTTTTTTTCTAAAGCATATGGCATTATTTCTAAGTACAACTTTGAATAGACATTGGGTATATATGAAAAAACTTTTGTGAGATAGTTTCACAAATCAATTTTGTGAGACATATCTTTTATTTGAGTCATAAAAACAATACTTTTTATTCCAAAAGTATTACTTATTATTATAAATACGGGTTTCTCACTACACTAAATGTAATTGAAAATTCGATGGGCATAGGAACTTTGTGACTCAAATATTCCCAATTAATTTACCTTTACACGCCGATTATTCCCATTTCCCCCATCTAGTCAACGCACGATAATATAAAATGCTTCGATTCAATCACGAGTCAGCCTACTGGTGGTGCGAAGTTGCCGCCATGCATTTTTTTTTCCCAAAATACGGAATGGCCGCATTTTGTTATATAATAATAATAATAATAAATTTTGTGCATTTTGTACACATTAATCTACCATAGAGTTCTCTCAACCGATGGATTTAAGTCAAATTTGTTCCCAACATTAAATTATTATTGAAATGATAGTATTCACAGAAATACCTGATCCAAAACAATATGAATAAAAAAAAAGTAATAATATTATTCAGATAAATACCCAATGTTGAGGGAAAATCGGATGCCCGAAAATAGATGCAATTTATAAAGTCTTACACAAATGATTTCAGAGTTAAGGGAAAATAAAAAAAAATATCAATCTGAAACCTAAAAAAAATAGTTGCTAATTACGGTATTATTTTGACTCCATATCTATTTAGTTAGATAATTATTTAACAAGTTTGATACGTTTTTTCTTTCAATATATATTTTTTTAAACATTGGTGTTATTGTTGAAGCTACACAAAATAAAATTATGTGAAACTTAGATTTATTTTTAGGAATAAAATTTGAGACACATAATAATCAGATGGTGCCAAAACCAAAACAAAAGTAGAGGGCGACGGAAGAAATATGAGCATTAATTATGCCACTCAACATTAATAAATCATTCAATTTTAACTATACATTTCTACCAAATAATTGATGCTGACAATTACTATGAAAACCTAATAAAACAAGACAAAATAATAATTAATAAGTGGATAATTTTTTTTAAAAAAAAAAAGAAAGAAAAGAAAACTGAGAAATTAAGGGGGAAAGGAAAAAAATCCAGGGGAAAAACAGCAATTGATCATGCTACACATCCATGGAGTGCACCATTAGAGGAGACGAAGAACGTGTAAGAAAACCCAAAGAAGAAGAAAGCTCGAATCTTTATGAAACATACCAGAAATGTTAATCTCCGACATGTCAGTTGAAGATGGCGTAATGAATCTGACGATTGATCTTTCAGTAATCAGGCATGAATTGACTGTTTTTGCCTTCTTCATTGGCCAATTTCTGTTCCGAAACCCTCAACCAAATGCAAACAGCAGTGAAACTCAGGACCAGACTGATGAACCCACTACCCAGCCCGATCCCTACGATCGCTAGAATCGAAAGCCCTTTGTTCTTCATCGGGGGTAGTGGGTAGCCGTAGAGATCCTTGTTACCTTCGTACGAGCTTGCATTGAATCGCGGCAGGTTCCCGCTTCGATTACCTAATGAAGCGGGTATGATCCCGGATAGCCCGTTGTTCGACACATCGAAAACCGAGAGCCTCATGAGTTGCCCCAGCTGCTGCGGAATCGGGCCCGATAGTTGATTGTCGTGGAGATCGATGACGTTCAGGTAAGCACAAAGCGCCAATTGCTGGGGGATTTCGCCGGAGAGGCTGTTGGAGGAGAGATTAAGAACAGCTAAGTTGACTAGATACTGGAGATCCGTGGGGATCGGACCGGCGATGGAGTTGGAGGAGAGATCGAGGGCTTGCAAATTGGTGCAATTCGAGAGGTAAGGAGAAATGGTGCCTCTAAGCGAGAGATTAGGGAGGGAGAGTTTGTAGATTCGGCCATTGTTGCAGGTGGCTCCCTGTAGGAACGAGGTGAAACCCTGACATGGGTTGGCGAAAACAGTTCGAGTCCAGTTCTGCAGGTTCTTGAACGGGTCCTCCAACGACTCGCTAAGACGGTTCAGGCACAGCTCGTCGTTCGGATCCGCAGCGGCGAGGGCTAGCAAGGCCAGAGCCAGCAGCTGGCCCGCAAAACCCATGTATTTTCAACGCATAAAAAGGTGCCCAGCAACGTAATATCTCTGTACAAGTGCAAAAACTAACAACAGAATCGGTGGAGGTGCATATTTCTCGTAAAGATTTATCTATTTATGAAATAGGGAATCGAGACAGAGTGTGACGCACGAAGCCCACAGTCCACAGAGGAAACTGAAAATGAGAGTAATGGAGTTGACACAAGTGAGGGAGAAGAGGGAGGGGACTGGTGCGGGGGTCAAAGATGGTGACTGCACGGATTCTGGTCGCGAGGGCACTTTTGGTATACCACCACCATTTCTATTGGCTTGTATTTTGCCACCAAATTTTTTTTTAAAAAAAAGTCAGCAAAACAGCATTAAACCGTAAACCAAATGGGTGGCTTATGATGGACTTTCGTGGTTTGTTATATTGACCAAATCAAAAATGTAAATTTTATTTGGTTTTATTTTAATTTTTTACTGGGTTAGTTTTAACTTGCTGTTTAGTCAAATCGATAAACTTAGTTTTGTCCGATTTTAAGTAAATATGCATCCAACTTAAGAACATGTCTCTTACGAGACGATCTCATAAATTTTTAACTGTGAGGTGTGTCAATCAAACCGACATTCACGATAAGAAGTAATACTCTTAGCATAAAAAGTAATATTTTTCATGGATAACCCAAATAAAAATCTGTCTCACAAAATATAACTCGTGAGATCGTTTCACACAAATTTTTATCTCAATCTAATGGATCCATCTATAGGGTTCTAACTTTTATTTAGTTACAAATAAACAATCTATTACAATACTATCTGATTTAACATAAAAAAAAATTATTAGAAGAGGACAAAATGATACATAAAGTGTTATTACAATCGGTGCATTGTGCCCTCCGCATAATGAAATGGTCCCCGAAGAATTTGCAACGAAACACAGAAAACAAAAAGAAGCAAAAATATATCAAACTCTCAAATTTCTGTAGCCTTATTACAACTAGAATTGACCGTGAATGCAAATGCACCAACATTTTGTTGGAGCCTAACTCCGATCCAAACAAACCCTTATATCATCCAGGCCAATGAAAGTGAAGGGTCTTCCATTTTCTTGAACCATGAATCTTTTTTGTGGCCTAAATACGGCTTCGTAAAGATTCCATTTTTTGTGGCCTAAATACTTACTTATTTGATTGTTTGAATTATGAGGTCCGATATACGGATGTTAGACAAAAATTTGTGTGAGACGTTTTTACGAGTCACATTTTGTAAGATATGTCTCTTATTTGGGTCATACATGAAAAAGTATTACTTTTTATACTAAGAATATTACTTTTTATTGTCAATATCTGTAGAGTTGACTCGTCTCACAGATAAAAATTCGTGAAACCATATCACAAAAGACCTACTCTGAATATTAATGTCTATAAGAAGGTGTTGTTCCGTATGATTTTTTTTTTTTTTTTTTTGAGTTGGATGTATTAAACATAAATTTTAATATTAAATGAGTTATAAGTTATCGATACGTATGTAGGATTTTCTTTAATACAAAAATAGTTATAATTTATTCAAGGAGTGTCTACGCATAATGGATAAAAGAGAGTTAATAAATATGATTCGGAGAGTTTCGAGGGATTTGATGAGATGGTCCCTCCAGACAACATGATATCAAGGTATTGGTCGAAGAATCTCGCACCGATTGAAAAACGTCGTGTGTGGGTATATGCTGGACAAAAGCATTATATTGTTACCAAGCGTGAAATGGATGTGAGATCGACTTGTGTTTATTGGTCCGCCTGATCAGGACCAACTCCGATTCTCACGCTCTAGATATAGATCGAGTTTATTTGATTTATGAAAAAAAATATATATTATTTTTTAAGTTAAAAATATTATTTTTCATTCTATATATGAACTCGGATATAAATCTGTGAGATCGTTTCACATTAAACTACTTATTAAAATAAATATGCAATTAAAACGTGATGTTAATATTTTTTTAACAAAATAAAGAGTAGGTAGGTTTCATATGACTGATATGAGACGGTTTCACAGTTTATATCTATGAAATAAAGGTAGACCTGATTCATATCAAGATAAAAAATATTATTTTTCATGAGTGAGTGATATGATATATGTATCACAACATTGACTCATGAGAAGATGTGGTAAGAATTTTTTTTAACAAATATTGAATATCTTAAAATTATTTTTTAAACAATATGAAAGTCATCATTTTTTTCAACAAGATCTTTAATAAAGAACCTTCTTTTCAATAAATATCTATAAATATGCTACTAAAGATCGTTTTGTCGAAAAATTATAATTCAACAAAAATCTAACAGAACAAATATATATATATATATATATATATATATATATATATATATATATATATATATGTGTGTGTGTGTGTGTGTGTGTGTGTGTGTGTGTGGTCGTGAAATATATTCATCACGCCAATATTTGATAAAGACATTGCTGGTGGAGGGCTCACGAAGGTACTCCAATTTTTGGCCGATACGCGTATGTGCTTTGTTTTATCGTCGTCTTCGCAACAATTCCATGTCTAATTTTTTTATAACAATCGTTTTATTTATTCTTGTTAATTGTCCCACATCAATTGGATAAATAACTTGAGAGTTGTATATATTGGCTTGGACAATCCTCCTCCCTAGAGCTAGCATTTGGGATTGAGTTAGGTCCAAGTTTCAATCTTAACAATTCTTGACGATAAATTTTAATTTTTTAGCTTTTGCGATTTTAGTTTCTTTTTAATCGAAAGTGTGATTAGAAAATAGCATGACCACGCTTTGATATACATGCAAATATTAGTGTAACAAGGATGATAACAAGGCAACAAGAATAATATATTTTCTAAAAATACGTATTAATTTTTAATTCATTTAATTTGTTATATAAAAACTACTTCTATTTGTGGATGCTGTTTTCTACTTCAGTCTATTGATAATGATTTATTAACTAAACTCAGACAAGGAATATAATAATATTTTGTACGAATAAGAAGTTTCATTAAAAAAAAAATTATATCCCAAATAAATTATCCTAATTTAATTTGTGGTGGATATATTACAACATTAAGAAAAAACATTTAATGCACCACACAAAAATTGCCAGTATTTAATGAGACTCAACAACATTGTATCCATCGCATGTTTAATCACATTACTCACTTTTTTTATATAAAAATTAGTACTGAACTTATTAAAAATTAGTCGTCCAAGAATTTTTTTAATTAAAAAAACTTGTTAAATTAATATAATTTCACATTTATTTGGAAATGAAACGGTTGGATGCAATAATTATGTCTGTTAGAGGAGTGACTGAGATATATGACGTGTAAAATTATATCGAAATGAATATTATATTAAAATACAAACATTATTTATCGCACTGGGGAACTGCCAAATGGAACCAATTAGGAAACTGCGTTCAGAACCTTCGACCTTTGATTTTTGGTGAACCCAAATTATAAAAACTAATACGATGTAAAGAAAACCAGACCCTACGTACCATCCATGCCATGCACGTGCAAAGAGATGAGATGGCGAAAATCAGGACTTAATATTCAAAATATTTAAATTGTAATAGAGTAACATGGTTGAAAAAAAGAACAATCTTTTACAATTGCGTAGAGTAAGAGAGTCGCTTACTAACTTTTTTTTTTTTTTTTTTTTAAATCTAAACTGATTATAGTAATTTAATTTTACATAAATATTCATAATCATCAAAGTGAGAGTGAGGCGACAAAATAATAAAAAAAAATTCACTTTTTCCACATATTCTTACAAACCGTAATCTATAACAAGTTACAAGATAAATAAAAAAAATCTATAACAAGTTACAAGATAAATAAACAACAATTAATAACAAGAAAACATTTATAATATAAAATATAATTTTTAAAAAAAATATCTAAAGAAACTTGTTTCATAGATATTTTTATTATGAACAGCTTGTCTAGTACTTTTTCCTTTAACTTATGAAGTGACTATTATTATAGTGTGTCGTAGAGTCGCACATGCACAAACTCCCTGCTGAATGACAATAATGCCTAAGCTTTGTTACATTTCAAACCTGCAGACTCGAGAACTCGTCTTTTACGTGCTAGATGGGACAGTATTTTGAAACTAAATATTTTTGTCCTACACTCTGAGTTGCGTTAGGGTTAGACGGATCGGAGTCGAGCCTGATCGGATCGACTATGGTGTAATAGTTGCAGGAGTAGTCTACTCCAATCCAATAACGAGTAAATAGAATTTCATAATGAGGTAGAACAAAGTAACAAAGTTCGTAAATAAAATGATTTCAAGATTTTATGTAGGCAAATGCCTTACCTTTACTATATTAAAAAAATAAAAATAAAAAATGACCCCTTGAATTGAGCCCGACAGCCTTGTTTCCTACTTTCCTTGTTTACTGTAAGCCTTCAGCCCAGCATGGCCTTGCCCCTTGGTCCAATCCGATGTACCGCTCATTTTAGAACATCTTCTTGTTCAACTTAAATCGACGTGTAAAAAATAAATCCCTCACCCAAAGAGGAGACCACGAAAGAAAATTGAACAACCCTGTCATATGACCATGAATGATTTCCTTCGGCGGACTCGAATCCAAGATTTTACTTATTACGTGCCGAGCGAAAACGGTGGCATCCGTCGATTTTCCCTCTTGAGACGCCTTGGCCCTCTCCTCTATTTCATCCTTGAAAATATTATAAATTTTCCACTCTTGATCTCTCAAACCATCATAGCTATTACCTCCAAAGTTCGATTTTATGGCCCCGGGAAGCACAAGTACTACGTCGATATTAAAGGGCTTGAGCTCGACTCGTAGAGTATGAGATATGGCGTGAATATATGCTTTGCTAGCACAATAGGACCCAGCCCAAGGGGTTGGAACTTTTCCTACTACACTTCCTATATTGACTATGATTCCACGACGTTGTGTCACCATGTGTGGAACGACATGTTGAACTAGACGCAACGCTCCTAATGCATTTATTTCATATGCTCTTTTGATAACGTCTAGTGAGAGTTCGGCTAGAGGGCCTACGCTCCCGATTCCTGCATTGTTGACTAGGATATCCAGCTTCCCATGCTGTGAAATCACATGATCGATCGTTTTTGCAACACTTTCGTCAGACAAGACATCCAGACATATCGTCTCGATGTTTTTGGATCGCAAGTCTAAGAGATGGTGCATTTTCTGGGGGATGTCGGACGCAATGACATGACAATTATGCTCAGCAAGTGCCTTGCAATATTCATAGCCGATGCCACCAATGGCGCAACCTGTGACCAACGCAACCTTTGTCATGTCACTCATTCTGCGTACGTACGTATGCCGATTCTTTTCTCGTCGTTCTTGGGATATATATAGTTTCTAATTATTCGAGGGACATGATCAAGAACTACGATTTAAAAATTATATTGAAAATCAATTTGAACTGGCATTTTAACCCTAAACGGGGCAGATCAGTAAGAATATGCTTCGATTATTCGTGATTAGCCGGCTACATTTTGCTTGGAACAAGTGAAAGGACAAAAATGAGCGGCACATACGATACAAACAACTGCTCAAGGACGGGGTTGTAAATTAGAACGAAAGATATATTATATTGAGGTTCTTTTCAAGAATAATCAAGTGTTTTCAATATAATTAAATTGGGCATTTTAATTATCTGTACGATGATAAACAGAAAGTAAATACACATTTTTATCTCTTTTTTTTAATATATATATATTTCCTGTCCTTTGATTTTTCGTTTCTTTATTTCATTAATACGTTGTCTACTTCTTGCTTGTATCGTACTCGTTTAGATGCTTTTTTATATTTTATTTATGTAAATCGTCATCATTTCATTACCATTTTCAACCTTTTTGTCCATGATCATCGTATAAAATTTTGTTCCTCCTACCCATTTGGAATAATTTTGTAGATGGATTTGGGAACTCATAAACGCTGCATGATTCCATAATAAATCGAAAGATAAAAGGACCACATAACTATTTTTTTAATTTTATTATTATAAATTTGAGCTGAACATGAGATAATGCACGCATGTTGAATCTCATCATTTGTATCTAATGGTTCGCTTGGTCTTTAGGATGTGATAATTGAGTGATTGATAATTTGATTGATAAATGTTTGATATGATAAGATATGTAATTTGAGAGATATATAATATTATGTGTGGTGTGTTTTTAAGAAGAGTGATAAAATCATGTCAAATTATTTCTGACCAAATTACCCTTCGATCTATTATTTTAATTTATTTCCCATTACTTTGTACTTCTCCCCAAACCTAGCTGCGTGTTCGTGAAAAAGAAGAGCCGTTATTTCTGACCAAATTACCGTCAGGAGAATACTGAATGATGCCAAAAAGTTTCACGACAAGGACATGGAAATAGGAGGGAACACAGTTGCGAAACGCAAGAGTGTTTGAGTGTTTGTTCGGGGAATGAATGGCGAATCTCTCAAGCCTCGTGCACGAGCTTCGAGAACGTATCGCCGCATCATCTTCGGCTACTTCCACTACCCAGAACGATGACGTTTTGGAGTCCAGATTCCGGGCTGTTCTCCCCAATCTCCTCCAAGCTTACGTCGTCCCTTCCGCTTCTGGTCCGTGTATGCCTGTAATTGATTCTTTGCTTGTCCTGTTGTTTTTTTTAACTGATTAAATTTGCTGCAGCGAAAGAGAGAGAGGTGATTGCAGTGCTTAAACTCCTGGCGCACACTGCCATGAACTTTTCCGGAGTTTTCTACCACGGAAAGGCCAGCGCTGTGCTTCCTGTTATTGGGAAAATGATGGTAGCAGACCCACTTGCAATATATTAATTCACAATAAGGGGTATTGTTGTCATTAAACTTTAGGAGTGGAGAAGGATAATTATTTTGTTCATTTTATGGATTTATTGTCCACCTCAAACAGTAAAATAGTCTAACAAATAGTCAATGTCAAATTAAAAAAAAAAAAAAACCAAACAACAGATTAATAAATAATCCATCCTTAATCAGACTTACCAAACTGGGCCTAAATGTATTCTATTAATATTGAATAGATAGTCATTAAAGAAGTGTTCGAGTTTGTGAAGTACGTGAGTATTTGACCAGTAGTTAGATTTTTTATATAAAATGAACGTTAAGAAAACAATTTCATTCATGAATATTGATGAATAATTCAGTTTGTGGCTTGCGTTAATCACATGCATTGTGATTAATAATTTCTGGGAATAAAAACGTGTAATTCTTGCGTATAAAATTGTTTTTTTTTTTACATTTAAAAAAACAATTTCATTTTCATCTTTAATTGCGGCCCCTAGTCGAGAAATATCACCACTTTTCTCTTTTTCATGTTCTCATACATATATTCTACGTGCTAACTAGGATTTATCATAACCAAATCAATTGCAAAAGCTGGAATTTTCGCCTTATGCAGTATGGTTATTTTAAAAAAATTATTTTCATATGAATTTAATTACAATCGACGAAAAATTCGAGATTTTATACTCAAGAAATAATCATATATATAATATATGTTTCGTAGTATTTGAATGAATAACTGAGGAATGTTAGCTTGAAATGAAACTGATAATTTATATAGGATTATACATTTACTTGGCAATGAAAGAACCTTCAGACAAACACGAACCTCAGAATTTATAATTATATTCCCCCACCCGTTTGGTCAAAAACAAAAAAAATGTTACATAAATAATCATCTATTCAAGTATCCCGGGAAAAAGAAAAAAGAAAGAAGAAAAACAGAAGCAGAGTAAAACAAATACAGAGCAGAGCTTCTGCATCAATATAGAATACAATTTGCACATTGCTGGCAATAAATGGTGTAATGTTTCTTCATTTCCTTGATCATGTCGATACCGACCCTGATGGAGCCAGCTTTTGCTCAAGTAGCTTTGCCAAGGCACTGTCGATCTGTGAAAATACCTCATGTTTAGGGAGACTTCCATCTACCTGCAACCGAGGGAAAAGCAAAATCATTGGCCCAAACTTTAAGGGCTCCCTGTGGGCACTCTAGATATTTCGGTCAAATATTGCTCCAGTCTCATATTCCATATACTCTAGTGAATGAATCGTGTCTTTGTAAAAAATAAGAACATGATACCCTATTTCAGTCACGTGACACATGATTTTCATCATTTTATGTTTTTTCCTTGTTATTTGAGATATGGGATTAGAATACGTGCATTTCAATTGGAAGAAATTGCATGATTAAGGTATACTGCATACCCTCAAGGTTACATCTCCATATATTGAAAGCACATCTTCCACATTTGTGTTGTGAGTGACCAAACGCAGTTTGACCTGGAAAGAAAAGAGCATAAATATACACACTGATATGCACGCTACCACTGCTTCAAAGAAACTGATGGGTGAGTAAAAACAACCAAACAAGGATAGAGACTAAAAATTGAAGAATGCCTTTTCTTCAGTGTCGTCGAATCGTTGCGTAAGTCTTGCAGCAATTTCTTCGGTTTCCGGAGGAGAATATTTTAGATGGTATATTTTTCCTGTAACAGGATCTAGTCTGCGCCCAACAACTCTCTCCACAAGGATGTCTTCAGGGACCTGTCAACACAGCATTGCAAAGGTACGTACAGACAAATAAAAAAGGGTATCACTTCATAACCACCAAAGCCACCACTAACCACTTTCAGAGAGGTAAAAAAGCACGACACGTTATAACTCAAATTTTCACATTTTATCGATAGAGCATAATCGTTAAATGGAAAGAGCAAAAGCAAAACCTCACTTCAAGAAGAATGAAGATATCCGGATCAAACCCAAAACCCTTGAGAGCATTCGCCTGAGATGCACTCCTTGGATATCCATCCAGTAGCCAACCTTTCTCCTGAGAATCTTGCTGTGATAAACGGTTCTTGACCATCTGTGAGAAACAGTGATGGAGGCATTGTTTATAGAACCAAGATGATGCTATTTCTTGTACAGTTTTTACTCGACGATTTTTAATTATCTGAGTAATATTTAAAAAGACAATCGATAGTTAAGAATACATAAATCTACCTACCATCACAACGATTTCATTAGGTACGAGCTGCCCTTTCTCCATGTATTCCTTTGCTAGCTTCCCGTTTTTCGAACCTGCAGCGATTTCAGCCCTTAAAAGATCTCCAGCCGCTACATGCACCAAATCATACTGCAAGGAGAACAATGAACAAGTGCAACAAGATACTTTAGAAGATCTGCTAGTACGGATGAAACACAGACCAAGCAGGAAATAAGACGAACATGCACCACAGGATTCTTCATAAATTGTGTTAGTACGAATGAAACACAAGCTAACAAGGGAACGTCATCATGATAGAAATAATTGAATGTTAAAAATTCCAAATACATATCAATTAATCTATGCTCTTTAAACCAATCAATCTACTAAGCACCAACAACAAAACTGACTATTAGTTAGAGGGAACCCCAAAAAAATTAAAGCCTTGAAAGTATTAGAAAGCCACATGACAAATGGGGTAAAAACTTAAACTAATCCAAAACCCGTATTAAATCAATGAATAAGCATAACAGAATAGCCACAGGAAAAGGGGAAAAAATTGTGCCAACTTTCGATTCACTGCTAACAATCATGTTCAAATGCTATTACACAGTTTAAATGCCAATTAAAAAAATAGAACATAGGAAAAACACCTTTTCAGTAATAAGCTCGCATTGTGTTCCTTTACCGGAAGCTGGAGCTCCTGATATCATCACCCTCAAAGGCTCCCCTTTTTCTCCTGATGCAACAACCTGTTGAGTAAATTAATCCACCAAAACATTACCACAACTACTTATTTCAAATATAAAATAAAATTAGGAAAACAAATAAGTTTACCAGCATACATGGGGCAGCTTTTGACTTTCTGAAACGGGTTCGGGAAAATCTTTGGTTAAGTTGGACAGATAAACAGGGAATCCAAGATTTAGACGATGGTGATCCTGAAGTGTTAAAAATCTGATTACGAGAGGAAGTTGAGGGCTTGTTTCGATTGCAGGATGGTGATGTTGCGGCTGTGAAGTTGACAGAATAAGAACTACACAAAGCCATTTTTGGCTGTTGATCTTCGTCTCTAGCAGTCACCACTGCTTCTTGAAATAAATTTGATCGTTATTCACAGTGCTTTTAACAACAATGAATCAAAGAAAATGAGTTAGGTCTAGTTTGATGGTGCGAGTTTATGAGATCTAAGGACCAAGTATAAGATTATATTAAGCTGTGGAGAGCAGCACACATAGAACAAATTTATTTTAGAGACCTTTTTTTTTGTGCTGGACAAACACAACTATAGAATAAAGTTTTGGCCTTTTCTGCTTCCTCACCAATTTCAAGAGTTTGTTTTCAATTGAGAGAATTCATTTCAATTACTCCAATATCATCTATTTGTGTCAATTCTTATTGTCACGACAAATTTATCGAAATTTGGGGCTGCTTTAAGCTACATTATTCATCGAGGGAATTGAAATATGGAATGGATCTTAGTGATAAGGAAATTGGAGGAGAGCTGCAAGAATTCTGGGTTGATAAGGAAATTGTTAATGTTGGCTATTTGTCGCAATTGTATGCTGTGATTGGATTTCTGGAATTTATCTGTTCTGAGAGAAGTATACTAGCAAATTTGCAATTCCCGTGTTTGTGTCCTAGGACAATTTAGATTGCAAGATTTTCTGCGATAACGAATAAATGGCAACAAATATCTGCACTGATAATTTAATGTAGGTAACTTGAGAATCTAGTCCTGATTATTGACAATCCAGTCAAATATTGATAATTTCCCTTCTTCTAGTAAGCTAAAGATGGTTACTCGTGTGATTCTTACTTTTTGTTATCACGATGAGTTCTTTTGGCATGGTGGTGGTTTTCACTCCCTCTTCTTTACTTCTCAACTTAAGATTTCGATGTGGTTGCCATTAAATTTGTACTCGCTACATATTTGTGCGCAGCTCCTGTTGCAATTTTCAATCATTGAACTTGGGATGCATTGTCAATAGAAACCGGAAAAAGTCCTCAGATATTATATAAATAATATAGGCTGATCTAGGACAAAAAAAAAGAAACATTCTCTAAATGGACCTCTCAAAGGTTTTTGCTAAGAAGTAAACCGGAGTGGCACCATGCTTTCTGTACATAATTATTACTAGTTCCAGTATGCGTGTGTTCAAACACCTAAAGCTTCTAATTTGCCTATCACACCCACACACACACACACATATATGAGAAAACAGAGTTATCGAATGAGGCTCGGACACGCATAAATAGGTCATCATAAATGAAAGGTCGAATACCATCGATAATCAGCATCGAGAAACGATTTTAATCTTCATCGCCTCACAAGAACTCACCCAAAAACAAAATTAACGGTAGTAAAATAATCAGCAAAACACACCCTCTGGACTCAAGAATATGAAAAGGAATCACATACCAACGGGGGAATTTACTTATACCTGAGAGATCCAAGAAGAAGAAGTGGGTTTATTTCTGCTGCCTGAGAGAGCGATGGCATCGCTGAAGTTGAAATTGTAAGAACGCTTTGACTGAAATAGTTAAAGGTGTTAGGTTGAAGATACTGGGCTGTTGTTGGGAGATGGGCCTCTCTCAAGATTCGGCCCATCGAATATAACTTACAACACTATTTTGGTCGTGAAATGAGATGAAAAAATTTATAATATATGGAAAAACTCGTGTGAGATGGTTTCACGGGTCGTATTTGTGAGACGAATTTCTTATTTGGGTCACCCATGAAAAAATATTACTTTTTATACTAAGAATATTACTTTTTATTGTGAATATGGGTAGGGTTGACCCGTCTCACAGATTATGATATGTGAAACTGTCTCACATGAGACTCACTCATAACAGAAATATAAATTGAAATATATGAATAATAAAATGATTTTAACTCCGATCATTTTAAAAATTTCAGACAAACATTAAACAAAACCTGGAATAAGGAAAATTAGAAAAAGGGTGATATTTTGAATGTAGTATGCATAATATGTTGCTTCTCTAATTTCCTTGCCTGGTTTTAACACAATTTCATATAATCCAAAATTTCTGGAACAATTTTTTTTTTTTTAAAGTAAAGAAAGGATTGTTTCATCCTGCCAGCCGGCCCGGATCACTCCACATGAGTGATCCGGGCCAACCTCTATGTACAAAAAAAAAAAAAAAAAAAAAAAAAATTGACTTGAAAAAGTCCGAGCCGTTAAATCGATCTTTGTGGACACTGCCAGTAGGGATAAGATCGAGTTAACCAGAAGGAGAAACATGCTCCTCCAAATTATTAACAGTAATAATTACTGCCGTCCTATATGTATTCTTCTTTAAATTAACAATTGACTTTCTCCTCCGTGTGCAAAACGTGTGTATATGATTTTTTGAACAGTTTCGTTTATTGTTTGAACAGGTTTGTTTATTGTTTTTTTTTTTTTTTGCACATGATTTTTGTAGATATTTTTTTTGAATGAAATATTTTGATATTTTCTAAAATAGTTATTTCAAATATTTCAAACTTAATAATCTTAAAGTTGTACTTGTAAATTATAAGAAACGTGTTTCAGTTGTTAGCATTTCTTCTTCTTAGTAAAACAGGTTTGAGGTAGTTGCTTGTACAGTTAATCAACACATAAACATTAAATAAACAACTTCGAGAATTTTCCTCCCGCCAAACTATTTCTTCTTGATTTTCAACATGGTATCCAGTGGCGGAGCCAGAAACTCGATTCTATCCGAGCTAGAATTTTAAACTCTAAAATCCATTAAAATTTTAAATTAATCTATCCGGGCTATTATCATATTTATCCAAAATTATAAAAAAAATTACATATAAATTTTTTTAAATTTTTTTGGACCACCCGGGCTTTAGCTCTCCCTCCGCCCCTGATGGTATCAGAGCTAGGTTTAGCAGGAGCTAAAATTTGTGACACTCCAATGGATCAAAATATTAAGCTCACTTAGAAGGAATTGATGACAGTACAGGGAAAGATGCTATCAATGATCCATTATTGGACGATGCTAGGTAGTATAGAAGGTTGATTGGTGGACTTATATATCTCACTGTTACAAGGCCCGATATATGCTACGCTGTTCAAACGTTAAGCCAGTTTATGAATAATCCAAAGTTTCACACTTGGATGCAGCCTTGAGAGTGCTACGGTATCTAAAGTCTTCGCCTGGTAAGTGGATTTTGTTATCTGCCCAAAGTTCTTTGTCTCTATCAGCTTATTGTGATTCCGATTGGGCAACTTGTCCCATGACAAGAAGATCAATCACTGGTTATTGTATTAAGCTTGGAAGTTCGCTGCTATCATGGAAAACCAAGAAGCAAGCAACGATTTCGAGGTCTTCAGCTGAAGTAGAATACAGGGCAATGGCAAACACAACGTGTGAGATAATATGGATAGTTGGGATCCTAAAGGACATGAGAATGCAGTTAACACTCCCAGTAATGGTCTATTGTGACAGCACGGCTGCGTTACACATTGCGGCCAATCCGATATATCACGAAAGAACAAAACATATCGAAATTGATTGTCATTTGATACGAGAAAATATTTGTGACAAGTTGATCAAAACATCTCATGTTTCCATAGGAGAACAACGACTTACTAACCAAAGCACTGGGAAAAGGCCAACATCAATACCTAACGTCCAAGCTTGGAATGCTAGATTTATTCCAAGCTTGAGGGAGAGTCTTAAAGTTATACTCGTAAATTATAAGAAATGTGTTTCAGTTGTTAGCATTTCTTCTTCTTAGTATAAATAGGTTGGTAGTTGCTTGTACAGTTACTCAACACATAAACATTCAATAAACAACTTCTGAAAATAGGAGAATTTCCTCCCGCCAAATTAAACTATTTCTTCTTCATTTTCAACAAATAATACTATTAATTTATTATTTAAATACACAAATATCTTTATATATACAAATGAAAAAGGACCTATTTTTCATTGATCACATTTTTTTAGAAAAATA
Organism: Primulina eburnea; assembly: GCF_022965805.1. NCBI lineage: Eukaryota > Viridiplantae > Streptophyta > Magnoliopsida > Lamiales > Gesneriaceae > Primulina > Primulina eburnea. The sequence continues at coordinate 45,075,976 of NC_133102.1, read as the reverse complement.
TTCTGACTACGTGTTCAGAATAATATTGCAATTATTATTGGTTAGTAATCCAACTCTACTTGTTTGCTAGCGTCTGAGCAATCTTTGACTATCTCATCTAATTAATGCCAACTTGAAAAGGTCAACAAATGGGGATATCATGCAAACTAATTTATTTTAATACAAATGAGGTGTGTGTGTGTATATATATATATGGTTATATATGTAACCAATTACATGCAGAATTAAGTAAATTGGATTATTTTTATATGTAACTACTATAATTTAATTCGATCAACATGATAGATTATAAAATATATACTTATACATAAAATATTTAATAATAAAGTGTGTAAAAGTTTAGGTTCAGTAATAATCGAGCTCAAACCGAATATAGATTATGAACCCGTTTGCATTTTAGGTGGATAACAATTTAAGCCATTTTTTGTTCTCTTATTATATAAAAATATGGCTCACTTTCTTCTTCTTTTTTCTTTCTTTTTTTTTTTCTTTTTTGTAATTGTTTTCACCTTTAAATTAATATGCCAAGTATCATATGTTATCAGAAGTGTTGAAATACAAAAATAATGAACGTAAACCGAATTTTAGGTTTTCCAGCAGGTTAAGTAGACATTAAAATAAGGACATGAAAAAGAAAGAAGAAAGTTTGCATCTTTCTCCATTAGGGTGCCATTGATTAAAGATGAAAATCAATGTGTTTTTTAATGTCAACGTTTCTTCTTCTTTTTTCTTTTGGTTGCTTTTGCCATAAGACCCCATCACACCTTTTTGGTCCAACAAATTATCCATCGACACGAGCCAAAAAATAAAATATTGAGTGATTATTGTTTTTCTTATATTTTTTTAATTCAAAATTCATTTTTTAAAAATGTCAAAATTGAGTATATGTATCTGTACATTCAAAAGATGAGCACAATCATTAGACAATATATCAAAATTATATACATACGAAGATTTGAGCTACGTATATGTAACGGTTGGTGTCAAATACTACTTTATCATTAATCTCCAGAATTTGTCAAATTTGATATACACAACCCTAAAGCATTAAAGCAGAGCTAGCCCCACTTTTGCTATTCTAAATTTCTAGTTCACACCATTCATCTCCTGTATAAATTGACACCGGCCATTTCTAAATTTAATTTCCTCAAGACATTCAGAAGAAAAATGTCTAAATCCGCATCCTTCTTCATTGCTGTTCTCCTTTTCTGCTTCGGTCTATCATCCTCTAGTCGTCCAACTCCGCTGATCCATGATGCCAAAGCCAAACACGAGGTTCGTTTGCAACAATTATATTTATATTTATATGAATTTTTTGCACATTAATGCCTGATGATGATCGTCAAATTAATTAAATTCACAGTAGTTGGGTTCTAAATATTGTATATTTCTTGTAAAAATTACAAGGTTTTTATTTTAACTTTGCTCTAATATTTGGAAATTTAGGTTGAAAGAGAGGGAGTCCGAGTTGAAGAAAATTGCCGAGGAATGGGTGAAGATGAATGTTTAATGAGAAGAACCCTAGCTGCTCATCTCGACTACATATATACTCAGAAACATAAACCTTAATTAGGATATATAGTTGCCAAGAATATATACACACACACACACACACACACACAGAGGTGGGGTTATGATCATGATGAAATATTACTGTGTTCGTAGTTGTAAGAAAGTATATATATAAACTTAGTTTGAAGGAACCCAAATTTATTTGTTATGCTTGCTTTGATCTTATGTTAATTAGATCAAGTTTTATTTGATTACATATCGCATTTCGTACCACACAATTTCACTGCATATTGGCTGTGCATGGAGAATTCAAGAATATTTGACAACTGAACATTATATTTTATAGGTGTATAAAGTTCACAAAACATATCTATTTTCGAGAACTTCAGGTGTAAAACCTTGATTTCTAAGCTATAATAACTTCAAATGAGGTAAAAATATCGGATCGGACCTAATACCGGAAAACTCTTATATCTTTCACACTATAAGATTAAAATATTGACATGACATCGATTATTCGAATTGAGTGACGAGCTAGTTTGAGAGAATTTTATTTCATCAAGAAAATATAAGCCAGAGAACACTTTGAAAATGCTAAAACAAAGAATCGTGCACGTAGAAGTGTAATGAAGAATTAACTTCAGAGATTTAAATTCAGAATGAGTCTCCCATGTCGAGACTGAATTATTTAGTTGACTGTCTGAGTTTTAAGATGGTCCACACGTTATTGTGGGAGAGAGTGATATGTAGAGATAATGTTTTGACTTTGCTGCTCCTTAAACTTTTGTTTTTATTTCATTATACGACTGATTCACACATACGTTTATATTTATTTGGAAAATATATTCTTCCGATTCCTTAAATCTCCTAAAAACAAAATAGTGGTCATGCTTTTAGGTAGTAATCATTCTAGTTAATTCGAAAGGAATCTTTATCTATTGTGATTTTTGTTTTTATACTATCAAATTCAATTTTAGTCTTTTTTTTTTTTTAAAGATTATGGTCATTGATGATCGATGTGTTTTTATACGTTTTTATACATTGATGATTGATGTGTTCCCTTATGCAGTATACCTTATTAGTATTTTCTATAAAAAAAAATAGCGATAAAATATAGAGTAAGTCTCTTGTGAGATGGTCTCACAAATCTTTATCTGTGATACGAGTCAATTGTACCGATATTCACGATAAAAAAGTAATAATATTAGCATAAAAATAATATTTTTTCATGGATGACCCACCGTGAGATCGTCTCTTACAAGTTTTTGCCTAAAATATATATATGACTAAGATGACATGTAACACAAAAATTGTGAAACACCATCAAACAAAATATTACAATTTTTCTTGATTTGAAATATTAGGGGAAAAAATCTCGAAAGTAGATAAAATATTATTCTTCCAAAAAAAAGTAGATAACAATTAGAAAATTGAATTTGGTATGGGCCATAAGTTGTTGTGAAACTATTTCTCAAATGGGCTCAGGCCCAATATGTATCCCTCACCCAGAATTCAAGATCTAGATGTAATCCTAAGATACGAAGAGGAAACAACAAACCAAGAAACACAACACCTCTCTCTTTTTATTATTTTTGTTAATCAAAGAATTATAATATGTTTGGTCGGAGGAGATTTCTGTCGCTGCCACTGGTCGTCGGCGCTGTCGTGTAAGACTTTTCTCCTCTTTCGTTTTCTTGTTTTCGGGTACTGCTTTTTGCTGCGATGTGTGTGGAGAGAAACCGGGAGCTTGTTTGATTGTTCCTCGACCATCCCTTTGCTTTTAATGGTATTTGTTGCCCAACAATATCTCGTGAAAGTTCAATGATTTGGGTTGAGTCTATTTTGCTTTGGATTTTTAGTGATTGCATTATTGGGTAACCTAAATCGGGAAATGAAATTTTGGGTCTGACGGTGGAAATAGCCGTCCACTCGTGATTTCGATCATTAAGTACTTTTGATACAATGGCGTGTATTGATGTCCCATAAATTCTGCTTACACATGTTCTTGGATGTTATGTTCTATTCAATATATATTATGGCGCCTTTTGAGTTCGTTCCGAAAACCAAGATTTGGAGTTTTTGGATACTAATTAGATAGAGCTATTTTCTTCCATGGAGTGCAAAATTTTAATGTTATCTTTTATGGTGGATGGAGTTTACTATGTTTGAAACGGTTGGTTTGAATGGGATGGATGAATTTTGCAAGGATACTATGACAGCATTGCTTGGTTTGATGGGATGGATGAATTTTCGCAGGGTCGGAGTTGTGTCAGGGAAAGCCATGTTCGGGCCTCCTCTGGATGAATACTGGAAGAAGAAGCTTCAAGAAGAAGCTGCCGTCAAGCAGCACGAGGCTAAGGTGTCGGAATGAATTTGTAGCTCGTTGAGAGATTATTACACCTTTCTTGGTGTGGAACTGCCATTTCTTCTGGAGCTTATAATGTTGTAGATGTTGAAAGAGAATCTTGAGGATGTGATCTGGGCAGATTTTACGGGTGACCGACTCTTTCTCGCTTCACCATCTCACAATGTTAAAATATGTATGAATGGAGTGGTGGAATTATGGTGCAAATATAGACTCGTTTCATGTTCGATTAGGAAAAGTGATTTGTAAATTGTTCGAGGCATGAGTTTCACTGAACAGACATCTGTATGTATCAAAGAGAAGAAATAAAGAACCATCATGGAATCATTGTCTTCATCAGTTGAAAGATACACATATTCCACAAACTTGAATGAACATGGACACAGATTGTTTATATTCTACATTTCTGTCGGAGATGTTTTTACTTGCCAATTCCAAATTTTCGCAAGAATATCCATATGTTGTTATCATTCAAGGCACCTCTGTTTCATGTAGCTTGGCAAGGAAATTTTGAATCATGGGTACAGGACCTTTTACATGTAAGACCTATTGCTCATGCAATTTGGGATCCTCATTTTGGCTTAAATTCCTCAACGGGTCGCTATGTAGATAAAATATTTATATGCACATATATTATATACATAAGTATATGCACTAGACTCATAGTGGCTAGTGGCTTATTTTTAATAATCAAATGGATTTGCCTAGCAACTCTTGAGGTTCCTGATCGAACAAGGATGGAACAAGACTCGAACAAAGGCGATTTTGGGGTTGCATTTGTGTTGGAAACATTTTATTTGAGTAATAGATTCCAAGGATGGTTTTGAAATTATGTGTAACTAAATATTAGAAATACCTTAATTTTGTCCAAGACCCATTTTTTTGAACGTTACCTAGATGAAAAGCTTTGGAATAGCAGTGAAGATTTGAAATCTGGACACAATTACTTCTTCTATCCAAATGCAATCTGGGTGTATGTTTTGACCAAATTGTTTGGAATCGGAGGATTTGAAATTTTACTGTCAAGTATTTCATTTACATACAAATCATTTCACTCGAACACAATCCGAAAGTTAAAAAATTCAGTGATCAGCCAAACTCCCCGGTCACGGGCACTCCCCGGTAATTTCTCCAATGAAAACTCGAGAAAAGATCTTATTGTTTCGAACGCCACCGTGCACGGCTGTTCTAACGAATATTTGGGTTAATATCCAATAAGCTCCCTAAACTTGTATTGATCACAGATAAACTCAACCTGAAGCGGAAAATTCTCATTTGTTATTATTGGAGCATAGATTCTGTGTATGTATATGTCATGCTAAATTAGTGGAGGAAGTTGTCTTCCTGCATGATGATATATTTAGCACCTAAGCATGCCATAATATTTGGTCAATTTGTCACAAGTCTGATACAGTACACCAAAGGTGTGATTAAGTTGGATGTCATATCCAACCTACCCCATGCTCCAGATGGAACTTAAGCTTATTAACCCCAAAATATGATCATTGATGAAGATACATTAACACGAATGTAGCTACATCTCCAATGTTTCGGATGTTATTCACTCTGACTAGGGAACTTAAATAAAACCCGTCATATTAAAATCAGCATCCATACTTTATTTACGTGCACATTATATACAAACTCTGTATTTCCAAAAGTTCAAGGCAAGACAGTAAAATGGGAGAAAAAATAATTCACAGTACAAAGGTAAAATCAAATATAATGCAAGACTTGCATGATTGATCAAGCAACGTCAATGTCATCAACATCGAACCAGTCATTTGATTCCTTCGTGTCATGGGTATTTACATCATCTTTGCCAGAGTGCTTAACATCCATATCATTAGATGAATCGGACGAGCTTTTCCTCAGTTGAACCCATTCTGGAGAGTCTTTTTTGAAACTGTGATCGGATTTTTTGAAATTCGAGGATGCATCATCATCATCTTCTTCAAGATCACTGAATGAGACATCTTCTTCGTTTCCAATGGGAATGGTGACCCCAGAGGTAGGAACAATTTCTGAACTTTCTTCTTTTAACCAATCATCAGCATCATCTTCGTCTTTCTCTCCCAAAACATTTAAGAAACCAGATTTTATGGATTGGTTTGTAACCTGGCTGGTATCATTTTCTTTTATAACGGACTTGTCAACGATTTGAATGTCTTTACTCTCAATCGGGTGCTTCACTGTTTCAGAATCTGCTAGTGCATTGGATGAATGTATTTCAATGTCTGATCCCTTGGTACTCTCGTTTCCAGAAAAGATGGGGGATGGCACTGAAAGGGGCCCTTCATTTTGAGAACCAGCTTTGGTTTCTGGGTCAAAAGATTTTCCACTTAACACATCTGCTGGTTCTGAAGTTCGAATCTTCAACTCTTGGGTCAGCAAGGCTCTTGCTTTCACTATCTGCATGGCAACGGCAATGATGAACCTCAACAAAACTGGAGTTTAACAAAACAAACATTACGAGTACACACATTGAATTTGAATCGTTACAAATGAAATGGACTGTCGTCTGTCAGACTCGGAATTCTAGCCCATCTAGCAACATACAATCAAGGTCCAGATGGCCGTTAATTAGATGGTGTGTCTAGGTACAAATATTTCTGCCACTTTTATAGGGAAGCAAATCACGCGAAGATGAAATTATTGTTTGACAGCATCAAATAGACGGACATGCTACTGCCTTATAATAATAAGATCCCAGACTACTCAAATTGGAATGGAAATAATTTTTTATACTAATTCGAAGTGTCAAATAATTCTCTTCTATTTCAAAAAAAAAAAAAAAAACGTCAGTTGCCAATGATTTCGTACCATGGTTTCATTGTTGTTATATCCCACCAAAATGACACCTAGTTCAAGGATAACATAATCATAGAAAATAGAACGCACAAGCTGTAAATTTGTAAGGAAAGGTTGAAGACAAAATACAAAAATTGGTTCTGGAGTAAGAGAAACATTATTGTCAAGAACATACAGAACACCTACTACCAGTCACATGGCGACTGAATGGCATTCCCAAAGAAAATAGAGAATGAACTTGTATTGACTATCCAACTATGCACATAATATTGCAATGCAAATCATTCTCAGCAACCAAACAAGCTCTGACGGCCACCCAAACAACAAAAACATCTTTCTTCTCAAAACAAAATAAACCAAATTAAAACAAATAACAGCAGAAACCAGGATGAAAGGCAGAAAAGTAAGCAAGGAATCAGAAACAAAAAAATCCAAGAAGAAGTGCATTCCTGAACATGTAATCAACCGATAAAAGTGTAAGACCAGAAAAAGTATACCACATGTAACTAGCAATACGGATTGCCCAAGTAGGTAATGCGTTGAATGACAGGAGATAAAAAGCAAATTCCAAGAGATTTAATTAAAAATCTTTTTATTGCGTACATATGAAACTAGCAACATAGATTGCCCAAGTAGGCAATGCGTTGAGTAACTAAAGGTAAAAATGAAAATTCCAATAGATATGGTTACCACATTCTACAAGGAGATAAAACAGAAAATTACAAACGATTTACTTCTCACACTCCACATATTGTGGATATCTTAACTAGGTGATAATTGGTATTCCTTATGTTTGCAAGGAGAGCATCCTGTGGTAACAAAAGAGAATCGAAATACAAACAGCCAAACAAAAATTCAATGTACATTTCTCCCCTCCACAAAAGTATGCTGCAAAATTTCATCAGACAACGACTACAGATGGGAGCAGAGAATATCCATGCCAAATTTGTTATCAGCCCCAACTCAGATTCTCTAGAATCTCTCCAGATTCAACATTAAGTGTGCAAGAAAAACAATAGTGGCAATAAAAAACTAATGAGAAGAAGATGAAAAAGATGGCGAATATGGAAAACCTGTGAGGTAGATAGAAGTTCAGTTTCATGGCTATCCAGTATAGGGTGAAGGAGAACAAAGTATATCTTCCAGAACCGACTTTCACTCATATATCCAGGGCAAAGCTCAATCCTCAAAGCGGTTAATCTTGGAGCAAACCGTTCAACAGCTAAGGCATGTTCTTGTTGGGTATCAGACATATCAAAATCTAGAGCAAACAAATATAACGAGACAAATATTGATTAGTCCATCGTTTAAAAATTGAAATACCAAATCAAAAAAAGTTAATAACTCTCAAAGAACAAGAAAACATACGCGATCATATTCTTTTAAATTACACGGGTTGAGTATTGATTTTAACAAATTGAAAGGGTTCAAGTCAAACCAGGATGCTTCAAAGGTCTCATAGTTTTTTTTTTTTTTTTCAAAGGTCTCATAGTTCATGACTAGGGGTGGGAAAAATACCGAAATTACCGAAAAATAATCATACCGTACCGACATTTTTTTAGGTATACCACATTTTTTCGGTATATCGAATTTTTTTTCGGTATCATTATGGTATTGGTGTGAATTTTTTCCATAGAAAAATTTCGGAATTTCGGTATCGGTACCGGTATGAATTTTTTGATATCGATATTTTTGCCACGGTATACCGAAAATCCACCCCTATTCATGACAAGGTAAACAAAGATTTCTATAATTGTTTTCTAGCTAAAATCTAGGTAATCAACAAATAACTTTCTTTGTCAAATAAAACTCCCTCCTATCATCCAAATTTATCACCCTACAACTAGTCAATAGACCATTACATTCATATGATGTCTTTGGGCTGTTGCTTGTCATATGATAGAGGATACTAGGCAATTTTATGGCTTCACAGGAATCGACACAGTACCACATGGTTTCAAAACAATGCCCGATGGACTTGAATCTCCCTTAAGGCAGCCGTATAATGAATATCATTTGTATAACATCCCAGATTTGCCGATTGTCTCTATTGAACAGAAACGAGCCTTTTCAGCGTGCTTATGTCCTCACTCACACACATCCTATGAAATTTTCAAGGAGGTCATCTATCCAAAAATTGCTCCGTGTCAATCACGTTTAACTTTGGAGTTCTTATTTAATTAAAACCCGAAAAGAATATGCACTTTCTTGAGATGAACGGTACATATCAAATCTTTTAAGCTCTTGTCAACTGTACTGTCTCGATCAGTTTTGGATACTCTCTCACACCAATGTGGGATCGATTAACTCATATTACGCCTAGAAGCCTGTCAGGAGTCGCTCATTATCTGTGCTACCTTATGACATCGACAATCAATCCCGCCCATGCATCACAATTTGTGTTTCACCTCTAGTTGTGCATTACAAGAAATTACAAAAAGATGTAGACTCTACTGGAGTTTGAAAGGAAGGCAAAACAATTAATTGCCCCTCTCAAGTCGCGTGAGATAAAATGTAATATGCTTCTAATCTTGCCATCATCAGGAAAACAAAATTTATTCATCAATTTAAATAATGGCAACCAAAAAACTAACTGTATATTCCCGAAACTACATAAATCAACTATACCAATATCATCTTCAGCATTTTCGGGTAGAGGAAAATCCAGCCAAGTCTCTGGATGCATAGCGATGTCCCGCGCGAAGGCCACCACTTCCTCACTGACACCCACTTCACCTTTCCTCATCGAATCAAAACCCTCCTTGCTCCCCTCCCCACCTTCATCATTCGATTCCAACTGCAGGAAATCCGATGCCATTTTCGTAATTTCAGACACGTTGATATTATTTGATATCCGATATATCCCACTCTTGAACTTTCCCCCAATCTCCGCAAAGTCACTCCGAATCCCCGACATCAAATCCGGGTCAGATTCATCAGTTTCCTGCTCGTGTCTGGTCTGCTGAGGAGGGGGAGCCAAAAATGAAGCCACTCCCCAGAATTGACGGGTCAGGGTTTTGGTGAGGTCCGAGAGGTCATCCTTGACGCCGCGCGGCGGAGATGTCGGAGATGATGCGTCGTCGTTCTGAAGGCGAGGGCTTCCCAGTTGCTTGGATTCGGGCTTGACGATGCTGACGTCATCCTCGTCGAGCTTGAGAGAGTTGGCGATGGATCGCACCAACCATGACATTGTAGGGAGGAGGTTTGGTTCCGGTATGAATCGCCGGCGAACTGCTCGTGGGAAGTTAGGGACTACACAGACTGGACTCTACTTTCACAGCTTTGCTCTAGAATGCCAATCGCGACGAAGCTTGCTGAACGCTGTCGTTTTGTTGATATCCCCTGAACTTATTCGTTTTAATTATCTAGCGCCGATAGTTTTGGATCGTTGGATGGAGTTCTACGCCAAGAACATTTTTGAAGTATTTTGTTTTTTTAATATTTGTCAATAATTTACTTTAAAAAATAATTTGCTCAAGTGTGTTTATCCGAACATCTCCATCAGCTTTCTTAAAACCAAAATTTACTTTAAAATTTAGATTTTATAATTAAAAAAACTTCTGCAAATAATAAAATATTATTCATCTCATCTATTTCATTTCTCACTTCTCCTTCTCTTTTCCCGTTTATCATTCCCTCTCAAATCCCAATCATCATCATTGTTTTAATGGCAGTCGAGACGGTCGCCTATGCAGTGTTTAGGCGATAGGCAGCCCTCGACCGCACGCCGCACGGCCTATGCAGTGTTTAGGCGGTCCAATCCCTCCCAATTTTTTTTCTCTATTTTACAGATCGACGGTAGATCTATAGAAGAGCACATGATGATATAAAATGTTTATGTTTCAAGAAGAAATATCACTTTAGAATTCTGGAATGAATTAGTCGATTTCGTTTTTTTTTTAAATGCAAACTGAGGAAAAAATAAATCTAGCTTACTTTTGGAACGAGCTTGTTTCTACTTTGCTCTCATCTAAGTTGATGTTTCGATTCTGCAGATTTATTGAGCCTCAATTCACCTTTTTTTCTGCACTATTTTATTTATGTTCGCTGTGATCGATTGATTTACGCTAGATATAGAACACGATAATTTAATAGTTTACATTTTATATTGATAATTGTTAATGAATTCGATTGTTGTCATCTAATATTAATGCTTGAGATTTTGCCAATGATCGTCGTCGTGTCAATGTTTAAAACAATGATTATTGATTTTTCTTTATAATTTTGTTAAAATAAGATATATTTTTTAAGTATTTGCAAACACATTGTTTAAATGTCTGAAAATTTGGATGTGGTTGAGTAATTAGATATTGATGGGATGTGCAGCACGCGTTTTGAATTTGAAATATTACCATATAATGTGATTTTTTTTCTTAAAATTCAAGTTCATGGTAGATCGGTATTAATTGATTTAATATAATAATTTTATATCCAAAGAACATGGAGCAAAAAATGATGAAATTAACTAAGCAGGAAAGAATATATGAAATCCATGCAAAGTGAAGAAGGAGACACGGTAAGCTCGAGCGGACTCATCAGCTCTCCGAAACTACTCGTCTCCACTTATTGCTGATGCTCTTCTTCAGCAGACGCCGGTGTGTTTGCCGTGTGTTCAGCTACCGGAAACCACTCATGCAGCAGTGGCGCCACCTCGTGCAGCCGTGTAATTGGCTGGAATTCAGTGGCACCAGTGAGCTTCTGAACAACATCCCTGAAGTGGATAGGTGCCACGTTGTACACCTTTGGCGGGGTTCGTGGCCAAGGTGCGATCGGTATCCTCATTATCTTCTTATCCTTCGCGGGAATCTTGAGAACCGAATGGAGCTTTGAATGGACGGTCGGTGGTCGTTTTGTACTCTCTTCTTTTTTGTGATGATTATAATTATGAGGAGACTGAATTTCTGAATAACCAGAATCAGAATAAGCACTCGAGGAAGAAGAGGAAGAGTACATGATAGAAAAATTGTTTCGATACGATCGTAAATCTCGATGTGTTTATATCAGTTATGTATATTATTGTAATACTAGTAGGATAAAGTGACGGATTTAGTTAATTGGTTTGAGTAGTTCTTTATATATAGTGTATTTCTTTGTAATTTCAACTGAAGTTAAGTTGGATGAAGAGGGAAGAAGAAAGGGACTTCGCCTATTTCCTTCGGGCTACGTCCTTCCAGTTTTCATATTATATAATTATCTGTCTGCTGGGGTCGGCGGCGTCGGCCGTGGAAGGTGACGGTACATGCACTATGGTGCACAAGTTTGACCAAGTTTAAAAAATAACATTAATAAATTTTCTACCATAATTTAGCTTGCCATTATTGTTGTGTTCGATTCATATGCCGAGATTATACGAATTTGGATCGTATTTTTCTCGAAAGAGTCTACAAACATGTAAAATATTATTAATCAAATTTATATAACCTTATCATTGAAAAGGGGAGATGTTAATTTTTTTTCAATAAAACCTGAGGGTTTTTTTTTATCATGTTATACATCAATTTACAATATTAATCCATAATTTGTAAAAAAAATCAACTTTAATTATTTTCATCGTAGCGATGACGTGGTAACATCGAACATGTTAGCAATATATATAGTCATTAAGTATTTTCCGATAACGTGTTATCATTTTTTGGTGTCGGTATTCATATAAAAAAATAATAAAAGAGGAAAAATACAAATTAATGAACTCATATCATAAATTGATAGACAAAAGGACTTTTTTGGTCATATAACTTATATACATAGAGTGCATTTGAGAAGCTGGATTTAAAATTCATGTATTTCAATTATAATTTTATTGTTAACAATGTAACAACATATCAAAACTTAAATTCATGTATTACTTATTTATACATTAATAATACAAAGTAAAACGAATTTCAACTAACATAATTATTGGATGAACTTGAAATATATAATAATCAACATGAAATACTATATAAACATGTTAGAAGCGAATTTTAAATTTATAACATTATTTCTCTAAAAAAATATCTTTGAAATTTATGGATTTAAAATATTTTCATCCACGTTGTAACTTTCCACCCTATAGCTTATCCCTCTTGCTTGACATTGATCAAACTTTCCACCATCTTTTTTTACAAATTTGCTCGCGTCTTTTTTTAATGCTACACATGGAATTTTAGATATTTTAAACGGTAAATTCGATGCCATCTGTTAAGGTTTTTCTCTAAAAATGCATCCATTGGTGGTAATTTATTATTAACGGACTCTTAAATGCCATTTTAAGGTAGCGTTTGGTTTGGAGGATAAAATAAATTAATGATTAGTATTTAAATGATAAAGAAAATGACTGTCGTAGAAATGTAATATATGATGTAAAATAGTATTTTGTTTGGTAAGATTTTTAAGTGTAGTTTTGAATTTTTTGATAAAAGTACTAAATTTGTCCTTTCTTCTTTTTTTTTCTTTCTTCCACTTTGGCGGCGGCGGCGGTCGGCTGGAAGTGGAGGTGGATGCCGGCAACGGCGCGGCGGTGGTCGACTGTTGCTGCGGTGTTGGTCGACGACCGACGGTGGTGGCCGGTGGCAGGCGGAGGTGGTCAGCGGTTGTCGGCCTTTGGCGGGGTTGTCGGTGGGCGGTCGGTGGAAGGAAGTGGTGATGAGTTTGAATTTAGGAGAAGAGTAAAATTAGAAAAATAGGATGTATTAAGAGTGAGATAAATAATCTTGGGGGGTGAGGAGGTATTATTTTAGCCTACCTAATATAACATAATCATTCATACGAAGGATTTGCTTGGTTAAATAAAAAATGAACTAAACAAATGATTAGGTACGTTAAAATATATTAGGCTAGATGGTGAAATTCATAAAAGAGCATTCCAAAATCCGTAGATCACTGTTTAGTTTAAAAATGGAAGTGATATATGGCATCTATTTCTTTCGTATTTTTAATAAATGGAAATACATAAAGATTATGTTTGGATAGAGTGATTTGAACACGAGAAGTATTTGATTGATACATATGCAATGACTCGAAAATTTAAAAGTTATTATGCGGTTAATATTTTTTGGTGTATACTGAGTAAACTCTCTAGTTAACACAATAACTTACAATTCAGACTAGTAAAGTAAAATGCATTCGACAAACGTTCACCTACTTCTACCGACTTGAACATCCATCGAGAGATTAAACAAGTTCATAATGAAAAACGATGATTCTGATTAGTGAAATTCAAAACCATCAAAAGAAATGTATTAATACGTATATTTAATGGATACTAGAAGAAATCATATTGATCAATATTTTTTAGAATATGTCTCTTGTGAGACGGCTCACGAATATTTATCTGTGAGACGGTCAACCGTACCGATATTCACAATAAAAAGTAATACTCTTAGCATAAAAAGTAATATTTTTTCATAGATGACCCAAATAAAAGATTCGTCTAAAAAAATATGACCCGTGAGATCGTTTCACATAAGTTTTTGCCTATTTTTTTTATTGATTTAAAACTTTTTTTATAGACATGATTCTCATATTTCCAAAAAAAAAAATATTTGTGGTACCATTTATATTACAGTTCTTATAAATTATAAATATATGGTCCAACCAATACATAGTATAATTTCGAATACAATTTTTTTTTTAAAAAAACAAAAATAAAAATCGTATTTGTGCAGAATCGTATGCCAAATTCTCCGAATCATCACTTATTATTTATTATTAAGCAATGAGTTTTATGCCGTGTCGGAAGCATTCTATATTTTTCATATGACCTATGCACTGACGTAAACTTGTCATTTTATAGTAAGCAAAATTTATATTGTAGTCTCGTGGGATAATAGATTTACGAGGTAAGGAATAATTTGAAGTTGAATGTTATGGACGAATACATTTTAAACTTTTAATTATAAGATCAAGTAAATCCATGTTAGAAAATATGTTTTCAAAAATGTGATTTTGTTTCATTCGCGATGTCGTTTATTTTTTTTACCATGTTAGAAAATATGTTTTCAAAAATGTGATTTTATTTCAATCGCGATGTCGTTTATTTTTTTTACCATGTTAGAAAATATGTTTTCAAAAATGTGATTTTGTTTCAATCACGATGTCGTTTATTTTTTTTTATAAAAAAATAAAAATAAATATTCTCATCACTATGTTGCTACTGAGGCAATGTCAATTTTCTTGAAAGGAAATTCAAAACATGAGTATTACTAGCTTTGTGAAGACAATTAGTTATTGTAAACGAATCTAACAGCAGTATTATCTTCATATTCAAATTGAAATTCATTTTTTTGTTTTGGACATAAACTATCAGAGTAGGTCTAATTGAGACCGTCTCACGGATCTCGATCTGTGAAACGGGTCAAGGCTACAGATATTCAAAATAAAAAGTAATACTCTAAACATAATAAGTAATACTTTTTCATAGATTATCCAAATAAAGATCCGTCTCACAAAATACGACCCGTGAGACCGTCTCACACAAGTTTTTGCCAAACTATTATCAAAAAATTTAAATTATATTAACAGTATTATTCAAATATTTTAAATCATATGCGCTAACCTTAACGTCACATTTTTATCGGTTTCCTCATATTAATAATCAAAACTCCAAATTTCTATATAACATATGTAAGCGACCACGTCATACGCTAATGCTGTTCAGAGAAGTGATCAAACTTTATTCGATTTCTACGGTCTTAGTCACTTGAAATTTTTTGTATGAGTTTATTACAAGGCATTGACCGGCTTACAAAATTACGAGTCCTGTAGAAATTTAACATATAATTATCTTGGATACATGCAATAAATTTGAACGTCCGATCGAATTGGTGAGTATGTAAACACTTGACAAATGAAATTGGGTTCGATTTCTTACCAACAATTTAGTAGAGAACATGATTTGCATGCTATTGTATTAGTTTGTTATTTTACTAAAGGCAGATCAAAAAGTAACACTTACGAGTTTTATCGTCATCAAAAAATACGAGCACATGCCCAACAGAAATAAGGTTTTTTTAAAAATAATATAACATAAATTATACCACAAAAAAGATTAAATAAATTGACCATAATGAAAATTTTCTGGGAAAGATGTTTGATCGTCGGGGACGTAACCATCCATGAATTACAAATATTGTTGGTTATATAGCAATAAATAATAATAAATAATAACATAAGTCGTGTTTCTCTGTCTTCACGATTATTCAGCCTTGTATCAAGAACTACAGTTAGCTTCTTCGGCTCACTTCAATAACAGAAAGACTTCTTTCTTCAATTGCTACTCACATTAACATGGTATCAGAGCATGCGATCTAGGGCATCGCTTCCAATTGCTGCCGAATTCTCTACTACTTCAGCTTGGGTGTGCTTCGCTCATTAATCGCGGTACAGTTGCGGAATTTGTGGATTTTCTTGCAAATCTGTCTGCTTCATTTCTCAGTTGGTCCTAATTCATGGCAACTCTCAACAATTTTGGTGATTCTCTGTCGATTCAACCTTCGGATACCCCAGGAATAAACATCATTAATGAACAGTTAACTGGTGTTGAGAATTATGGGGTGTGGAGTCGTGCGATGTTGATTGCATTACGTGCGAAGAATAAATTGGCATTTATTGATGGAACTTGCCAACGTCCAGCTGCAGGAAGCCTTACGTTCAATCAGTGGGAACGATGTAACGCATTAGTGCTATCGTGGATCATGAATACGGTTTCTAAGGAAATATTTGGGGGCATCGTATACTCAACTGATGCATCAGCTGTTTGGAATGATTTGAAGGAACAATTTGATAAAGTCAATGGATCTCGAATATTTGCCATTCACAGGGAGATCGGAGGATTGCGCCAGGGTAATCTCTCTATTTCTACATATTATTGTAAACTCAAAAAACTCTGGGATGAATATGCATCATTTGTTGTTCTTCCCTTTTGTACATGTGATACGGCTCGCAAGTATATTGATCATGATCATCAACAAAAGTTGCTCCAATTTCTGCTTGGATTAAATGATAGTTACGTCCACATTCGAAGTCAGATTCTGATGATGGATCCACTGCCATCCGTGGGACAAGCCTTCTCTGTTGTATCTCAAGAAGAGTCAACCCGATCATTGTTAGCAGTTGAACCTCCACCGTCTGTTTTTTATTCGTCTCGGAACAAGGTAGATGAACGTAAGACAGATGTGGTTACATGTGAATATTGTCATGTACCTGGTCATTCTAAAGGAAATTGCTACAAGCTTGTTGGTTATCCACCGGGCCATCGGTTGTATAAACCTCAACAGTTTCGAGGACCTAAGAAATTATCCAAGGATAATTTTAAACCAAGGCAGCCTTATCGTGATGTAAACTTGGCTACTGAAGTTCAAGCAGAGACGTTCAATCCAGAAGTCATCAACAACACTCCAATTTTTACACCTGCTCAATATGCTGAAATAATGAAGTTGTTGGGCGGTTCTGCGGGACAATCCCCCACTGAACCGATGGCAAATATGGCAGGTAATCTTGATACACCTTGTGGCACAAATTGGGTAATCGATACAGGGGCAACTGAACATATGATTGGTAATGCCTTGTTGTTGCATAGCACTAAGTCCTTGCCTAACTCTAATAGTTCCGTGCGACTGCCAAATGGTAATCAAGTTCATGTTACTAAAATAGGTTCAGTAGCTTTATCCACATCAATCATTCTTCCCGATGTTCTGTACATTCCTCAATTTCAGTACAATTTGTTGTCAATCTCTCAATTTACTAAGACTCAGAACTGTTCTGTTGTCTTTTATCCACATCTCTATATTTTTTAGGACCTCAGCCGTGGGAGGATCATGGGGATTGGTAAGGAAAAACATGGCCTCTATCATCTCACCAATATGTCTTCTACGTTTTTTTGCTCTACTGATGTTACACCTTCTCTATACTCCCAATGTAATACATTTTCCAATACACATACTGTTGTTTCTTGCATAACAATTAGTACAGATCTTTGGCATAAAAGACTTGGGCATATGTCTCTTGCTCGAATGAAAATGTTGCCATTTATGTTGACCAATTCTGTTTTGAAGCTTTGCTCCATTTGTCCTCAAGCTAAACAAACTAGATCAAGCTTTCCACAGAAAAGTATGTCTACATCTTCACATTCTTTTCAATTGTTACACATGGATATTTGGGGTCCGTTTCGAGAACCCACTTACAATGGTGAACATTATTTCATCACGATTGTTGATGATTTTTCTCGAGAAACTTGGGTGTATCTTATGCATTCCAAGCTAGATATACTCCACATTCTTCAACATTTTTTTTGCTATGGTAAAGAATCAATTTTCCAGATCTATTAATGTCATTCGCACCGATAATGCATCTGATTTTTTCAAGTCTGAATGTAGTTCCTTTTCTTCTTCCCTTGGAGTCATACACCAAAGTTCTTGTCCTTATACGCCACAACAAAATGGTGCGGTTGAACGGAAACATCGGCATATTCTCAACATAGCGCGGTCCTTGAGATTTCAAGCATCGCTTCCACTTAAATTTTGGGGGGATTGTGTTTTAACTGCGGTATACCTCATCAACCGTACACCTAGTCCCCTTATTCAAAACAAAACACCATTCGAAATTCTGTTTTGTCAATCTCCCTCTTACTCTCACCTTAGAGTTTTCGGTTTTCTTTGCTATGCAACAACTTTAACTCGAGATCATAAGTTTTCTCCACGTGCCAATGAATGTGTCTTTTTGGGTTATTCTAATCTTCAAAAAGGATATAAACTTATGAATCTTCAAACTAATAAATTCTTGATATCTAGAGATGTTGTGTTCCATGAGGATTGTTTTCCTTTTGATAAATCAAGGGTCTCATCTCCCCTCTGTTTCAATCCATTACCCATCACGGAATCTTCTAACCATGACAGTGAAAGTTCAGATTCAATCCTTGAATCCTCCACTGATCCTCCCGCAGCCCATACACCATCTGATAGCTCCATGATACAGCCACGCAGGTCCACTCGCATCACTCGACCTCCTATTTGGACCACCGATTACACTTGTCCTTATTTGTCCCAAACAAATTCTGCTACTTGTGTCTATCCCATATCACATCAGTTGCAATATTCCAACTTCTCTCCCTCCTATCAAAATTTTGTCGCTGCCATTTCCTCCATGACCGAACCCAGATTTTACCATGAGGCAGTCGGCGATCCTAGATGGAGGGAAGCTATGGACTTAGAAATCTCGGCACTGGAATCCAATCACACATGGACATTGGTAGATTTACCGAGGAATACTAAACTCGTGGGGTGTCGATGGGTTTACAAGATAAAATATTTGCCGGATGGGAAGGTTGATCGATTTAAAGTAAGATTAGTAGCCAAGGGATATACTCAGCTTCCAGGTATCGATTTTCATGATACATTTTCACCCACGGCCAAAATTATAACCATTAGATGTTTATTGGCCTTGGCATCAATTAATCGGTGGAGCCTTCATCAAATGGATGTAGCCAATGCATTTCTCCAAGGCGATTTGGATGAGGAGATTTTCATGAGTGTGCCACCGGGATATAAGGTTCATGGGACTAATAAGGTTTGTAAGTTGCGCAAGTCCTTATATGGTCTCAAGCAAGCATCACGTCAATGGAACCACAAATTTGCTAGTGTGATGATTGAGGCAGGATTCACGCAGTCGCAAAATGATCATTCTTTGTTTTTGAAACATAATTCTGATGGCATAACTCTTCTAATAGTCTATGTAGATGATATAGTCATCACGGGTGGTAGTGAAGCCGTCATTGCTCATCTCAAGAAGTTTTTGCATTCCAAATTGCAGCTTAGAGATCTTGGCACTTTACGGTACTTCTTGGGGCTTGAAATTGCTCGATCCAAAGAGGGCATATATCTTAACCAAAGGAAATATTCTTTGGAGCTTATTTCAGAAGTTGGCCTCTCTGGAGCAAAACCGTGTGATACACCATTTGAACAACATAAACGGTTGACAAGTTTAGATTTGGATCTCATTATGAGACAAGAGCATTCAGTCGCTGAGAATGATTCTGTTCTTTCAAATCCAGATTCTTACACTCATCTGGTAGGGAAGTTGATTTATCTTACGATCACTAGACCTGATTTGTCTTATGTTGTTCAACATTTAAGTCAGTTTATGAACTCTCCCAAACAATCTCACATGGATGCTGCACTTCGTGTTGTGAGATATATAAAAAAGACACCTGGTCTCGGCATTTTGCTACCTTCTCACAGTGCCTTGGTTCTCTCTGCCCATTGTGATTCGGATTGGGCAGCTTGTCCCATGACACGACGGTCGCTTACGGGTTACTGTATCAACTTGGGAGATTCGTTGTTGTCTTGGCGAACTAAAAAACAGAGTACCGTATCACGATCTTCCGCTGAAGCTGAATACCGAGCCATGGCTACAACCACATGTGAAATTGTTTGGATTATTGGCTTACTTTCGGACATGGGAGTGCAGTTGCAAGGCCCTGCTCTTCTATACTGTGATAATAAAGCGGCTTTGCATATAGCTGCAAATCCGATGTATCATGAGCGTACCAAGCACATTGAAATTGACTGCCATTTGGTGCGGGAAAAGATTAAAGCAGGTTTGATCAAAACAGCGCACATTTCTACGTCTCAACAACTAGCGGATATATTCACCAAAGGATTGAGTAAAGAGCAACATGTTTTTTTGTTGTCCAAGCTTGGTGTTCGTGACCTATACCAAGCTTGAGGGGGTGTGTTGGTTATATAGCAATAAATAATAATAAATAATAACATAAGTCGTGTTTCTCTGTCTTCACGATTATTCAGTTTATGTGTATATATAGCCTTGTATCAAGAACTACAGTTAGCTTCTTCGGCTCACTTCAATAACAGAAAGACTTCTTTCTTCAATTGCTACTCACATTAACAAATCATACCAGATAAATAAAATATACTAGTACAGGAGTGATTATCCTAAAATTAAAATATGATTTTATAAATTTACAATTGAAAGTATCTTCGAAGAGTCGATTTTAGTCGTCAATTAAAAAGAATATTAAACCTAATTCTAGTATATGATTTCATGTTAAACACTTGCACTAAAATTATACTCACTAATTGAGCTACATTTTTCTAATGAGTAATAGCCCACTTACCTCTATATTGACTACAATAATTTTTATTCATGTAATGATAATTTGTTTGCAAATAGGTATAAAATATCTGGGCTTTGACTCTAACCTAGGAATCTTGTTCGGGCCACTCAATTAACCAAAATTGCTATATTTTAGTTTTCAAAAAAAGAGTCAATATGTTATTTCCTATTTAAAACATTAAAAAAAAAGTTTAAAAATTCGAAATACTTTGTTTATACTTGATTTGTCATGGTTGTAATTGAATAACAAGTTAGATTATACTTCAAACTCACTCCATCCGGCCTTTAATTCACATTAAACCCTTGAGTAGGAGGTATATTGTGAGACGATATTCATGAATCTTTATATGTGAGACTGATCAATCCTATCGATATTTAGAATAACAAGTAATACTCTTTTAATAAAAAGTAATACATTTCATGGATGATCCAAATAAGATATCTGTTTTACAAAATACGACTCGTGAGACCGTCTCACACAAATTTTTGTCATAACTCTTATATTATCGATGGTGTCAACTAAGTTCCTTTTTTGTTTGTTTGGCAGAAGCCAGAAGTAAACTTAACAAATCAATTACTTTTCAATAAATTTATAGATAATAGGTAAATCTGATTATTATATGATAGAAAAAACATACACACAACTCGATTTTGTTTTAAGTTTTCCTTACAAAATAGACTGAAATTATACGACGTTTTAAGTTGTTCGTAGTGTTTAAAAGATTAAATTTGCATATGTATCAGCAAATAGAAAATGTCCTGTAATTGGTATCGAAGTCAATTAAGACGGTATTTTCATTTTAACGAGCTACAAGTTAATGTGATTAACCCATTAAAATAACTTCAAATGCACGTTGAATCCTTGTATCCATTTAAATAAAAACCTGTCATCTTAATTGGTAATCTCTCTTTCTCAACAAAATTATTAAAACACGGATTAAATTAATTATCATATGATTATTAATCGTTTCAAATGCATACAATAATTGGCCTGGAATCTCTTTTTCAAAGACGTAATAAATAAAATACTCTAAATTTTAATAATATCATATTTTATCTATCAAAAGTGTCGGTCTCCAAATATTTTGGACGTGATTTATTAATATTTATAGAACAATGATAACATTTTTTTTACACATACGTGCACTACCTACAAGAACATGTTTTAAATTATTCATAGCTTTTATATACAATTTTTCAAATATTTAATGGACTCAATTTTTCAAATATTTAATTGGATACAATTTCCAAACATTTGAAATGATGGATTTTTTTATCTATTTTATTTGTTTTTGGATAAATTTAGGTTGGGTGAATTTTAAATCTTCCCTTTATTAATTAAAAATGTAATAGTAATGGCAAAAAAAATTATGAGACGGTCTCACAGCCCACATGTCGTATTTTGTGAGACATATCTCTTATTTGGGTCATCCATGAAAAATTATTACTTTTTATGCTAAGAGCATTACTTTTTATTGTGAATATCGGTAGGGTTGATCCGTCTCACAGATAAAAATTCGTGAGACCGTCTCGCAGATAAAAATTCGTGAGACCGTCTCACAAGAGACCTACTCAATAGTAAGTATAATAAACATGAAAAGCAACAAAGATTCATTCATCATTATTTTTTTCAAATCCAAATACTTCTATCCAAAATTATTATTATACAAATGAATTAAATTTGCCTCCGTATCTAATTTATTTGAATGGGTATCAATTATAAATCATTATCGATGTGTATGTTTCTTGGTCCACGTCAAAAATGTTGAGTGTAGAATATCTCTTACTTATTAAAAAAACATAGATATAAACAACTCAGATATTTAAAATCGTACGATAATCAAATACTCAATTATCGTTTCTCGACAAATATTATAAGGAACATTTTGGATTTTTTTTAAAAGGCATACGCTTTTTTTAGGAATAGCATAAATGCTTCATAAGCGAATATTGATTTTTTTAAAATAATAATAATATAAAAAAGTTGCAATCGCTAAATTATCCAGCAAGCAGATATGGACTTACCCATTTTTCAAGGTTTTTAAATCTTATATTTTAGAGTTAAATAGTTATACATTATTGACACGTTCGAATCTTTAAATTTTGAAAAATTCCTCACATTAATTTATCTTTCGGCATTAATACGGCACATTATACCAAGTCTTCGTCCACATTTTTGGTCTAGTGGTAAGGATCATGTTCCGAGATTCTTATGATTTTGGGTTCAAATTTCATTTGTGTATCAGGTATATGATTTATAAAATTTAAGAAGTTTTTGTAACTTATCAATTTTAATTTTAATTTTAATTTCTTTTTTTCGTTGTTTACATCAAATTTTGCTTATGTTTTTTCTCAATTTGATTCAAATTCAGAAATTGTTTCATGCTAATTTTGATTCTTAAAAAATGATTATGACATATTTGTAAATAAATGAAAATTTTTCTGAACACTCTCACCTTAGCTAATATCTTTGTATAATCTAAAATTACCCTTTATAATATATATTATCATATTAAAGTCAAATCTACCACATCTAATTTACGGATCCATCCATGATCGACTGTATTTTATGTTGGAAGATTTCTGGACTACAAGATGGTGGACTCAAAATCTGTGATGAGTCAAGTGCAAGAACTACAACTTATCTTGCACGAGATTCATGCGGAAGGAATGAGTCTAAGTGAGTCCTTCCAAGTTGCTGCGTTGATCGAGAAACTCCCTCTATTGTGGAAGGATTTCAAGAACTATTTGAAGCATAAAAGGAAGGAGATGAGATTGAAGGATCTTATTGTGAGATTGAGGATAGAAGAGGACAACAAGAACACCGAGGCCAAGTCAAGCAAGATGGCACCAAGGGTGAATATTGTTGAATCAAGTGTCCAAGGGAAAAAGAGAAAGTTTGAAAAGCAACCACAACAAGGCCAACAAACACCAAACAAGAAGAAGTTCAAAGGCACTTGTTACAACTGCGGAAAAACCGAATCACATGGCTAAGGATTGTAGGAAGCAAAAGAAGGGAAATCCTCAAGCCAATGTAGTTCAAGAAAGGTCGGTAACATTTGATTTTTCTGAACTTAATTTATCTGCAGTTATTTTGGAAGCCAATTTGGTGGAAAACTCCAATGAGTGATGGGTTGATACGGGAGCAACTCGACACATATGCTCCAACAAGGGGATGTTTTCCACATACACTCCATCGACCGGGAGAAAACTATACATGGGGAGCTCCGCAACATCTGAGGTGGTGGGCACCGGAAATGTGGTATTGAAGATGACATCGGGTTTGGAAGTAACCCTTGTTGATGTACTTCATGTACCGGGCATAAGAAAGAACCTCGTGTCGGGGTCTCTGTTGGTCAAACATGGGTTTAGACTAGTATTTGAGTCTAACAAGTTTGTATTGACTAAAAATGGTCATTTTATTGGAAAAGGATATCTCGATGAGAACCTTTTCAAGTTGAATGTAATGGCTATACGCCAAAATTTTGTTGAAAGTAATAAAGGAAAAAGTTCTATTTACTTGCTTGAGTGTTCTTATTTATGGCATGTTCGTTTAAGACACGTAAATTTTAATACCTTGCAACGTTTAATGAAGCTTGAATTATTGCCTAAACACAACGTCGATCCAACACACAAATGCGAGATATGTGTTGAAGCAAAAATGACCAAAGCGCCTTACCACTCGACTGAAAGATGTACAACTCCTCTAGAACTAATACACACCGATCTTGGAGATTTAAAGTTTGTACAAACTAGAGGAGGGAAAAGATACTACGTGACATTCATTGATGATAATACAAGGTACTGTTACGTATATCTTTTGAGGTCAAAAGATGAAGCTCTTGAAGCATTCAAATGTTATAAGACCGAAGTTGAGAATCAACTAGGCAAACAAATAAAGAGGGTTCGAAGCGATAGAGGGGGCGAATACGGAGCACCGTTTGATGAATTCTGCACATCTGTGGGTATAATTCATGAAACGACTGCTCCTTATTCACCACAATCGAATGGCATTGCCGAAAGAAAAAAACGAACTCTGAAAGAGATGATGAATGCTATGTTAATAAGTTCAGGACTACCCCAAAACTTGTGGGGGGAAGCAATACTATCGGCTAATCACATCCTGAACAAGATACCCCACAAGAAAAATGACAAGTCACCTTATGAATTGTGGAAAGGTCACAAACCTTCCTACAAGTACCTTAAAGTGTGGGGGTGTCTAGCTAAGGTTGAAATACCAAAGCCTAAACAAGAGCGGATTGGACCAAAGACGGTCGACTGCATATTCATCGGATATGCACATAATAGTAGTGCCTATAGGTTTATAGTGCACAAATCTGAAAATGCAGAAATTAATACGGGCATGACAATTGAGTCAAGAAATGCAGTATTTTTTGAAAATATATTTCCTTGTAAAGAAAGGAAAGAAAATGGTTCTAGCAAGCGAAAACTTGAGATGGAGCATCAAGGTCAAGTACCTACACATGATCCAACTCTAAATGAAAATGTTATACCATTGGAAGACTCTTCAAAGGAGCAAGATCCAAGAAGAAGCAAAAGGGCTAGAATCTCAAAGTCCTTTGGTCCAGACTTCCACACTTTTATGTTGGAGAATGAACCAAAGAACATACCAGATGCTCTGGCTAGCCCTGACGCTCCTTATTGGAAAGAAGCCATCAACTCAGAAATGGATTCCATTTTGCAAAACCATACTTGGGAACTAGTGGATCTTCCACCAGGTACCAAGCCATTGGGATGCAAATGGATATTGAAAAAGAAAATGAGAGTTGATGGAAGTATTGAAAAATACAAAGCCAGGCTTGTGGCCAAAGGCTATAGACAAAGAGAATGTCATGATTTCTTCGACACGTATTCACCAGTTTCAAGAATAACATCCATTCGTGTGCTCATTGCTATTGCAGCTTTGCATAACCTTGAGATACATCAAATGGATGTCAAAACTACATTCTTAAATGGTGAAGAAATATATATGGAGCAACCTGAAGGCTTCATTGTTAAAGGACAAGAAAGAAAGGTCTGTCGTTTAATTAAGTCTCTATATGGACTTAAACAAGCGCCCAAGCAGTGGCACGAAAAATTTGACAAGGTAGTATTGTCAAATGGATTTAAGATTAATGAGTGTGACAAATGTGTTTACATTAAAGGCACTCGAGAATCTTATGTGATGGTATGTCTATATGTGGATGACATGCTAATAATGGGGAATAGCCAAGAGTTGATTAAGAGTACAAAGAAAATGTTGACAAAACATTTGATATGAAAGATATGGGTATTTCTGATGTAATTCTAGGGATTAAGATCTTTAGAACACCAGAAGCAATAGTCCTATCTCAATCTCATTATATAGAAACAGTGTTAAAGAAGTTTAACGCTTATGACTCTACCCCAGTAAAAACGCCTTTAGACGTGAATGTCCATTTGGCAAAGAATCGTGGAGAACCAGTTTCCCAACTGGAATACTCCAAAGTTATTGGAAGCCTTATGTACATCACTAATTGTACTAGACCTGACATCGCTTGTGCGGTTAACAAGTTAAGTCGTTTTACAAGTAATCCTAGTGATGCACATTGGAAGGCGTTGACAAAGGTGCTTAGATATTTAAAGCACACCTCAGAATATGGGCTACATTTCACAAGGTATCCAGCAGTACTTGAAGGATACTGTGATGCAAATTGGATTTCTGATACCAATGACTCCAAATCCACCAGTGGCTATGTATTTAGCATGGGTGGAGGAGCAGTCTCGTGGAGGTCATCGAAACAAACTTGCATTGCGAGGTCTACTATGGAATCGGAGTTCATAGCGCTAGATAAAGCTGCAGAAGAAGCTGAGTGACTTCGCAACTTTCTAGAGGACATTCCATGTTGGACAAGTCCAGTGCCAGCAATCATGATACATTGCGACAGTCAGTCGGCAATTGCAAGGGCACAAAACAGTATGTACAATGGCAAGTATCGACACATTCGTCGAAGACATAATACTGTGCGACAGTTGATCTCTAATGGAGTTATATTTGTTGATTATATTAAATCAAAGGATAACTTAGCGGATCCGCTTACAAAAACATTAAATAGAGATCAAATGTACTGTCTGTCAAGAGGAATGAGTTTAAAACCTACCAAATAAAGTTTTCATAGTGGCAACCCAACCTTGCAAAAGTAAATCAATGTGTTTGATTTGGAAAAATTCGAAAAGAAAAACGAAGCTTAATGAACGAATATTAAGTTCGATTGTTCTGAATAAAACTCGAAAAAGTTCATCATATGTTGAAAGAACATAAAACGAGTAGTCGGAACGTGTAAGGGACAAAAATCGGGAAAAAAAAAAAATTCGGCATGAACAGTAGCCGGCGCGCACCTGCGCGCGCATGCAGTGGCAGGCGCGCACATGCGCGCATGTGCGCGCACCTGCCGAGCGCTCTCGGCAGCGTGCGAGCGGGCGTGCGCCCCTGCGCGCACAGACGCGTCCCTTCGGGTTTTTTCGAATTTTCTGATGTTTTTTCATCTCCTTGGCATTGTTTGATGAGTTTGATCAGTTACAATAGCCAAGGGACACTCCCTATGAATGAAAGATCATGTCTTTTGCATGAAAAATATTAAATGCTTGACATTTTGAAAATCAAACATAACAAACACAACATACTCATCTTTTTGCAT
The DNA here is from genome assembly GCF_022965805.1 of Primulina eburnea. Lineage (NCBI taxonomy): Eukaryota > Viridiplantae > Streptophyta > Magnoliopsida > Lamiales > Gesneriaceae > Primulina > Primulina eburnea. The sequence goes on along the minus strand of NC_133102.1, from coordinate 45,048,502 downwards.
CTTCTTCTTCCTTCTTCAACAAGAGAGAGTTTCTTCATTTCCTTGTGATAGAACTTGAATATTTGAGTGCTCATTATTCAAGAGTTGTAGTTGTATCTTGGGAGAAGATTGCCACCAACCTCTAGCACATTGTGAGGAGCAAATTCTTCTTAAGGAGAAAGTGTTCAACACTTGCCTCTACAAGCCATATTCTTTTGATTTCTTTTTGCTTATCCTCTCATTTTTGAATACCCCATACAACATTTTATTTACGTATAATAATCATTCGAGTGTAGTTTCATATGTATAAAATTCAAATTCAATTCATATAACACACTTAAATTTAATTATTTAAACTTACAAAAAGTGACATTATAATTTATAATTGACACAACTCAAACAATTTTTTTTTGTGCAATATATATATATATATATATATATATATATATATATATATATATATATATATATATATATATAATGATTATGATTTGCAATTCAATCTTTGCTTTCTCTCTCGCTATATATATTTTTCTTCATTTTAAAATTTCACGGTTTAACAAGACTTCAGCATAGACCTTAAATTTGCTTATGCTGGACGAAGAAAGTGCAAATAAACAATTAAACCAAACTAAATTAATTTTTATAAAAAAATTATCCGTAACCAGCGAAATTCGAACTTGAGACCAAAAAATCTTATGAGTTAGGGCCATTGAGCCAATGTATCATCGATAAATTTGGAGGTTTAAGAAAAATAAAATAAAAGAAGAAAAAATTCGGTAGATGGCCCTCCAAAAATTTCAATTTCCTGTGATTTTTTTTATTCATTTGTAAATATAATCCTTTCCATTAGGATAATTCATTCAGTATTTATATCAACGATTAGGTTAAGTCTGAATTTTAACAATAACAACGGTTGAATTAGCCATCTACCGACAAAAAAAAACATATATGTCAAATTTCTGCTTATGCAAAACTAGCATATATAAAAGGACAAAATTAAATGCTGCCAGAAGACTATTTCCTCGTGAATAGAATGTGTTATTTTAAATTTGTTAGAAATCCATTTAAAATATTAATGAGCTGAGTATATGTGTCTTCAATTTTGTATCTAAAACCCCATTAAAAATATAATAAGTTGGTAAAATTTTATTTTTTGTTAAATCCTTGACCTTAAAAACCTCATTAGAAAATCGGTATTGTGTTACTAAAGAGTGTTTGAGAGAGCTGCTAGAAAGCACTTCAATCTAGCTGACTGGAAGTGTTTTCAGGAGTTTCTGAACATTAATTTCTGCTTCAACTTTTATAATTTTTAATCAAAAATTGGAATCAAGTTTATGATATTTTTTATCTTTTTGCATTTTTTGTTAATAGTTTAAAGTTATAATTTGATATTTATATTTTTTTTAAAAAAAATTATTATATTCTACAATTGCTCTCAATTTTTATAAATATTTATAGAGATTTTTAAAATATTTAAATTTTATTTATATATGAGTTTTTAAGAGTTCGAATTAAATTCATATAATTTCAATCATATTTTATTACAAACATTAATTTTTTAAAATATATAATGCATTTTTATAAAATTTTAATTTCCATTAATCATTTTTACATATTATGCATTTATATAAATTTTTTGCATTAATTTTTTTTATTAATCTTATAAAAAATTTAACGCATTCATGTTATAAAAAACTTTAATTTTGATACAGATTATTCAAAATATAATAATAATTATATAAATATATTATTTATGATGTGGTTATCAATAACTAAAAAAGATAAACTTTATATATGTTAAAAGATATTGTTGTCATTTTATTAAAATAAATTTTTTTTATGATGCACGTGATTTCTAAATAAATACACATAAAATTAAATCAAAATAAAAGTTTCTCAACGTAATAAATAATATTTAAATGCAATTAAAAATAATCATATATTTTCTTCCTGGAATTAAATTTTCATTTATCTTTTTTTATTAAAACAATCTTTAAAAAAATCGAGTGAGCTTACATATATGCATATATATTCTGATATACACACATTTTATTGCAATCAAAATATTTTCTTCTTTGGAATATCAATTCTTGATACAATCTCATGTATATTACCTAATTTTAAAAGCGAGTATATCTCAAAATATTTGTGAATAAGAGAGCTTTAGCTACAAATCAATAACACATGAGTTTTGACTATAAATAAAAGAAAATATATAGTTAATCGATTTTTCGAATAGAATTTCAACTAAAATTTCAAAAAAATGTAGATTTTTTTTTTTAAATTTTACGACACACGCGGAGAGATTCAAACTCGGGGAACCATATAATCTAGAAACGGGTGAGATCACTGAGCTACAAACCCGTTCTCAAAAAAATATAGAATTTTTGAACATATTAAATTTCCAATTTAAAATAGTAGATATATTTTACTTTTAAACTCCATATATTTATGTAGTTAATATTGAATCTTTCAAATATCAACTTTAATTTAATGTTTTTCCACATTTTCCATAATAATAAATTTAATTATTATCACCAAATATATATATCTAAGATGGATCAGATATTCAACCCACACACAGCTTGATATCAATCATTTCCTCTGTTCTCTTCGTTCATATCTTCTACCCCGAAACTTTCCTCTGTGCGTTGTGCATAAGCAAGAAAACGAAAATTCTTGGAAGAGTCAATGAGCACGAAAATTTTTCGCAAAGGGAGCAAAATCGTGAGCTACATGAAAGCTCCCGCCAGGATTCTGGCCCGGGCCAGAGATTTGTACGTCAACAGCATGATGCGCTGCGCTGGGCACGTGGGACAGAGCAGCGCCATTGGCTGCTCGGCCCCCCAATTCTCCAGCCTGCCCAGAAGCTTCAGCGTTAACTCATCGTATTCAACCGCCTCGGAAGAGGATCTGAGGGAGCTCATTCGGGTCGCCTCCACTCGCAGCCTCAGCGGGAAGATCGAGTCGGAGCATCTCCGGGTGAAGAGGCCTTCGTCGCTTCGCGTCGGCGGAGGCGTGACAGTTGTTCCCCGGAGCCACACGGTGGCTATTGGGAGGATCGACGAAGACAAGCCGTGTGAATTCGGGGTTAACGAGGTGGATTCTGTTCCGAGGAGTAGAAGTTACGCAGGTTGGTGGGGAAGAGGTAAACCGTGGTGAATTTCATAGTTTCAGGCCCTTCAACTATGAAACTCACTGGGTCAGTGTCGTATTTTCACGAAGTTTGAGGACGATGATTTTGTATCTTTTGAAAAAAAAACTCCATGAACACGTGACTGTTGTAGTATGAATATTTGGAAATACACCAAATTTGCTTAGGAAATGATTGGTTAAGCAAATGATTGGTTTGACCAAAATTCATATGGGAAAATCATCCTGTCCAAAGAAGTTATTGCCGGTCGGTGCACCAACTATGGAAGGAAATGTCATTCTTCCCATGCGAAGAAAATATTAACTTTTTTCATTAACTATATATTTATATTTTTTTTTATTTTTTCATGGAAATTTATTAAAATATTTTACCCTTCAAACCCGTATAATTAGATGTCAGCAAAGTGATTAGTTCATTATCGTGGTTAGCAATTTGTTAGATGATTTTTTGTTATAACATGAGAACCTGCAGTCATGTATTATGTAAACCTTCCATTAACGTAATATCCTGCAACTCATGCCAACGTAAATCGTACTGAGCAAGTTATATGTGACAGGTCATCCGAGAAGATGTTAGTAGGAATCAATTCATGACCAAGTATTAAACGTTCACTTACTCTACCGTCTCGAACTCGAACACACTTGAGAGCATGTTTATTTATTTGTTATTACTTTAAAAACACACCAACGTGTGCATATTTTGTATTCTTTCAATTTTCCATTTCAATACGGATCATGCTCTTCTTGGGGCCGACCTTATTTATAAAAACACCGCATTATTTGTATTTTTCAGTTTTTCGCTTCAATACAAATTCTCTTTTTTATGCTATCTTTGATATAATGATAACAGAGAGCATGATGCTTGCATAAATTTCTTTGGAGAACGGGGATTTAAGACCCCAGATATGGCCGCAATGTTACTACTTCGAATCGATGCAGGGGCAGCAATGTTGTGAGCGTTTTTCTATCGCACGGAGGGGTACGCTTACTCACCGAATTGGGCTTATTCTATTGCCTTCCGGTTCGCGGAACTTACAGCGGATATGGTCTGTGACAGCTTGCTTCTTAGAAGATACAAACCAAATTTGAATACCCCATATATATGATATGTATAGAAATCTTTTTGGCGAATATAGCCAACACAATCCATAATAATAAGCACACAGTCGTAGGCAGACTGGGTTTGGGACAGACAGGTATTCCATAATTTTGGAAGACTAAAAACTCAAATTTTGAAGGGAAAAAAAGACCCCAATTCATCAAAGCAAAATTCAATTCAGTAAAGTGGGGATGACATACTATAATATGTGTTTCATGTATTTTTCTTGGAGGAATGCATTTCCATCTTTTCTTAATTTTCAGCATCCCTGCAAGTCGCGCCACCTGAGATATACGAGCCCTGCACGGTAATGTGTGTAAGCTCCTGCAACGACGAGTACATGAAACAGCTGATGGCTATGTCCAGCAATGTCAAATTTCCCAGGCATCCATCTCTCTGGAACTCTTGTTGCATAAACGAGAGCTCCAAGACCGTAAAGGGACCCCATCAAGAGTTCATATCCTGTCGTGTGCAGCGCCACAGGATGGTTCCAAAATAAGATAAGTTTGTGCAGAATTGGTGCCACACCAGACAAGCCCATTGCAAGGAATAACAAGGCTCGAAACCTGCGGTATTCGGGATTTTGAAACACTGGCAGGAGAGAGACTAAGATTGTACCGATTCCTAGCAGGGTAATGAATCCCATATAGAGATTGCAGAAGAGTGGATAGCACATAAAAGAGTAGTAGACAGGAGGATAAAACGAGGTAGAAATGAGGGCAGCGATTCCTGCATAATCGAGCCTAAGCATAATGTAGGATACACGCTTGGAGTGGCAAGAAATTAAGTGGCAAGTGCTGCTAGCCAACAAGCAAAACATGGCTCCACCCAAGAAAGCAAAAAACGGCCACCGGGTGATTGGACGTACCATCAATGGTGCTACTATGTTCGCCAGGTCCTCCTTCATGCTACGCTGAAAATAAAAAAAAAAAATTGAGCCAGGGAAAATCGCATCAACAAGTGATAGAAATGTTCAATTGCCAGAAATTAACGGCACTTGAAACTACATTCGTAATCTGCAGGTATGGTTGTATACAATAACACCTCAATCAAAAGGGAAAAAAAGAGTAAACTATGCGGAGAAAACTAAATAAATTGTAATAACCAACTTTTATCGCGTGCAATTGCTTTATGAAACCAAAATCAAGAGTTCTAAAACCTTATATTATCATAAAACTCCATGGTTTTCGTCTTCTCAAGAAACTTCCCATTGTAATCAAAGTTACTAATGCCGAGGAATTGAAATGCATAATAAATACTTTAATCCAAGTGAAAAAAAACCAAAAGTACCAGAACACAAACATCGGTATGGTTGACGTGTGAAAAACGTTCAGGCAAACAGTTAGAGAGCACTTCCATAACATGCCAGTCACGCATGTGTCGCAAAGACGGAAGACAAGTTGTAAGTTCTGCTCTCAATTTTTGGAGATCCGCTTTTCTCAGCACATTTGGCAAATTTTGTAGCGTGGGAATGTCTACAACAGCCGGAACCTTCATCGCTGTATAAATGGTCAGAGAGAGGAACAAGAAGAAGCCTATCAAATGCCTGCAGAAAAATAAAACCATGAATCAAGGTTGGAAAATTCCATATGATACGATACGGTACAACACAGTACAAGCATTGACAGAAAAGTAGACAAGGGTGATTCACAAAAAGACACCTGGTAACGACGTAAAGTTCCCATGGTATCACATAGCCAAGAAATGACACATAATACGGATTGATAGAACTTTGATGCCGTAATCTTATATTATTGTGCCTATCTATGAAACATGCCACTCGAAAGACAGTCCAAATCCTAAGATTGCTCATCGCATTGAGCCATTATTTGTGCCATACAAATCATCAAGCCATTAGTTTGTGGTCTACAAATTTGAAAAAACGGCAACACAGATCAGTTCAATAAACCAAAAAAGGTGCAAAAAGTGCTACAACAAAAAAATAGCACCATTTTAGCAAGAAATCTCTTCAGGACCCACACTTGTTTACTATCATCAACCTCAAAATCTACGAACAACATGATGCTAAAAGGCCAATCTCAGATCTCAAAGAAAGCATCTACACCCGATGAATCAGATGGGGATCTCTTGCATCATTTTCTGTAGTGCTAATGTCAAAGCATGCGAAGAGCTTCAAATTCAAGATTCAGAAGGTGAGTGTTTTCTAGACCACCTTAATGATCCACTCACACTTTTCTCTACTCCTTTTCAATTATTATGATATTATAAATTGAACAAGAAACTAATCCTTACCTAAGAAAGCTCTTGATAAAGTTCAAGAACATCATTAAAATTTAGCAAACTAGCATAACCACATATACAGAAGTATCAACACAACAAACCCATACTTTTTGAGAAAATATAATACCAGATGTAACAAAAGAAGCTAAGGCAAAATACTTACGTCCAAACATTAAGGGTCTCATTGTGAATAGTAAAAACACTGAGCAAGACCTGCCTCAAAGGCCATTCAGACCTGTAATGACCAAGAATATACTCATTGTCCTTCAAATATCCAGGCAGTGAGTGGTACTCCACCAATTGATACTTCACTTTCTTCCACAATCTCGTTCCTTTCCCTTCCTTGGGTGGAGAAACAACCCTCTGATTCTCATTTAATTCACCACCAGATTTCACCTCTTCAAAATTTGCTTGATTCTTGCCCATTTCTTGAATCGACCCAATAATCCAAACACAATAAAAGCATCAAATGACAATTAATAATATTATCAAAATTATAAATAATCGGAAACTATGTTGGGATATCAAATTGGAAATAAAAAAATATGCTAAAAAGTAAATTTTTTTCGTCCATTGATCCGTTATTATACCCTATGTTCAAATAAACTCATATCGGTGAAAGGTACCTGTAATACAAGAGGAACACCACCCACGAGGAGAAAACAAGAAATATGATCTTTCAAAAGAAAATTCAAATTTCCGTATTTATCTATATCGCTGGAAGGGATCGTTTCAATAGATTTTTCAGGCGAATATAAGAATAATAGAACAGGAGATATAGGTCTTTCAAATTTTCTTTAGCGCATAGAAAAATTAACAAAAAGCTGCCAATGAAAAAGAGGCTCACGCAGATGGATAGAAGAAGATGCCTCGGGATGATGCGGAGCCCTCTTGATTTATATATACTAATTATTATTATTATTTTTAATTTAATTAAATAGTACTAAACAATTAAAAAAATATATTTTCAATAAGAAGTATTTTATTTAAGAGAAAAGTGTTGTTTACATTTTGTATAAGTAGATACGGAATTATTTGAGAAAGTTTTTAGTAGAGTAAAAGAGATAATTATGAAATTAAATATTTTAATGTCATCTGATATAATTATTCTAAAAATCTTACACTTAATAATAGTTGAATCAATACTTAAGGATTGGATTAGCTTATCGATTTGCCTCTATTTAGTTTGTGGAGATATTTTTTTATTAGAACATTAAAATAGATACGCTCGTATGCACTTTGAATATGAATCATATCGATTCGTATAACAACTATAAATATGTGAGACAATCATACATGAAACATATTCAATAATCTATGTATATATAAATGAAAGAAGATTGGAAAACTTCTAATGTGCACCTTCATTTCCTTCTCTCATAATTAAATGGCAAATATGTGATTTATTATTAATCGATTAAATCTATCGATATTTTGTTGAATAATGCTTAGGTTTTTGACAGAGAAATTTATTCCGAATGTTCGAGTACGCAACTTGAGACAAAAAGAAAAAGGTGAATGACATGACAAATATCTATAATTTTTTATTATTTATAAAATGTGTGATATCATGATTTATATTGTGACGTCTTCTTCATTTTGTTGATTTTTTAAAATTATAAATATAGAAACTAAATATTATATTATATTCAAGTAAATAAATTGAGTGGAAAAATTATTGTCGACAATAAAAAATTTTAGTAGTTTGATATAATTTACATTTTAAACAATAGTTTTAAAACGAAATATGTAAAGAGTGTGTCTCATGTGTGAGACCGTCTTAATCTGTGAGACGGGTCAATCTTATGGATGTTCACAATAAAGTAATACTCTTAACATAAAAAGTAATACTTTTTCATGGATGACCCAAATAAGAGATCTGTCTCACAAATACGACCCGTGAGACCGTCTCACACAAGTTTTTGCCATATTTAAAATAGTATGACCTAAATTTTCAGTGACAGTTTGATATGTAATGTCAGTCAAATATATTTTTTTCTAGAGCAGGTCTTTTATGAGACGGTCTCACGAATTTTTATCTATGAGACATGTCTACCATATCGATATTCACGATAAAAAGTAATACTCTTAGCATAAAAGGTAACACTTTTACATGGATGACCCAAATAAGAGATCTGTTTCACAAAATACGACCCGTGAGACCGTCTCACACAAGTTTTGTCTTTTTTATATTAGTTTAACATTTTAAAATTAAAATTTTAAAGATCCAAAAAATAAAGTTCAAATAAATATTAGAATTAAAGAATCATGTATCCAGATTGATATATTGATGTATTTTTAAAAAGTTTAAATACATATACAATATAATTATAATAAATTAAAAATATTAAAATTTTATATAGTTAATTGATTGATTGCAAATATTTTAACATATTTATTTTCTATTTTCAGGTACAAATAATTCTTTTATTTATTTTTATTTGATATATCATAAAAAATAAAATTGTTTTTTTTTTTACTTAAAATGATTGAAATTATTTTAAATTTGATTATTTATCAATATCGAAAAATCATTGTACTATTTTTTTAGAAATAAAAATCATTCAATAAATATATTGAATCGATTTGAATAATTGAAGTATATTTACAATAAGGTTACTATTTACTTATTTATCATTTTTGGTAAATTAAATCAATAAAAAAAATATTATAGATAAAAGTATTTTAAATAAAAAAAAATTCCCACATTCATATGTTACTTTAAATAATGTATTTAAATCATAATCATATATTATAAAATTTATAAAATTATATGAAAAATTCATATATATCAATAAAAATCCTATAAAACAGATATATGTTGAAATATTATTTAAAATGTGAAAAATATTTGTGTTGAAAATGTGAATGTTGAATGTTGAAAAATAGATGTTGAATATTGAAAATTAGTGTGTGATGATGTAGGTAATGATGTATTTTATTTTTGGATTATGTGTAAAGATTTCCTATAAATAGATCTCTCATTTGTGAAGAAAATCACAATTGAGTAGAGAGAAAAATATTATAAAGTGTGTTGGTTGGTAAATTTTGAGTGTTTGAGATTTTTACTTTTTACCATAAATTTTTACTTTTTCACAACACGTTATCAGCACGAAGCTCTAAAAGTCCTACATATTTTTCCAAGCTCCAAACAGAAGAAAAAGGTAACAAAAGTAATTATATTTATTTTACTGTTATTTGTTTATTGTGTATTTATTTAATATACAATATAATGTTATTATTAGAAATAATAAAAATAAATTTTTCATAAACTTGTTATAAATCCTGGGAGGATGTTAAGACGACATCCCACACTCCCGGCAAGGGATACGACAAGTATAAAAGCCTATAAGGTTTTAAACAAAATAAATTATGACAGTCGTTATAATATTATGATATGATATATATAATTATTTAAACATGTCTAATATTATATATACCATATTATTACCATAAAATTATACAAATACATACATTTATTCTTTTATTCACCAACGGTCATAAACGGTAACAAAACGGCTAGTTTTTGCCCTATAAATATGATCTCTCAAACTCATTCAATCACCCCAACTTTCTCTTCTTCTCTAAAATTATTCTTCATCAAATTTTCGGAGAAAAAAGAAATGTCTTTCGCAAGGTTATTTTTAATTATTTTAGTTATCATACTCACGAGTCTTGTATTTATCGGAGAATATCCTCCTCGTGTGTTTTCTTTATTTTTACGAATACTTGTACTTGTTGTTTATCCATTACTTTGTATTGCAATATTCATTAACTAATAAAATGCATCGTGATTTTTAGTACCACCATGGCAAACTTGACAAAGCTCGAATTCATCGCTCTTGACATTACTGGGAAAAATTATATGCCATGGACTCTCGATGTAGAAATGCATCTTGAGTCATTAGGTCTAAATGAGACCATAAAAGAAAATGGCATATGCACATCACAAGAAAAGGCAAGAGCCATGATATTTTTGCGTCGACATCTCGACGATGGATTAAAATGTGAATATATGACTGAAAAAGATCCCATGGCTTTATGGAAGGGATTAAAAGAAAGATTCGAACATATAAGGGAAGTTATACTTCCGATCGCTAGGGATGAATGGAATACGTTAAGATTCCAAGACTTTAAAAAAGTCAGCGATTACAACTCGGCGATGTATAGAATAATCTCGCAATTGAAATTTTGTGGGCACGAGATTACAGAATTGGAAAAGCTTGAGAAAACATTTTCCACTTTTCACGCATCGAATATAACTCTACAACAACAATATAGAGTGCGTGGATTTTTGAGATATTCTGAACTTATCGCCTATCTCCTTGTGACGGAAAAGAATAACGAGCTATTAATGAGAAATCATCAGGCACGACCTACTGGTTCAACGGCATTTCCTGAAGCAAATGTCGTAAGCAAAAATGAATTTAAATCTGGCAACCAAAATCAAAGTTATAGACAAGATTTTGGTCGAGGACGAAATCGAGGTCGTGGTCGTGGTCGGGGACGTGGAAATAGTCGTGGTCGTGGACGCGGCCGTGGTTTTGAAAATAATCGAGATAGTTACTTCAATAACTCATCTCAAACGAACGTCCCAAATCATCCACCGAAAAGGCATCAAGAGAACATGAGTGTAAATGAAAATCACTCAAAAAGATTTGAAAGTTCTTGTTTCAGATGTGGTACTCCAGGACATTGGTCCCGTATTTGTCGAGCCCCTGAGCACCTTTGCAAACTTTATAAAGAATCAATAAAGGGGAAAGAAAAGGAGACCAACTTCGCTGAAAACAGTGAACCTTTGAGTAATTCAACTCATTTTGATGCTGGAGATTTTCTGATTGATTTCTCAGACAATGATCAATTTGCGGGTGGAATAAATATGTAAAACATTTTATTTTTCATGTAATTGTATGATAATATTTTATCGTGTGTTATATTTTGGCATATGTATTGTATTGTATTTTTATAAATGTATTGTCAGTAATTTTATTTCATTGCATATTTTTTTGAAGTTCAAATATAGAAAATACTATGAACAAAGATGAAGTTTGCATACCTGATAGTGGTACAACGCACACTATCCTCCGAGATAAAAGATATTTCTTGGAACTAAAACCAACAAAAACAATGGTGAATACAATATCAGGTCCTGTAGACTTGATTAAAGGTTGTGGTAAAGCACAATTTTTGTTACCTAATGGTACAAAATTTTTGATCAATGATGCTTTATATTCACCACAATCGAAAAGAAATTTGTTGAGTTTTAATGATATATATTCCCATGGGTATGATACTCAAACAATGAATGAAGGGAATGAGAAATATATGTGTCTTACCACATATAAATCAGGAAAGAAATATGTAGTTGAAAAACTACCAATGCTACCTACTGGATTGCATTATACATATATAAGTCCAATTGAATCAAACATGGTAGTTGATAATTCTTCAATACTGATCAATTGGCATGATCGATTAGGACATCCTGGTTCAACAATGATGCGAAGAATTATAGAAAATACACATGGTCATCCATTGAAAGACCAGAAGATCTTTCAGAATAATAAGTTTCGATGTAAAGTATGTTCTCTCGGAAAACTTATTATAAGACCATCACCAACCAAAATCCAAACTGAATCACCAATGTTTCTTGAACGTATTCAGGGTGATATTTGTGGACCAATCCATCCACCATGTGGACCATTCAGATACTTTATGGTATTGATTGATGCCTCCAGCAGATGGTCACATGTATGTTTATTGTCAACTCGAAATGTTGCATTTGCAAGATTACTTGCTCAAATAATAAAATTGAGGAATCAATTTCCCGATTATACAATCAAGAAAATTAGACTTGATAATGCTGGTGAATTTACTTCCCAGACTTTCAATGATTATTGTATGTCTATGGGAATCATTGTTGAGCATCATGTTGCTCATGTACATACACAGAATGGATTGGCTGAATCATTGATTAAACGTCTGCAAATGATTGCTAGACCAATGATTATGAAAACAAAGCTCCCTATTTCTATATGGGGACATGCAATTTTACATGCTGCTGCATTAATTCGTATCAGACCAAGTGCATATCATAAATACTCCCCTTTGCAGCTTGCATTTGGTAAAGAACCAGACATTTCTCATCTGAGAATTTTTGGATGTATGGTGTATGTGCCTATTGCACCACCACAACGAAAGAAAATGGGACCTCAGAGAAAGGTTGGAATTTATATCGGTTATGATAGTCCATCAATCATTCGATATCTTGAACCTCAGACAGGCGACGTGTTCACAGCACGTTTTGCTGATTGTCATTTTAATGAGGAAATCTTCCCAATGTTAGGGGGAGAACAGAAACATACCGAAAAGAAAATTACGTGGTATGTATCATCATTGTTACATATGGATCCAAGAACAAAACAATGTGAAAATGATGTACAACAAATTGTACACTTGCAAAGAATAGCAAATCAAATACCAGATGCATTTGCAGACACAAAAGGGGTAACTAAATCATATATACATGCTGCAAATGCCCCTGCTCGAATTGAAATTCCAAAGAAACAAATTGAAAATACTCATGATGTCATTAAACGCCTGAAGCGTGGAAGGTCAGTCGGTTCCAAGGATAAAAATCCTCGAAAAAGAAAATTCATAGAGAAACACGATGATCACAAAATAGATAATGATGTTCCTGAAGAAACACATGATGATCACAAAATAGATAATGATGTTCCTGAAGAAACACATGATGATGAAAATGTTCTGTCAGAACCACAAACTGACGAGAATCGTGAAATATCTATCAATTACATTAATACTGGAAAAATATGGAACCGAAAAGATATAGAAGAAATTGATGATATATTTTCTTATAATGTGGCAATCGACATCATAAATGATAATGAAGATCATGAACCAAAATCTTTTGGTGAATGTAAAAATCGACAGGATTGGGTAAAATGGAAAGATGCTATCCAGGTTGAATTGGATTCGCTAAATAAACGTAATGTTTTTGGACCTATAGTCCTTACACCTGAAGGTGTAAAACCTGTTGGATACAAATGGGTTTTTATTCGAAAGCGAAATGAGAAAAATGAAATAGTAAGATATAAAGCTCGACTTGTTGCACAAGGTTTTTCTCAAAGGCCTGGAATTGATTATGAAGAAACGTATTCTCCAGTGATGGATGCAATTACGTTTCGGTATTTGATTAGCTTGGCGGTATCTGAAAATTTAGAAATGCGTCATATGGATGTTGTTACAGCTTACTTATATGGATCACTTGATAGTAATATATATATATGAAAATCCCTGAAGGATTTAAGATGCCTGAAGCACAAAGTTCAGAACCCAGGGAATGTTATTCTGTGAAATTACAAAGATCATTATATGGGTTAAAGCAATCAGGTCGAATGTGGTATAATCGACTAAGTGATCACTTGATGAAAAAGGGATATGTAAATAATTCAATATGCCCTTGTGTTTTCATTAAGAAAACAACATCCGGATGCGTAATTATTGCTGTATATGTTGATGATTTAAACATCATTGGAACGAATAAGGAAATTCAAGAAGTTGTGTCATATTTGAAGGAAGAATTTGAAATGAAGGATCTTGGAAAAACCAAGTATTGTCTGGGTTTACAAATTGAACAAAAAGAATGTGGAATGTTTGTTCACCAGACAAATTATACAGAAAAGATCCTTAAACGTTTTAATATGGATAAAGCAAATCCTTTAAGTACTCGAATGGTTGTTAGATCATTAAACATAGAAAAGGATCCATTCCGTCCATGTGAAGATGATGAAGATATTCTTGGTCCAGAAGTACCATATCTAAGTGCCATCGGTGCCCTTATGTACCTTACAAATTGTACAAGGCCTGATATATCTTTTGCCGTAAATCTGTTGGCAAGATTTAGCACATATCCAACAAAGAGACACTGGAACGGAATTAAACATATATTCCGTTATCTACGAGGAACGACAGACTTGGGACTTTTATATTCAAAGGATGCTAATTCAAGTATGATTGGTTATGCTGATGCTGGATACTTATCTGATCCACACAAGGCACGTTCCCAAACTGGATATGTATTTACTCGTGGAGGCACTGCAATTTCTTGGCGTTCACAGAAACAAACGCTCGTAACTACTTCATCAAATCATGCTGAGATTATTGCACTACATGAAGCAAGTCGTGAATGTGTGTGGTTAAAATCAATGACCCAACATATCCAAATCTCATGCGGATTATCATTCGATGAGAAACCTGTGATACTATATGAAGATAATGCTGCATGTGTTGCTCAAATGAAAGAAGGATACATAAAAAGCGACAGAACTAAACATATTCCTCCTAAGTTCTTCGCATTCACCAAGGAGCTTGAGAAGAATAAATGTATTGATGTTCGTCACATTCAATCAAGTGAAAACTCATCAGATCTCTTCACAAAGGCACTTCCTACGTCAATATTCAGAAAGCACATATATAATATTGGGATGCGCAATCTACGAAATTTGTGAAGAATTGTTCATGTCAACATCAGGGGGAGTTTACGTGACTCCACTCTTTTTCCCTTACTATGGTTTTTATCCCAATGGGTTTTTCCAAGTAAGGTTTTTAACGAGGCAGTACAAAACACGTAATGAAGACATCATCGTATCATGATCATCATCACAAGGGGGAGTGTTGAAATATTATTTAAAATGTGAAAAATATTTGTGTTGAAAATGTGAATGTTGAATGTTGAAAAATAGGTGTTGAATATTGAAAATTAGTGTGTGATGATGTAGGTAATGATGTATTTTATTTTTGGATTATGTGTAAAGATTTCCTATAAATAGATCTCTCATTTGTGAAGAAAATCACAATTGAGTAGAGAGAAAAATATTATAAAGTGTGTTGGTTGGTAAATTTTGAGTGTTTGAGATTTTTACTTTTTACCATAAATTTTTACTTTTTCACAACAATATTCAAAATTTTGTGAAAATGTTAAAAATATATGAGATTTTAAAATAAATAAATTATTTTTTAACAAAATATGTATTTTAAAAAGTCAACAAATATATGCTGGGTATACGCTGAATGTAAGAAATTTCAAGCAGGGAAATCAATATTTGGCACTTCGATAGATTGGCTTTACACACCTCCACGAGTCTCCGCCTCCACCTCCACCTCCGCCGCCAGTCCCACGGCCATCAACGATAGCTATTAACTCCCTAGTGGTTCTTTAAATCAATGGCTGCTTCATCTCCACCCCCTCGCACTCCGTTCCAGAACCAACGCCACGGCCAGGAATCAAATTTCTTTTCAACCCCGGTTGGGTGGCCTAAAGGCGACAAAAATCAGCTAACAAAAAGGTCTTTTGGGATTCAGTCGGTAAATATGCCTTCTTTGCAGAGTATTGATTGTGGAAAGAAGAGCAATGTGTTACAAGAAGCGGATAAAAGTGAAATTGAAGCGTGTAGCGCTGTTAAAGATGAGCTTTTTGTTCGGTTCTTTCGCGAGGCATGGCCGTATTTTTTGGCTCATAGAGGCAGCACTTTCGTCGTTGTTGTTTCTGCTGAAATAATTGATAGCCCTCATCTGGATCATATTCTCATGGTACTTTTTTTTTCTCTTTCTTTGATTTGATCACTTACTTTTAACAGATATCTGTGCTGTATATATCAGCAGGAATTTGAAACAAGAAGTTTATTAATCCTTTTTTTTGTGGCGTTTTCTTATTTTTTTTAATGGTCCGGAAACGAATCTATGTTTACAAATTATCATAGTTGCTTGGTGTTGTGCAGGACATCTCTCTCCTTCATGGGCTGGGAATCAAATTCGTTCTTGTTCCTGGGACTCATGTTCAAATCGACAGGCTTCTCGCCGAGAGAGGTATCAAAATTATCTCATTTTTGTTATGTTTCATTTACATGCAGATGATTGGATTTCTGTATTTGGTGAGCTGCTGTGTCTTGATATACCTCTATATATATATATATATATATATATATATATAAGAATCTTAGTGGTCCCATTTATCAGAAGTGTTTTATTTCGTGTGTATAGTTTTTCTTTCATATAGTGTTAATTGCCATGCACTGTGTGCCAGGGTCCGAACCAAAGTACGTTGGTAGCTATAGAGTTACTGATCCTGATTCTCTTAGAGCGGCAATGGATGCTGCAGGCAGAATTCATATTCTGATTGAAGCGAAGCTGTCACCTGGACCTTCATTAAGTGGCGTTCGACGGCATGGAGATAATAGGCGGTGGCATAATGGTGTCTCCGTTTCCAGCAGTAATTATCTTGCAGCTAAGGTTAGAATTCTGGCATTCCGAAGTCTGGCTTGTATTATCTTTAGAATGCATATGATTGAATAATATTTGATGAATACGTTTGGTGTTCAGCTTGTTATTTCCTCGTTATCATTCTTCATTTTGCAGAGAAGGGGAGTGTTTGAGGGTATTGATTACATGTCCACTGGTGAAGTTAAGAAAATAGACGTTGCTCGCATGCAGGAGAAGCTTGATCAGGATTGTATTGTAATTTTAAGCAATCTCGGTTACTCGAGTTCTGGGGAAGTGTTAAATTGCAAGTATGGTATATGGCTTTTGATAGGTGTTTTCGTTACTACATGCAGGATGTGTGTAGTCTCTAATATCCTTTGTATGAGTTTTTCAAAATTCAATTACTGTTGAAGCTAAATATGGGTGAACATGATGATATGGTTCCAACTTGAGATACTTTTGGTTATCAAATTATGAATTTTATCTTCATGGAAGATGAAATATATATCTTCGTTAAGTTCTTTTTCCCATAATTCATGCATGAGTATCGTTGCTTGCGAAACTTCAAAATACGACTTCTGGTTAGCCACTTCACAAGAGTTTTAGCTTTTGATGGACATAGTTTATTATATGGTATAAAAGTTGTCAAGGATTTAAACTTCAAGTTGATCTTGGATGCTTAATATTTGGATCTTTGTGCGAATAAATATATTCTGCTTTCCCCCGCAATGCAGCACTTACGAGGTTGCTACAGCATGTGCCTTGGCTCTTGGTGCGGAGAAACTAATTTGCATCATTGATGGGCCAATCTTGGATGAGTCCGGAAGACTTATTCGGTTTTTATCCCTTCAAGCCGCGGATGTGTTAATTCGGGAAAGAGCTAAACAAAGTGAGACAGCTGCTAAATATGTACAAGCTGTTGCTCAAGATGATATTCCTTCTGTTGCGTATGAGAATTCAGATTACTCATTCCCTTTTCCGAAAGGGAAGGCTTTTAGTCCCCCTCCCAAATTTCAAAATGGTGTTGGCTTTGACAACGGGAGTGGATTTTGGTCCAGTGAACAAGGTTTCGCCATTGGAGGTCAAGAAAGACTGAGTCGATTAAATGGTTACCGTTCGGAATTAACTGCTGCAGCTTTTGTTTGCAGAGTAAGTCTTCATGATTTTATGACAATCTTCTTTTACACATCTCTGATTATATTATTCTATATTTGTCCTTCTATATGTTATTAGGGTGGTGTCCAGAGAGTTCATCTACTGGATGGTACTGTTGGCGGTGTTCTACTAAAAGAACTGTTTCAAAGAGATGGAGTTGGTACAATGGTGGCTAGGTATGTACGTTTATTTAGCAGATGAATGCAAATCGTTCTCATTTGGTATGTTTGTGCTTTACCAGATGCTCATTTTACACATCAAAACTGGAAACCAGATTCCCAAATCGCCGCATATTTAAAAAAATTCAGGCTGTTCAGCGCAACACGGGGGGTCCTCTTGCAATTTACCCCATAGGTGTGTGTAGAACTGCAAATTTTATTACTCAAAAAAGAAAAATAGAATTGTAAATTGTAGTTTAAAGGGGTCTTGAACTTGAGCTTGAGGCAGCTAATTGTCATATGTTTGTGGTGTTTATTACTAATAATGACTATTTGGTATTGTTGAACTATGATTTTTCTACTAAAATATTATTAATGTTGCATTTATTTGTCAGCGATCTGTATGAAGGGATGAGAATGGCTAGGATTACGGACCTCGAAGGAATCAAACAGCTTTTGCTACCTTTAGAGGAGTCTGGCACATTGATAAAGAGAACTCAGGAAGAGGTTAATAACTTTGACTTGTACGTTCATTTGACCTTACGTTTTTGATCTTCAATCTATTTGCTTATCATTTCCTTCAACTCCAGCTACTCGAAGCATTGGATTCATTCACTGTTTTGGAAAGAGAAGGCCATATAATAGCCTGTGCAGCTCTTTTCCCTTTCTCTGAAGAGAAGTGCGGAGAGGTAGCTGCTATAGCAGTTTCTCCTGAATGTCGCGGCCAAGGACAAGGAGACAAATTGCTTGGTATATGATATAACATTTTTTATTCAATTTCTTGAGTCGTTTTTTTGTTTTTGTGGAAATTCTGATTAGATATTTAAGACACTCATTGTCACGCATTTTGTTCATGAATAAGTCTCAAGCTAGTTTGATTCCCATTAGCTCCGTTCCATTTATTTCCTATCTATTTTGAGTTGTATCACATGTTTCTGTTATTTTGTTTTTCAACAGATTATATTGAGAAAAAGGCGTCCTCTCTTGGGCTGCAAATGCTTTTCCTGCTAACAACACGAACAGCAGATTGGTATGGACTCGTGAATATAAAAATTCAAAAAAATACTGCCGAATTCTATTTCTTGAATGAAACCAAAATCATAAAAATTAATTCAACAAGTCAAAAATCTAGGACTTGAAAGTTTTATTTATGTTTGTATTAGGTTTGTCAGGCGTGGGTTCTTGGAATGTTCCATTGAATCTATACCGGAGCAGAGGAGAAACAAGATCAATATATCTCGTCGATCCAAGTATTACATGAAGAATATTCGGCCTGATACAAGTGGTATTCCTCTCAATGGTTCTTTTACATGATTTCTGGTAATTTTTATTGCCCAGTGAAGAAATTTTTTAAATTTGTCATCTTTTAGGATTTCCTGATTCTTTCTTTATGAGATCAATATAAGCATGTATAATGTAATTATTGGAAGCTATTTAAGTTCACCGAAGCTTGAAAACTTTACATAAACTCACCTCTCGAAATAAGACAAAAAACAGACTACCAAGTTGTTTAACCAGTTGCTTTAGAAAAAGTTGTTTGGCCCAGGTTTCGGACATAATTTTTTTGGGTCTAGACCTCCTGCTAGAACCACAGAGGATACCGGGTGTTTCAACTTTGGGTTTTTTTTAAAAAATAATATAAATTTAAAAACTATTTATTAAAATATTGCAAAAGTGTGATTGTTATCAAAATATAGCTATCCGGCATAGATTCTTCCGGATTCAAAATTTATATATAAAAAAAGAGGTCACTGATTCAAATGAATCTGTGACATATTGTCCGGATTGCTATATTTTGATAACAATTTCACTTTTGCAATATTTTAATAAATAGTTTTAAAATTTATATTAGTTTTTAAAAAAGCCCTTTCAACTTT
Organism: Primulina eburnea; assembly: GCF_022965805.1. Taxonomy (NCBI): domain Eukaryota; kingdom Viridiplantae; phylum Streptophyta; class Magnoliopsida; order Lamiales; family Gesneriaceae; genus Primulina; species Primulina eburnea. The sequence continues at coordinate 45,028,556 of NC_133102.1, read as the reverse complement.
CATGCTAACTTATAGGTAGTGCTCCTCCAACCTTTTATATAAGTGCTACAAAGGGTCACATGTTTTCTTTTTCACGTGTTTATATTATGCATGAAACAAAAAAGATACACGTGACGTCTGTTTAATCCTTAGATTAATACTACTAATAATGTAAATAAATGTTTACGTCTTCAACTTTAACATAAAGGGGCCCATAACTTTTGTCGAATTTTGGATTGAATGATTTCAATAACACCAAGTAACACGAGTGAATATGAGACACGTCCATGTACCATTCGTGCGATAAACCCATATCCTTCTTCATACATCTTTACGACAAGATGCCTCAAGAATAAATTCATATCCTTCTCGCCCTCCTAAAATATGATATCATTTACATAGTCCAGACCTTTCTACGCATGGAAAATGTCGTGCCATCAAACACTTGGTATTCTCCAATAATTTGAATGAAACTGCAAAACAAGAGTTCGGCACACAACTCCGACAGAGAAAAAATTCACGTAACACTACATTAAAATAACAAAAAAGGCCGGAAGACCTACATGGATGGTCAATCTCCGAGGATCAAAAGGTTAAAAACAAAATTGTGTTTCTTATATATCTTATTAAGCAAATATGGCTTCCGTTCCGAGACCGCCTCAAAAAATGATATTAATGTATGCAAAATGTTTTGGAAAGATGTTCTCAAGGCCTAAGTACAAGGGAGACTCCGAATCTGGGAATGTTATCCAAGGCTTTGGTATGGAATTCGCTGGATATAGTCACCACTGATTTCTGCATAATCTCGTGCTGCAAAACAGTAGCTAGAGTGCCATGATTGTTGAGCTTCATTTTTACGAGTGTCAGGTGGTCAAGGGCGTAAGATCCTCCCACGGTAAAAGTATTCTCATTCGCCGACAATTTTCGGGTGAACTCAGCCACAGCAGCACCCTTCTGCAACTGATCTAAGTAGCGTATGCATGAGGTCTTTATGGTGTCCCCTTTGTCACCCCTGCGCCGCAAGAAATGAGAAACTAATTTTTTCTTCTTTTAATAAGACATCAAAAGAGAATTGAAAGAGATACGGTAGAACTTTGTTCATAATTTTGAGAAATTTACAACAATCAAATTCAGTAAGAGCATGAAGGACTTACAAAACTATCGACAAACAGGATTCAGGTTGTGTCACAGTAATGCCAGCAGTATACTTCACTAGTTTTTTAGACGAGGTCTCATAGCCAGCTTCAACTCCCAAAGCAAAGGTGGGAGTACCAAGGGTGACTGAAAAATCGATTGGAGGGGATTGGTTAAGACCCACGGCAGTAGCAATAGATGCATGAGGGTGGAAGTACTGAAACTCCAGCTGCACTAGCAAACGCAGCAGCAAGTTAGAGAACAAAGAAGGATACTTAAAACTTGCGTGAAGTTTTAAAAAAAAATGGGGCAAGCAAACACCTTGCCAGAATCATAATTTGGAAATTTCAGATTGGCAATAGTCTTTGATGAGGGGATGATATCGGCAACAGTTAAATTTACTGAGATCTGCCAAAACAAAAAGTGGGATCAGAAATTATGGTCGAACAAGTACAGTTTGATCGAGAATCTGTAGGTATTCTCACATTCGATTCTGTATCAACTTTGACATCTGCAGAAGTATTCTTGTACATGTACTGGGCCGCGACATCACCAGATGTGTAGCCTCCTTTTTTCACAGTGGATGTTGTGAGGGCCTACATTGAGAACACAGAGGAAAAGTAGAAAGTGTTCTTTCATTTACTAAGATACGTCAAATGACAGCAGAGAATATGATGCAAAATGAAGCCAACTGACGTTTGACTGTTTGAGGTAACTGCATGCATACATACAATAGCAGAAATATATAAAAACAAGCTAGTAAAAGACCCCTTTATGCAGGGATGATATCTGCAGCATGTCATTTTCAAATGAACATTTATCGATTAGTGTTTTTAGTCTTTCTAAGAAATCCACTTTGCACTGAGTACCAAGTAATCCAAGTAAAATAAAAAAAACTGATCTATCACAAAATATATAAAGAAATAAATAAAAGGAAAACCATCTACGCCTCTCGCCTTCGTTCTCCCCACCAACCAAACAAAAAAATTAATACAGAAGATGGAAAGGCATAAATGCCATGGAGAAAATTTGTGACAGGACACGGAATATAAATAAACATTGAAAAATCCTAGCATTTGATGACAGAGAATGATCACAAGAAAGTGCACTTGTTCGCTAAACAAGAGTACGAAAACAACATAATCCAGACAGAAACAGGAGCGTACGAATGCAGAAACACATTCCAAAAGTATGAAGAATCCAGCGAGTTCATCCATAATTAATAAGTTAAGAATACATTCATAACATACAAATTTTTTTATGTACACAAAATTCATTGAAAATGAAGTACAATAACAAGCTGATGAAAAACTAGCATTTTCGATGGACAAAAAAATGTCAGTAACATCCAAATCAAAATGGCAAGACATTATAGTAAATGAAAATTCACTAACAAATGCGCTTATCAAAAACCATTTAAATCCAAAAAAATCAGAGAAGGAAATATCAGGAAAAAAAATAAAACAAGAAGCATTAAAAAAAATCACGTACAAACGCTGGCATACACAGACATATTATATTCGCGGATTGGGGGTAAAAGGTAAGAATTCATACCACTCCGGATTCGCTGTACGTGGAAACAGAGAATTTGTGATCCGAAATATAGTCCTTGATCAGCAGATCTGCACATAACGAGTAAATACAACGTTAAATCTAACAAAGAGAGGAAAAACTTAAAAAAATTAAAGTTGGATCGGAGAAATCAAACCTTTGGCTTTCTTGCCGAAATCCGAGAACAAACCCGGTCCCTTGCTCATCTCTCCACCCTAATTTTGTATTTGCTGTGTCGAATTCAGAGTACGAGGGCTCGAGACTGAAAGATAATGGGGATTTTTTTGTTGGTTTGGGACTGTTGGAGATATGTGGGTGGCTTTGAAACTGGGCAATGGCAGTGACTCTGATATTTAAAAATCCCCTCCATAATACTCTTATTTACATTTCGCTCCTATCCTTTCCCTGCTGGCATTTCAAGCCTTCGTGAATGGCATGACAGGGCTGCATATTGTGTCCCACCATTTCGATTTTTATTTTGTTTGTTGATATTAATTTGTATGTACCAAGAATAATGACTGCACTCAGACAAAAACATGATAAAACAATATAGTGACTAACATAACATTCATAATTAATTCTTGTCATTTTAGGAATCAGTAATTTATAATTTTGATTAATGATGCAAAAAACTGAAGATAATATCACTAAAATATCTATTCAATACACGTGAATATCGCTAATAAATAAGTAATTATTAATGAGTGATACGTTTTTTTTTTTGGGAAAGCAAAGCCAAATTGCTGAGGTAGTTAGGGGCTGTATAATTTCCCATTCCTTATCCCACATGGAATAAATTACAAATAGCGACATGAATCTGTTGTATAAAAGAACGAGCCCAAACTCAATCAAAATCAAGCAGCTGCGCAGTGAGCACAAAGCGAACTATTCTTTCGCCTTTTACTAAAGAATACCGTGTGCTCGCTGCATACAAGCAGCATACTCTGATTTTTGGAGGGTCCTTGCCCATTGGGCAGAGACCCCGTCAATCCAAGTCTGAACTTTTTGTACTGTAATCATAAATGTACTTTTAAGTAAATATTGTAAAACATTAATTATAGTTAATATTTTGCTGTAGCTTATTACTGTAATTAAAATGATATGTTTATTATACTTAATTCTTAGTATTATCACTATAACGGCGAAATCAATCTGCACGATAATAGGTTTGGTATTTTAAATGAATTAATGGTGACCTAATTCTTCGCACACATCCCTGCTCGTTCTCTTGGCAAATAGCCACTTCTAATTTCTTCAGGCAACCAAAAAATTTGAGTGGCCAGTTCGAATAGAAAACTATTTAAATTTCGTAGAAAAAAAATTGACAACTTATTTTTTTTTCCTTGATTCGGAGGGCACTATATAATTTGTGAGACAGACAAATAGCATTTTAAACCTTTGTAAAAAGGAAAACTCACGAGCAAGGAAATCTATAATTTGTGAGACAAATAGCATTTTACACCTTGGTAAAAAGGATTTCAGATTATGCTTTTGTAGTTATAAACCAATTAGTGTGATAAAATGACAGATTGTGGATCAACACAATAAATGAACAAGATTCTTGGACGAAAAAATACCCAACTTTTTCCCTCTCGCCTCACACCAAACACAAATGGGAGGAGGATGCTGAATCAATTCATAACTGTTCATGTTGAAGTCTAAAAGCAAATGCTTGTGAATGGATCAGCCAATATAGCATCACACTCAACTTGTAAACGCAATTAAATGTCTAAATAATCCGTACAATCATATTACAGAAGCAAGAATGATCAGAAACCCGGAATAATCCATTGGTATCTGGCACTTGGTCTCACTGAGCACGACCCCGGCTGCTTTCTACATTCCTTATAGGGTAGAAATAAGGATGAGCCTGCAAAAAATTACTACCATCAATAAATGGATATTTGGAGAGGAGAGACCATTGTCTAATTTAGCGTGTGGAAAAGGCACCGAATATATAATAAGCCAACATGTAGGCTTTATCTATGAATAAAAAATAAAATTTTTTTCCAATAAATTTCTCAGAAATGAAACCACAAATCAGTAACACAACCCAATGATTTCACAATTGAACGGTTTTAATTAGCATCGATCACATTTTCAAAAGCCAAAAAAACTATTTCCATGTGAAGGGAGTGGTGGTAGTTGAAGGAAGACTTTTACCATTGCTTCCTTTGCGGTAGGCCTTTCTTGATGATCATATCGTAACAGTTTGTCAACAAAATCAATAGCCTTAAAAAAGGAAAGAATAATAAAAGAAAATAATGTTTAGAAACACTGAAAAGTGAAATAGTACAAGTATTAGATTGTTAATAGAATACAATGCTTACATCGGGAACAGCCAAGTGTTGATTATCAGAGTTAATGAACTTCGTCCATGGCTTTCTGCTATGTCTAGATTGACAAAGCACAGAGATTCTCAACTTGCGATAATCATGCCTGTAAAGCGAACAAGTTTCAGGTTTATATAGCTACCTTCCGACAAGGGCAGCAAGATTTGGGTCCAATTCCAAGTGGTACTTATTCAAATATGCATTCAAATCATCTGTTCCCAACACCTGTCATCATATAAAAACTGCATAATTTTTGCCATGCACGATATCATGGTTTTTGACTCAGTTTATTGATAGACATGTGATCACAAACATTAATAGGAAGCAAAAGAAAACCAGCATATGTTTCAAATATATACTTTATTCACAAAGAGCAAGAACGAGGTAAGTAGTCTGGCATCATCTTAGCACGCAAGAAACTCCAACATAACTTGGTAGTGTACGCACAATACAACAGGTATTTGAAAAGAGGCATTTCCAGTACAAAAATTCAATATTATACCTTCGCAATCTTGACCAGTTGATCATAATTGTCGTGCCCATAAAAGAAAGGTTCCTTGCGAAATATCTGTAGACACATGCTATCACACTCAGTTTCATTTTCAGGGTAAACTTGGGGATATCTTGGAAAATTAAATGTTCAACCTCCTCATCACTGCCACCCATGGATGACATGCAAGCAGATAAAAATCTATCGACTAGAGCCTTTTGGGAAAAATCATAAACTTAAATGCTCGCACAATTCTAAAATCTATCCAATCAAATGACACTAGAAGTGCAAATTAATTAGAGAGGTTCAACAATGAGTCATCAATCATGTATCGGAAAATTCATAAACAGAAATGCTCATACAATCACAATAATTAATCTTTTGCATGCAGAGATGAGAGCTGGGCAGAGATCATGATTCATGAAGAGACGATAAGAGCCAAGCACTTCTGAGGAATGAAAGACGATGAGAGCTTAGCATATACAAGGGTTGCGCTAATTTCAGCGCCTTCAGCTCCTGTTGCTCCTTCTGCAGCTGCCGGTTCCCGTCCGTTAGGGTCTCGCAGCACTTCTTCAAGAATTCACAGTGTCTTACATGAGAGCCGAGCAGAGATGAGAACCGAGCAGAGATGATGAACAGACAATGAGAGCCGAGCAGAGATGATGAACAGACAATGAGAACCGAGCACTTCAGAGGTAGTTCAACTATTACAAATTTTGGGCATTAAAAGCCCAAATCCCAAAGCATTTTTACTAATTTTCCAATTAGTCTTCATAAATTTCAATTTTTTTCAATTAACCCCTAAAAATCTTAAATATTTGCAATTTTTCTCAAAAGTATCTGTGTCGTATCCATGGCATATCTGAACCGTGTACAAAACGTATCCGACTGGTCAAACCTCGAAAAATTCAACGACACAAAATTTGGCAAATCCAACACACGTATTTGCGTATATCGTATCAGTATCCGTGTCCGATACTTCAAAAAACAAAATTTAGGGTATCCATGCCACATAGATGCCAATGTTCAGGATTTTAAAATCATCCAACAGAATGGCACTTGAAGTGTAGCTTCATCAGAGAAGAGGCCTATCAAATGATATGTCTAGGTCCATTTATAATCACATGTCCATAAAAGTTAATAAGACTCGTAAAAGTTCTAGCATGTAAAGAACAATTATTTTCCAGGGAGGGGAGCGAAAATAAATGCATACCATTCCTGCAAACATACAGCCCAGGCTCCATAAGTCCAAGGAGTAGTCATAGTCTTGCAAATCAACGAGGAGCTCAGGTCCCTTAAAATACCTAGAAAATGCAGTCCATAAAATAAAATAGATGAAGATCAGCCTATCAAGAAAAAATACAACCAAAATGTAGAAGATTATGCTACAACGGGAATAATATTTGTAAGCATCACTATCAACTTCGGTAATAAATTAAAATACATACCACTTAACATATAGAACCAATTTTTAATATAAAAATCCAGTAGGTCAATACTCAACAGTAACTACAGCAACAAAGACACAGAAACCATAAAGGATGAGAAGGCAAACCTTGAAGCTACACGAACGTTGTACTCTTTCCCAGGATGATAGAATTCAGCTAGTCCCCAATCTATAAGACGGAGTTTGCGCTGCTCATGATCTATCATGACATTATGAGGCTTGACATCACGATGCATGATACCTTGAGAGTGGCAGTAATCTAAAGCCTGCACATAGTAAAGAATAAACAGAATCTTTGAAATCAAAATAAACAACAATAACAAATCATATTATGGAAGAGTAATAGAGTACCATTTTTCTTTGTGGGGGGTGGGGGTGGGGTGTTTAGTGATTCATCAAGAAAAATTAAAGAAAGCACGGTATTACTATAGACAGTTAATAAATATGAGCAAGACTAAAAAAATAGAAGTCATGGAACAGATTACTGAATTAAAGCCAAATCCATCAAGTGACCTGTTATGTGACTCTTTGAGAACCCAGAATCATAATTCCAGAGCCACACTGCCTATAAGCTGGTTTTACAACATGAGGATGGCAACCACAGCTAATTTACAATCATTACCTATCAATGACATGTGCGCACTAATTTCTTCTCTAAGCAATTATTGTGACCTGATCCCATATTTTTTTCACTATTAGCGGCTGTATAAAAATGAATCCAACAGAATACCAAAGCAAATTATAAACTAAATGTGCGTTAATCTATTATACTGATAACATGGACACCTGAGAATATGCTGACACAGTAAAGTGAAATGTTTTTTTAGGATTCAGGAATCCAATTATATTTTTTGCCCCTTCTTCTCCCTCATAATCAAACTTTTCCTCGACATAATCGTTTGGGTCCTATGAGTATCCACAATGATACAAGTCAAATCCCAGATGAGGAAATATAAAAAGGCAAGCCCACTCTCCGTCGAAACAAATGAAATTATCGCGGAGATAACACGTTCAAAAATTAGCCAGATCAACCCAATGTAGAGGTTCAGAAAAACAAATGATTGGTCCATCTATGATTCACTCATGATATTAGTAAAGATGGAATTTGAGATGAACACATGAGACTTCATGGCTTCAAAACATGAGGAAGAAAACAAACTCACCTTTAATAGTTCATATATGTAGTATCTAATATCGAAGTCTGAAAGTGTGGGATACAGCATTTTAAAGTCTGTATTGTTCACATATTCAAATATAAGACTCGGTGTCTTTGATTGCTGGTCTCTTACAATATCAAACAACTTTACAATATTAGGCCCACCACAAAGATTCTGTAATATTTTTATCTCCCTCTTGATCTGCACCAGTAAATATGATTGTAAGTCCTCCAATATATTCATCTCCATGCTCCAAAAGAAGCATCGAACCCTTTCAAAAAAACAAAAAAAAAAGTAAAAATGAAAATATGGGTTGAAACATTATAAGAACCACCTGCGATTTTACAGATAACTATAGCCTGCGTAGAAAAATTCTACAAAATCTCATTCATAAAACCAGGAACAAACACTTTTCTAAATTGAAGCAGAATGCCACAATCTTGGTGCACTTAAATCCATAAGAACCAAACATACCATAACTAAGGGCAGAAAGTCTAAGAAACAAACAGCAGACAGCTAAAAAAAAGTCGGACAGGTTTAGACATGGCAACCCATTTTACATCAAAAGCGCACACTTTTCAAAGAGGCATAAACTAAATAGGCAAGATATACTTCGATTCCTAGGTTCAGAAAGCCTCCAAGATAGGGTCCAATACATTTACTAACCAAAAAGTAAGAAGAGAGCAATCTGACTTATATTTATGCACAACCGTTGCTAAAACAAATGGAGTTCAGAAACACAAATTTCTTAATTGATAACCCCCAACCCCCTTTCACATAAGGTTTGGCCACCTGTTCGGATCTTCATGCAATCCATTCACCGAAAACATATGTGATGAAGGTATTGCACTCTTTGATTTAATCAGAAGCTTTTCATATATATGGTAAAATAACAGGGATTCTGCAACACTAAACTCTATATAGTGAGAACTCAATAAATAATTCGCATCACAAACTTTGCCATTAACTTCAATGTATCCCTTCATTTATGGTATTCATTAAATTTAGATCTCAAGTATTAACCGCAAAAAAACAACAGAAAGTAGTTTAAATAGACAATAATTAAATTGAAATTAGACAAAATGCGCAAAGGTAAAAGAACCTTTTTCTTCTTGACAGGTTTAAGGATCTTGATAACGCATTTCTCATTGTTGGTGGCATGAACACCCTCAAAAACCTCACTATATTTCCCCCTCCCCACCTTTCTCGCCACCTCATAATCATCCTGTTCCCTATCAAGCCCAATCAATCAAAACCCTAAAACATCACAGAAAAACAAAAAAAAAAATCAATTCCAAGAACCAAAATCATGTAAAAATAATCCGTTACCCCCATTGAACAGTGAGGGACTCGTAATCCCAATACTCCTTAGGGCGGATAACATTCACGTCGGGGTAAACCCGCGCCCTGGATGGGGCCCCAGACCGGCGAATAGATTTTCCTATCTTCTGAGCCATGGTCTCAGAAACAGATACCCCGGAGATTCGACTGATAGAGGACAACTGCTGCTTCTGGTTCTGCGGCCGCGGTGATGGCTTTTCTTGTTGCTGCCGAATTGAGGTGGATTCGAAGGCGATGCGGCGGAATAGAGCGGCCGGCGTAGAGAAGAGGCGATGAATTGGAAAAGGCCTCACGGCCGTGAAACGGAACAAGGGTTTCTTATAAATATATAGTTATTTTCATTGTTAATAGGACCCCTCCCAATTGGAACCCTTTTTCTTCCCCCAAATCAGAGACGAATACGACGTCATTTTTCGATCGGATAACGTTGGGCCAATCGTGAGACTGGGCTTTTCCGAATATTTATCCACACAGGTTTGACAAAGTAATAAATGTTTAGCCCGGAACATAGGAATATTGTGACTACATAATTATTTTTTGCTATAGAGATTTACTTCAATCTAACCTAATTGAAGAAAGATCTTACATAATCAATGAAATCTACCCTTGAATGTAAGAATATTTTGGAGATCACGTAAGTTTATCCACTTAATCCTTAACCTAGACCGACCATCTCTGCTGCGGATTATTTTGAAAGCTAGTAACGAAAATAGTAGTGTTTGTATATGATTAAAAAATAGATTATGAATTTTTCTGAATTCTAGAATAATATGAGGATTTTTATTTCATTTAAAAATAAAATGGCATGGGAAATTTAAGAAAATTTGGATTATTCAATAAATACGCAATACAAAAATAAAACAACATAAAAAAATATACTTGGTACACAGTAATAATGTTGCTTTTTATAAACTTCATATCAAAATAGAATAATATAATTTATAAGAAAAAATGGGATTTTTTTATGTACACCGGGGGTGGGGGAATATTTTGAAAGTTTTTTTTATACTTTTTTATAGAATTTTGAAAATCCATAAAATTAGGTTTTTACTACCCTTATTTATATGATGTATTAATGGTTAACGATTATCACTTAAATTTATATAATGTCTATTTCCTGACACTTTGGCTCCGTTTGATACGTGTGATAAGATAAGTAAATGATTAATAATTAGAGTGATTAAAAAAATGAGATATATGGATTAATAGTATAGTGGGATAAATAACATGGTGTTTAGTTTGATTTTAAAATGATGGATTAATTTTGTAAATTTTATTGTAATGACCAAAATGCCCCAAATGCTAATTAAATATATATTTTTAAAATAATTAGATAGATAACTAAATATTTATAATTATAATTTACATTTATTAAAATTAATTTAAATCATTAGAATGGAAAAATATTTATTTTCATAAAAAAAATTAATTAATAAGATTACAAATTTATAAAAATTTAATTTAAGATAGATTTGCATTACAATTTATTTTCTTTAAAATGATTGAAAATAATTAAAATATATGAAATTAATTTATAAAAATATAATAAAAATTTAAATATTATATTAATTATTAAATTTTCACTAATTTTAATTTTTGAAGAAAACAATTCAAGGTTATTATGGTCAATATACAATCTTATCATTATCACTATAAAAAATTATTAATTATAACACCCTCAAAGGGATATTTAATCACACAAATAACATCAACGTTCGTGGATGAGTGTTCCAGACTTATTAATGTAAAACGTCGTTCATATTAATCTATGTCCTTCAAATTCAAAGACTTTATTTATGTTCTGTAAATTTAATGTAAACTTATAATGTTTATCGTACATGAAGAAATGGAACGTCGACTCGGAGATCCCACGAGGCAGTTTGATGATGGCTTGACACGGGATCCTCCTAGCGCGCGTAGAGCTTATTAATTAATTTTTTTATATTGTCCGTGGGGTGAATAGGCGGCAGAGGGTGTATGGTAATGGCTTGGTCGCAACTACAATTTATCCCGAGGCCATGACTCCAAAACCCAGGGGGCCATGTGGTGCTAGACCATTAGCTGCAGCTCAGGAGGAGGCATATGTTACGAGAGAGGAGGCAAGATTCCACGCAGCAGGAGGAGGAAGCCATGAGCAGGGCTGATGCGCGACGACGACGGCTGTACAGATTGCATTTGCTATGGCTGCAGCCACACAGGGGCACGATTGCGCACAGTCAGAGTGCGAGACTATGATGTCATGTATTTCGTAATTGGAGGGGACGGTTTGACTACTCGTTGTTGGGATGGCACGCGGAGCACCGACCCAGACCCCACACGGCAGCTATTAGAGTATTAGAGCTCTCAAACGGGACGGGTCCGGCGCATTTGCCAGCTACGACGATCAGGGTCCCTCATGTGCTTGTGGCTCCCACAGTTCCGCCAGTCGCAGTGGCGTATCAGCTGGCATTTAGTATCCACGGTAGGACGAAGAAGACGTCGACTTCTCAAATGACGATGAGACTCAGGCTCCCGATGAGACATTATTTTAGTGAGTCTTTTGGTATATCTATGTTTGGGTGATGTTCGTACAATATTTTGTTGACACTAAATGATTTATTTTGGGAAACAACTATGTACGTACAAATTACAATTATTTGGGTTTGTCTATATTGTGATATATTAACACTTTTGATGTTTCTTATGATCGTTTAGATTGGTCCATAATCAAGGTTAGTTATTTAACCGTTGCTCAAATTAGCTATGGTTTTACTAAACCTTAACTATTTTTAATGATGTTTAAGAAAAATCGTGGGAATATTTTGCCACAGTTTTTAATAATTGTTGCTAAAATAGCTATGATTTATATAAATCGTCGCTAATATCAGCAATGATTTTTCAAAACCATTGCAATTTGAGTGCGGCTGTAATTTTAGCATTGTTATTTAATTCATCACAGAAATCGGTTCAGCAACGTTTTTAACAGTCGGTTTAGAAATCGTTTTAGCAACGTTTTGAATGACGATATAATTAATTCAATTTGATTATTCATGATAGATGTTATTTACACTTAATTGTTTGGGTCCGTAAAATATAGTAAGATCAATACAAATTGGATGTAAATAAGATTGAAAAGCCAAGACCCTCCTTACTTTTAGAGGTTCATAAAGATCGATCTGGAGGACGCATAATTTTAAGCGAGTCTTAGTTTAGTTTTGTTTGACATATATTATTTTCTGGAAAATGCTATATATACAAATTGAGTTACGATTTAGTCTTATAAAATGAACTTGAAATTATAAAATTATACATGTAATTTATTTGGAAAAAATCTTTTCAAAAATATATATAATATTTTTTTTTTCTAAATTTCAAATACACTTTATAACTTAACGTGTAACCAAATTTGTACATGTAAAATGACCCTTGTTATTTTTTCTTCAAAAGGAGAAATTATTAGCTAGCAAAGACCATAATCAAGGAAGCCAATGCATTATTAACTACTAGTACATCGATGGACGCGTACAATGTTTTTTTGTAATTAATTTGATTTATATTTAAATGATAATCAAAATGTAATTATAAGAAATAGTGATGGACTATAGTGTAATTTTTATTAAAATAATAAATAAGAAAAAGATATGAAAAAAGACCATAATAAGAATTGAACCTACAACTTGATACTTGAAAATAAAGACTTTATTAGCTGAGCCACATGAGACTTGATTCAAAGTTTTAACACTTTATTAATATATATAATTATTAAAACAGATCATGACACCAAAAACTAGTTACTCTAAATGTCTCATACTTAATAATATTGTATAGATATATAGATAAACTACTAATTTTAGACAAAAAAATGAGAATTTAAATTTAAACTCAAATAGTCCTCAATATTGGGACATGATTAAATAGAATGGCGTACAATTCCCGATATTTGCATTAAAGCATCGATATAAATTCTTGCTCTCTAAATGTTAGTAAATTAAGCACGTGATTATCTGTTCATTTCCAGTGTTGATGCTCTTCGTTTTGTGTATTTTGAGGAATTAAATTAGCTCAAATTAAATAATTTTGGCATTTTCCCGAATTTTATTGTATTGTCGAGAATTTCCCTAAACAAAAAATTCCAAAATAATTAAGAATCCCCAATCTGTTTTTCACACAAATATGTCCTCTTGCATTTGAATTCCTCAGAGTCATCGCTTTAGTACTAAATTAAAATTCAACTCCCTTGTCTTCACTTGATTCCCCCTATATGCTTACTTCAAGATTCTTCTAATTAATATTCATTACATACTCATCAATTTAATTAAATCTTAATTTTTTATAAATTTGGACCATTTATATATTAAGGACAAGATAAGACAACGAAGTGAGTCAAGTTATTTTTAAATTAATAGAATATATAATTATGAATTTTAATATAATATTTACCCGAATTATTTTAATCAAATTTTTGTAATTCTATATATCCCGAGAATTTTAAATGAATTTAGAACAAATTGAAGATGCCGGAGATCGCATTAATAATATATAGAGCTGTTTTTTTTTTTTTTTGTCTTTTTAATACAATAAAATGTTTTCCCTCCACTTTTAGTCTTTTTTCATTTTAGTGTTGACACGACGACACCTATTATTAACATGATATTAGAAATTGCCTCATGTCAGTACTCCAATAAAAAAATAACTAACAATGATCGAATATTTTTCTATTTTCGATGTGGGGGTGGAAGGCGGGGCGACGACATATTTAATCTAAAACTTACGTATCAGTAGATGAAACAAAATAAAATAGAACAAAAGATTAAAAAGAAAAAGGAGAGAGTGTCACATGCGGAGGTGCGAAAAGATCCAAACAGAGAATGATAAAAAAGGATCGCATATGGACCCGTTTGAATGATCCAATATATGGAGTGTGATCTTCACATGTTACTCCACATTTGCAATTTCTCTTCCGTCGCTTACATGCCAGGTTTCTTTCATTTGTCTGGTGGATATCACTGGATAAGTTTTTTATGCACATTTTTGGATATTTGTACTTGGTTGTGCTGCTGCTAGCTAGTGGCCTGGATATACACATGCACAGAGTTTTTTCTGCCACAATCAAATTAAAATATAGGTTTGATAGGTTGTTCACCATCGTGTCCACCAATAAGATGTCACCCATCTATTGGTTCACCACAGTATCCACTCGTGAGGTGATATATATATATATATGTGTGTGTGTGTGTGTGTGTGTGTGTGTGTGTGGGGTACATTCCTGCAAGTAGGAAATACTTGTCATTTGTCAATATTAAAAGGAGTATGAAATTCCTGAATCAGAGGCTCGCCCTCATGAATTGTTAAATTGACATGGAAAAAGACCTTTCCTTGCGCTAATGTTGATTGCATGCAGCACAAATATTTGGCTGCGTATTGAGTCATCCGAGGGTCCCTGGATTGCGAAAACCTAACATGCAACTATTCCCCGTCTATTTAATTTTACTTCCTCACTCTCACTGTTGTTGGAGATACAACATTTCTACACTATTTAATTACGTATTATGTCACCTTTAGGGTTCACATGCTTATCTATTGTCTCAAAGTGTGTAAAATGGGTCATAAACTTTAGTTTGTGTGGCAACTAGCCAAACAAATAAAAATTTTGGGAGATTCTTTTTATTCCCTTAATCTATATGTGTCTATTATATAGTTTACTCTTCGGATAAATCATCCCATTCGTAGAGTAAACCCGTGGATATACATTTGAATCTCACATATATTTTTCATGTCTTTTGTGTATCTAATCTTATTTTTTTACTAACAGATAGTACATGTTGGTGTATCATATACTTTACCATGACAAACCAAAAGAGCGCACGCAAATATAAACACATATAGCTAGGCACACACACATATATAATTTTGATATGATGTCAACTAATCATGTTCAACTCTATGCACACCGCTAAGATATATATCATCCACCTATTGAGTACAATGAAGCATATCGAAATTGTACATCCACTATATTAGTGTCATCTTAGTTGTGAACAAGATTGGTTTCGTAACGTAATTTCGTCCAGTCTTTTAATAACTACCCTCGTAAAAAAAAGCTTGGGTCCTCCCCTCGATAATTCCATCTACGTACGTTTAAATATTTCTGACATATGATTCAAACTAATTGTATGAAATCAAATAAACAAGTCCATAGACACAAAAATCATAGCCACATCAAAAGGGTATAAATAATGTTGCGGTGCTGAAGTGTTTATTAACAGTTTGTCCCCACTTCACCCAGAGAATATATATGACACAAATATAGAGGAATTCTTGAAGTAGGTGAAGTTAGCAGCGGAATTTTTCTATTATAAGGATTTGTAACCCTCAACAAAAATGATTTGCGCATCATGAGTCTATACACATAGCTCGTGAGTAAGCCAAAGCTTTACTGCGTCCAGCCTTCACTGTTACGTGACAAATTACAAGTCCCATATGTTGACAAATACTGATGCCTGGCCGGCCACCTCACATGTTACCAAAACCTACGCCTAGTGGAATTAATCTTGCCTCCTAAAATAAAAATTTCAAAATATATGTTATTTCTTAAAAAAGTATACATATATAAAGAGGGTAATTGATTTTGGAGATGTCTAATTACTGCTTTTATTTGTAATTCTTATTTTTAAAATAATAATAATTTCAATAAAAGTTACTGATAATTAAATAAGTACTTGATTAATATTTTCACACACATGATGCATGTATTAATGACCAACATAAATATTCAAAATATCAAAAGAAACAAAACCCTACTTATAAGAACATGCTGTATGTTGATAATGACTTGATCTAGACCATAAATGTAAGTATTTAATTCTTGAAATCAGAAATAACAAAATTTATATTTTAAAAAGTTCGTCTTTTCTTGGCCGCTCCTCCTTTCTCCGTCGCGCACCCACCAAGCCACACCCCTTCTTCTCTATATTACATCATTTTCTAAGTTTAATCTTTCCCTTTCATCTGGTTTTTATGAACGAACGTACTAGCTTTGAAAGAAAGTCCCCTCTTTTATTTCTTGAATCAGTCACTATATGGTGAAAAAGTCGGCTAAAAGGAGTTTATTTTCCCTAAACTTACTTTAAACTAAGATTTTCTAGGACACGAGAGATCTTCAATTTCCCTTCAACAGATCCCTTTGAACACACAAAAGGAAATAATTTTAACCCCTTTTTGGAAAAGTTGAACAGTCGATTTCCAACTGATTCATTTGCAGAATTTTCCTTCAAAATAAGACATAATATATGGATCGTTTAGCAATTCCTAATTGTCAGGTATCACTTCCAGTATAGTCCCTTTCTCTCTTTCTGTCCCTCTTTCGGTTTTATGAATTTTCTTCTTGTTCCTCCAAATCATTTTTCATCGTATATATAAATATTCTTTCTTTTCCTGTCATAACAATTATTTGCTGGTTTTAATTTATCCCCAATGGTGCAATTCACTGAAACATTACCCCCATTGAATCAAATTTCTCCATTTCCATCTCTTCCAATGAATAAGAACCAGCTTTTCGGGACCCGGCTCTGGCCAGGATTCCCGACGCCGAAATCGGTGGGAAATTTCGGGGATGCGAATTGCATGGAACAGTTGCTGATTCACTGCGCAAACGCCCTGGAAAACAATGACGCGACTCTTGCTCAACAAATATTGTGGGTTCTCAACAATATTGCTCCTCCGGACGGGGACTCGAATCAGCGGCTGACTTGCGGTTTCCTCCGAGCCCTCATCGCACGCGCCGCCAAGATTGGAACCTGCAAATTGCTCACCGCCATGGCTAATGTACAGGCAAATGATCTGGCCATGAACAATCATAAATTCTCTATCATCGAGCTCGCGGGATTCGTGGACTTGACTCCATGGCACAGGTTCGGTTTTACGGCCGCTAATGCGGCGGTTCTGGAAGCTGTCGAAGGTTACTCTGTGGTTCACATAGTGGACTTGAGTTTAACACATTGCATGCAAATTCCTACCCTTATTGATTCCATGTCCACGCGGCTCGACCCACCTCCGCTGATCAAGCTTACGGTAGCCGGTACCATGGAAGATTTCCCACCAATGTTAGATCTCTCTTACGAGGAACTAGGCCTGAAATTAATTAATTTCGCAAGATCCCGCAAGATCATAATGGACTTTAGAGTCATTCCTTCGAGTTCTAAAAATGGGTTCTCTTCTTTGATCGAGGAACTCAAACTGCAACATTTTGTACGTGCTCAAAATGGCGAGGCACTAGTGATAAATTGTCACATGATGCTTCACTACATCCCAGAAGAGACCCTATCAAATATTCCGAATCCACCTCAAATTTCGATCCGAACCTCGTCCAGGCTGTCACTTCGAACCATGTTTCTCGAGTCCATACGTGGTTTGGAGCCGACAATCGTCATATTAGTCGATGAAGATGCAGATTTCACATCAAGCAGCCTAGTGTACAGATTAAGATCGGCTTACAATTATCTATGGATACCCTATGATACAATGGACACTTTTCTTCCGCGGGGAAGCAAGCAGAGACAGTGGTATGAAGCGGACATTTATTGGAAAATAGAGAACGTGATTTCGAACGAGGGACCTCAGAGAGTTGAGAGGCTTGAACCAAAGAGCAAATGGGTGCAAAGAATGCACGATGCTAGTTTTCGAGGTGTAGGATTCAGCGAAGATGCGATTTTAGAGGTGAAGAGTATGTTGGACGAGCATGCAGCTGGTTGGGGAGTAAAGAAAGAAGAAGAAGATGTCGTGCTTACATGGAAAGGACACAATGTAGTTTTCGCTACTGCTTGGTTGCCTGTAATTTGATGGTGTCCATCGTATTGTGGGGAATTTTATTACACTATTTTCTTCCTAGATCAATATCTTGATTGTGATTCTTAGTCATGGATAGAAAATCATTCGAACTAGTACCATGCTTCATAGTTACGATCTCCCTGTAGGGCCCGAAAAGCTCCAGCGTCAGCATTCGAGCCGAGTTAATTTGGTTGTGGTGATTGAGACAGAGTAGCTATATAGGCTTCAAGCTTATTCACATGCACAAAGCTTGAGTTATGATTTACTTTATTACTATTATTTAAGTTACAATTTCTATCTTAAACTTTTCATGAATTATATATTTAATTTTAACGTTTCTTATTTAAAATAATAAAGAACATTTCCATGAAAATTCTAAAATTTGATATTGTAATTTGCTCATTTCAACTTTTTAGTCATGTATAGTCTAAGTTGCATTTTTCATTTAGTAAGTTGGTCCTTATTTTCACTCTTAGTTATTTCATAAAAACACTGAAAAATAATATTGTAACATTAGTTGTGTACGATAAAAAGATGGTTTGAGTCACAAATGATTTTTTCGTGAAATTCACCATGCATAAACTCTAGCGCGGGTGAGTTATTCAGATTTGTCACAAATGACTTCTTCAAAAAAAAAAAAAAACACAACATGATTGCAGAAATCCGAGATGATAGCTAGTAGGTTGGATTTTCATTTGGAGATCACGGATCGGACCTACGAAATCTGAAAGCATAAACAAGAATGGTAGAAGAGGTCGGAAGGTTGTTTCTGCGTAGTCCTTCCGATACTCAAGTCAGAATATAGAAAACATATAGAATATTTTGTGTGTACAATGTGAGTATATTAATTAATAAATAATAAATGAAACCTGATATTTATAGGAGAAGAATAAAGTTCTGATTTGGTGAGTCTAAATTCTCATAATCTTGGACGAGATTAGATTAACCTTCGCGGACTTTATTTTTTGTGGGCTACCCGTTAATGTCTAAGTGGGAGCTCTCCTAAGCAGGAGTGTGTCTATAGTTTGATCCAGTGGGAGCTCGACAGAGACATTCCCAATCGATACGTCACCCTAATCTGGGAGGTCGGCTCGGTTCGTGATGGGAGGTCGGCTACCTCTTTCTGATTGACGAGATTACGAGGGTTGGGAGATCGGCCTGAATGACACCTGAAGACTCTCACCAGCTTTGTATGAATGAGGAAATCTCCCAACGGACTCAGATATGTAGATGACCTTCCTGGACTTTTTGAATGCTGAAACCAAATCCACCTGAGCTATCAAGAGTGGGCCGGACCTATCTCCTATCCGGGGTATCACAACATTTAAAGTATTAAAGTATTATGAGCTAGCCATAAAAACGTTTGAAATATAACGATAGTTATTCAAAGAGAAAAAGATTGATCACAATATCTTGAAATAAAAGGGATGAGTTATCTTTTTCTCTCGAAATATCTCGTCTCTTGTGTTTCGCATTGGTATTTTATTTCGTATGCTTACGTAGATGAATGAGAAACTAACAAATTTAAAATTTTATTTCTAACAGAACACTATCAATACAAGTATTCTATTATGATGAGTTAAAGCTTCCACAATCGAAGCGAATATTTCCGTTTCACCTAATCTTGACTTTGACCCGACTCGACTTAGTTATAGCCTCAACAAAAGCATTGTTGAAAGTGAGTGGCCTTTTGTCCCAAGTATTCACGGTGAGCCTGGACCTTCGATCCCTGAACAAAACCTGGTCCGATGTGAACAGGCCTTTTCCATTTTGAAGGTTTATGAAGTAGAAATCGTGAATTACAACTCTACTATATCGTGCATTGATCTTTGCTGGCATTAGTGCTTTTTGCTTGTTGGTTTCATTATAATAAAGGGGCCCAATTTGACTTGGTTTCAAAATGTAGAATATATGTTGAATCACTGTTTAGTGGCCTACTAGGAACTGGGTTTCTCTCTTGAGCCGGACATGATCCATTTTGTTGGTGGTGTTGGGTCCACATCAATGGCAATTGTTGGGCCAACTTTTCTTGGGCACATTCTCTAATTGGCCCGCATATTGCTCGTCGAGCGATGGGTCCACTGGATTTTGACGGCTCAAATTGTATAATCTGTTTGAAAATTTGCTGCGGTGGGAGAAGCCTACGGTGTGGCATGCTGTAGACAATCAAGGGGTTACGATATTAATTATTTTATATTTAAATCTTATTATATGATATACACCTTATTATTATTTATAAAAAGTTCGTTCAAAAATTAATCAAGTTACCCTATTGACTGCAACAATATGAAAATTAGGGACACAAAATAATAGAAATAATGTTTTTGGTCCTGCAGTCTATAAGCTGATTTTAGATTGAAAAAATATTCAAATATTGTATGGGATTTTTCTAAAATCACTTAATTTTAAGCTCGTCAAAACTTGTGAATCTATTTACAAAGATGTAATAGCTCCAAGAAAGTCATTTTTTTAAATAAATAGTTGACTAAAATTATTTTAAAAAATTTCTCTTCCGAGAAGACAATAACGATGGTAGAATATAACTTTACTGTGTATATATCCTTTTCTTAATAGTAAAACATGAAAATCACTGTGTATATATCCTTTTCTTAATTCGTAAAACATGAAAATAAATGCACTAAAAAGCAAATGTTTGACAATTAAATCCAATTTTCATTACTCGTGGATCAAGAACCATGTTCCAACTTGCAATAGAGCATGCACCCGTGTCAGCATTTGTTCCTTCATGGATTTTTTAAAGAATTTCAGAAGCTTCAATCATGTGTATGTGTGTGTCAGTGTGTGTATTATATATCTATATAGAAAAACCCCTTTTCGAATCCTTTTTATATTTTATTATCATACATAATTCGTTTTAGGGTTCCTCAGGGTTCACTCGATCCTACTTCTGTGGGCACTGTCCGCAAAGGTCGATCCAACGGCTCGGATTTTTCCGAATCAATTTTTTTTTTTACATGGAGGTGAGCCCGGATCACTCATGTGGAGTGATCCGGGCCGTTCATTGCCCATGCAGACAGTGAAACAAACCCTTTTTTTAGTATTTAGCAGCACAATTAATTTAATTTATCAAAGAAGAAATGATTAACAAAATGGTTGAAGATGAAGGAATTATGTGGTGATTGAGTTCGAAAACGGAGCCCTCAGCCACGCTCAGTTCCTCTGCATTGGGAATGTAGCCCCTACTCCCTAGCAAGGGTAAATGAGGAAAACAACATCTTTACACTGCGTTTGGTATGCAGGATTAGCTAGGGTTGTGGTACTTTGTCCAGCCTTATCCAGTGTTTGGTTGAATTTTAATTAAACCAACCCAATCACATTTCCAATGGATTATGTTGGAGAAGCCTGGTTAAATTTAACCCATGCCACAGCCCATTATAAATTGTCCTGCTTTCTATCCAAGGTGTTATTTCCTTTAATACCCTTTCTTCAAACATTTATTACACACAAAAGTCTTCGAGCAGCTGTAGAATTTCGTACGAAGGAACCCTCGAGTGCAGGTTAGGTTTTTTCATGTCTGCGATGAAATCTTCGAAAAACATGTTTAAGTGTTTAAATTCTTTGCCTTACACTTCAATTTGATTAAGCTGTTGTGTTACCTGCGTTTTTTAAGGTTAAATTTTCGGATCTATTGTGCGAATTTTTTTCAGAATGTGGAGGAATCGTGCACTGTGGCGTTAATTAACCTTTGTTTCTTTTTTGTTTCATGCGTACAATATGTTGTTTTCTATTTTGGGTGGAAATAGTTTAATTCAATCGTGTCTTGTTTTTTGTTTCTCTACTCTTTCTTAGAGTAAAGCGTTGTTTATTGCCTTTGCATGATATGCTTCTGCCTACCTCCTTACTCCTTGTCGTCACTGTTACTTAATTACTTTTCAAAAGAGAAATTGAATTTAAATTTGTCAACTAACTCAGAAGACATTGCGGTTCATACTTTGTTCTAATTTATAATTTAATTTATTTTTTGTTACTGTGATCAGACATGAGAAAAGGAATTAGGTCCTCCACTTAACAGTATTGTCTTCCTGTACAACATATGAGGTTCTATTGTGTATTTGTAAACTCATTTTCGACCACATTTGCAATTAAAATTTCTTATCAAGTATCTTCACTAGATGACAATTATGCGTACACGCATTCAACTTCTTCTGATGCTTCACCAAATCATGTGTGGCTCCTTTTTAATTTTGTTAATCCTGAGACGACAAAGAATGAAGTTACGTTCCAAACGACTGTGCCACACGCGTTCAACAACAATCACCTACAGCATGACAGAAAGAATGAATGTGCAAATGACCCATTTGCACCGTATTATTGAAATAGGAGATGTTCAGTGTGTTGTGAACTTGCGAATGAATAGAAATGCGTTTGCACGACTGTGTTACTTGCTGACGAATGTCGGAGGACTAGTCGACTCCTCATATGTTCGTATTGAAGAAAAGGTGACAATGTTTCTGTCTATATTGGCTCATCACAAGAAAAATCGACTTGTTGGTCATGACTACATACGTAGTGGGCATACTATCAGCACCCATTTCCATCAAGTGCTCCGTGCAATGCTGATGTTACATCCTATACTACTGGTTAAACCATCCCCTGTTGATGATGCTTGCACTAACGAATCTTGGAAATGGTTCAAGGTAAGGTCAAGTTCTTGTTAACCATTACTATAAAGTAAACCTTTTAATTAATCATGTACAAAGATGGTGATACTGACATTAATATGTACGTATTATGCTTAAATTGTACAGGGCTGTCTCGGTGCTCTGGACGGAACGTATGTAAGTGTACATGTACCAACCAAGGAGAAGGCCCGATATAGAACAAGAAAAGGTACTATTGCAGTGAACGTTCTTGGTGTTTGCGACCACGACATGAAGTTCATATATGCACTTACCGGGTGGGAGGGATCTGCAGCAGATGCTAGAGTTCTTAAAGATGCATTGACTCGTGATGACACAATGAAAATTCCACGAGGTTCTGTTAAAACTGAGTCTTTACTTTTAAACATTGCTTTTCTTCTTCTTTTTAATTTTGTTTGCAAACTTAATATTTCCAGGTTGTTATTACTTATGTGACAATGGGTATGCCAATGTTGAGGGATGCTTGACTCCGTACAGACGAGTACGATATCATAGGGATGCTTGGGGAAACCGTGCAAATGGCCCACAAAATTATAAGGAGTTATTTAATTGGAGACACGCACAAGCATGAAACGTAATCGAAAGAGCATTTGGCTTGTTGAAAAAACGATGGGCCATACTTCGAAGTCCTTCATTCTATCCATTGAAGACTCAAAACCGAATAATAATGGCATGTATGTTGTTGCATAACTTCATCCGGTCTGAAATGCCCGAAGATCCAATTGAGGAACTGAACGATGATGTAGTGAGTCCGGCCAATGACACACAAGATGATTTCATCAACGTCTTCGAATCATCGGAGGAGTGGGACACGTGGAGGGAGAACCTCGCAATGTCGATGTGGAACAATTTTAACTAAAACAATCGGATTATTGTACTTATGTTGTTTGACCTTCTAAGGACATGTACTTGTGTTGTGTCATTTGATGTTCATGACTTTTTAAATGTTGAGAAATTGATTGCAATTTACGTTATTTTGGTTTCATGCATTGTTCGTTTATTAAATTTCATTATCCTTATTAAAACATGTGTTTGTCATTTAAATGTATCCTCTCGTTGACATCCATAACTAGTGGGTTGTTTTATTTGCAGGAGTAGTACACCAACAGTGTCGATTTCCTAGTTATGGAAAGTGGAGCAACTTTGGAGAGTTTTGTTGGCAAAGCCAGAAAAGCTGATAAGACGAGACGTACTTGGAGTGAACGTGAAGAAGAGTGTTTGATACAAGCACTCAAAGAAGCTTGTGCAGAAGGTTGGAAGAGCGGCAATGGATTTCGGCCAGGCTACTTATCTTTTCTTGAAAATCGTATGAAAGTGTCATTCCCTGAAACTAACTTACGTGGCAACCCACACATTAACTCCAAGGTACACGTTTGGAAGAAATTGTATGGATCTTTAGTAACAATATTAAGTAAAAGTGGTGTTGGATGGAACGACACAGAGAGGACAGTTGAAGCCTCGAACGACGTATGGGACGGACTAATTAAGGTATTGTTCTTGTCCTACATGTTCTCCAATTATGTGCTGCCCGAATGGTGTCGCATCTCAATGTTTTGTTTGTTACAATATTAGGCAGACAGTAATGCGCGCTCAGTGAGACACAAAAGGTGGGTGTATTACCATGACTGGTGCGAAATATTTGGTAACGATCGGGCTATCGGAGACAGAGCTGAACATTTCTCTGCAGCAGTACACGAGGTCCTCACAATGCCACCTGAAATGCCAAACAATATAGGTATGACCGTCGAGGATTTGTTTTCTACTGACGAGGGAGGTGCTGAGTCAATGTCTGCGTCTCTAACACCATCGTCTCGCCAAACTTCTACATCAAAGTCGAAGGGGAAGAAACGGAAGCAGGTGGATGTTGACGATGATGCCATAGTAGAGGCCATAAATAATTTCGCTTTGATCACAAAAGATACAATGACGGAGTTGATCAATCAATTGGCAAAAGAGAAAGATTCAGAAGATGAGAAGATGCGCACTGCACAAGAAAGTGTGTTGAAGGTAATGGAAAAAATTACAGAGTTCAGCGAAGACGAGAAAGTTACTGTGATTGAGTTATTGGTGGACAACCCTGCTAAGTTGGCATTGTTTTTGCGTTTGGGTGAATCAGGAAGATTGAGCTTAGCGCGACGGTTGCTAAAATGATGTAGCTGCTACCCGTTTGCTTGCTGCACTTTTGGGCTACTATTACATTTACATGCACTGAGATTTTGGCAAGTGAAGAACTGCTGTGCGTGTACAACTTTATGTGTATTTTGTAGACTTGTTGGTTTTGCAGTGTTAAATTGTGATGAATTTCGTATTGTTAAGTTTGGTTTGGGTTGAAGAATCTGGTTACTAATGTAAAATATGCACACTAGAATTTGTTAAACGTTTCGATATTATGTGCAATCAAAATATGCACACTAAAATATGCACACTAGAATTTGTTAAACGTTTCGATACTAATGTAAAATATGCACACTACAACGTACGAGTTTTGAATTTATGTGCAATCAAAAGGGGCACATTACACGGCATTTTTTTACGAATATTTCGTAACCATGCACTACTGCTTCGACCATTTAAGTTTCGATTGGCAAATGTGTTTGTTACGTTAAATTAAATTCCGTACGAATCTGGACAACATAAATTCATAAACTTTTAAGAGTGCTTACACATAACATACTACGCATACTGCACGCACAACACATTTTGCCACACCAGCTAAGCCACCTAGTCTTGCAAACAAAACCACGGAGTACATATTTAAACAACTATAATACAATCCAAAACAAAAAAGAGGTTCGTTGCAAGACCGCAGCAGTTACGCATGAAATTAACAATTTCAGCCACTTGAGTCATCCGATGTTTCGATCATGACCACCGGTACACAGTTCGTAGTTGCAATACGCTTCTTCTTCGAGCTAATTGCTTCAGTACAGCCACGTTTGTTGGACGCCAAATGCTTCATTATTTCTTCGTAGTACTTGTGGGAGTCACGGTCAAAACTCATTGTACTACCAACTGATTTCTTCACCGGTAGTGTAGGAGCAGTACAAACCTTTTTCCGGGTCTTCGAGGCTTCTGCAAGTTGCTCACCATCATCTTTTTCTTCGTCTGATACGAGGGACACCACTGGTATTTTGTACTTGCTCGTAACAGAAGCTTCGGAGTAAGTAGGGAGAGTAACAGACATTTTTTCGGCCTTCAGAAACTTCACTGGTATTTTCTTCAGTTTGCTTTGCAACGGTTCTTGCTTCACCATCCACTTAAGTAGACATGAACATGCATTTATTACACACGAAGCTAACAAAATAAATGTCATATCCTACAAGATCTCAACATTAATTGATTGGCAATTACAGGCAAAATAGGTCAAACTCTAGACATAGAGGGTCATTATACATATGTGAAGGACATTAAAGATAGCAGACAACCATAGGGAGACACGAAATAATAAAGTATGCGTAACAAGTGAATTCAAAGCTCATCTCATAAATCGTCCTACCTGTTTGTAACGAAACACCACAAGTGTGAAATCATGTAGAAGCTGTCATACATTTCAGTTTAATCAATTTTTCCTAAAAATGTAAACTACTGAAAATTACCTATATCGTATATTACTCATTTCTTACCTTTGCTTCAATGCATACTGTCCATGGGTGTACTCATTTCTTACCTTTGCTTCAAGACTAACGTAATGGGGCAGTGGAATCGAAATTAGAAAGCAACATCAAGATCTTCAATAATATGAAGTATAGTAGTTCGAGTAATTGAGTGAAAGAAGAACTAAATAACACAAACAAATACTTGTACATGCCACAACAAAATATTGACAACATTAGATCAACAAGACATACGATTTATAAAATCAACGTCTTGTCCATTTCGCACACACATGTTACATAACAATTAAACCTAGACACAACAGATTACTTACTTATAAATAATAGTAAGAAGCAGAAAAAACATCATGACACACAGTAATAGGGAAAAACACCCAAAACAACAGCAAACTTCTTCCATAGATAAAGGTTTGGGTTCCACTTCAAAAGTCGGTGGCTCGGATGTGGTCGATGCCATACCCGACTCCTTTTTCACATGTTGTTTCGTCTCATTGGTGTCTGCATTCTTCACAGTAGAACATTGTGAACTACAAGCTGCATTGCATGCTTGTGGCTGCCTGCGAAATGTTAGAGGAGAAGAGAGATTTCGGGATGAATTCGAACCCATTTCATTTTTCAATGACGATTCATTGCTCCCATAAACATTTTCGACATTAGAGTCATCGTACCAAAAGAAACGGTTACGATGTTTCAAACCGGCGGGACATATAAAGTAATATTGCCCCGGTCGGGTTGAGTATTGACCAGCTTGACGTAGAAGCATTAACCCATTGCCGCACTCGCATTGTGGTGGTGTCTTCACATCCATGAAAGCTATGTCAACATATTGATTGAATTAAATTTCAACTTAGTAACATTGCTACGTACATGTTGTTGAAATAAAGTTTTAAACAACTAATAATTTGGAAGGTAGTACAAAATTTGTACAACACAGAGGTAGTATAATATTTCTCATGCGGGACAGGGATAATGGAAATTCAATCCTATTAGCACGAAAAGAAGACAAATCGTTGGTCTATAATCAGTTCACATCCAACTGTACAACTTGCCACAAATTTCGTTTTTAATAAATTTATCAATTGTATTTGTAAAGAAATGTCTTCAAAATCGGAAAAAAAATTACAAATTATTTGTGCAAAACAGAAACAATTAAATTTTCACAGAGAAAATCACATTATCGGACAATCTGCAGGTTGGAGATCGAAATTTCTCACCACACAATAAGGGATCTGTTAATTTGTGTGGCTACTCCGATGGAAGACGAACTAGCGAACTCCAGCTTTCAAGCCGTCGGATTTAAGAGTCACCTCCAAAAATTCAAGATCCGCACGTTCTCGGGATGAATTCGGAAATATTTTCAGAACTTGTTACCTAGATGTGGCCGAGGGTTTTCTTCGAAGAAATGCTTGTGGAGGACAGGGGTGGAAGGAGATGTGAGGATAGCGAACAAAAGTTGGGCGGGATGTAATAATTGAACAAAAAATTGAAAGGGTAGTCTCGGTAAAAATAATTTGTGGAGTAGTTAATCAGGCCCGTTATAAAGCAAACCAAACGCAACAAGGATTTCAGAGAAGATTAAAAATTTGGGAATAATCATTTTTTTAATCATTTCACTGCTAATCATTCAGTAATCCTATCACTTGTACCAAACGCTGCCTTACAGTACTAATTACTTGACGGAGAAATCAATTTTAGAGGGAGAATGATTTCATCACGATTGGGGGTGTCAAAATTGGATCTGATCCGTCTATCTAATAATATTTGACTAAAAAAAAATCAGATTTGAGTGAGGGATTTTCGGGTTTGAGTCATGTCGGATTAGACATGATACTGAATGAAAAAAATGATAGAGATATGGTTGGGTTTGGTTGACCAGAAAATTTTAATTTTTTTTACAAATATATATATGTAATTAATAAATATTTTTTACATTTTTATATATTGTATATTAATATCATAATAATTTCTGTTAGACCAGATGTGTCGCTTAGCATATTCTTAACATGACATCTAGGCATAGTTTGGTACATATGAATATCACGGGCTTTCTAAAAAAATATCAAACATGGGATAATAAGGATTATTTCTCAATCTTTCTTATCTCATATACCAACCTATACCCTACTGTATATCTAGGACGAGATTGCTAGCTTGTAAAGGTATTTCCTTAAAGAAAGGAAAATTTTCATTTTTATTATGTGTAGATCTCTTTTTTCTATTTTGGTTTGTCTTAAAATTTCAATTTTAGTATCCTATCTTTTTTTAAAAAAAAATTTAGACATTTTTCCGACACGATACTAATATGATACCGATACGAATAGTGTCACATCAACACTCTAGATGAAAATGGATATAAGTTGCAAAAAATGAATGACATGTAACTAAAATTAAAATTTGATGATATAGATCGAAAATCAAACTTGAAAAAAAAACGTAAATGACCAAAATTGTAATATTTTTTTAAAAAAAATCAATAAATAACATAAATATTCACTAGAAATGTATTTGAAATCAAAAGCAAGAAATTAACAAAACATCATAAAATATGGGTTTTTATTTTATAATAATAATAAAAAAAAAACTAACAAAACATTAATCATTAAGTGAAGTAGAAAATTATTTCTTTCCAAAAGTAAACTGATTGATAACTGCCAAATCGTATACAAATTTGATAAACTCTATTATCTAATCTATTAATGTATCAGATCGTTTTATTATATATTCTCGCTCTTTACGACACATAATTAGCAAAAAGGACGATAAAAATCAATTACATCGTATTAGTTGAATCTCGAACACAAACAACCTTAGTTTTGGAAGAAGTAATTTATTAAATTAATTAGAAAAATAATTTTTTGGTTTACTTATTTGTATAATTTTGAGTTTTAGTCAATTAAGTTGTCAAACTTTTGGTCTTGTATAATAATTTTTAATTTCTGACTATTTTGGTCTAATTACTGACGTGACTAAAACTAAAAGCAGTCAATATTTTTCGGTATTAATATAAGAAATTTTCAATGTCATCTCAATACTCTTGATAAAATATGCTAAGAG
This sequence comes from Primulina eburnea, assembly GCF_022965805.1. Taxonomy (NCBI): domain Eukaryota; kingdom Viridiplantae; phylum Streptophyta; class Magnoliopsida; order Lamiales; family Gesneriaceae; genus Primulina; species Primulina eburnea. The sequence goes on along the minus strand of NC_133102.1, from coordinate 44,998,990 downwards.
ATAACAATAAAAATAAAAAATCAAAGTCACTACACTAAAATCAAACTATTAATACTTATATAATTGACCAAAACCTAAAATATTGCTTGATAAATTTATAAAGTTTTCTTTAATTAATTTGAATGAATTTATTTTATTTTATTTTATTTTATTTTAATCTCATCTATTGATGTCTGAGGCGCCGTAGCTTATACATGTAACTTTCATGTACGTGTGATTCACTATGGCATGCCTTGCACTTTCATTTATTTATTTATTCATTCTTGAAGTGGCCTTTCTGATACAGAAGTATATTATATAATTTTCACAATATTTTAATAGTGACAGTAATGTATAATTAATAATATCCTGTATATGGTGAGTGCTGGATATGTCGGGGGCCATCTCTTTGGCAAAGTGGAATCAGATTGGCCAAAGGCACTGGGATTTGCTTGGCATGCCCTCTTTACCATCATTTAAACCAAATCCAAACTCCCATTTGCAACAAACAATTGCTTTGATATATTTCTGGTCTCCAAAACAAATTTATTATATTGTTTCTCCAATCCCATGTTTCTTAATTTGCATATCCAAATATTTCACCCCCACACATATATATATTAGCCAGCAAGTGTATAACATTATATATAGTTGAAGGCTTGAAGCTGAAGATCGAATAGCGAAACATATATATAGATCTCTGATGTTTTCTTGCTTCTTTGTCTTCTCCAGATGTGATTGTTTCTATTCAGGTAAGAAGATTTTTATTTTCCGCAAATTTGGTATTAAAAAAGGTTTATCTTCGAGTTAATTGATGTTTAGTTAATTTTAACTATTTTTTCTGATTGATTTTGTACTAAAGATATACTATGATTGTCGGAAGATAAAAAGGTTCTTGGTTTTAGCTCAATTCAGTATTTATTGAGAATTTACTATCTTTTTTTTGCTGAATTTATGCTTAGGAAATAAACTAGGGTATTCTTATTCTTACCCTTTTTTAGGAAATTAATATTTTTCTTTTCTTTTCGGTGAATGCTTTCTCCATTAATTTTTGAAAACTATTTTTCATATGTGTTGGTAAATAATATTGTACGTGAATATGGTTCTTGAATGAATATATAATATGATAAAATTAACAAAAATATATGAGCCAGCCAGCATGCATTTCAGCATATATATATACATGATCTTTAATGGAAACACTGTTCTTACGAAAAAGACAGGAAACCACGCTTACAGATATTTCACACGCAAAATAATTATCAATGCCCCAAACATTATGACACATAAAATTAATCAAAGAAGACGTACAAAAAACATGTGGGTTTTCACTGTCATGAACTTTTTAGCACGATACTTTCTCGCTACTCTTTATTGTCCATAAATTTCTCTGCCTGTGTTTCTTGATTGATCCGCAGGTGCTGTCCCAAGTACAAGATTGATCTCCATATCATATTCTAGATTTACTTCCAGAGGTAGGATTTCGATTTGGAAAGAAAATAGCTAGGAGTTCGTGTAGTAGTAGCTTTTTGGTTTCTCTATCTGCTATGGAGTCAAGGTTTCTGAATCCATACGACAAGGAATACATGAAAATGGCGATGCTAAAGCACGAGGAAACATTCCGGGATCAGGTCTACTTCCTTGATTTTTGGTTGCAGAATTTTATTCCAGGGCCTCAGTTGGATTTTATTAAATCAGTCTTTTGAATTTGTTGAAATTTTTTTCCAGGTTAATGAGCTACATCGTCTGTATCGAATCCAGAAAATGTTGATGAAGGAGATTGCTAAAAACAGGCACAGGCCCTGGAAATGTCTGAACCTAGAGAATCGGGCTGTGGAGTTCATATTTTCAGAACCCACGGGAGGAAAATGTAGGGTTTTAGAGATTGAAGATGATCATGAGAATGATCTTGAGCTGACGTTGGGCCCGAAGAGCTACAATCAGAAGAAAATTAAAGCTGCTGAGCAGACTGTTGCATCAGATCTCGGGCCGAGTTTTTCTTCTTCGAAGAGAACAAGAAATTCAACTAGAGAAGAATTGTTGAGCCAGAAGAAATGGGCCGGGCTGGAAATGAGTAACTTATCAAATCAAGAAAGATTAGATAATCCCCATTGGCATTTCAAGGTCTTAAGCTTGAATAAGGCTTGAAAATTGCGAATATTATTGTACCTTTTCGTCAACTGATTCTGTGAATGTTGATTAATGTGTCATTCAACTTCTCTTGGAATTATGGGATTTTGTCCTTCAATTCTTCTTACTATTATTTTACTCTTCCGTCTGAAACGAACCCGTAAACTAGATCCATTTTTCGAAATTTTTGAGTACTGAACTATGTCTGTAAAACAAATTATCTGTATATTCCATAGACAAGTATCTTGGCTTGATTCAAAAATATCTATGGGAAATCCCGAGAAATTAGTATTGTCCCACATGCGTCACATGCATATAAAGACAATGTACACTTGGTCTTTTATTAGATTTAGCCTATGTGATGAATACCAGAAATCATGTAATAAAACTGTTACAACTATATATATACACATTATCAAAACGTCTCCTAACTTATTAATCATGCATGGATATCATATTAAGCATAATCCAAAAGGGAAAGTTCTGACAAACAATAAAAGAAATAGAAAAAAAAAAGAAGTAATTGAATAGCCTGATAGACATTTATTACAGAGACGTTGTAGTGTTGGATTATATTGTACTTTCGATCGAATGACTACAATATCAAGTTTATTCGAAATTCGTTATAATTAATGCTAAATTGATAGGAGATGAATTTGAAATCCATATATTAAAAATCTCTGATTCTAAGTTATTTGATCCAAGCGCACTATTGATATTCGAAGCGTATCTGGATCAACCTCAACTTTTATTTAATAAAAAATTATATTTTAAATTATAAAATCATTATTTACAATATTTTATCAAGATTTTGTCACCATAATCCATCCTTCGCATTGCTTTTCCAATTGCAAGAATCAAAAGATCATTGGAATTAAAACTTGCGTTTCTTTTATATTTATTATGTAAGGCCGAAAGAAAGAGAATTTCAATTCTATTATTGAGAGCCAATATTATACTTGAAATTGGAACCTTTTACAAGTGATTCCATTGCTCTATTTTCTGCAGCAGAGTTACTTCATCAAGGGCCCCATATATTGTATAATTTCCAAATTATGTTAGTTTTATTCTCCTTGAAAAAGATAACAAAACGGGGAGAATCTCATGTAGATAAGCTTGTTCAAATTTCGATGAATTAATATTATTATTACTATTATTATTATATACCATGAAGAAGTCGGCCATTCATGAAATCTTGATATTTTTTTAATGTGCTTCATCTGGAAACTGGAATATAAAAAAATTCCCTACTAAACAATGATTTGAACTGTTTTTATATGTCTGCCATTAAATAAACATAAGATTCCATTTCAAAATTAATTAACGATAGATTATTCACTTCGAAGTCTTGATCGAAACATGGCCTCAAAACCATATGGCTTATCATCATTTTTTTTGTTTAAAAGTAGATACCTTTTTTGGTTTAAAAAATAGAGTAGGTCTCTTGTAAGACGGTCTTACGGATCTTTATTCGTGAGACATGTTAATCTTGTCCATATTTACAATAAAAAATAATATTTTTGACATAAAAATAATATTTATTCATGGGTCACTTAAATAGAATATATGTCTCATAAAATTGATATGTGAGACTGTCTCACGTGTAAGTTTTTGTGTAAAAAATATGGACATTGATTATATTGCTGTCGGCCCGTCATTTTAGTATCACATATTCTCCTCCGGGACCGCTATTGACTTGGGTTTTATAAGACTCCATCCATATCCAATCTTTTACACTACCCGTTTAATTATTATTTTTTATTAGGAATGGGTCGAGGAAGATATGGGTATTCCAAAATTTGAGTATCGAGTTCTACTAGACACAGCTCATGCCTGAACCAATTGTCATCCCTAGTTGTACTTAAATTGGATATTATGGGAAGAAGAAAACCCATCATGGAAAAAGGGATGAAATTATTCCCTCCAAAAATGATATAATTGACTTTTAATTTACATTATTTGACAATAATTTTAGATATTATTATACAAAATATATATGTTTGTATTACACCAATTAAATATAATTAAATTCCTAAATATCAAGGCTTGGAATCTCCAGTATGATCATCAGATATAATTTTTTTAGTTTGATGCCTAATGCCCGAGTTATTCAAGAAAAGGAAGTACTATTGATAAAATTCAACAGATATGCTAAATAAAAAATTTTGGAATTTTCCTAAAATTATAGTTTTTTTTATGAAGAATTTTTGGATTGATTGTTGAGGACATCATGGGCTTCAATGAGTCCTTGTTGGGCCAACATTATTGGTTAACTAAACAATCCAATGTTGGCATTATTTAATTTTTAAGAAAATATTTGAAAACCTATGACTAATAGAGATGTTAAAATAAGACAGTAAGATTGATCGGTCTTACGTATAAAATGAGTAGATTGTGTAAACAATTTTTCAATCCGTCTCGTTTGTCCCACCTAGGGATGTAAACAAACCAAACCGTTCGCGAGCTATTCGGAGTTTGGTTCGATAAAAAGCTTGTTTGAGTTCGTTTGTTAATCATATCAAACCAAGCTCAAGCTCGATTTTGAGCTCGACAACTTAATCAAACCAAGCTCAAGCCTAAGCGTATTCGGCTCGTGACCTCGCAAACATGTTCGTTAATAGGCTCGCGAGCTCGAACTCGGCTCGTTTAGGTGGCTCGTAAGCTCGAGCTTGACTCATTTGTTGAGTTGACAAATAAAAATATTAGTACTAATAAAAGTTAAACTTTTATGTCTAATATAAAATAACTTCATAGATATATTTAATTTTAACAAGCTCGAATCAAGCTCAAATTCGAGCTCAATTGTATGTTTTAAGAGCTCGAAAACGAGCCGAGCTCAAGTCATGCTTGTTAAATATGATAAACGAGCTATTAATAAATCAAGCTCGAGCCCGTCTTGATTAACATGATAAACGAGCTTTTAACGAGTCGAACTCGAGATTTTCACAAGCTTAGTAATTTCAAGACAAGTCGAATTCTAGCCTGATGATAAAAGCTCGAATAAAGCTCGAGCTCAAGCTCGAGCTTTATCAATCTTAAACGAGCCAAACTCAAGCCAGATGATAAAAGCTCGAATCAAGCTCGAGCTCGAGCTTGAGTTTGAATTAATCTTAAACGAGCCAAGCTCAAGCTTGATACTGTTCGGCTTGATTTGGATCATTTACATCCCTAGTCCCACCTCATTTAATGGTGGGTTGCAAACGGACAAATTACAATAAAATTATATATGTCAACATCTAAAATAAGTAGGTTGAATTGATGATTTATCAGCCAGTCAAAAAACGGGTCTCCCAACCAACTAGTCTATTTTGACATTACTAGACTAATAACTAAAATAAAATTACAAATTCGAATGATAAAAGTTTTTCATCAAGAAAATACTTAGAAGAAACTCAATCTCGAATTCCAACTTCGTAAGAAGTCGAATCTCAATCTCAATTTGATTAATACATAATTCATAGCAACAAAAATACATATATAATCTAGATCATCTTCCTGTGCACAAACCAATACAATGAATGATCCACATATATTCTTCATTTGTAAAAATGAATAACTAACCTCATGTACATGTCACGATATCGAGTGACGCCTAGTTTTAGTCGGTTTATTCCCACCTCTGGTACCTGGTAATAATCTACCGAGTTTCCTTGAAACCGAGCTTATGAACGAATATTTTTGCGACAAAGTAGGTTTACCGGTGGACGTGGTGTGGCTGGTCACCAAGGGGCTAACAGGTTTTGACAAAGATTTATTGCCTGAAGATTTGTCCAATTCATTTAACTTCATTTTCATGTTCAGGAGCTCGAGTTTCAAGTCGTGATTTTCCCTTCGTAGAGCCGAGGTCTCGTCCCGCACCACAGGGTGAATGCCGTTGCCGACGGACTTATGGTTCGGTTTCCCTGAATGAAGAGAGGACTCGTGATTAAGGCTACTACAATTCATGTCCATGACTTCCCTTAAACGTTGCTGCTCGTAGTAAAGTACTTGAATGATAGTTTGAACCGGTAGCCTATCGTTCTGAGCTGCGTGCGCACAAGCCTCTCGAGAGAGCTTTTGACAGTTCATGACACTGCAAAGTTTCTTTCTCTCCATATCACTTAAAGAAGGATGAGCCTGCATATGTATGCATGAAATGAAACAGAAATATATTGCATAAACGGAAATATTTTTATGTATAACATAGAATATATATTGACTGAGCATCCGTGCTTAGAGTTGTAGCTGATGAAAACTATGTTTTCAACTAAGATTCACTAGATGTCTTGGCCAATAGAATAGGCCAATGAAAAGAAAATGTGCAAGTACAAACTTATGAAATGAAAATCTCACAAGAAAATGGTAACTCGTTGTGAATTTGATTTTGACACGCAATAAAATTGTATATCTGAGTACGTATGCTGTCATATTGAAGGTTGTAACTAGCAGAAATGACAGCCTAAGCAGCACGTTTCGACTATGTCTCTATTTTTGCCTAGATCAGAAGAATCGATCAATGTGAAGAGAATTTACAAAGTACAAACCTTCAAATAAATGTCGATGCCTCTGTACATTCCATCTTCTGTTACTCTTGCCTGTTCAGGGATAAGTTCTGCAAAAACAACAAACTTAGTAACCGATAGATTACAATCAGAAGCAATTTCCGATAGATAATTCTCCAATAATCGTGTCACTCTCTCCATATCACTTGCTGAAGGGGAATTATAATCTTCAGCCGCATTATAATTATACCCTATTTTATTCATCTCCCTTTCACATTCAAAGAAATTTTTTGTGATTCTTAGCACGGCTTCAACATCGAACAGCGTATCACCGGTGCAGGAATAAGACGGGATCAAAAGATCATCTAGCGTGGCCTGTGCAAGATGTGAGGCCACTCTCCTCTCCAAATCAAGCTGACAAGCAGCTGTTGTCTCTAAGTATATCGAAGCTCGAAGAAGCATAGATAGAAAGCTGACTGAGATCAAGTTTTTCGCTCTAGGTAAGAGGCTAACTATTGTTTCTAACACGACCCTTTTCTCGTGTTCTTGTCTTGGTTCTATTTTCTTCCGACCCTTTCCAAATATCTCCTAAAACACGAAGAAAAATACATTAAATAGGCTATTCATATATGATCAGGAAATAAAAGTTTCTAGGGGTATGTCCTCACCAAACCTCTAAGAGATCTTTGTGCATATAGCATAACTATTTGAGCAAGATCGTGTTGCTTAAATCCTCTTGCTATCAACGCAATGAGAACCCTTTGGAACATATCGATTCGTAGGACGGCCAAATCTTCACCCCACCAATCGGCAGCTCGTTTTGAGCTATCATGACACATAATGATCGATATGGTGTCGATGCTTCTGCTCACCAACCGTACTTCCTCAGCGACGGGAAGAAGATTTTCCGATGAATGTAAAATCGATACAGCCCCAGACACAGTCTTTAATGCGGCTTCATTTAAATACGACTCAGTTCGCTGGATCAAATTCCCTGTGCCGTAGTCCTCTGTCATTTCAAGAAACTCTGCTGCACATCTAAGCATGGCGATGTTCTCGGAGGTGATTTCAAAGGCCGTACCATAGCAGAACTTTGCTGCAAGTTCAAATGCCTCCGCCCCACCCGGGACATCGGGGATTTCAATCATGGATTTTGCAGTATCAGTGGATTCTGAGAGTTTTTTGTTTATGTATCCACTTTTTGAGGCTAGAGGAAACTATGTGCATGTAGGAAAAAACGTGAAAATAAAAAATTCAGAATTCACATTGGCCTTTGAATATCAATCAAGAAACTATAATATATCATTATTCTTTCGGAAAATTTGGTTTGTCTTTCCTATCATCGAGTATTATGAAACATCGACTTCGAATACTGTAAGAAATCACCTTCATATTGAAAAATTAATTCAAGAAAACTAAAATTCAACACCATGAATCAAGATTTCGATTTGGAAACATAGAGATATGTTACCTTGTGCAAAGAAAAGGAAGTTCCTCCTGCAGTAACCGTTACATCACTTGAAATTTCATGGGAGAAAACCCTGCTCAATACAAATAAAACTCTAAACAATTTCCCATTTTCACTCCCATTAAAACAAAACTCAAACAAATAATACAAATACTTGGGAATATGATAAAATCCCAATACAGTAAGTAACCAGAAAGACAAAAACGAAGAAACCAAACCATTGGCCAGTCCTCCTCATGGCACAAGAAAGAAGCTCTTTTTTCTTAGCAGACATGTTTGCAGCACAGGAAGGTGAACTCTGCTCGTTTTCAAGATCATCATCTCAATCGGGAGTAGTATGTTTGTAAACCAGAATGTCGAAATCTTTAATAAGTTGCTTGAAAGACGAATGGATTCTTGCGGGAAATTGCAATCTGATAAGTAATAAATGTCGATCCTTGTCTTTTTGCTGACAAACACAGAGTAGGCTGAAGAAAAGACTGAATCAGTGATTCTGAGATTGCACAATCATAGTTTCCCGATATTATGCTGATTATTTTATCAGCCATTCAGCTTCACAAAGATCATTTGTAGTACTCCTGAGAATTCCATTTATAGTAATCCATTTTACAGAGAACCGGGTGAATATGGTGATGAATTTTTCCCATCGAAATCGAATCATAATCCTTACCTAAATTTGATTAAAAAAAATAAAATAACCTCCCTTTGTTAAAATGAGTGAGTCTCATGTGAGACCGTCTCACGGATACTAATCCGTGAGACGGGTCAACCCTACTCATATTCACAATAAAAAGTAATACTCTAAACATAAAAAATTATACTTTTTCATGGATGACTCAAATAAGAGATCCGTCTCACAAATTCGACCCGTGAGACCGTCTCACACAAGTTTTTGCCCGTTAAAATATAAATAGTTTTTTATAAAAATAATTTTGAGTTGATGTGAGATTTCTTAAAATTGAATCTCAAAACTTAGAAGAGTGTATTCAATATAGGAGATTTATTGATTTTTATTGATTTTGTAGATTTTAAAAGTCTGGATATATTCAATTAAGACTTTTGCATATTCTATAGAAATACAGTGATATTCAAAATACACTTTCATAGAGTTTTTAAAAAGTCAAGTGGTATTCAACATTGACTTTTTAAAACTCTATAAAAGTCTAGAGGTATTTAAATTTTCAATAGACTTTTAATAACTTCATGAAATTAATTAATATACAAACATTAAAACATAAAGTACAACTATAAATTGTCAAAAATTGTATTAGGTTCAATCCAAAGATTTAGATGGATTTTTAAAACTTTTAACTCGTACACAAGCTATTTATTTCTCTATCTGTCGCTTCCCATCACCTCTCTTATCTTCTATCCTCTCATCTATCTCTATTACTCTCTCAAATTTTCGACATATGTCTCTACATATATTTTCATCTTTCCTTTCAAATTTTTCATTTTTTGACTGATTGTTTATTTAATAATTTTTTATTTTAATATAACAGAAAATTTTGAATTCTAGAATTGATTTTGTGATTTTTAATTTATAATTTATACAAATTAATTTAATATTCAATAATAATAAAAGATAATAAAAAAAAATGCCACGTAATTCTTAATAATTGAATAGACTCGCAACAATCATGATTTTTTAAATTCTTTTTAGCATTTTCAATTAATATGTAAGCTACGATATTTTTATATAAAATTGTATCTACACAATGATAAATAATATTCTTTTCACATGTATATTATCAATTCAAAAACAAGGTTACAGATTAATCAATTGATCTATTTTTAAAAATTTACAAACATGCATACAAACTCACATATATATACACATTTAAGTATTAAATGATTTTACTTTTAAATAAGTAAATTTATTTATTAATATAAATATTAAAAAAATATTTCAAACTGAATATGTTATATATATATCAATTAATTATTGATTCAAATAAATTAATAAAAAATAATATGTTATAATTAAATACAAAATTTATAAAATCTTATAAAAATATTTCACAAAGTCTATAAAATCTTGTAAAAAAATCTACATGAATCCACATAAATTTGTTTATAAATCTGTGAGATTCTTTAAAAATCAATAAAAATCTACAATAATCCACATAAATTTGTTTATAAAGTAAAAGTCAATAAAAATATATCAAATCCATAAAAGTCTATCATTTGACAAAGTCATTAAAAATCATCAAAACTCTGAATTAAATACACATCACTTAGTCTCAAAACCGAGACATTTGTGTGAAATTATGCTAAAAGTTGTCAAATAATAGACTTTTCGAAAAACATACGTGGTTGCGAACATATGATCGATTTTTTTTAGTAAAACCATGTTATTAGATATTAAAAATAATAATAATAATTTTGACCATAATCAAATACCCATATTTTATAATGTGTTTTCATGGGAAATTTGGCGGTCAAACTTCATTTTTTTTGTTAAAAAAAATCATTTCAAATGTTGAGTTATTTTTCTAAAAAAATGACCAAGTACGGACCACACTGTTTTTATCCAATGAAGTCCAAATAAAATGACAAGGCTTTGAAAAATATTATCATTGGTCAAATGGATGGGACAATGTTTTTTTATACCAAATTTCCTCGAGTGTCAACATGAAACCTATGTTTAATTAACATTTTGGTGTATAAATTCCTCAATTTTTTAAACATTGTCCTACATTAAACAGTAAGCACTGTGTTTATTACATATCTTACTTAATTTTTAAGCATTGTCTTGTACGTATAGGATCATGTGTTGTTTCGCAATAAGATGCTCGTAAATTTAAAAAATACAAGAAGGTTGTTATATATATATATCAAAGAAATTATACAGGATGTGCCACTAAAGCCATGCCCCAGTTTTCGTCCAAATTCTTCTGTCCAAATTCTTTATAATACCAATTTTGCAAAGGCACGTAGGGTCTACACTACCCATATCAAACCTAAGAGCACCCACATTGGGTGTTAAAGGGGTGTTATAACACCCCTTTAACACCCACTCTCCAATGTGAGTGGGCGTTATAACGCCCACTCACATGAGAGAGAGGGTTGGGCGTTCATCTGTTTGAACGCCCGTGTGTCAGATTATTTTTTTTTAAAAATTTCAAAATTAGCGACGGTTTTTGAAATAACCGTCGCTATTAGCGACAGCTATATAGAAACTGTCGCCGATTTACTGTCACGCGGGCCCCACGTGTTTTCAATTATTTTAATTATATTTTATATTTAATGAACGGTCAAAAAATTTGGACATTTAGCAACGGTTTTTGAAAAGCCGTCGCCAATTGCGACGGCTTTTCAAAAACCGTCGCTAAATGTTGTTACTTTTAGTTTAAAGTATCCGTTGGTGAATATAGCCGTTGGAATATAGCCGTTGCAAATTTCAATATAAATAGACACCTGGTTCTCGCAGCATTTTCATTCTACAAACATATCATTTGGCAAAAAGATACACTTGAATTTGTTTCCTCCACAATGTCTCAATATTCCAGTAGTTCAACCTCTAGCTCGACAAGTGAAAACGAAGTCCAAGTTGAAGTTGATGACGAAGATTATGATCCGGGGAAAGAGCTAATGTCATTGATGCTTCAACAAAGTCGACAAATAGTTGAATCATGTCAAAGTAATAACGTGATGCGGCGAAGAAGAAGGTTCATCCAAAGAAATCGTGAAGCCGGGCATGCGAGGCTCTTCAATGATTATTTCTCCACAAACCCGGTGTATCCAGATCATATATTTCGAAGACGATTTCGCATGCGAAGAGAGTTATTCTTTCGAATAGTGAATGCACTTGAGGAGCGTTCACCGTATTTTCAACAAAGGGACGATGCTGCGAGAAGAAAAGGCTTGTCACCACTACAAAAATGCACAGCTGCAATTCGTCAATTGGCGTATGGAGTCCCGGCCGACCATCTTGACGAGTACCTACGCATGGGTGAATCAACTGCCATCAAGTGTCTTTTCAAGTTCTGCGGATATGTGGTCGAACTATTTAGTGATCGATATTTGAGAAGGCCAAATGCTGATGATGTTCAACGTCTTCTTCAAATGCATGATGAAAGGCACGGGTTCCCTGGAATGTTGGGCAGTCTTGATTGCATGAACTGGGAATGGAAAAATTGCCCAGTTGCTTGGAAAGGCCAGTTTACAAGAGGCCATGGGTCACCGACAATCGTGCTTGAAGCGGTCGCGTCTCAAGACTTGTGGATATGGCATGCATTCTTTGTTGTCGCCGGTTCACGTAATGATCTTAACGTGTTGTACGAATCTCCCATATTCAATAACGTCTTGCAAGGAAATGCACCAGAGATTAATTTCATGGTCAACGAGACTCAATATACGAAGGGGTATTACTTAACAGATGGAATATATCCGGAATGGGCCACTTTCGTTAAGGCTTTTCCTTGCCCGGAGGATCCAAAGAGGAGGCTTTTTAAGGAAAGACAAGAGTCTGCAAGAAAAGATGTTGAACGAGCATTTGGGGTGCTCCAAGCTCGATGGGCAATTGTCAGAGGTCCAGCTCGTTATTGGTACAGAAAAAGGTTAAAATATATTATGTTAGCATGCATTATTTTACATAACATGATTGTCGAAGACGAGGGGGTTCACGTGACAAATTGGTACAACGATGAAGGTGACGAACCCGCACAACCCGTCCAGGGCTCAAATCGAGGATTTCGTGAATATCTCCAAACAAATTCCGAAATACGTGACACTCATGTGCATCACCAACTTCGTGCCGACTTAGTTGAACATATTTGGTCAAAATACAACAACAATCCTTGAATTAGTATTTTGCATCTTCTGTTAAATTTAATTTATTTTCTTTTATTTATATGCAAGTGTTATTTATTATTATATGTTGTACCGTTTTATTTTAGGTTTATAATAAATTTTTAATTTTAAGTAAATGACACTCATAAAGTTAAATTATTTTACGTATTGAATATATAAAAATAAATTATTATTAATATAAAATAATAATAATTCAAATTTCTTAAAAAATTTGAAATTGAATTTATTTAATGTAAAATAAGAGTAAGATGAATGAGTGGACAGCGGGACCCATAAATAATGAGTGTGAATGTTAAAATGAATGTGGGAGAATAGATGTGTTAATGTAATGTGTATGTGGCATGTGGACCCCACGATTTTTGATGAGGTGGTGTGTGTTATAACACCCACCAATGCGGATGGTATACTTGGATTTTTAGAGAAAATATTAAAAATTTAAAGGATTCTTTCCCTTTTATTCATACTTTATATATATATATAGGCTCTTAATCAATAAAATTGAAAAATTGAGGGAGACTGGTCGCACTCACCCGTCCCTATTGGCTCCATCCCTGGTGGTAGCTACATTTTTCTAGGGCAATTTCACTCCGCGATCCAAGCGAATCGAAGTAGAAGACAGTCCAAGTTGCCAGTTGCTTGTTTATTTTATTGAGGTGGACAGTGGAATTTATGGTCTCTTTCTTTCATACTCAATGATGGTGTATCATATGTTAACATCCTATTCTATATATCACTATACTATATTGTTCAGACAGGATCATCCCTACTAGGATCCTAATTTTTTTTGAATTAAAATTTAATTTTGCACATTTCTAAAAATAGTTTACAACTTTATTTTAATGTATATGGGGTACATGACTGTAGTTTCATATCAAGATTCTGTGGTCAAAACTTTCAGCGTCCTTGGTAAAGGGCCCCCTACCTCTTGTTGATTGATCTTCCATTATTTGGAAATAATATACATACATATATATATCCTATGCAAGTCTTGCTTTTTTTCATTGAAATGTGTTGAATTTGAAGGTCACTGTTTTCTTGTGCTGTGATGTACATAATACACACAAAGGTCACTGTTTTCTTGTGCTGTGATGTACATAATACACACAAAGATATATATCTTTGTGTGTATTATGTACATCACAGCACAAGAAAACAGTGACCTTCAAATTCAACACATTTCAATGAAAAAAAGCAAGACTTGCATAGGCAAATAATAATGCTGTGGAAAAGTGACCCTTTTTCCTCTACATAATATATATATATATAATACATATATGTGTATGACTGTATGTGAAAGGAAATTCAACACCTAACATATAAAGGAGAGGACTGCAAATGAATGGTTGTCATCCAATGGTGCTCTCTTAAATTTAAGACTTCGAGTAAAATCCCTAGTTGACATAAATTACACATAAAGATTCTTCAAGTATTACTCCAACTCCGGCTGTGACAAATACAGTCCCAGCCAAAACACCCCGAACACAGAAAACATCAGTTTTTTTATTTTATTTTTTATCGGTTTTCTTTTACCCTTCTTCCCTTTTAAATCAAACTAATATGTTATATGTTTTAAGAGCTTTCTGTAATTTGAAATATTTCGAGCACTGAATTATGAAATCAAGTTAATTATAGGAAGATATCTTGAACTTTGTTTCTGACCCTGACGAGATGGTGTGATAACCACTGCTTTGTCACAAGCATGCTAATCAACTGCATCAAGTACTTAACTAGACATGAGACACAATACAGGAGAAAACTTTTAAATATATATGGTCACTTTGATATATCAAACCTTTAAAAATGGCTCTATTAAATTTAAATACCCCAAGTTTTGACAATAGCAAAAGCATCCACGAGTTGTTTCAGAGTCCAGCTGCTAATTTTATTTATTTATAGGACTCTAGACGTTGGACAAGTCAAGTCACTCATATTCTATCAGAAACTCAAGCTGTAGATTTTACAAGAAGATCATCTCTTGAATATGTTTCTAAAGAGACTTCTTTATCTAAGAAATGTTCAGAGTCAGACCATTCAATTCTAATCAGGCTCCAACCGATCAGACATTAGCAGATCAAGATGGATACAACAACTCAAGCTGTTCAATACTATCAAAGTAAAGTGTCGAGCACAGTATCTTGTCAACTCCCGATTGACAGGAATATTTCCTAAAATATTAAGAGTCAATCAACTTTTCAGAAACTAAAAGAGTCGAAGTCGTGAAAAGCAAATAAGCATTTAATCAAGTATATGATAAATAGAGATTTACAATATCAATCTGTCGCGAGATAGTATATATGATCTTGACAAAATTTTCCTACTAAGCGCACACCTATATGTTCAAACCTATATGTTCAAATCATATTATCAATGACCAGTTTGTTCTATTTTATTTACTCTAGCCGTTCAACAAAAGATTTTAACCGCTAATAATTATTAAAGTCGGCTCAATTTTTGCAAAATATTTTTAAAAAAATATTAAATTTACCCATTAAACTCTTTTCGGATACCAACAGACTCTCTCACCCATCTTTTATTTATTTTCATTTCATTTTGTTATCCATATTAAGTTTTCTCGACATCAAACTATTCTAGATTTGACCAATTTTGCCTCCATATCATATACTCGATCATCTCTCAATCTCAGTAACGGAGCCATGATTAAAAATAGTAGGGGCTGGCTTCGCTTTGTGTTACTATAATTAATATAATAAATTAATTAATTAAAAATATAAATATAATTTAAAAGTTATATGAATATTGATTTTTAAAAAACATAGAACAAGAGTATTAAATATTCATTATATTCAAAAGTACGAGGAAAAAAACATTATTTAAATTGTATAATTCGATTCTTCTTAATACAATAAAACAAATGTAAATAATAAGAAGTAACTTAATACAAGATTATATAATCCATGCAATTATAAAAAAAATAAATGGAAGATAAGCCATTTCTAATTGACTCCAGTAATTCAATTTCTATAAAAAGCTTAAACGTTCTGTGTGAATTGTTAAAATATAAAACTTAATATTAAATTAATGGAAGATTAGGTTGTGCTTGGGTTAATTGATTGGAGATTACGTATTTCAAATTCGTTGGCTTTCTTGGACGGAAAAATTAATATGAATTTCAAATTCTCTCATTATCAATTTATGTAATTTCAATGATTACTTTTAAGAGTAGGTCTCTTGTGAGACGGTCTCACGGATCTTTATATGTGTGACAGGTCAACTCTACCCATATTCATAATAAAAAGTAATATTTGTAGCATAAAAGGTAATATTTTTTCATGAATGACCCAAATAGATATCCGTCTCACGAAATATGACTCGTGAGACCGTCTCACACAAGTTTTTACCTACTTTTTAAATACATCCAAGGTGAATGTTTATTTGAAACTCATTCGTACAATCTTTCTTCGAATCAAATTTATCGATATGATCACAACTTTAAATCACTCTACGAGGAAAAAAATCATGATTAAGCAATCAACTGTTAACTGAAGGTTGCAAATAAGAAGTGAAAAATTAAAATTGGAAGTTGGGCTCAAGCCCATAATACCGTATCCAGTTGCGCCCATGGTTCTTCGGATTCTCTAAGGTGAAATCGAAAAGATCCATGTAACTTTTATTTGGAGCAAGGTGGTGCAATTAGGCCCATTAAGGTATATACATGCATACCAAGTTGTTTGGGCCTTATTGCGGGTACAATCCGGTTTGGGATCCAACCCGAACCTTGTTACTCAAACTCCACAGACCCGGATCCTATAATATATGATTCTCTGCACAATGCTTGACATTAGAAACCAAATGCGTTTTTTCGATTTCATTCGTCACGCTTTAGATTCGGGAGCTAGCGATTTCACTGACACTGACCCGTTGGCGACCTCTCGCCAAAAACCAGTTTCACCTTATCCCCAGCACCTCCGCCAATCAGTGTTGCAAAACCCTGCAAAAACCTCCTTCAATGCCTGCGATAATCGAGACAATTTCACTGTAAACCCCTACTTGTCAATCTTAGTACCAATTCCTACCAAAAGATTCTGTAATTTACTATTCTCAATGGAGCTATCTTCGTCTTTCAAACTCCAATCCGCACCAGACTTATCCTTTTCCTCTTCTTTATCGTCCTTCCCTTTTCAAACCCTCCTCAAATACCCTAAAATCCAATCAAATTTCCATATTTTGGCAGTAGCAGTGGAACCAAAAGAGCTGCCTCAGAACAGCCCTAAGAGACTCTTGAAAGAGCTGGCAGAGCGCAGGAAAATAGTGTCCCCCAAGAAGAAGCCACCCCCGAGAAGATTCATCCTCAAGCCCCCACTTGATGATGCGAGATTGGCCGAAAGATTCCTCAACAGCCCACAGTTGTCGCTGAAAGCTTTCCCTTTATTGAGTTCTTGCTTGCCCTCTATGCGGTTAAACAATGCGGACAGAACCTGGATGGATGAATATTTGCTGGAGGTGAAGCAAGCTTTAGGGTACCCATTGGAGCCTTCCGAGAATTATGGAGATGATAACCCGGCTAAGCAGTTAGATACATTGTTGTATTTGGCATTTCAGCACCCCCATTGCGACAGGACTAATGCGCGGCATGTGAGATCGGGGCATTCACGGTTGGGCTTCTTGGGGGAGCATGTATTGGAGTTGGCCTTGTGTGAGTTTTTCTTGCAGAGATATCCAAGGGAATCCCCGGGGCCAATGAGGGAGAGGGTCTATGCTCTGATTGGGAAAAGGTTTTTGCCTAAGTGGATCAAAGCTGCTAGCTTGCAGAATTTGATTTTTCCTTATGATGATATGGATAGGTTGATTCGAAAAGATAGAGAACCTCCGGTCAAGTATGTTACTTCTTTTTTTTTTCAAGTTTGCTTACTTATTTACTCAATGGGACTTAATTGTGTACATTTTGATAACTAATCTAGATTCCATTATCGATGTGCTTTGAGATATATTATCTCAAGGCTGTGCTTGGTGGAAGATGAGAGAGATTACATTTCAGTCAAGGTTATTCATATTAATTTGATTGGAACGTAGTCTTTAAAAGCTCACAAGATGTGCACCTAGGCTCAAGTCTCGATACGAGACTCGGTGCACCTTGACAGGAGCCCTGGCTCAGCCCTTCAATGAAGCCCTCACTGGAGCCCTGAATTTGGTGTGCTTTAAAGGCTCGAGGCACTTTTTTCGTGCTATTTAAATTTAGGGATAATATATTCAGGGTGTGTTGAGTAGAGACGATAAATTTAAGTTGAGACGCTAGATAATAGTCATTCATTTTCACTCATTAACAAATGAGTGTTTATGTTAGTGTCAGTCAATTGTTTGTTACGTATATATTTGGTTATAATAAGAATTTTCTCCAAATATTTAGATCATGTCATTCTATCTCATAGTGCGGCTCATTTTAATGAGATCCAATTCTTACCTTGCACTTTTTACCTTATGCTCTAAGCATTTTTTACACCTTAGGGCGTCTTGTGCTTCTAATAAATATAGATCAACTAAATATAAGAGATACTGCAATTGTCTGTTATATGCTTCAACTATACGAATATGTCATTACATATGTGGGTTGTGACAATTGTAAGTTGTGGAGTCAGTTATGCTGTGTTTCATCAGTTATGCTAAAGTTAGTCTTTGAGTTAGATTATTGATAACATTTTGAATTCATATACATGATACCGGCAGAGCTTGCCAAGTAATCAAATATGCATACATTACAAAAAACAATGTGAAGTCTCAATCCTTAAGGAAAATTTAATGATATCAAACGTGAACCAACGCATTTGGCTGTGTAATTCCTTGCCCACGATCTTCATTTATCAGATTGGCTTATTATGATTTACTTTGATTGTATATGTTGGCGGCAGATCTGTATTCTGGGCCATGTTTGGTGCAATATATCTGTGCTATGGCATGCCAGAAGTGTATAGAGTTCTTTTTGAGGTGTTTGGAATGGATCTTGAGGCTGAAGATTGCCAGCCTAAACTGAGGAGACAGCTTGAGGATGTAGATCATGTATCTGTTGAATTCGAAAGTCAAAAGCTGAGTTGGCAAGATGTAGCTGCTTATAAGGCTAGCATTATTAGTTCCTTACCATCTCTATTCTTTTTCTTTGAATTAATCTACTGTTAAAAAACTATGACCTTTTATTTCTGACATTCTTGTTTAAAAAATGGTGTTTCTATTAGTCCATTTATTAAGAAGATGGATTGTCAACTCATTGGTGTATTAATGTTTGACAGCCCCCAGAAGACACTCTTTTTACTCACCCAAGGCTTTTCAGGGCGTGTGTTCCACCAGGAATGCATCGATTCCGAGGCAACATTTGGGATTATGATTGTAGACCTCAAGTCATGCGAAAACTAGGATACCCGTTAGCGAGGATTGATAGGATTCGTGAGATAACAGATGCCAGGAATATTGAACTTGGACTTGGATTACAGGTAATCCTTTCAGCTTGATCTGGAACACATGTATTGGTTGGTTCCATTACTTTACGAAGATGATGCTCTAGGCAGAAACTGATAATTTAATGGGGCTGGCAAAAAAATAGAAAATGGAACTCTATGCACAACACTCTCAAAACTTTGAAAAATGTGAGTGACTTTTCAGTTGAGTATAAAGTCGAAAATGATATATATCGCTGTTGCAGCTCCTGATAACTCTATGTGTGTATCTATCAACCCTGAAATTCTTTTTGTCCTTGCATATAATTGAATAGCATAATATAGCTATTATATATCTTTTCATGATATTAGGTATTAGTTTGTTACATTGTTACCTTGTTATGCTCAAATTAAGGTTGAGCATCAATTTGTTCCAGGAAATTGCACGGTTTCTGACTAATCTTACCTATATTGAAATACAGCTTTGTTTCCTTCACCCGTCCAAGTACAAGTTCGAACACCCACGCTTTTGCTTCGAACGACTGGAATACCTTGGTCAAAAAATCCAGGTATGTACTCTATAAATTTATAGTGTTCGATATATCAATTTACTAGCTTTGTGTGTAACTTTGTAATACTCCTGTTCCATGTTGGTTTCTGGGAAGAGTTTGCTATGATTTATCTTGTTCTGCCAACTCAAATTAATCATTGAGTGAGAGGATGTATACAAAGTAGCTACTATAAAAAATCATCATGTACAATCTTGTTTGTGCTGGCCCGTGATCACAGGGCGTAAATATCTTGAACTTAAATCTTCTCCAAACTTTCACTGCATAATTGGCACAAACGCAACCCAAATTCCCAACTGTGTGCAGGACCTTGTGATGGCGGAAAGGCTGCTCATGAAGCATATAGATGCCCCAGGAAGATGGTTACAAGAAAAACATCGTCGCATTTTAATGAACAAATTTTGCGGGAGATACTTGAGGGAGAAATATCTCCATCCTTTCATAATTTACAGTGAAGAAGTGCAAGACGCATACGAACACAACCGAAGGCTTAGAAATCCGGCTTCAACTTCAGTTCAACAAGCCCTTCATGGACTCGCTTACACTGTATATGGAAAGCCAGAAGTTAGACGTCTCATGTTCGAAGTTTTCGATTTTGAGCAGATTCAACCTAAGGCTGTATCATGAAAAATGAAAAAAAAAATGGTTGTGCTTTATCTTGAACGAATGGGCTCATCTTTATTCAATTAAATGGCTCCTGAAAGATTTATGTTCGTTTTGTTTGTTTTTGGCTGAACAAATTGCGCAGGAAAAAGGCATAAAACTGCTCACGCTCGATGAAATTCATATAAAATTTTATGGAGTTCATGTATCATGCGCAAGTAGTGCAACTCTCCCGCTACCGCGCGATTAACTCCTAAAAGAAAATGGGTCCTCTTCGGGCTGTATAATCCAACCAGCAACAAATATATGTCAGGTAAACATTAATGATATGGCTAAAGTCTGGACCTCTATTAAATGTAAATGTCTCTTTTCTCCAATTAAAACTTGGATACATTCATTTATAATTAAAAAAATAAATAAAAATTGATAGGCGAGGCAGACACAGATTTTATTAAATTAAATACAATAAATAATATTACCTTCAATTATTACTAGATTGCACACTTGTACTATTTCAAAGAAATAAAAAAAACATTAATTATGTGCCATGTGCACGTACTTTACGTCAAGGATATAAACATATTACTACATATGATGTAATTAACTTTTAATTTTTGTTATTTTGTAAACATAATTTTTTTTAAAAAAAATAATAATAATAAATAAATTTCAAAGAAAAAATACACTAATTATGAAAAAAAATTTATATATATATATATATATATATATATATATATATATATATATATATATATATATATATATATATACCAAATAACGTGACTAGAATGAGAGGAACAATCGAATAAGACTTCCAGATACGCAGGCTTCGATGTCGTTTACTTAATAAATAATGAATAATTTCCATACTTAACAGAGACAGAAACCTGGGTTGATTATCGGATAATATACATACAAAAATTAATTAGCGGACCCTTTGTCCCCTGCTTAAAGTGCATCACGTGATCCCTAACCTTTTGTCTTCAAAGTTTCCACATTATTAACTTTTGTCCACTTTACAGTTTGTTTTTAAATTTATATTTTTAAAAAATATCTTATTCTATTTTTCACCGCCATTATTAGAATAACAATAAATGATATATAATATGGTCATCCTTGTTATATTTTTTTCATTAGAAAACAAATCGATGCGCGATTAGCGTAAATACCTTTCATCATACGACTAACATAATAAAATTATAGCATGAAATGCTATCACAAACTAGGATGGCCTCGACCCGAGCTCGGTCAACTAGCTTGAACACATACGTTCTTGTTTATGTTTATTCTTTAATTAGTATTCTCTATAATTTGAAGTTATAATTAACCTATCCAAAATGTTATCTATCATGAAAAACACAACTGATGATATCCGGATGAATTGGATGAGTTTGGTCGAGACGATCCATCGGATGATGATAAGAGTTTTTTATTAGGGAAATGAGCAAGGGTCATGGCTTCAAACGTAACCTGACAACAAGAAGATGAACTCGTGAATGAGCGCCGGAGAAGTGTCCGACGTGGCCACTTCGATACTTAAGTCAGCATGTGAAAGATAATGAAGATAACCACTGTAGCTTATGAGAGAAATAAATGCTACTGGTGTAAATATACGTGTGAATATATGTGGTTGAATGTGTTTAATGCAAGAAGAACGTGTTTATTTATAGGAATGAAGATGATGATTTTTTCTTGTTTTCAGTGTCTACTTACCGCTTGTAGCTTTGGATGTTGACTTCCTGTCATGATGCCCTACTTTTCCATCTTGTCGCAACAGTATGATTTTGTCATATATGTTTACCAAGGTAATATTTTACCTACTCAAACACTCAATTGCGGTACTGTTATTGAGGCTTCTCGGGTAAGTGAGTCATCCAGGAGCTTGTATGAGAGCCCGAACTTTTGATAACCCGAGGAGAAGATGTCCCAAGAATTCACCTGACCGGCTGCTGACGAATTTTTCCTGTAGATTTACCTTAATTTGGGCTATCTATATTAGATCTCGGGTCATCTATGACACGGGCTCTAATGCGATATCAACAACAAAATAAAAATCTTTGTCCACATGAACACATTTAATCCATCGAGCATCTCAAAATCCATCACATTAAAGTAGTCCACATAACTTCTCCATTTCCCCATAAAGATTTTAAATACCCTCACGCTTCTTCCATTGAACTTACACTATTTTTTCACTTCTGCAGACGGAAGCCATTAATAAAAAGCATCGTTTGTAATAATAAATGTGAGGAAAAATGGGGTTTTTTTTTATGGTTGGAAGTTACAAGTTGAAAGGTATTCCACATATGGTCTCCACCCACCCAACCACTGCATGGATAATAAATTTCATTTACTTACAGCAATGGGTCGATGATGCTAGATTCTTTATCGGTCTCACCAAATGTATTTTCATATGTGAAAAGCTTTTTACTTCGGAATTTCTGAAGTAATAGGTTTAAGTGTGAAGTATATGGCGTGAAGTATAGTGACTTTTATTCATACAATACGAAGTTGTATGATTGAACATACTGAAGTCTTTGGTACTGAAGTCTTGGCCGGTTTTCGTGTACTAAATTACTAAATTTAGGGACGGAACATGTACCACCGTTATATGCGCAATGTTGTGAAAACCGTCCTAATTAGAGACGGAATTCTGTTAGAAACTGTCGCTCTAGCACGGTCTATGTATGAATTCGCTAATTTGTTCGGAAAATAAAAAAATTAATATTTAATAAATCTGTTTTATTAATAGTGCGGTTCAATAAAAAAATTAATAATTTAATAAATTGTGTTATTATTGGTACAATGTGTAAGAGATAAAAATTTTAAGTATTGTGAAGTGGTAAAATCGTGTAAGAAATTTAAAATTTAAGTGTTGTGAAGTTGTAAAATCGTGTAAGTGAGAAAAAATTTTAATTGTAGTGAAGTGAAGTGGAAGAAATTGGAGAGAATTTGTAAGTATTTATAGAGAGTGGTGGAAGAAAATGGAGGGAAAAATAGGCGGGAATGAATTTTTTTGAAACTGACGACAATTTTATTAAAATCCGTCGCAAAAATTTGAATCGGCGACGGTTTAAATGGAGAGAAATATACACGGGGTGTAATTTTTTTTAAAATGACGACGGTTTTATTTAACCGTCGCCAAAATTTAAATCGACGACAGTTTTTATTTGACCGTCGCTAAAATTAGCGACAGGTTAATGTAAACTGTCGCCGATTTTAAATTTGGCGACGGTTGTTTAAACCGTCGCTACATTTAGCGACGGTTTATAAAAACCGTCACATGGTTTAATCTTTTTACTTCAGTACAACGCATTTTCATTATTTTTTACTTCATCAAAATTGATATGCCGAAGTAAAATAAAAAAAATATATATATAGTGAAGCCCGTGTTTTTAAACATCCGAAGTAAAATATATTATTTTACTTCGCTTGTGTTATTAATGAAGTTATTGGTAACGTATTACTTCGTAATTTATATTTGTCGAAGTAACGTCTGGCGAAGTAAAATGTCATTTTTCACATAGTGTTTAATTGAAGGAAGATTTGTCGAAATGGTCTTTTAAATCGACTTATTTTTAATTTCAGTTCTCTGAATAGTTTCATATGACTGAATGAATGATATTGGTCTCGTCTATATTTGTCATAACATATGATAATTTTGAGATATTATTTTCATGTATCATGTTAGAATTTAAATTTTTATAAATATAAAAAAAATCATCAAAAAATTTAAAATTAATTTTCTTTATTTATTTATACCTCTATCCGCGTGGGCCTACATCTCATAATTTTCATCAGAATTTACTCATCCAAAGCTTTGAACTGAGTCAGAATTTGTTCTATTACAATAGTCATATATATGCATGGTTAATATAATTTCAAAAAAATAATTTATTTTCCATTGTTTAATATGCAGTCACCGTCATGAAGCATTTGCTATTTGAATTATATTATATGAAATATGTATTATAACTCAAATTTATTTGAGGTGGTTGGATTCAAACTTGTAAACATAGAGAAATTTGGTTAGATGTAATTCAAATGTTCGAAACTATAAAACAGTTCAAACGTCAATCGATTTCTGTTCAAAACTAGTTATCGCTCCCTGTGATTACACTTTTTGCAATCCAGGGAAAAAGAACATATGATCAAATCGATGCTGTTTGAGAGATATAATTAATGTTCAAGCGACAAACAAAGCTTGTGGTAATCTGATAGATATAATATAAGATATCACAGCATATTTAAATACGAAAAAAAGATTAATAATCCAAAAAAAGAGGCAGCCCGTGACCAAGTAAACGTAATGTTGAAGATAAGATTTATGTTCCCAATTAGCGGCTGCAGTGAATTGCAGCGCGGTTCGTGAATCGCGCCACTCAATGGACCAACGGGTTCATGGAAGGTTTCTTTTATTCCTTTATGATAAAATAGAATAATTTGTTGAGATTAAAGCCTGACTACACGTGATCAAAGGTGATTAATTCGAATATATATTCCATTTCCACACGACCATATTTATTTTATTCTTTTTTTGTTATAATTTAATAAATTGGAAGAATTTAAATTCAGGTTATAGTTATGCTTGTTTTAAAAAAAAATTATAAACTTAAAGATGTCAAAAACGGTGGTTGTTTGAAGATTTGTTGACAAAGGAAAATTTGTGGTACTATTTCATGTCTAGATAATCTTATCATGCAACTATTAATGTATCTTGTGACACGAAGTATGCATTTCAATATTATTATATCATGCAATAATTAAAGTTAAAATAACAATGTCATCTTTATTTGTCGATTTATCGTCTCATCTTACTAACAATGTCACGTTTTGTACTTATTAAACGATTATTTTCACTCTTGGACAACTTAGTGAATTGACTATGTTATTCATGCAAACACCAAGTTCGATAACCAAATAGATCCTTCTATACAAACTGTAGATTTGATATCCTCTAACGAGCTTGAAATGGCTAAATGAAATAAATAGATGAGCAAGCAACTGCCCCTCCAATGGAAAAAGTTCTGCTCAATAATGATGGATTATCTCACATCAAAATTTTTTTTGTAATTTAAAATCAATTTTCAAGTTAGACATATTATGAATTACTAAAAACAAAAAAAACTTGTGAGATCTTCTTATAAATCAATTTTGTTATACAGATTTCTGATTCGACTCGGTTCATGAAAAATATTAATTTTATTTATAAATATAGACCGGATCACCCCGTCTCACAAATAAAAAACTAATTATTCATTTGGGTGTGTTTGGTTAAGTGGATTAAATAAGGATAGATTAATAGTCCAATATTTATTGTTAAAATTTTAAGTTGTTTTAATAATCATTTTGACCCGGTTTAAAATCCAATTTTATGGATAACTATTTGATTAATAAAATTGGATCTTAAACCGGTTCAAAATGATTATTAAGACATCTTAAAATTTTAACGATATATATTTGACTATTAATCTATCCTTATTTAATCCACTCAACCAAACACACCCTTAATGCTTTCTTTATAACACAAGAGCTTGTAGATCATGTTAACCAAGTACTACACTAAATAAATCTAATGCGATATGCTTGTTCGAGAAAACGCGGATAAAAAATTGAACTATTAATTATTAGTAAAACACTTGTCTATTTTATCGAGTTGGACACCCGATTGTGGCATGGAATATGTATTTAATAAAAAAAAAAAGACATATCTTAAATTTTGATAAAAGATTATTATATTATGTTTACTTATCAGGGAAAAAAAATAAAAATTAAAATCAAATATCATGAAATGAAAATATTTATTTACGCGTATGCGTTAGTCCTCTCTCTTTCTACCAACCTGTCTTCCTTTTCCTCTTTTGTGGCAACGCAATCATTCACGAACAGGACAAACTACAAAGTCCCCACTCACTCACATCTCCATGGTTTCACACTTCTTCGTTTTCTTCAAGCCTCCTACTCCAGCTGTATTTCTATCCAGCACTATTTAGTCCAAACACTTTCTTCCCTACGAACTACACCAAGAAATGGGGGAAAAAATTGAACTTTACGTGTTTTGGATTCTGGGTTTCTTTCTGTTGGCGTGTTCTTGCCATGTTTCTGTCGCTGTCACGGGGACTAGAACTTACATTATCCATATGGCGAAATCGAGAATGCCAGCCATTTTTGAGGATCATTCTCACTGGTACGACTCGTCTCTGAAATCGGTGTCGGGCTCGGCGGAGATTTTGTACACGTACGATAATGCGATTCATGGATTCTCAGCCCGGATGACGCCAGAGGAGGCGGAGGCGCTGGCGAATCGGCCTGGAATTGTTTCTGTTATGCCCGAACTGAAGTACGAGCTTCACACGACGCGGACGCCATCGTTTTTAGGATTGGACCAGAATTCTGCTATGTTCCCGGAATCTGAGTCTGCCAGTGATGTAGTTGTCGGGGTTTTGGACACTGGTGTTTGGCCCGAAAGCCCAAGCTATGATGACACTGGCCTTGGGCCTGTGCCAAGTTTCTGGAAGGGGGAATGTGAAGTTGGAACGAATTTCACTAAATCTAACTGTAATAGGAAGTTGGTTGGAGCCAGGTTTTTCTCTAAAGGTTACGAGGCAACTCTAGGTCCAATTGATCAGTCCAAGGAATCAAAATCTCCGCGTGACGACGATGGCCACGGCACGCACACCTCCTCCACCGCAGCTGGATCGGTTGTCACCGGCGCTAGCCTGTTTGGGTACGCAGCCGGGACTGCACGAGGAATGGCACCGCGTGCCAGGGTTGCTGTGTACAAAGTCTGCTGGATCGGCGGATGTTTTAGTTCCGACATTTTGGCGGCAATTGAGAAGGCCATAGACGACAATGTTAATGTTCTATCAATGTCTCTCGGCGGCGGAGTTTCCGATTACTTTAGGGATAGCGTTGCATCGGGAGCCTTTGCCGCCATGGAGAAGGGTATTTTGATTTCTTGCTCCGCTGGTAACGCGGGCCCAAGTTCTTATAGTTTGTCTAACGTAGCACCGTGGATAACAACCGTCGGTGCCGGCACCCTTGACCGTGACTTCCCGGCGTATGTCAGCCTCGGAAATGGGAAAAACTACTCTGGCGTTTCACTTTACAAAGGCGGCACATTACCTGGAAAAATGCTTCCTTTAATTTACGCAGGAAACGCAACCAATGCCACCAATGGTAATCTCTGCATGACGGATACACTAATTCCTGAAAAAGTCGCCGGAAAGGTTGTGCTCTGCGACCGTGGGGTGAACCCAAGAGTTCAAAAGGGTTCTGTCGTCAAAGCTGCTGGCGGGGTAGGGATGGTTTTAACCAACACCGTGGCAAACGGCGAGGAGCTGGTGGCAGACGCCCATCTTCTTCCAGCCACGGCGGTGGGGCAAACTACCGGTGAAACAATCAAATCATATCTGTTCTCCGATTCAAATCCGACCGCCACAATTTTCTTCGAAGGCACCAAAGTCGGAATCCAACCCTCGCCCGTGGTGGCGGCTTTCAGCTCCAGGGGACCAAACCCTATCAGCTCGCATATTCTGAAACCCGACATTATAGCACCAGGTGTCAACATACTAGCAGGCTGGTCCGGTGCTGTGGGGCCCACAGGCCTCGCAGAGGACAACAGGCGCGTGGGATTCAACATAATCTCCGGCACGTCGATGTCCTGCCCCCATGTAAGCGGCTTAGCAGCTCTGCTTAAGGGAGCGCACCCAGACTGGAGCCCGGCCGCCATACGATCGGCGTTGATGACTACGGCTAAAGTCGTAGACAAAAACGGCAAATTAATCGAAGACGTCTCCACAGGGAAACCATCCACACCATTTGACCATGGCGCCGGCCACGTGGATCCCGTCTCCGCCCTGAATCCAGGCCTCATCTACGACTTAGATGTGGATGATTACTTAAACTTCCTCTGCGCATTGAATTACACGGCCGACGAGATCAGCGGCCTGGCCAAGAAGAATTTCACATGCGACTCCAGCAAGAGCCACAGCATAAACGACTTCAATTATCCTTCATTCGCGGTGTCCCTTCCGGCTACTACAGATCGTACCCTCGGCAGCGGAGATGGTACCTCTTCGAATACAGTGAAGTACACAAGAACTGTAACAAACGTGGGGTCACCTGGAACATACAAGGTTTCGATTTCGACGAGTGACGCCTTCAAGGTATCAGTGGAGCCTGAGGAGTTGGGTTTTAGTCAAACCAACGAGAAAAAATCATATACGGCGACGTTTACCTCGGTTTTACAAGGGCCGGTGGATGCAAATGAATTTGGTAGGATCGAATGGTCAGACGGGAAACACGTCGTCGGGAGCCCAATTGCTTTGAGTTGGACGTAGACTTCTCTGCCGAAGGGGAGAGTAATTTACATTATATTTTAGTTGCTTTTCACTTTTCAGTCATTATCATTGTGTTCAAATCGTGTTCATCAATCCATTCAAGATGAATTTTAGTACGCTGTTCTATGATTTTATGCTTGGATTGATAGATTTTAATTTCATAATTTTGGATTCGTTTTATTATATACGATTGAATAATAGATCAAATATTAAATTTAAATTTTATTTATTTATAAATCAGTAATACAAAATAAAATGTGGGGGGAATCAATCTTATTCAAGCACATTATCAAACAAAAAGAAAGATGAAATTCCATATGAATTATGAAAAGGTCACAGACCATCTAAAAAACACCTAAAAGTGTGGGGGTATTTGGCTAAAATATAATATCTAAGATAAAACAAGTTAAAATTGGAACCAAAAGAGTTGATTGCATTTTTATTGGATATGCATATAATAATAGTGCATATAGATTTTTTGTACATAAGTCAACAATTCCTGATATTAATGAAGAAATAATTATGGAATCAAAGAATGCAATATTCTTTGAAACCAATTTTCATTGTAAAGAAAAAAAAGAAAGTTCTAACAAACGATCTTATGAATCTACTGTTGATTCCATATAAATCAATGAAGAAACAAGACGTAGTGATAGAGCAAGAGTTGAAAGTCCTTCGGTTCTGATTTTCTAACTTACATGTGTTAGAGAAAAAGTGAATAAAATGAAAATGTGGTTGTCCCACATTGGAAGCTTAGAGAAAGTTAATCCTCCTTATTAGTTCTAGTGTGGACTAAGGGTTTGGGCCCCAAGGGGTACCAAAGTTTTTAGAAGGGGGAAGACGATACTAGACTATGTCTCGGTGAATTAAACACACACGCGCCCGCCCGCCCGGCGCGGTGCTGTGAGGTATGGTGTAGTGTGGTCTTTGACCAATATTAATCTTTTTGGACCAAAATTATTTGAAGGAATAAATTTTGTTGGTGTCCAAACAGAAGCTGATGCGCCCTTGCGCGTGTTCGTGCGCGGATGCGCGCATTCCTGTGCACGCGAACAGAAGGCAACGTGTGGCCGCGCGTGATGTCTCCCAGCCGCGCGCGCCACACTGGAAATCATTGTGCGCAAAACAGAATCATGGGCGCGGCCACGCGTAATGTCGCGCGGGTGCCCGTGCGCCTCTGGATTCTGAATGCTCCAAAGACCATACGCGTCCTTTGGCTTTGGTTCTTCAGAAAGTCGATTGCCTTTTGTGCAGATTGATATTGTCCAAGCCATTGAATACATGAATGGGTGTCCATTCTTCCATAGGGTGTGTCCCTACTCTAATGGTTGCGTTATTTCACCAAAGCAACACGTCTATTCAAGATAACCTTTGATGCTCTATAAATATCCCTTACCTGCGTTCATTTGGACACTTTTTTGCTTCGATATTTCTTCTCCATATTGCAGCAATTTTCGTTCATGTGCACTTGAAAGAAGTTGTATTTTTTTGTTCGTTGCAAACAAGAGTTTGTTGTGCTACTACTCTTGATCGAAGTCGTTGTATCTTAGAGACGATTGCTGTTAACGTAAAGCACTTGTATAGGGACAATATCGTCTTGCGGATAAAGGATTTGTCCTTGCCTCGACTTAAAGAATTGTTGTTGTTCCTAGAATTTCGAGAAGGACACCAACCAGAACCCAACAACATGTTAGATGATGAACCAAGAACTATCTGCATAGAAACAATAAATGATGTAATAGATTCCATCATGCATAATCATACTTGGGAGTTGACCGATCTCCCTCCGGACTGTAAGCCTTTAGGATGCAAGTGGATCCTTAAAAAGAAATACAAAGAAGATGGATCTATAGATAAATACAAATCCCGATTGGTAGCTAAAGAGTTCAAACAAAAGGAAGGATACGACTTAGTTGACACATACTCTCTGATTACTAGGATTACATCTATTTGTGTTCTCATAGCTATTACTTCATTGCATAACCTTGAGATTCACCAAATGGATGTAAAGATAGTCTTCTTGAATGGAGAACTGGAAGAGGAAATATACATGGACAACCCGAGGGGTTTGTCGTACCCGGACAAGAAAAGAAGGTGTGTAATCTTGTGAAATTACTATACGAACTCAAACAAGCACCTAAGCAATGACATGAAAAAATTGACACTACAATGAAGTCAAATGGTTTAAAAAATCAACGAATGTGAAAAATGTATCTATATTAAAGGTAATGCAAATGCTTATGTAATTGTCTGCCTTTAGGAGACGACATGTTGATTGTGAGAAATAATCATGAGTTGAGTATAAATACATAGAAAATGTTGAAAGAGTGTTATGTGATATTATATTAAGAATTAAAATATTTAGAATACCTGATAGAATTATTGTCACAAACTGTAATAGCCCGAATTCCAAATTGGGTAATTAACGGATTAATGGTGATTAAGAAGGTTTAATGTGTAATTTTGACCATGGTCATGATCAGACGGACCGAAGATGGTTCGGTAGCACCGAAGAGTTCGGACGATCCGAAGTGGGTTCGGTGGATCCGATCATGAGGTGTCAAGAGTTGATCGACACGTCAGTTTGCATGCAAGTTCGGATGATCCGAAGTGTAGGTTCGGTGGATCCGATCATGAGGTGTCAAGAGCCGATGGACACGTGGGAGTTCGGACGTTCCGAAGTGGGTTCGGTGGATCCGAACATAGCCTATAAATAGTGCTCGGATTTCCTC
This sequence comes from Primulina eburnea, assembly GCF_022965805.1. NCBI lineage: Eukaryota > Viridiplantae > Streptophyta > Magnoliopsida > Lamiales > Gesneriaceae > Primulina > Primulina eburnea. The sequence continues at coordinate 44,967,488 of NC_133102.1, read as the reverse complement.
ATTTTGTATTGCAAATTCTTGAGTTGTGTCTCATATTTGAGAGGTTTGGAAGGTTTCTAGGGTAGTTGTCGGTCGAGCGATAGCCAAGAGCTGCCAGGATTGGTAGCGTAGCGACGCCTGAGTTACGAGGCAATCAACATCAAAGGGCTGTCGACGGACGAAGGTAAACCCTAAACCTTTGGTAGTACTGGTTTTGCTAGTCGAGCATGGTAGTATTGTTCATTGGGTATGCTTTTGATGCGTAGGCTTGTTCTAGACCTGATTAGCGGTGTTGCGTAAGGCTAGGCTTGCTGTGATAGAGGTACGAAAGTACTATCCGAGATATCCTGGTCGAGTATACATCCTTATATGTGTTGCATGATTATGTGGTGCATTGATATATGTCATATGATGCATGCTATTATGTCACGTTTTATGATGCATGTTGCATTTCATGTTGAGCCGTATCTCCTTCAAGATAGCCTTTACTGTTGAGCTGTATCTCTTTCGAGATAAGCTATATCTTGTGGGGCCGCTCAGCCCTGTCTTGTCTTGTGGACGCATGGACACCGAGAGTACACAGTGGCCGACGGGTCCGGAGGGCTTCGGTGATCCGGGACATTTTTGGTCCACGTCTGTTCTTGTAGTGGATGCAGTGATCCAGAGGAGTACCGCGCGGCACTATCCACTTGGCGCCTTTAGACTGAGCATTTTGAGATCCTTTGTTACTCCTGTTTCTTGACTACCCTGGTATCATATCATAGCATGTGCATTTCATATAGGCTTGTATACTCATGCTTTTGTACTGGGCGTTCTTATCGCTCACGTCCTCGGTTTTGTTTATCTTGGACACCCCATTCCCATGGGGCAGGCCTCAGGTTGGATGGCTCAGGAAGAGCAGGAGGAGGACAGTGAGTAGCTGGTTGGTTTAGTTTTCAGTACTATTCTATTCGATATGGTTGTACCGAATATATTTTGAGTTGTTCTGTTTTCGATTGGGTTGTATAACTATTGTCGTCGGCCATATTTCCGCTGTTATCTCTGATTATTATTAATTAAGTTAATTGCATGCTTAGTTCTTGATTAGTAGGTGATTCTGGAGCGGGTCACTACACAAACTCACTATATTGAAAAGGTACTTGAAAGATTCAGCACCCTAAACAGTCGTCCTGCTAGAACACCTATAGATTTAGACGTATAGTTAGCAAAAAATCGAGAAGAACTCATCTCATTGCTTGAATATGCAAGGATAATAAGGTAGTCTAATGTTTTTACTAATTGTACCTGTCCGGATCTTCCATATAGAAAAATTTTAAACCCTATAGGTTGTCGCCACAAATTCCACCCCCAAGTTAAGTATGTTCACAAGTAATCCAAATAAAGATCATTGGAAAGTCTCAACGAGAATGATTGGATAGTTAAAATATACATTAAACTATAGTTTGATATATACCTTGTATAAACAACTTAGATATATTTGAAATACATTCATGCTAACATTGCCAAAAATCCTCGGAGACCGTTGACTCGTCTTACTTGGTTGCAACATGTAATCACCTGTCCTCGTAACTTCAAAAAGAATCCACATGTGTTTTCATTGTCAAATCAGTTTGATTTATTTAGTGATGTAACATTTCATTTTCCAAAATCTTGAAACTCTATTTTAGTCATCCTAAAGTGGCGGAGCATGAGTTGCGGAGTAAATTGGGCAGGACAATTATGGGTTTTAGAGCGAAGCGTGGTGTATGTGTCATCGCTTGGTGAGATGAAATCATTACAAGAAATCAAAGTTAGGGTTATTGGATCATTTGGTGGGTGTAAAAAGTCTTAACATCGCTTAACTAACCATTTAAATATACATAATTGCCACACGTAACTGAATACTAAATGTATGTGCAACTTATAATACTTTTTAATATATAAATTTCGAAATATATATATATATATATTATATTTAATTATTTTTATGCATTTAACAATAATTAAGTGTAAAAAAAACATATACAAATGTAGACGCATGTTTCATTGCTTGAAAAAACATAAAAATGGTAATATGATGCCCTGCATGCCTGGGTAAACATCTCAAGAGTTGAGGTGGCCATACCTAGTATTGGATAAAAATGTATTGATTGTTCTTGATATTTCTTTAAATTTTAAATTCCGCTTTCAAAAACAAATGCTGGAGTACTATGCGAGTCTGATAGCAAATTGGATAAGCCCACAACCTAGAGTGCAATCCCCTTTTCCATAAATTGGGCCAGAAGTAAATCGTAGACCAGGCCGACCCTATCTACTGTTTAGTTAAAATGTCAGAAGAAAGCAAGACGGATTGATTCAAAATTGATTGGCTTTACATACAAATAGCCTTGGGTCACTCAGAAGTGGACACCAGACAGCTCCAGGACTCGTGTCACCTTCACAAAAACACATCATTGTTAGAATTTTAAAATTTTATCTGTTGAAAAACAGAAACCCTTATAAATAATTCGACCCACAATCTCACAAAAAGATCAGAAGAATTATGGAGAAGAAACAAGACAGTGAGATGAAAGGAAATGTACAAGGGTTACCCGTGGAAACAAGTCCTTACACACAGTACCAGGACCTGGAAGATTACAAACAGCAAGGGTATGGCACACACGGCCACCTCCAACCTCAACCTGGCCGTGGCGCCGCCGCCTCCACGGATGCCCCCACCGTCACCGGCGGTGGAGCCACAAATCCCCACGCTCAACTCTCCACTAAGGATTCCAGCAAGAATTGATCAGCTTGTTTACTTAAATGTGTCCTGGCTTTTGTTTATCGTTTTGTTTTAAGATATCCAGTCTCAATTGTCTATTAAATCGGTGCTTCGTGTTCATTTTTAAAATATTTGTATGATTTTTTTAGAAACAAATATATAAACGTATGCACGTAGAATTTATATTTATCGATACCATACATGTGTGGAAATTTATCGTTTCAGTAGATCTCACGTTGGAGAAATGTCCTATAGATTAGCTTAAATTTTGCTCTACGTATTCCGAAATATATAACGTCCCCTTGAATAAATCTCACATTTTAAAAAATCAAAAAATCAATACATTTTCTACTAGAAACAATATTTAAATGGTTTATATCATTAAAAGTTTTTCGAAAATCCTTGTATGTCAACTATGATGATCTTCCTTCCATTTATAAAACTGGTCGGTACACGGCGACGCTGGTCCGCCAAAAACCTGTGACAATCACCTATCCAATCCAAGGTGCGGTTAGGTTGTTTTGCAAAAAATAAAAAGTCGCGTTCTTTTCTCCTAACACTAGAGCTTCTTGCAAGAGTCGCGTGCCTACGTAAAGATAATCGTCATCACTCGGTTCGGTTATTTGTAGGAAATGATATTTAAAATTATAATATATTGATAGATAAAGATAAGTAAACATTTTTATAAATTTGAAAGATTTTTGAAAGCAATAAAAATATATTAGATACAGATGTTACTAATATACTAAAATAAGTTTTTATGATTTTTTTTATTAAATACAAATTTTGTATTTTAATAATTTGATAGGGTTATTTTCGATATTTAAATAATGTTACACCTAAGACATAAAAAACCAGTTAATCTAAGTTCATCTATCAAGTATAATATAATATAAAGAAAAGATAATTTATTTTGTTTTAAAAAACTTGATTATCATATTTAGTGCGATGGCCACGGTAGGGCCTCGCGCGGTGGAACTTTCTGAAGGGGAAAATGTCAAGGGGCGTTCTTATTTGTTTAAGATTAGATTTGTGAAGGAGTGGAAGCTATGCAAAGTGAGGTACTCTCCTATATTCCTCGTGATATATTGCAAGGGATGGACTTGGTAATGAAAGAAAATCCTTCTAGGCAGCGAATCTGTGTCGGGGATAGCTTTTAGTACTCCTCGGAATACGTGAGAGATGATGACTTTGGTAATGGAGTCTCGCAGCTTATAGAGGTTTTTTTCGAAGCTTAATTCACAAGGTGTTTCTTCGTGTTTGGAGTACTCTGTGTTAGCATTTCGTGAGCCAATGTCAGTCACAGATTTCCTATGGAAAACGTTCCACCAATTAAATCAATATATGACATCAAAAGATATAGACAGTCGACCATCAAAGCTCTCAAAGGGTGGAGAGCACGAGTAACACACCGCCCCTGTAAACAGGAGTACTATCTCATTGTAGGTCTGGCAGAAAAGAATATTTGCCATAGTTGGTTTGATCTTGTTGATCGTGAAGGTAGAAATCCTCCTAGAAAAACGATCGAGCCTTGTTGCCTATTTTCTGGAAAAGTGGGGAAGAAATATTGAGAACATAAATATTCCTTGTTTACAACTTGGGAAAAGCAACAAATCAGCAGACGATGTTCCTGTGGAATTATGTGTCTTGGTTGAGGGTCAGAGGTACCCCAGGGAGGATTTGGACCACCTGAATGCCAAATATTTGAAAGCCTGGCGACAGAAGAAGGGCCATCAATGAAATGTTGCAAGGTAATGATGGACCTTGCGGGTATGTGATAATTTTCCTTGTATTGAGATATTTGTTGTTTGCATGCAAAATCTCTCTACAGTTGTTAGTTTTCTTGCGGTCTAAAATTTTGTATTTCATCTTCATTTCATAATAATCATGATAAATTTGTATATGAATATGCAAATATTTAAAATTATTACGTCTCTGGAATTTTCGACCTAGTTATTTCTAAAGTTACCCGTTTCTACCTGTCAGTAGAATCTTACTCGTGATAGATGTCTAGTGGATGGAAAATCTGCTGTGCACAGGGCTTTGATAGATTTACTGATGGTGAACGATATGATAAGCTGCAGAAGGAAATGTTCATTGGCAATCTGAAGTGGCACTGCGGAAAACCAAGTATCCGCATGGACGATCCTCTTGTTTGCCATCTGGGATGTCGTGGATAGAGCTAGAAATAAGAGCAAAGAAAATTTACAAAGAATTGTTAATGTGATGGCTAAGAAGGATCCTGGATACAGGTTTCTCAAGTATGTCTCTGAAACTAAAATAGGTGTCTTGACCCAATGTTGCTTGTCCTCCCATGCCAATAAGAGATAGGGCCATTATAACCTAGCAAAATCTTTGTCTCAAGATGAATGCTAAACTTGAGGGTAGCAACTTTGGAGAACATCATGTTCTTTGTGAAAAGAGACTCTACTGTCTGCACCCTTAATTGGAGAACATCATGTTCTTTGTTTGAGTAGCACCCCTTTTGCTATTCATTTGGTGACATAGTTTGTGCACAGAAGGTATTCAGAATGATGTTGTTTTCTTAATGGGAATTTCTTGCCCGAAATATCCTAAGAGGATGTTGTTTAGGGAAATATAAGAGGCTGCGAGAAAAGATGGCCGAAGAGCATTTTGGGTGCTCCATGTTTGATGGGCGATTGTTAGATTTTAGTTTGTTATTGGTACATGAAAAAAGTTAAAATATTGTAATGCCCGGAAATTTAATCCTAGTAGTCGGTAATTATTGATTTATAATTTGATATGATTACGAAAGGATTAATCGGGACACGAAATAAGAGTTCATATAACTTGTGTACGTTTTGGGCAGAAACGTTGGCGCCCGAGCGGTAGAAAATGACCGCCCGAGCACCAATGCTCAATAGGAAAATGTCTCGGACAGAAGAGGTGGCGCCCGAGCGGTAGTTTACGACCGCTCGAGCGCCAGTGCGTGACAAGCCGGGTGCTTGGACAGAGTGTTCGGCGCCCGAGCGGTAGTTTTTAACCGCTCGAGCGCCGCCTGATTTGTATGAAAAATAGCCACGTTTCTTCAACATGCAACTTGTGATATATATATGTATATCCTTACTTCAGAAATGAAAAAGAAAAGGGGGAAATCGAGAAAGGCTCGGGGGAAAAGAGTGAAATATCCTTACGCCTTTTCTGAGAAATCCGTCCGTCTGAATTGTAATCCGACTTCAGTACTATAATCCTATCGACGTAGGCTATACTTTGACGTAAGTTTTGCTACGTTTTGACATGATTTGAAATTATGCTATTGTCAGAATTGAATAGGATTCATATATGATGTTCTTGACATGTTAGACATCATAGAATCGAAGTCAGATTAAGAAACAGACTGATTATGGAATTGTTATGAATTTTCTGGAGTATATTGATTTATACTGGACATATTTGAATTGTGACGGGATTACGGATTATATTGGATATGAGTTATAGATTGTAACTGTTATCTGGTGAATTGGTATTGACGGGGATATTGAAATTATACCGTTATACCGTTAATTTGAATTAAATCCAGATTGATCAGATTGTTATGATATTGACTGGTATATTGATATGAGATTATTGATATTGTCAGTACCAGACAGATTGTGAGTTCAGGACTTCGACTGAGCCAGAAACCGACGAAAGAAAGGTATAAGTCAATGTGGTATTGGGAGATGGACTTAAGTCGGTTTAGACTTGGGTTTCCCTAAATCACATACTTTACTTTATTGCATTGATATTTGCATTGATTGATGATATACTTGTTTTCTGGAGTTATAGATTACAGGTATTAGACGAGTAGTCTTATGACAGAAGTGCCGTTAGTGGTGGGATCACCACGGGCAAATTGCACGATATCATAAGATGGTGTATTGGCGGATGTGCCAAAGTCTGTCACTGGATGTTTGGCTATCGATGTGGATAGGATGGTGGCTTTTTCTATTACTGTTAATCAGTATGGTATCGATGTGGATAGATTAGTAGCTCTTCTATTACTGTTAATCGATGTCATATCGATGTGGATAGAATTAGAGTTGCTTCTATTACTGTTAATCGGTACTATATTGATGTGGATAGAATAATAGCTTCCTCTATTACTGGTAATCGATACCGTATCGATGTGAATAGAACTGGAGTCTTTTCTATTACTGTTGATTGATACCATATCGGCGTGGATAGAACTGGAGTCTTTTCTATTACTGTTAGTCGATATACGCATGCCAACTTCTGGAATCGGGATCCCTAAACTAGGATTGAGTCTAGTCTGAATGATGTAGCTACGAGTATTGTCGACAGTTAGATATTGATTATGTTTCAGACTTTGTTACATATATCTGTTACCTAATTACATGCTTTATATTGTTTATATGATTGCATGTTTCGTTGATTTATACTGGGAGTATATTCTCACCGGTTTATCCGGCTGTTGTCTTGTCTGTATGTGTACTTGACAACAGATGGGACAGGTTCAGGGTCGAGAAGATGAAGAGAGAGATCGTGATTAGAGTGGTGGCACGGACTTGGACTAGAGATAGGGTTGAACACTTGATAGTAGTTGTCAAACCCTAGTTTGAATAAATGTGTTGTAATACAGGACTTGTATTTTATATACTGATATGTATATATGTTTTAATTTCACTACGTTCCGCATTTTAAAAAAAAAAATTAGACCCTGTTTATAATTGATTAATTAGTCCCAAAGATGATTAGAACTTGATTAGCATCCGGGTCCCCACAAATATATTATGTTATTATTTTGCATAACATGATTATTGAAAATAAAGAGTGGGTCATATGACAAATAGTACAACGATGATGGTGACGATCCACCGCTCCATGACACAAATCGATGATTTCATGGTTATTTATGGAAAAATTCTAAACTGTATGAAGTGCATCACCAACTTCGTGTCGACTTAATTGAGAAATTTTGGGCACAATACAACAAGAATTAAATTTTACATATTTTTTTAAAAAAAACTAATTTATATTTTAATTTTAATTTTATGTAAGTGAGATTTTTTTTTCTATTTTGTACTTATTTTCAAATTTAAAATAAAATTTTAATTTTCAATAAATTACGATTGTAAAATAAAATGAAATATTAATGTTGTAAATAAAACTGAAAGTATATCTCTATTAATGAAGAAAAGGAATAAAGATGAATAAATGGATATTAAAAGCTATGTTTGGTACGTATAATAGAATAAGTAAATGATTACTAATTAGAGTGATTAAAAAATCAGATATACAGATTAATAGTATGGTGGATAAATAACATGTTGTTTGGTATGATTTTAAAATGATGGATTAATTTTGTTGATTTTATTGTAATGACCAAAATGTCCCAAATGCTAATTAAATATATATTCTTAAAATAATTGGATAGATTATTAAATATTTATAATTATAATTTACATTTTTTAAATTAATTTAAATAGAAATAAATTTGTAAATATACATTTATTTTAAAAAATTAAAATAACAATAATATTTTGAATGTTAATGTTAAATAAAATTTAGTAATAATTACAAAATTATTGTTTTTTAAAAATAATTATAAATATTTTTAAAATAATTTGATAGATAATTAAATATTTATAATTATATTTTACATTTATTAATTTAAATATATTTGTTAGAAATATATTTATAAATATACATTTAATTAATAATTAAAATAGTAATAATATTTTAAATATTAATTTTATTGTTAAATAAATTTTAGGGATAATTATAATATTATTGTTTTTTTAAAATAATTGAAAATTATAAAAATATATGAAATTAATTTATAAAAAAAATTAATAAAAATTTAAACATTATATTAATTATTAAATTTTCAGTGATTTTAATTTTATATTATATGAAGAAGATAATTCAAGGGTATTATGGTCAATATACAATCTTATCATGAGCATTATTTAAGAATTATATATTATCATCACACAAATGACATGATTAGTGGGAGCTTTCAATCATAATCAAGGGCTTAAAGAATAAATAAAAAATGAATCAAACATAAGATAAAGAATTATTATTTAATAAGCATTCTTTTATCATGGCTACCAAACATTAAGATTAATAAGCATTCTTTTATCATGACTACCAAACAATAAGAGTTAATATTTATAAATAATGAATGTCAATATTAAAATAAATATAAGTAGATCACCCAATTTGAGTGGGCCCGTGAAGTTGGTCCTCTTAGCCAAACAATTTAAGTGGTTTTGAGTTGAAATTTTATCGACCCATATTTAAACAAGCCACTCCGAAGTGTGTTACGAATACAGACAACGAGTTTGGGTTGACATGCGGGTTGAGACGAAAAAAATATTTGTTAATTTATGTTTTGCATTATGGTGATATATATATTTTGTAGTGAAAGTTATAAAAAAAAATTTTGTTAATTGATTTGGCTTACATCTACAAGCGTGAAATCATGAATTAAGATTTTTTAGAAATGCTTACTCGTGATATAATATATTCAATTAATTGTAAGAATTTTTCTATATATTTGTATTTTTTGGTGGCAGATGAGATGATCGACATTTATTAAATATCTTGTTTCCATTTCCAAGTGTAACCAACTTCGAGATGCAGGATATTTTATCATCTCCAGAACTATTAAATTTGTTGTCCAAACAAAGAAGTGAAGAACGTGCGCCCACGTGTAATAATTTAAATAAAATCCCAGATTCGAATTTTATTATGGATAAAAAGATGGATAACGATAGGTTTATCCCGGTAATAGATTTGTTCTGATTCGATTTTAAATTAAGTTGGACCTAATATGAGTATGAAAACAAAATCTTGTCTGTTAAATAAAATTCTATTGAATGCTATTTTGTCTTGGGAAATTTCGCACGCTATTTTAGAAGATTGCATGCAAGATTTATTTTCCAAAAAATATGATGATGGATCAATTATATCATATGTATTTCTAGGTTACTATACTACAGCTAAAGGACCTTGTGAGAGCAACTCCAATCATTGCTCCACAATGGAGTTGCTCCATTGTGGAGCAAGGATTTTCACTCCAATCCAGCACCATTTTTGGTGCTGGACTAGAGTTACTCTAAAAGCAACTCTACATGTGGCGCAGCACAATATTTTATTTTTTTTTTAAATTTTATTTTGTTTTTTAATAATTATAAATATTTAATATTCTATTATATATTAATTATATAATTAATATTTTTATTTTTAAATTTTTAAAAAATTTATTCTTGAAACATAAATAATAATTTAGATTTTTTTAAAAAAATTTTAAAAATTAAATAGATTGTATATTTCTATTTTTTTTAATCGATTTTCTAATAAATAATGAAATAATATAATTACATTTATTATGTATAATTGTGTAATGAAATTATAAATAGTTATTATTGAATTAAAATTAATATTATAAGAATATTCTGAGAATATTCTTTTTTAGTGTAGAATGTAGTGTAGATAGGTTGGAGATGAATTTAGTGTTACACTATTGTAGTGCAGAATATAGTGCAGAATGTAGTGCAGTGGGTTGGAGATGGTCTGAACACATTACACGGCCAAATCTCATTCATAAATATTATATTATTAAATGTGAGACTCTTAGAATATCTATTTTAGAGTATACCAAAATATTTAATTCCATAATTACTCTTCTTATCTTACCAAAAATCTCCTCAAATCACCCCATATTTTACATAAAAAAAATTCTAAACAAAACTTTCTTTTTAAATCGAATAACTCTTCTAAATCCAAGTACCTTTTTGCCAGTAACAGTTGGTTCATGCTAGCGTAACCCGATCAATTATCAACCTTTCTTTTTCAACCTTTTTGGTTAACAGAGACGGTGTATGTATACACACACTTGGCCGACATGGACACCACACAAGTCGCTTTATGCCCGGTCATGTGATGGCCACCACATACAAAAAGTCAAAAAATATCAGCCCATAAATCCCAATTCCTTAAATGCAAACTGTAGATTAAACCCAACTCCTCGAATATGGGCACAGTCGAAGAAGCCCACAACGTACGGGTTCTAGGCTCCGGCCAGCAGACCGTCGTCCTCGGTCATGGCTTTGGCACCGATCAATCTGTGTGGAAGCATTTGGTGCCTCACCTTGTCGACAATTACAGAGTCATAGTGTATGATAACATGGGAGCCGGGCCGACGAATCCGGACTATTTCGATTTCGAGAGATACGCCAATCTTGAAGGGTATGCGTATGATTTGCTTGCGATTCTTGAGGAGTTTCGTGTCGAGAGCTGTATTTATGTGGGCCATTCTTTGTCCTCCATGACTGGAGTTATCGCATCCATCTTCCGCCCTGATTTGTTCCACAAGATCATCTTGATTTCAGCTTCTCCGAGGTACAATCTTTCCTGTCTTTTTTTTTTTTTTAATTCTGGATAATGGGACAACGAATGGAATTTCGCAGAGCTGAATTCACTAACACATTTTGAGCAGGTTTATAAACACGGACGATTACTACGGAGGATTCGAGAAAGAAGAAATCGACCAACTCTGCAACGCAATGGAAGCAAACTACAAATCCTGGATATCAGGTTTCGCCCCGCTGGTGGTGGGTGGAGACATGGATTCGGTGGCGGTGCAGGAGTTCAGCCGGACGTTATTCAACATGCGACCCGACATCGCACTCAGTGTGTTTCGAACCATTTTCACCTTTGATCTGAGGCACTTCCTGTCGCGTGTTACTGTCCCGTGTCACATCCTTCAGAGCTCCAAGGATCTGGCCGTGCCGGTGGCCGTGGCGGAATATCTACACCAGAATCTCGGCGGGAAATCCATCGTGGAAGTGATGTCAACCGAGGGCCACCTGCCGCAGCTCAGCTTGCCGGAGATCACCATCCCGGTGCTGCTGCGACATATTACGCGGGATATCGTTGACGAATGATTCAACGGAAAAACAACGGTGATGAAAATGTTCGATTGTGCTTAGGTATCGTGATAATGTCATTATTCGGTGTTAACTATTTAGTTTTTGTTTCTTTGTCGAGTTCTGCTGTATGAATCATATTCTAGAACAATAATAATATTGCGTTTGGATATAAATATTTGATTTGAAAATTATTTTAATAATAAAATTATTAAAAATATTGATTTGATATATAACGAATTTGAAAATAACGTAATTTTAATCTATTTGAAATCCAATAATTCGAAATTATTGATCTATATGCTCACTGGGTGTTTTGTTTCTTTTGTGTTTAAATGAAGTACTTTAAAGTTTAGTAACATTTCAAGCAATTGATTAAATTTCTATAATCTCAGTAATCTTTTCTAAGATTATGACTATCGAGTCAATTCAACTAAAATAAATATACTAAATTAAATAAAGTCGGGTGGTTAAATTGAGAAATGTAGGGTAAATCAAAATAAACTAACTCAACATGAATTGCTTGTTTATATAACAGTTTATTTAGTTAAAAATTAATTTTTGGAGTAAGTAAATAATTTATTTTAAAAAAATTAGTGTTAGATTATATATATATATATATATATATATATATATATATATATATATATATATATATATATATATATATATATATATAAAAGAGGGTTGTTACCCTGCACCCAAGGGTGCAGTGTAACCGTCAGCTGTCGCCCACATGTGCATTTTTTTTTTTTTTTTTAAACAACGTTTAGCGACGGTTTTTCATATTCCGTCGCTACTAGCAACGAAATCTAAAATACCGTCGCTAAACGTCTAATTTTAAAAAAAAGCCGGACAGAGGGGAACAGAGGAACATGCATAAAATCGATTATCCCGTCCAACCTACCGCCCACAACACAGAAAAGTTTGAGAGAAACACAACACAGAAAAGTGAGGTTCAACTGAAGGCAAATCTGGAGATCTCGTGTAAGGTTTTTCCGTGCGCCTCAAATCCGAAGGTAACTCGATATTGTTGGAAAATTTCTCACTCCCGGTAGAATTTGTGCGTGAATGTGTTAGAAAACCTCGAGTATAAAAATATGTGCGTGAATGTAAATCGAAGTTGTTAAAAATAAAAATTTGGTTCGATGTATGTGTGAATGTAAGTGCGGGTCAAATAAAAAATTTTCCGTGCGCCTCAAAAGCACAGTGTGCTTGAAACCTCACAATTTTATGAATAAATAGGAATTTAAAAGCTCGAGTTTCTCTCAAACTTTTCTGTGTTGTGGGGCGGTAGGTTGGACGGGAGAATCGATTTTGTGAACGCCTCTCTGTCCCCCTCTGTCCGGTTTTTTTAAAAAAATTAGACGTTTAGCGACGGTTTGTAAAAATCCATCGCTATTGGCGACGGATTCTTAAAAGTCGTCGCTAAACGTTGTTTTAAAAAAAAAATGCACATGTGGGCAATAGCTGTGCGTCAACTCAGCTGTCGTCCACTGTTACCCTGCATATATATATATATATATATATATATATATATATATATATATATATATATATATATATATATATAGACACACACATACATATATATAGAAGATAGCTAAAATAAATAATTGTTTTAATAAATATTTATATACATTATAGCAGTAGTGTGGGCTGTAGCCCCGCCCTTGTCGCCCCACTTGACAATGGGGCCTAATGTTTTCGTGCCATTATTCATTCAGTTCAAAATCAGCTGTTATCAATTATTGTGGGCTGTCCAAATATGTGATATCTTCGGCTTCAGCCATGCTGGGTAGAGGTGAAAGTAAACATCGGAAAACCCGAAAATCGAATCGCTCCGGTGTACACTTTTCTATTCCAGAAGATCAACTAGTAAAATATATCAAACCATGTTCACATAACATATCTTACATTCTAGAACAAAGCAGGGGGTATTTTTGGATTCACTGGTATTCCTGAACAAGGTTAGAGTTCAAGCTGGAATAACTTGAGAAGAAATCAAACTCAGAAAGCACTACCCATGAAATTCGATTTACACATTATTCTTTATCAGTTGGGATTTGAATAGTGTACCACTCAAAATATAGACCGTCTTACAAAAGACTTACTTTGAAAAAAAAATGTTGTGATTTTCACAATTAAATTATAAATATTTTGGTTATTTCATCGAGTAATTAGATAAATTGATTAGTTTATTTTATTGAAAGATAAAGAAAAGAAAAAGTAGGCAGCGGCCAATCCTGCATTAATAGCGGGATGAGATTCCAGATAAAGCTAGCAAGGTTTCTTGTTATTCATGGATCCTTGCTGGGTTTGTGTCTATTCTTCTCTACACCTTGAAGTATATCTTGGTGGGCATGTGATTATGTCGAATTATTTCAATATTACTATTAAAATTTTATCGCCATATTTTCTTTTTCTTTGATAATAAGATAATTAGATCTATTTTTTAAAAATTACGACGGAGGTGAGGGATAATTGTTTTAATGTGAGTCGAACTCATGTCTTTCGACATTTAAATCTAAAATAATTATATATATTTAGTTTTGAATGTAAACAAATATTAAGGATATGTTTGATAGATAGGATTAGCCCATGATAAGATAACAATTATTATATATCCAATGTTTGGTTGGTTTTTTGATCAAATATATGGGCCCGTGAAATAAGAAAAAGCACGCACTATAGCTATAATTTGTTGGACAAATAATATTGATAATTTAGGTGTGATAATTTATTCCATTTATTTATCACCACAAACTATTGTCCTCCATTGGAGGACAATCTTCGCCTTGTAAATGTTGGATTAGCACTTATATCAGTAGGAGTCATGCTGAGTCTTGCCCTGTGGATGCTGTACGCGAACCGCCCCCGAAGGGAGGAAGTGTTTGCTAAGATCTCATCAAGAATAAGAGACAGCTTCAGTGGCAACAAATGAAAATGTAGTGAGAATGATGTAACATCAAGTTCAAATATCCCTTTCTCTCTCCTTCATCAAGTCCAAGATATCATCCATGTCTTCTGCGCCGATCTCTCAATTTCAATACAATCCCATGTCTTCTGCGCCGATTGGGTGGAGGTGGAGGTCTCGGTGGTGGTGGTGGATTCAGATGTGGTGGTGGATTCGGAGATGGTGGTGGTTTTGGTGGGGGCGACGGTTTTGGAGGTGGTGGAGGTTTGGGTGGTGGAGGAGGAGTAGGAGGTGAGGCGGCTTGGGTGGTGGTGGAGGTTTTGGTGGTGGCCATTAAAGGAGTTGTGAGTATTTAGGCGATGGTGGTGGACTTGGCTATTAAAAATGTGGGGATGTTTGGTCATTTTATGTTCATGTACAAAATTAATACGTAATATTAAAATCATACTAAACACCGTAAATTTTATCCCACCATGTTTTTTATCAATATCTCTATTTTTTAATTCTTATATTATTAATCATTTATTTATCCTATCACACGTACCAAACATAACCAAGAGATTCGCTCAATTCCTTGTGTTTAGTCAGGTTTTTATATATAAAAATATTTGAAATTTTTAAGTGTGTTATTATACTCCAAAGAATAAATTATATTAATTTTTTATGACATTGTAAATGTAAAAATGAAGGGATTTAAAGATATTAACATTAAATCTTAAAAATTATTTGGATGAGGCAACACTTCATTTTATTTTTTAAAAAATATAAAAAGTTATCAAACCAATGTTTAAAAAAAAAACGAATTAAGTTAAAAATATTCTCTTTGTGGAAAGAGCGGTCAACATGTGGTTTGACTACACTAGATGTAAAAAAGAAAAAAATGCGTAAAAATAGTTGAAAATCGTGATTAAGATTGATTTGTTATACGAAATTAGTTAAATTTTATTTTTAAAATTTGAAGTTAATTTTTTTTAAAAAAATTAAATGTGTAAATATATGCCTTTTTTATACCTATAAAAAGCTTAAAGACCCCTAAATGTGTGTACTTTAATTATTTATTACTTTTGAAAACTAAAAAAATCCTAAAATCCATATGCTTGTCAGTTTATACTTATTTTGTACATTTATGTCTTCTTTGATCAAATATTGATATGATATAATTAAAATTATATTACAATTAAAAATATTTTTTTAGCTTAATCTCATATAATTAAACTTGTTTGAACTTGTAAAATTGGGAGCTTGACAATCACGCTTCACGAGTTTCAGAATTTTGTATCAAACAACTTATATAATATTATAAACTAATTTGGCACATGAACAGCTGATTTATTATTAAATTATATGTAAAATATGATGATTTAATAAATAAATATATATATAATATATATATATATATATGTGTGTGTGTGTGTGTGTGTGTGTGTGTATTAATTTAATTAAATTTGATAGTGAAATGAAATCGATATACGAACTAATGGTAATTAATGGATGCATGAATGATTATTATTATTATTATTATTATTATTATTATTATTATTATCATGATACATGAATTTAATAATTATCAGGCTGGTATATTTTAATTTTATTGAAAGATATTTTTTTTAAAAAAATATTCCCTTATTTTATAAAAAAGAAATAATTAATAATCAATTGTAGCGTAAAATCAGATTCTATTATTATTGTATAACTATTACTTATGTCTTGATTTATTTATTTATTTATTATTAATTAACAATCGATTGTTAGCGTAAAATAAGATAAATAGATGTATTTTTTAGTATTATTCGTGTAATTTTTTTCCCATGAAGTAAATGGTGGAAACTGGATTGAATTTGAAAGAGAAATTGCTCCATGATTATCGCTGCTTTACAGCTTGTGCTGTTTCAATCGTTTTGTCACCTCACTGAAGCTTCCATTCCAGCTGCAACAATAGCTCCTAATCAACTAATCTATTTTTATATATTTAAAATAATATTTTTTTATGTTTTTTTATTATAAAAAATAAAAATAATCGTTTTTTGGGGAATATTTTTAGTCGTAAATGAAATGTGATTTTTTAGATCAAATAGTAATGTGATTATATTTTTATAAATATTTGTTGTTTATTTGGAAATATCCTTTAAACAATTAAAACATTATTTTGAGATAGACCTTGATTGAAACTTCTCACTTTCCTAACCTTTATATTGAGAATTTGTATTTAAATGAACGGATGAGGACAATTTTCTTTTTATCAGAAATACAATAAAATTTTGGCAAAACATATTGTCCAATAAAAACAGTACCAACAATATCAGAAAAAGAATCATAAATTTTGGAGTTGAATTAAGTTTAAGTTCCAATGTTAACAAAAACTATACATATAACATGTATGTGCGCTATTTCAACGATAAACACATAGGTGTCCAATTTATGTTTCGAGAATCCATTAGCTTCATTTGTAGTAATTCATTATTTGCCTAGAAAATTCATTTCCAGTTTAATGTTACAATAATGATCCAACATAAATTTATGAAATTATGAAAATATCGGAGGTTCGGAGCATGCATAATGTTTTAAGACAAAAACTTGTGTGAGACGGTCTCACGGGTCATATTTATGAGACGGATCTCTTATTTGGGTCATTCATGAAAAAATATTTTAAGATCTGTGAGATGGTCTCACATAAGACTCACTCATGTTTTAAACACCTATGTTACTCGCCGCCAAATATAAAAAAGATCAATTTTTTGTCCTAAAATATTTTTATTTTTAAAACCATAAAACAACTATTTTTGAATAAAATATTTAAAATGTAGAATTTTTTATGCACTGTTGTTGAATGTTTTTTTTTTTTTTTTGAAACTATGTTGAATGTTTTTTAAAAGTGCTACATTTGGTGTTCAACATATCATTCTTTTAATCAACCACCAAGATTAATTAATCATCTCACCAACGGCATACTTTTGATTTTAAAATTATAATAATTTTATTTTTTATTTAGTTTAAAGAAAAGAAAAGAACATTACAACGGCTTAAATATATATATATATATATAGCCGTTGAGTGAGGTGACAAGTTCACAGGCTAAATGGGCTAGATCCAGTCTGTTTAATTGGCCTCAGTACAGCACAATGATTGTCCGGCCCACGCAAATTCAGGCCTATTTATATATCACTCCGCCCCTTCAATTCTATTAAATCCACATTAATTATATCTTAATTAATAGTCCATTGTGAGCGTTTTCGGTTTACTGTAAACATTTCACGCTTCTTTCAACGAAATTGCGGTCATGGATCGGAGAACGGGATTTCTTCTTGCACTTATCAGCATTGCGGCTTCCTCAGTCATCGGTCAGTCCCCTGCGGCTGCGCCAGCTCCAGCCACCGTCGCCGTCCCGTCCCACACCACCGTCAGCTGCGCCCGTTGCAGCTCCAGTTTCGACTCCTCCGACTTCATCTCCGGTAAGTTCTACACCTGAAGTTTCGATTTCGCCTCCGGCTTCCTCGCCCGTGAGCTCGCCGCCGACACCAGCCCCAGTACAGTCCCCGCCAACTCCGGCAGCCCGAGGCAGCAACTCCACCTGCTCCTATTTCAGCGCCTCCGGCCACCGCACCGGCTCCTAGCAAGAAGAGCATCTCTCCTGCTCCTGTCCTGCTCCTGAGCTACTCAGTCCGCCTGCACCGCCGACCGAAGCTCCTGGCCCCAGCACTGAGCTATCTCCCAGTCCCGCGGCAGTTAAAGATCTGGTGCGCATTATTACTCCTTCAATTTATTTAACCTAAGAATCATCCAGATCTGGTACTACGAGTCGTTATTTTGCTCGTAAATCAACTTATCGTTCAAATTGAGCGTGTCTGAGGAAAACATCGATTTGTTCTTAACGTGCACCTTGTCGGTAGACGGTAGCGCCGCAATGATATCCCGACTTTTTTTGGGGGCAAATTGTTTAATATTATATTATGTGCTTTTCTTTACATTTTTTGTTTGTTTTTAACTTTTTTTCAGAGTGGGGCAGAGAAATTGATGAGCGCCGTACTGGGAAGTTTGGCACTGTTCGTTGGCTGCTTCTTCATCATCATATAGGAAATTAGAGATAACTCTCTTTTATCCAACAATTTGCCACGAAATTTCATTCAACTCCCGTTAACGATTCGTCACATACCTTATTTGCCACACACACAGGACACCTGGCGTCTCTTTGTTTCTCTCTGTTCTTTAGGCACCTTTCTCTTTCTTTTTGAGTTTTGTATGATGATTTGATGATTCTATTGATTATTTATTTATTAATTTCCAGCGGATATTGCAATTTAATAAGATAGTTATGCTTCTCAATTTAAATTATCATTCAGTTTTGAATTTTGAATATAAAATTGGATCATACCAAACGAATTGATGAAAATGAAAACATTAATAATGAGTTTGTCAAAAAGATACAAAGCTCAATCTATGCTAAACAAAATAATTTTGTCAAGTCGAATAAGAGATTTGTTTAACAAAATCAATTCTCGCAAAAATCTCATAAATAGTTTCTGGGCAATTCAAAAATTTTTATGATGTAATTTAAAGAAAATGTGATCTTAATATATCTCTGAGTAAAATAAATCAGAATAATCGAGCAGTCAATATTACTTTATTATAATTTTATTTTTATGCATGCTGCTTATGTTAAAATTTGAAATGCCGATACAAAAAAAAAGTGTAAATTTTAAAATAATTATTGGATGAGCCAATATTCAGTGTAATTGTAATTATCTCAAACCAATAAATAGATAAAATAATACATAAATATGATAAATTTTATGTCTGATGCATTAATTCTCATATTTATAAAATCATAAAATATCAAAATTACAATCTTAATTTGTTTTTGCAACTATAACACATTAAAAATATTAAATATTTGTCAAATCATTATCAGACACGCTTAATCATAATTAAAATTAAAAAATAAACATCGAAATTATAAACCTAATTTATTACCTTCAAAATAAAAAAAATTAATAGATGCGATTCATTGTGGTTAAACACGCTTAATTAAACACCTTAATTATACTTAATTCGATCAAACTACAGTTTGACTGTTTTTTTACGCTTTCTCCGAAGCGGGGCGTTTTTTCCAAGTTTCAAGCTTAAGCGAGCTTTTTAGAACACTGATAAATATTACTGTTTCTCCTCATAAGAGATTAAATAAAATCATCTTAGGATACCAATTGGAATAGAAGAAGAGCAAAAAAGTTTGGCCACAAAATGAAACGGCAGCACCAAGACAAAGTGTGACCTTCCAAGAAAGTGCAAATTCAATAAAACCAATTATGATCATGGCAGCTGTCACATTTATAATTAATTAATTTATTTTTCTTTTTTGAAAGTGCAGGCAGGCAACACTTTACTTCAAAACCAAGATTGTGTCTTATAGGGGTCAACAGGATGAAGACGCCGGTCGGTGCCTAATATTGACACCCAATTTACAACTTGTAATGCCTTTTTAACAATATTTTTGTTAATTTTGAATGGAACTCCTCTTGTTTTGATTTCAATGATTGGAATGTCACATGATTAATAATATGTCCGAGATGGAGGACTTTATTATTTAGACCACGATCAAATGATACATTATGATTTTACCATTTAACCACGATAGATTTAATATAATAACGTGAGATTAAATATTTGAGATAGAATCAAACATGGGATTAAACATTTTATTAATATAAAATATTGAATATCCCACATCGATAGATTTAATATAATAACGTGAGATTAAACATTTGAGATCGAATCAAACATGGGATTAAACATTTTATTAATGTAAAATATTGAATATCCCACATCGATAGATTTAATATAATAACGTGAGATTAAACATTTGAGATAGAATCAAACTTGGATTAAACATTTTATTATTACAAAATATTGAATATCCCACATCGATAGCAGTTGATTTCCGGTACTATGATTTATTTTAGGTAAACAAACTTAAAGTCAATCACGCATAACTCTGGACTTATTCGAGTCATCTCCAACCCAAGCATCAAAATACCGTGTCAAAACAACCCAACTCTATTTTCCTCTGCGCCAAATTTGGCGTAAATAAGTTTCCTTTTTTTAAATTTTTTTGCTTTTCTAATTATAAATATTATAATAAAATTATAATATTATTATATATAATAGGATATTATTATATTAATTTAATAATTTGATATATTAAAAAAGGAAAAAACAAAAAAAAAATTAATTTTTTTTAAAAAAATAAGAGTGGGTCGAGCTTTTCACCTACTCACCTCGACCTACCTGGGTCAAGCTCGACCCAAGTCTGAAGAATGGGTCGAGCTCGACCCAAACAAAGAGTTCGATCCACCTCGAGTACTCAACCCAATTTTTTAAGACAACAGCCTAGTTTGAAACCATATATTTATTTTTTATCTCATAAACTAACTTTCCTCTATTTTAAAAAAGTCAAAATTTAAATGGATCATATATATTTTTTTTAAGTTTCGTTCCATGCTGTTTCGTCGATCCGTATCGGTCAAAACTCATCTACTAGTCAAAACTCATCTAACAATCTATTTTCCAATCGTGCACAAAGAACGTGGTCCAAAGAAGCAATATTTTCCTATGAAACAAGAGTTATGCAGGAAAGATGTCGAGCGTGCATTTGGCGTTCTTCAATCACGATTTACGATCGTGGCATCTCCAGCATGTGGTTGGAAGAAAAATTATTTGAATGATATAATGAAAGTATATATTATAATAATACACAATATGATAATCGAAGATGAACGTGATCTTAGTGCACCAAATCAAGATGCTAGGGAAGCACCGACTCCAATGGTAGAAATGACTGTCAATGAGCATATCAGATTTAGCGAATTTCTCTCTCGATATAAAAAATAAAAGACAAAGACACTCACTATGCTTACGAAATGATTTAATTGATCATTTATGAGATAAATATGGTCGTTCAAATATTTGAAGTTGTATTTATAATATGTTATTTAATTTAATATCAAATATTAATTTTATTTCACCAATTTAAATTATTTATATTTCAATTTGTAAAATATAGATTTCAATAATATATTTAAAATAATCATTTTAATAATATTATTGCAAGTATCAATAATAATATCAAATATAAAATATACTTATAATTATATCACTAAATTTAAAAAATAATAAGAAAAAAAATTAAATAAATCAAATAAAAAATATTTCAAGAATATTTTTTTTTAGAGTAAGATTTGAAGTTGATGAGTTGAAGATGAATATTATATTCGGTGCAGAAACTGCACTATTTTAAAATAGATTTGCTTTAAAATAGAGTTTTATGTCGAAGATGGCCTAAGTGATGATTTTCCGAAAAGAAAATACACCTTAATGATATGAGTAATATATATCAAATCTTTAAATCATTTTCAACTGCATAATCACATACGTGAAAAGTTTTTAAATCTCTCTGTTCTAGTATGAGGTCTGTTAATTTATTTTCTTTCGTCTAGAAATTTGTTAGGAACCGCTCATTATCCTTGTAACCTCATGACAACGACAATCATCCCTCCTCGGCCCGGGTGCCACATGAAGTGGCAGTGAGTCTCACTTAGGTCTAAAACAAAATCAAGAATAAATCCAAACTTCAGTTCCTCAGATTACTAAAAATGAAAGCTTCTCTTCTTCACTTAGTTTCCCGTTTCACTGTTTCTGAGCTCTTGTTTTGTAGCGGATGTTGTACTTGCCCCGTCTCCAACCCCGGGTAGTAACATTTTGCCTTCAATATCTCTTTCAAATATAATGAAACACTAGGTGTCACATTTTTTATTACATTGTCGTTGATGGAGAATCATATGAAATACTCGGTGTTCTTATCTTTTGTTGTATTGCCTGGTATTTATAGCATGCATGTCCTATGTCTCGATTCGATAGGATGTTCGTAAGTTGTAGCGACCATTTTTGTTTTGCAAAAACGAAAAGACAAAAGAAAAAAAGATCAAGAGGAAGATTATGCTAAACTACACTTTCCAAAATTTCGAAATCCCTGTAGGCAATCCAAATAGTAGCTTTATACTCTAACAAAGCTTGGAATGTGTCACCCTGCAACTGGAAAGTATATGCTCAGAATTAATATATAAGGTAGACATGAGCAGAAATCAAATGAGTAATGTTCGTCTTCTCGTTCAGTCGCAAGATCATGTAATGCAAAGGGCGATACAATGTGTGGAAAGCAGGAAACTACAAGAACTGCTTTAAAAACTGCTGCATATATGCTGCAACAAGCTAAGTCGGAGTACCCGTGTTACAGATATATGCAAGTGCACATCAAAGTGTCCTTGATTAAATTATATCTGCATTTGCTCATTCACTTCACTGTTGTTACAATATAAGGATTCACAATACTCATTGAATGCATAAATTTGCAAAAAAATTGTAAACGAAAAGTTCATAATCTCCTTTTTAAGTATTTGCAAACACTCTTTATTTCACCTCCGAGTTTGTGCGTACACAAGCATATTTTTGTATTTTACGACTTTCACAACCAACTCTCCTTGCTTGAAACCTTGCGTTGAATTTTGTTTCGTTTTATTTCAAACCTTCAGAATCCTAAACCAGATGATATAATTATCCATATCCAATATGTGTCTGTCACCTATAAATCTCGGTTATTTCTTAGTATCTTCAGGGGCCTGTGTTGATGGATCAAATGCAAGAACCACTAGTCGATTTCTTGGTTTTTCGAGTCAAACTTGGAGACACAGCTCCCCTTCCAACAAGATACATGATGAAACAACTATATGCAACTGCAAACACTGATAGCACAGGAGTAAAGAAATTTGCGCGTCCCTTGGATGAGAAAAAATCCACCAAAAGATAGATGTTGATCAACATCACCAATCCAGCTACACACCATGATGCTACCTACCAGCATAAGCATCCAAATTATCATGTTTTTGTCGACATAAGTTAGTAGTGGATTTCATATAATTAAGATCATCATTATATCTTGATTTTAGTTTTAATGTAAGGATAGATGACCTAACAGATTTATCCTGCTGCATTTCACCCACTTATATCTCGTATTGCATTTAATTCTCTCTACTATATATTTCTAGAGTGAGTCTCATATGAGACCGTCTCACGGATCTTAATCCGTGAGACGGGTCAACCCTACCCATATTCACAATAAAAAGTAATACTCTTAGCATAAAAAGTAATATTTTTTCATTGATGATCCAAATAAGAGATCCGTCTCACAAATACTACCCGTGAGACCATCTCACACAAGTTTTTGCCATATTTCTACTATTTATGTTCCACAATTCTAATATTGACTCTACCGAATGAACTCATGAAGAAAGAAGGTACCTGAAGAGCAGTGCCGATTCGGAAAACTCCCATGATTTCATCTTTTGACACAAGACAAAGGAGGGGGATAAGAGCAAAAGGGAACTGAATCGCCTGAAGCACGTTAAGCCATTCGTTCAAAACATCCAACGAATCCTCATACGTATCAAAAACTAGAGCAACGATTAGTGTAGGGACGATAGCACAGCTTCTTGTTACAAGGGCTCGTAGCCATTTTTTCAACCGCATGTTCAAAAATCCGCCCATGATAAACTGTCCAGCGTAGGTACCGGTCATGGTGCTACTCTGGCCAGAAGCTAGTAAACCAATAGCCCAAATGTATGCTATTGGAAATGATCCACCATATTTTTCTTGAAGATACTGCCCTGAATTTCCAAGACCTATACTGTTGGCTTCTTGTGTACCGTAAAATGCCTTCGCGAAAACCGAGGTAACTAACAGATTTATGACGAAAGAGGTCGTGAGGGCAGCAACAGATTCTATTGAAAAGTACGTGAGAGCTTCCCGAATTCGTGAAACCTTGCGATTGTCGACTTCTCTAGACTGTACAAGTGCGGAGTGCAGGAATACATTGTGAGGCATTATGATGCACCCCACCACTCCTGCTGCTTGCTTTATTGTGCTGGGACTGAGTTTTGGGACCAAAACACCTAATATCGCAGTTTACATATTAGATAACCAAAAATGCAAAGAATGTTAAAAATTTTCGGAAAGATCATTTTCTCACCTCTTAGAAGTTCAACACCATTAGGCTTTGTTTTGCCAAAGAGCCAAGCAAATGATATTGCCATAGTCGCTATCAGGACAGCAAAAAGGGCTTCTAATTTCCTCACACCACAATGCTCCAGAAATAGAAAGACGAAGCTGGTCAAAACGAAGAAGAAAAACAAGAAGAAGAAGGAACACAAGTCATAAGATGAATACAAAATTTCAATGGAAATATATACTTAAAGAAAAAAAATAAATGTATTAGTTTTGTTCGTATGAATCTCAACCACTATAAACGTGGGGGAAAAAACAAAGATTTAATCTTCATGCACAAAACTGAAACTTTATGTACACAACTTACCATTTTCAAATACTAGCATATTCCTCTATCCGATATATGAAGAATACTATAGCATTTAATATGAAGTCTCAACCACTCTTTACCTAAGAAACTGTCAAAACAGAAACTCTACTTACATTTCTTACCATTTTAACGTGTTGCTTTATCTGATGAAGAATAATAAAATACTCAGTTTATAATATAAGAAAAAGGTAAAATTTGGACAAATTTGCATTAGCTAAAGATTTAAAAATTTATCTTTAACTCAAAAAAATGATTTCAAGAACTATGTGTCAACAATCTCCAAATATTTACCAGTCGAGAGCTGTGATGATGACACCAACCCATATGTGGATGAACCCATGGCTCAAAATCTTGATCGCAATAGCACTACCAATTACTTCCTGAATATCAGCTCCGATCAAGGCAAACTCAGCCATCACCCAAAGTAAAATCCGGGCCCACTTCGGGTACTCTTCCCTGCACAGCTCCGCCAGGTGTCGGCCGGTCACGACACCGAGTCTGGCCGCCAGAAGCTGAACCAAGAGACCCATCGCCGTGGCCCATAACAGAAGCCATAACAGGGAGTACCCGGCCACAGCGCCGGCCTGGAGGTCCCCCTCCAGGTTACCAGGATCCAAGAACGCTATGCTCATCAAGAATCCGGGCCCAGTGAAAAGCCACAGCTTCCGCCATGAGAACGGCGGTACAGCGGAGGAGTACTCGTCGGCTTCAGATCCCACGTCCACTCCGATCACATGGATTCTCTCTGTGCAGTCGTAGGCACGCTCCTCTTCGTTTACCTCGATGAAAACGAGAGGCTGACTTGAGAGTAATCGTTGCTGGGATTCTTCTTCTTCTTCGTCGTGAGGATTCATTTTGATCAAAAGCGTTGATCAGTGAAGCAGAAAGGTAGAAAAGTGAAGGGATTTTGGAAGAGATTTTAGGAGAGCAAAGTTCGACGTGGGAAAATACAAGAGTCGAAACCTTCACTTATGGTCACAATGTAGTTTACAAATAATGCAACAAACATAATTATAAAAAAGGTTATAATATTTTTTATAGGACCTAAATAATTTGAATTTCATTTTTTAGTGGATTAAAATTTTGGAAATAATACAGAATTCTCGCACCCGTTTTCTTTGTCAACCGAATCAGTTTTTTTTTTTAAAAAAAAAATACATGTTTTATGCAATTATTATCAAATATATTTTTAGTAAGTCCTTGCAAATGATCTCTAATTCTGCTTATATTTACAATCTTGGTTTAATTATTTAATATTATTTGATCAACTTCAAAAATCATAACATACGCAACATGTGTATCTTACACTAATTTATATTTCTATATTATATTATTAAGTGTGAAGACATGATAATAAATACCTAGAAAGGACATCAACTTTTTTTTCCCAATTTTACCCTTATATGATACTAATATTACACTTTTGTCTTTTGTTTTTTTTAAAAAAATTTCAACACACATTTTTTTTTTATTTCAACCATTCAAATATCAATTTAGTCTCTCCATAATTTGTCAATTTGCACTTTAGTCCATCGAAAATGATAAAAAAAATTGTACACACGTTTGGTATAACCTTTTTAAAAATAAATTCCAAAACAAGTCTTTCACACGTTTAACTCTAAAAATATATAATCTTGTCGTGTGTTTGATTTTTAATATTTTGTATAGCGGAAAAAATGTAAGAAATAAAGTATCTTATAGTTTCAATTTAAGTTTAAACACTGATATATTTTTTAAACGTTTCGAAATAAAATTTCGAGGAAGAAGGTAAAAAAGTTTCACAAAATAGCATAGATATATAATTTTTTTTGTAAAATATATACGTTATTTTTGGGATACATTTTGAGTAGGATAATTTTTGATATTTAGTGTAATTATTTTTCATAATTGTTATAATATATAGGGTTATTTTAAATATTTGAAAATTTGGACAAGTCGTGACACCGAAATTAGTTGATCTACATCCGTAAGCCAAAAATGATTGTTTATAATTCATACGATAATTCAGTGTAGCAAATCACTGTAAATTTTGTCCGATTCATATAGTGCATGCCCACTTATTACACTAACCTATTAAAGAAAACTTTAAAAGTGAACTTCGGCCATATTAATAATACTGTGTGTGGGTAATTTAATTTTCATAATAAATAAAATATTTCAACCAATTAAAGGACGACAGGATTAATGTACAATTCAAATATTAAAATCAAGGTGACATCGGAACAACTGATAACTAACAGTGAAATGATTGTTAATCAAATTACTCAATTTTTTAGAGTAAACATCAAATAATATAGTATATTATCCAAAAATAGTAGGTATCTTGTAAGACGATATCACGACTCTTTATCTGTGATATAAATCCTACCGATGTTCACAATAAAAAAAATACTTTTAGCATAAAAAGTAATATTTTTTCATGGATGACTCAAATAAGATATCTGTCTCAAGAAATACGACATGTAAAACCGTATCACACAAGTTTTTGTCATCAAAAAATAATGAAATTGAGTTCTATAATCTATTTATTGTCATATTAAAAATAAATATTTAAAACCGAAATAATGATGACAATGGACGAACATATAAAGATTCTCGACTTTTTTTATATGAAAATAAATATATAAAAATATGTAAAATTCATAACTCTTTTAAAACAATTATAAGCAAGAAACTATTATTTGAGATGAACCAATTATGTTTATATTATGAAATTTTTTATGATTTAAAATGAGTTCGCTAGATTTCGTACGATAATGTTCATCTATCAAGTTTTCATCAAACACATTTTCTTCGAATATAATTTAACCAGTTATGTCGTTATTTATCAAATACTTAGTTATAACTCAAATCAAGAAGTCAACACCGAATTTTTTTAATCATTTGGAAATAGCATTATTGTTGATTTCATTTGGAGCAAAAACTTGTGTGAGACGGTCTTATACGTCGTATTTTGTGATACATATATCTTATTTTGGTCATCCATAAAAAAATATTAATTTTTATGCTAAGAATATTGCTTTTTCTTTTGAATATCGGTAGGATTGATCCGTACAAGATTCGTGAGATCGTCTCACAAAAAACCTACTCTAAATTTTGAATAGATAAATCCTATATATTTCTCGAAAATGAGATTGTTGCGTTATCTTTTTAGGTTGAGTTCAACTCAGCCAAAAGATATTATCAAATTATCCACATTCTCTCTTACATATTATAAACAAAATATGTGAAAATGAATAAAAAACATCATATGTATCATTAAAGTAATGTTCAAAAGTTAGCTGATACAAAATAATTTATCATTTGCGAAATAAAATAAATAAATCATTTGTAAGAAAGTAAAAGATTCCAAATTGGATGGAAGGAAATCAATTCAAATGTCGTATTCACATTTATTCACCTTTTAATTTTTTTTTTTTGAAGGCATCTAATTACACTATGCATTACACCTCTTCCTTGGTATGAAAAAGAGAAATCGTATTAGATTCTTTACAATACTTAACCGAGCAGATACATCATACGAGTACGGATAACCGTCACGTTTTATTATTAAAAAAATATATAATTTTTTTAATCACAAAACTTATATAAATTTTATGTAATAAATTAAAGTAGTTGAGATTAAAATTGGTATACCGTATCGTATCTTATTGAAAATTATGGTATAAGAAAATACATATCGATACCGTACCGAAAATTTCGGTACATATAACTTGCATATCGATTATACCAAAATTGTACGGTCGATCGAAAATTTCGATACGATATCGGTATATAATGTTTTATATCGAAAAAACCTTATATTTTTAAAAATTTTATAAATTTATTCTTTTAAAATATTATAAATTTTAAATTTTTTTATATATTTTTTAAGTATTTCGATATATACCGAAATTTTCAAATTGATATCATTATCATACCTAAAAATTTGGTATTGTTAACGTACCGTACAAAAATCTACGATATACCAAAAATTCGATAAATTCAATATGTTTTCAATATGATAATCTCGATATATAACAAATTCAATATTTTTTCCGACTTCTACTCGAGATTTTCTCATTCAAAAATTTAAATAACATTATCCACGATTCTTATCAAACTACATAAGCGATTTTCATGGGCCCTCGCTTTGTTTTACATATCTTGCTGATTTTAACTAATTGTTGTCCCATCATGAATTTTGCCGTAACTTTTCGGAGTTGTACGTAGTTTTTCTTTGTTTATCTGTACTATACAAGTTAAAATTTTAAATCACCCAAATGCCTCCATCATTTATATTTAACATTACTTAAGTTACTTAACTCCAAAAACTATTTCAAAATCAATTAACAAATATATTTATCTATACTATATATGTAATGCCCAAGAATTTGATTAACGTAATCTGAGATGATTAACGTAATCTGATATGATTATAGATGCATTATGCCGAGACCGAACGGGGTCAAGTAGATGAATTATACAAAATTGGACAGAACTAGTGGCGCCCGAGCGGTAGTTTCTGACCGCCCGAGCGCCCATGTTCAACAGCAATGTGTCTCGGGCAGATGATGTGGTGCCCGAGCGGTAGAATATTACCGCCCGAGCGCCAATGCATGATAAGTCTCGAAATCGGGCAGAACGCTCGGCGCCCGAGCGGTACTTTCTTACCGCCCGAGCGTCGACTGAAAGTTAAGAAAAACGAGACACGTTTCTTTATCATACAAGTGGAGATATATATACACGTATATCATTTAAGTTCCTTCAGATGAAAAGCAAGAATCGAGAAAAGGTTTCTGAAAAAGGATTGAAAATCTTTACGCCTTTTGTGAGAAATCCGTCTATCCGGTTTTGAATCCGACTTCGGTATTGAGTTCCTATCGACGTAGGCTACAACTGGACGTAAGTTTTGCTACGTTTTGATATGTTTTGAAATTATGGTATGGTCAGAATCTGATATGATTCATATATGATGTTCTTGGCATGTTAGACATCGTATAATTGAAACCGGACTGAGGAACAAATACCATATGAAATTGTTATGAATTTCGCAGTTGATTTGATATCAGAATTGAGTTGTTATTGATTATAAGATGTTAGAATTGATATCTAACTGATATGATATGGCTGGACATATTGAGATTATGATGTTATACCGTTGAAACAGAATTTGATTGGTTCTGATTATATCCAGTATTGATTGAGTGGTGTATTGATATTGTACCCTCGATATTGTGATTGTCAGATTGAGTATTGACAGGCTTTGAGTTCGAGATTTCGATAGGGTCGGAATATCAGAAAGAAAGGTATAAATTAATGTTGAGTTGGGATTGCACAACTCGAGTGAGGTTTGACTCGAGTCTCCCTAAATCATATACTTTCAATTATTGCATTGATATTTGCAATTGATGATATTTATGATTGTAGTCTATTGATTTATAGCCACTGCATGTAATGACTGCTGATTCGCTAGTCATCGATTGATTTACTTAGATACTGAATGCATGTATTGATTACTGAGTCATTGAGTCATAGGCTGATTCGCCTAGTCACCGACTGATTCGTCTGGTTATTGACTGATTCGTCTAAACTTAAGCTGATTCGCTTAATTACAGGCTGATTCGTCTGATTAGTGGCTGATTCGCCTAATTCTTGACTGATTCGTCAATTCTGCGGCTGATTCGCCCAGACACTGATATATGAATTATATCGATGCCGTTTAGGGATTGATTCATTCCTATCGACTGAGATTCGATATAATTACCTATATCCAGACATCGGGATCCCTAGGTTAGAGTTGAGTCGAGTCTGAGACGACGCGTCAGTGGAGTCGAGTCTGAGACGACACGTCGGTTGAGTTGAATCTGATACGCCATGTTGATTTACATTGGTTATATCATTCATGTTTATTGCATGTTTGATATTGATTTATGTTTCTGATATGAGACATGTTATGAATAATTCTTATATGCTTTCGTATATGCCTTTATATGATTGCATGTATACATTGTTTATACTGGGATATTTATATCTCACCGGAGTTATCCGGCTGTTGTCTTGTTTTGTATGTGTGCATGACAACAGGTGGGGCTGGATCAGGGTCAAGAAGAGGATGAGAGAAGATTAGATAGCGTGGAGATCCGGGTTTCGAAGCAACATAGGATTCAGCACTGATATGTAGTTGAACCTAGTGGAATTCTTGTAGATAACACCGGATTTGTATGTCATGTTTAATATGTAATTTGAGTAAATTACATTACGTTTCCGCTTTGTATTTTAAAAAAAAAATTAGACCCTGTTTTATAATTGATTAATTAGTCTCAATAATGATTAAGAACTTGATTAGCGTCCGGGTCCCCACAATATATGTTTAGAATAGTAACAAAATATGAGTGACCTCGAGCGTTACGGTGACTTAGACTTAAAGTGGACCATATCATAGTATTACGAAGATATGTGAGTTTCATTGTGAAATCAAGAATGTAACTTTATTTTTTGAAATCGCGAAAAAAGATTTATGCAATGTGATAAAATTTTGGATGTGATTAAGCCGAAGAACAAAATTATGAACAATTGAAACAATGTAATATTATTCTTATGTTATTTCAGTAGGCCCATTAATCAAGTTCATACTTGCTGCCCGTAACCGCTGTTTGGTAGAACAGGCCCATCACAAGTCTAAAAGTAGTATGACTTTAAGATGGTTTTAAAACCAATTATTTAAAAAAATTGTAACCATAACTAATAATTTCAGTTCAAAAATTAACTATCCCTTGAAATTAATCACACAGAATTTTTAGAATACATTTGCATTATTATTTGCAATTTGTAAAATATAAGTTATGTATCATTTCACATCGCAAGCACATAAAAAATGAAATTCAATGTACGTATATTTCCCAAATTTTCTATATTTAAGAAAAATTTGATAAAATATCCTTTTACTTGTAAAATAATCTTATTTTAAATGATGATTTTGTTGGTATTGGATCTTTCTTCTATATTATTATTTATTGAACAGACTTAAATACATTTTTTTTGTCATTACAATAATTACAAGCTAAAACATGCTTTTTCTTTATTTCAGATTTTAAAGTGGTTATTATTATTACAATGGTAGAGAGGTTGGCAAATTAGCAGAGCAGGCGTAGGGACCACACATTATTATTATTACTATTATTATTTTTATTATTATTATTATTATTATTTGAGTAATATATTAAAGTAATACGACAACCACTTAAAATATGTACACCGGTGATAGTAGCTCTATCAGACTATCCCTGCTTCATAATTAAGCCAGGTCAGATTAATTACCATCAATTTTCAATTTAGTTACCCATTTTCTTTAAATATTTTAATCAATAAGATTCCTCAACAAAATTACAGAGCTAATCCAATTACAAACGTCCAAAAATTAGTTAAATGAACGTGATTATAAATAATTTATCGTAATTAAAAATGAATGTTAATTTAATCAATTTGAAGCAAGATATGCCAGATTTAACATGCTGGTGATATATAAATTGTATGAATTATTCACAAGAAACACATAAATAATCCATAGGTTGAAGTTTATTATAATATGAAATTTTTATTACATAAAAATTGTATTTGGAAACAATTTTTGAATAACTATTAATTATTATGTATCACACAGATAAATATTATATATGAAAATTTATTATATAAAAATTGTTTTTGAAAATTGATTATTATTCTGCATTTATTTATGTTCGTTTCAAAATGTGGAGTGCACTCAACAGTAAACCCAATTTTCCTTGCAAAAGTGCCTCGTATTGCTAGCACTGACACTGTTATATTTAAAATCAAAATAATAATGATTCCACGTATGTTTTTGTGTTTGTACAGACAGTGGTTGATGTTATTTATTGAGCAGAACCCGATTTCTTAAAAACTTTTATAAATTTTCGCATTAACATAATATTATACATATTATATTAGTCAAATAAATATCTTTGAACAAGTTCAATGTGACATACTCATTCGATTTTTTTTTTTTTAAAAAAAACCCCTTGCTTCTTCTTTGTATTGAAAACAATAGCAAAAAATACTTTTTGGAGTATAAATTAAAAAATTTAAAATAAAGTGTAAAATGGCAAAAAAAATAAAATAAGTTTTTTTATTAAGTTGAAACTTGATTTTCTTAGTAGTAGTCGATATATGTGACCCCCGAAATTTTTTAAATCCCTACTTTTATATATAAAAAAATGTATTTCCTAGTGTGTATATATATATTGACATTCCAATATATATTTATTGGTGGCGATTGTACATTGTCGTCATTTAAGTATATGGCCATCCCACACCTAAAATCCTAAGCCGCCTCTGGCAATAATATTCATTTATGTCCATGCCTAGTTCAACTTTTTTCCTCCACGTGCAAAAATAATTATTTTAATTTACCGAATTGATATGACAAAATTTTCGAGGGGAATGAAACATTAAAAATCAATGGATTTGAGCATGTAAAAGTCATGAGGTTTATTATTCTGTAAAAGTTACTAAATCAAAAAAATAAAAAAAAATCCCTAAACTCTAGGACGAAAATGAAGATTGTTGGATTAAAGCATGGTTTAGGAAAATAATTATAATTCTGTTTAATGTTAGTCTGAATTATTGGACAACAAATTCCCATTCAAAATTGGAAATGACGAGCTTAATTCTCACCACATTTATAGCACTAATGATACAGATTGAAAAGAGTTCAAAAGAGACGGAAATGTAATCTTCCGAGCATTCTCTTTCAGACCAAATAAACACACTGTTTCCATGATGCTAATTCGTTTAGAATCAAGGCAAGATCTTGAATTGTGAGATTCAATGTTTGGTAATCACCAAATCTCTGAAACAAAATAATAATAAATAATTGGATTTCCCGTAATTTATTCAGATAAAAATTTATGTGAAACGATCTCACGGATCGTATTTTATTAGACGAATCATTTATTTAAGTCATCCATGAAAAAATATTACTTTTTAGGCTAGAAGTATTACTAATTATTGTAAATATTGATAAAGTTAACTCGTCTCACATATAAAAATTCGTGTAACCGTATCACAAAAAATCTATTTTTATACTGAATCTCATAAAGAGTATTACATCATTATGTTCTCGCCACCAACTTTCACATCGTGAAAAAATAATAAAAAAATAAAAAAAGTCACACGTATTTGCTTGTTTTCACTAAAAAAAGTAAAAAACATATAAACTCCAATCAGGAGTTTTTATTTATTATGTAAAAATATAATTAGTAGAATATACTGTGATAGTCATATATAATTAAGGGTCCTTTGATCTTTAGGTTTAGCCGTTGAGCATACCGTTTCTGCACCGAATTATCTTTGAAATAAATTCTGTGGCGAGCTCAAAATCTTTAGTTTTCACCGATGTTTGGTCGGAACGAACATCAATCCCATAAAATATCCTATAATATTTCTTCTAACTTAGTTTGTGCTCGAGTTATTTTATGCAAATGTTTCCAGCTTCTGATAATATTCCTCGTCTTCCAAGGTTTATTCCTGTCATATTTTTCCAGCATCCCACCAAAACACGCACCCATTCGTGAAGCCGTTGAACAACATATCGAGCCTCCGCCGGAGAAGGGAATATGCCAATACGGTATGTTTTATGTCTACGAATTGCCGGAGATTTTCAACAGAGAGATGTTGGTCAACTGCCGTGATTTGGACCCGTGGCACTCCAGGTGTAACGCGATTTCAAACGGCGGTCTGGGCCCGAGAGCGGTGGGGTCCGGTCGGGGGTCGGACGGTCTCGGTCGCGTCGTGCCGAAAAATCTTTCCTCCGCGTGGTACTGGACTGACATGTTCGCAGGGGAAGTGATTTACCACGAGAGAATGTTGAGGCACGAGTGCAGAACTGCGGCGCCGGAGTACGCCGCGGCGTTTTACATACCCTTCTACGCCGGGCTAGCGGTAGCGAAGTATTTGTTCTCGAATTACACCGCCAAGGACAGGGACCGACAGTGCCAGATGCTTCTTCGGTGGGTGGCGGAGCAGCCGTATTGGGCGAGATCCAACGGTACAGATCACTTCATCATGCTCGGCCGGATGACGTGGGATTTCCGGCGGTGGAAAGACGAAGAATGGGGCTCGAGCTTCGTCAACATGCCGTTGATGAAAAACATCTTACGGCTCTCCGTTGAAAAGGACCCTTGGGACCAGCTCGAGATCAGCGTACCGTACCCCACCGGATTTCATCCCAAGTCCAAGTCAGAGTTAAATCAATGGCTGGGATTTGTCCAAACCCACAAAAGACGCAACTTGTTCACTTTTGTTGGTGCCAAGAGACAATTAGAAGGTGATTTTAGGACCCTCTTGCTAAACCATTGCACCAACGAGTCGGGCTTGTGTCGAGTCGTTGATTGCTCGGGTACTCGATGCTACGACGGTACTTGGGAGATTCTCGAATCGTTTTTGGACTCAGATTTTTGCTTACAACCTCGTGGTGATGCACATACAAGAAAGTCAACGTTCGATTGCATGTTGGCTGGTTCGATCCCGGTTTTTTTCTGGCGAAGAAGCATTAAGTATCAATACGAGTGGTTCTTGGGCGATGAACCAGATGATTTTTCGGTTTTTATAGACCGGAGAGCCGTGAGAAACGGGACGTCGATAAGAAAAGTTTTGGAGGGGTATAGTAGGGACAAGGTAAGGAAGATGAGAGAAAAGATCATTAGCTCGATTCCTAAATTTGTGTATAGAAATACGAATAGCGATGAATCGGAGGATTATAGAGATGCTTTTGATATTACAATTGAAGGGGTGTTGCGGAGGTACAAGGAGAAAAAGGGTTTGATAAAGAGTTGAGATTATTTAGATACATTACAAGGAAGAATCAAGAATTATGTAAAAATGATCTTCACACATTAAATTTGTTGTTTTGTATTTTATTTTTGAAAGAATGCATGTGGTGTCGTATAGTTAAATATACATTTTGGTATACACATGTCTTTGAAATAAAAATCTAGAATTTTAAGGAGATAAAAGTCGATTTTATGTTTTACAAACTTGCGAAGTTTTAGAATTTTCAATGTCCATTTTTTGTGTGAAAAAGCGATAAAAGGAAAATCTGAAGATAGCCTTTGGTTTCGTGCCAAGTTTTGTCGAAAGTCGCTGTTTCCGGATAAAACAAATCCAAGAAATACGGGATTAATTAACGAGATTTCAGGAAGCGGTATTTGTTTATTATTATTATTATTATTATTATTATTATTATTATCGATCGGTTGTTTTTTTTTTTAAAGAGTTTTTGATCGGTGGTATTTGTTTATTAATTTAGTTTTAAAATTTTTCTCAAAATAAAAATTAGTTTTAAAATTAATTTGTTTGATAATATATTTTGATATCCCATATCACTTATCTTATATACTATATTATATATTATAAAGTAAAACTTTAGACCAACTTTGATATTTTTGATATAGCATACCTTATCTATGTTAAAAAAAATTAAATTTATTAAAATGTTTGTTTATCTTTATTATATATATATCTTAAGATTTTTAGATATTGTTCATAATAATTTTTTTAAAAAAAACATGTTTTTTTGTTCGGAATGATGCATGCATGGTAGCCTGGTTACCGAAACATGCGCAAACAAACTTCGAAATTGTGTCTAAATGGACGGATTACGCGAGAAAGAAACATTTTCTCTTTCTTTTTTTCTTCTTTTTCGAACGCGGAAAAACAATTTCAAACCAGTCGAACAAATCGACTCAACTTGAAGAAAAAAGGGTCCATTACGTCGACATCCACTTCGTTCCGATTGAAATACTTGATGTATTTGTAGATTTCAACTCATTTAACTTAAATTTTGGGCTAATCTGAAATCGATGAATTTGATCAAACCCTTCCATCCAAATATCCCACGGTTTCCCACCAAAGATTGCTATCTATTAAGTCCAAGTCGAGCTCCGAAGGTATTTCGGATTCATGTAATATATCGATTACAAGGTTTCCGGGTTGGCTCTTCTAATGAAAATGGAGACGACTCTTCACGCACAATAGTGTCAAATGTGCAGTTGGTTTATGAAAGGTACTTAAACCATAAAGTACTTCATAAACTATAAACCAATTACACATCTGACTGTGTGTACAAATAATATATATATATATATATGAATATACATATGTTTGTGAGTATACATATATGTGTATGCTCTGACTTTATACACCCAAAATGACTTCTGACCAAACATTTGTACAAAAACGTTCTCTGCATAGGCAACAGACAAAAAATAGTAACTAGATCGGGCAAGGCATCGAATTCCAATCTCTAAACTAAGAATAAGATAAATAAATAAATGAAATTAAGTTATCTTTCAGAGTTACCCAAGTTAGATTTAACCCAAAACATCACATTTTTCCTTGTGTCAATTTCTAGGTGTTGTTCTCAGCGACTGCATCTTTACATGCACTTTCTCTATCCCTTTATATCCCTAGCTTTTTTTGGTATTATCTTTACCTTCTCCTTATCTGTAACTCTGCCAGTTGCTGCTTCAACGGTTTCTTCATCCAATTTCCTTTCTCCAGCCTCCTGTTTCCTGTCCCTTTTGTTCACAACTATTTTATATAGCTCGTCGACGTCCTTTGTGATGAGATCTAATGGTTGCAAATATGTGAAGTCGTCGACCTCGTCAATCTCGGCCTGATAAGCAAGATATTATATTAACATACATAAAACACGTGCCGCCTTCTATGGAAAATAAAATGATTTGAGATGAGTTATGTAACTTCTAACATTAGTAACATTTGCTTCCATTTCCACAAATTGAAGTCCTTTTTGCACAACTTTAACTAAAGATCCAGGTGGAATCAGATTGCCATCAATCGAGGATTTGTTGAGACCAGACTCGAATCCAAAAGTGAAAGCAGAATGCGTAAATCCTATGAAAAATTCATACGAAGAAATGCATAAGCAAGATGGCATGGAAAGGAAGGGATGGGAAAACCACCATTTGTCTCAAATGCATTGTCTCATCTCTTACCATAAAAATTCAAATGTTGTACAACATTTACCACATTAATTGCTAAACCTTTTTTAAGACATAAAACGATAGGAAGCATCAAAACATTTAACGAACACAGACATAAGAATTTTGAAAAGACAGTAGATAATAATCAGAGAAAAGGAAAATACAGCCTCATTATCACCGGGCTGAGTGGATCAACAATTTCTAGGAAAGGGAGAAAGTCAATAGAGTTCTTCTGAGGGTGAAAGTTGAACTTTTAGAATCATTACACATAGATTATTAATCTTTTTCCAGTTGGGGAGGAGCGACTGCCAGATCACCCCAGCTGGATCCGCTCCCTGTTACCAGAATAATGTCAATTAAGAAACTGAACTCTCTGAGATAATCTCACATAAAGGGAGCGTGACAAAGCAACTTCCTTATATGTATCGCATCTGACGAAATAGATGTATTACGTACTACAGCCAAGGGCGTCGTTAAATTGATGCCTGACTGAATGTTCAATGCAGGCTCTAATGAACAACAGTGACAATGTTCTTAAAATATTATACAGTTTTTGTTTTTGCCTTAGTACCAGCTTGTTAAGGTGTGAGACGAAGTGAGCAAAAAAATCATTTTTCATTGTGAATAATAATGTAATAAAGAGTATGAATCGTTTATATACAACTCAAGTAACGAACTAACCTAATTACATAATCGTAGTGTGTGAAAGGTGAAAAAAGGTAAGAAACAAAAAATTCTTCTATAACTAATATAACCAACACCTCTAAGCATTAAGAATCATATCTCAAAGTACACCCAAAAACTGCAGAAGCTTGATGATATGATAATTTCTAAAAATTTCCGCAATCTACACTCAGAAAGTCTAAAGATGACTATTAAAAACCAGGGAAGGCACAAATTTACACAACTAACTCACAAGAGCAGAGGAGGAGACAACCGCATCGAAATTAATCCATTTGAAACATAAACAAATATTTTCAAATCTATTTCACCTTGATGCACAATAAAAATCTGCCATCCGAAAACTTATTATACATACATATGTATATTTTTGCAGTTCTCCAATGACCAATTATATTTTATAGGTTAAATTGGAGATTATAAAAAGGTACAAATTTTAAGAATATCTTCTCAGTGAGGGGCTCCCTCTTCCCAGACGAGCATAAAATACTTCTGATTTGACAGCAAAAAGCAACGATTCAAATCGAAGACAAGGAATAAATTAGAGCTCAGTCGCACAATCCTTCACAATCAGAACTAAATCAATGGAAACAACACCATATATACAGAGAAAGGCGGGGAAGGGGTGTTGAAACTAAGACATAAACCACAGATTTTCAAGTAGTTAACATCGATATGGAGAAATAAATTCCAAAACAACCAATAATGGCCCTACATGCGTAAGTAAAAAGTTATAGATATATATATACTGCCAAAGAACCGAATCTGGAAGACAATAGACCTGATTCATGAAGATAACGGTATACGAGATAATTCAACTCCATAGAAGTGATTGACTCCATTGATTTACCCAGAAAAAAACTTGAAATTTCAGGAATAATATGGACTGGAACGGCTTGAGGACTTAAATTTGAGAATCCCGACCGATTTGCGAGACCTGAAGAATGGGGATGTTATTTATAGGTTGTTCACGCGGAAGAATAGGAGCGTACCGAGCGTGACTTGTAGTTCCTGTAAATTCTCTGTTTTTGAAGCTGGGCTAGGATGCCTGTTTAAAAGAATGTTTAATTGGGCCACATCAATTTCGAGTTTGAATGTGCAAGTGATAGCCCATAAAAATTAATTTTCTTTTTAAAGCCTATTAAAAAAGGCCCAAGTAAATTGGAAGCTTTATATTAGAAATAGATTGGGCCCAAGCCCAAGGCATAAACTCGACACTTTAGGGGGTTATCATATGGTAAAACGAGCTAGCAGACCCCTAGATTGCTATGAGACCAACTCATTGACATGTGAGATGGATCTCTAGACGATACATAAATAATATTAATTTTTATATCAAAAATATTATTTCTCGTGTATAGACTATATCGACACGTCTCAATTCTCATAGAAGACTTATCTATAAATTAACATTAATATAAATTAAAATTTCAAAATACATGCCCTATCTTATGAAAATTAAAGTAAGAAATGATTCAAGCTATTTTTAAAATGACAAAAACTTGTGTGAGACGGTCTCACGGGTCGGTTTTGTGAAACGGATATCTTATTTGGGTTATCCATGGAAAAGTATAATTTTTTATACTAAGAGTATTACTTTTTATTGTGAATATGGGTAGGGTTGACCCGTCTCACATATTAGTATCCGTGTGACGGTCTCATGAGACCTACTCTTTTAAAATTAAAAAAAAAAATTATACACCAAATCGAATCCAAAATCAAATTTAATTTTTAAAACATAATGGAGAGTGTTATTTGCCTCCATAAATTGTTAATTATATTCTAACTTATCATTTTATCTAATTGATGGTCAATGTTACTCTTACTAAATTTTAGCCAGTTTTTTCAAAACTTATCATTTATTATTTTTTCACATTAACTAAACAATCATAATTTAAAAT
The DNA here is from genome assembly GCF_022965805.1 of Primulina eburnea. Classification (NCBI taxonomy): domain Eukaryota; kingdom Viridiplantae; phylum Streptophyta; class Magnoliopsida; order Lamiales; family Gesneriaceae; genus Primulina; species Primulina eburnea. The sequence goes on along the minus strand of NC_133102.1, from coordinate 44,926,952 downwards.
TTATAAATTTGATTTAAGTAATAGTTGATTGAACCAATTTAAATTTGCGTTTGGGTTTGACATAGATCATGTATTTTAAACATATTTTTAAATTTATTTTGATTATTATTTATTTATTTTAAATTTTAAAAAATACCATATATAACAATGTTTTAAAATATAATTTATGTTTTACATATTTTAAATCTTTAATTTTATTATTTTAATTATTGGAATTAAAATTTTATGCAATAAACAATGTGTTATACTCGAAGATGTGTTTACATTAGGTGTGAATAAACACTTTAATATCTTTTTGAATAAAATTTAAAATCAAGCCGGATTAGCATCTCGGTTATGTTCTCAATCAAACTAAGTACTATGAGCAACTGAAAATATTTTAAAATACGGAAAAAACTCTCAATACTTAGTAAAATGAAGAAAGATGTGACATTAATAATATAAGATAAATAGAAGGTAATAGTTTGTTTATAAAAATTCGAAAACTAAGTTTCTATGTTTCCAAAAATATTTTACTATAATATTTGATTGATACAATGTCTTAGCTGAAATCCTAACAACTCTCCACAGCTACAATTTGTCCAAAAACATACTTTGACAATTTACGACAAGACACTACACAACTCAGTTCAAGTATAGAAAGATTTAGTGAGTAAAATATGATTCACAAGTGATCCTTAAATGATATAATACAACTCCATAGTGTGTGCGAACATCTCAAATAAAGTTAACTTTGAAGAAGATGCTAAAAGCTTCATAATGCTTGCAGATTCAGTAGTTTCAGTAGGTGATCGTTACAACATTAATATAATATAATATTCTTTGATTAAGTTTACAAAATATCAAGATAATAAAATCTGGAATACTAATATAGAAAACAAAATTCCGGGTTTTTTTTAATTATTTATCATTATTAGGAAGATTAGTAGTCAAAACCCAAAATCACATACAAAAAATCAAAAGATATATAAGTTAAAAGAATAAAAAATCAACATAATATAAGAGAGAGATCTTGACCAAGTGATTTTTTGCCAATGAATTTTTTCCCTTAAAATCTAGCCCCCTCGATTCAAAACATTAATCTATTATCCTAATTATCGAAATTAAATACTTTATCCAAAAATATCAAGCAATCCTTCAATATAAATTACACATGCGTGTGCAAGACTTTTCTCAATCTAACAAACAAATACACCATCTCTATAAAGATTTCAACTCTCTATCATTCGAAATGATGAAAGAAACGAAAGCGACCGCCTTCTTCGTGCCAATGTTGATGCTTAGCTCTATCGTTTTGGCAAATGCGTTGGTGGTTCCAAGCTTTCCTGGAGAGGGACATAGACTCATAATGGACCCAAGCATGGTTAGGAGACAAAAAAACGATGGCTCTGGTCCAAACCCCCTTGGAGAAGGACATAGAGTCGTAAAAGCTACAAGCATGATTGTTAGAAGACAAAAAAAGGATGGCTTCTGGTCCAAGCCCCCCTGGAGAAGGACATAGAGTCGTAAAAGCTCCAAGCATGATTCTTAGAAGACAAAAAAAGGATGGCTCTGATCCAAGCCCTCCTGGAGAAGGACATAAAGTCGTAAAAGCTACAAACATGATTGTTAGGAGACAAAAAAACGATGAATCTGGTCCAATCCCCTTTGGAGGAGGACATAGAGTCATAAAAGCTTCAAATATGATTGTCAGAAGACAAAAAAATGATGACTCTGGTCCAAACCCACATGGAGAAGGATATAAAGTCGTTAAAGCTCCAAACATGATTGTTAGAAGACAAAAAAACGATGGCTCTGACCCGAGACCCCCTGAAGAAGGACGTGTAATTATAAATGTTCCAAGCCTCGATGAAGGACGTGAAATTAAGAGCTCTGGCCCAAGCGAGCCAGGATTTGGGCATAGCAGCCAAGGATACAAAATCAACAACGCCCCAACCTCGAGTGAAGGACACTGAATTGATGGATCTGAACCAATTGGATACTAACATGACATCTAAAATATCGATGGTTATATTAATGTAACTAAGACATGCTGTTTAGACAACGTACGATTCCATTGTCTTATAATACTTTTCTGAAAGTACCTGGAATTGGTCTATTGGGTCATTCCCAATTAATTATTCAGAAAATGCAAATTATATATATTACGTTAGATATTTGTTAATATTTGAACTTTCACCTGACTCAACCCCAAAAGCTAGCTCAAGGGGGATTGTCCAATTCTATATATACCACTCAAAAGTTATTTATCCAACCGATGTGGGACAATTAACACACCCCTCTCACGCCCAGGAATGAACATCTGGAGCGTGGAGTTTACAAATGACCCAATTATGGGCAGAACGGATTGCCTAATTGTAGGCAGTCCAACACATAGCGGTGAAACCCGAGCTCTGATACCATGTTAAGATTGAAACTTGGACCTAACTCAACCCCAAAAGCTAGCTCAAGGGGGAGGATTATCCAAACCAATATATGCAACTCCCAGGTTATTTATATTAATAAATTTCTTACTATATAAATATATTGGTATTTAGATCGATAAAATATTACAAAATTTATATAATTTTTAAAGTGGGTCAATTATTTATTTTATATGATATAAATCAACATAAATTAAAATTTCAATATAAATGCAAAGTTGCTTGACTAAAACACAACTTAACAAGTTAATGACAAAATAAAACAAACAAACATGTCAACTTAAAAGATTAAATTAAATATTTTTCCAAAAAATTGGCACAATACACACACACACACACAACTCTGTATCAATCGTATTTTCTAAAATAATTAATCAAAAAAATGATGAAAGAAACGAAAGTGACCGCCTTCTTCGTGCCAGTTTTGATGCTCAGCTTGATCGTTTTGGCAAATGCTTTCCAGTTCCAAGCCCCGCTGTAGAGGGATATAGACTCGTAATGTCCGCGAGCATGGATAAAGCGATACAAATTAATCGTTTTGGCCCAAGCCTCCAGAAGATGGACATAGTGTCATAAAAGATTCAAGCGTGGTTAGAAGACAAAAAATCGATGGCTCTGATCCAACCCAATCCCCCCGTGTGAGTAAAGAACTAAAAACTGAACTCTTACCGAAGCCCTCCTCTTGGGGAAAGGAAATGTAATCATAAACTTTCCAAGCCTCGGTGAAGGATCGAAATCGTCAATGTCCGAACCTCGAGTGAACATCTCTTTAAAAATTTCAACTGGTACTCATTTTTGTTGGAACGAGTGCTAACAACCACGTTTCCATTCCTTCACATGAAAAGCCCATGAACTTCACTACTCATACCTTTATGGTTTTTACCCAAAGCCCATATTTTGCCTTGGACCCTTCATCGAGATCAACAGATAATGGGCACATAATAATAATAATAATAATAATAATAATAGAAGAGTAGCTAACAGTCCCACCGACGTGTAGATGAAGTTTATAAGTAAGAGTAGTTGCATAAAAAACGATATTTTTCATGAATCTGGTTAGAAAGAAATCTATCTCACAAAATTGATTAATGATCTCATATTAGTTTTTGCGTAAATAAAAATTTCCGATTTTTTACATGATTAATTTCATTTATAAAAAATAGAATTTACATGGTTTTTTTAATATGTTCTGAGTCGAATTTGTGGGATTCAATACATCAAAAGAAAATGTAGGAAAATATAAATTTGCAGTTGCAAGGCTTCGATTAATAAATAACGAGTCACACAATCTCAAACCTCCGTAAAGAGACTATTCCCGGTTTATATTACTTTCATTTTTTTCTTCTTAAAAAAAAATTATATAAAAAAAAGTCCCCACTAAGCACAGAGCAGCCCTACAGTGTAGGGTGGAAGCATTATCAAGAAATGTGCTCCGAATTCAGAAAAATTCGCTCGATCTTGATTGGACCCTTTGATTCAACCAACTACCACTAGCTCATTTAGGTTTTTCAAAATCATCATCTTGGTTCTTTTTACAAAGCTGTTCGCATTTATTAATTGGCTTTCAATATCGTATGCAGTGCATTTACCAACTCTATCGACATATTTCATCTGTCACTCCCATATATTTTACATTTAGGCTTTTAGCTTTTGTGTGTTTTTTCTTAAAAATAAATTGTTTATTTTGCCTATTATTTAAATATTTAATGAATGTTTTACATAATTAAAAATAAATTGATAAAACAGTAAAAAAAAAAATTAATACTCAATATTTGAGATGACGAATTCATTAAAAGCTTCGAATTTTGTATTTACTTCGTTTGATGGTATTTGTATTAGTTCAATACATAAAAATGATTAAATTCATACAATTAAAGGCAAGAAAAGCGTGCCCGCTTTGAAGTAAATTCGAACAGAGCCGAGGGATAGGAATAATCACAAAAGCATATTCATACATTTCAACCAATGGGAATGAGTCCTACAATTCAGTCTACTTCTGGGTTTCGCTTTCAGTTCCCTTCAAACCATCAACTTGCTCATAGATATTATCAGCCCTTTTTTTTAACCAAAACTAAAATTCAAGAAGAACCATAAATTAAAACAAAATTTAAGATTGTTTATTTATATAGATTTAGAAAAAGGAATATAGAGATAAGAGAGCTCATAATTAACATGGATTTGATTGGAATATGATTTAATTTAATCTCTTTTTTTTCCCTTGGATTTCGCATATTTTTCCCTCAGTCGTCTCCTCGAAACATTCTTCTTTTCCCTAACTGTACACAACGAACTAGAAACAAAGATCGTTTCTTTCTTTCTCCCCAAACTCCCCATTAGGCCGTTTCTGAATTTCATTTCTCGCAAAAGACCTGAACACCAAGAACTTAATCGATTCTGCTGGTTCCAAGGCGATTTATGGTTGGATTCCTTAGTCTCTCGTTGACATTGGCTTGTTGCATGCACATCCCCATCTGCTGAACCTGCTGCTGAATCTGCTGTTGGATGTAATGCTGCTGCTGTTGATGGTGGAAAAGTTTCTTTTGATGCTGATCCAATCCCGTCATATAGTTCCGCACCTCTGTTTTTATCATCTCCTGCATCACGGCCATCAGTTCCGCACTGAATGGTGTGAACACCTTCTCCTGCTGCGGTATCTGAACCGCCAACGAAGTGGCCGACGCAGCAACAGCTAAGGGCTTAGGCGACGCTGCCAACGAAAGCAGAGGCGTCGGCGGCGGGGGTGGGGGTGGAGTTTGGTTCCTTTTTGCCTCAGTCAAGTCAATCTTGAGACTCGTCGACTCGGATGAATCCGACCCTGGAAGAGAGAGGCTAAGACTCGTCGGAGGATCGCCGCCGGCGGATCCTACTTCTAGTTTCCTCGGCGAGACTCCACCGGGTCTCGCCACGGGTTTATACAAATTCGACCCGGACACCACCGGCAAACTCGAGTCGCTTACGTCAGAGCAAGACGGGCTGCCTGGGCTGAAGTAAACGGGTAGACCCGACCCTTCACTGGCGGATCTCTTCAACGGCGGCTGCTCCTGGTGAATCTCAAACCCCGCAAAACTGCTATCACCGCCACCCTCATCGCACTTGCGCTTGAGGGTCGAGTTCCAGTGATTCTTGATCGCGTTATCGGTCCGACCCGAGAGAAGACGGGCTATGGTGGCCCATTTGTTTCCGAACTTGGCATGGGCCCGAATGATGATCCGATCCTCATCCGGGCTGAAAACCCGATGCTCCACCTGCGGAGAGAGCTGATTACACCACCTGAGGCGGCAGCTCTTCCCCGACCTCCCGACGATGGATTTGCTGATAAGGGACCAGTTTCTGGGGCCGTGCTTCTGCACCAAATGCTGTAGAAGGTCGTCTTCTTCGGGGCTCCACGGACCCTTGATCCGATCCGTATCCGTTTTGTGGATATTCGCTGCCATTTTCTCTATAAATGGAAGAGAAATCTGAATTTGGATTGGGACGACTAGGAGTTGAGATGATTTATATGAGAGAAGTGAATAACGGGTGACCGGAGTAGGCGGTGGATTTGGAGGGGGAGTTATGGGCTGTGCATGGGGAAACAAAAGGATGAAGCGGTTGAAATATATCCAGTGGGATACAGCTGGATAACGAACACGCGTCACATCCCATCTCTTTAACTATTAAGTATTAATGATATTTTAATATAAAATAAAATTCAAAGTTTTTTTGAAACAATAAAATTTAAGTTTAAAAAATAATTAAAATAATATACATCATTTTTAAAAAAAAAAAACAAAAAATCTTATAGCTATGCATCTAAATATGAATATTTAGACAGATATCGTCGATATTTTTTATTTTAAAAAATCTGTAAGAACACATTTTACGACTGGTTGTTCTGATTAACATTTTGTGGTAAGTCCTACTTTATTTTTAGTGGCGTAACCTTCACACACACACACACACATTCAACCATTTGGATCATTCTACCTAAACTTGCTTTTTCTTTCCAATATAAAAGGAAATAAAGTAATAATAACTTCCTTTAATATAAAAACGTAAATTGAGTGTTGAATATAGAAACATAGTTCAAAAGTCAAATTGCAATTTAATGTAGAATCCAAAATATTTATTCATTGATAATAAGGGATGTGTTGATTTATATCATATATAGCAAGAAATAATGGATATTTCACCATTTTTTTAGCTTATAATTCTTGTATATATAATAATAAATTTTTTTTTTTATAAAAAGTATTTTGTTTAATATTATTTCTTTTCATAAAATAAATATAATAGCGATAGGATCATGAAATTAGTATTACCTTCTGTATATAAAACAAAGAGTAGGTAGTCTTGTGAGACGGTCTCGCGAATCTTTATTTATGAAACTGATCAACTCTATCGTTATTCACAATAAAAAGTAATATTCTTAGCATAAAAAGTAATATTTTTTCATAAATAACCCAAATAAGAGATCTTTCTCACAAAGACGACCTGTGAAACCGTTTCACACCATTTTTTTTTGTCTAGAACAAAATAATTATGTAATCAATTAGGGATTGGGATGGTGCTTAGTTGGCATTATTGGTTATTGCAAACTTATCCCTGTGTGTCCAATAATACCAAACTACTAATAAAAAAAATAAAAAAAGAAGAGTTGGGTTTCGATTGCTTGTCCTTGTTCCGGTAGTGGTAGGCTGCGCGTTTGAAATTTGAATAATAGCCTTTTTGTTAATAACTAGGCGACACTTGTTTAATTTTTTTAACGACCGATTATATGAAAATTACCATGTAACTTCACTTAAATTTCAAATGATTTTGAACATTGTTGACATATTTCCGGCTAACTAGATAGCCAAAATCCAATTTAAGTCTGACTTAAAAAAAAAAAAGTAAACCGATAATTACAATTGAATTTATCATATCATCATCATCATCATTAAAAAAATACCACACAAAATCAGAAGATAAGATCTTTTTATTAGCTGTTGCTAATTTTGATTCTTCTTCCGCTTCATCTTTTGTCTGGATGAATGACGAATTTCCATTTTGGTTGGTTGACGTTGTAACGAACGATTATCCTTAATAAAATTACATGCTTACCTTCAAAAAAAAAAATCTTTTTATTAGCTGATGTTAGCATAAATTATACACTAATTAACGAAATAATCTAAAACTAGACAGAAGATAATAAAATAGCCCATCAGCTTTGACCGATACACCACAGAGAGAAAGTTATAAAAGGAGCCAGCCTGGAGAGCATTTCCTTTTTTATTGTGAAAGCAACATTTTTATAATTTTCTTTAAACTGAAAAATTATATATATATATAAAGTTTAAATATTGTTTCTAAAAACGATAATATAATAGAAAATAAACGGCCGCACGGAAGTGCTGACATGGCGCAAAACGACAAGATTTGTCACCGAACCGGAGGGCGAATCATTTCTGCAACACTGTCAGGCCAGCCTGTAATATACATATTTTTTAAATTGTCATTATATTATTTTCCTTCCTTTTCTCGGTGTTCGCCAGTTTTAGCCGGTCGCCCTAACGTCCTCTAACTTTAAAGCTTACCTGTACGGATTCAGGTAACCGCACGCCTCCCCATGCATTTCGGAGCGGATCCTATTTTATTTTAGTAATAAAATAAAACAGTTATTATTTTATTAGAGGGCTTTAATGTTGTTTAGATCAACGTTAAAACACTGCGTTTAGGTTGTACGTGCCTTGTTCCGTAGTAAGTTCACACAAAATGCATGAACAAAAATGTAATTAAAATAATATTTATTTTATGGTTCTCAAAAATTATTAATTATATATAGTTAGTGCAGCTTCGCAACTTACTACGTGGATACTATACCTAAAATTCGTTCCATCCTAAATTTGGCAAGATCTGTACAATATTATAATCATACTGTTTGAGAAAACGTTAATTTTCGCCTCAAGATGTCAAAAAGAAAATTCAGTATTAGCGACAAAAAAAATATTATTTTTCACGATAAGAATGGATCACCGATACGTTTCTAATAATACTCCAGCATGGAGCGAGGCACATAATTTACCTTCGAAGCGAAAACGATGGGTCTTGGTCGTCCACTTCACTAAAGCGATGTGTGCTTTCATTTTCTACATCTCCTAAACATAAATCAAGGTTTAATTTTATCAGGACTCTGTGTGTATTTTTGTTTGTTACTATGATTTCCTTGGCCTTTTATATCCCGTTGAAATTTTGAAATCGGGAAGTCATTTATAAGTAATCCTACAATTAAATTATTATATGTTGTTAATTGTCTCACATCGGTTGGATAAATAACCTTTGAGTGGTATATATTGGCTTGGACAATCCTCCCCTCTTGAGCTAGCTTTTGGGGTTGAGTTAGGTCCAAGTCCAATCTTAACATGGTATCAGAGCCCGGGTTTCACCGTTATGTGTTGGACTGCCTATAATTAGGCCACCCGTTCTGCCCATAATTGGGTTTTTTGTAAAAATCCACGCTCCAGATATTCATTCCTGAGCGTGAGAGGGGTGTGTTAATTGTCTCACATCGGTTGGATAAATAACCTTTGAGTGGTATATATTGGCTTGGACAATCCTCCCCTCTTGAGCTAGCTTTTGGGGTTGAGTTAGGTCCAAGTCCAATCTTAACATATGTAACCAATTGTCATAAAAAAACGTAAAATAAAATATCACAAAAAACTATTATTATAACGATTTTGAGTCAATTTTATGAAATAAATTTCTAATCCAGCCAAACTATATTCTCCGCATATTTCACTTCTCAAACAATGATCACATTATTTCCTTACGAATTGTGCAAAGATTAATAAGTTTGAAAAGATTGAACATGCTACTTTTTTTTTTTTTAGATCATCGATTTTTAATTCAAAATGTTTCGATGATTTAATAAGATGTATTCAATGTAATGAAATATACATTTTTTAGTCGATATATCACTCTCTTATTATAAATGGCACGAATAGTGAACACGAAATAGATACCACGAATTAAGTGTGTAAAAACAGTAAATAGCATTCGCGTTTGAACATTGACTCGCATCTCATTGAAGGGAAAGGCTATTTCTTATTTATTAATTATTATAACTAACTGACAACTACAAATTAGACAGTACCTAACACGTAACCTTTCATGATATACGATGGCCCGAATATTTAAATATCATAGTATTTTAAATTATAGAGAGCAACAATTATTTTTTATTTATAAATAAAAGAGTTGCGATTTTCGCAATTTTTCGCTATTAATATAGTTAACCAAAGAGTTGACATTTCAGAACACTGATTTTTCTTTTTCTCCGAAAAAGCTATGGAAATATAGTATTTAAGAGAGTGTCTTAGTTACATATAAATTATTATATGATCTAAAGAAATTTAGTTACACAACTTTTACTAAAAAAATGAGCATGACATCATTCATTTAAATTACCACAAAACTTACCATAAGAAGACTTCCATGATATAATAAAATATACATTATATATACATAATACATCACAGTACACATACTTGGTGTTTTTTAAGATTGTATTAATAAAAGAAATCACACGCTTTTGAACCCGTAGTTCCAGATCGTGACAGCTCTACCTTTTTTGTTTGAATAATTAAAACTTACCAGTGGATTATTAAAAAACAAGAGTCGGTCTCTTGTGAGACGGTCTCACGAATCTTTATATGTTAGATGGTCAATCCTACCGATATTCACAATAAAAAATAAGACTCTTAGCATAAAAAGCCTCAAATAAGAGATCTGTATCACAAAATACAACCTTATGAGACATCTCACACAAATTTTTGTCTAAAAATAATAATCATATTTTTGTTGGTTGATTTGGTCTTATTAGATTTAACAAATTAAAGAGTAACACCAATGAAGGCTGTTACGCACCTACAAGTTGACTCGATATTTTATTCGGATGAAAATGTGCCTCTGTATGTTCCACTCTTATCAAAAGGTGATATATAAATAAATAAAATCGGTGATTTGTAAAATTTAATTTGTTTTGCATATAATATTTTTAAGAATTTTTTGTAAAAAACTAAAAGAACATTAAAGATGATTTTGTATAAGGTTTTTATAATTATTTAATCATATTAATTTTTATTATATTTTATTTAACCTTTCGTGTTTTTTTAATCACAACTTATATAATTATTTTGAAGTATGTTTTTGTGAAATAGTCAGACGATCTATATTCGTGAGACGATCGATCCGATCCATATTTATAATAAAAAAATAGTTTGTGCGCACTTTTCATGAGTCGGGTTGGAGAACCGTCTTTAGTAATATTTGATTCACGATACGTGTTTGCACTTTATAATTTTAATATAAAATACTGTTTTATGTAATAAAATTTCATGCGAGATAGTGATTAAACATATAGAACTTATTTTTATATATATAAAAATACCTGCTTCATTTATCGAAAACTGATATCCCTATCTATAAATATGATGTCCAATTGGTTTGAAAGGATGTAAAATTTTTAAAGAAATGGGTCAATTAATTTCAAATGGTTTTGGAAAATAAAATCGAATTAGCCCCTCGAAAGTTATTCCTTTAACTATAAAATATTGAATATTACAAAGTTTCACACTACATTATTTGACTTTTATTTTCATTGTTTGAGAGTTTTGAAATCTGGTATTCCCACTCTTTAGATGACAAGTATATTATATACTCTATTTTGGCCCAAATATATATGTTTTGTTTTTTCATAAATATTTTAAAAAATATCAAAAAATGCAAAGTTTTTTTAAAAAAACTTTCTGTTCTGTCCTTATTTATTTATTCGACTTAGTTAAAAAGAGTAAAAAGAAAAAAATCCTATTGTGGAAAATAGACAATATATTTGGAACATGCGAAAAATAAAATAAAACTTATATAATTTGGACGGATGAAGTATATGATAAATTGAATATCATATATTTCAACCAAAAAAAAAAAAACAATAATGAAACACAGTATACTAAACTTTTTATAATGTGTCTCTTGTGAGACGGTATCACGAATCTTTATCTGGGAGACGGGTCAACTCTATCGATATTCATAATAAAAAGTAATACTCTTAGAATAAAAAATAATATTTTTAATGAATGACCCAAATAAGATATATGTCTCACAAAATAATGCCCGTAAGACCGTCTGACACAAGTTTTTTTTAACTTCTTATTATAACAGAGCTGGTATTTATATTTCATTATAAGATTAATGAATTTAAAACTCATAATAATTAAAGCATTGGTTCCGGTCAATGAAGATGATATAACTTCAAATTATTAAAACTGTTTAGAAATATATATTTTTTGATTTATTACTTAATCGTTAAGCGTAAACAAATTCCAAGATTCTCTCTTTTTCTAACAATGATATTTTTTGTGTCAATCTTTTTTTCTTTTTCTTTTTTAAATACACTTCAATCTTTATATTGGGTAGAATCACTTGTAATTATCCATATCTCTCATTAAGTAACAATAATACATTCTTTCAGGAAGGAAAAAACAATCTATGCTTTTTTTTTAAAACGTTTACTTATTATTTTTCACATAAGTGTCTATATAAATAAGACATCAATAGGATTCTTTCCAATCAATTATTATTAGAATCATATTAGTGTAATATCCATGTGTTTTCTCTTTTCGAGTCCTGCAAACACGGTCTTCATAATTGTCTATGGGACCCTACTCACAAAACTCCTCAATCCTGACAGTAGAGTACGTATCTGTCCAAGTATCGAACCCAAGACTTCTGTCCAGATCATAAGTGTTTTGATTAAAAAAATCTGATATCAGTTGAGTAACAATATCAGCACGATAAGATTCAATATCAATATTCTGGTAAGAAAATAACTAAGTTACATATATGTGTGTGTAAACAAATTATTTATAATCTAACTGTTAAGTTTTGGTGGCTTGGGGTTGAATTATTGGACCAAAAATATAAACGGCACGTGAAAAATAAGGCATAGGAAGCCAGGATTGTTCAACCATAAAAAAATATAGAAAATTTAAAAAGAATAATGGGAGTCAATGAAGGCGGCAGTTAATTGGACAGTTTGTTTGTTAGAACGAAGACAAAATGAACGATGAATTGGGAGTCCACGTTTCACTACCTCAGACAAAGCATCCAGCTCACTCTCTCGACACGTCAGCATTATTTAGTTATTATTGGACTCCACAATATTGTCATTTTTTGTCCTACAAAGTTTTATCATAATTTGGAACTTATATATATATATATTTATAGTAATTATTTTGACAAAATCAAAATATTTAATTTTATAATTATTATTTTTATTATATTAAAAAAGTTAATTCATTTCATATTTATATAAAAAAATATGAACAATTTTTTTTTTTAAAATCGAACAACTCTTCTAAATTGAAATTATTTTCGTATTAATTATTTAATATTAGTTGATCAAATTAAAAATAATAATAACACATGCAATGAGTGTGTATCTTTTACTAGTATATAGAAGAGAGTTGAATATGTTTTTAAAGAAAAACATAAATAAATATATTTATATAAATTTAAAATTTCAGAAAATGTTAGATATGTATTGTTTTTAGTTTTCTAAAAAAAATAAAATTTTCCATATATTACTACTCATATAAGAGTAGGCCTATGTAATTTTTTCCCCAGTATAGTCTAAGGTAACGTAAGTTTCGGAAATATGATATTTTCTTTCGTAATAAAAATTAAATTAACCTCATAACATATAATATAATCTTATAAAATTATAAACTCAAGCACACAAACCAATTTGTGCTCGCTTGTGGAAATAACAAAATATGCCTTTGAAATGAAAGAATTGGATTTTGTGCATTTAAAATATTTTCTCTCAGATTCAAAGGCAAATTTTCCACTTCATACTTGTACGAGCAAGTCCATATACTATGCGAGATGATCTCGTAAAATTAAAAATATTATTTTTAATAAATCGTGTTGAGTTTGATATCCGTTTAACAAAATTGACCCGTAAGATCGTTTCACAATACTTTATCTTATTTATATCTACACTTGAAAATTATAACTTGATAATATATGAACAATCAAAATCATAAAAAAGTAAATATACTTCATTAAAAGCATAGTGTTTCCCATTAAAAATAAATAAATTGTTCGTGTACATATTTAATTCAGATATCGGAAAAATAATTATTAGATCATGAGATTAAAAAAAAAGGAAAAAAAAAAAAAGAGAAGGTGGAGATTATGATTGACAGCTAGAATATATAATATAATAAAATATAAATAGTACAAACACAAATCTATTAAATGTGCAGATTTGTTTGTTTGCGCGAAAAGAGGCAGCAATCCTTGAAAAAGACGCACCCACTTGTCTTTCCGATTTGAAACCGATTCCACGGTACAAATAAAACTGCATAACGTACCCCACTTGCATGCACACCAATTGATTCCCACTATCGTAAGCCTTATGCAAAATGTCGTACTCTACAATTGGCACCCTCCAACCAACTACAAAAACTTGTGTGAGACGGTCTCACGGGTCGTATTTTGTGAGACGGATCTTTATTTGGATAATCAATGAAAAAGTATTACTTTTTATGCTAAGAGTATTACTTTTTATTGTGAATATGTGTAAGGTTGACCCGTCTCACAGATTGTGATCCGTGAGACGGTCTCACATGATACCTACTCCCAACTAACTCGTCAGATATACATTATTGATCATTCATTTCAAACAGTCAATAAATTTCCTTCCTCCATATATTAAACATATCTATCATCTTAATTAATATAATTAATAACGACCATTCTCATGCTCCTCAAAAATTCGTGTCCCCATCTTCTCAGCACCTCCTAAACCAAATCCCCTAAGTCGCTTGAAAATCTATTAACACAAATTTTTATCTGTGAGACGGACCAATCCTCCCGATATGCATAATAAAAAATAATACTCTTAACATACAAAAGTAATATTTTCTCATGGATGACCAAAATAAGAGATCTGTCTCACAAAATACGACCCGTGACACCGTCTCACACAAATTTTTATTATTAACATATCGGTGAGAGATTTACTTAAGTCACACAAAATTTAAGGAGAGTAAAAAAAATAAATAAAAGAGAGTAAAATAACCCTAACATGTAATATCTTCACATTGTGTCAAAAAGATGAAATATAGTATATTTATTATTATTACATATTTAATGAATCTTTTCCTCGTATTCTTTTTTACCTCATTTTTGTCACTCTTTTTATTAAATATGATGTGTCTTATAATTATGGATCTCGGGTCATCCTTGAGCTGATTAACCGAATAGGATGAATTGGAGAAATATGTTGGTATGTGTCGCGTCAAGCAATTAAAGGGGCATCACATCCACTATTAAAAAAACAACTTGAAAAATGAAAATAATTCTTGTTCCTATTTTAAAAATGATTGGAATATGATGTCTAAATTGTCATACTAAATTTTTTTAATTGATATTGTTAATCGGTTTTGTGTTTTGAACTTCTTGGATTGTTGATAGGTTGATTATTAGATATGGTTGTGGATTTAATTTTGATATTATATTTTTGATAGTGATAAGAGTTGTTGGTTAGTCATTATCTTTTGGAAAGTGATAAAATATGATTGAAAGATATTATTCAGATTATCTCTTATATTGATGGGCAAAAACTTGTGTGAGACGGTCTCACGGGTCGTATTTGTGAAACGAATATCTTATTTGGGTCATCAATGAAAAAGTATTACTTTTTATGCTAAGAGTATTTTTTTTATTGTGAATATGAGTAGGGTTAACCCATCTCACAGATTATGATCCATGAGACGGTCTCACATAAGACCTACTCATATTGATGAGACTTATCACGATGAATGTCTCTATTGATTATTGAGGAATTTATATTGGAAAGTTGTCTAGGTTTTTTTTTTTTTTTAGTAAATTTTCAAACTATTTGTTAAATAATGATAAAATGCAACCAATAGTTGTTTAAACTTTCTAATGAGATTTCGTGCAGATAGAGATTTGAATGCATATATTATGATGAGAAAGTATCAATTGAATGTGAGCGACTTTGTGAAGATAAACGTACGTTGGTCAGAATTTGCCGTGTTATCGAAAGGAGTTCGATTGAAGCAATTTACGAAAAAAGATTTACTGAGTGTGTTCGTCGTATATATGTAAAAAAAAGAGTCTTTTTAGTCTGAATAAGTCATTGCATGATCAAATTTTATATTTAGTTGATTAATTTGATATCTGGGTGCACATAGACAAAGATCTTTTAATTGAACCACGTTAAAATCTTTGTGTTTTTGCGTTCTTTATTTTATTATTCACACACATAATAAACAACGATAAAAACATGTCATTAAAACTACAAGAAACACAAATATCAATCATAATTTTTTATACAACGACAAATACCTGATCTTATATAAATATAACAGGATATGAAATGGAATGCATAACCCGATATATCTTTGATTGGTTAGTATTTATTGACCAATAATCAACAAATCTGCATAAGTACGTATTATTAGATACGAAATTTAGAAATTTCATATAAAACTTTCGAGATAAATAATTTAATCTATTCAACTTAAACTACCAACGTGAAATATAGATTGTCGCTTTAGTGAGTGTGACAAAGTAGTTAATGATTGTTGTCTATATAATGAAGGGCTTATTTTTGGCTCAATTATATAGGTTTTGTTTTTTCATAAATATTTTAAAAAATATAAAAAAAGCAAAGTTTTTTTCAAAAAACTTCCTGTTATGTCGTCCTTATTTATTTATTAGACTTAGTTAAAAAGAGTGTATTAGGTAACCAAAAAATAAAATGCTATTGTGGAAAATAGACAATATATTTGGAACAACCGAAAAAAATAAAACTTATATAATTGAGACGGATGAAGTATGCTATAACATGATTCTCAAAAAAAAAAAAAATACTCGTGAAGCACAATATAAACTAAACTTCTTATTATAACAGAGCTGGTATTTATATTTCAGTATAAGATAAATGAATTTAAAAACTCATAATAATTAAATCATTGGTTCCAGTAATTGAAGATAATATAACTTCAAGTAACTAAAACTCTTTAGAAATATATTTTGTTTGATTTATTACTTAATCGTTAAGCATAAACAAATTCCAAGGTTCTCTCTTTTCTAACAATGATATTTTTGTGTCAATCTTTCTTTCTTTATTTCCTTTTTTTAAAAAATAGACGTCAATCTGTATTTTTGGGTAGGATCGCATGTAATTATCCATATCTCTCGTTAAATATAATACAATTCTTTCAGGAAGGAAAAAACAATTTATGCTTTTTTAAAAACTTTTACTTGTTATTTTTCACATAAGTGTCTTGTATAAATAAGACATCAATAATATTCTTTCAAATCAATGATTATTAAACCATATTAGTTTAAGGTCCATGAGCCTACTTCTTTTGGGTCTTGTAATCACAGCTCTCGTGATAACCTATGGAATCCTACTCACAAAACTCCCCAATTCTGACAGAGGAGCAAGTGTTCCCAAATCTCGAATCCAAGACTTATGTCCAGGTTATAAGTGTTTGGATTAAAAAGACCTGGTACCAATTGAGTAGCATCATCAACTGTATCAGATTTGAAAGGAATATTTGATTCCTAATATAATTAAGATTGAGCTTTCGATTTTGCACTTCTATACTAAATTTGATAGATTTGTTTTCCTCGATATAGTGAATCTTATTATTAGGAATTATTCACTTATGTTGGAAAACTATCTATAAGATATAATGTATTTGCTTTAAAATAGAGTTTGATTCATATTAAACTCTAGTTTTTTTATTTATAGGTGGAAGTATCCTTGGAGATTTAGGTCAAAGAAATTCTCTATATAAAGGGCGACAAAGATTGGAAAAGCTGTGCGACAAGGAGAAAAAATCTACCGACGGCCACTGGAGCTTTGCTAGAGTTAATTCAATATTGAAGAGATTGAGTGATTGTGTCAAACACGTGACCGTGCTGTTTATTAGTGTTGCCAACACCCAAGAACAACACTGACGCAGAGTGTTGTTTGAAGGGTGTCTTTAGGTTTTGTGTTTGAGCAATAAGTTTTGTTTATTTATGCATCTAGTATTTACTTTGAGTTTTGATGCAATTTAATTCCTTGAATTGTCAAGGAATTTAGTTTTTGTTTAATCTCACTAGTATTAATTTTGGTGTAAAAGATTTACATATTTTTCTAGTGAATTTTTCGCCATGAGGCATCGCACAAGTATCAGTACTTGTGCATAATTTAAATCTCAGTGTTATTTTATTAAAGTTCTATTTGTTTGATAAATAATTAATTTCCGCTGTCGTGCTGTGAGCAGTGTTGTCAACACCGTGCACAACACCGAATTCTGACAAACAAGTTTTCAAATATATTTATTTCCTGTACGTTTATGGCACATATCCTAACAAGTGGTAGCAGAGCAGACACTTGATACACTAAGTGATTGATTCTGACAATCTGCTGTTTGTACAGGAAACGATACAAATAACCTGATGTATTCACCAGCATCAAGCACATCATTCAGACCACCAGTTCTGGATGGTTCAAACTATGCTCTCTGGAAAGTCAAGATGAGAATGTTCATCAAATATATTGAAAAAAGGGCGTGTCAACGTGTCCTAGACAGATGGTCTCCACCTAGGACAGTTGATGATGATGGTGATAACAGAATTAAACCAGAAAGTACTTGGTCCAATAATGAAGTCCAAACCTCGAACTTCAATTCAAAAGCAATCAATGCTATCTTCACATCTGTTGATGTCAACATGTTTAGTCTCATAACAAACTGCATCTCAGCCAAGGAAGCTTGGGACATTCTTCAAAATCACTGTGAAGGGTCAGAAAGTGTTCGCAGAACCAAACTCAGAATGTTAACCTCAAAATTCGAGAACTTAAGGATGGAGGAAAACGAGACTATTGTGGAATATGATCGAAGATTGCGTGATATTGCAAATGAGGCCTTTAGTCTCGGTGATCCTATGTCAAACGAAAGATTGGTTAGCAAGGTACCGAAATCCCTTCCTGAACGCTTTCATATCAAAATCAGTGCCTTTGATGAATCCAAGGACACCTCTACGCTTAACCTGGAAGATCTGATAAGTTATCTTAGAACATTTGACATGAATCTAGACTTACAGAGAAAGAATGCTGGGAAGGCTACTGCTTTACAATCCACTGATGATTCGGTGAATAGCCTAATTCAAGAAGCAAAGGATTCTGACCTAGGTGAGGAATCAATCTCCCTGATCACCAAGAAGTTCGGCGACTACCTGAAAAGAATGAGTGATAAGAAGAAAACTGTATCAACATCTAGACCACAGTTTGCCCCTTTTGATAGAAATAAAGCTACTGCATCGACTCAAGTAAATTCCAGATTTAAAACCAATTCATCAGGTCAACCAGAAGCAACGAAACTTGATTCAGTCCAATGTCGAGAATGCTCTGGATTTGGGCATTATGCTAATGAGTGTGCAAATCGTCTTCGCAGAAATAAAAATATGGCAGTCTCCTTGAGTGACGATGATACAGATGAAGAATGTAACTTGAAGGAAGGAGATGACTGCACCTCTTTATCTGTCGTGCACAAAGATATCTACAAAATACAGGTCAATCTCTTTGGTGTTGCAACACCCGGCCGCAACACTGTGCCTTAATGCCAAATCAATGGAAAACATTGATGCTGACGAAATCCAGGAATCTGACCAAGAAGAACTCACTATTGAGATTGTGCAAATGATGTATGAAGAACTATATGGTGATTGGATCAAGAAAAATGAAACAAATTCAATTCTTTCAAAAGAAAACACTGACTTAAAGAGTAGTTTGACTTGCCTTGAAGTTTTGCTGAGTAAGAAGGATTTAGAGTTATGTCGAGTTAAAGACGAGCTTGATAAGGCGTCAAAGACTCTTGCTAAATTCAAATCAAGCTCATCTAAGCTGGACACAATGCTAAACATGGGAAATGAAGGAAGATTTGGTCTTGGATAAATAGAAAGTACATATGAACACGGTGAAACATCCAACACTGATTCAAAGACTACATTATTTTTGAAGGGTGTAAAAGAATGCACTGTTCCTTCAATTTCAAATCCACACATGAAAACTGCACCAAACTCGAAGCTAATCACTGAACAGAAGCTAACAACTCCAAGCTCAGACTGTTCACCCTAAAAAATTCTCCCTTCATCAAAGAAGTCTCAAGTCAAGAAGAAAGTGCAAACCTCTCAACCCAAGCAGAGAAAGCGTCTCTTCATCTGTCATTACTGTCACAAGGCTGGACACATCAAACCTTTCTGCTACAAACTTAGAGACGATTACCTGAATTGACAATCAAAACGTGTGTTGTACAAGGTGCTGCACAACACCAAGCACAACACCGCAGCCAATGGCGGATTTAGTGTAGGACCCGGGGGGGCTGTGGCCCCCTCGGAAATTTTTTTAAAAAATTATTATTATATAATGTATATTTTATTATTTAGTATATATATTATTTGATCATAAAAAAATAAAATATCTATTAACGGCCCCCTCGAATTTTTTTTAAAATTATTACTCTATAAGATATATTTTATTATTTAGTATATATATTATTTGACCATAAAAAAATAAAGTATCTATAATTAGTTTAATGGTTATATAATTTTAAGGTTTATATATGTGATCCGTGTTCCATTCTCTGCAATTTTTTTCGAAAAACTAAATAACGAACCTTTACAAAAGGTCAAATGCCCAACTTAAAACATTCATCATTGGTGGTGAGCGGCCCCCCCAAACTTAAAATCCTGGATCCGCCCCTGACCGCAGCCAAGAATTCTTCCAACAGGAAAATATGGTTACCCAAAACTGTGATTCGGTGCCATGTCATTTATACTTCTTTAAAAATTAACATTGTAGGTGCATGGTACTTTGACAGTGGGTGCTCACGCAACATGACTGGATCTAAAGAACACCTCACAGATTACATTGAAGTAAAAATTGGGCGTGTAACCTATAGTGGTGGTGCCAAAGGAAGATTAGTAGACAAAGGAACTCTGAATGTTGATGGCCTTCCTGAGCTTCATAATGTCTTGCACGTCGAAGGACTAAATTCAAACCTAATTAGCAAAAGTCAACTTTGTGACGATGATCTTTATGTTAAATTCAACAAAAATAAGTGTGAAGTTCTTAATAATGCCAATGTTTGTATAATGTCAGGTACTCGATCTGCTGACAATTGCATCTAATGGGTCCAATGGATGTTGAAATCGTGGGAGGTAAGAAATACTCACTTGTCTGTGTTGATGATTTTTCTCGTTTTACTTGGGTAAGATTTATAAGAGAAGAATCAGATACTTTTGATATTTTCAAAAAATTGCATGCTAGAATAACCAATTTGCATGATGAGAGGGTAGTTAAAATTCGGACTTACCATGACAAGGAGTTTGAAAATTCTCTTTTTACTTCCCTGTGCGAAAAGAAAGGAATCTCTCATGAATTTTCTGCTCCTAAAACTCCGCAACAAAATGGAGTAGCCGAAAGGAAGAATCGAACTCTTCAAGAAATGGCACGAGTCATGTTAAGCTCAAAGAATGTGTCGAAAAGGTTTTGGGCTGAAGCCTTGAACACAGCATGTCACATTTCCAATCGTGTTTTTCTAAGGAGTGGTCCCACCATGACCTCCTATGAAATCATCATGAGGAGAAAACCAAACCTCAAATACTTTCATGTTTTTAGATGCATATGCCACGTTCTAAATGACCGAGAACATCTTGCAAAATTCGACTCCGAAAGTGATGTGCTTATTCCTCGGATATTCAATGAATAGTCGGGCCTATCGTGTGTTTAACTTGAGAACAAGAACAACCATTGAATCTATTAATGTTGTTTTTGATGATCTTGCAGATCTAACAGGAAAATCGAAGGAGGATGATACTGAAGGACTACTGGAAATTACAGAGCCAATGACCAGTACTGGTGTTGAGATTGGTGTTGGCATCAGTGAATCAACACCAGACACAACACTGTCCCCTAACAGAACTGAAGTCGTGGAAAATGAAGAGATTGATAACGATAAAATAATCAACAGTGGGAAGGATATTCCCAGCAAAATCCAGAAGAATCATCCATCATCACAAATCATTGGTGAAGTACATGAAGATGTGAAGACAAGGAAAAAGGAGAAGGTTGACTACCGAAAGATGATTGGGCTGGTATGCATGACTTCCTCATTCTCTCAGGTAAGTCACTCTTGTTTCATGTCTCAAATTGAACCCAAGAATATTACTGATGCCTTAAAAGATGAATTATGGGTCAATACTATGCATGAGGAACTTGAACAATTTATACGCAATAAAGTTTGGGATTTAGTGCCTCGACCTTTGAACGTCAATGTTATTGGGACAAAATGGACCTTAAAAAAAAACTGATGAATCTGATAACATTGTTCGTAACAAGGCTAGGTTAGTGGCTCAAGGGTATACACAGGTTGAGGGGGTGAATTTTGATGAAACCTAGGTTCCTGTAGCCCGAATTGAGTCTGTCAGATTGCTGCTTGCTGTTGCATGTCACATGCGTATTAAATTGTATCAAATGGATGTGAAAATTGCTTTCTTGAATGGAATTCTGAATGAAGAAGCCTATGTAAGTCAACCCAAGGGATTTGAAGATCCTCATAACTTGGACCATGTCTACAAACTAAACAAAGCCCTCTATGGACTGAAACAGGCTCCACGTGCATGGTATGACAGGTTGGACGAATACTTGATAAACTTAGGCTTCAAACGAGGTGAGGTTGATAAAACTCTTTTCATTCAAAAAGTGCATCATAATATTCTGCTATGTCAAGTGTATGTGGATGATATTATCTTCGGTGGTTCATCTCATAAGCTGGTTGACAACTTTGTTGATTGCATGTCATCTCAATTCGAAATGAGTATGGTAGGAGAGTTAAACTTCTTTCTTGGATTGCAAGTTAAGCAACTGCATGATGGTATTTCTCTGTGTCAATCCAAGTATGCAAAAAATTTGATTAAAAAATTCTCTACCGACGGGTCGAAACACATGAAAACCCCTATGAGGTCTAGTGAAAAACTGTCCACAAACAAGACATAAGTAATAGTTATACAATAATAATAAAATCTGATTTTACGCTACAATTGATTGTTAATTATTATTTTTTAAAAAAATTAAGGGAATATTGTTTTTAAAAAAATTAATGTTGCAATAAAATTAAAATATCTTTAACTGAACACATGCATCTCGTGTGCCGCGATCAGCTAGTTTAGATAAAAGCTAGTATAAATTTGTTTTAAAAAGTGATCAGGAATATATATACCTCATACCAGCTTGATAATTATTAATAATTCAGGTATCATGATAATAATAATAATAATAATCATTCATGCATCCATTAATTACCAAGAAAGTTTAATATGAAATTAAGCTAAAAAATATTTTTAATTGTAATATAATTTTAATTATATCATATCAATATTTGATCAAAGAAGACATAAATGTACAAAATAAGTATAAACTGATAAGCATATGAATTTTAGGATTTTTTAAATTTTCAAAAGTAATAATTAAAGTACACACATTTAGGTGTCTTTAAACTTTTATAATGTATAAAAAATGCTTACTGCATAATTAAGTCTTGCAGCTTTTTCCAGCAAAGTGCTTGATCATTGTTCCAGGCCATCTTAGATCAACCAAAACATAAGACAGAAAAAATTACCAGAATTCAACACGTTGCCTGAGACAAATAACTGTGAAAATATGGGGGAAATTGGAAAGATGCTAATATACTGGAAAGCAGGCAAAAAAAAGTGTAGCTTGCAGCTGGGTCCATAACAGTAGACACGAGACAAAAGAATGATAACATGAAATTAATAAGCTATAAGAATCAAAATAGGAATGACAGGGTCTTCAAATGCATTAATGCCCATCCACTCATGTAAAATGTCTTATGGAAGTAATTCATGATGCAACAGATAGTATTAAATAGGAGGGAAAACATAAGCCAATGGACACCTTTTGTAGCCACTTCTTTACTTGGGTATACTTTGGAGTAATTTCCTCGGATCTTTTTCCATTGTTCTTGATATCGTAAATAGTTTCAAGCATAAACCTCATCTGCAGAAAATGATGAACATCAATTGATGTTTGAAGCATATATGATTCAGAAAAATGTTGAAAAAAATATGTACTCTGTTACAGCTCAGATTTGATTGCCACTCTTCAGAAGATGCCTTCAAATAATTTGCCCTACTCTGAACACTTGAGATTAAGTTTTTCATTTCACTAGGATCATCTTGTTGGATTAAATGGGTTGTAAAGTTCATGGGATTTCCATGTGTGTGAATGAAAATATGAAAGGTGGGTTTGTCTCACATTGAAAAAATAAAGTGGTATAGAATAAATTTTATATTGTGTTACACTTTATGGAGGTGTAACAATGATTGGTCAAGAGGCTCTTTCTCGCGCACGTCGGCGCAGGGGGGTGCAAATCATGGGCCCGATTTGCAGTGGAAAAAGGCTTGACTTGTGTGCAAGCGTACGAGCGCGACCTGGGTGCATCGAATGTCGGACCTATCAAGGCAAAAATCGCGTAGCTAGTCTATGCTATCTTTTGTTTTTTTTTTGTTGAGACCTTTCATATGCCCTTGAGACCTTTCGCATGGTTTGGCTGTTGGTGCTTCGTATGCCCAACCTTTGGTGCTTCATCTGCCATCTTTATGACAACTTTTGGCCTTTCGTATGACTTGTATAGGCATGTATAAATGGGAGATGTGCCAAGATCAGAAAAACACCTGAAAATTCACTTTCCCTTGCATTCTGTTTTCCGTCTTGCTGTCATTCTGCTGAACTTCTGGTTCTGGTTCTGCTACAGTACTTTTTTGCTACGGTACTGCTTCTGCAACAATACTTGTTCTGCTACAGTACTTCTGCTTGTTCTGCTGCAGTACTGCTTCTGCTACAGTACTGATTCTGCTCCGTCAGGTACTGCTTTTGTTCACTAGCATAGTGCTTTGTGCTGCAACTCTGCTGGTCTGCCCATTGTATCCTGGGAAACAGAAGTCCGCTGAAACCTCGGAGCACATACCGGAGGGGGCGAATCTGTTTTAAAGAAACTGTAAAAGCTATAGGCCTCGGTTTGATTTAATTAAGCATTATACTACTGTTTTCTTCACGATACTGATTTGCTGGTTTTATACATTAGTCATACTATAAACAGCACGCTTGCTTCTGTTACTGCTTTATCTTTACGAGTACAATTTTACGCTACTGTTGTTAGCATTTTTTTAAAAAAACTTAAAACAGATTTACTCATTACGTAGTTTGTATCAGATATGGCTAGTGAAACCAGCGTGCAAAGGGAAACTGATCATGTTGTCCCTACTGTGCTTACTCAAGTTGTCCCACGTGCTGTTGCGGTTACTGTCCCAGGCAGCCACGGTGAAAAGTCTGAGAAGTTCACTGGTGTGGACTTCAAGAGGTGGCAGCAGAAAATGTTGTTTTACTTGACAACACTGAACCTGGCTAGATTCCTATTCGAGGATGCTCCTAACCTGAAAGATGGTGAGGGAGATGTTGAATCCGTCAGTGCACTGGAGGCTTGGAATCATTCTGATTTCCTATGCCGAAATTATGTGCTGAATGGATTGGCAGACTCGCTGTACCATGTGTACTGCGAAAAAAAGACAGCCAAAGAGCTTTGGGAATCCCTTGACAGAAAGTACAAAATCGAGGATGTCGGGGTCAAGAAATTTCTTGTAGGTCGTTTTCTGGATTTTAAAATGGTGGATTTTAAGCTGGTTATCAGTCAAGTTCAAGACATCCAAGTGATTCTTCACGAGATTCACGCCGAGGGGACGACGTTGAGCGAATCATTCTAAGTGGCTGCTATAGTTGAGAAGCTACCACTAGCTTGGAAAGATTTCAAAAACTATTTGAAACACAAGAGAAAGTAGATGAACGTTGAAGAGCTCATTGTTAGACTTCGCATCGAGGAGGACAACAAGAGTTCGGAAAGACGATTGTTTTCTCCTGTTGCCGCTAAGGCAAATGTTGTCGAGCATGGCCAAAGCTCGAAAAAGAGAAACTTCTCTCCCTCCAACAAAAAGTTGAACCTCAGACCCAAAGGAGGCGTTTCAAAGAAGAAGTTCTCTGGAAAATGCTATAACTGTGATGGCATGGGTCACAAGGCATCT
Organism: Primulina eburnea; assembly: GCF_022965805.1. Classification (NCBI taxonomy): domain Eukaryota; kingdom Viridiplantae; phylum Streptophyta; class Magnoliopsida; order Lamiales; family Gesneriaceae; genus Primulina; species Primulina eburnea. The sequence continues at coordinate 44,901,327 of NC_133102.1, read as the reverse complement.
GAATGTAAGAAGCCAAAGAGAAACCGAGAGGTGAATATGGTGGAAAACATATCTCAAGAGGTTTCGAACATGAATCTATGTGTTGTAATATCAGAAGTTAATCTGGTGGGTTCTAACCCAAGGGAGTGGTGGATCGACACTGGTGCCACTCGCCATGTTTGCTCCGACAAAGAGATGTTTGCTACTCTTGAGGAATCTATGAATGGGGAAAAAATATTCATGGGAAATTCCGCCACTTCCGAGATCAAGGGTCAAGGAAAAGTTGTTCAAAAGATGACATCTGAAAAAGAACTGACTTTGAACAATGTGCTATATGTGCCTGACATCCGCAAGAACTTGATGTCAGGGTCGCTTCTTAACAAGCATGGTTTCCGCATTGTATTTGAGTCAGATAAGGTGGTTTTGTCGAAAAGTGGAATGTTTGTTGGCAAATGTTATGTTTGTAACGGGTTATTCAAACTCAATATTATGGCTGTTAAGCCCGTGATGAATAAAGTTAATACTTTTGCTTACTTGTTTGAGTCTTCTTGTTTATGGCATGGTAGACTTGGACACGTTAATTACGATACAATTCGTAGACTAATTAACATGAAAAGCATTCATACATTCCATATTGATAAACAACACAAATGTGAAACTTGTGTTGAGGCAAAACTAACGAGATCATCTTTTCGAACTATTGAAAGAAATAGTGAACCATTTGATCTAATTCACAGTGATATATGTGATTTAAAAGGTGTGCAAGCTCGTGGTGGAAACAAATACGTCATTACTTTTGTTGACGATAGCACAAAATTTTGTTATGTGTATCTCCTTAAAAGTAAAGATGAAGCTATTGACAAATTTGTCTTATATAAGAGTGAAGTTGAAAACCAACTTAGCAAGAAAATTAAGGTGTTAAGAAGTTATCATGGAGGTGAATATGAATCACCGTTTGCTGACTTTTGTGCGCAACACGATATCAAACATGAAAGAACTGCACCTTATTCTCCTAAGCAAAATGGCATTGCAGAGAGAAAGAATCGCACCTTGAAAGAAATGATGAATGCATTGTTATTAAAATCTGGTTTACCACAGAACATGTGGGGGGAAGCTGTTCTAACAGCAAATTACCTTTTAAATAAGGTGTCCCAAAAGAAACAAGATAAAAGTCCATATGAGTTATGGAAAGGTAGAAATCCTTCCTACCAATACTTGCGAGTGTGGGGGTATCTTGCCAAGGTGGCAGTACCCACTCCAAAGAAAGTAAAGATTGGACCAAAAACTGTTGATTGCATTTTCATTGGATATGCTCAAAACAGTAGTGCGTATCGTTTTCTTGTACATGAATATCAAATACCTGATATTCATAAGAATACGATAATGGAATCAAGAAATGCTTCGTTCTTTGAACACATGTTTCCATACAAATCTAAGAAAGAACCAAGTTCATCCAAAATATTATATGAGACAATTGATAAAGAACAATAGCTTGATCAAGATGTTGAACCTATATGTAGCAAGAGGGCTAGGACTGAGAAATCTTTTGGTCCGGATTTCATCACTTTCATGATGGAAAGTGAACCTCAAAGCTTCAAGGAAGCAATGAGTTCATCTGAGGGACCTCTATGGAAAGAGGCTATCAATTCCGAAATGGAATCCATTTTACAAAACCATACGTGAGAATTAGTAAATCTTCCACCGGGAAGAAAACCACTAGGCTGTAAATAGGTTTTCAAAAGGAAAATGAAATCAGATGGAACTATAGATAAGTATAAAGCCAGATTGGTAATTAAAGGTTACCATCGACGTGAAGGGCTTGATTACTTTGACACATTTTCTCCTGTATCGAGAATAACTTCTATTCGTGTGATACTTGCGATTGCCGCCTTGCGGAATCTTGAAGTACACTAAATGGACGTAAAGACAGCTTTTCTAAATGGAGATTTAGAAGAGGAAATTTACATGGAATAACCTGAGGGATTTTCTGCGACTAGGCAAGAAAATTAGGTTTGTAAACTACTGAAGTCTCTGTATGGCTTAAAACAAACACCAAAGCAATGACACGAAAAATTGATAAAGTCATGATAAAAAGTGGATTTAAATTAAGTGAATGTGACAAATGTGTATATATAAAGAGCACTGAAATTGGATATGTCATTTTATGTCTTTAGGTAGATGACATACTTATCATTGGTAGTAATGATAAGATGATTAAATCCACAAAGAAATTATTGAACTCAAGATTTGACATGAAAGATTTGGGCTTAGCCGATGTAATCCTTGGAATTAAAATCCATAGAACATCGGAATGGCTAGTCCTAAGTCAGTCACATTATGTTGACAAAATACTTGAGAAATTCAATTATGCTGACTCTGCATTGGCTAAAACCCCGATAGATACCAGTCATCATCTATCAAAGAATCGAGGTGAAAGTATGTCTCAATTAGAATACTCTCGAGTCATTGGAAGTCTGATGTACTTAATGAGATGTACAAGACCAGACATAGCCTATGCAGTAGGCAAATTAAGTAGATTCACGAGTAATCCAGTTGTTGAACACTGGAAAGCAAGTATCAGATTGCTAAGATACTTAAGGTTCACTCATGATCATGGGCTGCACTATACCAGATATCCTGCTGTTATTGAAGGATACAGTGATGCAAATTGGATATCCGATATGAAAGACTCAAAATCTACAAGTGGATTTGTATTCACTTTAGAAGGTGCAGCAATTGCATGAAAATCTTCTAAACAAACTGTAATAGCAAGATCCACAAAGGAATCTGAGTTTATAGCTCTTGGTAAGTGTGTGGAAGAGGCTGAATGACTGTGTCACTTCCTAAAAGATGTTCTAAGATGGGAAAAACCAGTGCCGGCTATATGCATACATGTGATAGCAAATCTGCAATTGGAAGTGCACAAAATAATATGTATAATGGTAAGTCTAGGCATATACGTCGTAGACACAATATCATTAGATAATTACTCTCAACTGAAGTAATCTCTGTTGACTATATAAAGTCAAAAGATAATATAGCGGATTCGCTAACCAAAGAGTTAAAAAGAAAGTTAGTTGCGAAATCGTCTAGGGGAATGGGGAAGGAAAACCCAACCTACGCTGACTGGAGATCCCAAGAACTAGGTTCAATGGAACAACCTAATCGCACTAATTTGGAGAATCACTGTGGGGGTTATCCCTAGTCCATTCCTAGTATGAAACAGTGAATGTTGAGGATAAGCTTACGAATTTTAATGATTCTGATAAGAAGCAATATAGAATCACCTATGTGATAGAGAAGTGGGGTCGATTCGAAGGAATTTCATGGCTCAATTCTAGATCCTCTTGTAGAACCAGGAGTGTGTTCATGGCCAAAACGAACACAATCATGAGAATTTAATAGTATCAGGGAGAGTCTTGTGTGAAGTATATCACAATTCACACAAACGGATGTACAGTTCAAAGACATCACGTCTACTGTCAACCAGTGAATTAATATGCTTTCACTAAAGAATGTTCAAAGAGTAACACCTACATATCCTATGCAAGACTCAACTGTTGAACTTTATCAGAAAATCCTTTCGTATAACTTTCAATTTCCATTCAAGCGGGGAATTTTTGGATTAAATGGGTTGTAAAGTTCATGGGCTTTCCATGTGTATGAATGGAAATATGAAAGCTGGGTTTGTCCCACATTGAAAAAATAAAGTGGTTTAGATAAGTTTATATTGTGTTACACTTTATGGAGGTGTAACAATGGTTGGTCAAGAGGCTCTCGCTCGCGCACGTCGGTATTAGGGGGTGAAAATCATGGGCCCGATTTGCAGTGGAAAAAGACTTGACTTGTGTGCAAGCGTACGAGCCCGAACTGGGTGCGTCGAATGTCGGACCGATCAAGGCAAAATTCGCCTAGATAGTCTATGCTATCATTTGTTATTTTTTTTGTGGAGACCTTTCATATGCCCTTGAGACCTTTCGCATGGCTTGGATGTTGGTGCTTCGTATGCCCAATCTTTGGTGCTTCATCTGCCATCTTTATGACAACCTTTGGCTTTTCGTATGGCTTGTATATGCATGTATAAATAGGAGATATGCCAAGATCAGAAAAACACCTGCAAATTCACATTCCCTTGCATTTTGTTTTTCGTCTTGCTGTCATTCTGCTGAACTTCTGGTTCTGCTACAGTATTTTTTTGCTACGGTACTGCTTCTGCGACAGTACTTGTTCTGCTACAGAATTTCTGCTTGTTCTGCTACATCACTTATGCTACAGTACTTCTGCTTGTTCTGCTGCAGTACTGCTTGTGCTGCAGTAGTGCTTCTGCTTGTTCTACTTCTGCTCCGTTTACTGATAAAGTTCAGGTACTGATTTTGTTCACTAGCATAGTGCTTTGTGATGCAACTCTGTTGGTCTGCCCGTTGTATCCTAGGAAACAGACGTAAGCTGAAACCTCGGAGCACATACCAGAGGGGGCGAATATGTTTTAAGGAAACTGTACAAGCTACATGCCTCGGTTTGATTTAATTAAGCATTATACTACTGTTTTCTTCACGATACTGATTTGCTGGTTTTATACATTAGTCATACTATAAACAACATGCTTGTTTCTGTTACTGCTTTATCTTTATGAGTACTGATAAGTGCAATTTATTGTACTTTTATTACTTGTTTTTAACTTGGAATTTTGTGATTCTTGAGCAGATTTTATGTGATTTGTTGTTATTTTTGTTATTGTACTTTGGAAGCTTAGAATGAGAATTTGGAGTAATAAATTGATGAATTAGAAAGTGCAAAGGACAATTTTTGCCGAAGCAAGACCGCACCCGCGGTCTTGTCAGCACCGCACCGCAAGACCGCACCCGCGGTCCTACTTACACCGCACCCGCGGTCATGCACAGACAGAGTCCGGAAATTCTGAAACTTTGGTGTGCTGCGCATGGGAGTTGCTGACTTTGATGTTTTGCGTATAAGACTTGTCTAGGACTATAAAAGGCCTCTATTATTCATCGTCTAGGTCATTGAGGGGCCAAGGGAAGGATTGGAGGCTACAAAGAAAGATTGAAGATCAAGTTCATCAAGTTCTTGAGAATTCTCTTGCACACTTTTGGAAAGGAATTTCATTGCACTCCAAGCTCTTGTTCTAAGTTCTTCTTTCTTTATTTTTACTCTTATTTGATATGTCTTGTTTAAGATTCATGTATTGTTGTGTTATTTTTATTATTATGAACTAATTTTTATTTTTAGAGGAATGATGGAACAAAACTAGAAACCATGTGTTGGGATTTATGATTTATGCTATATAAGTTTTCCTTATTGTTCATTTGTATTTTTCCAATCTTAATGCGTTCATTTTATTGGCCATATCTTGAATGATTCTTATATTTATAATTTATCACTTGAAAAAGAAAATTTATAAACAATAAAAGGAAAAATACATCGATAGTATTTATATAGTTCGGGAGGACATATATTGCTATTGAAGTCATTGAAAGAATTTAGTGCTTATTGTGTTATTTAATTATAGATTGTTGATGGGGACGTTACAATCTGTTGTTATATAATTAGTATCTACTTAGCACTCGGGAGAGGGAGTATATAATTTAGAATTCTTGGCTAATGTATAATAAGGACATTTATAATATAGCTACACAAAATAACAAATGGTGGATAGTTGCGTGAAATCGGACCTCTAGATCTTTTATTCCATATTAAATTTGTTATAAAAAGTTTGGTGTTATAATATAATTAAATTTATTTTCAATTTAGTTATTGGTTAAAACAAATCTGTTAATTGATTTTTCTAAATAAAATTGAGACTATTTTAATTGCAAGCATTAATATAAATTTAGAAATACATTCTTCGTGGGATCGACACTTGTACTCGAAAATACATTTTATTACAAACTTGACGTTGTGCACTTGCAAGCAATTAAGAAAATACGCAACAAGTACAATTTTACGTTACTGTTGTTAGCATTTTGTTTAACACATCTCTTCATAATTTCATGCCAGAACCTATCAGAAGCAAGAAATTTTATGAGAAGCTAGCCCAATAAACCACAACCAAGTTCATTAATAAAAAATACAATAAATAGCTGGCTGTCAAAAGACATGACAATAAGTATATACAAACGTGTTGTTAAAGACATTCTGCAAATAGGAAAAGAAAGTTAGAACCAAGAATATTTCCGACAAAGAAGCTCCAAGATGTTGTGTTTGTGTATCTAGTACATTATGGAAATATCAAGCTATCACATAAAGAATCTATGAACTTTTGGTGCAATTACTTTAACTTCAGTGTTCCCTGCACATAGACGTTTCCTTGATAATTGTAAATAATTGACAACCAGAACTAATTGAATAGTTGAGCAGTGGAAAAGTTTACGGTTTCAAGCATAAACAAATACAAGCATCGCATTTCTAAAACTGATCTTTCATATCTATCACTGAAAAAAGGGTTCTTGTATATTGGCAAACATGCACAAAAACAAAGGTTAATTAACATCGTAGTTATTAAAGACACTCGCCTGGCTGCGCCAATAACCCAGGCGCAACATTTTAAACAAGCGTGCCTAGGCAGATGGGAGGCGCAGAAGCATGTGCCTGGTTGCTGTGTATTGAGATTTTGTGCATACATATAAAATAATTCAACCAAACAAATTTTAAAGCCCAATAGCAAAATTCTGCCTCTTTAATGTTTAAAAAACCCTATATGCATATGTTTCATCTCCATCGTGCTTAAATTCTCTCTGTGTCTACATGAGTCGCTAAACTGAAGAGTGCAACTGCGCATCAGCTGACCTTCCATCGAGGAAATAATAATACTCAGTTTTGTTTCTGTCACTGAAAGTTAGCATAATTATTCCTCAGTTCTGTTTCTGTCAAAGTTCAGCAATTATTCCTCAAAGGTTAGCACTAAGTTATCATGATTCGTGAGAATAGCAATACAACCACTACTCAATTTTGTTTTTGTCAAAGTTCACTAGATGATGATGTTCCTTATTTTAATATATTTTCACTTTGTATTTCAGCAATATATTTATATTTTATAATTTGTATTTAATTTATGTAATATCTTAGTATAAATCACTTTATACATATGTTGAATTTTAAATGTACTTTACTTCTACTTTGGTAAAGACTGCGCTTTACGCTTCAGGCTCCTGGCGCTTTAGTGTGTCTTGCACCGTAAATAACTATGATTAACATCCAAAGCCATAAAAGGTTTGATCGCTGTCAAAAAACATTGGGAAAAAATAAACTTACATTGTAAAACTGTTTTGATTGTAGAAACATCAAGCTCTGTTAACCGCTTGCTTAGAATGATCAAGAAATCATACATCAACTCACTGTAAATTGTCAAAGAGAGAGCTTATCAATGGGTAAAAATATGCACATACAAAAATAATCATTGTTTAGACAAGAATAAAGTTTAAGGGTCAAATATTTAAGTCACTGATGGAGGGATTATTGATTATTCATTTGAAGAAGTACAATGGCAGAGTTCAATAGCAAACACAACTTTTTGGGTAAAGTCAATGACGTAACTACAAATAAAAGTACAACAAGAATCACAAATTTCCAAAAGTTAGATGCTCTAGAAAATATTTTCAAGAGACACAGCTTAACTTCTCCGACCTCATAAATTACCTTGAGTAGACTCCAAAAACATATAAATTTTATAGTAGAAGAGCCAGATTATGTAAGGAGATTTTGTCCTCCTTCAAATACTCTTCCTGAAAATAGAAGAAAAAAATAGCCTTAGTTGAATGAACATAGGAGCTTGTCACATTCCACAACTAATTACACATAATTTTGAACTACATAATCAATGGCTTTTCATTAATTGCAGAACTGATTACTTACTTAAAATATAATGATATAAATACAAAGGTGTAAAACATGCTCTAAAAATAAGCACCTCAAAACGTTTTGCCAGGCATGACAGAAGCTTGGCCCCAAAGTCAATCCCAACCAAACAAGCCGTGCCAGCAACAGAAGCAGAAAAAACAGCTGCATGCCTTTGAAATGAAACACGGAGCGAGGTTCTGTGTCAGCAAAAATGATAAAATAGAAGCTAATTGATACGAATCATAAAAAAAAAAAATATTTGACTTTAAATATCATTCAATGGCAAGTAAAAGTCAAAAAGATTACAAGTGCAAATCATCGAACACTTGGGTAAAAGCTCAGATGGTAATAGTGAGATGTACCAGAAGCAATAAAGAAAAAATTGAGTTCAAGCAAAAAACAGCAAAAGAAATGGCATTAACTTCCAAAATACAATTAGTTTCTTATTCTTGCATGGCTTATCACCAGCATGTTCGAAAATCTGCTCACTTTATATTTGGTGCACAATTGATTCCTGCAAGCCTTTATACAAGAATAATTAAACCACATATGAAGACGATAAAGAAATAAATCCAACATTTCCTCAAAAATCTGCATGGTTTGATACTGGAGGAATATTAGCAAGCCCAAATGTTGAAAATATTGGGCCAAGAAAGAGGCCTATTAAGGAAACCCAACAATTTATAAAGCATACCAGAGGAGATAGAAAAAACAAGTGGGAGAGAGCCAGTAGTTTGTTATGCAAGGTGCGGTGGGAAAATGAGATGAATAGAGGGGGGAGGGATGGAGTGAGTATGTCAAATATTGGTATGTGAATGCTAGATAAGCTAGGGCAAGAGGGAGTATTTTCTTCTTGAGAGTAGGGGTGAGAATCATTTATACCAGCAATATAATTCAATACATTTTACGTTCATAACATATTAGTTCCATTCATCAATTTTTTATTCGAATATCCTATTTGTGTTAACTATTGAAGACTGCATTAGAACCATATACAGAAATTCTCAAATAATGTGTCAACCAAAAGATAAATCTGACTGGCGCAAAAAGTTGTAAACTTCTAATTCATTGATAGTTCAACTGGGGGCAAATGAGGGAAAAAAATAGGAAACAATAAGAAACTTAGAGGAGGCATCAAACTCAACTGATCGAAGCCACTTACCTCCCTAGAACATGATCAGACAACCTCTTCACACACAATTTGAGAGTAAACATTGTCGCCAGCTGACTCCATATAGATCAAGTTATCAGAGAATGGAATACCAACAAAGTTTCTCTGTCATTCCATAATGAAGCAGGCATTCATAAGAACAAACGATAGTTGAAAAAGTGAAATAGCACTCCAAATATCATATAAATATATGATACAAAATGAATATAGTAATATGCGGCTTACTCAAATACATCTAAAGACTTCACTCGTTATTGATTCAGCGTCAAAAAGATTATTTAATATCCTTGAAGAAAAACAAGTAAATAAGGAGATATAACATCATGGTGAAGATATCATACACTTTACTTATTGTCAAGTGCACTGCACCTTTACTTATTTATTTATTGGTATAAATTGACAATCATGCACTTTATAGATTAATTCTCAATCTAAAACAAAGTCACCTCAAACTTTAGTAGCTAAAAAATTATATTTACTAACATTGTACACATGAAAAGAATTCAAAATAATTTCTTTAACTTTAACATTTACGGAAAAACAATAGAGGGTATACCAGGAATTTTGCCAAAGAGAGAGAACGTGGAGTGCACTCGACAAGGAAAATGGCGAGCATCTCTCAATCAGTACAAAATTAAAATGAATCAACATTCCAAGGTAAATTTGTACCTCGTACTTGGAGACGTAGTTGATCGTATTCTTCTTATCCATCTCCACCATGAGATCTACATGAGGATGCAAATATTTTGTTGGTGCCTCATTTGGAAAGTTTCCCAGCACCACATCAGCGAAAGATGATTCAACCTTATCAGAGGTTCTAATATCTGAATCATTTGCTAGTTCAGTTTTTTTTCTTTTTTGAGTCGCTTACAAGTTTTAAGTTTTTCAGCTGAAAATTGGTTATCGAGGTCTTGCTATGAAGAATTTGCATATGCCCATCCTTTGATGAATCAATTACTGAGGGAATACCATCATACAACATGTTGATTTCATCTTCTCCCCGCAAGTTCCCTTCCTTTATCTTGAGTTTCTTTGTGAGTTTCCTTTCCAATGTCAAAAATATAATTTTGACATAATGCTTGCCATCTTAACAATCTGACCTTCTCAGGTTTAGACTCAATTCTATTCCTTAAAAAAGCTTTCACCTATGTATTATCAACTTTTAAAGTAAATTTCTTTGCAAGTAAAAATAGTGGCCATTTTTCAAAAGCCTTTTTTACTGCATAGAATTCCTTCTCGTTGATATGCATCTTATGGCTTCTGCATCTAAGAATAAACCACTACAATATCTGCATGATTGTTTTCCATCGGGTGTGAGCTTTGTAAGAACTGCTGCCCACCAATGATCACTGGCATCAGTATATAATACCATATCATCTTCATATTGAGGAATAGCCATTTTTGGAAGATTTTTACAAATCTCTTTCAAATGAACAAGTCTTTCTGTGTGTTCTTTTGTCCATATAAATCTTGCATCTTTCTTTAATAATGGACTGAACACCTTCCTGTGTTTTGCTAGGTTTTTTATAAACATCTCAGCAAAATTAACCACTCATAGAAAACTTTGAAGTTGTTTCTGGTCTTTGAGACTTTCTGGAAAATTATGCACCTTTTCTACTATGTGCTCTTGCAAAATTATTCCTGACTCATCGATTTCAATTCCGAGGAATTCAATCTTTCTTGTTGCAATGACTGCTTTCTTTTCATCCTTTTTTTTTACAAACCTTAGAGAAAATCTCTAAATGTTTAACATATTCATTCATATCTCTAGACGCTATTAAAATATCGTCAATATAAACAAACATAAACTTAAAATAATCTTTAAAAAGATTATCTATTTTTCTTTGAAATATCCGAGGTGAATTAGCCAATCCCACTGGTAATACCTCCCAAATATAATGTCCCTGAGGTGTGGAGAAAACTGTGAATTTCTTGCTTTCTTCCTGCATCTGAATTTGATAAAATCCAGACTTACAATCAAAATTAGAGAATATCTTGGCGTTGCGTATGCAACTAATCAAGTATTCTCTACTAGGTATAAAATACCCATCAAACTTCAGAATTTTATTAATTTCTTTATAATTAATAACCAATCTGGGTTTTTCTCTTTTTATCTCACCATGATTTTTTACCAGAAAACCTGGACTGCTATATAGTGATATTCCTGCTTTGATTAAACCAAGATTCAAATGTTCCTTGATTATAATCTGCATATCCCTTTGATCAATGATATTCATTGGGATGGGTTTACAACGGACAAATTCATACTCTTTGCCTTCCTTAATTTTAAGGCAAGCCTTGAGTTGATTTTTGTCCCACCATGCCAAGGGATATTCATTGTAATTTTCTTTGATCCTTTTCTTGACATCTTCCAGTGATACCTTAGATTCAAGCTCTACTTCATTCTCGAATACAGCTATCTTAAGGTAGTCTATTTCTTCTGGTCGGAGTTCCTTATTTGCTCTTAACTGGAGCATTGTTTCTCCAAACCGTCTGGAATCCTTCATCTTTGGGTTCAGAAGTTTTCTTGAATCACCACGCTTACAGCGAAAATTGATTGACAATTTTCTGTAAAATGCATCTCTTAGTCTCTGGACTATGATTTCGTGATCACATAATGTTGTGAACACCAATCTTCTATTCTCATTTTCTTGAGTATATGTTTTAAACATTTGTAGGAAATTGTTTCCTAGCAAAATGTCAGCTCCTGTATCATGAAAATAAATTGGTGGTGTTTTCACCTTATACCAAGGTGTTTGTTCAGCACCACCAATCATAATTTCTGTCATCTTAATCCCTTTGGATAAGATTAAGATTCTTCTGGAGAAATCTCTTCCAGCAATCTTGGGTAATTCTTCTTCCAATTTATTTGGAAAAACCAATCTGGGTTTTCCTCTCTTTATCTCACCATGATTTCTTACCAGAAATCTCTTCCAGCAAAATATTCTGCCTTATATTGTTCATACAACATCCCTACTGGAATGTATATCGAGAATGGGCTTGTGTTCATTGGATTTTTCATATCCTGTCATCAGTCATAAACTCCATTCCCAACTCTAGACGTTTCCAAGTTTTATGTTCCTCGAGAAACTCTAGTCCAAGAACCAATCGATATGATTCTTTTCCTGTAATTCCTTTGATATGAACTTCCAATTCTACGATCTGGATCATTCCTTGGTAAGTTCCTATCATAGGTTGTTCTAAATAGTATAATGTATTACAAGGAAATTGATTATTTTGTTTTGTAATATCAAATACTATTTCGACCTCCTTCCACCCTTCTGGGCATCTAAGCTTTCCAATTGTGGAAAAGCTTTTTGGTTCCTGTTGGGTTTCTTGGACATGTGTTTTTCCCCACCTATAACTTGTTATTCTATCTCATTGAAAAGATAGTCGTCTTGATTCCAATCTGAGACTTTGAGTCCTTTGTAGAATCGGTTGGTCTTGTATTTGGATATCTATTTCCTGAATTAAAGGAAACTCGAATCTTTCTGGATAAATTTCCTGGGCAACTTTTCCAAATATCTATGGGATTTCAATAAACTCATTTCTAATAAACAACTCAGAATGGAGTGTATTAGATAGAGCATATGAAATCTGGTAGGTAATAGAATATGGTCTATTACCTTCTTTCATTAGTCTTTTCTCCTTGAAATTTCGATTTAATGTCAAGGCTCGGCTAAAATCTCGATCTGTCAGGTTGTAAGCTATCCTTAGATAGATTACACCTACAATCTTTCCTGCACAGAGATTTCCTGAGATTGTTCCCAATACTGAATCTTGAAGGTTCCCCATTCTTTTATCACATATAGCAATATCAATGGGTGAATCAATTCCTTCTTTGAAAGTAGCTTTTATCATAATTTGGATTGCTCCAATATGAATCCAGGACATAGACCGTGCTACTTCTATCTTGAGTTTTTGTAATTCCTCCTTAATTTATTCGGAAAGAATTAATTGCATCTCCATTCTGTTTCCTGTAAGTTCCATTGAGATTGCCATTTTCCTTCTAGAAACTTTATAGGTCAGATGATGCTTTCTGTTTCTTAGGCCAAAACTTTCTAAGAACTTTTCTACCTGTCCGGCAGAGAATCCTTGATATCTCTGTAGACTATGATTTTTTTTCATGATAATTTGAAACATGTTATGAGATATTGTTATTTGGCTAAAAAAACCAGACAAATCTTCATGTGTTTCGTGTCGAAACACCTCGTCTTCAGTCAGATTCCGATTCAATTCCATCAGATTCTTCCTGACTCAAGACTTCTTCTTCTTCATATATACTTTCATCTGAGTCAATATCCTCAAATCGGTATACCTGAATCAGATCTTGGTAATAAACTGCCTCTTCAATATCCGGGGTTGGATCGAAGCGTTTAATACCTCTTTTTTCATTTTCTGGACAGTTAGTCGATATATGACCTCTTGCTCCACATGTCCAGCAATTACAATCTTTGAAACTTTCATTAGCTCGAGTATGAGCTCTTCTGAAAGTTTTCTTCGTAGGTGTTCTTCTGGTGCTTCGAGATGTACTCGATGCTTGGGATGATAACATACTTCTTGATGATCCACTTCTTTGCCCAGATTTATATGATCTGGCTTTTTGTCTAGATCGTAATGTTCTTGGTTTCCAAGAACTTCTTCCACTTTTAGCATAAGGATGAGTCCTGAAACTTTTCCTCTTATGCTTCTGTGGTTTACTTCCAATAATTGTTGGAAGATCATTTTCCTTACAACACAAAGGAGTACGTTTGTTAATACCCCTTAAACATTTGTAATTCTTTTGTAATGCTGCCAAATGACATCATTCTGCCAGTTTCACTTTAAGGAAAGAGGCTCTTCGTGCCAGAGTATCTTGATTGCCCGTAATGTATTCCCTTATTAGCATTTCTCTCTAGGGACTTGGCATCTTGGCGAAGAATAGTTGCATTGCTATATTTTTTTCAACCCCTAAGTTCCATCTATATTTAGTGAATAGCATGATGTATTCATCCACTAAAATTATGTCATGTAATTCAAGACTATACAGAGCTTGAGTATATTTCTTCTTCTTCTCTGTGTCTTGACTATTAAAATAGTTTACCCCAATAAGGATGTATTGGTTTTAAAACAGATTTCCCATAGGGTGTTTGGTGCAAAGGAATTTGATTCTTCCTCGACCTTGTACCCGTTGGGTGTGATCCTCCACTAGTATAAAAGTCTGATTGGGTTCTTCCATATTTATATTCTGAGATCCCACACTTTCTCTTGATGGTTCCTGTGAAGATGACCAAGTTATGGCAGGTGTTTCACCTCCAGTTGTGTTCATCTTTAGATCTACAACTTTGAGCTTTGCAAAGGATTCTGCAAGCTCTTGTAGATCTTCTAGACCAATCATTTCTAAAGTTGTCATCAGATAAATTTCTTTTCTGAGACTGTTTTGATTAGATTGATCATCTTTTCTTCTTCAGTTAAAGGTTTTGGCACCACTTTGCTCTTCCCTCTTTGATGTAATAAGGGTTCGGTACCAAATGATGGTGGTAACATTCCTTCAGAAGTTCTTTTACTAGAACTTAGGTTTTGTTCTAGTTTTTGAATTCTTGTTTGAATATCATTTAATGTTACAAGAATTTCTTATTGTTTTTCTAGGAATTTTTCAACTCGTTGAGATACATAGTATATCATATTGCTATAATTTTGTACCGTTTTCTGTATTTCTCTAAGATCTAAAGAGAGCTTAGAGTAATCAAGTACTATTTCCAGAAACTTATTATTTTAAATCATAAGTTTACCTGATGGTGCTTTAGCGTCCCTTGCTGCTCCTGATATCTAACTAAGGTTAGATGCTCTTGTTTATATTCCAAAATATTGGAATAGTTTTTGTAAATTATTCTTCTCGAACTTGAGTTCGGGATCATAATTTTTTCGAAATTCTCCTCCTCAACCCAATAGATCATTGCTAACGAGCTCAGGCATAAACTGATACTTCCATAACAGGTAATTCGTGTGATCCAACTTGATAGATACCAAGTGTGTAGGGTGCAGCCAAGAGTGGGGCATAGGGGAAAGATGGTGCAGACATATAGGGATTTACCCCAGTAAATGAAGGTGACGCCGGAACGGAGAACTGAGTCTCCATAGGAGAGGAGATCACGAACGGGCTTTACTTTCTTCGAGAGGTTTGGAATAAAGAAGCGAATGTAGGATATCAAGCCCATGACACTTCTTAGTTGCTTCAGAGTAATCGGAGGTGGCATCTCGAGTATTGCCTTGATCTTCGAAGGGTCAACCTCTATTCCGTTCCGATGGAAAACGAATCCCCAAAATGTACCAGCTGAAACACCTCCCGATCAGCAGGAAGTCAAAAAGCTTTCTCTAGATCTGCGGGGGGCGAACCCTGGTTCTAATCCTTAGGCGAGGTAAGTTTTAAAGTAATTTCCCTGTCCCGATGCAACTCATTTCCCACCCGCTTCCTTCAATCAGACCTGACAGAGAGTTAGCCGTCCCTAAAGTATAAAGAGCAGCGCCCCCGTTACCGTAGGAAGAGTTAGCTTCTGTTTGTTAAAGTTAATGAGATAGAGGATTCGCTCCCGCCCCCAAACTATGGGGTCGGTCGCTGCCTATGAGTTAATTAAAACTTTTGTTGCATACTGGTACCCAGGAGGTGAGTTGGAAGCAGAGGGAGCGCCTCGTCCCGTAGGGTCATTAATTTGCTGCCTTTTTAGACCTTCTTTTGCAACAAGAGCCCTGCCTTAGCCTTCAATCCCCTTGAGCTGCTAGCGAGCATCCCTCGCTTGTCACGAGCAGGATTCGAACCAGCACCTCTGGGCTCAAAAGATAAGCCCAGCCTCCTTCGGATCCTTTCATTCTGATTGTGACTTTAGTGACCCGCGTTGGCAACTACTAGTTATAATAAAATTTGTGTTTGAAATAAATCAACCTAAAGCTCTGATACCATTTTGCGAAGCGCGAGAATCAATTAAAACAAAAAAGGGAATAAGGGTATTTTTGTCAATTTTAAAGAAATTTTCTCTCTCCAGATACTAAAACCAAAACTCAATTTTAATAGGTACTGATTTATACATTACCCTTATTTTAACGATATTTTCTATGGAGTCATGATTTTTTTAGGAGATGGACTCGCAGTAGATTCCGGAGAAAGATACCATGCATGGACGGCAAGATAACGTCTTAAATTTGAAGAAAAGAAAATTTTTATTTTCTTGAAGGAGTCGGCCGTATACTAAACTTTTGAGAAATTTTATAGGTTCGGCCCTTTTTGAGATTTCAACCCTTTCAAAGATTTAGTTCAGCACTATAACAAATTCCTCTAGCACTTTTAAGAGTTAGGTTTCAGCACTCATATAAGTGTGATTAAAATTGCACTTTTGATTTAAGTTCATCTGAAATAAAGAAAAAGAAACGCTCCCCTCCCCCACAACTCAACTTCATGTAAAATACAAAGACTAGGAGGAAGTGATCGGCTAGGGTTTGGGTGAGGAGTGGCCTAAATTATTGTCGAGGCAGATCTTTGCCGTGCTCCGGGTATCGATCTTCCTCCCGGAGTCATTCTTAAATAATCTCTCCAAGGGGTTTATTGATGAATAGTCTTAACCACTAATTCCGTGTCCGACTCCACGATCCATGGTCGTGAAAGGAGACGGCGAAGCTGCTAGAATCCCTTCTTAGCTAGACAACATGCATTTCCGCCATATGAGGAGACATAATACCAGGAATATATCGAACACAAGCAAAAAGAACAACACCATTGGCATCCCAACCAACTAGTCTAACAAAAAAATAAGGAATGAAAGGTTGAACCGCTGCTTCGACATTAATCTTGATTGTTCCGTCCGTGGGAGGTTGCCAAATTCTTGCTACAGGTTGCCTATACATATTAGAGGCACGCATACTCCAGCATTCAGACAACGCCAACCAAAAAGCACTGCCATAATCAATCACACTATGCGCAAAATTCCGTTTATTTTTGAAATTAAATTGGTTGCGATAGATCCAAATGCTCCAGCACACCTTGAAAAATTTCTCATAAAACTGATTACTACGTTTATTTTATTTTAAAAATCTTATTTGTTTAATTTTTTTTAATGAAAGTGATGTCTCATTATCGATAAATATAAGAAATGGTTTAAATACTCTTTTTATTTCATAAATTATAATGTATTCTCATTCAATCTTGAATGGATTGAAATACATCGAAAAATAATTATATTTTTTTCTTTTTTGAGAGTAGAAACGACATTTCATTAGAGCAACATAAAAGTCTTTATGTACAGATTCTTTAAAAAATTACGGAATAGCAAACTGAAACTCAAAGTTCTCGTGTAGGAGTAAAGCCTTTTGTGCCAATTCATGCGCCACAACATTAGCATCAAGGAGACCATGTTGAACGAAATCTCCATTAATGCTCGAAC
The DNA here is from genome assembly GCF_022965805.1 of Primulina eburnea. Classification (NCBI taxonomy): domain Eukaryota; kingdom Viridiplantae; phylum Streptophyta; class Magnoliopsida; order Lamiales; family Gesneriaceae; genus Primulina; species Primulina eburnea. Next base: position 44,883,912 of record NC_133102.1, on the reverse strand, counting down.
TTTCTGAAATGATAGAGGAGACGATGTGAGCATCCATTGAGAAGGGTATCATTAATTACGGACAAAGCATATGTTGCAAGAATCCATTGTTGTAAGTGAAGATTGCGAGCTACTAGAAGGCCTTCATAAACCACGAAGAGTTCTGCCAGGTGAGGAGAGAAATTCCCTACAAAGCAACTAATCCGTGCAAAGAGAACGACACCCTCGGATTCTCGACACACCACCCCAACACCAAAAAAATCCAGCGAATAAATATATAACCGCAACATCTACATTAATTTTAATTTGTCCTATGGCTGGCGGTTTCCAAACATGAGGCAGCCGCTGACGGGTATTGGGTTTCCTCAAATCTGGTGAAATACTGAAAAAGGCACTCCGCTGTCTGCCAGCAATATCAATGACTTCCTTGTGCATGATGCAAACCTTGAAAGAGGAAATTATTGCGATCCTTACGGAGACTCCATGAAAACACAGCAAAAACCCCTAGCTCCTCGTTGGACCCCTGTCAACCAACCAACAAAAGACATCTGCAAAAGTAGCAACAAGAGGCCAAATAACAGATAATTTCCAAGTGGCCCTCGAACACTTATACAACCACAAAGCATGCAAACTATTCTCCGGGGCTAAAGAACACTGACGACAAACCTGATTCACGTTGACCCCACGACTGAAAAGTTTTTTTTATCTAAATAAAAACATCAATTCACGAAACTAGGAGTTATGGATTTAAAAAGTAGTAAAGTTAAGATTATCGAAAAGATTTAAATAAGGTTTCATGATCATCTCACATGCATGTTTTAGCTTGTAATTATTGTAATGGCAAAAAAAAAAGGTATTTATGCCTATTAAATAAATAATATTATAGAAGAAAGACCCAATAGCAACAAAACCATCATTTTAAATAGATTATTTTACAAGTAAAAGGATATTTTTATCAAAATTTTGTTAAATATAGAAAATTTGTGAAATATACATTGAATTTCATTTTTTATGCGCTTGCAATGTGAATTCTGTATAATTAATTGATAAAAACCTGTGTGAGACGGTCTCACGGATCGTATTTTGTGAGACGAATCTCTTATTTGGGTTATCCATGAAAATTATTACTTTTTATGCTAATAGTATTATTTTTATTATGAATATCAGTAAGGTTGACCCGTCTCACAGATAAAGATACGTGAGACCGTCTCACAAAAGACCTACTCCTAATTAAAAATGGATCCAGGTCGTATTTGGAGTGGGTTTGGATAAGTTACATGGGTGTTGGGTTGGATAACAAGCGTCTGTTTTCTTTTGAGATATGTTTGGATCAGATGATGAGTTTTATTATAGATCCGATTCGTTGAACAGATAAATGAAATCAAGTTATATTATTTAAGTTAACAAATATATTAAATGTGAGTAAAAATACTACATTTATGACAATATGTTATAGACTATATAATTTTTACAAATTTACATAATTTTTCTGGGCCAAGAAACCATCAATATTATCGGGGATCATAGACTATAAAGTCGAGAGATCAACCACTTCTCAAGGGATCATCTTATACATGTTTGAAACATCAACAATATCTTGGAGGATTGTTAGATTCTAGGCCAAGGAACCAGTAGGTTGGATGAACATGTTTCCCAAGGTCGAAGAACCATCAATGTCCTAAAAGATCGTCATTCATAATTCCAGGGAGATTTGCACTGCACAAGTTAGGGAATCGACATATCCTTAAAAGAGATATTGAAGAGATTGGTAGCCCTCTTGCTCAAGCAACATTTTCAAAGAACTGGAGATTTGTTACAACTCATAGAGTTTATTCAATTTAGAAATGACAAGTGATAATAAAATGCAACTACTTCTGATTACCATTGAAGAGGAAATCTGAGACAGGAGCAGTTTTCTAACTTTAATTATCAGAGACATGGTGGGAAATTTCAGCTTGGGCTTTTGGAATTAAGAAATGGGCTGAATATACAAGAGAGAAAAATATATAGACAAAATGGCCCAATAGAACGGGCTGTTTTGTTTTATAACCCTTGTCAAATTTTGTTTTTAAAAAATAGCCTCCAATAGTGTATTTGTTCACTACATGGGAGGGTTATTTTTTTAAAAAAAAGTTTGACCAAGTCTATTTTCCCAAATATCCCAATTTTTGTCCGTGGAAGGATGCAAGGATTTAAGAAACGACAAAATATCAACGCGTTTAGATTATCAGTCATATTTTTATTTTCAAAGTTGGTATCGTTTGGTAAACAATAAAAAATTTCGTGTCACACACACACACATAATATATTTGTGTACAAAAAGTAGGAAAAACCAATATTTTTAGGACAAAAGCTTGTGTGAGATGATCTCACGAGCGTATTTTGTGAGACAGATCTCTTATTTAGGTCATCCATGAAAAAGTATTACTTTTTATGCTAATAGTATTACTTTTTATTGTGAATATCTGTTGGATTGACCTGTCTAACAGATAAATATTCGTGAAAACGTCTCACAAGATACCTACTCAATTTTTATTCTTTCTACTCTCTTTTTACTAAAAAAGATATGTCCTCTAGAATATTTTAATTAAACACTTTTAGTCACTTTTAAAAATGTAATAAAATTAGTTCTCACCATCAATTTTATTGTTAAATATAATGAAAAGGATTAAATTATGATATTTATTATATTTTAGGACAAAAAAATGAACCATTTTTTTTTAAAACTAATCATGGTAAAGATAATAAAATAGTAAATAATATTTCGGTTGACAGACTATATTTTGTCGCTTTTTTTTTTATAAATGTAATAAATTTGACTGAGTCTCATGTGAGACCGTCTCACGGGTCATAATCCGTGAGACGGGTCAAACCTACTCATATTCACAATAAAATGTAATGCTCTTAGCATAAAAAGTAATACTTTTCCATGAGTGACCCAAATAAGAGACCCGTCTCACAAATACGACCCGTGAGACCGTCTCACATAAGTTTTTACGAATAAATTTATGCTTTGATGTTTAACGTACTAATATAAAATTTTCAAGCTTATTTAAAATAACAAACGATTATATAATTTGATTATTTTTAAATCAAGTAATCAATTTTTTTTAAATAAATATTATTTATTTTTTAAAATAAAACTTGATAAAAAAACGAATTTGTGTATTTTTCATGTAAAATTCCAAAGTAAAAATATATAGATAGTTCTTGTTTACAAAACAACTATGCTGTCTTCTTTTTTATGTAAGAAAAATATCACAAAATAACAATATTTATATTTTCATATTTCCATAATATTTCTATTTACTAATTTTTATGCTTTTTTTGTGTCCCTAAAATTTAATAAATATTATAAATTAGTCATTACAATTATATTTATCTATAAAATTAAAAACTTTGAAGGACTAAAAGTGTTATTTTGAAATGTTTTAAGGAAAAAAAATGTTTTATCCTTGCGTCGGCTCCAATGATGCGGTAAAAATAAACCAACCACGCGTCTCTGATGGCCCGACCTTGTAATATAAATACCCAGATCAACTATAGAATAAGCCCTCTTTTGTTTTCCTAGGTTTCTCGATTCTGGGAAGCGAGGCTGTTTCTCCCCTTTTATATCTCTCTCGCACGATTCACGATTGCAAATTTGGTAGGATTGAGAAGGAGCGCCTGTTTCCTCCGTTCATATTGTAAAACCGACGCGGTACCGTTTCTCACTTACAAGTTGCGACACTCTAGATTGGTCCTGTTCTTTTTCTAGATCGGAGTAGTGTTTGATGTGCGTATGTTGATTTATTGGATATTTGCGCAACCAGATATTTAGGGTTTCGGATCAGGATTTTTAAGGTGTTTCGAAAAGAGAACATGCCGCGTGTTTTATTCTGATTTTTGGGATTTATTCCTTCGCTGTTTTTTCGTGTTTTGTTCCTGGTGCTCTGGTTTTTTTATTGGTTTGATCTCCAATTTTTCTGTTACGGTGGCTTATATATGTTATAATTGCATGAAATCGGCGTTTTCCGTAATTTATGTTTTAATTTGTTGTGCTGATGCTAAAACTTCTGTATATGTTTATGATTTATACCCGGATAAATGTTAACTGTATAAGTTATTTGATTATCTCAGCAGACACGAATGCCTCTATGATATGGTCTTGTTTTGGTTCTGTTCTTAAGATATTTTGGTGACCACTGACCACCACTGCATAGCTTTTGGGTTCATTTTGTTTATATGCCCTGTTTTGTTTGCTTCTAATTGATCCGTTTCAATGAAAATTTAATTCAGCGTAGTTTGTGCTTTCTGATTATTAGATATTCATTTTTGCAGTGGACAACTTTCTACAATAGCAGTTTCCAAAATTAAGACAGGAGGGTGTTCGAAAAGCGGTTTCAGCCAGTATCTTGAAATGGAGATGGGAGGAAGGTCTTTATCTGCAGAGGATGATTTAAGATTTGAGAGGAAACTTGCGAAGAGACTCAAGGTGAAAAATGGGAGGTTGAGTGCCGCCAATGATGATATTGACTCATTAATCGAGGGAATACCTTCTGTTCTTGATTCTGTTGGTAGTTTTGAGGAGCATAACAATGTGGTTGATGAGGTGATCTTACCAAATCATACCAAAAAGGTGAAAGGAAGGAAAGGCCTCGATAACCAATTTTCAGCTGAAAAACTTAAAACTTGTAAGCGACTCAAAAAAGAACAAAAAACCGAACTAGCAAATGATTCAGATATTAGAACCTCTGATAAGGTTGAATCATCTTTCGCTGATGTGGTGCTGGAAAACTTTCCAAACGAGGCACCAACAAAATATTTGCATCCTCATCTTAGATCTCATGGTGGAGATGAATCAGAAGAATACGATCGACTACGTCTCCAAGTACGAGGTACAAATTTACCTTGACATGTTGATTCCTTTTAATTTTGTACTAATTGAGAGATGCTCGCCTTTTTCCTTGTCGAGTGCACTCCACGTTCTCTCACTTTGGCAAAATGCCTGGTATACCCTCTTTTGTTTTTTCGTAAATTTTAAAGTTAAAGAAATTATTTTGAATTCTTTTCATGTGTACAATGTTAGTAAATATAATTTTTTAGCTACTAAAGTTTGAGGTGGCTTTGTTTTAGATTGAGAATTATTCTATAAAGTGCATGATTGTCAATTTATACCAATAAATAAATAAGTGAAGGTGCAGTGCACTTGACAATAACTAAAGTGTATGATCTCTTCACCATGATGTTATATCTCTTGATTTACTTGTTTTTCTTCAGGGATATTAAATAAGCTTTCTGACGCTGAATCTATTACGGGTGAAGTCTTCAGATGTATTCAAGTAAGCCGCATATTACTATATTCATTTTGTATCATCTATTTATATGATATTTGGAGTGTTAATTTCACTTTTTCAACTATCGTTTGTTGGTATTCCATTCTCTGATAACTTGATCTATATGCAGTCAGCTGGCCACAATGTTTACTCTCAAATTGTGTGTGAAGAGGTTGTCAGATCATGTTCTAGGGAGATAAGTGGCTTCGAACAGTTGAGTTTGATGCCTCCTCTAAGTTTCTTATTGTTTCCTCTTTTTTCCCTCATTTGCCCCCAGTTGAACTATCAATGAATTAGAAGTTTACAACTTTTTGCGCCAGTCAGATGTATCTTTTGGTTGACACATTATTGGAGAATTTCTGTATATGGTTCTAACGCAGTCATCAATAGTTAACATAAATAGGATATTCGAATAGAAAAAATTGATGAATGGAACTAATATGTTATGAACGTAAAATGTATTGAATTATATTGCTGGTATAAATGATTCTCACCCCTACTCTCAAGAAGGAAATACTCCCTTTTGCCCTAGCTTATCTAGCATTCACATAGCAATATTTGACATACTCACTCCATCCCCCATCTCTATTCATCTCCTTTTCCCACCCCACCTTGCATAACAAACTACCGGCTCCCTCCCACTTGCTTTTTCTATCTCCTCTGTTATGCTTTATAAATTGTTGGGTTTCCTTTATAGGCCTCTTTCTTGGCCCAATATTTTCAACATTTGGGCCTGCTAATATTCCTCCGGTATCAAACCATGCAGATTGTCCACTGCCATCAGCTCTCAAAGAATTCTGGCACATGATTATACATTGCATCTTTTGGTCCTTGTGGTTGGAAAGGAATAAAAGAATTTTTCAAGATGAACAAGACTCAGTTGATCAAGTTTGGGACAAATCGAAATTCAGGATTGCAACTTGGACGACGAGATTGAAAGAATTTAGTCATTTGAGCATAAACGATGTGGTTAGAGATTTGAAGTTTGTAATGCATCAACAATAGTCTTTAGAATTTTCTTGACGTAGTAGGCTACGTTAAGAAGGATTTGAGTTCACAGCGGATTACTTATCCTCTGTCTGTTTATTATAACTTATCTAAAATTTTCTATATATTCAAATAGTTTTCTATCAAAAAAAAAATTATTCTTGTATAAAGGCTTGCAGGAATCAATTGTGCACAAAGTATAAAGTGAACAGATTTTCGAACATGCAGGTGATAAACCATGCAAGAATAAGAAATTAATTGTATTTTTGGAAGTTAATGCCATTTATTTTGCTGTTTTTTGCTTTAACTCATTTTTTTCTTTACTGCTTCTGGTACATCCCACTATTACCATCTGAGCTTTTACCCAAGTGTTGATGATCTGCACTTGTAATCTTTTTGACTTTTACTTGCCGTTGAATGATATTTAAAGTCAAATATTATTTAGTTTTTTTATGATTCCTATCAATTAGCTTCTATTTTATCATTTTTGCTGACACAGAACCTCGCTTCGTGTTTCTTTTCAAAGGCATGCAGCTATTTTTGCTGCTTCTGTTGCTGGCATGGCTTGTTTGGTTGGGATTGACTTTGGGGCCAAGCTTCTGTCATGCCTGGCAAAACGTTTTGAGGTGCTTATTTTTAGAGCATGTTTTACACCTTTGTATTTATGTCATTATATTCTAAGTAATCAGTTCTGCAATTAATGAAAAGACATTGATTATGTAGTTCAAAATTATGTGTAATTAGTTGTGGAATGTGACCAGCTCCTATGTTCATTCAACTAAGGCTATTTTTTGTTCTATTTTCAGGAAGAGTATTTGAAGGAGGACAAAATTTCCTTACAGAATCTGGCTCTTCTACTATCAAATTTATATGTTTTTGGAGTCTGCTCAAGGTAATTTATGAGGTGGGAGAAGTTAAGCTGTCTCTTGAAAATATTTTCTTGAGCATCTAACTTTTGGAAATTTGTGATTCTTGTTGTACTCTTATTTGTAGTTACGTCATTGACTTTACCAAAAAAGTTGTGTTTGCTATTGAACTCTGCCATTGTACTTTTTCAAATGAATAATCAATAATCCCTCCATCAATGACTTAAATATTTGACACTTAAACTTTATTCTTGTCTAAACAATGATTATTTTTGTATGTGCATATTTTTACCCATTGATAAGCTCTGTCTTTGACAATTTCCAGTGAGTTGATGTATGATTTCTTGGTCATTCTAAGCAAGCGGTTAACAGAGCTTGATGTTTCTACAATCAAAACAGTTTTACAATGTAAGTTCATTTTTTCCCAATGTTTTTTGACAGCGATCAAACCTTTTATGGCTTTGGATGTTAATCGTAGTTATTTACGGTGCAAGACACACTAAAGCGCCAGGAGCCTGAGGCGCAGGCTTTACCAAAGTAGAAGTAAAGCGCATTTAAAATTCATCATATGTATAAAGTGATTTATACTAAGATATTACATAAATTAAATACAAATTATAAAATATAAATATATTGCTGAAATACAAAGTGTAAATATATTGAAATAAGGAACATCATCATCTAGTGAACTTTGACAAAAACAAAATTGAGTAGTGGCTGTATTGCTGTTCTCACATATCATGATAACTTGGTGCTAACCTTTGAGGAATAATTGCTGAACTTTGACAGAAACAGAACTTTTTTTTTTTTTGATAGAAAACTAGAATATTATATATTAATAATGTTTTGGTTTACAATTGATCGCGGATAAGAAATCCGCTTTCAACTAACTCCATCATCTTCATGTTCTAAACTGTAAGACCTTCAAAACTAATGACCCGACCTAACAAACTTCCAATCTCTAACTACATCTGTTACACATAAATGACTGAATTTTTGACAGAAACAGAACTGAGGAATAATTATGCTAACCTTCAATGACAGAAACAAAGCTGAGTATTATTATTTCCTCGATGGAAGGTCAGCTGCTGCGCAGTTGCACTCTTCAATTTAGCGACTCGTGTAGATGCAGAGAGAATTTGAGCACGAGGGAGATGAAACATATGCATATAGGGTTTTTTAAACATTAAACAGGCAGAATTTTGCTATTGGGCTTTAAAATTTGTTTGGTTGAATTATTTTATGTGTATTCACAAAATCTCAATACACAGCAACCAGGCACATGCTTCTGCGCCTCCCATCTGCCTAGGCACGCCTAAAGGGCACACTTGTTTAAAGTGTTGCGCCTGGGTTATTGGCGCAGCCAGGCGAGTGTCTTTAATAACTATGATGTTAATTAACCTTTGTTTTTGTGCCTGTTTGCCAATATCACCTCATCTTAAACAAGAACCCTTTTTTCAGTGATAGATATGAAAGATCAGTTTCAGAAATGCGTTGTTTGTATTTGTTTATGCTTGAAACCGTAAACTTTTCCACTGCTCAACTATTCAAGTAGTTCTGGTTGTCAATTATTTACAATTATAAAGGAAAAGTCTATGTGAAGGGAACACTGAAGTTAAAGTAATTGCACCAAAAGTTCATAGATTCTTTATGTGATAGCTTGATATTTCCATAATGTACTAGATACACAAACACAACATCTTGGAGCTTCTTTGTTGGAAATATTATTTGTTCTAACTTTCTTTTCCTATTTGCAGAATGTCTTTACCAACATGTTTGTATATACTTATTGTCATGTCTTTTGACAGCCAGCTATTTATTGTATTCTTTATTCTTTAAATGAACTTGGTTGTCGTTTATTGGGCTAGCTTCTCATAAAATTTCTTGCTTCTGATAGGTTGTGGCATGAAATTACGAGGAGATGATCCTAGTGAAATGAAAAACTTAATCTCAAGTGTTCAGAGTAGGGCAAATTATTTGAAGGCATCTTCTGAAGAGGGGCAATCAAATTGGAGCTGTAACAGAGTACATATTTTTTTCAGTATTTTCTGAATCATATCTGCTTCAAACATCAATTGATGTTCATCATGTTCTTCAGATGAGGTTTATGCTTGAAACTATTTACGATATCAAGAACAATAGAAAAAGATCCGAGGAAATTACTCCAAAGTATACCCAAGTAAAGAAGTGGCTACAAAAGGTGTCCACTGGCTTATGTTTTCCCTCCTGTTTAATACTATCTGTTGCATCATGAATTACTTCCATAAGACATTTTACATGAGTGGATGGGCGTTAATGCATTTGAAAACCCTGCCATTCCTATTTTGATTCTTATAGCTTATTAATTTCATGTTATCATTCTTTTGTCTCGTGTCTACTGTTATGGACCCAGCTGCAAGCTACACCCTTTTTTGTCTGCTTTCCAGTATATTAGTATCTTTCCAATTTCCCCCATATTTTCACAGTTATTTGTCTCAGGCAACGTGTTGAATTCTGGTAATTTTTTATGTCTTATGTTTTGGTTGATCTAAGATGGCCTGGAACAATGATCAAGCACTTTGTTGGAAAAAGCTGCAAGACTTAATTATGCAGTATGACAAAGTTTACTAAATGTTGAAATTTGTGAAAGAAAGCATTAGCTTGATTACTCAGCGAAACACACAAGTTGTAACATAATAATAATGGCCTGAAAAATAGTTTAAAATATTTCTGAAGTTTTTTCTATTTATTTCTTCCATATTAAATAGATATAGATAATGAAAAAATGTGATTTGCCATTTTTTGTGATGAATGCCAATGGTCTTTTGGTAACGTTCTATTATTTTTGCAGTTAAAAGTAGATGATATATTAATTCGAGGGTTAAAATGGAGTCAGCTTCTTGATCCCTACAAGAAAGGCCAATGGTGGTTGTATGAGGTTATTGCTTCAGGTATAGATAACCTCGAAGACGTTGCCGGAGCAATCGATAAGGAGATTCCTGAAACCAAAAAGATGCTACAGCTTGCTGCAGCGCAAAAGATGAATACAGATGCAAGAAGAGCAATTTTTTGCATAATTATGAGTGCCGAGGATTACATTGATGCATTTGAGAAACTTCTGAGACTAGAGTTACTGGGGAAGCAGGTTCCATATACGTATTCGGTTTTCTTAATTGTTTATCTGATATTTCAAAATTTGTCTCATCTTTTATACATTTATGTTTAGGATCGAGAGATCATGCGGGTACTTGTGGAGTGTTGTCTGCAGGAAAAAATATTTAACAAGTACTACTGTCTTCTTGCATCTAAATTGTGCAGCTTCGACAAAAACCACAGGTTCACTTTGCAGGTAGGACTTCTTGATTTCTGTATCTGGATGTCTTTATCTAGTTTAACCACTTACTCAATAATTGAGAGATTGAAGTACCAAGTATTTCAGACCTTTGCGGTAGTTATTTAGAATCTGGAATTGAAATGAACTCATAGTTTAGCAGTAATGGAGATAAAAAGTTATAGGGAACTTTTATGAGATTGGAGTTGGTAATACCTGCTTTATCGGTCCCTGTCAAGCATTGTTTTAAAAAGCGGTGGACGCCTACCCACCGCCTAGGCAGTTTTTTTTAACCCTTAACAACACCTTGGAACATTCATGAGTTTTACACTTGCTATAATATTGTATAGATATTAATAAATTTTTATATATCATATGTTTACTACAGCCTTCATACCATGAGACTTAAACATCTTCAACATTTTTCCAACATAATATATGGATATTAAGATTAAACATCTAATTCTTCTTGTTCATCTCCATATTTTTCCATCACTTTCTGTGTATCGAATTCAAACTCAAAATCCATGACATCTCCTCCTTTCCATCCGATACAAATTCTTATTCGGGAAGTTCCCTTATATCTTCAACATTTCAATTCCATTTTCCACCTTCAACCATTCATCCTTGTGCCATAGCTACTTCACTAGCAAGTAACACATCCACTTTTTTTTCTTTTCTTGATGATCTTGGTATTGGATTGAACATAGACTAAATTGTTCAAAGCTTCGATATCTAGTCTATTTTTTTCTTTGTATGGATCTGCATTAAAGAAAAATATTACTATTGAATACATATTTAAAAATTTAATAATTAGTACACAATAAGTAATTAAGTATTTACCCCCTCCAAAGTACTTCAATTTCTGTCGCAACCAGAAGAACTTGTAGTTAAAGAAAGGATTTTATTAGTCATCACTAACCAATTAAATAAACTAATCAAACAATAACAATTAGTAAACCAAAAAACTGGCAATAAAAATTACAAAATAGAGTAAGCAATTATTACTTAATACTTATTTCTTACCTGAATCATATTTCTCTTCATCATTTGCACATCTCGCCTTAACAAATGCTCTTCCAAATCTACCCTCTTTATTGAACAATTTCCTATGCTCCGGTCATTGAACGAGAAATAAGGGTTCAAGAGGTAGGCGTCTAAATGTAGTGGACTATCAAACCGATTACTACTTTTCTCGTCAATAATATCAACAATGGGATGATAGTGAAGCTCTAGATTTTTGAATCACACTTTAATCTCTTTTCTCGCTCTTAAGTAATTCACCATACAAAAAACCCATAGATGGTTTCTTATCCCCATCAACAAGACGAAACACCTTAACTAAAGGAGCAAACAGCTTCAAGCAAAAACTTACCTCATAGGCACTCAAAGCGGTATTATATGCTGCCTTCCCTTTACAATATTTGAATGTTTGCATACATTCCATTTTTCACTAGCAACCATAGCTCTCAGTTCACTTTTCTTCTCCATCAAGCTTTGCAAAGCTAGAAAAACGGTTGCAAATCTTGTCACTCCCAGCCTCACAATGTCTATTTTGGGTAAACTTACTCATCATTGACAATTTTTTTTTTGTGATGTGCATAAATAAAGATGGTGAAGCTTTTTCCTCAATCACCCTTTTGGACTTAGGTTAGTTCCCAATTCCTTGAAGCATAAGATTCACGGTGTGAGTTGCACATGAAGTCCAAAATATATGTGGCCTCTTCTCCTGGAACAAGTCTTTCGCCGCCATATTATTTGAACATTGTTTGTTACCACTTGAACTATATATTGTGGCCCAACTTCTTCAATGCACTTGTCCGCATGTTCAAATAATTTTAAAAATTAGCTAAAATCAATCAATTTTAAAACCCTATATATAATTAAAATACCTCTATCTTTTGTATTTACTTATGGTGCCAAGTGTCCACCATCAGCCACCACCTGCCTAACTGCCACCGGCCGTCGCGACCATTAGCCACCACCTTAATTATATTGCGAGTTTGCATTTATATATTTATTTACACGTTGACTAGATTGTATTATATTGTATGAAACTTTTCTGTACATAAACATTATTTAATTACATAAATTACATAAAAAATTATGATTATTTGTAATTACATTGCATGATATATATAATTACCTATAAAAAATTGCTAAAAAAATTCAACCGCTAGGCGGCGGCTGCTGAGGCAATAGGTGGTCAATGAACGCCCCGCCACCGTCTTTCGCCATTTACAACATTGGTTGGAGGACGATAACCGGGGCCAAATTGGACAACCGTTTCCATAAACCTCTTGAAGCTATCATTGTCAATGACATGAAAAGGAATACCGGACTCATACACCCATCAGACTACATTTTCGTGCACACTGATTGAATCTTCTCTTTACATATAGCCTTTTCACATCACCTACTCCTGTTTTCAGTTCGTCAGCAATAACCCACCATTTGGATTCAATAATCTACCTAAAATCTGTATAAATTACAGAAAAGAAATATAACACCGAGTTCTGATCCACAAAAGTTAACAGGCTTGGAAGCCATGGAAAGCAGAATAATACACAACAATAACTAAGATGTAAGAAAATAAGGCACCAAACATAATACTAGAGTAAACAATATATCAAGTTCGAGCATGAATGGCAAAGCCAGCAAAATAACTGATGCACAAACCATACAGCTATAAAATTTCCCTCCGAGAGCTGTTAATTTCACTAGAAAATAACAATATAAAAAACTGCTAACAGAACAAAAAACTCGAAAATTTGAAAAGAATCGAGTGCTGAATACTTTTAAAAGGGTTGATTTGCCGCAGCCATTTGGGCCAAGAGCATCCAGAACTTGCAGAAGGGATAGTGAGTGAGCAATCTTTGAGACTGAGCAGACGGCGAGGGCGAGGGCGGCGAGGGATGAAAATTTCTCAGTAATTCTCGCTGGGTTCTTTTCTGAGTTTCTCTCGTTCGATAGTTGGGGAAGAAAATGGAGAAGAAAACCGATAAGTTGGCCAATAAATCTTTTATTTTTTTTAAAAAAATAAAAAATCTAGACGGAGGCCCGCCTATTCGGATTTATGGTCTTCGCCTAGGCAGCCGATTATTCTGGCTACAGCTCTCCAAAAATAAATTGCCCATCGCCTAGGCGGCGTTTTTTAGAACACTGTTGTCAAGAATTTTTCATTTAAGATCTAAGACTCAGCATTATTTTTTGAACTTTCATACTGTGCAAGTAGCTAGCTGTGAGTGATGGAAGTATTCTGCAATTTTTTTAAATTCGATGTGAATGTGAACACGAACTAAGCATCTTTGTTGATATAGCCGCTCCTTTATGTATTTTTACTCGGCATTGATTTTCCATTTATGGCATTTGCTGTTGAATATTCTTTAATGGAAACAAATCTGAGATTACTGAAAGTCGTGGCCTATATGCATCTTGCCGTGGCTTTACTATTTCCGTGTGATAATGGGAAAACTGGTCATTCCACTTCTTTTTTTAGCATTTCTTTAACTTATCTTATCCCTTTGTTTAAATTTCACAGTACTGTTTGTGGGATCATTTCAAGGAACTGGATTCAATGCCATTGATCAGATCCATGCACCTAGCTAAATTTGTTGTCGAAATGGTTGCATGTTTTAGTCTTTCATTAGCAGTTTTGAAGGCAGTTGAGTTAAACGACGCCATCCATCCGACTCCCAAAAGGATTATGCATTTCCGGGTTTTATTTGAGGCCATACTCGAGTTTCCAGATAAACTCGTCTGGAATGTTTTTACGCGTATTGCTACCATTCCTGAGTATGAATCTCTGAGGAACGGGATCGAGTTCTTCATCACCAAGTATGTTCTGAGTAGCCAAAGTTCCTTGACAAAAAAGTTCAAGATTGCGAGAAAAGCTCTCCACAATATGGAGGGTGTTGTAATGTGACATTTGGCCAGGCCAAACTGTCCTTTCAGATACCAATTTTGTAGGCAGAAAATCGAGAATTGATTTGATAATATTATTTCAGGGTAACTTTCCAAACTTTTTGAGAGCTATGTTCCTTTTTCATATGTATTAGTCAACATTTAGCTGAAATAACTGAGAATGAGCAAGTAAAATTGTTCGTTCTTTTCGTATACTTCCGATTGATACATTTTTTGTCCAAAAAAACTTTTGAACAGCGACCTCATAATGGAGAATGGCCTCCTACTTTCTGAGATAAATTTAATCATTTCACATAATAATTATAGCAAATTCCTGCAACCCCTGATGATGAAATTACATTATGGTTGTGATCTGCATTTCAAGCCTAATTTGGAGAACATTCCTGCAACCCCTAATGATGGAAAACATATAGATAATACAATTCCGATTTCGGCTAAAAGCAAAATATTGTATGCAAAACAAATTAATTTTTACAAATCACCAATTTTATTTATTTTTAATCACACCTTTTGATAAGATTGGAACACAGAGAGGCACATTTTTAGCCGAATAAAATATTGAGTTAACTTGTAGGTGCGTAACAGCCTTAATTGGTGCTACTATTTAATTTGTTAAATCTAATAAGACCAAATCAACCAACAAAAATATGATTATTATTTTTAATAATCCACTGGTAAATTTTAATTATTCAAAAAAAAAAAAGGTAGAGCGTGTGATTCCTTTTATTTTTAGAGTGAGTTTTATGTGAGACCGTCTCACGGATACTAATCTGTGAGACGGGTCAACCCTAGCCATATTCACAATAAAAAGTAATACTCTTAGCATAAAAAATGATACTTTTTCATGGATAACCCAAATAAGAGATCCGTCTCACATATTCGACCCGTGAGACCGTCTCACACAAGTTTTTGCCTTATTTTTAAATGACTAATATCATGATTATTTTTTAGTTAAAAGTTGTATAACTAAATTTCTTTAAATAATATAATAATTTATATGTTATTAATACACTATCTTAATTATACATTTTTATTGTTTTTTGGGAAAATTCTAAAAAAACGATAAAAAAAAAACATCGATTAAGCACAATTAAACGTGAGGAAAAAGTTTCGATTTGAACAAAAAAATTGTTAAAAAATGTCAACTCTTTGATTGACTGTAAAAAAAATGCTAAAAGCGTAATTCTTTTAATAATATTTTTATTAAATAAAAAAATATTTATTTATAAACAAAAAAAGTTAAATGCAATGAAATTAATTTTGTGCAGAACCCTTCCTTTCTTTAAGACCAATAAATGAAACTTGATCCAACAACGAGCGGCACAAATGTTTTCCACATAATTTGTGATTTTGAGAGGAATGGTTCGATGACTTGAATATTTATGCATTTATTATTAAAAAGTTTACGTTTACGTTTACGTATCATTTAATCTATTAATTATTTGATATAATTAAAATAAAAATTATAAAAAAATCTAGAAACGTAAGCACTTAAATTTATACAGCTTGAAGCCGGATCATAATGCTTCACGCCATTTAGGAACTTGACAAAAATATTTAGTTTTCTCAATAATTTAAATTATTATGATATTTAAATACTCGGGCCATCGTATGCCATGAAAGGTTACGTCATACTTACGTGTTAGGTACTGTCTAATGTGTAGTTGTCTGTTAGTTATAATAATAATAATAATAATAATAAATAAATAAATAAGAATAGCCTTTCCCTTCAATGAGATGCGAGTCAATGTTCAAACGCGAACGCTATTTACTGTTTGTACAGACAGTAAAAACGTGGACCGTTTGTATCAATTTTGTGTTCACAATTCGTGCCATTTATAATAAGAAAGCAATATATCGAATATATACACACACATCTTATTAAACTATTGAAAACTAGTTGTTTCAATTCGTGTGGGTCATGTTGGTTGAGTCGGGTTAAACAGTAGTATTATTCAAAAATTGCTCAACACGAATCCGAGCCCGAACCCGAACACGATCAACCCGATTTTGAATTTTTTAAATTTTATCTAACGAAAATTAAATAAAATTCAAAAAAAATAATATTATTTTAATTTAAACAAATAATAACAAAATCTCCCTCATATATATGATTTAAATTTGAAAGTCTAATAGTAAAAATTAAAGTATATTTACTAAATCAAATAAACAATTATTTATAAAAAAAATGTTCAAAATAAATATTAAATTATGAAAATTTATGATATAAGTATACAATAAATATTTTTTCAGTCATACAATATTATAAATGTAGACAATATCTATTAATTATATATTTTTTAAAAAAATTAAAATTTTCGGGTCAACCCAAAAAAAGTTAAATTTTTGGGTCAGCGCAATCCAACCCGATTTGTTTTTTCGGGTCAGCTATCGGGTCCAACCCGATCTGATTCGAACCCGAAAATCCCAAACCCAAACCTGATTTTTTCGGGTTGAACCGTATCGGATTGGTAGGTAATGTCTGATTTTGACACCCATATTGAAAACAATTTGAATTAAATTGATGACGTAAAAAAAGAGCATGTTCAATGTGGGGACCCGGACGCTAATCGTCTTCTTAATCATTTTTTGGGAATAATTGGATCAATTCATTAAAAGTGGGTTTAATTTTTTTTTAAATGCGGAACGTAATGAAATCAATCTAATATACATGTTAGTATAAAAGTACAAGTCTTGTACAACATACATTCAAACCAAACTAGGGTTGAACTACTATATATCAAGTGCTGAAACCTATCTACTTCTGGGTCCGAATCTCCATGCTGACTGCAATCTCTCATCCTCTTCCTGACCCTGATCTTGTCCCACCTGTTGTCATACACACATACAAACACGACAACAGCCGGATAACTCCGGTGAGAATATAATCTCAGTATAAGCAATGTGTAAATGCAATCATGTAAAAGGGTGGAATACACAGTTCGCAAATGAATTCTGTATGGGCTTATGCTCATTATTTTAGTTCAATATATTAATAACATTGGGCTCTTTCATTTTATGGTCACATTTTCCAATTAATTAGTGAGTGTGTCTTATGTGAGATCGTCTCACGGATCTTAATCTGTGAGACGGGTCAACCCTACTTATATTCACAATAAAAAGTAATACTCTTAGCATAAAAAGTAATACTTTTTCGTGGATGACCCAAATAAGAGATCCGTCTCACAAAATAATACCCGTGAGATCGTCTCACACAAGTTTTTGCCTTAATCAGTAGCATTGAACCTAACTAACTTTCTAATTTGGAAAAATACACGTCCTACTTATTATTATTTATAGAAATATATGATTATAAATGATGGGCAATCGAATGGTTGTTGAGATGTTATCACAAAGTAGTTTTCTTCGCTACTTTTTAAGAGTCCAATTTTAGTTTGTTCATGCGGTATTCATATATTTTTAACGACACCAAGTGTCCAAATTAATTTCACAAAAACTCTTATGATAATTGTGTGAAACCCATTTTTAATATTATGTCAAAAATATTATTTTTCATGATATGTATGGATTTAGTTGACCTGTCTCACGAATATAGATCCGTGAGACCGTCTCATAAGATATCAACTCAATTAATTTTAGATCTCTCATAAGATATCGACTCAATTAATTTTAGATCTTTTGATTTGTTCAATTTTAATAGATGAATTGTTGGAATAAATTACTGGGTTCGATAATAACTAAATAATTTTGAAACGTTCATCATTTTATATTTAAAACCTTGTTTTTTTTACGCCTCTTGATTCTTGAATTTAGTTTTTGGGGAATGCCAGAAAATTATCTTCAGTCAAATTTGATCTTACAAAATTGACATCATGCTGTTATTTAATCCCTATGATGACAAATTTGATTTAAAAAAAAAAATCGATTCCAAGTGGAAAGACCAAAGTTTTGATTAAGGTGTTTGTTGCTCAGTGTGTTTTCCATCTATAATACATAAAATCTTCCCTAATTTAGGCATGTTTCCGGTTATGCAGCTCTTGAACTCGTTATATTTGGGGAATGTTGCAAGAACTCAATCGAACGAGTATACTGCTGAATCGTTTCTATTTGGAGAATCTTGAAAAATGAAGCTTGGGAGAGAAGTACATACACGTTACAGCCAAGAAATAAGTTTAAATGCTATATCACACGAATGAAGGAATGGAATAAGGAAGAATTTCACATAAAACCAATCTCAGAAGTAAAAAAAGCCAAGAATCAAAATGTATGTATCAACTGGCCATCGTTTATGTGACATATGCCTCTGTATTTACCGAACAAGATATATCAAACATTTCGCCTCCATGGTCATCATGTAAAAGGTTTGCTCGTTGGTCACAAATTCACATTTGCCGGTATCTGAGATGTGAGGAATAAAAGCTTCTAGTTATCCCCAGATTGTCTTGCAATAGTAACATGCTCGTGCAATACTTTTGTCGTGTGCTTCTTCTTGCTCCGAGTGCGTTTTCTTCTTGAACCAACTTTGGCTGCACGCCTTTCAGTGTTCTCTGGGATGCTTTCTTGGATACCAAGAACTTTTTCTGTAAAAGACAGAAGTTCGGGAGGAGAGTCTGGCCATGGAGTACGTTTTGCTGGGACAGTGATCTCTAATGGAGGGTCGATTATCCATCTACATTTTGAAACAATAATTATATCAAGATTCAAGTTGGTTGCGTGGCCAAACATATGCATAAGAATTATATAGTCCAAGATCACAATGTGTTGGTAGAAATTAGTACCCTCTGCTAGAGCTTTTTATATATAACAATAACAATAACAAAACTAGCATGATTCTAAATATTGAAAATGTAGATGCATATCCATACTGAGTAATTGAAGGAATACGACAGCTGAAGCATTAAGGACATAAATCTACTTATGAATGTAAAGGCAACAAAAGCAGTCAGAGCAACGAGTAAGCTAAGGATATAGGAATCTATCGCATCTCATATAAACTCCTTTAAACTTATTACTCTTAACACGTGAGACAAGGGGTGTTGCACTAATTTTCATCCAACACTGAAAACGAGTGACAAATTAGTACCAATTGAGGATTGACTCCCTGAATAAAGCTCATTATAAATTTCAACTCGTAAAAGCTGTTACAAAATATCATTTCACAGTGCATATTTAGTTTAAGTACGCCGCTGAAAACAAAGCAGCATGATTAACAATGGTACTGTTTTTCCTAGAAAGGCATAAAAGAAACATGATGATGATACAAAACCTAGACCAAAGTCAATAGAGCCTAAGAAAGAGATAAATTGATGAAGAAATCAGTTTGAAAGACCAAGTTACAAAAGGGATAAACAACAAATATAAACACAGTCTTCCATCATTGTACGAAATAACGTATTCTATATCAGAATTTTCAGGTGGCCTGCTAGGGTTGGTTTTTTGCTCTATAGGAGTCTCCTCTCTCTTTTTGGTCTTAAGTGGTATTCTGCCTTGAAGACCTACCTTTTTTCTTTAGGCGGCTCCACTGGTTATTTATGTATTTGACGTCTGGTTTCATATGTGAGGTGGACTTCTGGTATAATTGAACCCTATTTTGAGTCGAGTCTTGGGCTTCAGTTCGAGGTTTTGTGGGAGCTATTCCTAAATATCTCAACCTCGAGTCTTCTTTCTTTTCATACAGATTTTTCATGATTTTGTATTGCTCTCTTCGATCAGCAATATATCTTTTTCAGATGTTTATCAGACCCCTATTTTTTACAATCTTTTAGACAATAAATTGGGTCTGCCTAAATCCTATCACCAGGCGTTCTTCTATTAAAAAGTTAAAAACTAATCCATGTCATTCTTGGAAATGAATTAATGTACTTCAAACCTAAATTTAGGTCAAACATATATGGATCATCCTAATATTCACCGACTGTCATACATGGCATTCCTTCTTTATGGGTTCAATTAACTTATACACCTTTTGCTCAGATCTTCATTTTCCACCATCCGATAGTTAACATTTGTGCCTGACACCTCATAGCTAAGTCTAAGAAACATATATTTCTAATTGCAGGAGATAAATCGATATAGTTGATACATGAATGACAAAGTGTTATCATCCTAGCGACAAATTGGTGGCAAGCTTCACCTTGGTACAAGGGGCCTCATCAAAAGACAACTTTCAGCAAAAACGGTAGATCATGATAGATCTCAATACCTAGATTTCGCACCAGTCTTCTGTGGAATCTGTGTAACCAATACAGATACACACAAACTCCACAAATTAAATGAAGCCCGTCTTTCACCATACCTAATAGTTAATAAAATAATGTATCCAATACATATGTACATATATGTGCACATGTGTCTGTAAAAATAAATGGATAGTCCTTTTTCCTTTTCATAAAGAGGTCGACAACGATCAAACTTCAGAAACTAGTCAATCATTCCTCAAGTAATGCATAATGATCATGACGGAAACTGAAGAACACTAATAGAAAAACATGCCAAATCAATCCATATGATAACAAACAATGACACGATCATAAGGTAAAACGGATCACACCCACTTAAAAGTTAAAAAGGGTTGGAGCCATAAGGAACCACTACACTACGTCATAGATAGTACAAAAGACTTACCTTGCAGGGAATTTACTATCTGCTCGTGCCTCAACACGCAACCACCATAGCATAACTTTGCACCCACAACTCCCAAGGGGCTCCACCACTGACGTATCCTTTAATAAGGATAATGGACTCTCGAGATCTTCTCCATCCTTACCAACTTCGTCTAAATCCTTAATCCATTCAGGCCTATCTGCTGTGTCCTCCCACACCAATCTTGCATTTAATATAAACCCAGCCCATTCCAGCTTTCTTGGTAGCACAACAGCCCTGTCACCAATATATCTAGCACTCCTATCCGCAAATTGTGACATATCGAGGGTATGCCAACCAACAAAATGGTTGGAAGAATTGCAAGCCGGCCCTTGAACAGGCAATTCGGAGGTCTTATCATCATTGTTCTCAACAGCAGGGAATTCTCGCTCCTCAGAACCCCCAGAATGTGTAATAATCCCAACTGAAACAGAGCCTACCCATTTCACATTCTGAATCTCATCAAATAACTCCATGCTATGCATGTTACTATCATCTGCAAACATGATGATACCATCTAACGTCTTCTCTCTAACTACCCTGCACATTTGGAAGGCCTTAAGTTACAGAATATTTCCTGCTAGTAATCACACAATGATATCCACCTTTTACCAAAACTAACACCCTAGATCAACCAAAATCTAATTATTTATTCAATCGTAATAAAATCATGGACACTATCAATATATACCTTAAAGCATGAAGCCTCATCCTCGACTCCAACTTATGCCGATCCTCCCACAGAACTGGCATCTTTTCATCAAATCCAATGTGAATAGTCTTCAGTCCCGCTTTAGAAATCAGCGAGGCTGTCTCATTGGTAACGCCGCCAGCTTCCACCACGATCCATATAAGATCATAGGGAACATTCATCAAAGAATGCATCACTCCAGTGAGATGAAGTGTCTGAAAAGTTCGAACATAGGTGGGTGTGATCACAATAACTGGTTTAGGCGTTTTGATACCATATAGAGATCTTTGCTCGATCTGAACCCTCTCAATTATCTTGTGCGCCTTCATCACCTCGGCAGGATCGGGATGTGGCCACGGCCGAATCAGTATCCCATGCCTCCCAACTACCACCCTACTCCCACCTCCCGTGGAAAAATTACCCTTGGGCGGCGGCGTGGCCGCTTCGGAGGAAGAAGATGAAGTATGGAGAGCGGAGAAAGTGGTAGAAGAAGGGGGTAATGGGGAGGAGGAAGTAGAAAACAAGAGAAAAAACAAAAGCCGAGAAAATCGAAAACCCAGCACTAAACTTATCAAACAGCAGATTCCGTGTAGGACCAGCCAGAAAATAGTCACCGGCGACTTCTTCCCGCCTTCCACCGCCCCGTCCAGCGGCGAAGGCCCGCCACGGAAGCTGTTGGTACGACGGTTCTGCTGCTGCAACGCCGCCAACTGCTTCATTTCGCCCCGCCAAAAACCCACCAACTCCCACAACTGTTTTCCAAAATGCAAATCAGGTGCAGAAAGAAAAACCCAATAGCAGAGTAGATATGAAGAAATGGGAACAAATGGGTCGTGAAAGGTTTGGTGGAGGAAATTAAATGAAGAGATTTCTTTCAGTTTACGATTCAATCGTTAGTTCAATGTCAGCTCCCAATTACAATTCATCGCCTTCTTCCCTATAACAACACAAAAATCAGGTGAAAATTTCGGACATGAATTGGTTGGTGATTGGAGGAGAAAATCCAAGGGTCCATCCGTTCATGAAATACACGTGTCAAATCGTCGGGGACAAGATGGAGGGTAAATTGGGGATTTCGTAGTGGGTTTAGGACTAATGCTTAACAATTAATTAATCTAATAATGACATTATTTAAGGAAAGTAGAAATAATGATGACCTGAGTTGTTCCCAGTTGATGTCAATTATCGAATGAGTTAAGACGTCAGATTCAATAATTATATTATTTTATCTACAAAATTAACATTAATTATTATTAAGAACGAAAAACACGTGAGTTTTTTTGTATAAAAATTAAATTTTAAGTTTTAAATATTTGAATATAAATCTTATTAAACAAATTCCTAAAAAATACTGAAATATTATTTAATGGTTATTCTTGATAATTAAAAAAAATCTAAGATTTACATATTTATTCTTGATTTTTGTATGTTTATATGTTTTTTAATCTATTTATTTCCTTGGTATAATTAAAATCATATCAAAAACTAAAAACAATATTTGTTCACATTTAATATCATATTAAATATACTCAAATTTGTCACGCTTCGTACTTTTTGGAACTTATTTAGAGCACTTAAAGAAAAATTATTTTTCAAAAAGTCAATTATTTTTACAATAACAACAACAACAATAATAATAATAATAATAAAAACTTATGATTATCCCCATCAATTCTTGCAACTTATTTGTTCTTTTTCGGTTAATTTAATTTTCTAATTATTTTCAAATCTTAAAAAAGCAAATTATATGATTTGTGGTTTAACAGAGCAACTTCCTACTTCGAATCTTCGATTATAGTTTTCTTTTTTCCTTTACTTTTTTTTTTTTGAACGGAAATTTTCCTTTACTTTTTTGTTTCACGTGAATTCTTACATTTTTTAAAATTAAAGACTCTCAACATTAGAATATAACTTACCAAATAAGAAAAATATTTAGGTCTACACATTTTTTGGGCTATATTTGGATGGATAAATTTGATTTGAATAGATATGATAAATATGGGAATATATTTTAAACTTAGATTCGATCGATATTGGGTTTGGTTAAATTAACAAAAAGGTGTATCTGAAAATCAAATCCATCCAAACAAATTATGTGGATTTAAAAAGTAGAATCATCTAAATTGGTTTGTATCTCTTTACTCTAGAGATCTTGCTACCAAATTTATCCATAAAATTTTCCTCAAATGTACATGTGAAAATTGGTTTCGGAGCTATGAGATATCAGAACAAGAGCAAGAACAAGAACAAGAGCAAAATCGCTTAAATGAAGTATGATGTGATGTACATGGTGACTGTGGTTCAGCTGCTCTAACTAGCATTTTGCGAAAAATTGTTTGACGTAGAATATTTTTAGATGACAAGAATGGTTCCTGCTAAGAATCATAGCAAGTTTTTCTTTTTTTTTAAAAAAATATTTATTATTGGACAATACAGTAAAATAATTTTGGTGTGTTGTTGACTAACCGTGTTCACCGCTTATGTGACACTTGTTGTGTATATAATTTTGATATGTTTCGTCACATCTACTGTGTGAGTGTCGCACAGAAATAAACAAAGTTGGTGAGAGCATATCAAAACTGTATAATAAAATATATGCTATAATTACAAATACTTAACCATTATGATGAATTATTAAGCCACATGCAAACCAAAAATCGTGCCCGTTATATTACATCATTGATCTTTTCAAATTTAAAAAAACGAAGAAACAAACAAAAAACAATGTAAAACCCTCTATGAATGGAGCAAACACATTCGATATTTAAAAAGACTTAATTTTACATAAAAGTTTTTATGTTTTCTTCCATTTTTCACAAGGATGATAATTTCGATTTGCCCCGACCATAACATTTTCACGAAGAGAGAATTTGTCTAGCGAATTGTAGCTAAAAACTGGAGAACCAACCCAAACCAGCCGGTGAAAATCGGATCGATTGAGCAATCGGTTTAAATCCACTCGTTCATCGGACAGGCTTTTAATGTAGGGTATATGGACCGGCCTGGGTCCGGATATTAATTAAAATGCAATTTTCCCTAATTTCTTTAGGATGATTTTCATATTTCATTTTACTTTACAGAGTAATTTGGAAATAAAATACATGCTCATTCATACTTTATAAAAAAAAAACATGATATTTTGGCACATTTTCTCATTGTATTTCAACTATGCACGTTCTGAAAAATGGGGTGGAGGAATTATACCCCTGCTTTTCGCCTCCGATCGTAATCAAGAACTGAGATGTGCCATTTCACCCGGCATAAATAAAGACCTCGTTTAATCTGATCGTTTTTTAGGCACCATAAGCAACACAAGTGGACAAGAAATAGCCGTTCTACAATAATACAATGGTGATGGCAAAACATTACAGCAAAAGACCTATTCGACAAAATTCGTAACGACTTTACCAACCAAATGTTTTCCATATACAGCTCCTTCAAACTTCTTCGCACCCCCCGTCTTCTGCACACATGTATCCATTGGTTCTATCGCAGCATCGAAGTTAGGCTGTCATGAAGAAAATCCACATAAAATGGAAATCTTGGTGGGAAGAGGAGAGATGACTTGCAAGGATAAACTCCCCATTCTATTCTTGTACTTTCTGAAAACTGTTGGGATGAGAGTTACCTCATAGAAGTACGCAACACAAACACGATAGTTTGGAGAGTTGTTGATGACTTGATGGAGCGTTGATTCGTATAGACCATTTGTTAGAATCTGCCATTTTTCAGAAATTATCTTTCGGTGAACAATTTGTATATTTAGGATGGAGTGTATGCTGCAGCATACAAAAGTTTCCGACTGATCGCTAGTGTGTTTGAGGTAAGGGTGTACCTTAAGCATGTCACCAATGTTACAAACAAAAGTGCCAGGAATTGGCATTGCTGATATCCATTCTCCCTCACTGTTTCTCACCTTTAATAAACCAAACAGCTCAATTAACATGCTAAAGAGAAATAAAACAAAGAGAAGAACATACCTGAAGGGCAGTTATATCGTCATCTTGATTGACTAATGTCAGTAAACCTGAAAAAAAGAATCATAAATTGAGAGAGGCTAAACAAGAGGATAAAAAAATAGATATCTAACAATAAAAAACATTACCGTAGTCAGTGTGAGCTCCACTAGATTCATTCAAATGGCAGACGAAGAAAAATTAATTAGCAGTAAACCAAGTGAAAGAAGATGAAAAATTAATATCAAAACCTTCCTCACCACCCAATGTCATTCTTTGGCATTTCTTGTCCATGTGGATGAGAGCCAACAGGATATCCGATTATGCGAAAAACCCAAAATGGATCTCCTGCTCTACTCCCTTCGAACGCATCCATTGATCCACCCAGGGCTAGAGCAATGCCCCTCATTATCTTTCGAGACAGATCTATAAACTCATAATATGGTGATTTCATATAGATTGTTAGACAAAAAGATTCAGGAACAGAGTATGGAACTTTATTGAACAAAGTACCTGTACAAAGGTTGATGTAGTCCTCCATTAAATTTTTAAAATTCAGAGGATCATTTGGCCTGTGTACATACAGGTTCAATACCAAACAGTCACGGATATGAAGTTAGTCTCACTTCAAATTGTTCAGCAACCAACTCAAATCAAACAGGCAGAGTGGGTGCTTAACAAAAAGATTTACCGTAACAATAGAATTGCAATGGGTTTCTTAGTAACATATGGAAAACCCATTGTTATGTTAACTATCTTGGGCAAATCTGCAAGCGTTATTGAGGTTCATAATGGCAATCTTAAAACTTACACACAATTTTAAAACTCAGTCATGTACAAGTTTAAATATAAAATTCTCCAAAGCTAAATAACTTAATTTGAAATTACATGTCCTCAACAAAGTTTGATAAGGGGTAAATCATCAAAACATATGAAATAAACTATTCTTTGCCAATAATTTAACAGCTTAAACTGAACTTTATATACCACTTGTTTGATCCCTCCATAACTTTGCCAAGAGCACCATACATTCCAGGTTTTACTTCCTTATAGCACTGTTATTCACAAACAATATTTAAGTATTAATCTCAGCCATAGTTACTAAAAGCACAAGGTGCATGGGTATCGTATAGCCAAGGAGCACACATCTTATTTAGTAAGATATCCACAGGTATCATATGATAGAATATAAGTATCTGCAAAGCAAATTATCACATATAACAAAATTACAAACTAATGAATAATCATAAAACAAAAGCCACGTCATTTGTCAGAGAAAATGAATAATATCATCCTGAATTTCATCTTGAAAAAATTCCTCGACATCTTATTAGTGCCAAGAATAATTTAGGGCAAATTTACTTTTCCTCCCCATTCCCATTCTCAACTTTCTCCTCACTCCTCATCCTTTTTTTCTTTGTTTAAACTCCCCATTTTACTAAAAGTTTTCAAAATCATCCTTAATTCATTGATTTTGGTACGTGACATTGTTATACCTATCGAGCATATTCTTAAAGACATAAAGCCTCAAGACATACAGCTACGCAAGGTTTCCAGCCTATATGACATGTTCAAATAATCGATTTTTTTTATAAAAGGTCCATCATGCTTCCGTATAATAAATTAAATCTTTTACCTCTTTGACCAGAATGCCACCGGGTTATATCCACCGAGTTTTACAGACTGCTCCTCACAGTCCAACAACACGATCGCAACCGATGGTTTCTGATGCTGAAGAACAGTCCAACCACACGATCGCAACCGATGGTTTCTGACGCAGATTCCTTCAGCAGCACTTGGCACAATTTTAATTCGTTTCCTACGTTAAGGTGTAAAGGAAAAGATAAAATTTTGAAAATAATAGAGAAGAGAGGCTGGAGCAAAGATTTTCTTTATTCAAACACAAACATTTATTATTACATAGTAACCTCCTGTGGAAGAGAAACTTGTTTAGCTACAATGAACTTACAAAACACATAAACTAGAAAGAGGAATATTACAATTTTTTGAAAGAAATTGAGGAAATGTTCGATGATCTCAACTTCCTTCTTCTTGCCTTTTATAGAAGGCTTCTTCGGATTTCAAATCTTGATAAACCTTTACAGCTTGCATCTGGACCACTTTCTATAGTGGTTGAGTGGTCCCTCCACTTTTGTATTTTTCCTAGATCATAAATCTAGAAATAACTTGTTCTTCTGATTTGATCTTCTGGCATAAATAGTATATATATGTCTGGATCATATCAGCTGATATCTCGTTCCCTGCTTCTTTCAGCACTTGATATAGCTTTTTGAAAACCTTCAGTGATTTTCTTGTAACTTTGATTCTTCGTTTGGAAACTTTGAAAATTGTTTTATACATATTCATTGTTTCCAGCTTTGTTTATTTTTCTGGTTCTCATTTACTCTTTATTTATAGATGTAATTAGGTCCAGATTCTCTTGCTTTTTAGTGGGTTAGTCGTCTGCCCACTAATTTTTGTCTTTTTATTGGATTTCTTTTATCTTTAAAGATAGGAAATCCAATGTTCTTTGTCCTTTACTACCGATTATTGATGGTACTTTAAAAAAGGATCACCATGTGAGTGGAATGCAAGGATCATCAATAATCGATGGTAAAGGACAAAAAACATTGGATTCCCTATCTTTAAAGATAAAGGAAATCCAATAAAAAGACAAAATTTAGTGGGCAGACGACTAACCCACTAAAAAGCAAGAGAATCTAGACCTAATTACATCTATAAATAAAAAGTAAATGGGAACCAGAAAAATAAACAAAGCTGGAAACAAGAATATGTATAAAACAATTTTCAAAGTTTCCAAACTAAGAATCAAAGCTACAAGAAAATCACTGAAGGTTTTCAAAGAGCTATATCAAGTGCTGAAAGAAGCAGGGAACGAGATATCAGCTGATATGATCCAGACGCATATATGCTATTTATGCCAAGAGATCAAATCAGAAGAACAAGCTATTTCTAGATTTATGATCTAGGAAAAATACAAAAGTGGAGGAACCACTCAACCACTATAGAAAGTGGTCTAGATACAAGCTGTAAAGGTTTATCAAGATTTGAAATCCGAGTTTTAAATCCGAAGAAGCCTTCTATAAAAGGCTGGAAGAAGGAAGTTGAGATCATCAAACATTTCCTCAATTTCTTTCAAAAAATTGTAATATTCCTCTTTCTAGTTTATGTGTTTTGTAAGTTCATAGTAGCTAAACAAGTTTCTCCTCCTCTTTTACTGGACACCCTAAGGTAGGAAACGAATTAGGGTTGTGCCAAGTGCTGCTGAAGAAATCTGCGTTAGAAACCATCGGTTGCGATCGTGTGGTTGGACTGTGAGGAGCAGCCTGTAAAACTCGGTGGATATAAACCGGTGGCATTCCAGTCAAAGAGGTAAAAGATTTAATTTATGATGCGGAAGCATGATGGGTCTTTTATAAATAAAAAAAAAAATTTGATTATTTGAACATGGCATATAGGCTGAAAACCTTGCGTAGCTGTATATCTTGAGGCTATATGTCTTTAAGAACAGGCTCGATAAATATAACAATGCCACGTACCAAAATCAATGAATTAAGGATGTTTTTGAAAATTTTTAGTAAAATGGGGAGTTTAAACAAAGAAAAAAAGGGATGGGGAGTGAGGAGAAAGTTGAGAATGAGAATGGGAAGTTAAAGCAAATTTGCCCTAAATAATAAGGGTATTTTAGGGAGTTTGGGCAAAGTTTTTGAGGTGTATAGAGCATAGTTGTCAAAGACGAGCATCATTCGCCTTGAGGCGAGAGGCGCCACTAGGCATGGGCATTGCGCCTGGGGCGGCCTCAGGCGCAACGATTCACAAAGGCTAGCCCAGGCGCGTGCTTGGGCTCGCCTTAGAAAGGCTCTCGAGGCGCGCCTGAGTTGCTTTTTTTAAAAAACAAATTCATTAACAGAGAAGTTGCATTTTGAAAATGCAACTTCTCTGTTTTTTTTAATAGTAACTTAAAATGTAAAAGCCCAAACCAACCCCGAACGTAACTTCTCAGGATGATTGAAGAATTTTAATTGTGTTACTTATTGTTATGAACTTATTAATTAATTGTTGTTTTGTATAACATTGTGACTTAATTATTTCATATTTT
Organism: Primulina eburnea; assembly: GCF_022965805.1. Taxonomy (NCBI): domain Eukaryota; kingdom Viridiplantae; phylum Streptophyta; class Magnoliopsida; order Lamiales; family Gesneriaceae; genus Primulina; species Primulina eburnea. The sequence goes on along the minus strand of NC_133102.1, from coordinate 44,854,161 downwards.
AATATATTATTCTAAGATAAGTATATTTTAAAAAAAAATTAAAAATGTGCGCCTTGCTTCGATAAGGCGTGCGCCTCGCTTTGCGCCTCAGGCTCCAGAGCCCTTGTGTGCCTCAATACGCCTTGCGCCCTTGACAACTATGGTAGGGAGTTAGGATAAAAAAAATTGGATTTGGGGATTTAAAACCTATTTTCCCAATAATTTACAACATCGTTGGTTAAAACTGTTTGCCAGCACAACATTCCAAAGATGTCACTCAAAGCAAGAAGCAACATTCTTGACTCATAAACAATAGAGTAAACAAGAATCAGCATTCTCGATACAAGTTATAAGACATAATCCTGGAAGTGTCAATGGGGAATGGATCAGCACCAAACGAGTTTAAAACTAAGGTATGTCTGATGAACAGTTGGACCAACCAAGCAACACTTAATAGTGAAAAGGTGTATAAAATCTCAACCTACATCAATGGCTTCATGCATATCAGGTACGCCTTTCGTTATATTCTCACCGACTCGTTGATATCCTCTGTATTCAAAAGGGCATTTTGAGTAAAAAAAATTGTACTGATCATGTCAAAGTCAAACCTCAGTCGTTACTCACACGACATTGTTATTGCATTCCACAAACCTGTATCCAGTTGCTGCAGATAGTTTAATCTTTAGCTTCTCTTCATACGGTAAATTAAAAAAATGGTGTGCTACACTTCTAACTTCTTTAAGGTAAGAGTCAGGGATACCATGTCCCTTCTGCAAAATAAAAGACATTGACGTAAGAATTCAAAGGCTACAACCATTTTCCTTTTCATAAAAAACTTTATATCTTCAAAACCACTATGATCTCATTTTTTCCTAAAAACTCGTTTTCACATCCTAACATGATCATGGCTGTTAACTAAATTTTCACTTCTCCTATAAATAAGATATTATTATGTTATATTTTAACACAGATAATAACCCTGAAAATAAGTGGCCGACACCTCATACACTCAATACATGTTAATAAGCAGCCATCCACTTGGATCAATAAAAGTGAATTCTCAAACTGATAGCCAACTCCTCAATATCAGCATTTGAACGAATTAGCTAAGCCAGAGAACCAAGGACCCATGTATTAAAGCTGGAAATAGAGCCAATGAAGAATACATGAATGGTTGCAGATTTCTTTAGTTGACATCCCAGCCAGACGGGGAATCCATCCAGATTATAAATCCCACAAAAATTTAGTTGTACCCCCAAACTTTGAATGTAAGTACAAAACAAAGGTTACTTACAAATCTAATGTTGGGAGGGCTTACCCAGGGTAACATCCTAGCCTCCCTAATGTGTTTTTAGATACCCCAGTTATATCATAGACAGATTTCTTCAGTATAAATTTTAGCCTACCCGGTCAGTGACTTGACAGTCGAAATGGTTTATCTGATACCATTTTCTAATGTATTTGTGGCATACCCTTCGGCTAATTGCCGGACACCTAATTGGAGAAAAAGTAATGGAGATTGAAGAAGGTTAAGTGGTTTAGTAGCTGTGTGGTTTCATTTTCGCATCCCATCAACAACAAAAGAATCACAGGATATCGCCGCAACAATGAACTGTGCTTCTTTACGTACGGAAAGAAAAATACAGCTCATTTCCCAGTAAATTTCTGAACACGAGGATTGAGCCAAACAAACAAAAACAAAGATCATCACATAACCAGATCAAACTGAGAAAATTACCACATAAAAGAACCCAGCTTCGCGACAAGCCTGGTGTAATTGTTGAACGACTTGGGCTACACCTCCATCTAGAGACATGTTTGGATCATCCCATTTCTCCATCAGAGGACTGATATCTGTTCCATAATTTTTTTACAAAAAAAAAAAATTTAGCTCCCTTTAAGATGCCAGTATACTCTTATTAGCTGGCATGATCGAATCTTCTTCGATTTTAAAAAAATAGAACTTAGCAGTGGAACACGGAAACAGAAATCGAGAGAGGAATTGGCAACAAACACATTTTAGAATTCGATAAAATTTATTACCGATCAAGGGGATGGATTTGAAGTCCGTGGCCATGGAACTTCTGAGTTCTGAGCGCTCGGTGCTTGGCTTCTCTTTTACTGAAGCAAACGAATCAGACTGGAAAAGATTGCTTGATTCTGACTCGGGTGATTCCTGTGGGCCTTTTTACACTGGGCCAACTCATTACATTATTGGGCGGGCTTTTTATCTATCTGAAGTCCGTGAGAAAGTCTATTTAATGATTTTTTTAAAAGTTTTTTCATTTAATTGATTTTTATTGAGTTTCATAAAAAAAAATGGCAAATTTGTCATTTGTTATAGATTTTTCATAAGAGTTTTTAATTTTTTTCATATAATTATGTCGATTTGTATCTTTAATTATATATTATTATTTTTTAAAAAATTAGAAGTTATTTGACAAAAATAAAATCTATAAATTGAATCATTATTTTTATATTATTAATTATTGTATATATTATGACACATTTTGAAGATTAGAGAAAGTGAGAGAGAGTGGAGATGTGAAAGAGACAGAGAAATAAGTGAGTTAAATTTTAAAAGTCCATCTAAATTTTTAGATTGAACCAACTACATTTTTTTGACAATTTATAGTGTATATTAGACTTTAATATTTGTATATCAATGAATAATTCATTTAGTTATTAAAAGTTAATTGACATTTCGAATAACTATATAATCTTTAAAAATCAACGTTGAACATCACGTGACTTTTAAAACTCTACAAAATATATTTTGAATAACACTTGATACGTCTATTGAGTATATGAAAATTTTGATTGAAAACTTCTAAACTTTTAAAATCTAAAAAAGTAATTAAAATTCATAAAATCTCCTATAATACACAACCTTAATTCACATAAAAAATCTGGCAGCACTATTCAATAATATTTAAAAATAAATAAAACAAATTTTATGAATTTTTTTATAAAAAGATAAAAAAAACAAAAATTATAATATTTTATAAATTTATATTAAAGAGCTTCTAACTATTTTTTTAAAAAAAAATACCATTTTTCCTCGTTTGCATTCACTTGATATGTCCCTCAAGCATCCCATTGTTTAAAAAAAATACCATTTTTCCTCGTTTGCATTCACTTGATATGTCCCTCAAGCATCCCATTGTTTATGGGAATATAGCTCTTTATTTTGTAAATAATTTATTTTGAATTTTGATCTTTTAAGTAATTAAATTTGGTATTTGTCTTGTTGGTGTTGAGGTAGAGTGAGTCTCATGTGAGACCGTCTCACGGATCATAATCTGTGAGATGGGTCAACCCTACCCTTATTCACAATAAAAAGTAATACTTTTAGCATAAAAAATAATACTTTTTCATGGGTGACCCAAATAAGAGATCCGTCTCACAAATACGACCCGTGAGATAGTCTCACACAAGTTTTTGCCGTTGAGGACCTGAGGTAGGGCAAAAGCATTTATGATATGAAGTCAAATATTTTTGTGTGATAACGGATATTGTTGAATATCTGACATCACGTTCAGTTTGAACTGGACGATGAAAATTTTGATTAACAATAACACAAACTCTTGTTCTTTTACCTTCTTTCATGCGAAATGTTGATATTTCCCCTTCCAGTCGAATAGAAACTATTAAAATAAATGCAAGCAATAGCTCGTTGCTGGCTTCTAAATCAACATCTTAGATCAATAGAATTCAAATTCAAGAAATAGCAAAATTACAAGGTGAAAGACTCAATCTTGATTTAGTTACTAAAATTAAAAATTGTTGAACTTACCCGATGATTTTAACCGTTATCTTTAATTTATCAAACAAACGAGTTTTGTCCCGAAGATTTAAGAAATTACTTTAAATAAAATACAAATAATAGCTCACATTTACAAATTTAAACAACTTTGGTTGGAATTTCCATACTAAATGTCACCATATAACATATAAATATTGATATATCTATTCGTATTATTAAAATAAATATCTTTTTATGAAATTTAATTTGGTGAAGTCACAATTAATATTATCAAGAATATCCTTATATGATTTAAAAACTATATTAAAAAATATATATTCCTCGTATGCTTCCATAACTAATTTATAAGATAGTAAGATATATAATTATTGTCTTTTTGCTCGTTTATATAGTTGAAATAATTATATAAACACGATAATTTTAATTATTTTCAAATAAATGATTTTTCCTTAATCTAAAAATAAAAATATGTATAAAAAGTATGATTTAATTTTAAAAGATAGATAAAGATAAATTTGCAAGATTCGAAAAGAAATATTAATTTATTGGATAAAAGAAATCATCAATAACTTATACAATAATTTAAACTATCTATCAAAATATTTATCTATCTTATTTATTTTCGTATAATAAGATTGTGGTATAAAAGAACTTTTTTGTTAATTGTAACTTAATTGTTTTTTCTAAGAGTGAGTCTCTTTTAAGACGATCTCTCGAATTTTTATCTGTGAGACGGGTCAACCCTACCGATATTCACAATAAAAAGTAATACTATTAGCATAAAAAGTAATATTTTTTAATGGATGGCTCAAATAATATATCAATATCACAAAATACGACATGTGAGACTGACGCACACAAGTTTTTGTTTTTTTTTTAATATATAGCGTTCGAGGAAAAAAAGATTTTATACTCTATATATATATATATAAAGCAATGCTTTATTATAAATTTAGTATTCTATTATATCATGTAAATACCCGCTTAATTTATTAAATATATAATAATAAATATATAATGAACATGTTATTTAATGTGAAATTTTTTTATTTATTTTTTACAATTTAAATTTGAATATGACGTCATTTGAAAATATAAATTATATTTAGATATCTGCATTGATTTATAATTTCATTTAATTTATATTACAATTTCGAGTTTTTGTGTTATTTTTACATGTTAAGTTCTTTATACTTTCAAAAATATTAAATAAATATATAAAATTTATGTTTGACAACTTTTAAGTAAACATTGTAATTATGAATTTTTGATATTTTGATTGTTTGTAAATTGATATTATTATTAGCATAAATACTTGTTAGCAGGTTTAAAAATAATTTAAATTTTAATCAGAATTTATTCAGCTGATAAATGATCAAAAAAAATTGTTTTTGAATATTATATATGTATTTTTTAAAAAATTTGATAGATTAAATAATATATGATTTTAAAAAAATATATTTAATTAATAATAATTCCACTTAATCAATATATCGAATACAATAATAAATAAATAAGTTTAATGACAAAATTTTGTCACTTTCAATTAAATATATCACAAAGAATATAAAAAAAATTATATAATAATTTGTTATAATAATATTTAAATTTCAATATATTTATTATATAATATGAATAATTTTAAATAATTATAAAACAACTTCAAACTTTTCATAAAAGGGAAAAAAAACCAAGTTGGGACATTGCCGGCAAACTCACGTGTTTTCCCCGCGAGGAGACTTATAGGGGCGTGGTTTGCACGCAAGCATTAGAAGAGAAATAATGAGAAAAGTCATATTGATTTTCATCCACACGATTCAATGAGATCCAATCTCAACCGTCTCTTCTCTCTTCGATATAAATCGAGCACTGCCCTGAAGTTGGAGAGTCTGCTGCTTATCTTGTCCTCTGTGAAAGAATTTACGCACAAGGGTAATTTTTATATTTGGAGAAGGATGTCTGGAGGTATAGCTCGCGGCCGCCTCATCGAGGAACGCAAATCGTGGCGCAAAAATCACCCTCATGTTCGTTTTTTTTCCCGGGTGGGGTGGGGGATTTTTTTATGTGGGTTCTTTGATTGTTGTTTTTTTTTTGTTGGGCTTGTGTAAATTTTTGTTTTTTTAGGGTTTTGTGGCTAAACCTGAGACTCTTCCTGATGGTACTGTGAACATGATGGTTTGGCACTGCACAATCCCTGGTAAGGCCGGGGTAAGTATTTCGTACTTCGATTTTTCATTTTGTTGCTGGTTATTTTTTTTAGTCTTTCCTTTTTTTCGTTTTGAGATGCATTTACTGCTGTTTTGACGGCATATAGGGTGTCAAACTTTTTTGAAATTTCAGGTTTTCTGGAGGAAAATAACTATGTTCTAAGCATATGTAGCAGTAGCTTAATTCTGTTTAGAACCGGAAGTCACAGTTTGTTTGCTAGTATTTGTGGCACCTAGACTAGGATCTCAATTGATTTTGGCTATTAAAATAGTCTCTTGTGCAAATTTTTTGATTTTCTTAAGAAAATAGTCTGGATGAAGTTGGAAGGTCAACAGTCTGTCTTGTGAGTTTAGTTTAGCACAAAAATCAATACCTTATTGTTGGCGTTGGATGTGACACTTTCCTGTATTTTCTCATGGCACTTGTGTATTAAATTCTGTCGGTGGAACTCTTGGGATCTCATGGTCCTTAGTCATAACTAGATTCGTTCTTAGTGATGGAAAATATTTGCAGCGGTGACAATGTGACAATGGAAAATATTTGATAGACAGATTGCCAGAATTGCTAGATGTACTTTTGCTCTGATCAGGATGGGCTTGAAGATGATGGTTAATGATCTTAAATTAGAGTTTTTTGGTATCCAGTATCTGAAATATAAAGTTGTCCACCTTGTAAAGAGGCATCAAAGAACCAATTATGGGATGTGTTGTTTCAGCAACTGAACTTGAATCGGTTTCTGCTTCTTCTTTTGTATGAATATGATGTATGTTTTCTCCCTTTATGGGTGGGATATGGCATAATTCGGCTATCTGTCTTCTCATTTCTTACTTAAAAGTTTGAAAACAGAATTATCTTTCTAGAAACTGTCGAGGTTGCTACGTAGTGCGTTTGGTATCTCCGCAGTGCTTGGCAACTTTGTCTTCACTTGATTCTATTAGCCTCTTTTATGTATTAATAATAAGGTAGTTACGATTTGGGGTGCTGTTTGTCTCACCTATCTTTGCTCTATGCTTGAATAAAAGAAGCATTTAGCATGTTTGCACATCTTTTTTTTAACTCACTTAAATGGCAATGGTTTAATTTTGTACTGGAAATCAAGCCCACATTTTGCATGTGTGCAAAGACATTTTATAAATTACAAAATCACTTTGTTGTTTTAGTAACTCTTGATTAATTTTTTAAAAATAGAAAATAAAATTACATAAGTTTTTTGATAAAAAATTTCGATGAAACTGTTACTTTTTTCGTTTAACGTGAATTTTAGGAATAGACATTTAGCAATTACACATTAAATTATAAAAGGTGATGATATTTTAGGTAACACATTTTAGATACAGTTATAAGTATTGAAGCTGGTTCACAAAACATAATTTACCAAACTATTATTTTTATTTGCATGTTTGTCAGTCATTTGAGTTTGGATGAGTTGAGGTTGGGATTATTTTTGTCAAGCCCGATCATATTTATTCTTTTTCTTGTGGTTGAGGTTGGGATTATTTTTATATATATACTTCGGAGTTTCAACGCCAATATTATGAAATGCTCGTTCTGAATAAATTGAGAGCGATGAACCGTGATTAGCACTATTTAATAATTGATGGTCTCGCAGACGGACTGGGATGGTGGTTATTACCCTCTCACGATGCAGTTTAGTGAAGATTATCCTAGTAAGCCACCGAAATGTAAATTTCCCCAAGGTTTTTTCCATCCAAACATATATCCCTCTGGAACTGTTTGCCTCTCAATTCTCAATGAAGATAGTGTAAGTATATTTCAATTGCTTTCTATTATCAATCATTGATTAATGCTCATTTCAAATATAAAACAACTTGTTTTCCCCACCTCTTTCTTATATATATTTATAGGGCTGGCGACCAGCCATCACTGTGAAGCAAATCTTGGTTGGCATTCAAGATTTGTTGGATCAACCAAATCCATCTGATCCAGCACAAACTGAGGGTTACCATCTGTTTATTCAGGTATTAGATATATAAAAAAAGGTTGTCGTTGTCTCCATTTGCATTTCTTTCACTTCCCTTAAATTTTTTTAAAAAAAATATTTGCATTGACCAATTATACTTGGGTGTAATTATTCAAGAATAGTATTGCAGAACATCTGTTTTTGGTTGTGAATTATTGTTATCACGTACTGAATTGCAACTTGTTGGTTTCCATTTTGTGTGCTGATCGTATAGATATTTCATAGCACTTAGTATTCTATTATCTCAGCCATGTTATGTCATTGTTATCACCTGCCGAATATGCTTCTTCCCCGCCTCCCACCCCCCCCCCCCCCCCCCCCCCCCCCAATTTGTGGACTGATTCCATAAACATTTCTTGTTAATTTGATCTTAAGCCCTCCTGTTCCCCCTCGATTCAATTCATTGATACCTTATTGTATATTTCTGGAATTATTTGGTGATCAAGAATTCCTCGTCGTAACACACATGCAGGACACAACAGAATATAAGAAGAGGGTTCGACAGCAGGCGAAGCAGTACCCTCCTCTTGTCTAAATACAAGTTTGTTTTAATTTCCAATTTGAACCAAATACTGTGGAATGTTACTATGGATTGGAACTTGCCATGTTGCCAGTCGATTCATGTTAGTGGTATATTCACTTGTCGAGATTTAATCTTTAACAAGCTTCTCCAAACTGTGTGTAAACCATGGTGTTGGTGTTGGACAATTGACGATGATTTGTATTGCCTTTTGTCCATTGTGTTCGACTATTGTGTTTTATTTTGTGTGATACTCGTACGTGTGTCGAGAAAAAGTATTCTATATTTAATTTAATATAAGTTATTTTAAATACCGAATTAAAATTTTTAATGTAACTATATTTATCATATCTAATATTATCACTTTTTTTTCAAATCCTTGAAATTATCAAAATATTTATCACTCTATTCTTTAACCTCGGATTTACAAAAAATTAGCATAAATAAATTTCTTTCTAATTATGATTATTAATTAGATTTCTAAAGATAATTAATTAAATTTAAAAATATTAAAACAAATATATTTATGTTAGAAATTGTGAACAACTCAAGTTCAAAATTCTAGTCAGACACAAAACACAAAAACTTATGTGAAACGGTCACACGGGTAGTATTTTGTGAGACATATTTCTTATTTGGGTCATCCATAAAAAAATATTACTTTTAATGTCAAGAATATTATTTTTTACTGTGAATATCGGTAGGGTTGACCCTTCTCACAGATAAAGATTCGTGAGATCATCTCACAAGAGATCTACTCTAGAAAAAATTCGTATTCGAACATAAATGAATGTGTTGTTCATATAGCACCGAGAAAGGTTATTTCATATGATCAGCTAACTTCTCATCGTGAATCAAGTAATTTGTGCTTGGTTTCTTCCAAATGGTTTCGTGGGCCGATGTTTGATCAAGTTTTCAAGTGTTCGACTATGAAAATTGTTGAAGGTGTGAATTAGTAATTATATTGATTATAACATCAAACCTAATAGAATATGTCATGTAGCAGTGAGTGTGAAATTGTGTGAACATATGTATTCACTCGACAGAAACAACCATGCCATGTACATTGTAGGGAACCCCTGCCAAATTAATAAGCTGCCAATATTTGTGGCTGTTTAGTACAAAATCATCTGAGAAAAGTTTTAAATATTTTGTGGTCCAAGATTTTCAATGCTACTATCTTGAAAATAGTGATCATTATGAACATAGATTGTGAGGCATTGACAAACAAATTATACTATTAGTTTTTCGATATTTATTTAGTCATTGTTGTTCTTGCTGAAAAATGATTTACCTATGTTTTTCCAACAATTTGTTATCAAGTTACATAAGAGTGATAATTGATTATGTATGCTTTACTTGAAGAGTTAGTCTCATGTGAGACCGTCTCACGGGTCATAATCCGTGAGACGGGTCGACCCTACCCATATTCACAATAAAAAGTAATACTCTTAGCATAAAAAGTAATACTTTTTCATGGGTGACCTAAATAAGATATCCGTCTCGCAAATACGACACGTGAGACCGTCTCACACAAGTTTTTGCTTTACTTGAATATATTTTTGACATATTCTTTCAATTTTTTTTGTAAAAATGTCGTTTAAATTCATAACAACATAATTAAATTTGATGTTGTTGATGGATTTTTTTCTATAATTTCATCATATTCCTCGGTTTACATCTTAAGCTTTGAAGTCATACCTGAAAAGAATATTTTATTTTTTTATTATTGTTTTTTTTTTGCTAAATTGATATTAATTTAAGATTTTGTCTTTCTAAATTATAAGATCGTGTTTGATTTATTTCTAATTGATAAGATTATGGCTGATTTATCTTTAGATATTATAGGATTTGTTTTTAATAATATTTTTATTTTAAAGATATTTTATCCTTGTTTAAAAGAGTTTTATGTAATGAAATCTTGTTTCAATATTTTATAGAACTCTTTTATGAATTGTTTCTAGATCAAGCATTGAATATAAATATGGGGGACTCACGACCGCGAAGAGAGAGTTAGAGAGAAGAGAGTCCTTTTTGTGGGAGTTTTTCGTGTGTGCCTTTTCGTGGGGTTTTTCAGAGAGTTGTACGGGAGAGTTTTTCGCAGATAGAAAATCACAAGAGTCTAACATATATTTGCTCTGCAGTTTTTATATGATCTGGTGATCGTTTTATTGTGCAGCTGCTGAAATTTTCTGTGATCGGGTGATCACTTTTGTAGGAGTTTTTGATGAGTCTTTTGGTGTGAGCTTTTGATAGGATGGGCCGAGGAGTTCTTCCATAGAAGAAAATTACTAGAGCCAAGCCTATTTTGATGCGAATCTTTTTTGTGTTCGGTTGATCACTTTGTGCATCTGGTAAAATTTGGTGTTTATTTATTAAAAGTTTATGTGTGTGTTAAACAATCAATTTCCGCTGCATGTTGTGTGCTCGTGTTGACAACACCAAAGCACAACACTAACTTCTGATACACACTATAATTTATCTCATGCATGTTTATGATCAACAGCCCCCTTTCAATATCTAATGAATTACAATAAACAGTCGAATCGAGACACACAACGCTAGATAAAAGAAGTTAGATCATTTCACTTTTGACATGTCACACCCCGCAAGTTTTCATGAGAAACAACATGGATTTATCACATTTGCATTTCCTCAACTTCAATTGAACCGATTTATGATGTACAATTCGAAAATTCTTATCAATAACAAGATAGTGAGAGGAAGGAAAAGAAGCGACAAAATAAATTCATACTCGAGCCGATTAACGTGGAATTTAAGTTAGTCTACGCAGTGTGGCCGGATTAAAAATCGGAGATTCCGTAAAAGTCTTTTTGAATGGTTTGGTACAATCTAGTGATGAAATTAATAATAATACCGTTAGGTACAACCTACGGAATCATGCTAAATTATAATATCTAACATGGTACCGGCATAGTTCGAGAAATAGTCAGCTATAATTATTTTTGTCGAGAAATAATATATATCAATCTCCATCATCATACGGGTTAACTTCAACTTACAAGTATCAATCGACTCATATGGTGGATGATATATTAATAACATAGCTATCCGAACTTAAATATCGTAACATCTGAGTTGAACATAAAATGATGTAAAGATATTGAATTTCATCGTTCGTATCAAACTATATCCTAACGTACAGCCCCCAAAGATGTATCGAACTATTCACATTTAAATCTTACATGCGTGAGTCGTGATTTTTAACTTGTGAAAATCAAATGTAAGAATGAATGAATTTTGATGTGAAATTATCCATTGATTAATTGTCTCACTTTTTCCCAAAAAAAAATTGCATATTGAGCATTTGTCACTTCCGGATCAATTTGAGAAGTTTGTGACGAGTATTCGTGTGAATTTTGAAGTTTCTGAATTACAAGGACTTTGGTGATATTTTCTAGAAATATGGTACAAATAAGAATATGTGTCATACTCGTTAGTTTACAAGCTCGTGACTTTGAATTTTATTTGGCCAAAATTTATGTGAGACGGTTTTACGAGTCGTATTTTGTGAGACGAGTCTCTTATTTGAGTCATTCATGAAAAAATATTACCTTTTATACTAAGAATATTACTTTTTATTGTGAATATCAGTAGGGTTGACCCATCTCACAAAAAATCTACTTCTTTTATTTTACAGGTCGCAACTACTATAGTGGAAAGAGCATTTTCAGCTATGAATATCCTGAAGAAAAATTTTCGTAATCGAATGTGAGATGAATATCTAAATGATATTTTAATTATTTATAATGAAAAATATATTTCGTAGCTTATGGAATGAAATTAATATTATTAATTATTTTCAGAAATGTCAAGTTGTAAGGATCGATAACATCTCATATTCACTCGTATAGTTTTTGTTACAACAAAGAATGCACGATATTACTCTGTCTTCACAACATAGCAGCCACCTCCTACAAATTATTAATGAAAAACGTATATTATCTTAATCTTAAATCTTAAATACACTAATTGTGCAATTAATACGTGCCAAACACTCTTTGGACCGCTCCGCCGCTTCGTATTATGTATTAGTCTTAATTTATCTTCTTTTATTTCTTATTGCGTCGACCCATCATTGAGTCAACTTTTGGTTACATAGGAAATTAGGAACATATTTTATAAAGGGGAAAACATTAGTATATACTCATTATTAATGATAATTATTGCTCGGGGCAGATAAAATAAATATCTGACTAATAGAAACGATTTAAAAAGAGCATAGAAATTAAATCATACCAAAGAAAAATGCGGCAATGTTTAAAAAATAATAGAAATTAATGTATACTCGAGAAAATAGGAAGAGAGTCATCTTATAAAAATTGTAAATTTTTGGATAAAAACAACTAATTAATATTATTTTGTGAGACGAGTCAATCCTATCAATATTCACAAAAAAATAATATTTTTAACATAAAAAGTAATATTTTTTCATAGATGACTCAAATAAGAGATCTGTCTCGCAAAATATGACTCGTGAGACCGTCTCACACAAGTTTTTGCTCAAATAATAACATAAGAATTATTTATCATAAAAATATTCGTGCCACAAAAAAAAAAAATTATGTTGCTATATAAGTATAATTTGAATATTAATTTCACATATTGAGATTTCTAATATATCGAATCTTAGTGGCTTAATTGTCACCGGATGTATATGTTACATTAACCAATAAATATATTTTTTTCTAATATTTTTTTGATAATTAATTTAAGTCTAATATATATCTATAAAGTTCATATTAAAAATTACACAGAATGAAGTTTAATACTAAGTAGTAGGACTTATTTATTTATTCATACAAAATATCCAATATTTTAATCGAATCTTTTTATCCGTTTCTTTCCCAATATCGCTTTCAGACAGCGAAACAATAATATAAAAAAAAAAAAAAAAAAAAAAGGACCGAGCTATTTATTTGCAAATAATCGATAAAGATGGATTCTCTCAATTTATCATTCGAATAGGAAGTGATGAATTAATTTAGCATAATATATGTTACTATTAAGAGAAAATGACATAATTCGTGGTTTAAGTCGATATATTTTAGGCTTTAATATTCTAAATAGTCATGTTTTGTTGTGGTGCTGATACAATTATTTTACTTATTTTAACCATGAAATATGAATATCGTATGAGAAATATATAATTTTCTTTGGTGTAAGTATCCGTCACTTTAACTCAAACAATAAATCTAAAAATAATAATCGTTTAAACAGTTTTGAGAAGAGATCTTTCTGCTACAATGAAGTATTTCATTTATAAGAAATAAAATTAAACATAAAATTTGGAATATATAAGAAACGAATCAAGAAGGTACATAATAATTAATATATTGTTATAAAATTGGAAGGCAAATTCTTGGGTTTATTTTTTTGGAAAGAGAAGTGTTTTTACTTTTCGTTTTTCTTTTTCTTGTTTGCACGTATTTGGAAAATAAATTTTTGGTTTTTTTAAACAAATTAACAAGTGTAAAGTGATATTTGTGTGGGTCTCATGTGAGACCGTCTCACGGTCATAATCTGTAAGACGGGTCAACTCTACCCATATTCATAATAAAAGTAATACTCTTAGCATAAAAAATAATATTTTTTCACGGGTGACCCAAATAAGAGATCCGTCTCACAAATACAACCCGTGAAATCGTCTCACATAAGTTTTTGCCGTGATGTTTTGAGAGTGGAAAATTATCTTCTTCTTCTTTTTGGGAAACAAATAAACCAATGTTGTTTATCATAATATAATAAAAACGAAAATGGAATGTAATATGAATAAACCAGGCAAGATGGATGGAATTTTTAGTAAAATACGCATAATAAAATAAAAAGATAACTTCTATTGTATAAATGAAAAAAAAAAAAAGAAAAAAAAGAAGACAAGAATTAGAAACAAGGAGGCCTTGTTTCTAGTTTCTTAACCTCTTTTCGTTAAACAATGATTTTTTAAACGGGATGAATATAAGAATGGAAGACTTTAGAGTATATTTTACGTGATATTGTCTCACAAATTTGTATATGAGTAGCAGATTCATATGAGTTTTTGTGAAGATTTCAAATGGTATGAAGGATTTCATTTAAATCGTGTATTTTAAAATTTGGATTTGAAATAACTCTTATACTTGATAATTTGATTGTTAAAAACATAAATTTAAATTGAAGAAGATTTATTTGAAAATTGAAACTTATTGAATTAAAATCGTAGTGAAGAGAAGTCAAGTGTTAATGAATCCAAATCCAAAGCCATCAAATCAAGTCTTACCATTCAAATACAACCAAATATTTCTTTAACGATATTATGTGTAATAATCAGTTTATATTTATGATTATATATAATAGTGTTAATATGTTAAGTAAATATGATTAATTATAATACACAATAGTTTATATTTATGATTATATATAATAGTGTTAATATGTTAAGTAAATATGATTAATTATAATACACAATAGAAATCTTGTGAGGCGATCTGATAATCTTAATTCGTAAAACATGTCAAACTTTCTCTATATTTACAATAAAAAATAATATTTTTATTTTTCATAGGTGACTCAAATATAATATATATCTCACAAAATGAAATTATAAGACCATTTCACGTGAGTTTTTGTAAACTCATATATACACATACACACACATATTGTATGAATGCATTTATATACATTCTTATTTATATGAATTTATTTATTTATATATCAACTTAGTCGTTTGTAAGTTACTTTTTGCCCATAAAATTTGGTTTGAACGAGGAAGAAATAATAGAACTCAAAATCCACAAAAGAAAGCGACGATCTGTATAGCCTCTCACTTCTTTCTGTAATTTTTTGAGACATTTTCTATTACTTGTAGAGACGCTGTTAACGAGTTTGGTGCGCAACATTTGAGGGATTTTAGATTCCAAAGAGAGATGGAAGCTGGCGGCGGCGACTGTGCAATCAAAGCTGTGACTCGGAGGCGGAGCGAGAAGCCATACAAGGGCATAAGGAGGCGGAAGTGGGGCAAGTGGGTGGCGGAGATTCGGGAGCCCAACAAGCGATCAAGAATCTGGCTCGGTTCCTACAACACCGCCGAGGCGGCGGCGCGGGCCTATGACACCGCCGTGTACTACCTCCGGGGCCCGACAGCGAAATTCAATTTCCCAGATGAGATCATCTGCTGCGGTCTTAAAGACCTCTCCGCCGACTCCATACGGAAAAAGGCGGCGGAGGTGGGAGCCAGATTCGACGCAGTCCAGACGAACACATTGTCCGCGGCCCCCGCCGCAAATGAGGAGGAGCGTGCTTCTCAGTCGCTGAAACCGTGCTGGTTTCAAGAACAGATTGATCTGAACAAAAGGCCGGAGCTGGAAGACCCCACCATTGACGAGGGTGAATGGCATTTCGAAGTGAAAAAACATATATAAAATTTCATAATTTTTAAAGCCAAATATGATGTATAAATTTCAAATATCTTGCTTCTTTATTATCCAACATGCATCATATAATTTGATTTTGTAAAATCTCAAATTCTCATCTATTTGATATTTTTGTTATTTTTATTTTAATTATCTACTCTGTCTTATAATATATAGTAGTATAAAATTTGGTTCTTATTACTCAATGTCACATGCACCTCGTAGTCCGCAGCCGCATGCTATTAAATTTATCTTGTTTTTGGATAAGGCCAAACGTGGAGTTGGATGTTTTTGTATCGACATAAAAACCAATATTTGATCATATCGTTATTTTCAATACGATATCATAATATTTATTTTCGTAACGAGTTTTAAATCAAGTTTCTTATGAAACGGATCGAATGTGATCAATTCTTTCGATCCTTTTCGAATATGTTGTTAAATACTGTATAATAGAAGTCATATATCTCCACGATGATATTATATTGTTTACTTTTGGTAAATTTACCCAGAATATTTTGTACCAATAAAAATATCATTCCACTTGATTAACTCTTTATTTTTTTTTTATGTATTTTCAACGTGAGACTTTAATTGAATTTTTAATATCGAAGAAGAGAACCCAAAAAAAAAGTATATATAATTGGTTATCATTTCGTTGATTACATTTATATTTTTGTTTCGTTTGAAGACAATTAATGATTGAGGGGAGTAGGAAGTGATGGATCCAAGTTGGGGTGGTGGAGTTAGGGACTGGGGCAGAGCAATGGAAAATTAGGGGCCACCAATTGCTCGAGTTGGTTTCACGAGTAGCCAAAGTTATATATACTAAAAATAAAGTATAATTTTGCATTCACACATGTGATGTAAATAAATTAGTCGACTCGATCTGCCGAGTAAATGTAACTTCAACCCCTCGTCAACTCACTTGCACCACACCTTCAACGCGTTGGATTTTGCTGCGACGTGATTTTAGGATTTGTATGGGCTCCTCGTAAAATTTACAGTACCGTAGACAGATCGGATTTTACTATATTTATTCATGAGGTGAATTTCAGTCGACAACTGTAAATTTTATAATAATATGGGCCTGTTATATTGTACGAGTAGGTCGACCTATGTGTAAGAGGTCTTAAGCCCTTGTTTCAAGTTTGGATATGTTACGTGTGTCAAATATCTGACTATGCTACATCGGAATTGATGATTGGGTGAATCGGGTCTGACTGTGATGGGCAAGCACACCAGATCGGTTTGCTTTCTGTCATGATATATTGGATATTTAGACGAAACGTGTATGGGTTCTGATATATCTGTGCACTTTTAAGAGAACGGATAACATCGAAGGGACGTCGGAATATTCTCTGATATGGCCTTTCGACGTTCAAGTGTGTTAAATGATTTTTTTTAAAAAATATATTGGGTATGCTTATTTATTACAAGATTATCTGAATGCTTGATTTGTCTAGCGAATCTGATATTTATAAGAGATAAATTAACAATGACTTTGTTTTCATTGCTCAACTACTACTTATGGGGAGATGGTCGCCCATATTCTGTTCACCGTCACTGACAAGTCTGACAACACATGCTTGCTTCAACCTAGTTTAATCACTCCCTACGTGCGCTGAAAGACTTCATATGATAATTAAGTCACGGTGCCACGTATATGTGATATTGGAGATGACACAATCCTGGATAAATAACCGTGATGTGGACCACCGTCCATTAATTATATTACTTGAGCTCTTACTATCCGAGCTCTTGCTCCCTTATTCTTTCCTTGCTTCATAACTACCCAGAGCTCAGACCCAAGGTGACCCGGATGTATTATCCGGTGTGATCCGAAGATGACCCGAACATATTATTTGAGGGTATCAAATATATTTATTTGTGTATGCATAATCTTTTCCATTATTTACATATATATTTAATATTAGAGTTTAATATATATTGAACACTATAGAGATAATCTTAGAACTCAATGTCCTCGTAAAATATAGCAGTAAACTTGGTGATTAGACATTTTTGAAACTAAATCCAAATAAGCATACTTAGGAAAAAAAACCATAAAATTATTTAGAAACAAAATATATTTAGAGAAATATCCACTTATATACTTTCGTTAAGCTTGGAGACAACTCATTTCAAATTGGCAACATATATCATTTTTGTGATGCAAGTGGGAAATGGGAATTGTCCTCGTTACTAGAAAATGGGTATTTTTTTTCTCTCGTTTGGCTTAAAGATTAGGTATTTAATTTTAATTTTATGAGCAACAAGTAGGTGACGGTTGTGGGCACCGTTGGCGGCAGAGATGGCGGAAAAGAATAGAAAGAGGTCACGATTCATGTCAAATCACTTTCCCCTTGTTTACACTATTTGAGCTCCCACGATCTTCAATCCACTTCACCAAATAGTTTATTATTTTTAAAAAATAAAAAATTGTGATATTTTGACAAATTAATTAATATGTCTAATATTGGATTTTTTGTTGTTTCATATGATGGAATATATCCATTTCCACATAGGATATAAAATTATTTTCACAAATACGCACTATCGACTACATTGATAAAAGGATTAATTATTTGATAGAAAGCCTTTACCTTGATGTAAATTATGCAGTAGAAGGACAACCAAATAAATTGTGATGTATTATGTTAAAATTTTAAATAAAAAAATATGAATCGATCTTTTATGAGATAGTCTTAGGAATATTTTTTTTTTGTGAGATGAGTCAACTATGATCATATTTAGAATTACAAAAATAATATTTTTTCATGAGTGTCCCAAATATAATATCTTTCTCATAAAATTGACATGTGATACCGTTTCATGAGAATTTTGTATAAAAATATATAACTCTAACTATGCATAATATATAAATTTCATAAGTTTAGCAATTTTAAATTTAAATTTATAATAGGCGTTCCCAAAAAGAAGATATATCTCATTGATATGAGTGATATATATCAAATATTTTAAACTATCATCTACTATACAATATCGTACATGCACTTTTTGAACTCTCTTCGTTCCAGTGTGAGATCTGTTCATTCATATTTTTCTTTCTCTAAAAGCTAGTCAGAAAACGCTTATTATCTATATAATCTCGTGACATTGACGATCATCATGTCTTCTTTGACAAAGGGAGCCACACAAATGAAAAAAAGGATCCGATGTACTTTACTTATTTTATTTTTATCAAATCGAGATAGTCTGGTAATATCCGAACTACACGACTGGAGACGAACATTTGAGAAATTAATTTTTTTAAAACAAAATTAAGTATAAAAAACATGTTTATAGATTAACCAAGATATTGGATAGATAAAATAATGTTGTTGCATATCTTCGGGTAATTAAATAATATAAACTATTACATATAATAGAAATAAAACTATTATAAAATTTTAGAATCATTGCAAATATTTTTAGAATAATTTATATTCTCCATTTGGGTACCCTTAAATTGATGTTATTTAAATTTATAGATTTCAAATATATTATTGTTGTTTAGAGAAGTAAGATCATAAATTTTTAATCTACTTTATAAATTTTTATATAATATTTCATGGAGTGAGTCTCATGTGAGACCGTCTCACGGATCATAATCCGTGAGACGGGTCAATCCTACTTATATTCACAATAAAAAGTAATACTCTTAGCATAAAAAGTAATATTTTTTCATGGGTGACCCAAATAAGATATTCATCTCATAAATACGATCTGTGAAACCGTCTCACACAAGTTTTTCACCCAATAATAGTATCATTAGAAATTTATTCTATTTTGATTACTAATGTGTAAACACGTAGAATGTATATTTAAGATTTGATCTCTTGTTGTGATAGCGATTTCATTTTTTTTTCCATTGAACGGTTTAGTTTCGTAAATTGCAACATAATATTCAATTATACCATATATATATATATATATATATATATATATATATATATATATATATATATATATATAATATATATATATATATACATATATATATTCAATTATACCATATATATATTTTTACGATAATGGGTGAAAATAGGTATTTTAGTTAAATTTCATCAATATTTTGAATAATTTGTACCAATTAGATTATTGATAAAAAGTTTACACATCAATGACTATTTAATCAAAGGTAAATGTACCAAAAAAAATTCTTTGCTCGATATGGAGCGAGAAGCAAAACCAAAATCAAAATCAAATATTGAATAGCTTCTACCTTTATTGGGCTGAGAAGTTGGACTCATGACACTTATGGACATCAAAACTGGGCCTGGCTTGGTCCCAGTTCTACTCAAGGCCCAAGATAACTGTAGAAAGTAGTCAAGACCTGACCATCACAGTTCTTCCACTCACTTATCTATTTCTATATCTATATTATTATATTATTAAGTACGAGATCATTAGAGTAATAACTTTAGATAATACAAAAAAATTTAATTTTATAATTATCTTTCTTACATTACTAAAACTTTTTCAAGTCATAATAATACATGGAACGCGTGCTTTTAAAGCATAGTTTGGTACATATGAATTGGATAAGCATGTGATATATAATATAAGGATAAATTAAGGATAAATAAGATGTATGATATTATATTTAATGTTTGGTATGATTTTAATAAGAGTGATTAAATTTATATATTAGATTATAATGACAAAATTAACTTTATCATAATAAATTTTATAATTTCAAAATTGTTGCTCGAATTCATATTTTTTATTTGTTTATGCGCCGATAGTGCTTGAATGATTTATTTATTTTTACCTAATTTTATATATTATATAATATGATAATTGAGCCCTTGATTTTATGAGTTAAGTCAAATATCAATTTTTAATGTTAATTGGGTGATACTAATAATTTTATTTTGAGATTTATAAAAATTCTTTATATAATTATCATATTATATAATATATAAAAATAAATAAAAATATCTATTTGATTTTAATTTCACTAGCATAAATTTATAAAAATCATTTATAAATTGAGGGTAATTAAGTCATTTGTAGTGTATTTTATCCTTAAATAAAAATTAGCACACCTAATAGAAGAGATATTTTATCCTTCTAAAAAATTATTTATCAAGGGCTCATGATATCATAATGAGCTTTTTAAAAATGTACCAAACATGGGATAAGGAGGATTATTTATCAATCTCTCTCTTACCCATGTACCAAACTATGCCTAAGGGTGTGTTTGGTTGAGTGGATTAAATAAGGATAGATTAATATTCAAATATTTATCGTTAAAATTTTAAGATGTTTTAATAATCATTTTGACACGGTTTAAGATCCAATTTTATTAATCAAATAGTTATTCATAAACTTAGATCTTAAACCAGGTCAAAATGATTATTAAAACAACTTAAAATTTTATCGATAAATATTTGACTATTGTTTATCCTTATTTATATAACTCAACCAAACACACCTTAATAGTATAAAGATCTTCATCATACTGATAGAAGAAGACACAATTTTTTCCCCCAAAATTATCTTTATATGATATACATATTACATTTTTGTTATTCCTTTTTTTTTTTTTTTAATTTCAACTTTCGATAATTTTTAAAATTATGATAGGACTCTCATATAAGTAGAATCAATTCAAATGATAGTCCGATCATTTATTAATTTTTACGAGTATGATATTATCCTTGTGGAATATAAATCAAATTAATTTGTGAAAAAATATTGTACACGAACGCACCAACACAAATATACTAGTATAAATTAACAGATCCATGTCATTTGTGTTCTTTGTTTTTTTATATTTTTTAAAACATACATTATATATATATGTATATATGTATATGTATATGTATTTGTATATAAAAGAGTAGAAGACCTTCTATAAAAAAGGATATTTTAAAACTTTGTAGACATAGAATTTTATTGTTTATGATGGAACAATATTATAAATCTAAGTTTACACTTTACTTATTTACATATTACTAATACAAATTAGAATGTATTTCTAATGACACCATCATTGATAACTTAAAATTCATCATAATTAATATGAAAGTGACAAATTTAAAATTTCTAATCTTATTTCTTTAAACAATCAAAATATATTTGAAATTCATCAATTTGTTTAATGTCAGAAATTAGTTGGTACATTCCATTTGTGATTATTGTGTGTAGAAAAATGTTTTTGCTTTTCGATTTGGTTAACGTCGGAAATTAGTTGTTTAAGAAAGAGACGGTTCATTCTTTCCAGCCTTTCCGCATGAACACATGAAACAAAATGTCAACTTTCGAATTAATTAATTTGTTGACTAAAAAGTTTGACTGCGTGATCTTGAATGTTTAGCGGGTTCACACGTGTTGCATAACTGTAAATGAACCCGCTGTCTGCTAAATAATTCAATCGGCAAATTATTATATAAGTTTAGGGTATGTTCTTATGAGAAGGTCTCACGAATCTTTATCTGTGAGACGAGTTAATCATACCGATATTCATAATAAAAAGTAATATTCTTAACATAAAAAGTAATATTTTTTTATAAATAACCCAAATAAGTAGGGGTGGGCATAAAACCCGAAAAACCGAAAAAACCGATCCGACCGAATAATTCGGTTTTATCGGTTTTTCGGTCGGTTATGTTTTAAAATTTATGAAATTTGGTTTTTCGGTTTTAATCCACCAAAAAACCGAATAACCGAACCGATCATATTATTGTTAAATATAGGTTTTTTTTTGGGTCATATTATTGTTAAGTAGAAGACATTTTATGTATAAATGGGTCTATTAAGTAGTATTATTAACCCTCAATTTTCAATCCGATCGTTTTCTCTTCTTTTTCACTACTCACCAGTCGACGTTTTCTCTTTTTTCTGTATATATTTCTTTAATTTTCCGTAAGATTATTTGTGTTTTATTCAAGCTGGTTGACACCTAATTATCATTCTTATTACTGAATATTCCGTTGGATTCATGCATTTTCTGTGTTTACATAGTTAATTGGTTATATATTGTTATTATATTTCGTGTTTACATGGTTAAAGATTAAGTTTCACAAATTAAATGTTTGAAAAATACTATGATTTAGATTTTAAAAGCATAAAGTGACATATAATTTTATTTCTCAACAAATTTTAGCTAACATTATATAACCGACCGTATAAACCGAACCGTAATAAAATGGTTTGGTTTTGGACTAGAGATATTCAAAACCCAAAACCGAAAAACCGAACCATTGTAGAGTAAAACTGGATCAAACCGACCGTTGCCCACCCCTACAAATAAGAGATCCGTCTCACAAAATACGACTCGTGATACTATGTCACACAAGTTTTTGCTTGAGTTTATGAGTTTCTAGTACCAATTAACTGAAAATTGAGTCTGTAAACTATGATTGTTGGGTACAAAATTAAAATAATAACTGTTACACATATTTAGGAATTCATAGTATCATTTGAGTTCAGTTAAGTACGTAAACTACGCTTTTGGGAACTAAAAAAATCAAAATTTTTGTAGCAATGTTTTTACAAATTTGTGTACAAAACATTCAAAATAAGGTACTGATATACTAACGATTCTATATGCAAACTACGATTTTCGAGTATGTATTTAGAACAACATTTTGTTATTGTAGCATTCATTTATTAATTTTGTACAATTTATTTATAAATTTTGGTACAAAACATTCAAATCGAGGCACTAAAATATGTAATAACAGTATCACTAAACTCAAATTGAGTATGAAAATTATTATCTTTTATTTTTTCAAGTTCACATAGTTGAAATGAAAAACCGTGTGAGTCCAATGAGCCGAAACAAAAAATTCTGACATATTTATATTCAATTTATGTTTGAATATAGGAAATGCAGAACAACTTACCCTTCATATAAAACCCCAAATATCCAAAAAAATATGATCCATATAAAAAAATATTTATAATCTATTGGTTAAAATAAGGCGATTATATCTCTAACTTTCAAAGATCCATAAATGTCACTCGATTAATCAATGAATTCATACACATGCTTTTTCCTTGTTAATACGACATTTATTTCTAGTTTTTAGTGATATATTGCTCCAATCGCAACAAAAAATGAGTTAAGTTTGTGAGATCGATATGACACGTAGTATAAACTATGCGTAAAATGGCAGATCAGCCCATCCTGCTAAATTAGACGCAAAATGATTAAGCCCATCGAGCTGGTTTGTCTCTGGATCGAATTTTTAATTTCTCGAACTCCCGGTTGACCAGGTTTTGAGATGTCCCCGTTCAAAACAATATTTAAAGCCTAGCTAGTGATTAAGGGGTAAATGAATCCCAGCACATAGACCACAAAGGGAAGAAGAATGGTTAAATGGAACACCAACCGCAGGCATGTATAAATGGAAAAGGTTTCAGAAAACCATGTCTCAAGTATTTAGTACTTGATTGACCATTAACTAAAAGGCATCCCATCCCCTCTAGTTTTAGACAATTTGAACATATGTGGTCTACTATTTTGATTTTTTTACAAGCTACTTCTTATAAATCTTATGTAATTGTACGTAACATATATACTCGTGATATTATAAATAAGAAGACAAAAACTTGTGTGAGACGGTTTCACGGGTCATATTTGTGAGACGGATCTCTTATTTGGGTCATCCATGAAAAAATATTACTTTTTATGCTAAGAGTATTACTTTTTATTGTGAATATAGATATGATTGACCCGTCTCACAGATTAAGATCTGTGAGAAGGTCTCACATGAGACCCACTCAAATAAAAGATAGTTATAAGAAAATTAATACATATAATTTTTTTTTTTTATAAAAGTCATCATTCTTATAATATCTTCTTTTTTATGAGAAAATAAATAATGAGTAGATATATTGTGAGAAAGTCTCACAAATTTTTATTAACAAGATGAATAACCATGTTCATATTTAGTTATTTACAAAAAAAAAAATTATTTCATAAGTGACCATAACAGAAGATTTGTCTCACAAACTTCGTCTAATATAAGTTTTTGTGATGAAATATATTTAACGAAATAAAGTCGAAACACAAGATTAATTTGATGGTAAACAAATTATTTCAACATGATCACAATTTTTTAAAATAAGATATTAAAAAGTTTGAACTTCAATAAAATCTAATATATATATATATATATATATATATATAGATATAATGTAAGCTAGATATAATATAGATAGGAAAGAAAAATCCTCTCTATGGAACCGTTGAAATGGGAATTTCTACACATTTTTCTTCTTTACTACAAGTACCTTTTTTGGGCAACCCTATGATCATAGGTTTTTAATGTTCTTCCAAGATTCAACTTACAGTTTAATCGAAGCATTTGTATTATGCAATATATATAGGCTGTATCACCAAAGGGTAACATATATACAATACTGTCATTTCTTTTCCCTCAAGTGGAGAGATTGAATCAATACTTTCTTCGTTGTAATTTCAATATATTTTTGAGGGTTAAGAATGTGGGATCTCAACGATTCGCCGTATGAAAGAAGGGAAGATAAATCGGAGGGATGTTCTGACGAGAAAGGCAAACGGGTCGGATCCGTCTCGAATTCAAGTTCTTCGGCGGTAGTTATGGAGGAGGTTGCGGATGAAGAAGATGCAGCAGAGAGGAACGCTAGCAAAAGAAGCAGCAGTAAAATCTTTGGGTTTTCTGTGGCTAACAACAAAGGTGATGAAACGGGTCCTTGCTCGCCGGAAAGTGAACTTCCGGTGACCCGGCAGTTTTTCCCGGGAGGTGAGTCTGGAACGGGGAGGAGTACTGAGGCGCTGCACGAATTTCCGAGAGCTCACTGGGTGGGAGTTAACTTCCGGAAATCCGAGTCAGGCGGAGGCGCGACAGTCTCCGGGAAAGCCACGGCGGAAGTGGCACAGCCTTTCAAGAAAAGTCGCCGTGGACCCAGGTCCCGGAGTTCTCAATATCGTGGTGTCACGTTTTACCGGAGAACTGGCCGCTGGGAGTCCCATATATGGTATATTTTTGTCTGCAAATTCATGATATCATGTATATCTATGTTATATTATATTATATAATATATATATCTATTATCTATACTTATTTTATTTATTATTTATTAACCTCTTAATTCAGGGATTGTGGAAAGCAGGTGTACTTGGGTAAGTTTTCTAATATACGTTCATTTATAAATAAATTTTCTCCAAAACATCTTTTCTCGATCCAAAATAAACGTAGCAAAAAAGGCTTATCCTCATGAGAATTCTCGATCAACAATGATTCTGAAAACTTGAGTTTTAATCTGTACAGGAGGTTTCGATACGGCTCACACGGCGGCCCGGTATGATCCGACTCCGTCTCTTCTGCTTTCTCTCGCTAGAACATATTAAAATCAAATGAAATTGTCCCAAGATTTCTGTTATATAACGAGTAATGTAATACTGCAGAGCATACGATAGGGCAGCCATTAAGTTCCGAGGATTGGAAGCAGACATAAACTTTAGTTTAAATGATTATGCAGATGACTTGAAACAGGTAAGTCATCTGTCCGACATATAGAAAGGCAGACGAGAAGAAAAGGATTCTATATATGCCTCGTGTTTGTGTTTCCATATC
Organism: Primulina eburnea; assembly: GCF_022965805.1. Classification (NCBI taxonomy): domain Eukaryota; kingdom Viridiplantae; phylum Streptophyta; class Magnoliopsida; order Lamiales; family Gesneriaceae; genus Primulina; species Primulina eburnea. The sequence goes on along the minus strand of NC_133102.1, from coordinate 44,827,718 downwards.
AAATTTGTTGTATTTTATGATAAAATTCACTAATTATTCGGCAAAATTATTTATTCAAAATTCTTTACAAAATCAAATCCACTTTGAAAATCGGTCAGTTGATTACAAATTTGTGATTTTAAATTAAAGAGCGAGACTGTATTTACCAATATCAAAGCACGTACAGAAAATATTCTGTTTTCATGTTATCTTGCACAGTTTTTTTCCTTACCTGAAACAGTTGTATTCTCGACATTTTCTTCCGTGGATCCTATGATCAGTGTTGTTTGAAACATGGGCTGTCGATATATACATACACATAAATCCTATGGCGCATAATGCAGATGAACAATTTAACGAAGGAAGAATTCGTGCACGTACTGAGGAGACAAAGTAGTGGTTATCCAAGAGGGAGTTCCAAGTATAGAGGTGTTACTTTGCATAAATGTGGCAGATGGGAGGCTAGAATGGGCGAGTTTTTGGGAAAAAAGTGACCCCCATATTTTTATTTAATAATATTTAGTTTCTGCAAGCTTTAACTTATTTATTCAATCATTGATTCAGGCTTTATTTTATAGGTACGTTTATTTGGGTCTCTTCGACACTGAACTTGAAGCTGCTAGGTGGGTCTGATTTGCTTGAATAATCAGGATGCTATGCTCTTTCAAACACTAAACAAAAAGGAAATCTCTACGCTTTAGGACGAATATATAATTAATTACACCTTCATAAAATACGGACGACTTTCCAAAACGATAAATTTTTTTGAGCCTGTGCTTGGATTTGTTTCTTGTGATATATATCGTAGGGCTTATGATAGAGCTGCAATCAAGAGTAATGGAAAGGATGCTGTCACTAATTTTGATCCCACCAGTTATGCCGATGAACATAAAGTTGCAGGTAAATAATTAGCTAAGTGAATATTTGATCAATTTCCAATCCTTAATCATAAAAAAAGATAATAAAGTCTAGAAATTCTGTTTTTGTACTCCAGAGGAGAGAACTTCAGCAGACCACAATTTGGACTTGACCTTAGGAAATTCATCAGCTCCGAAGCAAAACTGTCGAGATTCTTCGACCAAATCTGAAGTTTCTTGGAGACGCCAAGAATCATGGCCCAAGGTTAATTTGTCCAACTTTTACTGTTTGTCATCTCAGACTTGACTATTTTGCGAAATCCCATGAAGTGTAACACTGTTTCCAAAATGGGAAAAAGCAGCCTAATCCCGATTCCTGGAGGATGATTTCAGCCGAGCAAATCGATCATGGAAGGTCACAAAATCATGTAAGTTTCCAACTTTCAGTTATATGAAAAAACCGATCATAACCCACCTAGGTTCAACATATATCTCACAGATTTGGAAAAAAATATGACAGATTTATAAGTTGCCTCTGGTGAGCGGAAGATATATCGGAGGAGAATTTTCAGGTCCAAGAAGTGATCGGCAAGGGCAAACGAATAATAGCCAAACACAATTATTTGCCCATGCTGCAGCATCATCAGGATTCCCGCAGGCACAAAATCTTAGTGGAATCCATCCTCTCACGAGACCCAATAATTAGTCGATTTTTTTTGTCTACCATGCCATTTTTCTCCATACCCTTTTCGAATTATTTATTTTTTTTTTTTCAAATTTTACTCGTGTACGTAATTTTTCGAAAAAAAAAATTAAAAAAATTCGATTCGATCATCGGACCAGCTAAATTTCTAGATCCACCTCGAACATTTTAACTCGGTGGAAACATTGTGTAACTTGTACATGTAACCCTAATGTAGTTCTTCATAATATTCAATCTTATGAACTTTCAATATCATATATTATAATTTCTCCATTTTTTTTAATTCTATGATTGATTATATTTTAGTCATCTAGACCGAAACCGAAACCGAAACGAAAATTAATTAATAAAAGCGGATAATAATAAAATGTGTGGTTTTTGTCATGTGAAATTTGAATGGATATAGAGACGAGTTGTCACCATCTTGTGTGAACTTGGAAGCAGCAAAAATTTGATGAGCGAAAACAAATGAGACAGGGATTGCTATTATGGCGAGAGGGACTTAACCTAACTCTACTAAAGTCTCAAGGACTCCGATCCACCTATATTCCAATGTATTAACTAGTACTCTATTTGACATGATATAATATACACCACTTCTTTTAATTAATAATTAATGATTTTCTCTATTTTCTTCCTTAATCAAAATTAAAAAAATGAATATATTTGCATTTGTATAGATTCTTTAAAATTTATAAAAATTGATTTTATAATTAGATGCATCACAATTCAATGTTCCAGATAAAATAAAGAGTGAGTCTCATGTGAGACCGTCTCACGGGTCATAATCCGTGAGACGGATCAACCCTACCCATATTCACAATAAAAAGTAATACTCTTAGCATAAAAAGTAATACTTTTTCATGGGTGATCCAAATAAGAGATCCGTCTCACAAATACGACCCGTGAGACCGTCTCACACAAGTTTTTGCCTAAAATAAAAAGTACACCGAAAAAAAATAACATTGATGCAATATTTCCCCGTTGGATGTAAGATTTTTTTTAATAATTTCATCCTGTAATAGGCATACAGATGCTTTTGGTCCTGAAAGTTGTCCAAGTTTGATCACAATCCATAATCTGTCCTTTGTTTTCATTTCTAATACTTTCTAAAAAACTGTCGACGTGAAATCGGACTCTTCGACAATGTTTGGCGCTATATCAATAATATTTGTGTCATGAATATCTCATATCACGTAATTAATTATATTCGACAACACCTGATGAGAAAACATACCAAAATTGGTGAAAAAAGACCAAGTTATCATATGTGCGGGATAAAAAAAAACAAAAGCATTTCGACAAAATTTATAGTTTTATCGTATCACATAGAAATCACGTATACATATTGTATATATACACGTAGAATTACCTATACACACAAACATATATACACCACATTATATTATATTTGCTTGTATGAAAATATCTCAATCAAAACAAATATCAAGATATGTGGCAGGGATCATCCAAGGCTTTATGATATTCTAGTTGGGAACAAAATTATTAAAATATTTGTGCAGTTTCATCATCTGGGACGTCATCATTGATTATCTTATTCCAGGTTATTAAAAAAAATATTATTTATTCATGTTGGTACAAGATTGAATTAAGATATTAGGTGAGCATGTGAGTATTTTATTATATAAAAGGGAGGAAATATAAATAATAGCTAGGGTTTAATTTGTTCCTTTGCGTTAGCACTGGTTCAGATACCAGCATCATAGATTCTTTCCTTTCGCAATACCATACGAAATTCTGCAAAATCCACAGAGATCATCATATTCACATTTTCTCATAATTATTATAACAAGTAACCACATTCATAAAAATATCAACGACGACGAGGACGACGATACCGACGAGCAAAAACAAGAAAAGCGATTTATACTAGCTAAAGCTCGAAGGTATTTGTGTGACCACTTCTGATACGATCTGTCGGACCAAAATTTTATCCAATTTTCCCCCCAAATCATATTCAATAAATTACATTCCATATATTATTTATATGTTAGATTATAATACACAGGTAATACATGTACAACAATGCTAGCATTAATAATAATGATAAAAATGACGTGCATGATGCATCATGGGAAAATTATTGATGTTAGCTGTTTGAAAAATATGTTGTAGGCTCGTTGAAATCTCCACATTTTATACATTCAAACCCGAGCATACGTACGCGACACTATTAATTATCAAATGTGAGAGGTTTTTAGAGGCTTTATTAATTCGACAAAAAAATTAGCGAGATCGTCTCACGAGTTAAATTTGTGAGATGTATCTTCACTCCGACCCAACTCATGAAAAACGTTAGTTTTTATGTCAACATATATGGATCGATTCAACTCATATCACAAATATAAATATGTGATATGGTATCACAAAAGCCATATATATATATTTATATATTTATATATATAAATATGCTTTAAATGCACACCGCATAATGCTGCAGTCCCATCTCGTTGACAAATAAAAATGAAATTTATTCATCTTCTAATTCCTTGCACATAACTAGCTAATTAAACCTTTTCACATATATAATACTAATAATAAACAAGTGGTCCATATATATTAATGAAAAAGGAATAAAAAAAATAGACAAATTCTTTCAAAGAAGGGTCCTTGTGGGTTTCCCCATTGGAATTTCTTCATCGGTTAATTAAAAAGTTTACGTTGCCTTTAATTCTCATTCAAATTTGGGAAAATTGTGTGTTATTTTGTTTGTGCAAATCAATGTTTTAATTTTAGTACGACCACGACTCAACGCTGCCTTTTGGTTGGGAGTTGGCCAAAATGGTAGCTCAGCGTTAGAAATGTATCCTTTTCTTCATTCATTCACGCTATATATATATATATATATATATATATATATATATATATATATATATTTATATATATATATATATGTGTGTGTGTGTGTGTGTGTGTGTGTGTGTGTATTAGTGCAACAAGTTTATTTTTTGGGTGTATTTTTACTTCTTTTTTTTAAACCCGTGTACGGGTAAACAAACTTATTGCATTAAAATCAAGTTAGACTACTAAAAGGACCTTAACCCAAAATAAACCAATATACAAGACTACTTTGATCATTTTTTGTTCAACATATTAAATAAATAAAACACAATTTATTTAAGTTCGTAATGGGATTGTTGTCCTATTAATTTTATGAGTAGGTAGGTTTCTTGTGAGACGGTATTTATTCGTAAGACGAGTCAACCATGTTCATATTTACAATAAAAAATAATACTTTTAGCATAAAAAAATAATATTTTTATGTGTGACCAAAATATAATATTTATCTTACAAAAATTGATAATTTTGTTTGATTCGATGGTCAATATTTTGGAATTAATTGTTTATAGTTAATTGATCATGAATATTCTAAATCCGATGGGAATTTAGAAAAGGACGAAATTTTCTTTTGTTTGGCACATTATTATTACCCTTTTCTTAAAGAAGCCGAAAAGGAACGGACAATAATTTCAAGAACCGAAGCTTTATGGTACACTGCCATCAGAGTCTGCAGTAACTCACTGGATTTTAACTTTTGACCTAAATCTAACTTCTCCAATTGCATTATTTCAATTGGTCATAAAATCTTTATAATAATTAATACCCTTGTACATAAATGGATAGGCAAAAAAAAAAATCAGTGAGAATTTAATACGAAATTTATTCATTAGTTGTCGAGTTTGCCAGCTTCTTCTTTAAATATATGTCAGCGGAAGTCGGTAAAGAAATTTGCTTTTTAGATTGAAATTACCACTTACATTAATAACATTGCTAACTTGTTCAAGAAGGAAGATAAACCTACGAATTAATAGAATCATACCTTAAGCATGCATGTACAACCACATAAATTAATTGATAGAAGAAAAAAAATACACATCTCTTAGTTTCGGTACTCAATTCAAGGTTTCTGATAGCATGAAACGTGATGATTAAACTGTTATTATAGTTACTAAACTTTCAGTTTTTTCTCGAACAAGCTCAGAGCTTCATGTCGGAAATATGACATGGGAAGGATGAATATATACTAATTGATAGATTTGATTAATTACTTGGAACATATTTTTTAAAATTTATGTATCTGGATTAATTTTTTTATGATGATGTTAGGTTATAAAACAAATACGTGTTTCATCCTAAAAACTTGCCTATTGGGTGATATAAATTCATGGGTTCATAAGCTATTTAATATTCGGCGTGAGACAGTCGTAACGTTACCGATCCCTTGATGATTAGTATCTAGTTCATATACTTTAATTCAACCTATAATACTTTTTTACATAATTATCGACATATTGATCTAATGATAACTTTTTTCTAAGTAATTCTTTCAGCTATATCGACTCCCAATTGACGACGTTAAAGTATTAAACTCAGAAGTTGTTCCATCCCAAAAAAACTTGCATATTGAGTTATACCTAACCTTATGAATTTTAAGGTACTCTTTACTAGTAGTCGTAGTATATATATATTCGAAGAAGGACAATTATAACATACTACGAGAAATTTGACAAGGACTTTACCAGCTTCAAGAAAATGGAAGACAGATTAGATAGGTGTAGGGATCAAGTGAAGGAAGTGACCAATAATTTCCCTTTTTTTACTTGCTAAAATTTTCTCCTCCACACGTTTTTTTATTTCAAGGTTTTCTATGTTTGGGGAGATTGAAAAAAAGAAAATGGAGAAATATAGATAGGGTTAATTTAGTGGTGGCCACGATAAGTATCAATCTAGCATCTCCAGCCATTCGTTCCCCCTAAGGTGGTATTCTTAAACCAAAAGGTTAGGTAATGAATTATGACATAAACGAAGAAATTTTAACGATAAATATTTATTTTTGATGTGTGATAAATTAAACCAATCTATGATTTAATTTTTAATCATTTTTTTGGCAAAATTAATATCTCCATCAGATCATATTTTTGTATTTATGATGAAGGGAAAGAATATATTTATAATTTTTATTGCATATACAATTTTATTCTCGATTTATCTTTATATATATATATATATAGAGGGGTGAGGATTGTATTAAATCGATTTTTCAGACGCAGAATTAGGTTAACTGAAATTATAAAAAGACTAAACTTGAATGGAAATGAGAGATGAACACGACTTTCCAATTAGGCACCAACAATTATGACATTTTAATTAGCGAGCTCTGTCAACTTTAATTAATCACTGGAGGAGACAATGACATAAAGTTGTTAATAATTCACACGCAACTTTAATTAATCAACCAATATTAATTGCACTATTTTTCAGCATTTTGTTTCCATTCAGCTTCTTGCCTCATTAAATTTAATCTGATGAATACAATGAAGACTATATTCAGTGGTAGGCCACACTCAAAATCATCCCCCCCCCCCCCCCCCCCCCCCCCCCCCCCAAAAAAAAAGTGCGAAAAAATATTGAATTTTAACAGTTGAAGCAAAAAGTTCACTTTGTTTAATTCTCTACTTTAATCTAAATATTTTTTTAATCAATAACATAAATTCACAAATCAAAATTGAGTACTACACGGTACTAAGTTTACAAACAATTTAGTATTACGAGGCATCGAAATGAAATTTGATTTCAACTTAAAAGTTGGACATTTGGATGCTATTTTTACACCATTTTTGGCTTGTAAAAACTATGACAAGATGGTTTTGCTGGTTAAATTCAGTTTATCCAATTCTTTGCCAAAATTAGGTGTTCTTTAATTGATCCTATATTTGCCAATTCTTACGATACATGTTAATATGTCAAATCAATCTTGTCTTTGCCCATACATCTTCTTGTGACTTGATGTGGAATGCATCAGTGCTCCCATTGCAAGGTAGTCCTGGTGTCATTTCATGCTCCGGGAAAAAAGTAACTTGAAGCATCAACCTTTGCTCCTGTCCTTGATCCACTTTTACATATTCTTTCTTCCTTTTTTGAATGAATTTATGAAAATATTATTTTTAAACTTGTACTTCTCGATTTCTATCTCAAAACATCGATCAAAATAAAAACAATTTAATCTAAATAGTAGATGTGGTAGGACTTATGTAAGATCAACCGATTATCGCTGCACCGAAAATTATATGACATGATTACAATATAACTAATGTGTTTTCAATTGTATAAGACAATCACAATATTTTGTTGATCATCGAATGCTCTCACGAATTGCACCAACTTGTGCTGTATAAAAACATGTACTTGGTTCTTGATACAAAATTTTAGGATCGAGCGCTTGATATATTAAACGCTACAAGTTAGGGGAATGATTCAGAGCATTTAAAACACAGACAAGCTTATAGAATATGAAATATAGACTACTTTTAGAATATTAAAAAATTGGCAAATATATTATTAACCTAAGAATGTCAGACTTTACATTGACAACAGCAATCTAGTTACAAAACCAACAGTTGATATATGCATTGATGCATAGAGTATGAGTTCTTTTCATCTCTACTTCTAAAGCCATACAACCCAATGCAAATGACCAAACATCTTAGCCCACAAAAGGGGCAAAACATATAGTTAACTTTAAAATATTTACACATTGAACTCAAATTATGACCCACATTTTGGTGAAAGGAATTAAAGTATGCAATGACATTATTCAATCCTTTTCTGATTGGTAGCTGATTTAGAAATTCAGCTGCCTTTTACCGCATTCCTTTTTAGTTTTTTTCTTAGCCTTTGAAAGAATAATATAAACATGTGTCCTTTGACATACAAATGCCCTCTGAACCGCGGTTGGCTATGAGTTGCAAATTCAGTTTCGATCATAAACTGGTTCACATTTATTCTAAAATCGACGAATATACTGACAAAGAAAGAGAGAGGAGTGATAAATAATATGGCAAGCTGCTAAACCCAAAACTAAAAAACACTTTATTGCTTCTAATTTTATTTTAGGGCTGATGGGAAACGGGTTGGGGATGAGTTACGAGTATGTGAGTGTGATAATATAACAAAGATATCAAAGGCTATGTTTCTACACTTCATGGTTTTATTCTCTATGACCAAGCTAAGCAAAGGTTATCATGAAAGGGACCTGTGGTAATCATCAATGGCAAATAAATTCTCATGTCCAAATGCAATTTTAGACGCCTAGATAAAAGAAAAACATTTGAAAATCCTCAAATGAAACAGCTAAAAATGTTCCTTATCCAGCCCATGCAACAGAGATCTCCTAAACACAATGCAGTTCTACTACATTAACGAAAGCTGGATGCAGCAGCTAACCTTTTCAACCCGGGTTTCTGTCTTTCCAACTCTTTCTATGTTCATCAGTTTGGTTACTGTCAAGGTAACAGCACCATGTAAGTTGAGAGAAAATTACCATGCTAGGACTACCACTGGCAACTATTTCAAATCCATATTCGCTTTAGTTTTAAAAGAGCTTATCGTACAGCCTAATAAAATATTTCAGACTGTGGCAAAAACCAAAGGGGCAGATAAAACGATTTCAATTATGAAAAATAGCACAGAATTGTTGCTAAACAGGTTGCAGTTGATAGCAACTGAAAATTTGAAATGGATTTGCAATTGTTGATTTGAAATCATTACACCTTAATACTTCCATCCATGCATATGGTTTAGGGATTGAGGTTAGAATTGCATTCCAAATTCCCCTTGGTTAGGACTTTAATTGTGAGACATCTTAAAAACTTCAGAAATAAGAACTGTACATATACTTTAGTATGGCGTGGAGCAAAGTTATTTTAAGGTCATTGATTAAGAGGCCTACAAAGGAAATCTGCCAGAAGATTTCCCCGCGACAGATCTGCAACTTGGCTTGTATTTCTTTTTCGAACCATATAAACAGGCCTTATTTTTTAAATTTTTTCTGCAAACAGAAAAAATTGGAAAATCATCTTGAAAAGTGTGGAAATACAAAAAATTTATGGTATAAATAGTAACTGTCCAGCTTATGCAAGAGAAACCTTTCCATTAGCACGTGTGCTGTTTACATTGCAAACTCTTTCCACATCATTGCTAGATAAATCATGTTCAAGTGCCTTGTGTTCAACCCTTAGTTCATGCAGTCCATGGTTCATATCCTGTTGTTCATCTAAAAATCCTCAAAATTATTAATATGGAAATCAAGTAAATTTGCCACAAACAAAGCAGAAAACATTCAATGAAGAGGATTAAGAAGAACGCTAAAAATCATCGAAACAAAGCTTCATAACAGAGAGCCAATGATTAACGAAAAATAGCGGAATACATTGAATGGTAGAATTATTGGTTTTTCATATCATACATCTCTAGTTCTAGTTATATACTCATATCGGCAGATCACGAGCAAATTTAGAAAAGGAAAAAAAATAGCAAACAATATTTATGAAATTAGAGAATTTCATCAGAAGAAGAACAAACGAAATGTATTAGCCATGGGTGCACCAATGATATGATTCTAATTTAAGTGAGAAAAACTAAGATTTAGGAGGCTCAAGTGCTCAACTACTTGACAATGAAGATATGGGAAACAGGGTTAGTTAAATAGGAACATCCATTCCTTGATAATATGACAATCTTCAGCAGATAAACTTTCAACACAGCAGTTTCAGACAGGATATCTTGTCAACTCAACGAAGAAGAATTTCTACGGTTGCAAACTCCATCCACTTTATGATTGAACAAGCAACAACTAATAAGTAGCAGATCGACAAATAAATGAAGGTGTAAGCCAAAAAGTGGCTGAGAGATATATAAGCAACTAAATCCCAACCCACTCAGGAATAATGTCATGCTAATTCGTCTCTGGCAGCAGTTAAAGAACTTCGAATTGAAATGTAGGCAGAAATAGCTACATAAAATCTTAGATTGATTCTGTTAGTATAGAAATTGAATTAACAATATCCCTAGTTTTAAGGGTTCATTATTTTCCTTCTTCACTCAGTTTCCTCTAAATATAGAACTGAGAATTGCATATCCTGTTAATTATTAATCTGTAAAAATAAAACATATTAATTGTCTCTCCTCTTAGCTTTTATGATACTGGAAGATTTAAAGGCTAAAAAGCAAGTTGAGAAAAACAAATGTCTGGAATACAAACTTCACCGTTGACAAAGTGGGAAAGCAGGTGGTATGCAAACTCAACAAATCACTTTAAAGAATGAAATAGTCTTCACATACATGGTTTGATAGATTTCTAGAGTCATCAGGAAGTTAGGATAGTCAGGGACAAGCCGACCATACATTATTCGTCAAACATTCTGAGAAAGGAAATATCATATTATCATTGTATATGTAGATGACATCATTTTAACTGAAGATTATAGTCAAGAGATGAGAAGAGTTAAGAGTATGATGATAATAGAGTCTGAGTTTAAAGAACTTCGAAGTTTGAGATATTTCTTGGGAATAGAGACTGCTAGGAGCCGAAAGGGCATTTCAGTTTCCCAAAGAAAATACACATTGGACCTATTAGAAGAGACATGCATGTTGGGGTGTAAGCCAAGTAAGACACCAATCGAGCTGGGAAACAGACAAAAAATGTTAGAAGGTAAACCAATGGATGTAGGGAGATCTAAGTGTCTCATTGAGAAACTTATCTACCTCTTACATACTCGACCCGACATTGCATTTTCAGTAAGTCTAGTAAGTCAATATATGCACTCACCATGTCAAGGTCATCTTGATGCAGTCTACAAAATTCTCAGGTAGTTGAAACAAACTCCAAGCAGAGGTTTGTTCTTCGCAAAGAATGGTGATCAAATAATGACTACATTTACAGATGCTGATTGGGCTGGTTATATTTCTGACAGGAAGAGAACATCGAGATATTGTATAATGGTATGGGGAAATCTAGTGACGTGGCGGAGCAAGAAACAGTCAGTTGTTGCCAGGAGCAGCGCAGAAGCCAAATATAGAGCCATGATACATGGAGTCTGTGAGCTTGTCTGGATTAAGAGAGTACTAAAGGAACTAAAAATCGAATGCAAGGATCCTATGCAGCTCTATTGTGACAAGAAGTTAACTATCAGTATAGCTCATGACCCAGTTCATCAAGACATTACCGAACAGGTGGAAGTAGATCGGCATTTTATTAAGGACAAGTTAGATGAAAGGGGTTACTAGCATGCAATACATACTACATCCAATCAACTTGTTGATCTACCTATAAAGGGATTGTCAGAACACAACCATGAGTTTCTTGTCAACAAGCTCGGCCTTATCAACATATACTGCCAAACATGAGGGAGAGTTTAAATAAATATAGGATAATATTTGTTGTGTTCAAATTTGCAAAATTAGATAAGATGATATTTTTTTTCTGATTTTTTGGAAGTAGTTAAATTGTTGTAATCTATATGATGAGATTAGTGTGATGAAATAATAATCGAGATTTTCTTCTCAGATTTAAACTTTCTAAAATCAAAACCATCCTATCAAATGCAACCTAAGTGATATGTTATTTTCCTTCTACCCTTAGTTTCCCTATATATGGTTGAGAATATTGCGTGTGTATTAATTAATATTCAGTTTGAAGCAAAGAACCTAATAAGAAAAAAAACCAGAGCAAAGTTAAGTTAACCTTGACAGGTTAAAAACTCGGCAAACATATAAAGCAAGCACACAAACAATAAAAAGGACACTCAGCAAAGGAATTGTAAAACACACTAACAGGCCATTACCGTAAGGACTATCTACAACTAAATCAGCAAATATGCGATCTCCAGATTCTTGTTCTGCAGTATGCACTTTGGCTACAATGTCACCACCCACATCTAAAGCCTAGAATGATATCAACCTAATTAGGAAAACTATTTGCAACTCTCCTGTTTCAGTAAACCAGCACCCAAATGAAGAAGAAACATTGAGCTTTTTAGCCAATATATTTTTTTTCTTCACCATTTTAATTCTGGGGGTTCAGTTGGTGTGCCAATCAATGCACGCAAGTGGGAGTGTTGTAAACTTTTCAACTACTTGAAATAATCACCTGCTCTGCTTTTGTTGAATCTTCTCATAGTCTTCCAGTACTTACAATATTATTGGATTTCTCCTGTAAAAAATTCTCACCACCTTCCTTTCCGTGTGAAAATTACATCTGCTTTATTAGATTTTGCTGAAAGATCTGTGTCATCCTTTATGGGAAAACTAGAAATTATCAGAATCTATTGTCGAAAGTACTATACATTGGATAATGACATCCTAAGAGCAATATAGGTCACCTCAATAAATAAGGGCCTGGCTGGTCCAGAGCAAGTATCCTCCTTTAAATGCACGCTATTATAATGCTCTCCATAATGATAAGAACTACAAGAATTATAAAACAAGTCAAAGGAAGAAAACTCAGTATCCTCAATAGGAAGAATGGGAGGAGCTCATTCTTCGGTATTTTCCTAGGAGAACAAATACGAGATTCCACTGGCACTCTTAGCACACCTTTTTTGTCACCGACATGGTTCCAGTCTATAAAGGACTTAGATTCTGACTCCAAATAAAATAAAGTGAGGTTGATACCATGCTAATCCAGGTGAAATTCAATATAAAGTTGAAATTTTTAACATTGTTTTAGAATATATGTTCTTTATTTCCCTTCAGTTTCCTAGACGAATTCTACTGTGACTAACTTCTTCCGTTGTACTCTACCAAAAATAACACCACATTTAGCACTTAAATGCCCAAACTACACTAAAAATGTTATGTGTAATGTCATAACAGAAATACAACAAAATTAAGCATATTTTCTAGCATCATTTATTCCAACAACCAACACGTGGATCATGGGAACAAATTAGGAACTTCAGTCAATAGCCTATAAGTGGAGATATTTCTAAGAGAACATAAACTGGAAGAAAAAAAAAATGCAACTTAATTATTTTGCCTGCATTATCATAGTCTCAAGGATTATCAAGTATTTAAATTATTTTCTTTCATAGAATATTTAGCCCATCCAAGGTCCTGACTAACTTCTTTTGCACGTGAGTGTTTTGAAAATTCTACTACTGCATCCTATGAGTTTTGAAACTGAACTGTAGAGAGCATAATTGAGCAAAACATCTCCTCAGGCACATTAATATCCTCCATTAGGTGAAAGCAAAAATTTAAAAACTAGAGCAACGACAAGAACAAGTTACACTTCAGGAATATTGCTGCTTGGTTGTTATCCATTCATTGTATTTGTAAGTTGTGGTCTGAACAATCATTGATGATTTTAATACAGTCAAGGCTCGATACAAGTTAAACATGTCTGCATAGCCTATAACCAGCTCAGGAAGTCAACAATACCTAAAATTCAAGTAACTACACATTAATGATCTTCATTTCCCAGCTGAGATTTCCAGACTGTTACAGATATTATTATGGTTATCAACAAAGATCCAAAGACTTACAGGGGTTTCTTTTTTTTTTTTGGGGTATTTTTTTGTGTAATTAGGGATCACCCAATGGTACTTGAGAAGATTAACAACAGAAGAACCCCATCCATTATTACACGACAAAAAATCATAACAAACAATACAGGACAAAAAACCGAAAAAACAAATAACAGACCTCTAATATAAAAACTTGTTATTACAAGAATGTAAGTATGCCAACAATTAAAGACAACTAAATTCTGAAATTTTTGTAGTACTCACAGGTGAATTTGTGGAGCTTCATGTACATCAAAATTTTGAGCATACAAACGAGGTGACCTATGCAGTACAAATAAGGTGTGGAAATTGATAATTATTCCAAACACTAAAAAACATTTCCACAGTATAAATTGACAGTGGAAAGACATTGATGCTGTCCATGATTCAAGCTTATGAATGCATATGTTACAATGAGTGGCAAGAGAAGCTGCTTGCATCTCCACATGTCCTGCCCAATTGCCTTCCTGTCCCATGGACCGACAATATTCATCAAATGGAACTTCATCTTCAACAAAGGGCTCAAACATTTCACGATTGTTCTGCCAAGTGTAACTCATGGATCAGTATTTCTTGAGATTAATTCCTTTTGATTTTTGTAGTACAATAAATGAAGCAGAAACTTGAACAAAACACTTGCCCAATGCATAACCATGGCATTTCACACTTGGATTTGAGGAAGAAAATGATGTGACAATCTGTAATGTCACTTTGATTTGGTTCCAAAACAAATATCAATGTAATTAGTTATGCAACACGATAAAGAAGCCTAAACTGGGTGGACACCCGTTGATGATTAGAAGAGTACTCTACATTGTGATAAAGCTTGCCTCCCTCCAGCCGTCACATATCTTACAAAAAGACGCAAACTTTTTACTCTTCGCTGCTGCTGCTTCCTTTTCAAGAGATCTTGGAGATCGAGACATTCATCTTATTCTACAATTAACTAAAGATTCACAAAAATTTATTTTGAAATTTATTTTGTTAAAAAATAAGATGCAACTACTTACTACTTTCAGCTTACGGGTCTAACTGAGACAAAAGATCTCAATCAACTATTACATTTAACCCCCACGAGAGCCATGGAAGCCATGATTAAAGCAACTCAAGTTGTAAATGCCCTTGACGCCATCGTAGCACAATATCAGTATATATGGTAATTGAGTAATTCTTAACAAATAAAGATGAGATAAAAAACTAGGAGTATCTATGGTAATTATTAACAAATAAAGATGAGATAACAAACTAGGAAACTCATTCATCATTCATCATACTTGTGACCTCTTATAAATAGTGCAAATTATCTTCATCCCATGTTAGACTGAAACAGGATGCCTCGAAAATATACCTTAATAAATCGAACTACCATATTTCAATACTTCTCATGCTTGTCCTCATTCCTTCATACTGATCAGCCAATGCCCTGCAACGAACAACAGTCAGGTGATCAAAATCACCGCACATTAATTAATCCAGGAATATATACTCCATAATTCACACGCTTCATCAATTCATGAGCACATGCACAATAATTACACAAAGAATAACTTATGCTAAAAAAATCAATTGATGCCTGAAGAAACAGTTACCATCTGGAGTAACCTGAATGATTTTCCAACCTAAAACATCAACCTCAGCCCGCAGTTCAGATATATCCCTTTCTCTTCCACGTTTTTTCCTCTGATCACAAATTCAAACAAAATCAAAATAGAAGCTTAGCCGGGATTAATTCAATTATTAATTGCAATTAAATGGGAAAAATCAAGGGTCCTATAACTTACATTGGGTAGCTTATTGCAACTGATTTTTTGATGCTTTCCTTCAGCCATTGTTACTTAATTTGCGATGTGATTCTGAACAAAGAATTTAGGTCAATAAATTTTGGGGCAGAAGGTTTTTAGGAGGCACAATTTGATTAGATTTACTGATATTTAAAATCTTAAAATAATCTCTTTATCAAATTAATATATATATATATATATATATATATATATATATATATCACTATTACATAAACAATCTATTTTATTCATATTTTATTTTTCAAATTAAATTTATATCAATATTTTTTCTCAAATTATCATTACAACTTATTTTTAATATTACGTATCTCAAATCACAGTATATCTCTCACTAATATCTATAAGAATATGTATATTGTGAGACAGGTCAATCTTATCGATATTCACAATAAAAAACAATACACTTAGCATAAAAAGTAATATTTTTTATGGATGGCACAAATAAGAGATATGTCTCACAAAATACGATCTGTGAGGCTGTCTAACACAAATTTTTGCATTTCTATAAATTAGTGTTCAATTAAACATAAAATGAAGTATTAATAAAAAAAAAAAGCAAAAACTTGTTGATAAAAACTTATGTGAGATGGTCTCACAGAAAAATTTGTGAACAAAAAATGTTATATCCACGCAATAAAACCTCTCACCCTCATCCTTTTATATAGAAATATAGATATAGATAGGAGATATATATTAATCAGCGTGATTATGCTTGGATTTATGACCTTTTTTCCTTAATTTTGAAAGTGTATTTAAGTTATTAATATAAATATTTTCAGTCATTAAAAACATAAAAGACGATTTTTTTTTATTTCGCAATAAACTTTATCACTTTGTTTTAGAATAACTAGATTTTAATAAGGAATTCTCAAATCTAGTGAGTTAATGCTCTTATTATATTAATGTTTCAGCTAATACAATCTAGAGTGAGTCTCATATAAGACCGTCTTACGGATCTTAATTTGTGAGACGGGTCAATCCTACCCATATTCACAACAAAAAGTAATACTCTTAGCATAAAATTAATACTTTTTCATGGATGACCCAAATAAGATACCCGTCTCACAAATACGACCTGTGAGATCGTCTCACACAAGTTTTTGCCTACAAAATCTATATTAAAGGAAAAAAAGGATAAGATTTAATGTGATAGTAACATTATTTACGGGGGAATGATAAAGCTTAATCCATAATTACAATTTATATCACTTTTACTCAATTTTTTAACAAGTTTCTAGTTATAAATTTGGTAACGAGTTTTTTTTATTAAAAAAATTGTATTATAGGGAAATATTTTAAAAATTAGGTTAGAAATTAAAAGCAATTTTCTAAAAAACTAGTTCAAGCGGTGTTTAATCTCACTTAAATTTTATTATGTTTAAGATCGATTAAGTAACCATTTTTAAAACAGAAAATTTCATTTATGTTTTCAAATTATTATATTTTATAAATATTAAATAAAGAAATCAAGAATACAAACATACAACTTCATTCGCCTATTTTTTCATATATTAAGAAAATCAGATACTCAAGTAGTAATCGTATTTCTAAGACGAGAGTTCTTTAAGATCCTAAATCCTCACTCGATTGAGTTTCAGATCAAATTGTATGAAGAAAATCAGAAGAAAAAAAAAACCCACCTGGTAAATATCGTGCCCGAGAAGATCGTTTTTTCTCATGTTAGACCGAACCGGTTTCGTCCTTTCGGATTACCCAAATTCAATTTTCATTTCTGTATGATAATAGCCATGGAAGTTGCAACATGGTTGCAAATGTAAATCAAAGCTGTAGCATTGAGAGATCAGCAACTGAGGTAAAAGATGGGTGAGAGTAGCTATGAATTGCAAGATTAATTTTTGATGAATTTAGTTTGAGCGGCAAAAGGTGTGCCCCTTCTCGTACCCTTGAATCCACAAGTACCGGGAACAATAGCCTGACAAACGGTTCAGTCCGATTTTGGAAAGAATCGGTTACATTTTTCATATAATCTCGTAGTTCCTATGGGGTGGAGATGATGGGAGGTAGAACCAATAAAGATTTTTTTTTCGATTTTGAATATTGTTTACAACAAGAATGTATGAATCCTAAAATTTCTTACTCTTATGTACAATTATTTTTTAAAATATCAACGAATTTCTTTGTAAGAAAAATTTTAAAACCACTGGAGTCTACAAAAATGGAATCCATATGCTGTCCTTCACCTCAGGGTGATCCAATCTTCGGTAACAGACCACTCAGGAAATTGATCGATCCAAAGCGTTTGCAGCCGTCTGGCCGGAGTCATAGACCAAGAACCAGACTCTGGGGGGTATTCCGACGAGGCGAAAGTCGTAGAAGAACCTGATACCGGTGGTTCCCACTCGGGAAAATCAAATGGGCATGTAGGAGAGATTAAAGCTTTGTTTTCTGTTTCTTCATTGAAATCAAAATCTTGATAATCTGAAACAAAGTGATGATTCAGGAGCATCTCAGCCGTCCATCTCTTGTTCGGATCCCTGACAAAGCATTTTCCAAGAAAATCTTTTCCTTGCTCTGATAAACTTTTGGGAACCTCAGGAAACTCTTCTCCCGCGCCAATTCTAAGCAGCAGCCCCGCCACGTCGGAGCAATGCCATGCAAGAGTCCCGGTGACCATCTCCACCACTGCGCACCCCAGTGCCCAAATATCCGCAGGAGCCCCCTGTTCTCCAGCGGTAACAATCTCTGGCGACATGTACAGAGGTGTGCCCCTCAATTCACACCGCGAAAATTTCTCTTTTTCCCCTCCGGCCCGCTTCGCCAACCCGAAATCCGCGATCTTTACGCTATCATTCGGGCCCAAGAGAATATTTTGAAGCTTGATATCACAGTGCACGTAGCCCAACTTGTGGATATAATGTAGCCCTTTGAGCAAAGCTTTTGTATACCGCCGGGTTTCTGATTCCGGCAGGCCCCGGTCACCGGTATTCTTGAGTTTAACAGCCAAAGAACCACCGGGAGCGTACTCCAACAACACATTGTACAATTTCTCGCCATTTTCGTACGAAAAGCTGTCTCCAAAGCAACGTATAATCTGTGGGCAATCTTTAAGCGCCTCCAAGATCAGCTTTTCGTTCATCAGTGAAGAAGAACGCACGACTCCGCAAGACTTCACCGCCATCAATGGCGGGAATAGAGAAGTTTGTCTTCTGGGAATAGCTAAATTCACCGTAGCAAAACTCCCGTGTCCCAAATTTCCACCACGAACCCAATCCATGGCCGATTTGTACCCCTGAATCAGACCCTCCAATATCTAAAGCGACGAAGCGATCGACGAGACTGTGTATGTGCACACTGATTTTGAAAATTTGAAGACGTCTATTCTATTTATAGTAGGATTTTGGAGTTGATTTGTCCGTATAGGTAACGCAGACGGGTGTCAAATTTGGGTACTTGAAAACGATGTTTCGTGAGAACCTGAATAGCCCACCCGGCTGACAACTGCGGTAACTAGTTTTCCACGTGCTTTTTTGTTTTACTTCATGTGAACATTTTGTGAACTATATCTCGATATATAAATCTTGACATAATTAATTAAAGAGTTAATCTAATATATATAAAAACTTAGTTTTCTCTTTTTGTAACAAAAAAATATAATAAATTTTGGCACGGCTCGTAAAATGTTGCAAATGTGTAGGATTTGATTGATTCGAAGTCGATTTGTACCAGTATTAAGTGTGGCTTATTTAAGAGATTACGGTTGGCAGGACGAAAATTATATATCGCGAGATTTTACTGTTATATCACGAGATTTTGTATTCGTTATATAGTGATATTTTGACAAATTGAATTTTTGTATCAAATTTTTTTGTGTTGTATAAATATCGATGTAGATGTAGCATCATTCAAAAATATATTAGTATAGGAACTAATTATTTTAGTATAACGAGATATAAGAAGAGCGGATAACGGTTTTGCGGATCTATATCGCGTAAAATTAATTCGTAAAACAGTAGAGTTTACGTGATATAACTATACAAACTCTTAGAACCTTATTCAAATCTTAATGGTTGATGGACCACTAATGCTAGTTAATTAATTTGATAACAATTTTCATAACTTTATATTGAAATTTACACATGTAAAGTCGATATGGTTGACGAACCATTAATGAAAGTTGTTTTCTTGATTATAATTCCATGATTTTATATTATGATTTACAAAAGTTATGTTTCAATATCCAGCAAGATTCATTAATTAAAATGCCACCACTTAACAAAATATAAAACATATCATTCTGATTAATGCGAATTAAATACTTTAACCCAACAACCCAAATTACTAATCGAGATTATTTAAATCAAAGAATCTCACGATCCATCTCCAAAATATGATTGAACTTTAAAGCACCACGTTGTGCGCAGTTAATAATTACGTCAAATAATTAATTTCTTCCATAAAAATTTGATTGGATTTGTCAACTGCCGCCGTCTTCCAACCCTGGAGTAATCAATCGTCGTGACGCTTCATTTGTCCTATTCACGTCAAATTATCTAATATATGATTCTTAGCTTATATCACCATTGCTAATATTAAGATGACACAAAACCTACACCAGTCGACTTCGTTTGCGATCGAGTTGGCCGGTGGTTTTGAGACTCAACGCAATACACAAATGTATTTCAGCCACGAGAACACATGCATTAAATCAAAGAATTTGGTTTACACCTTGGTTCAGCCTTACGGCTTACATCCACGGTAGAACACCCTAGGGCGGAGCCATAAATATGGCTATGTCCGGGCTAGAATTTTAAATTCTAGAATCTTCTAATATTTTAAATTGATCTACCCAGACTAATATCATATTATTCTAAAATTTACATATAAATTTAAAAAAAATAAAATAAGGCCACCCGGGCTAAAGCCCGGGTATATTACCTTGTAGCTCCGAACACCCCAATCTCTTTTATTGATCACCAAAAGTTGAAGTACAATAGGGAAACTATAGAGAAGAACAATCACACAACTCTCATAGAAACTCTTTCTTTTTCAAGCTCATATTCTCTCTTGTGTTTTCAATTGTATTCCTCTCTTCTCTTGATTGTAGGTTCTTCCTTCGTCTTTTTTTTTTGACTAATTATTTTGTACACACGATGCGTGTGTACATTCTTTTTTATTATTATTGATAGACTAAAGTGAAATTTGACAAATTATAGGAGTACTTTAATTTTGAAAATGAAAGATGATATGAGTAACTCATAGATGGCCCATCAATGAAAACTTTATTTATTTATTTATTATTTTTAGGAGCCATATTCAATGGAAACTTTATAGAAGCCAGTTCATGGAAGTCCACAAATCAAAGATTAATCTTCTATTCGTTCAAGACATTTATCTATCCTTTCCCCCCCAATGTGACTAATAATTCCACCAATAAAAATAACAAAATATATACCATGATCAAAAAGGGTTTAATTAACTGTCATTTTTTATCCAATGATCACACCAAATTGTGTCGACGTAAATCATCCAATGACTTATCGTTCCTTCGATACTGAGTTTTAATGTTTGGATCAATGTTTCGAATTCGAAACTCTGTTACAACTAACCTATTTTCCCATGTCATTTATCATATCAGCAATCGTGTTATCATAGATCATTTCATAATTCTATCATATTAATCGAACCAACTCAATAGGTAAACTTATACAACAAGCATGGAAAAGGACAACTTTTTTCTTAATATCTAACTTTAAAAAAAATAAAAAAGATACTTGAGTTTGTATGGACAAATCGTTAACGTTATTTTAAGCATGCAAAATGTTTTATTAAATGGCATACCACATGGGAATCCTTTTGCTCTCTCTTAGTGTGAAAGTATAAAGATGTCATGCTAACTGTTTGGTTGTTGTTGCCGTACATGTCAGAAACCAGGTTAAAGTTTTTTGGGACAATCCACAAAACTTGCAAGTCAATTATTAGAAACTATTGAATTATCTAACATAAAAATTAATTTTGTGAATGTGGAACATACACGTTTTATTTATTTGTTTAAACAATATTGCACATTATTTAACACATGTATGGAGATTTTTAGAAATAAATTAGAGAAAGAAGCAAAATTGATCTTATTTAGGGATGGTATACCGTATCGTACAGAAAATTCGACAAGTTCGTTATCTTTTGCTATGGTAATCTTGATATACCGAAAATTCAGTATTTTTTCCACCTTAGTCTTATTAGTTGACCTATATAATCATTTTGTTATCCAATTGATCAAACTTTTGGCATAGTGTGATAGTGTGGTTATTTGGTATTGAAATCGTAATGTCACACCAACATTCTGGGAAAACTAGAACTAAAAAATAGACGAATTTTGTGTTTTTCTAAATGGTCAAATTAGTTTCATTGCACCCATTATTAGTGTGAAAACTGATTATAAAATGGAGCAAAGGTAGATGGAAGAATACAACTCTTGCTATATCTTTGAAGCTTTGATTAAATTAAATATATATTGTCCTTTTCTTCATCAAAAGTAAAAAGAACTTGCATTTCATACTAAATCAAAGCAGGTCCACCATTTTCATATTGAGCACAAGTCCAGCTAAGAGGGGGCTGGTGAAATATCAAAACTTTTCAATGGTTAATTAGGGGGTCAATTCTAGACAGCACATACTCCTTTTTTATACACAGCCATTGATATACATGAGCATCACGTGTTGACACGTAAATAAATTAAAATTCATATTTTTAACATACACTCTAAACAAATTAAAACTAATATTATGGAATTTGATTTTCTCTAAAAAAAGATAGAATTATTTTAGTGAAAATCTTGCGATTTATTGAATCACTATATAATATAATAATCGTAAATATTGATATACCGATACGTGCCTTTAACATTATTCTCAAGTGAGAGACGTCGGAATTAATTTAATAGTTGTCTCAATAAATGTATTAATTATCAACTAATCATATGTTATCTATCATGCACTGAGTATGATTATAGTTATTTTAAATTCAATAACCGTCCGCATTTATTACGCGAGAAATTTAATAATACAAAATAGAAAGAATAAAAATAAAGCATGAATACGTGATTTGAATTATCTTATTATAATAATATGAAACAGTTACTATATAAATTTAGGTCAGAAACTTGTGTGAGACAGTCTAGCGGGTCGTATTTTGTGAGAAAATATCTTATTTGGATCATCCATGAAAAATATTACTTTTTTTGCTAAGAGTATTACTTTTTTTATTGTGAATGTCGGTAGAATTGACATATTTCACATATAAAAATTCATGAGATCGTATCACAAGAGAGTCGCTCATATATTTATCCTTGTCTTTCAATTTCTGGTTGTAGGCTACGTTCTAATATAGTCTCATTTGGTTATCGGGGCTATAAATGGGTCTGATCAAATGATTTTGGATTTTGGTAAAATCTGGGTTCTAACCAGGCCCAACCTAAGGAATACTTTTCTTATAATTATAATATTCGAACTTTTTAATTATGCTATGGAGCAGTAGCACCACGCTAAATTGTTTGTTCGCAAGAAATAAATTTCGGGTTGGATCAGAAACGAGGTCCAAGAACACTTGATATTTAGTCAAATATGATATTTAATTAAACTAGATATCACATTTATATTAACATTAAAAAAAAAGTTTTTATGAGTTAAATTTGATCGAGATTTATCTAAAGATAAACTATATTGTCCATAAACATTCAACATCTTGATACCGTAAACTCAGTAACACAGCGGACATGTGAGGCTGCACCACCTCCTCGTCCGCCAACAGGGGACAGGGTTCTATAGACCAAGAGTAGTTGCCATGTCCTGTATATCAAACCTTATTTGCAAACAACCCACATATTGGTTATGGACGCATATGGAGGAATTCACAAGGCCAGGTGATTGATGCAATTTATGGCAAATTACATGGCAATAATAATCCAACTGTAGCCGAATCGTTGGGAATCAGAGAAACTTTTAGTTGGCTGATCAAGAATTTGCATCTCGCAATCGAATATGTTGTTTTGCTGAGGATTGATGTTTTAAATAATCCAGAACTAGACCACTCTAGTTTAGGTTTGTTTATCGAAGATTGTCGATTCTTATCTAAAGATATAATATCTTGTACCTCTGTTTTTGTTTATAGATCAACTAACCATGCAACACTCACTCTAGCAAAGACAACTGTTTCTTTGCCTGATCTCATAGGAAAGACCACCCTCTCGCGTATCAGCAACTTAAATTTTGCATGTTAATGGTAATTATTTTAACATGAGGGTGTCTTAAAATTATGTATATGTATAAACTTGTAAAAAAGTTTGAGCTTTTTTTTTTCTTTGCCAAAAATTCAAGTAACTTTATGCATCTAAAAGAAACCTTAAACGAATGAATGAATTCAGTTCCGGACCACATAACTAGAACTAGACCTTACCTCAATGTCGTGTCTGGCAAAAGCTAAATGTTGGAATATCCAAAAAGATCTATTTTGATCAAATTCCAATGCACGCTCTCTCCCTTTCTCACTTCTTTCCATTCATATATATATCATCTCAACAGAAGACATCACCAACTTCCACTTCCTATCTTCTTTATGTTCATATTTCATCTCAGAAAGAAGAAACTTGGCATAATGGAGTTTTTTAAATAAATATTACAAATTTTAAATTTTTTTTAAAAAATATAACATATTTAAAAATTTTGTAAAAATATAATAAAGTGGGGTTTCAAACCCCACTTTATGAATGAATCCGACTTCTTTTTGCATTCTCGAGGAGGTGGGCTTTGAAACCCCACCACTTTTTTATTTTTCTTTGTTTATCTTTTTTTTTTATTATTACTGTCGTGTACTTCTTCAATCAATAATAGAACACAATCAATAATAGAACACAATATGTATTGTTTTGCCATTCCTTCTTCTTCATTTTCAGGTAACTATTTTCTTTCTGTATTTCTTTGCTTCCTTCTCTGCTTTTTTTTTTCTTTCAAGATATTGTTTTCTTTATCAAAATTAATCTGTTGTCTCATATATGACATTATATTTATGAGTTCTTCATCTATCATAAAGTCAGTGATTTTTATTAAATTATAATTTTCAATATTATTAATTAAATTTACAACTGTTATATTTTGCGTTATATATTTCATTCATAATTTTTACCTCATATAATTTAAGATGATATTGTTTTTAAAGAAGTGACAAATTTTAATGTTAAAACGGATATGGATGGCTTTATATTCTTATCGTGAAGAGTTATATCAGTCATAATTTTAATATAATTATTAAGACGAAAAATGAGTGTTTGAAAAAATAAATAATTTCTATTGTTTTATCAAATCAAAATTTAATTGTTGAGTATTAAGTAATTTAGAGAAATTAGGACATTAAATATAATTTAGATACAATCCGAGAATTTTTAAAAACTTTTTTTAATCCTTCACTTTTAAATAGAATGAAAATTTTGATCAAATGAAAAATAATTTTGTGATGTTAATTAAATTTTAGGGATAAAAAATGTTAAAAATATTATAAACTAAAAAATGTTGTAGCAAGTTTGAACTGATATGAAATTATAATATACATTTATTTATTTTCTTACTTTTTTATCAGTATATAATCATTCTACTAATTTTTAAAATAAAACAAATCAAATTTTTATTAGTTTTGTGGACTCAAAAAAATATTGTAATTTTAAAAATGTAATTTTGATTTTGTATTTTTATTTCTAATTAATAACAAATTATTCTTGTTTTGTCTACAAGATGGGGGCATATATCAAATCGATATTGTAGAAATGTATCGTCCAAATCGGGTGTTGCGTCAATTTGGAATGCGACAACGAATTCCCGAACCTGCAACTGATGGGGATGATCTACACAATCTATCCCGAACATGACACCGTAATAGGAAGACGTCTTACACAACGTCCAATTGTTAACTGCACAATTGCTGAAATAGGAAGACGTCTTGCACCCTTCAACACACCATTCAAACACTCGGACATATTTGTCGTTATCACACCACGACGCCACCCACCATCATGGGCCATCATCCACTTCTCACGTGAAATCCCAGACAAGTATCGATAAGCATTCGGATTATGGTTTTTAATTGCATCCATTGTGGCATCAAACTTTTGTATCTGATGTTGAGTTTCCGCTCGCCAACACAGATATTTCAAATAAACATTCTTAAACTGATTGTTGAAAATTGAGCACATATGTCTAAAAAAAAACGGTGTACACCACGAGGCGGTTTGAAAGCTGGTATATCATCCACAGCGCTTACGATAGGCCCCGATGCCTATCGGAAATAACACATATACCTCTAGACCCACGAATGACATGTTTGCTTACATTATCAAGGAACCATTTGCCATGAGTCGTAGGTCTCTTCATCAACAAGCGCAAAAGCCAATGACAACACTTGATTGTTTGCATCATCCAACGTTATCACATTTTTGTGCATGTAAAAAAAAAATTGTATATAAAGGGGTTCCATCGAGGCGAATAACACATACGACAATGTTCAAACCCATCTAAAAAAGAAAGCGCGGTTTCAAACCCACCTCCTCGAGAATACAAAAAGAAATCAGAATTTCTGCAGAATGAATAAAATCTACCCACAAGTATATTATCTTGAATTTTATTTTAAGAGATATAAAGGTTGTCAGAGACATTATGTTCCGTGAGTGTGTGTGCCTCAACGTAATGGCAACGGCCCTACTCGTCAGCGCACCATGCCGCTCCCTTTCAAACGCACAGTGCCCCACCCACAACGTCGTTTCGCTTTCACAACCCCCTTCCCCATCCGTGCGTGTACGGTACACGCCTTCTGTTTATTAAATATTTATCCCCTGCTCAACATCTATTTAATTAAACGGTTGATGAGATGCTGATTAGATTTAGATTGTATTTCAATCATTTATCTAATAGTTTTTACGATAATATTAATGTTGATAGTATTAAGAGTAGATTTTTGTGAGACGATGTCACGAATCTTTATATTCGAGACGGGTCAACACTAACGATATTCACAATAATAAAGTAATATTTTTAACATAAAAAATAATATTTTTTCATTAATGACCCAAATAAAAGCTTCGTCTCACAAAATACAATCCGTGAGACCGTTTCACATAAGTTTTTACCTAATCTTAATGTGATAGAACATGAGCTCAAGATGAGATTTTTTACCTTAAAAATAGCTTGAATTTATCGTATTTAAACATTTTTCTACACGTAAAATTATATTTAAATAAAAAATTATGTAAAGATTTTAGATAAAAAAAACATTTTTATTATTAATATTAAACAATATATTTTTATATAATTTCATTACATGTTGTACTATATTTGTTTTTAAGAATTTATCGTATTTTAAACATTTTTCTACATGTAAAATTATATTTAAGTAAAAAATTATGCAAAGATTTTAGATAAAAAAAACATTTTTATTATTAATATTAAACAAGTCAATATATTTTTATATAATTTCATTACATGTTGTAGTATATTTGTTTTTACACACTTTTTAATATATATAATTTATAAAATAACTTGATTTTCTGATTTTTTTCACAATTATATTTTCCTATTAGCCAAAGTTTTGTGTGAGGCAAAAATGAAACACGAGACTTGGATAAGGTGATAAAACAAGAGCTCAAGGAATCTTCGATTTACGACAAAGATGACCGGTTCACCGATTCAGCCAGTTTCCCGATTCTCTCTATCAACTCAGGAGACAACTTCTTGGCCAGTTTCTTCTCCTTCTCCCGTCGAAAATCAAAACCCAATACATCGGATACCTCCTCCGAGCTCCAGCCTGCTTGCCGGAGCAGATCCGAGAACCGATCTGTTTTCAGAAGCAATGCGTCTCGCACGGCTTGGTTGTCTAACATTACCATCTCGCCCTCGAAGAACCCGGATGCTGACACGTGTACGATCTCCGAGACGTCGGATTCTGTCCATCCTCCTCCTCTCAGAACGGATCCCATCCGAGTCACGTACTCGTCGATCCATTTTGGGATTTCGAATTTCGGCATGTCGAAATATCTTTCAGGCGAAGATGAAGAGGACGATGACGAATTCGAGTTTCTCCGGCGGCGTCCCACTGCGGCGTCGCTCCAGAACTCTACCCATCTCGGCGCTCGTCCGCCGGAGATAGCGTCCAGACTTCTTCTCGAGTAGTTCGCGAACGATCCCGCTGATTTCCCAGAAATGGATCTTTGCTTGGAGAGACCATTTGTGTCGGATCTTTGATGAAAAAGGGTAGATTCGCGGTCGAAAAAGTCCGATAAATCGCAGCCGCAGCAGAAAATTCTGTTCTCGTCGACGTAGAAGATGGGGTTTCCCGCAAGACATGGATTGCAAGGTATGTAGCAATGGTTGAAAACGGGTATCAAAAGCGGGGCCCGTTTCAGGGCGTTCCGGGCCATCTTGAGGGCCTTCTCCGGGTCGGATGGCCGCTGTCCCCATGATTTGGACCATAATGCATTACGAGCTATGTGGAAGGAGACTGAAGCAATGGGTAGGTCGATCGAGGCGCGAAGGTGGAGCCGTGCCGAACCAGCCGATCGCCAGTCGGGGAAGCCTGCTCCGACCGGTAAACCGGCCGAAAGCACCGCCTTCAGGTCCGGCGGGAAGGTGAACCCAAACTCTGCTTCTGCTAATGCGAACTCTGCCTCGGACAACCCAGGTTGGACCCGGATGCCCGAGTTTCTCAAATGGGTAACGACTTTATCCGCGAGAGAAGCGAAGGAGACAAGGCTGTTGCGTGGAGGGAGGGGCGTCGAGGGCAGAGAGGCGGCGGCGCGTGCAGAGAGGCGGCGGAGACCCGCAACGTGAGCCGGGTTCAGGCCAGTCATCCTTCGATCCACGTCCACCATTTCTTGTACTCGATCACAACTTTAAGAAATCAGTAAAAAAAAGGTTAAAAGAAACCTTATATATATTGATCTTCAAAAAAGAATAAAAATTCATGCAGAGAAAAGGGTATTTTGAGCTAGGAGAACTGATTCTGTTGACAGAAAAAGCTGGAGAAATGGAGATGGAGTGAAGCCGAAGGAAGAGCGCAACTGAAAATGGGAAACGGAGAATAATCGTGGAGAAATTTATAACATGGTTGTGGAGGTGGGGCCCAGTTTAATATTTTATGTTTTAAAAAAATATTATTATTTTTAAAATTTTATTCTTTAATTTTTTAGGGTAAATTCCTTCTTTTTTATTTTTAAATTAACTGTAGTTACACTCTTAATTAAAAGTCTGAGGGGGTGATTGTTTTTATTCACATATAATATTATTATATTATATTATATTATTAACGACATTAATAATTAATGTGTCTAAAAAGATGGGTTGAACGGTTACCAAATAAGGAAGTAGACAGGGTCAGGGGTTTTGATTAAAAAATGGTTAGGTGAAATATTGTTGATTACGTACATATTTGTAATTATATCATATTTGAGAGGATTATAATTAGAATTTGGCTGAAGGATGATTTTTTTTTTTGGCTACATTTGTTTCATTATAGAATATTGGTGGATTATGTAATTTTTATGCGAAATAAGTATGACTTGCAAACATAAATTTTTTTTGATTATTAAATATTTTTTTGAATAACAGATATATATATATATATATATATATATATATCCAAGAAGGTTACGAATTTAAAAAAAAAAAAATTGAACAGATTATACATCTCGCTAACTCTAAAAATTAAATATGGATATCTAAACCGATTTATATCAATTAGTTTAAATATATTATTAAAAATTATGATTAACGAGTTGATTAGTTGTATTTTTGTAGGGAAGAACAACTTGGGAAAGTGTTCGATAGAGTTAGTTTTGTTGCCTGCTAAGAGCCAGTGGGGAGAATCATACAGTCAAACACGCGGGAAGTCACTATTTTTTTTTTAAAAAAACAAATTTTTATGTAACGATAAATTTTATTTTATTTTATTTTTAAAATTTACCTTAGTTGAAAATTGTGAAGAGATAACTTTATCTTAACTCAATCCGAAATTAATTGGAGAAGAGAGAATTGTCCGAGTCTATACATACAATTCTCAATTATTTAATATCACCGATGCGAGACATTTTAAAACACTCATCTGAAGCTGAAAAATATACAATTGAAGAATTAAGTTTACAAGACATTATCGAGTGACTCACATACAAGTTTAATACACAATAATGATTATTGGTTTTGATATAATGTTAAAAATTGATAAATGTATATAATTCTATCCTAAAAATTAACTTAAAAAAGAACGATTATTCAAATCTGAATATACAACTCTAAAAAAATTAATTCAGCCGATGTGTGATATTTAGCAAAAACACACATCATTCAAGTATACTATCAAGTAGCCAATTACATCTAATTATAAAACAGCCAATAATTATTAGACAAAAATGCATGTAAACAAAACTTGAACCCAATTGATATTTTGTAAAAGTGAGAAACTTGGGGTCACCTTCTTGACACCCAACCAAGAGAACCATGCTAAACAAAAATAATGGTAATAATTTTATTTTAATGAATTGTGAATGGAGCTAATCTTTGGTTTTGCAACTTTAAAATATAAATCCGATTATTGCATAAAATAAAATCATCCCAAAGCTAAAAAAGCCTTTTTTTTTGGATTAAAAAATTTCCTTTAAGTATTTGAATCAAGTGGAAGACATTAATATTCTTTGGATTGGAGTCATAAAAAGACCAATTTTTCACAAGTTGACCATCTATTTTCAGTAGCACCGACTTTCTAAAATGAGGGGAAAAAAAAACCCCACGACATTTATTATTAGTTGTTGAACGTAATAAATTATTTATGGAAAAAGGAGTGAAATTATGTGTTATAAAAATAATTTATTTATTTGATTAGGCCTAGATGGTCTCACGAATTTGTATAGGTAGAAGAGTACGACTCAATCCTATAATTACCGTGAAAATCAATATTTTTTCATGAATTGAGTTGAATCGAATATTCGTCCAACAAAATTGACACGGAGAGAACATCCCACCTAAATGAGTTCATCTTCTGTTCCTACATAATAGTATAGGAGATGGATGGAACCAATGATTTTAAAAGGATTTCCTTACCTGCTTGAGAAAAAAGCTTCTGCCTCCGCACTTTCTCTTTAATAAATGCATACATCTCCGATTTATTATTCACCCAATAGGAGAGGGAAGACCAAGATAGGTCTCATGATTCGTAGTCCCAAAGCATAACAAAGAAAATTCTTGAGATCAGATGGAACATTAGAACTGAAAGAGATAGAAGATTTGGTGTAGTTCACAATTTGTCCCGAGGCTAATTCATATTTCCGAATCAAGTTCAAACTCGTCCTTTCGTAGATATGAAAAACAAAAAAGTACAATCATCATCGATGATTGTAAACACAAAACTTTACTTATGTTCTTTTTTTTTTTTTTTTTGTGGTTTTCTGTTTGACAATCAACGAATCAAACTGTACTCAGCCTTTATAAAAAATATGCATGTAAAGCATTCAATTTCGCCTTTTGCATCCTAATCCGCGGATCCTCACCTTATTCCCATGAAAACCTCCCTATATTTCACATGACACTTGACAACACAAATAAATATAATATTTTTTACCAGTATTTCACATGACGCTCAATATATTAATCTGATTTATATAATTTTGTATTTTAGTCAATTATTTATAAATATTTTTTTGAAAAAATTAAGGAGATGGGCTACTGAAATTGCAGCCATCGGATATGACAATTTATGTTACTATTATTATTATTATTATTATTATTATTGGCCGCAGGGTGTCACATGTTAACGTGACCTTACGATTTGTTAAATTAAGAAGGAGATAATATAATTTTAACTGCAACAATGGAGGTTCATGTGAAGCTAATATCAATAATTTAATTATATGATTGGCCGATTGGGGATTTATTACAACCTTAAAAAATTAATGGGGTCAACCCTAAATTTATTATTATTCTATTTAATTTGTGAACTCAAATTTCTAACATAACTCTGTTTTTGTACTGTTAGGCTAGAAGAATCAATATTATCTTCTTCAAATTATTTTGAGTTACGAGCAAGTCGTGACAAATTTTTATGAGCTATCGGACATATAATATATTATGATTTAACAAAATTATCAAACAATATAGCTTCGCCTAAATTTTTATTAAATAATGTTGTAACACTATGCATGATTAACCAAATTATGTCCAATTATTCATAATCAAGTTCAAGCATGGATAAGATCGGTTATATCGATACTATATATCAAGTCGTATTCTTGTCCAAGAACCACCCGACACGGTGGGGCTGCTTGTGACGGACACGGACGGCCGGCTCCGACACGGTGTTGGGCACCATAAAGAAGTTGTCTTCCTCGGCCACACCCCTATTTGTTCGTCTACTGATATGTCGAGCTTTCACAATGCAAACAAAAGTTCAAAAGATACAAAGAGATGGAGATCAGTCGTCCTGACAATAAATTGAG
This sequence comes from Primulina eburnea, assembly GCF_022965805.1. Lineage (NCBI taxonomy): Eukaryota > Viridiplantae > Streptophyta > Magnoliopsida > Lamiales > Gesneriaceae > Primulina > Primulina eburnea. Next base: position 44,795,535 of record NC_133102.1, on the reverse strand, counting down.
TTAGGTGTGATTGCTAACTAGACATACACACGAACAAATTTGATATATAAAATCGTAGAGTGGAGCAAATCTGATTTGATAAATTCATAAAACCAAATTGACAACTGTGTGTGATTTGGCTAACATTGCACGTAATGATAAGGACAAATCAGTTGTTAGATTTCTAACTATGATTAAACATATATATCCTCAAGTGGCAATCGCCAATAATTCTCTGGTTAAAATTTTTTTCGATAATAACATAATATGCATATATGTACACACCAACATATATATATATATATATATATAAGACAAGAATAATGTCATGGTATATGAATATTTGATTTTTAAATAATATCATGTTGCATGATTAGTATCAGGACTAGCTAACGTGTTCAATTTTTTTAACTAATGAGAGGTTTTCATTAATTGACTAAAGATAAAGATAATGAACTAAATACTAAATTGTGTCATAACCCATCAGTAATAATATATATATTATTCAAAATATTTGCAACTTAATGCAAATAACAAAGACAAAAATATTAACTAAATTTGCATAATTAGTATATTCAACTATTTTTTCTTATTAATCGATGCTATCATTAATCCATCCAATCTTTCTTTCGACAAAGTTGATGGAACCACACTTGCATTTACGTTTGCTTACTTCGAACTTTCTTTTTAATAAAAAAGATCCACTAATATTAGAAATAAAATATTCATAAAATGGGCATGATTTCAACTAATAATTCATGAGATATCCACGACCATCCCATGTGCTCCATCAACGTTCTAATAGATAAAAAAAAATAATTAGATTCATCTCCTAAGTTAGTAGAATAATGGAACATTAAGCCTAATCTAAGTGATTTCAAAAAAGAGGATGGATGTTCATTTTTCAATATTCATTATTTTAACAGATGTAGAAAAAGTACCATATAGTTATTACATTTTAATTTTATTTTATCAAAAGGCAGTCATCATTGAATCGAAGTTTTGGATTTGTAGGGTGTAAAGCTACATAAAAAGACGATGCATACTAAGTAACCAACACATAAATTTGTTTATGTTAAAAACCTTGATATATATATAATATATATATGATTATTATTATTATTATTATTATTTATTATTATTATTACAGGTAACTTTCGCCGGCCAAGGTATGGAAATTGACATCATGTTCTTTGTTTCATCATCTCCATTTATATCGTGGTCCTATAGCCGTATAGGCAATATCAGAGGACGAAAGAAAACTTATCATGCAATGGCTAAATAATACCCATTTTTGTATAATTTATTAGAACATAAAATCATCATAGTTTTTTAATATATACACTGTTGGGATGCAATCAAAGCCCCACATTGGAAGATATAGAGAAAGATCATGGGTTAATAAAGATGGAATGATATCTCCATTGTTATGAGCCCTTTTGGATGGTTCCAAAAGCAAAACCATGAGGGTTAAAATCTAAAGTGAACAATATCATACCAGTATGGAGATATCCGGATTCCATTGGTCCTAACATACACAAACACACACGCACACATGTATATATGTAAAGTGAAATCGATTTTTTTATAAGAGGGAATTGACACCTATAAAATGCACGATTCTGTTGGATCTATCGTTGTTCTTGTTTTCAAGAGGCTAAAAAATATGTAGAAGCAAAATTTTGAATTGAATTTAAAGAGTCGTGTCAATTGTCAAGAAGCTCAAAGACTCCCGCCCTCTACGAGGAAAAGGTAGTATAGTCTTATAGAAGCATCGTTCGTGTGTGGTTGGAATTTGCAGATTGGTTTTGATATGTTATCTCTAAATCGTGCACATCTTTGTGCACACTTAATATATGTACATGTATATGCAGTGTTAGAAGGACACGATTGGTGATAACATATTAAAACTGTATAAATATACAATTTTATTATTTTGTCCAACAACCCTGCCCATTTCTATGTTTACCTAGTAGATGTACATGAATATTTAGCGTGAAGTGGACACTGTGGATGGACAATATAACAAAATTGTGTGTGTGTGTATAGTTTTGTTATGCTACCATCATCTGTGTCCGTCTTTGTATCTAGCTAGTTGATGCACATGCATATTTAGTGTGAAGTGGACACAGAGGTGGGTACATAACAAAGTGTTTGTCACCTCATTATAAGTGACATGGTCGATGGACAACATATCAAAACTATATATATAAGCTAAAACTAAAAGAAAAAAGGCCATGAAAAGCAAAGAGAGTGGAAATTGAAGTCACGTTGTTATAGAAAACAAATCGTACTATCTTGCCATCTTGGTGGATATCCCCAAGTGTTTGATGGTTAAAAACTTGATAATTATATCCACACATATAAATAGATAAAAAAAAAACATCTTTTTTTTATTTTATAATCACATCTAAAACCATGTCATGAAGTAAAAGATGAAACACAATTTAGTACATACAAAATATAGGAATTTTTGACTTCATGTATAAATAAAATTTGATGTGTTTTGTAGGTAAGGACGATTATTATTCCCCCACCAAAAGAAATAAAGAGATGCCAAATAAAAAAAATAGAAAACGAATGTATAAAAAGTATGGGGACATAGGGATGGAACAAAGCAAAATATTAATGTTGAGCCTTTTGGGATAGATCAAAGAGAACTACCGTCTGATGCACGGGATTCAACCAGACATACAAAAAATTCATCAACCCATAAAGGTACAATGCCTTTTATTTAAATTTGAAACAAATTAGAGTAGTTGATGATTATAAAATAAGTCTCATATATTTTCTTGTCTCCTATACGATTTTGGACTTTCGTTGAAAAGGGTTTGCAAAACAGTTAGCTAAAAATTAATCATTTACTTTTTCAATCATTCTTTCATAATTTGAAGGAACAACCATCTTCAAAGCAACAAACTAGAAATATGTGTCCAAGAAGAGAGCAAATCATCACTCAAATAAATCATGATGCGCATAGATTTATTAAAAGCAAATAAAATTTAACTTGTTATACGAACCTAGAGCGGTCAAGATTTTGGCCGACTTTTCTAGAACCGGATGCTCGACCAGTCAAGATTTTGAAGGACCCGTATCAACCCAACTCCATTTACACCTAACTGTAAATTCGCGCCGACCCATACCTGAAATTCTATGGATCCTACTTTTTCGGATAGTGGAATACAAAATAATTTTTTTCTTGTAGTAAAAAATCGTCACAATTAAATTAACTAATTATTAACCCTTATCTCATCAGATGAATAATCACCCACAAACAAACAAACAAAACAATCGTGTTAAATGTTATAAATGATATGATTTAATATGTAGAATACATGATATAATTTCATTACCTACATTTAATAGGTTGGTTAAAACAATATAATTTACTATATTTACTAAATGAGTCGGATCTGAATCGGATTCTATAAAACCTGTTACCCAACCAAATACAAATTTAATCGTACCCAAACCATCCCCACATCACATCAGATAGGCCAAGGAATTGCCATCGTTACTCAGGCTCTCGTAGTCGCTGAAACTAAAATATATACATCAATCTCTCATAGTCGCTGAAACTAAAATATATACATCAATCTTCAGCCAAACCTCAAGCTTAGCCGTTAGATGCAATAGCATCCAATCGAACGTTCACATAGACATAAAAACTGGGTTCGCGCATCCAATCGAATGTTCACATAGACATAAAAACTGGGTTCGCCAGATTGCACGACTTCCATTTCAAAAGTATCACATATAGATACATTTGCGGACAAGACATAGAGCTAAGTCAAGATACAGATTAGGCAGTAGTTATGCCGCTTCATCAGAAGTCAACGTAAGAGCCAAGTATCATAAACAGCAATTCAGTCGGTATCCACAATTTGACAACTATAATGAGGTAAACCCAAAACAATTTGCCTTCTGAAGAAAGGTTGTCATGGATAATAGTAAAACCAACATACAGTTTCGGATAATGTAGAAGACAACAGAGAACTAAAGCACACTAGCACAAAACATTAAATCAATTAACTTCACTTCGATTGCAGGGAGGTGCTGAAATTCTTTCAAAGACCTTCGCAGACTTCGCCATTTAATATCTTGACTACCTTCTTCCACTGCAATATGAAGCCATAAGTAACCGAGATACCAGTACCTGTGAAGCCTTACAACCTAAGACTAAAATATGTTACCGAGGAGAATGGGAGCGAGAACTAGATTGAGAGCTAGATCGCGAATGATATCTACGTGCAGTTCTACTTCTACTCCTGCTTGGACTACGGCTGTCTCTGTGCCTTCTGCATCAATCACATAAAATCGAACTCTTTAAAAACACAAAGCAGCCTAATATGTGATCATCCTAATGTTACAAAAACAATAGGAGGTGCAATTAAATAAATCACATTAATTTTTTCACAAATGACAGATATCAAAATTATCCATGCTTAAATGTAAACTTGGTTTGCTAACATAGAACTAGTTTGTCAACAGCAAGTTTTATGCCTACTCTTACTGTGACAATATAAAGGTGTGCAGGTGAAAATGTGATGCCTTTTCAATTCGTAAAAGTATAGCCTAAAAGAAGTTAAAAAATGCTGTATGGATCGAGTAAAGGGAGAAGGAAACTCTCAATGGAAATTGGTTTCCACATAGAAATAGCAGGCAAAGGGATGAAACTGAGTCCAACACACTACAAATGTGGAATTCTAGTAACAATCATACAAAACTAAGAAACAGGTATATACCTAGGAGAGCGGCTGTAACTTCTACTTCGGCTTTGGCTTTGGCGTTGATATCGACTTATTCGATTTGTTTCCGCAAGTTTTTTGAGCCTTTGCTTTTCTTGCTCTCGTTTCTTAGCGATCTCGGCAGCGGTATCTTTTTTAACTGCAAAAATAGCAATCACACCACATTTTATAACATTAATTATAGAGTCACATAACCAAAGGCAAGTAACTTAAGAAAAAGACATCCTAGACTTCTAGTTGTCTATTTTGACAACATATCGCATCAGATGAATGGATTGGGTGCTTCACTTCTGGAATAAACATCAAGCAAATATACTTTGTTTGTTTAGTTGTTTCTCCATGATCCGTTTAAGTCGTTCTTGAGGAGTTTCCTTCTTGTCCCCCTGTTGCTTAGAGAGATTGCCGCTGCTTGTTGCTTTGCTCAACTTTGCTAGCGCAGAGGACATACTGCCAAGAGAATAAGAGTAAAGTAAACCAGCAAGGAAACCCCTATAAGAAATGTCAAACAGTTCTCATAAACCTTACAATAAAAAGCAATACCTATTTAAAAAATTATGATGCATATTAGAAAAACCAAACGCTAAATTATAATGCATATTAGAAAAACCAAGCGCTACCTTGGTGTTTTCAACAGCACGGTGCTTTTATCTTTCTCAAGAGATACACCAGACTGCAGGGTCTATATGGAGAGCCTCAAGTATGCGACCGGATGATAGTCTGCATGAAAGCAGAAGCATTAGAAACACTTCATGGGACTTCCACCAGCTCAGATGCAGTCATAGTGTTCAACGCAGGGGAAAAAGAGCTCCAAAAAAGAAGCTTCCTTCCCTCATCGCCCTGGAAGTTATGCTTGTAACCTAAATATGATTTATTATAAACCACAGAAGTTTGGCTCGGATAACAAAATGGAGGCTAAGCTGCAGCAGAGTAAAGAGTGTCCAATCTATCTTTGCAAGAATTAAAGGTCAAGTGCTCCGACCGGTTTGATGTATCAAGCTGAGATGGTGGAGAAGGTGGTGGAGAATATCCTTCACGCTTTGGCTCATCTCCATCACCAGCACCCCCAAATTCAGTAATATACTCTATTTTGGGACCATTATCCTTGCTCCAATGAGTATCATGCAGCATTCACTCCACGTGAAACGCGTCTTGATTGTGACGGCGAGTATGATCGAGATCTAGACCTTGATCTATTCAAAACAGACACAATTCAGAATAGTGTACCAGTTGTTTTGTTTTGAAACGAACACAGATGCGAACATATTAACCTTTTAGAACGTGAGTAGGCTTCATAAGTAGGACTTCTCCTGGATTCCCTGCAAATTATCAGATTAAATTATATTAGGACCACCAATAACTTCTCCTAGAAACTCTCCACATGTTCCAGTAAACGCATCAACGGGAGGATCAAGTATTCACCGATAGGGGTCATGACGAAGTATTCTTGTTCCATTACTCCTGGTAGCTTCCCTTTCCCTCTCTCTTTCTATCTGAGAAGCTTTCCTTCTTTCTTTGCGACTTAGCTTCCGCTGAGGTAGAGGTAATATAGATGGGTATTAACTATATATACTTTTCTAACCTCATCGAGCCACATTTCGAATCCAAACCACACACAAACTTACAATTGAAGGATCTCCTTTGATTATTTCTTTTTGCCTCCTTTTCTCCTCCTTGGCTTTTTTATCCATATATAAAAGCCATCCATATCTCTTCACTCCAAATTCTCTTGCAATTGATTCCATTTCTTCGTCATTACTGTCGTCACTGTTAAAATATTCTTCTTCGTCGTCCTCTTCGTCCTCCTCTTCTTCACCATCTGAATATTGAGTATCTTCCTTTCCTTCTGCGTCATATGAGAAACCAACTTGCGAGTAAGAGCCTTTGCTTGATTGAGGCTGAGCTGCATGAGATCTACTGCAACCACAGTTTCCACGAGAAGGTTAAAAGGGCAAACATAAAGATTAGTTACAAGTAAATAAACAAAGAGAATGATCCGAACAAAGGCCAATCAGAACTTACAGAAAAAAAACATCAAGAAACATTTATCTTGCACCAACATAAATGAAAATGAAACATTTGGGAGAAGTAGCACAATCCGAAACATAAAATATCACACCGAAACAACTGACTATACTGGTAACAGCATTCTCCCATCACGCACATTGTGTTATTTTAAAGTATGAAAGAGTATGCATGCTGCCAATTTCGATATCAGCAATATAAATTTACAGTGCAATAGCCATAAAAGAAATTTCAATATTAAAAGTAATGCTATAAGAAAAACTAACATGTCTGATTCTCTGAAAAATGCAGTGATTTTAGCCTCCATCTCTTGGTTAACATGTTGCAGTCCATCCTCGTCGGTAACTGACAAACTTCTTGTTAATCCTTAAACGTAGTGATTAATCAGATCCATACAATTCAAGAGTGATAATTGTATAACACTGTTTCGTGAGATAGTCAACTAGAGATTATACACAATAAAACATAGAGAATCATAAATCACACAATTGACTTTTAAAAGCAAAAAAAACATAAAGAATCATAAATAACACAATTGACTTCTAAAAATCAAAAAAAGCACCGACATCCTCTGCGGCGATGCTTAATTAAATCCCGATAACGCTCAAAAGTAACAAACTCCTCTAGCTCTTCTTCTTCTTCAGTTTTATCAAGGCCTCGAGATCGTCGGGAACTGGTATCACGAATAAAGTCGAGAAGGGCGCGACCATCAAACCTGTAAAGAGAATAATGCAAGTGCCACCAATAAGTAAAGCAGACAAACCACCAGTAAATTTCCTCACTTCAAATATTTTCTGCAATTCCCCCATAGGAAATGCCGTTAAGAAAAATTAAAAAATACCTGTCAATTAAAATATCTTGCTTCCCATTCCAAGGTATCCTGATATATGGCAAAGTGGTAACCTCAAATTTAACGACAAAATGCCAGAATCCAAATTGAAAAACCGCAAGTAAAGGCTATAAAAACAGCTATAATCAAGAGCAAGTTACGAACAATCAGCATTATTAATTCATCACCCACAATCCAAAACACCTATACTCACAATCAAATGAATTCCATCAATGTTGTTCAAAATAATAAAATATTTTTTACAAAAATAACCTTTGTTCCCTTGATCGACATGGCGTCCAGATAACAATAATTTATTCCATTATAAAAATAGAAAAAACTGATGAAACTAATAGAATAAAACTAATCTAAAAAATACATATAGAGTAAAAACTGAAAAGCCGTACAAGCCCTGCTGATCCTGGGTAGCTTGGTAGAGTGCATCATCGCGGTGGATGCGGCAGCGAGATCCGATAGCCTGGATTGATTGCTGAGGGTCGCCGCGCCGTTTAGCCAGGTATATGGCTCGGCGCTGAGCCCGCTTCCGAGCTGCGTCCATCATATCGTGCACCTTCCTCTCGGATTTCCGAGCCTCATGCCACATGTTGGTCGATTAATTCAGTAAGATTCCAATCAAAATTTCACTTCTATTGTACCAAATAACAGTACAGGGTATTGTATCACTGATTCTCGATCGTCAAAAAGAAACCCTATGCCCCGTAAATTTTCCCCTATTTTCATTTTTCTTACACTTTTTTATTCGGCAAGAGAAATTGAAGAATGTCGGTGCAAAGGTTAGGCTAAATTTACAGTTTAGTACTCTCAAGGTTCAGATTTCTTAGATTCATCCTCTGTATTTTTAATTATTCCATCTGGATCCAATTTGAGTACTTGTTTAGTTAAAATTATAAAGAAAAAGAAAAAATAAACGATAGGGTCCGTTCTAATATAATATATTTTAAATATGGAAAAATTACATTATAAAAAAATGCATAAATACGATTTTTTTATTGAAAAAATGTAGAAGTTTTGCTTTTTATAGATGGTTGGTTTTCCTTTTTTATATGATATTTTACTCATCAAATCATATATACAACATCTTATATAGCGTATATCAGCATAAATTTATTTAAAAAAACACAAAAAAAAATTATTTAGATCTTCTCACTTATATATATGAACCATCTGTCTCATAAATATATATCCGTGAAAATATCGCACATGAGACTTGATATTTAAAAAATTATATAAATTATAGTTAACATGATATATTAAATTCTCGTTGTATTTGTATATTTGATACTTATCTCATTTCAAATGTTTTAATTTTTGCACTTGACAATGTATATAATTGTAAAAATTAAAAAATATAAGGGATGTGAATACACAAAACTAGTTTAAATGTTTGAAAAACGTGCAAAACATAAATCCGCCACAGAAACATTGGATTCGTGCTTATTTTTTTTTAAGAAAATAATAAATACATATATTGCTCCAAAAGGTACACTGCCGCTTGCGAGACTCGATCCCTGGTCATTGCTCCTAGATTTACTGTTGCTGACCAACTGAGCTAAGCCCATGCAGACAATAATAAATACATATATGTATATATACACACTGGAGAGAGAACCTTCCAAGTATATTTTGCCCAAAATTTTGGTCAAGAACCTTACACAAATTGTAGTTTAAGAAATGACATTGGTTCATCAAAATATACATGGTTAAAATGTAGGATAACATGTAATATGTTTCCGGTCAAGAAATATTATAAATACAATTTTTTTTTTATAAGTTCACATTAATATTATAAATACAATTTTTTTTTTTATAAGTTCACATTGTTGTTGTCTACGATGTTTTATTCGGACAATTGGAGTAAAATCAGAAGCTTTTTTTGGAGAAATTATTTGACTCACTCAAAATAGTTTATTGCTATACTAAGACGAATTTGCCACCAATATAAAATGATCTCTCGAAAAAAAATTAAAAAATTATTTAACAGCCAAAATTTATGTATGCAAAGAGGTGTTGGTATAAATAACTTTTACAATTTATTTAAGGGATAAAACTGAATAACTGAGAATTTGGACGAAACTGACGGATAATTTTAAAATGTATGCCTCAAATTCGTGTGTGTCTATATATGTGTGTGTGTGTGTGGGGTTTTAGAGCAAACAGTATATATTTGTGCGGCCTAATTATGCTTCAAATTTATAATTAGAGCAAACAGTATATATAAATCTTTAGAAAATTACATATGGTCGTGTAAGTTGGCCTAATTATGCTTCAAATTTCAATCTTATTCCAATAAATTTGCTTTTTTTTTTCAATTTAAATTCTAACTTTTGGAAGGGTGATGTGTGGTCGGATATTGCCAGCATAACGTCTTATCGTTGCTTGTATGGTATTGAATATTGTTGACATGGCTGAAGATTGAAGTCATGCTTATTTTCATTGAAAAAAATAAATATTAAAAAAAGAAGTTATTAGAGTAAGACCGAAATCCGACTTGTTAGAGAACTAAAATCATATTTATGCCAACTTATACTACCAATTTACGACTTATTTACATGTCTCTTGATGCTATTTGAGGTAAAATATCTCGTAGTCTTAACAAGAATACATAAAATTGTGAGTTTTAAGTCTGATTTGATCTTTTGTGATGCTGCTACGTACTTTTTGTCATTAGGCTCACTTTTGCATATTTTAATATTGAATAATTGATGGTACGTAGTTGAATATATCACCAATTCTTGTCGGCAAATACTACGACTGTCATACATGCATATCAGTGATCTTCACCTTATATCTCTAATATAATTGGATTATGTGTGTTTTTTCTTTCACTCCATGTGTGAGGATCCAAAGTTTTAATTAAATGTCGCTAAAACGATGACCGATATTATTTATAAAATAACTCTCTCTCTCGAAAACCAATTGCATTTTATATAGGGATATAAACGACTCGAATCGTATCAGGCTTAAGCTCGGATCATTTAAGGTATATATAGGTTTGAACTCGATTCGATCTTTTATCACGAAGCTCGAGCTCGGTTCGTTTTAAAACTATTAAGCTCGCAAATAGCTCTAACTCGATTCATTAATAGATCTTTTATCATGTTTAATGAGCCTAACTCGAACTCAACTCGTTAAGCAGACTTGTTTTCGATATTGTCAAATAAGATCATTTTCGAGCTCGTTAAATAAGCTCGATTTCGAGCTCATCAAACATTCTTAGTCAAAAGATCAACTAAAGTATGAGAGTTTAAGGGGATAAACTTCTCATTTTATAGTTCTTCAGTCACTTCCCTTACACTCAAATTTCGATAAGGGATAAGACAACTTATTATTGTATACTCAAGACCCAACAAACTAGTTGAGATTGAGGTCGATAGTCGAATTTTCTCAAGCTCTAGTGCGACTCGATAAAATTTTCGAGCTCGAAATCGAGCTTGAGTTTATCTCGATAAGCTTAATGAACAACCTCCAACGAGTTATTATACCGAATCGAATTCTGAGTAACTCACAAACGACTTGATTTATTTACATCTCTAACTTTATAATCACACTAATACATTATTAGTCTTTGTTAAAAATAAAAAAAGAAAAATAAAGTGGAGGTAGTGAAGTGAAGAATTGTCTTGATTCTCACCAGCCAAGTCAAGCCCACAAAGGACCGGATCCTATCCAAGATTTGGTGATCAGTTCACTGAATGCCAAAGTGACATGTAATGACAAAAACCATCACATCTTTTAACAAAGATATCCATGTAGTCAACAGACATCAATGCTATCCACATCACTAAGATATACACAGTGTCAAAGAAACTCGTTCAAAGATAAGAAAAGCATCTTCCTTTCTTTAAAACATTTATTTATATACAAACTTTACCTCAGATTCACCATAAATTTACCAGGAAACTTGTTCGATGAATTTTTTGCATTATATTATTTATCTATCGTGGAGCAGAAGAAGCTCACGAGCTTGCTTTCAGACTCGGTGCATGTTTTAATTCATTATTATAATAATAAAAAAGATATCTAAAAAAAACTGAATACTTCCAAATCCTTTTTAAAAAAAGTACGTAAAAGGGTCTTCCTCTACAGATATAAATACAAACACATCCTGCTGCAAAGACAGCACTAGTAGAGTGAGAGGGCCCTTCTGAATTCCAAATAATCATAATATTTTATAAAACTGAGTGGTTCTATTTCACCATATACTAAATTTTTCTTCTTTTTTTATATTTTAAGATTCTATAAATTAAGTAATATTTCATAAACTATTGGTTTATCTATCTCAATGTCTTTCCCGCAACTATTTATTCATCTAGATGGGTAAATTTATATATTCTTCACCTTAAATAACCATCTTAATTATGTTTTTCGAAATATCAAAGTTTAATATATGCTTTTTTCATAACTATTTATGCGTGTGACCGAGTCATTTTATATATATTTACCATATATTTATCATGTCTATATGTTTTTCAAAACATAAAAATTTAATATATATGTTAATAAAAAAATATATATGTAAGTGCAAGAGAGATAAACCATAAAGATTAAAAAAAAATTGGTACAGCAATTTCCCTCCTTATGTTGCCTGTTGGTGCGACTGTTGTATGGCATGTTTAGAAAATGTACAACAAAAATTCAGAGCACAAATCCCTCGGAGCTCCTCCCATGAGCCCTAGAATCTCTTTCTCCATCGACTTCGTGGAGCCCTCCCACTCCCATTCTCAATCTCACGCCAGGGATCCGTACAGGGATGCTCCCGTTTCATCAGATTTCGCCTTCTCCGTCAGCAATTACTCCATGATGAGCGCCGATGAACTCATCTCCAAGGGCAGGATTCTGCCATACAAGGAGGGATGCAGCGGTAACAGTAGTCAGTTTTCGAAGACGACTACGCTGAGGGATGAGCTGCAGAATGAGGAAGAAGATGGCGATTTCTCGGCGAGGCCGCCGAAGAATCCCACCAGATGGAGAGGGTTTTTAGGGCTTCGGAAGCCGCGCATCGGGTCAAGAAAATCTGATCAAGGTTCTTCTGTTGAGAAACGGGGAAGCTTTCATTATGAAGATATTAATGCCCAATGCAGCAAGAATTCACAGGTTATGCATACAAATTATCAATGTGTTATGTGTGTTTTTCCAGAAAAAAACATATATTGAATGAATTTTTCTGCTCGTGTTTCTCAGGAATCTGTTGAATGATGGGTGAAAAAAGAAGCAAGAATTAGAGTTTCTTGTGGGGATTAATGCTGGGAGGAAATTTTGGTGAAGATATTAAAATTCTGTGAGATTTATCTAATTGTGTTAGCCTAAGTTGGATTTAATTTTTCTCTAGTTTTGAACTTTTTTTTTTCTTTTTCCAATTTAACTTGCTTCGGTTTTTATATTTCCCTGTAGAACTATTATTTTTTTTAGGGATTGCTTAAATCAATGTACTGATTATGATCCTTAATTCACTCCAAAAATTTTGAATGTTTGTAGTCATTATATGGATTATTCTATGCTTCACTTTGGTTATTGACAAAAACTTATGTGAGACAGTCTCATAGATCGTATTTTACGAGACAGATCTCTTATTTTGTCATCCATGAAAAACATTATTTTTTATACTAAGAATATCACTTTTATCGTGAATATCGGTAGGATTGACCCGTCTCATAAATAAAGATTCGTGAGACCGTCTCACAAAAGACCTATTCTTGATTATTTATCCCCTACGGTGCCGTCTCACAAAAGACCTATTCTTGATTATTTATCCCCTACGGTGTCGTCAAATTTTTATACTTGAATAATCAACATATATAATCAAATAATATTGAAATAGGAAGATAAACTCTCGTAGCATGGCTATTATATATATAATGAGTAAATTAATCATCCATTAATTCGCACTTAACCACTAATCATATTCATGCAGATGAACTAATATCATTTTTTTTTTCATTTAATGCATAACAATATCTCTATATATAACAAGAAAAAAATTCACTATTTTGAATAGTGAAAGGGGAAAAAAATACAAAATCACACACCATAAATCATATGACTCAATAGATATATACGTATACCACATTTAATTACACGAGTTGCACATATTTGTCTGATTATAATCAAATACCCCAATAAAATCAAACTTTTTTACACATTTTGAAATGGAGTCAACGGTCAACGCGACAGTGGACAGCTCATAGATGGCATCACGTTGGGGGGAAAAAACAAAGATGAAAAAAAAAAGGAGAAAAATCTGACAAAATGGAAATGGGTATTCTTACATAAATGGGGGAGTGGGTGACAGTAAAGTACTTAGTGAGGAGCGTATCCAGTTACGAGTTACCCCTTTTGGTCATAAATTCTATGCCAACACCGACTCTTTTTCTTACACACAACAATCTTTGTCCTCTTTCCAACGATAATAAGGCTATCGATAATTAGGCTATCGTTTGGTTGAAAAAATATGATAAACTAATGATTAATATGTAAATGATAAAAAAAATGATTGTGATAGAAATATAATATATGACGTAAAATAATATTATATTTGGTATGATTTTTAATTATGTGATAATTTTGAATTTTTTGATGAAATGACGAAATTGTCTTTTTTTATAATTTTTTTTTCTTTACTCCGGCAACGGAGGTGCTCCGATGGCCGGCTGCGCTCCGACGGCTGCCGGAGGTGACCGGCCAGAATCGGTGGAATCGCGGCGTTCTGCGGTGGCGACGGTCGATGGGCGGTCGCTGGAGGGATGTTGTGGTGAATTTGAATTTAGGAGAAAAGTAAAATTAGAAAAATATGATGGATTAAGAGTATGATAAATAATCTTAGGAGGTGAGGAGATATTATTTTAACCTACCTAATATAACCTAATAATTCATAGGAGAGATTAACTTGGTTAAATAATCACGCGTACCAAACGAGGGATAAGGTGGATTAAAAAAAATAAACCCACCTTATCACCCAAACCAAACGCCCCCTAATAATATTATTATTGTTTCCCTCACATAATATAGTTATAGTTGATAATTCAACATGTTTATGGACTTCTTAGCAAATGCATTTGACTAGATGTTTAAATACACAATAAAATACAAAAGAGGTTTAAATACACTTATTTAAAACATTTATTTTAAAAATAAGTTGTTAAAGTGTTTGGATGAATTTATTTAAAACAAGTTAAATATGTTATAAGATTTTTTATTGTCAAAATTACCAAAAAAGTTATAATAAATCCTACCTAGCACATTATGTATGTTTTAGTTTAAGCAAATTTGAATCTGAATAAGATTATGATATAATAAAAATAGAACATTAAAAAAACCCGAAAAATCGAATCTAAAAACCCGAAAAAACCGGACCCGTGCCGACCCCTGTTCAAACTTCAAAGTAGCTATGCCATCTTTCTTGGGGCGTACATTGACGCGTAACGTGGCTCAAATCCTAAACTGGTATATCACCACATTCTCCTATCTTCGACTTCACCCACACTTGTCTCGTCTTGTTCTGTTCCAAAAGACTCGTTTTTTGAACGGAAAGTATGTGAACATGTTTTTTATTTTCCGAAACTACCCTTCCCTGAGTTACCACTCCATTTCAAGAAAGCAAAACACGAAAGAAATTCTCCCTTTTGCTTGTCTCCAACCATTTTTTCTTCCTTGCAATATGCAATATTTCATCTTTATTTGTTGCCATGAATGAGACATTAACGCTTTTTGTTTAGTTGTGGAAGCTTTCATCGTGTATTTGTGAGTGTCGTGCTTGTTTTTATTTCTTGAAAGAAAAAGGTTGGAGAGGAAGGGGAAAAGGCATCATGAGCTCAGGGATGGGAACAAGCACTTTTATAATCAAATGGATAAACTTTCTGACTATGGTAAAGAGCTATGTTAAATTCTTGTTTCGCATTGCTTATTGTTCTTTATTATTGGAAGGGGGTGTCATCCTTTCTGTGGAAAGACCTTTTCTTCTGGGCTTTTGAAATTTTTGTTATTTCCTGTTGTCTACGAATTAATTGCATGTAAATAGGTTTGGTTTATGTTTTGTAGTGTAAATTGTGAGATGCCAGTTGATCGAGTTATTTCTTGCTAACGTTATCATCATTAAAATGTCAAGTATCCAAATGGTAATAGAAGATTGGATTTGTCATTCGTATGTAGTTGTTAGCCGTCGCAGTCATAGGTTTTGGTGTGTGGATGAGCACTCATCATGACAGCTGCAAGAGATCTCTTACGCTCCCTGTTATAATTCTTGGTGCTGTAATCTTGGTCGTGTAAGCTTCCATTATCACAGTGTTTTGTGCTATTTCTCGAAGTGGATAAGGAATTTTCCTATCATCTTCATTAAGGTTATGAAAAATGATTTCTGTTTTTTATTTGATGTTAATACAGATCAATAATTGGATTTTTTGGAGCCTTGAAGAAAAACTCAATCTTCTTGTGGATTGTATCCTTAGCATCATGAACTTTTATCATGAACCAATTATATCTCAATGTACTTTTGTTTGGTTTTTCTTTAACCTTTTTACTTGCAGTATCTCATCTTGCTTTGCATCATTTTGTTGGCGATTTTGGTCTTCACAGTGTTGGCGTAAGTACTTGAAATCTGGACTTTTTTTGAGCTTACATGTGCTCGCTTTATCTTGGGAGGGTTTGAAATCTTCTGCAATGCTCGTTACAATTGCATGAAATAGTGGAAGAACTTGATCTTCAAGCAATTTTAAAAATATCCAAACAAACACGATAGATTTAGACATGGATTTGAAATAATTTGACGAAAGCTTTTGTGATGTAGTTGCGACGGATAAGAGATACAATATATTAATGTTGCATTTGGATTGGGAGGCGTATATGATAGATAAAATTTTAAATGATTCAATTTTTTGAGAATAGGAAATTCGTAATTGATTCATGAGTAAGTTAAAAATGGAAGGCGGGGAATTGACATTTATGTCGTTCAGGAGTATCCATACGTGATATATTGCATTTGGATGGAAAAAATTTCATATCCATTATTCAAATCATTTGTATTTATTTGGATATAAATGAGTCTGAATTTCGAATCCTGCTTGGCATTTTATACTTTCTTTCTACTCACTATGATAGATTCCAAATCCTGTTTAAACAAATTAATTTTTTTCAATCCAAACCAAGCTATTCATGAATTTAAAATCCCTTGATTTCAATTCTTTTCCAAACACACCCTTAAGTTATTTGTAGATAATTGTAATCAGATGCTTCCATGTTGAATCAATACCCATTACAGACTGAAAGTTTATTGATTTTTATATAGAGTGGCCCTGATATGATTTTTTCCTAGAGCACGAGAGATGATGGCTAGCCCAAATTAAGATCCTGAATTTGATTCGCACTGAGTTTTGGTGTTCTGTTAAACAACCACAAAAACAATAGTATTTGTTTGCTTATGTTTGTAGGAAATCATGTTTATCATTTATGTGGAATAAAATCAATATGCCGCATCCCCTACTATTTACTTCACCATGTATTTATTACATATTTCCTTCTGTGTTAACCTTCATAATTTTTACGATAGATATACCTGTTTTATGACTACTTCTTTGCTGTCTATTTTTTCATAGGTTTATAGTAACAAATAATGGATCTGGTCATACTGTAGCTGGACTTAGGTAAGACAATTCACTCACAGTGCCATAATTTTGTGCTCATTCTAACACGCGCCTGCGCATTCCATGGATTGTGCACTTTGTCCATTCTGCTAATGACATAGCTCAGACATATATATGCCTCACTAGTCACTAAAGAACACGACTGGACAAAGATTGATCCAAAATTTTAGTCATTGATAAATATATGGAGTTGTATTTAAATATAAAAATACAAGGGCTTAACCGTTCTTAGAAGTTACAGGGACTTTAAACAAATGCTTGGAAAAAGAAAATAACAGAAGAAACTCAGTGGGAGCTATTGAGCAAATACATGAAATAAACACATTTCTTTCAAAGTCCTAAGGGTCCTCGTGAAATTAGAAAGCCGAGCTAGAAATGTCACGGCCTTGCATGTGAATGTGTTTGGGTGCATTTTTGGGTGTCCTTTTGCTATTTGTCTTGGATCCAATCTTGGTTTTGTCTGAGAAAGTAATCTCTTGGTCTATCAGGTATAAAGAATATCAACTTCAAGATTACAGTTCCTGGTTTCTTAAACAAGTGAGCATCCGTTCATTTCTCTATCTCAAAAATTTAAAAAATCAGAAATAAAGATCGAGCAGATTTCACAGCATGAAAATTCAGCATCGTCCATTTTTTCCTACATTTTCAGCTCAACAATTCCCACAACTGGGAGCACCTGAAGAGTTGTCTTGTCAAGTCCAATGACTGCAACGACCTATCAAAGAAATACAAGGTCCCTCTCTCTCGTATGTAAATCTGATGTCTCTTCATCATCTCTTTACTCTTAAATGGTATCAAGTCTTTGATCTGTTTACTGCAGACGCTCAAGCAGTTTAAATCGGCAAAGTTAAGCCCCATTGAAGCTGGATGCTGCCGTCCCCCATCTGAGTATTTGCCGCTATTCTTTTATTTATTTTAAAGCTGACACTCTGACTTTCTCTTAACATCGGTCGTTCTTAGATGTGGTTATCCTGTGGTGAACGCCTCATTCTACGACTTGAGCTTCCATCCAATCAGTTCAATCAAGGACTGTAAACTTTACAAAAACTCCAAGAATATCAAGTGCTACAATTGCGACTCCTGCAAGTAAATGAAACTTACCTGGGTATTGTTCCACATTTTGTTCGTAAGAAATTCTAACGAGACGATGCGTATTTTTTTTGCATCTTTATGAACTATCCAGGGCTGGAGTCGCGCAGTACATGAAAACTGAATGGAGAGTGGTTGCAATCTTCAATGTTATCCTGTTTGTTGTTTTGGTAAAGCTCTATCCTTCAACATTTTCTTGGCATAAGTTCGAAGCTGGTCGCATAAAAGAGAAACTAAAATTTCCGATTGTGACGTTATAAAATGATAACAAGTTGCTTTAGAAGATAGAAAAGTAGTTTGTATGTATATGTGCGTGCGTGCGTGCATGCATGCGCCTTTTACATCCTATGACCAAATCAGCTGGGGCAGGAAAGCGTGCTTCCACTCACAGATTATGTTAAATGGGCGGAGACAAAAAATATAGTCAAGATGGGCTACTCGATCTATATTTATGGTGTTGAGTAATCTTTTTACATTTGCCTATGTAACATGTGGCAAATATAATGAATTTTTCTTGCTTCATATATTTTGTCTTACTTCAGTCGATGGTCTACTTCGTGGGATGCTGCGCAAGACGAAATGCAGCCAAGAATCGCTCTAAATTGTGAACAACGCACAAGCATGGAGCATTTTATATCTAGGAAAATCAGCATTCTTCTGGTTGGCCCCAGTTTCATCATCTTGCAATTGGCTTGAGTTCAGAAAATTTGGTACCGTAGGTATCAACTAATTAGTATTTCTCGGTTGATTTTTGAAGGCATGGTTTAAGTGTTGTATAATGTATCAAAAATATAAGCTGTAGAGAGATTTTGCGTGGTATCATAATTATTTTTGGGCCGGAGTTCAGCTTTTGAGAGTTGTTCGGTTTCCATCAATATCACACACATTTTATCTGCAAACAAATATAGTCCATTTCGGACAAGCCCAAGATTCAGCTTGTGAGCTTCGAAATATACAAAATCTTGTATGAGAATGCATAAAAGAAAAGAGTACGAGGCTCATCCAACCTTAATGGGATGCCATGATCTTGCAAGAAAATTGCGGCAAACAGATCCATTTACCCAACATTCACGTTATATCAATAAATAGGAGCAGCCTTCATCTGATATTCTGATTGAATCAACTAAAGAAGCTAATTAATTACAAAAATGGGTTTCAAATAACAAAAAAATTATCCAGCAACAAAAGGCTTGAAGTCTGAGGGGAAATATGTACTATTATTTCTTTCAGAACCCTTCGCAATCTTTATTTTAATCACAATCCTTGGGGAATACTCTGTGATTAGCCACTCTATTAAAGTCCCTCCAGAATGCAAGTTCTCTCCTCAGACACTAGCAAGTCGACTTGTTTTGTGATGGTTTCAATCACCCAAATCCTAATTCCACATATAATTAAATAGTCATCCAAAGGCGTAGCTCACCCGGAAGATGCAGAATTTCAAGAATTTTACATGGATTAGCTTCACAATGGCAGATTACTTTCACTAACCCTGCACAGGGCAAGTAATAGATAAGGCGCTAAAAGAGGAACAGTAACCCGTTCTTCAATAAAATTTTGGAGCTGGTATTTGATAATTAGGCCAAAAGTTGAAATCAGCAACAATGCTTTGTAATTTTGGTTGAGTTCTTAGCCTATTCAAGTTTTGATTCAAATTGGTAAATCCAATAAAAAAAGTTGAAATACCAGAAAAATAAATTTCAAAATAACTAAATGAAAACTTGTAAAGGTAACAAGGCCCATAACATGAACCAAAATGCATAGAAAGAATGTACCACCTTCAATATGTCATCCCTCACCTTCCCCTGCACCACTTTGTAGTTAAGAATAAGATCTTCAGGTTTCTTCCATATATATGTACGAACAGTGGCTAAGCTCATTTCTGGATGTAGTACCTGATGAACCACCACACTTCACTCAAATGAGAAAGACTGCGACTTTCTATCTAGAACTCAAGAAGGGATGGATGATAAAGGAAAAAATGTTGAACAATATAGAAACGCATTATGAGGCTCTGTGATGAAGCAAAGAAACAAATCAAAAGGAAAAGAGAAATAAGATCGATACTATAAATCAATGTCACATAACCTCCTTACATGTACATGGACCATAAATATGATCAGTTTCTGTTGTTTGACAGTGTCACATGCAGTTATGAAGCTTCTCGGAAGCTAATACAGGTCCACTGGAGGCCAGTAGAAAAAAAGAAACAACTCATTTTAAAGAAATGGACGAATCGTTATGGAACAACATTTGCAAAAACATTCCGTATACCTCATTTTATTTTAATTTACTCTAGGGATGCTTCCTCCCATTAAGAAGAAACAAACCACAATTGGAAAAAAAAAAATAAAGAGTATATTTGATTGTTCGGTATGAAATTAGAGTTCAACAGATTTCATAAACTTGCCTGATTATTGCACGTGATCTCTATAGAAGGCTTGAGTTTTGGCCAAGGTTTCAACCCAGGGGCAAATGATCCATCCAAATTTATGCTATCTACCGGCTTATCAAGGACCATCTTTTCTACGACATAGTTGACAACCTAGAAAATAAATTAGAGCAACCATTCACTAGTGAGCTTTGCTAAAATTTTAAAAAGACGGTATCATTCATTAAAATAGACCACACTGCAGAATATCACATAAAGAAGTAACCTCTTGAAGCACCAAACAAGATTTGTAATTTAGCTCAT
This sequence comes from Primulina eburnea, assembly GCF_022965805.1. Taxonomy (NCBI): domain Eukaryota; kingdom Viridiplantae; phylum Streptophyta; class Magnoliopsida; order Lamiales; family Gesneriaceae; genus Primulina; species Primulina eburnea. The sequence goes on along the minus strand of NC_133102.1, from coordinate 44,774,523 downwards.
TTCGAGGAAGTAAAAGCATCTCCACGTCTAATCAATATCTCACTTTGTTATAGCACTACTTCACAATATTTTGAAAGCATTTACACTTTTGGCAGTCCTGATAATCTAATGGAATAAAAATATTGAGCTTCGACAAGGCAACATATACTGTAAAGTACAAATGAGGGATTCATGTTTGGCATAATCCAATTGAATTTTAGTGGCATTCTTGATTATAGAAATCTCAAAACTTATATGAACGGTGATATTTCAATTGCCAGACTGTTGATATACATGCTTATATATTTAGTAGAATCCTTGACAGTGTTAGTTTTAGATCATAAAACAACTGAAAAAATAGCAGTGACACTATATATCAATATCCAAATTAACAAGCTACAACATTTTTAGGCCAGTTTTATAAGCAAGACATAAGCTACCCACTGAAAACTCTTACCTTATGTACTCGTAAAATGCGAGGAGCGCTAAGCTTTCCTTGTGTAAGGATTTGTGCCGTAGAGCCTTCACATGGGTGCAAGTAGAAGCTACACCTGCAGTAAAGACAAAATGATAACTGCAAAACAGAATTTGAAAAAAGAGAACGAGGGAGTGATGTGGTACGAATGCATACCAAATTACAAATTAAAACACACAATGACATAGGTTCAAGAAAGATAAATAAGTCAAATCAGGCATGCATAGAAAACTTAAAGTTATAACATCTTATAATCAATAACTTGAAATACCCCAGGGATAAGACAATAGATTCAACAAAACTCCGAGCAGGGGGGGGGGGGGGGGGGGGGGGGCGGCGGCGGCGGCTTGACAAAAAGAAAAAAACGATCAAAATGAAAGTGAAAGAGACATCTAATGGACATTTCCAAAGAATCTGCATAATTATCAGATCCAGAGCATAAATAATAAGTAAATCACCACAATATATCCAAAAACAAAAAGGAAATAATTAAATCCTTAGTTTAATTTTTCAAAAAGCAAAAATGTCTTTCCAAAGTTTATTGGGTTCCATAGGAATGAACTAGACGTGCAACAATCAGGAGAATCTTATATGCAAAAGCAAGGTGTCAAAAAGTTCTTCATGCTTTTTAACAAACTTGCAGTGACACCTTGCCTGAATAATTTTTTTAAAACAACCAAATCTTTACTGGCAAGGCACTTTAAAATGCAGCAAACCACCATTCATAATTGGAAGAAGGTTGCCTTGAAGATTACTTGGTATTTTCTCTTGGAGGCAGGCGATTATTCAGCACACAATCAATAACCCACCATGGTAAGTCTCTCTCATCTTCTGTCCCATCCAAGCTAGTAAATTTCTTTCTCCATGGGCCACCTACAGAGCCTTCAGTGACAATGGAAGGAGGGCAAGAGCCAGAAAATTCAAATGGTGGATAAACCATAAAATCACTTTCAGCATTAACATCCCCTTCAAGTCGAGATAAGGCTAATGTCCTTGCAGAAATCTCCTTACAGGTGGAATTTCTCCATTAACTGTCGTTTGTGATCCCAATCTGTGCCTTCTTTCATTTAACCAATGAACCAAGAGGCCTTTAAGGGTTTCCCTTGCCAAATTAACCTATTTATTCAAATAGTTCATCTACATTTGAATTGGAATAACGAAGACAGATTTTAAAAAATAACAAACTACATGGTCCTCTAATTACTCATCAATTTTGAATTTCAACACAAATAAAAAGAAGGAATAATTTGTGGAACTGAATGATGCATGCAATGGAATTAATGGTGCATCAACTGAATCAAAAGCCATAGTTAACCTAGTATCAACAGGCCACAACAAAGTTGATTTGAAAATAACCATTCTAAATTTTTTTAAAAACATAAAAAAAATCCATCACAGCTGGAAGATATTTAATCTGTTGTGGTGTGGCTCATTTTCAGCACAAAGTTTATAGTTTGAATTCGGTTTTGTCTCCTAAGGACTTCTGTCTTCATTGTTAGTTTCAGGATGCCTACGAATTATCTGCCTAATTCTTCAGTTTTAAATTTTTTCTAGTGTCCTATATTCTCATTTACAATTGCTGTCTTAATCTTTCTTCTAAAAAATGCAAGTCCTATCTACGGATTATAAGGTGAAGATGAATATGTAAAAGATAGGAACTTTACAGGGGGAGTAAATTCTGTTTAAGAAAATACCTTGTCATCCTCCAGCTTCCCTTTAATTTCGAGATCAGCAGAGTACATCTCAGCAGAAAAGCATTGTGGGGTGTCCAAATGTATCGACAAGCTCCCAAGCTTTGTATCCACCGTGAACCATGCAGGAATACTGACCTGAACAAGAAAAATAAAGTTACATGGCGTGGATGGAAATTTCAGACGTAAATAACACAGAAAATTGATCTATACCATCTCAAACAACTCTTCTTTCTTCTTCTCAAATGAAACCTAATGATAAAAAGTGAATAGTCAGAAATTGTCAGAAGAAAAAATGGCACAGAAGAGACTGGTGAGGGTTAAAGCTACAGGAGGATGTGTTAACAGAACACTCCAAAAAGACAATCTGAAAAATGCAAGAGTACTAAGTAAAAAAAGAGTATCACTAACCTCTCCATAGTTTTTTATAACAACACCTTTTGTAACTTCCCATAATTTCACTGTACCAGACGTGTCCTTGAAAAGACAGAACTCAACTAGTTTAAAAAAGTAGATTCATAAAGTCACAAGTTCATGGAAATCAAATGTCAAGTTACCTTAGTCAGGACATGTCTTCTATTATTTAAAATCTCATATTGCACTATCGCAGAGGTTCCATGAATAGTAAAAGATGGTTCTCTATATACAGGAACCTAGACCATCAATTAAAAGTCAGTAGCTTAATTTGGAAATTATTCTACTCAATTTAAATAACCTAGAGGTGCCAAAATGCCAGTTTAAGACGAACACAAACCATCAATCTAGAACAAACTTTAGAATATTCAAAGCCAGACAGGAAAGAGACACCACAACAACGAAAAAAGAGATCAAGAACATGAAGTTTCCTCAGTCAGCTAGAGCCTAGAGCACTTAGAGATTATCTATTGCAAGCACCAATAAATTCCAGTTTGCAGAACTAAAATTCAACAGAGTATGAATACTCCACAAATCTTAATGGAACATAAGCAAATAAGCCGACGTAATAAAAAGTGAAAGAATGTATCAAAAAATCAATAATTTGTAGATTCTTCATCAGGCAAAATATCCTTACAAGCCAAAGCTCTCATTCTGTGCTTAGTCGACGAACTTTCAAGCTCTATCATTTCAGTCCAGGAATCATGAGGGAAGATAAACCAGCAACACTTAAATTTTGGCTAAAAGCGGTCATGGTGGCACAAGTCCTAAGCTAGAAAAGTACTCAATAATTTGATTTTTTTATGTCAGAAAACTACAAGCACTGGTCTCTACCATGGATGCATTTTAAAGAGAAGGAAAAACTAACTCAAGGTATAGACCCTTCCACCAACTTGCGCAGTTAAAGTTATAAACTCTCTGCTGGAACATTAGAGGGGGTGGGAGTAGTGGGGGTGAAGAAACCAACTCACAGGTGTAGACCCTTCCACTGAAACCCTTGCCCTTGAAAATGACAAGTTCCCTGCTAAAAATGAACCTCCTCTTTGAAATACTTTCATTGGATTGTGCACTTCAGCTGGCCATTTATGTAAAGTAGAATCAGTGGTAGCAACCCATATACCATCCTCATGCAATGCCAATTGCGATATAGGATGTTCTTTTGAACAAAGTAACACACTTTCTCTTGTAGCCAAATCTGTGAAATACAACTAAAAGAGCAAACTGAAACCTGTCAGAAGGAGAGCAAAAGAAGAAAATAATAAAGCGGATGAAAATCTCGGTATCACTAGAATTGAAGATATGCACTCACGGAAAGATCTCTCCCACCACTATAGACATGACTAAATGTTGGAGTGCTAGCAAGCGCCCAGACAGAGTCTGTGTGCACAGCATAGGAATGAACACACCGCTGCTGACCAAGATCCCATAACCTAGTATGAACAGAATAAAGAAAATTTATGAAAATGGTAAGATTTTATCCATTAAATTGCTAGAATTCCGCTGCCATGATATGCAGAAAGAAACGAGAATCCAGAATACAATGAGTATATAAGAAAAAAATCAGGAACCATTTGAAACATACAGGACCATGAAACAAAAGTCCTATAAATAGAATAGCTAAAAGATCTATTATTACATAGAAATTTTAATACAAGGAAATCTTGATGCTGAAATCAAAATCTCACCAGCTAAGAAGTTTCAATACAGACATAAAATTGGATACAGCCACGTAGCTGGCTGAAAATTTACAGGTTCTGAATAAAAATGTTTCTTTCATAACGATATGCTAAAAATCTTTTTTTAGATTGGGGTGAACTCGCTGTCCGCAGCGAGTTCACCCCAATCTAAAAAAAGATTTCGGACAGCGAGTTCACCCCAATCTAAAAAAAGATTTTCCCAGAACTACCGCCAAACGTCAAGAGCGGCACAACATAGGTATATGATACATTGAGACATTATTGATGCTGTCTGAGGTGCATATGATTTGCAAAACAAGATGCATACCTAATCATAGAATCAGAGGACCCAGATAAGCAATATCTGCATATTGTAAGATGATATCATTATTAAATACTGATTAATTTTATTTATATATAAGCATGCAAGAATACAAAATGTAGATACAATTTGCCGCAGCAGAAAATTCTAACTGGAACAAAATGGCTCAAGAACCAAAGGATGGTGGTTCATCTTAGTCAGAACTTAGAAGATAAAACCTGTGGAACGTACAGTTTAATTTTTCTATCACCTTTGATTTCAGTCAAGAAGAACGAGAGGCTAAAAAAATTCTGCAGACAATCATGACTGCTTAGATGTGAAATTAAAATTGCTCCCAAAATTACAGATATCTTGGAAATCAAATTGATGAACAGTTGCATCATCTGAAAGATTAACAATAATAAACAATTTCAAGACTAATTAACCGTATAAAAATGATTATGTTCTAGCTGATATTGGCTGCACCTAAGCATCCACGCACTTCCCAGCTAACTTCGATAAATTTTGTCTACAAACTGTTGTGATAAATATGATTTCCAATATCAAGGTCCTTGCAAGTCGTAAATGAGCTTAATGGAACCTATTCAACGAACCTGCCTGTGGAATCCAACAGTAGGGCCCTGATATTATCAGTGTGCCCCCTGAGCTTCATGGTTTTCGAACCAGTTCTTGGGTCCCAAACACGAACTACCTATAAAATTCATCATATAAAAGTGAAAGAGGTCCGAGATGTGATGACATCTTATGATAAATATGGACTGGAAAGGGGAAAATAGCACTTGTTCAGTATCAGTAAAACACGATGAGTTTATCAACTAAAAAACAAGCCATGAAACCTTTTCAGTTCCACCAGAAACAAGCAGTGTTCCCCTGTCATTTGTTGCCAATGCATAAACAGACTCTTTATGGCCTTTCGCAGCAACTGGAACATATCCTTGACTTTGACTGGCATGCACAGAAATATTATTGCTTGAGCTGATGGGCCGAATTGTTGTATTTGGCAAGGAGGAACCCAAACCATTAAGACTAGTTGAACAATCATCATCAGTCACATCAGTTGATTTAGAGGTAGGAGCAAGTGCAGCTTCAAGATCCCATATGAAAACCTCCCCACCAAGGCCACCAGACGCAACAACATTACTCTGTAATGCATGAAAGTAAAGATTGCAAACTGATAGAAGGCACCCATAGATCATGCTTCATTGTACTTCACAAAAATCTGGCAGAAAATAGTACATTTTTTTCTGGTGTAGCAAGGCAAGTGACATAGTCAGAATGCTGCCGTAACGTCTTGACACATATTCCATCAGAAAAGCCATTCCATACCTGATATATGATGAAAATATAAAGAGTTTTGAAAAAACAATGTACGAGCAAAGTTTCATATGTCACAAGACATAAATGCAACAGAGAATCAAACCTTAACAGTGGCATCTGAGGAGCAAGAAACTAAGGTGTTACCACCTGTCAAAACTGTATCGTTGACCTGCCCAATCAACACATGAAAATATAAGAGCACGTTGTCCATATTAGCCACAAAATTCAAAAAATGGAAAAATCCTATTCTTAAAAAATATCGATATGCCTGCTGGATTCACTATCTAAAAAGACCATCAAACCCTAGAACTACTGATTTATGTTGAGTAGAAGCACTAGCGATGACATCCATGATTAAAGCCACTATTATTTCAGTCGGTAATTAGTGCTCGGTGGACAACTCAAACCTTCAAAGCCTCATACAGATATGCCGTAGGCATTAGAGTGACCCAAAGATGAGAATGACTTACCCAGTCGACGTGGGACTCAAATGTAGCAGAGCATGTAGCACCACTTTCAACCAATGTCCATCTCTTTAATGTACCATCACGACTGCCAGTAAAAAGATTATCACACCCATCTGGTCCAGTTGAATTCAGTACTGCCAGGCAGTTTATTCCAGCACAATGCTGCAAATATTGAGAATTCATCTCTCCAGCCTTACAGATATTATCAAGTTCAAAAGTATTTCATATTCCCAGTAATAAAATGCCAGAGATGATGAGGACGTTTTCTTGCATAATAAAGAGATGGCAAGGACTTCTACCAGCACATCAAATGTAAACTATGTTCAACCAAAGTTTATCCCTTGGTGAATATGTATCATACGACAAGATTTAAAGCCGATTCGGGTTTTATGATACATTTAATGTTGTCTAATTCACATCACAAGCACAAATTAAAGAAAAAGTGATTAAACATAAAAATACACAAGCCAGCCACCTATGAATTACCAAAGTGAGATAGCATGCAATTTTAAAACAAAAGAATCACCTTTGAACCATCTACATCATTTAACACATAGGACAACCTCTTTTCTTTGCGTGTACGAACTGAAGTAGATGTGTTCCCTGCACTGCCAACACGGTGCATTGCAAGAATCCCTAAAGAAAATATTAACTGATGATTGCTGAATAAATTTCATGTCTCTTCATTGCATAAAAAAATTATTTAAAATAATATAACTGTTCTGAAACAATCAACTAAGTGCTAATGAATATAAGGATAATCAAAGTTCGTTCACTCAAATTTGTCCACATTTATAAGAGCAAGGAGAAAATAAATGAGTGTCAAAACCAACCAATGAAGGGATGCCATTTTATGCACCGTCAAACTTATGTAAAAGTCATTCTAGAATCCATTTGCTTACATATAATTTGAATGATCTTGTGCCAAATTTTATACTTTTAAAACCAAAATGCATTTGCACTTGGATTGTTAAACTAGGAAAAGTATCATTCGGGGTTTTATTCAGATTTTAATTACTCCCCTCGCCCTTTGCACTATTTTCTAAGAAATTAATTAATAAAAAAACTATCTAGTTTCTCAAAGCAAAAAGTGAAGTAATGAGGCAATGGACATTGCAGAAAAGATGCATACATCCAAATATTCTTAACATCTAACATCAGTCTAATACTATGGCTAATAAAGGAGCATATAATGTCATTCGATAGGTAGGAAACAAACTAAAGATTCTTCATAGCACCTAAAGATTCTAGTATACAGCATACGATTATAGATCTAAGTCCACAACGTATGACAGAAAATTGTTGAGCATTAATTATCAGCCCATGACCTGTACCCTGAAATATTTTTAAAAATGTTATGCAATAAATCAATCCAAGAATAGAAATATAGAATTGCCAAGAGTGGAGCTAAATTGCTTTTATTAGCGACCCGTGTAAGTAGTCTCAACTCAAAACAATGGGGACCTAAACTGTCTCTATCAGCAATCCATGGAAGTAGTCACAACTCGAAAGAGAGTCTTGCGGATCTTGAAAGTCGACAGTTCATGATTGAGTCACTAAATTCGTTCAACTAAAGGCAGGTCTACATTCCTTAGTGTGCATGTAGTTTTATGCATCTCTTAAAACCCATTTGGGAGATCAAGGAATAAGCTCCACTCCTCAGGTCGCAAGGTCTCGTATAGATATTACTAATTTGGTCTTTGCATCGGGTTTCAGTTTCCCGACTCCCTTGACAGCTCTAGAGTGAATTATTTATTCAATCACAGGAAAAGTTTGACAATCTTAAGTGAAATAGAGATGGAGAAACTAGCCATGTACATAGCCCAATTTAAAATTCACTATATCAAGTCCATTAATGGCTATGATTCAAGTTTGTATTTAGCAATCTTATGATTTACACTTGTAGATTTGTCCAAAAGTTTAGGTACATAAAAAAAATAGTTAAAAATTTAAACGCATAATGTTCAAGAAGTTTTCTCATATTTCACGACTTAACAGAGGAATTTCATTTCATTCGACACAAATTGATGGCTACGGGATGCAAGCTATCGCTGCAGCCATTTCTTGCTCTACATAAGTTAGCGATTAAGAAGTGACAAGAGAAAAGTATAAGAAACTCAACACAAAACAGGTCATACGCTCTGATCGCCGAGGGCTCACCGGCGTGCGAAACGAAGTAGAAGTCAATAAACAAAAAAGAAAATCACAGGAAATTTGCCTTCTCCAGAATATTCGATGGATGAATTCCGTGAAAGGTGAATCAAACGACGGTGACTCGACGGTACGGCGACGACTCTGAGGCAGGAAATCCGCGGCGTATAATAACCGACGTGGGATGGGGAATTGAGTCGGAAATAGGCGTGATTACCTGATTGATTTTGTTTTTCTTTCAATAACTACTTTTATTCCCATATACATAGAATTTAATCATGGTTTTATCACATGGGTAATTTCCTGATTTAATTAACACATGATCCGTGTGTCGTCATTTATTAAATCATGATGTATTAATGAAAACACTATTCATACGGATAACATCTAGAGATGTCAATGGGGCGGATATGGGACGGATTTGGCTAAACCTAAGACCCTCCCCATAAAAAAAACTTTGACCCATTACTCGCCCCACCTCGGTTAAATATTCTTCGGACCCACCCCACTTCGAATACGAAATGAGGCCGAGTAGACTCGTGAGACCCGAATTTTTTAAAATAAAAAAATAATCTTTCTTCTCACATGACTGAATTATGAAACAGACAAGTCTCTAAATACAACATTGTAGAAAATTAATTCATGTCTTCGACCACACTTAATAATAACAAACAAAGTATTTTCACGACATAAAAAATTACATAAAAAAAATAGTTACTAGCTCTCCGAAAAAATCTTGACATCCCCTAAAAAAGTCATAACATTATTTAAAAAGATCAATATAAAATCAGTGAGTAGACAATATTAAGTTTACTAAGATGAGGACCAACTATTCTTCCACTATTGCTAAACGTAGATTCAAATACAACAATTGACATAAGAATAACTAAGATCGTTATAGTTGAGGTGAGCTACTAAAAAAATGAAAATTAATAAAACTAAAACCCTAAAATATTTATATGCACATATATATAGGGCGGGTATTATAGGACCCATGATCCGTCCCATATCCAGACTGGTTTGAAAAATTCGACCCGAGACCCACCTCATGACCCATTTTGTATGCCCAAACCCACCCCATACACGCGGGTCCATTGCGAATCTGGGAAAATCTCGGACCCATTGACATCCCTAATAACATCTAATAACTCGTATTTCTCTATGTTTATAAAACAAATAATCTTGTACAACGATCTCGGACAATTATTTAATAATAAACATATTAAATATCATTTTTTTGTTAGGATATATATGTTTTTTCCAAATACAAAGGAGAATAATATTAAAACATATCGGGAGAAATTACAATACAAAATAAGAGTAGGAGATCGCAGGTGAAACTTGTCTTATTGAAGCAGTCTCTCTTAACAAGTACTATGTAATTTCCGACAGTAAACTGGATTAGATACTAGATTCCAACTCTCTTTTGCTAAAAGAGCGATGTTATATTATGTAATTTCCGAAAGCCCAAACCTCCTTTCAACTTAGTCCAGTTCTTCCATCGAATGCCACCCCCTGTCTGTCCCGATCTTTGTAAGAGATATTCATGTACTTTGTAAGAGAATTTGTCATATATATGGGCTAATAATTTATAACTGAATCATATGGGATTCAAATACCTTTGTAGGGATTAATAGTATCAACTTTATTTAGCTCAACTTATAATTATTCCCAAAATACTAGTATAATTGTATATGTGTCGTGTACATGCTTATAACGACCACAAACTATCCTCGATCTTAGACCTCGTATCCTCATGGTTTTGTCGCATGTCATCATCAACACTCAAACACATGAACTCTCAAGTTTAAGTACCTAGAATCTCGTGTCCTCGTGGGCTTTACGCTCAATTGGTACTCACACTATAGAAACCTAAGCACTTGAGTCTAAAGATCTTGAGTTCGAGTATTGGAGAAGTCGAATAAAATCACTTCCATGAATATGATAATGATACGAGTAATGACACATTAGAAAAACCGTGAGCGTACAATGTCCAAGATCGAGGATAAAGTTCTTGTACCATAGGTTTTTGGAAATAATTATTTTCTATGCACAATTGATTTTTATAAAAAAAAGATCACTAACAAATATGTTGAAAATATTAGAGATTATTTTGTCATAATTTGTAAATGTTGTTTGGATAATATTTGAAAAATGGATCGGATATAATAGTTATTGTAAATTATAAATGTATTAAATTAAATAAGTTCAGAGGGTATATTTTTATTGAAATAAAATTATTATTTTTCTAACAAATGTCAATGCAACTAAATTTATGAGGCTTGACATATGGTTTGATTTGTTTTCTTTACGATGAAGGAACTCATGGTCACTATTATTCAATATATATTGAATAAATTTTTGAACAACACAGTGACTTATAAATCGCGATAGCCAATGGATTTTAATGTGATTTTTTTTATCACTTAGTTATCTTTCCATATTACATGTTCACTCTACAATGGATGCATGAAAAATGCGAAATTGTGTCGGACCGGAAGTAAGGGGCGTCTAAGGTGAGCGATTTCACCTAGAGCAATGAAAAATGCCGAAACACCTATGTGGATACCCACTTATTAAATAAGCAACTTTTAATGGTTTAATTAATATTACGTGTTGGTTTTTTTTTTTTTAAATTAATATTACGTGTTATATGCCAAACTATCAATAATGTACTTTTTTTTAGATGAATGAAATTTTTAGTTTAGTCTATAATATATTAACAGTATTTTTCTCATATTCGATTATATTATGTAGGTTTCTGATATTTTTATAAAAGTTGACATATATATTGATGATCCAAATGCTAACATTTAACCACGTCGTAGGAGGAGAAATAATTTAGTCGTATCATAAAATAATCTGAATTTATGCATAGAGAATTAACCATATAGTAGGAGGAGAAATACTTTACCCAAAATGCTCATGTTCTTTTTACACAAAAATTATTGTGAGACACTTAGATCGTCTCACTGGTGAATACTGTGATACAGATCTCCGACATGTTTCAACTTATGAAAATGTATTAATGTTTATTCCAAAAGTATTATTTGTATGGATATGATTGATCCGTCTCACGAACATAAACCTGCAACACCAACTCTTAATTTTAAACTTCTTTTCCTATTTTAAAAGAGTAAAATTAATAATTATTTTAAATAACTTACATACCATTTAATGTTTTATTTTATTTCAGCTTTCTCACATATTTTTTTTACTTACTTTATGTCTTCAAAATGAAAATATGTATTAAAATATAAATTTATATTATATCTACTATTTTTAACACACAACGTGTGTTAAAATGCTGGTGTATTATTTAATTATTAATCACCTCAAAACATTTAGGTTATGGTCTATGGAGGACACGGAGATCATTATATTTGGAGTCATATTTTTTTTAAGCATGTTGTTGATGGATTTATGTGTTTAGTTCATTAAGTGGAAATTTTCGATTTTAGTCATTCTGATCAAAGTACGCAGGGATGTAATCGAGTCGACCCGAGCCGAACTCTTAAATGTTTGAGCTTGGTTCGTTTATAATCAAGCCGAACACGAGCTTTATTTAACGAATATATGCATGGCTCACGAGCTTATTCAAGCATTTGTCGAGCCTAAACAAGTTTAATAAATATGAATCATACATTTAAATTTTCATTAAATTAATTTAAAAGTAAATTATATATTTAAAGAAAAATATATTATTCTTATTAAAACTTGTAGATAATATATTATTCTTATAAATTTAATAGATTTTTCTATATATTTTGTAGATAATATGCAAAATCAATAAATCAAATATCAAAACTGTTATTTTTTCATCTAAAAGATTACTCATGAACTTACCAACGAATATGTTCACGAGCTAACGAGCCGACTACCTTAAAGCTTGAGTTTGGTTTGTTTATCTTAACGAGCCTCATTAAACGAGCTCAAACGAGCTTTTATCGAATCGAGCTTCGAATAGACACCAAAAAATGATCATGCGTAACTTGAAATTATTGATGCAGCGCCAAACATTACTCATAAGTCATAACCTATTTTTATGGTGAATAGGGTTGAAATTGAAAATATAAGTTAGTGAATTGAAATATTAAATGATCTAATAATAAAATTAAAAATGAAAAATCTGTACATTTTCACAGAGAAAATATAATTTTGCAAAATTTATGACATGGACTATATGTCATGTCCCGGTCTTGTTTGACGTGAAGATTCTCATAAATTTTAAGTTTAATTAGCATCATTACGGTTGCTTTAACAAATAGTATCATTGGAAAAATATTGATTTAATGTTTAGTGTTTTGATATTTTTTTCGATCCATATTAGTTCATGATTTATTACTATGTACACTTTTTGGTATTTTGAGAAATTGTAGTTTTGACACTGCACACGTCAAAACTGCATCGACACGTCTACCGAAAGTCGAAAAATACATGTCTAAAACCAAATTGAATTACATAAAAAGTCAAAATTACAAATAAACAAAATACAAAAAAAAAAATACAGTTTTCCTTAAAAATAATAAAAGATGTAGAGATATCTCTCACCAACTCCATGACTCCATTCGAGGAAAGTAGTAAAACATATGATGTTGGAATGAACTTAGGTCCACCATGTTTTGTCTGATGGTATCCTTAGTGCCTCAAACTACATGAAATAGGGTTTATTGAATGAGACCGACATAATATTTTGAATAATTATAAATCATTAAACTTTGAAGATAATAATCTTGAAATTTTTAATTTTTTCCTAAATTACGATTTTTCTCTAACAATTAATTGAAACTAAATTTTATCTAGTAACATTTTGTGTAATTAAATTTTATCTAGCTTGTTGGAAAAGTATATAGTATTGGATTTATTCCTTTCAAAATGTTAATCGATCAATAATTTCATATTTAAATGTGCTAGACATCAAGTCCAAAATTGAAAACTCATGCCAAATAAAATTAACAACTCATGCATACAAGAAAAAGTAGGTCGAACAATATGTGTGTACCATTATCTATAAAAGAAAAATTGTGAATTTTAGTCCCGTAAATTGACTTGTTTTTTTTTTTTAGTATGTAACTTATCAGTATTTGATTTTTATATAATAACTTAGAATTTTTTTATTTTTGTATTTTTTAGCTCGAAACCAAAAACTCACCAAATATTGTTTATTTGACATTTTTCTTGTAGCAATAATAAACCTTTAGCACACAAATTAAAATAAATCTATACAAAAGAAAGGGAAAAATAAAACAAAACGACACTCAATATTTCAAAATAAGAGGAAAATTTTTGTTTAGATATATTTTAATGTATATAAATGTCAAATAAATAATAATATTTAGTTGATTTAATCAGACAAAAAACAAAAAACAATGTCAAGTTATTAGGTTTATAGCTAAACGTTGGCAAGTCGCATAAGCAAAACAAAAAAAAAAAAAAAAAAAGACAAGTTACAAGAATAAAATCTTTTAAAAAAACGTGGACACTTTAATACACGCTTTTAAAATTTGACACGCTAGCGTCAACATAGGGATAAACAATCCGTCAAAGATCAAATCCCAATCCAGATTGTCTGCAATGGATGGACGAACAAGTACAGACAGAAACGATGTCTTGTATTTATCACTGCTCGTTCTTCCCTTTATAACCTGTCAAACCAAAACAAAAGGTGCCCGGCACAGACGAAGCATGCACTAGAGAATTTTGATGACCAAACACCAATTAAATATATCTTTGAGTAAAGAGAAATGATGATTTTTGCGTTCGAGTCAAACTTAAAAAATGAATCTGTAAACAATTTTTATTTTTCATTGATAAAAATTTGTGTGGAATTCGCTATATTCTCACTGCTTAACAATGCATACTTTTTAATTCCTTATATATCTACTGCCCGTCTGCCCCAGCTCTAGCAACTGTCTGAGTAAAATACTCAAATAAATCCAACGATTTCCTCTGCTTCAACTTCCCACATTCCCTCTTCCTTTTCTACTACATTCCGGAACTGTTATATTAAAATCTATTTCTAATGGCTAAAAACGCAACCCCGACTTTGGCATTTTTAACAGCTTCACTTCTTCTCATCATTTTGAGCCAAGAACTGATCATTAGTGTTAATGGGAGACATTTGAAGTGCAGGAAGTCATGTTCAAAGCCAGGACATAATGTTAAATCCCTGAGAAACAGAATGGTTGGAGATAATGGAGGCTCTTCCGTTGAGTTCGTCGAAAATTTTCGACCCACGGCTCCGGGGCATAGTCCCGGTATAGGTCATTCGCTTCATGACTAGAAATTTTTGGCTTCTTATTTTTGCAAGAATTACAGATTGGTTGGCTTTGAGTTCTACATCTTTTCTCGGCTGGTCCCAGCGCGAACTATCGTTGGTCGAGTTAGCTATCCGTATCATATATTTTTAGTATGTCTCATGAATAATTTTCAGGTTATATATTTTATCTCTACAAATAAATGACATTACACTGTTTTCACTAGAATTTTGAACTCATGGTTGGCAATATCAACAAATTAAGGCAGTTGGTTTGTATTCCTCGTGAGTTCGGATTTATGTCTACACCGTGGGCTGTCAAATGTTCGCACGAGCTTGGTACGAATGTTGCTTTATTACTGGAAATCAAATGTTCGCAGAACTCTTTACAATAAGCGAATAAGTTTATTTTTTGGTGTCTATTGGATAAACTTCGGTTTTTTGTGTGAGACTGATTTGTTTTTTAATTTTTTTTATTTAAATATTTTAAAAGCTCCAAAGATCTTCATAATTTTGCTATATCCCAAATATAATTTCACAAAATTAAACGAGTCTGATCTCGAAATATGTACAAGATATTTTTGCAGGATTAACTTTTAGTATCTTTGTTTTTTTAAAACAATTTTAATCATTTTTCATTGGGAATATTTATGTGACATTACACACATTAGCGTTACATCAACATTACGTCAGAAAATGGCTAAAATTGCAAAAAAAAAAAAAAAGTAGGAGACTAAAATTGAAACATGACAATATAGATGACCAAAATCGAAAAGAAGTAAACATATAAGACCAAAATCATTTTCCCCTTGAAATGAACCAAAAATGATAGTGTTTGAAATTTGAAATTCATTTCAAATTATTCAGTTTAAATGCACTCAAAAATATAAAGCATGTTAGCAACATTAAGTTGTCATTTGGGTGGTTGTATATTGTGACACCATTCACATCAATTTAGTATCCGCGATGTATTTGTGCTATATCAACGTCATGTTGGAAAAATGATCAAAATTGCAACATAAAAAAAAGAACAAAGATAGCAGACTAAAATAGAAATTTGATAACATAGGAGACTAAAATCGTGAAACAATAAACATTTAAGACAAAAAAACAAAATTTTCCTTTATATATAACAAAAATAAATTTATATTTTTAAAAATTGTAATAATATCTTAGTACAAGAATGACTGTTTTATTTATCTCGACAAGTTGGGATAATTTTCGGTTTCCATCATCATTAAGTTGTTTCCCAACTGAAATTGATCATCATTTATTAATTGATTTTGGATGAACAATGAAATCTAAATCTTATATTTAAATTTTAAACCACTAATTGTTATCGGTTTGACTAGCGTCGAGTTTTATTTTCATCTTATGACAAAAACTTGTGTGAGACGGTCTCATTGGTCGTATTTGTGAGACGAATCTCTTATTTAGATCATCTATGAAAAATTATTATTTTTTATGCTAAGAGTACTATTACTTTTTATTGTGAATATCGGCATGGTTGACCCGCCTCACAGATTAGGATACGTGAGACGGTCTCACATAGACTCATTCTCATCTTATATACCTCGTATATATATTAATAATATTAAAATAAGACAAAATATTATACTTTAGTAATGAATCACATAGTTTCAAAACGTAATGAATCATATAAGATTTATTAGTTTAAATAAACTAATGTAATATATCTCACCGGCCAGTATGGACTATGTTTATGGTCAATTCTTTTTCTAAAAGAACTTTTCAATTAAAAATAATTATTCTACTAGATTCTAAATTTCGATGTAATCATGCAAACAAGAATTAACAATATGATGCACCTTTGCCAACTCCTAGTAGGTAATCTGTCATTTTAATAGATTTTCAAGAACTGAATGTTTAATGAAGCATTTAAGTTAGGGTCCTAAAGCTACGTTTGAATGAGTGGAGTTGTACCCAAGAACTTTCAGTCAGAAGATATGATCATAATATGAATATGTATGGTGTCAAATTAACCATGATTTTTCACATTTCAGAAAAAAAGTTTAATCTTCCAAGAAGCCGAGTGGGTTAAAACCCATGATATTTATAGTATCTTCTTAATATTTTACCGATGTGTCGTGCTCGTGGACTATTGCCATCACTCTCTTTCGCCAGTCCCCCACACATGCTAAATCCTAAATGAAGACAGCCGACGTAGTAAAGCGTGTATACTTGTACGTAGGCGTGAGAGTGTATGTATATATATCTGAGTGTGTGCATCTGTCATCTTATGCTACAAATACAGTATGGTTCTTTTATTGTCTGAATAGAAGAGTTGGCTATCTTTTAAATTTCAAGAAAGCATGCACCTTAATGCTTATGCTCAACAAGTGAGTATCTTTAATTCAGAATTTCTTCATTGCTGTCTAATTATGATTTATAGTTCAATGATGAGTAAACTTTTATCATGTGGTGCCAAAATGTGAAATTTTTTGTATTAAAACTAAAACTCGCAAGAAATGCATGGATATATATAATATCCCATCAACTTTTTAGCGTGTGTAACTAGTGGTGTGTTTGAATCTTGATAGGAGAAGAAGATGGAACCAAAAGGATTCATATCTCATCTAGAGAAAATTATACGGAACCGGACACAGAGAGAACGAAAATCAGCCTTGATCCAAGATGTAATGACATTGATCTGTCACAAAACAAATGTCACATTCAGCAAATAGTCTTTGGTTATTTCGTAGTGTAGTTCAGTTTTCGTCGTCAAATTTGACAGGTTGATGATCTAAAGAAGAAGCTGAGACATGAAGAGAATGTGCACAGGGCTTTGAAGAGAGCTCTCGATAGACCCCTGGGGACTCTACCTCCTATTTCTACTCATCTCCCTCAATATGTAAGCAATATTGTACAATCTCATCAAGCTTAATGTGTTTCTTCATTGTGATACAATTAGTACATCATTAATGTTAAAAACCAGAAATATCGAAAAATAACAAACAAAGTTTACCGCTGCTGTCGGACCCTCTTGTTAGATCCCCAGTTAGACAGGTACCCAACGTCGACATAATTTCACCATCACTTGCTAAGAATCACTATTAAAGAACCCCACTGGTGGATTTTCCAATCTGTATGCTTAATATTTTTTAAGATCTCCTTTCCCACCATGTGTAATAAATAATCATACATCTAAAATTCTGGTTTCATTTCTCTGCTACAAATTTTGGTCTTCTATGGTTTGTCAAATTTCAGATTCTGGAACTTCTGGCTGAAGTTGCGGTATTGGAAGAAGAAGTCGTTCGACTTGAGGAACAAGTGAAGTTCAGACAACATCTGTGCAAGGTAAGTGTTCGCATGCCCTCAATAATGTGCGCAGAGGATTCAGCATGCTTTTTCTATCACGAATCATCCATTGCAACTCCAAAGCGAGGGCACTCGAGATCTTTATCACAAAACGATGTTAAGATGGGATCAGCCTTGGCATGGCCTCCACCTTCTCATTCTAGAAGAAGTGTTTCATATAAAAAGACTTGGCGCACCTGGTTTCCTAAAGTATAGGCCAAAGTATATGAACGTGTAAAAAAATAAGAAATGTCAGTGAAAATAAATAGAAATGTTAAAGACACATCCCATGTTAGATCCATGATTTGGCTTGTTGGGTATAATGAAAAGGTCTGTAGTATGAGTCAAGATCAATCTTGGTTGGAACGCAAACAAGGTCAGTCACTTTTCTTGAACGTTTTTTTTAATGTATATAATATTTTCAAAATATAATTTACCTAAATATAAATAAACTCTTGTATCTTAATTCTCAAGTCTACGGCCAATTATATCATAAAGTAAAGCATGACAAACGCCAATGTTTCTTTATCAACCATATTTTCATTCAACGCCTACAATTTTGAATTCCTGACATCATTAAAGCATTTTCAGTTTTCTATCTACAACACAGAAATATCAGCAACAAACACATTATATATACAATATATTCCCAGTTCCACATTTCGAGTTTCACGATCTTAAAACAATCCAATCGGCATGTCCATTTTATCAACCATAACCTGCCCTTCATGGAGTAGCATGCCTATACTGCTATCTCCACCTGTTTGCCTCACGAGGCGATGAATAAAGTTGTGGGTGAACATTCTTTCTTCCAAGGACTTGGTCAAATCGCCTTGATTCCGGTACTTGACTAAAGTATGAGTAAGCATTGTACATGTGGCTGCCCTGGTTAATTTCCCAAAGAGGGTTGATGGCAAAGTGATGTGGTCTTCTTTGAGAAATGCCGGGATTGAAGGCGTAGGAATCTTGACAATGATTGTTATTTGGGTGAAAGAAAGGTTCTCTAGCTTGGTCTGATAGTTTCAGGCTTTTATGTCTCAAATGAGGTGTAGGATGCCTAAAATCTCTGGTGTGTGAGTTAAGTTCTTCAAATGGAGGAAAGTTTTGAGGAGGGTTGTGTTTCTTTTTTCTAGAGAAGGTTTTTCTCGGCTCATATACACGATTCTTATTCACATGATTTGTCTCCTTTGTTCCAGATGGATGCAATTTACGGAAATGCTTACAACGCTTATTTCCTGGTTATCACCACATAACAAATCAAATCAACTTTCAAATAATAATGTATTACGAGATGCTATTCAAAGGAAAAGAAAGATAAACCTTCATGGGCGAGGGTTTTATTTGTCTTTATCTCCATTTTTCTCCTTCTCAAAGCCTTTATACTTCTGGCAGCAGCTCCTCTCATATGTTTTTCAGCAAGTATATTTAATCTTTCTCCTTCATTCTTCCAACACTGAAACGGCAATGTGAAAACAATGATTTTGTGAATGTCTAACAACAAAACCAGTCTGCTAGGTCAGACATTATTTCACCTGTCTAAAAGTCTTCATCTTGTAAAGATTGCGGCCCTTTACAAGTAAAGGGGAAAGTGGAGCTAGTTTCTTGGTCCCTTTGCTCCACAACACTTCAACCTGAATTGTCAACAAGAATGTAAAGATTGAAGCATATATAATAATACAAACAGATCCACCAAGTTTTCACCTGTTCGTGTTTAGGTATCTTTTTTGAATTTATTATGAACAATTCAGATCCAGATGCACAAAATCTATCTTACAGTAAAGGTATGTTGTTGCTTAGCTGCACCGTAGCTTTCCTTCACAATCCTCCCAACAACAGTCCTTCTACCAAGAACATTTCCATGTCTTCTCATTTTGTTGAAACTGTAAAAATATATATGATCAATCAAGAAGATAATGCTAATGAATGAAACTATATAGCAAATAATGGTTAGGGAGCAGTAGTGATTGATACCTCTCATATACTCTCTGATTAAACAAAACGACATCTCCCTTGCACACATCACCTACACCGAGAAAAGCCAAAGAGGTAAAACTGAAATTAAAAGAATGGAAAAGAGTAGGCCTGAAATCAAACAACTTGTTAAGACAGAAAAAGAGTACCTGTGCAATTGATAGTAAATGATGACCTGGGATAGAAAGCTTCACCATTGCCATCTTTCAACCTGTGACAAAAACTCCTCATTTCACGAGAAATAAACAAGAAAATGGTGCCATCACATCAGCATGTATTCACCCTACCAGCTATTTCACACTTCAACAAACCATAAGCACTATCTATTGAATTTCGCAGTAATCCTATCATAACCTGCATATGCAAACTAGGCTTTTTGCACACACCTACACTTCATTTCCGCAGAATACCATGACTTGTTGTGAATTCAAATCGAGTGATATGAGTGCAGTTAGACTTCAAAAACTGTTACTAGAAATTAGCTATCTTCAGATTAAGAAAGATATGATAACAGACGCAACAAGAAATGAAGAGATGTACTAACTAGGGGCTCACTTAAAAATGTGAAAGGCAGGAATTAACTTTAAAACTTGCATAGCTACTAAAAATTCCAATCATGGTTCACACTCTTGGCATGCCTTTGGTGTTCTTAATAGGATTCATCAGGAGGACAAGTCCGGGTATCAAGTTTTTAAGTATGGCATTCATGGGATTCATTAGGTACTGGTTTGAGGTTGAAAAAGGAACGGTGATAATCCATTAATTTATGATGTGGCCAAAGCCTTCAGCCACTTATCTCAAGGATGCTATATCCCTGCATTTCCTTTGCTCCAAAGTTTCTCTATGACGAATAACTAAGAGCCCTGATGGATGCCATTAATGAATCCTAGCATATCTATCTGGGGCAAACCAGCCTGATTCAGGTTCACACGGTTCTATGATTCTATCCAATGCAAATAAGAAAAGAAACTGCATGCAAACATATATAGATCAGAATAATGAAATATAAAAACTGACCTCCAGTGCTCCTTGATTCTCTCTATGCACTCTTCCTTTGTTCCCGAGAGCCTCAAACCATGCCTTCGAAGGTACACTTTACATTCAACAAGCTTTAGTTCTTGAAGATCAGCTCTTCCTGCAGAACATAGGGAAATAATCTAACTACATCCACATGCGTAAACGTGTGCAACACTAATTTACGAGCATTACAAACAATCCAAATTCATCTAATTCTAATCATCATAAATAAGATCATTAAGAAAAAAATGAACAATTTCACCGAAATCTTAGTTGATCAATAATGCCCACAAGCTTGCACCTTGAAGAAACTTAATAATTTTGTTGTACGTCGATACTTCATCATCTTCATCGGCACGATCTTCATCCTCGTCCTCATTTTCCGAATAACTCCAGTTGCTCGCATCGTCGTCATCGTCGTAATCATCATCAGTACTGAATCACAAAACGAAAATCCAAGCGTGAGAAGAAAATAACAAACCCAATCTAATGCATAGAGACGGCACATTCTGATAATTCAACGAAAATGGTTTAATTTTGCTGAGGAAACTAAGTCGTTATAAGTTAAAATACCAAGAATCCGATGAGAACTCCTCCATCACAGACTCCGATTCCTCAGAAGATGAAGATATCTCAACAAATGCACGTTTCTTGGATTTCCTGCCGGCCATTTGAATTCGTATGGAACTGGGATATCGGTGAAATCGCCGTCAATTCAATATCTTGTGATTTCTAATCTCTATTGAATCGGATTTGCGTCCAAGGGTTTTAAATTTGGGGTTCCCTGAAAAATGGAGAATTTAACGGATACTAAAACATAAATAAATTATATTTTAAAATTTTAAAAATGCATGGAAATTATTATTATTTTTTAAAAAAATTATTAGTATTTTTTGAAATTTCCAATTTGTCACGAGATGCTTTGTTAAAAAATTTCTAATATTATGCAATTAATAATAAATACATTAGTAGGTATCTTGTGAAACGGTCTCACGAATCTTTATTTGTAAGACGGATCAACCCTACCGATATTCACAATAAAAAATAATACTCTTAGCATAAAATGTAATATTTTTTAATGGATGACCCAAATAAGAGATTTGTCTCACAAAATACGACTCGTGATACAGACTGTCAGACTCACACAAGTTTTGACCTAAATATATATTGAGAATTTGAGGATTCTAACACACTTTAAAACAATAATTTTAAAAACAGCCTCGTTTATCAAATAATTTACAATACAACCTTTCATAATTTAAAATTCCTAAAATATTGTTTCCAAAACATTTTGTTCATCCAAATTCCATCATTACAACTTCATAAATTAAACATTCAATAATTAAATTCATAAAAAAAATTATGTGATGATTTTTATAATTTTATTATTTTCAAACTTAATTAGAGTAAGAGAACTTGTCATTCATTCACTTATATAACTTATGATTCAGTCTCTATATCAAAAAAAGTTTGTTTGAGTTGTCAGTTGTCTGACCTCACATGTTTGTATAATTCAGCTTTACGATATTTTTTTGTTCAAATAAGTACATATTATTGAAATTATGACACAAATTTATGTGTTTGGGATAACCATAAATTCTAATTTGGTATATCATTTATGTCATATGTAAATCATAAAAACTAAAACAATAAATATATGTACATATCGTTGAGATTATAGCACAAAAGTACAAAATTTAAGTATCAACATAATCAAATTTGATATATAATTATAATTTTATATGTGAAATGTTAACAAATTTTTTGTTAATAAGGTATATATTGTTGAAAAAAATATATTAGTATATGTATTTTATGTACAAAATGACTTAAATTGACTGTTAATCAACTGAAATTGAGTGTAGATAATATAATCTTTGGATTTTTAAGTTTAGGGAGTTGAAATGTAAAAAAACATGTCGGATCATGAAGTTAAAATTAAGTTTTCTGATACGAATACTCATAACTTATGTTTAAACTTAGATAATAAATCTCTATTAACCCTTAGAGCATGGAATACTAACTTTTCGAAATAAAATTATTTTTAAATTTAATTTATAATACATTATTTTATTTCAAATAATTTTTGTAAATTAATAAAGATAATTTAGGAAATTATAAATTTCGATCATTTTAATATAAATTTTAATTTACTGATAATAATCAACGAATCAGTCCACTTGTAATATTGTTCATTTTGGTATGTGGCTTTACGGATTTAAAACACGTCACAACATGCGACGTCCACACACTAACTCTGATATCAAATGTAACGGTACAGTCCACTTGTGATATTATTAGGATCAAACACTTACTACTAGGTCAGCTGTTAGCCAAGGCCCAACTTTGTTTCCATATACTTGTACCAGTGGGTCGGGGTGTTAAGCCCATTAGTCCGGAGAGGTACGTGTCAATCTACTGGAACTGTCTTATATCTCTTAAAGATCAGTCTTACCATTTCCCTACCGCAGGTCCTGTCCCTATCAGAGATGGTATTACTTGTTAAGATCTAGTGTCATTATTTTATGACCCACTTAGCCAACCAAATCAAGCGGCGCAACGTCAGCAGCTTGACGCATGAGAACTGCCCAAGAGGTCACCAATCACGGTACTACTCTCAATCATGCACACTTAACCCAACATTCACCCCACCAAGAAGTATATAAACATGTTTCTTGAAAGACTTGAACCCATGACCTCGCTCCGATACCAATTGTTAGGATCAAACACTTACCACTAGGCCAAAAGCTATAGCTGCACAACTTTATTTCCTGATATTTGTGGCAGCGCAGAGTGCACATACTTATGTGCTAATTGATCGGACTGTTAAACCCATGAGTTCGAGGAGGAGCGTGTCTGTCTGCTGATGTTGTCTCATTTCCCTTAAAGATTAGTCTTACCCTTTCTCTACCGTCGATCGTGTCCTCATCAGAGACAGTATTATCGGTTAAGATTTGGATTCACTCTTTTACGATCCACTTAGCCAACCAGATCAAGCGACACAACGTCAGCAGCTTGACGCATGAGAACTTCCCATGAGATCATCCGTCCCTACAGTACACTCACTCGTGCATGTTTAACTCAACACATATTTTCGAATAGTAGATTCTGGATAAGGTTGTTGATTTCAAGTATATTTCATTCACAATGAGAAATTTTCACAGCTGCAATAAATAGCATCGTATTTACTATATATAAACGGTTACATAAAGGCTAGTTTTTTACTCGTGTTGCAGCTCTGTTCGTTCATTACTTGAACGTGATATGACGTCAAACACATTAAAACCAATGAATCTCGAATAAGGGATCAAAAAATAAAAAAACTCGGATGAATCATCTCGGGTGGATCTTTCGTGCTTTCACAAAGATAATATGGCAAGACCAATTCGAGGGTCGGGTGATTGTAATGTACTGGAAAGTGTTAATGAACTTTAGCGAAGGATCGCCTAGAAACACCGTGTAACAGCTTGACAAATCCGAGGAAACTCAGCTTTCCATCTGTGTCTCTGATCCAGTCATGGAGGACAGAATGAACTGGAACTGAAGGGCTAAGCCCAAGTTCCTGAAACAAATTTTCAAAAGTTAATTCCTGGATCATGATACTCCGGTTACCATCCTGAAATCAGCTTTTGCAATTGGGTTTTTGAAGTTTTTTTTACCGAAGCTAATTCCTCGATCATGATACTCCGGTTACCATCCTTCTCGAAGAGTTCATACGCGCAACGAGCATGTACTTCCCAACTTTCACGGGCTTCTAACTGATGCACACTCAAAGCAGCAGTGCAGAACTCTTCGAAATCCATCTTTCTATATTGAAGGGCATTCAGCTGACATAACAGGAAAAAGATATCGATTATAAAACAAAAGTGGAGCTAAAAATAAAGATATATTGGGATGTTATAAATAGGAATAAGAAGCAAACCGAAACAAGAAGATCGAATACGCGTGACTCGTTCATGGCATCAGTTGCGTTTTTATTCAAGGCCTGATCGAAGTACAGAAGCTGGGATTAAATATAATTGGTATCAAGTCAAAGGTTATTACATCATGCAAAAAACCAACCGCTTGGATATTGTCTAAACTTATAGTCCCATTTTTGTTTGGTTCCAATAGCTCAAATTGCTCTTTCAGGTAGAACAGTTCATCAGCCGTCAATGTTTTAGATAAAGCCTGCAAAAATTCCAGTCAAGAGGTTAGAGAAAGAACGCAAAGTGGAGAGTCAGTGGGCAAAAAGGTGTACGACCCAATATGCACGTCGACTGAGTCGGTATTAATTAACAGAGCGAGAGGATGCAGAAAATGAAATGAAAAAAGCAAATTTGTTGAGTTACTTGGCAATAATTTCATATACTCACCCTTAGAGCAGCTTTCCGGAGGGGAGACGAACGCAGGTAAGCCTTCATAAGTTTAAGTATTAATATATCCAAAGGCGTTTTGAAGTCTGTATCTCTGATCCATGGATGACCTGAAGTGAAAAAACTTGTAAGTGGCACCGTATCATAAAATCACATTCTCTTGATTCGGCGAGACAAAATACTTACACAAAGCTTGAGCGGCACTCATTCTTTTCCTCGGATCTTTAGTTAGCATGCGTTTGACGAAGTTTTTTGCCTCAGAAGAAAGAGTTGGCCAAGGGGGTTCTTCATAAGTCGGTTCAGCTTTTACAACAGCACGGAAAATAGCAGACTCGGTTCGAGCCCAAAATGGACGGCTCCCACATAACAATATGTAAGCTATCACACCTATACTCCAAACGTCAGCTTCAGTGCTATAGGCTCTATGTAAAACCTCGGGTGCTACATAATATGCACTACCAACAATGTCATTGAGCCTCTCGTCTGCAAAAAATTCAATGAAATCCATATCATTTGGCCCGTTTGTATATCTATCTAAGGTATGAAACTTACAAACAAACCTGGCTTAACGAAATCTGATAATCCAAAGTCTATAGCCTTCAAGATCGAGTTTTCGTCCTTGGATGAAAACAAGAAGTTCTGATCCGGAGACAAGCTATAGTTAAACATACTAGCAACTGATGGTGAATGCAAAATCTTCTTTAATGAATAATCTCAAAAGACAAGGACCCAACAATAACTATCTAGTTTAGGTCGAGCATCAAAATAAATACCTCGGGTTTAAGATCACGGTGCACCACCCCTTGGAAATGGCAGAACGCTACGAAACTTAGTATTTGCTTCATCACAGCCTTTGCATCATTTTCCTCGTACTTCCCACCCCTATGACATGGAGAATTTATTTTTTGATTTTAATTATATACTATGTGAAATCAACTATTCATTAGAAATAAACCCAAATATTTCGTTTATTAAGTTTGTAATGAAGCTATATTTAAGGACCACAAATTACCTCGAAAGGATTCTATCTAGAAGCTCGCCTCCTTCACATAACCTGAGAGAGATATCAAACACAATTGAGCGACCTCTTATCAGAGATACTCAACGATATCATGAAGAAGCCAATAAAGATTCGGAGTCGATCTATGCTAGGAATTCAAGAAAATGAGCCAAGACTAAGATCAAGAAATCAAAGCTTACTCCATAACTATGTAGACATTGTCATGGTCTTCATATGCATCATAAAATTGTATTAGGTTGCTATGACCCGTCAAAGCTCTCAATATTTTCACCTCCTTTCTTACATCTTCAATAGCTATAGCACTGGTCATCTGGAAGTAAAAGTGAATATTAAAACTAGAGAAAAAAATTACAGAATATAATATATAAGAGTACAAAAAAAACGACACATCTTTGAGCAACAGAACGATGATCTTGCCTCATAATGTCAACCAAAGGAAAAAAAAAACGAGCCTTTTCCTGATTCACGTTCAAAATTCCATGGTCAACAAGAAATAGTTTTTAGTGTCTATGTGACTCATTTTTCGTATTCGAATTCGAGCTTGAAAATTTAAAATGAACTGTTTGGCTTGCAAAACGCAAAACTGCAAATGGCCGCATATCTCCCCAACCTTAACACTAAGTTCAGCCCATAAACCAGTAGACTCCATCAAAATTCAAATGCAAATCACTTAAACTCAAACAACAAGAAACTGCAATACCAAAACAAAACGAGAACAAATTTCCACACCTTAGCTTTAGGTATGACCTTAACAGCAATCTCCTCCCCTTTAAGATCTCCTTTTTTTAATTTAGCTCTACAAGTATACCCAAAATGCCCTCTCCCCACCTCCTCTCCCATCTCATACTTGTCGTGAAATTTCTTAGCAAATCCGAAGCTCTTATCCAGACCCATTTCTTCCACTTCCTTCCCGTCCGGAACCGCCTCCCCGTTATGCTTCACGGTGCCGTGCCGCCGCGCGAGCACCGCCCTGATATGCTTCGCCGGAGACGGCGGATGGAACGGTCTCTTGAAAAACCTCCTCGGAGTGCCGCCCTCCTGCGCCGGAGATCTCGCCGGAGACTTCTTCGAGAACAAAGAGTGAGCTGGACTTGGGCTATAGAACGGAAAAAACGGCGACTTTTTGCCAGCTTCCGTGTCCTCCCTTTTCTTTTCCACGAACTCAACAGAATCTCCGGCATTATTATTTGCCGCAATTGGGTTATCTTTCACTGGAATGACGACGGGACTGATTCCATCTGGTGACTGAAAATTGGGCTCTTGGGAAAACTTTGGTTTCGAAGTACAGACACCCATTTCGCCAAAAATAAATAAAAATATAAACTTCACACTTCCAGTTCACAATTCTCCTCCAAGAACGCAAAATTTTGCAGCTTATAAAAGTATAAAACAGCCTTTAATTCAAAGATTTGAAAACAAATTTCCCAGTAACAATAACAATAAAATTTGTCTGTTTACTTTGAATACTTTGTTGCCACTGATAATTGAGACAGGATAGAGGAACCGGGGGATCTGTGGAGAAGGTGCTGAAAAGAAAACGACGACGACGATTTTCCCATGAAAAAAAAATCAATTGAAATATTATTAATATGGTCATGAAAGGAGTATGGGTGAAATAAAAACATTAATGTATGCTGACGTCCACGTGGCAAGATGTGATTGGGTGATTAAATTAACAAAAGTTCAATTTTAATTTTTTTGGGATCGATGACGCAAGAATATTTTATTTTATGGATATTGTACTTTATAATATAATAAATTCTTTCCTACTGAAAATTTCATAATTGTCTCAAAATAATACTACGATTATGTTTCAAATTTATTTATCAGGTAATTTTATGGGATAGCTACAATAAATTATATTTTAATTTAGTTGCTATTATTGGATTCAAAAGTTGCTCAAAAAAATATTTGGCGTATCGATTCAGAACTCTTTCGGTAAAAATTGTTCGAGTTCTTTGAAGAAGAAAAAATAAATTTAAAAAAAAATTTTGATTTTGAGTTTTATATTTCTATTTAAAAAATTGATTTAAACACCATATTAGTAAAACATTATTTTGAGCCAGTTTTTATATTCAAACTCGCACTTTAATTGTACATCAAAATTCAGGTGATATCGTTTCACATGTCAATTTAGTTGCTTTGATGCTACATGTGAGGGTACTGTCCCACATGATTTTGATGGACAAGATTCACACACATATGTGATTTTAAAAAAATTAGTGGACCTCATATATGTGTGGCTAAATTTGGACCCTTGATTCTATCATGGGGTAATGTCCCTACATATAGGATGGAATCAACAAGTCAATTTTGTGAGACAAATCTCCTATCAGATTCGACTTATAAAAAAATATTATTTCTTATATCAAAAATATTATTTTTATAAATAAGTATTCATGGAATCTACACATACATAAGAATGTTGACATATCTAGAGGTTAACTTGGATAATTGATTAGAAATTTGTCTTATTTGGCTTGCTTTGAATTTCGTTAAGCAAATCGATTTATTTAGCTTGAACGCCAAGTAGGTTTCTTTGACGTTTTAGGCAATTAAATGCCGTAATTATACAATTTAATTAACCTCAGTCAAAGCAATTTAATTCAATGTGCTTTCTACGGTAAAAAGAAAGAGAGATATTTAATGTATTGCTAAATATAAATTTTTTTTTTGTAACATTAGAAACGAATTGTTTTTATCATTTGAAGTTTTTTGTTTATTATTTTGTAATAGTAGATGTGATAGAAAAAGGGGAAATTTGAAAAAAATACATCTGCACATCTTTCATTTAAGATTCAGTACCTAGAAGATTTTTTTTACAAATCAATACCTCACAACACTACAAACTTAGTTTTAACTACCTATAAAGATAATTTTACATTTTTGTCCTTTTATTATTTAAATAAATATATAATTTTATCCAGTAAAGTAATTGTGTGTTTTCTATCTACAAAAATATTAGTACCTATTATGTGGTTTCAGATACTTGATTTTGTTATTTGAATATAACAAATGTGTAAGAAAAAGTATCAACAAAAATTATACCTTTTAAATTCTCCACACTTCAAAAAATTTATTTTAAATTTTTAAAAAAGTTAATTTGGAGTCAACTCACATATAGAAACCCATAAAAACGTTACTTTACATGAACTTTTACATTCAAATGCATAGTTAACTATTTCTTAATATTTTTCAGGAAAAAAATAAATTTATATAATTATAGGTTTTAAATATTTTCAATTAACCGGCTCGATTCGTTTACAATTTTATTTGACACTAAATATAAACTAAAAATAGGTAAAATAGTTTAAATGGCTCGAATTGAGGAGAATTCCATACAATATACACAATACCTATTCAATATCAGCCAAAGAAAAAACTTTATCTATAAAAAATGAAAAGATGAAAAGAGTGAGTTTTATGTGAGACCGTCTCACGGATTTTAATCTGTGAGATGAGTCAACCCTACTCATATTCACAATAAAAAGTAATACTCTTAGCATAAAAAAAATATATTTTCATGAATGACCCAAATAAGAGATCCGTCTCATAAATTAGACCCGTGAAACCGTCTCACACAAGTTTTTGTCAGATGAAAAAGACCTTGACAATGATTGGATAATAGGGATTTGGATTTATTTCTCGTGGATTAGGAAATTTTAAAACATGGTTTCACGTTCAAAATGATCATGGATTGTTGTTCTTTTTCTTTATTTTTTTTATTTTGTATATATTTTTCTTTGTGATTATTTTAGGAGGCCAAACGAGTCGAATAGGTGGAGTATGGATTTTTAATTTAAATTTTATATATGATTTTTTGAGTTAAAGTTATCTATTATAATACTATATAATATCTTTGTGTGCAATTCAAACATTTATCACCCCAATCCCGAAACTTGCACCTAAATAATGAAATACATAAATATATTTCCACAATTAGTCAAATTCTCATGTTTTCTTTCCCCGTTGTTTAGCTTACCATCTTCCTCTTGATTAATCATTCATTGTGGTGTAATAGATATTGACACATATTTTTTATTTATTTATAGAATTCAACACGATTAAGTAGTGTAATTTTTTTTTGTAACAAATCTTCCTTGGCCATGATTTTTTTGATGGAATATTTAATTAATTGGATGAAATAAATACTGTTTGAGAAATTTGATAAAGATCAAAATATTAAAGGTATTTTTAAAAATAAAAATCAGTACAAGTAGTTTTTTAACATAACGACATTTTAGCAAGGACTCGTGAAAATAAACAAGAGACCAATGTGGTTTGGTTTATAACATATAGATATGGATGTAAACAAACCAAATCGTTTGTGAGTTATTCAAAGCTCGATTCGATAAAAGCTCGTTTGAGCTCGTTTAATA
This sequence comes from Primulina eburnea, assembly GCF_022965805.1. Lineage (NCBI taxonomy): Eukaryota > Viridiplantae > Streptophyta > Magnoliopsida > Lamiales > Gesneriaceae > Primulina > Primulina eburnea. The sequence goes on along the minus strand of NC_133102.1, from coordinate 44,743,714 downwards.
AGGCTCGTTAAGATAAAAAACCAAACTCAAGCTTTACAGTATTCAGCTCGTTACCTCGTGAACATGTTCGTTGGTAAGTTCATGGGTAATTTTTTAGATGAAAAAATAATAGTTTTGATATTTAATTTATTGACCAATTTTAATAAGAATAATATATTGTTCTTTAAATATATAATTTATTTTAATTAAATAAATAAAATTTAAATGTATAATTCATATTTATTAAGATTGTTTAGGTTCGATAAAAGTTTGAATAAGCTCGTGAGCTATGCATATATTCGTTAAATAAAGCTCGAGCCCGGTTTGATTATAAACGAGTCAAGCTCAAACATTCAAGAGTTCGACTGAGCTCGACTCGATTACATCCCTAACTGTAGGTCTATTTTCTCTATATATTCGTCCCGTTTAGAGATATTTTAATTTTAGTATATATATCTATACAATTTTATTTCCATAATTATTTTACGATAAAATTGTATCATGTTAAAATGAAGTATACATTATCGTGCTTACCATTTATGGCATGAATGATAAAAAAAAATAGACAAAAAATTGTGTGAAACGGTCTCACATGTAGACGAATATTTTATTTGGATGTCTATAAAATATTAATTTTTATGCTAAGAGTATTATTTTTTATTGTGAATATCGATAGAGTTGACTCGTCTCACAGATAAAGATTTGTGAAATCTTCTTTCAAGAGACTTACTCTAAAAAAATATATATTTTTATAATTTTTGGGAATATTTGTTTTTATTAGATATTTAAAGGCAGTTTTGCAAAGGGAAAAAAATATAGTATGTTATAAATAAATTTTAAAAAAAAATATTTGACTAAAGTTACTAGTTCCCGAAACCACCTAGTTGCCTACAACTTGATGCATCGAATGTCGAAATCAAGTCTGGGAACAAAGAAATCCAGAATGAATCAAAGAAACATCTTTTTATTCATTTGTTTATTGCAAATAAGGCCTACAAAATCTTCACATCATCTTTACAATAGAATCAACACCATGAGAAAAAGGTATTCGAATATTTGTTATGTATCATTTTATTATGGTACGATATATGGATATCGCGCATGATTATAACTCGATTTCGACTATATCCATCAAATTATTTTGATTTGGAATAAAGAATTTCTTTTTTTTTTTTTTTTGAAGCGAGATTTCCATTAATCAAAACGTACTCCCACAATCGTGGTTGATGGCATTACAAATAATTTCTGGAGGATGATACGTGATAAAAGGATTAACAGAGGATATTGCCGCTCGTGCCAATGTGTGAGCCACCATATTTGCTTGTCGTCTCACATGTTGGATTTTGAAAGCAGGATGAGTGTCTAATAGCTGCCAACACCCTCGGATAATCGATCCAAACTCTGTGTAGTCTACATTCTTTGATGTTATCGCATTAACCACCGTCTTTGAGCCCGATTCAAAAATAACATCATGAAGTTCTAGGGAAGCTGCCCATTGAATAGCATCAAATAGGGCGAGTGCCTCAGCTTCTTTGACTTCTATCAATCCATTTCTCCGACAAGATTTGCTCACCATGAAGTTCCCTGTCGAATCTCGAACCACAGCTCCAAAACCCACTGCTCGTTGTTCTTAAACAATCTATATTGTATCTTGTAAAAAGAATCGACCTTGTCGCTAAAAATGAAATAAAATACCCCAGAAAATTTAATCATGAAAAAGGCTGCGGGCCGATAAAGATTTAAGGATGTGTCACTTCATTTTTTGGAATTCTTTTGTGTGGGCCAATTGTTATTGCTATTGCCAAGGTGCTATAAATGCCAGACCAATATAAAATTCCAACTGTGGTAATAAAAAATAAAAATTTCCCACATGAATTAGGTCAAAGCTGTTGCAACCATATTTGAACAATTAAAATTTAGTCACATTTTCATCTTAAAATTGTTCCGATTCTCTTGCCGTTTTTATGGTATTAGCTTAGATATAAATTGCAGGTTTAAAATTGTTACTTTATTGATCAAGAAGACGAAAAAAAATTTATTCTTAATTAAAGCAAAAAACTTGTGTAAGACTAAGAATATTACTTTTTATTGTGAATATTGGTATGGTTGACCCGTATCACAGACGGTCTCACAAAAGACCTACTCCTTGATTAAAACACAATAAAGAATCATAATAATTATGGAGGAATATTCGTAATTTGTATATCATATAGCATGGACTAACTATATATATATATATATATATATATATATATATATATATATATATATATATATATATATAAAAGCTAAGAGTATTACTTATAGTTAATATTTATCTATGAGATAAAGTTAAAAGTATAAAGTTATGAGACAAAGTAATATATATTAAGGAGACAAATATGTCTACTCTATCGATAATTATTATGTTAAGAGTATTTTTATGTTAAGGGTATTATTTTTTATTGTGAATATCTCACAGATTAAATATAGTAGGTTTCTTGTGAGACGGTCTCACGAATCTTTATCTGTGAGACGGGTCAACCCTACCGATCTTCACAATAAAAAGTAATACTCTTAGCATAACATGTAATACAAGTGAGACGGTCTCACGGGTCGTAGATATCTTATTTGGGTTATCCATGAAAAATATTACTTTTTATGCTAAGAGTATTACTTTTTATTGTGAATATCTCATAGATAAAGATTCGTGAAACTCAATAAATAAATATTTAGGGTCAATTATATTCGTTTAAATCTATGTGCTAAAATGTTACACCAAATGGAGCAGAGTATTTTACTCAATAAATGTATCCAAAACCATGGGAGAAGGTGGAAACCGAAATTTCTTTAGCGATTGAGTTCCTAATTTATTTTGAAAAATGATACATAAAATTTCAAAATTTATAGTATCAGAGACCATCATCAATGACATGCAAGATAAGTAAGTACATATGACCTAGTTTCAAATAATAACTATAAAACAAAATCCAAAAAAAATTAAATACAAGGTCACTAAGAAATAAATTAAGAATAATACTAAATGTACAATTAAAATATCGTTTAACGATATTTATAATAATTATATCGTAAGATTTTATTATTATATCGTGAGATTTTGTTATTATTTTGTGATATTTTGTATTAAATTTATCATGATATTTTAATAAATAAAATTTTTGTAATAAATTTCTTGTATTGTAAAAATCGATATAAATATTTAGTTGTACATATAGCATTAGTAATAAATTAAATAACTCCAACATTACTGACAGTGTCTTCATTCTTTATTTAATTCCAAGTATGCTTGAACTATAAAAGCTCCTCAAATGTGGTAAAAAAAAAAGATACCGAAACTCCAAGGGCCTAAGTGAAATACAAAAAGGGCAGTTTTGTGTACAGAAAATGGGGGTAATTCAGCATTTTCTAAGAATGAAAATGAGAATAAGCCATTGAACGCGATCCAGCGGTCAAGTATTCTCCTTCCAGCACACGTGGACGAACCAGATTAACCCACAGGCTCTTGCATAATACAAGATCAACTTCTGAATGATAAATATATGAAATTTCACACATATTTACACGCACTCTCACACACGCATATATAATATATAATGGCATAGGGTCTTTGGCGTATGATCTCTCCCTCTCTTCAAATTGATCCAAAATCCTAATTTTCTCATCTCTCACGAAGATTATTTGTGATATTTCGTCGTTTTGATTCTGAAATTCCTTACATTTTGGGATCGCGAAGATTGAAGATCGGATCAAAGGTTCTCTTACTCGAACCATCGGCCTCCGAGCTCTCCGATGTGAAGAAGGTCCGCTCATGCATATTTTCCTTCATTTTCTGATGTTTTATTACGAAAAGAAATGAATCCGATTGGAGTTTATTTTTCTATTATTTAGCTCTTGTATTGCATATTCTTTGTTCATATATTTTCTGTCGTTTGATTTTGCAGGTCTATGGTTCTGAGCGCTTCGAAGAGAGTGATTTAAGTATATTTTTGTTCAGAAGGTAAGAAATGGTGAGACGACTTCAACTTTCGTTTAGTTTTTCTTCTTCTTCTTCTTTTTTTTTTTGTATTTATCCTCTTTTATTTACCGTATTTGTTTCGTTTTTTTTTGGTGAGTTGGTTTTAAGATTTAGATAGATGAGATTTGGTTACAGATAAGGAAAGATCTCGACGTGTGAATTTAGCATAGAAAAGAAAACTGTATCGGTCTTTTTAAAATTTGGATTGGAATTTTTTGATCCTCTTGGATCTGGATTTTTTTTAAATATCCCCATCTTTTCTAGTATTCAAAGTTGATATAGTTATGGGGGAGAAGTGAAGAAAAACCTTCTTATCGTTTTCTTTGGTTACAGTCAGGCAGTTACTACAGTTCTCTCTTTTTTTTATATTTAATTTTTTTTTTTGATAAATTTGGTTTGATATTTTTCTCCTTCTGACTTTGTTTATTTATTAAATCAATGCTTTGGGTTTTAAATATGGATTAATTGACTTTCCAGGTCGGCTTCGATATGCTCAATCCTTAATTGCTTCACTTCTCTTTAATCGGTGAGAAAGAAAACGAGATTTCGCTGAATACCAAACAATACAGTAATCTTTTAACACACTATTTTTTTTTTCTTACGGTGATTCTTGGGATATGTTAATTGATTGCTAGTGGTTCTCATGCTTCGTACAGGATAAAAAATAGTTGAAGGCTTAGAAGATGTCTTCCTCAAACTCTCCATGTGCCGCGTGCAAGTGTCTCCGGCGGAAATGCACGCAGGAATGTGTGTTCGCACCCTATTTTCCACCGGAGACACCTCAGAAATTCACCAATGTTCATAAGGTTTTCGGTGCCAGTAATGTGGCGAAGCTTCTGAACGAACTCAACCCAAGCCAGCGTGAAGATGCGGTGAATTCATTAGCCTACGAGGCGGATTACCGCCTTCGAGACCCGATTTACGGATGTGTTGGCCTCATATCGATTCTGCAGCGTAAGCTCAAGAATGTGCAATGTGAATTAGAAGATGCAAAAAAGGAATTGGCTGGATATATTGGGCCTTCAGCTATGTTGCCTATATTGAATCACCCGGGTTTTATGCAGCAACAACATCCGAACTACGGGACAGCTTATCAGGTCATGCCGTACAATATGCACCCGATTATGGGAGTGCCAAGAGCGGTCCCACATGGGGGGAATTTGATCATTAGGGAGCCTCAGCAGCACCATCAACAGCCACAACAACAAATGCTTGAAGCGCAGCAGTTGGTGGCGGTGGCCGCTGCCAGGGAGCAAGAAATGCTGAGAAATTATGAACAACAGCAGCAGAATGATTTAATGATGTTCAACAATGGGTTTGACGACACCGGAGTTCAGGTTACTGCCACCGGATTCAATCAAATGCCTGATCCGGCAGCAGAAGCAGCTATGCATCCTTCCTTGGCTTTGGGCTCTTATGAAAACCGCCAATATCATCATCGTATCCATCAACAAGCGCAAGATCTTCCGCATTCTCAAACCCATCCACAATCTCATCAGCCGCACCAGCTTCAGCTTCAGTCAAACGAGCTCCTGCTTCAGCAACAGAGCGCTGCAACAGCTCACCATCAGCAGCTGCTGCAGCAGAAACAGCAGCAATTAGCTCAACCGCAAGCCTCACACTCCCAGCCACAACCGCACAAAGAGAAAAGCGATGAGGGCAGAAGCATTGGTTCTTCGTGTTAATCAAACATCATGTCAAAAAAAAAAAAAATCAAAATCCCACATGCCCTCTGAGATTTATTCTTTCAAATAATCCAACATCCAGGTAACTTCCTTCTTTCTTCTGTACCCTTTTCTTTACTGGTTTCATGTTACATGTTGCTTGGTTTCGTTCGTGCATTTAAATAATTCTCTCTCTTCCTTTTTAATCCCATTAATGCATCAGAGGCGTAGCAGAAATTTACTATCTGTCGAATGGCAGTAGGGGGTTGTTATGAGAATTGTTGTCTTTTCACAGCCCAGACATGTCTTTATTCAGTAACCATGATTCCTACTATAAAACCCAAGTGCCCTTTGCATATGCTGCCTCATCGGTTTTTGCATTTTATGTGGGGTACAGTGTGCGAGCCAGATTTAGCTAAGCATCTTCACTCGACAGACTTGGTAGTGCCATAAAGACAAAATTGTATATTTTCTTTCCTGGTCGTAGGGTTTGTTTTCAAGCTTTTATGTTAGCCTATTTTTACAGAAGTCTTTTTGATTGCTAATTTATTAAATTAGATCCACTGATTAGTTCATTAATTCTTTCAATTGTCTATCTAAAAATTAGGTTCTAAATTCTAGATTTTATGTTTCGTGCAGCATTTGTTGTCACCTGGCATGATGGGTCGTATACAAATTTTAGAATCCAACCAAAATTTGGGGGAAAGATCTTTTAATAAGATATAATTTATCCGGATAGGAAATTGACTTGCTACAACGTTCTCATGATGTCACAGTTGGAAGTCAAAGAAACAATAGCATAAACCCAAATCTTATCTGAGTTTGGCGTAGTAGATGAGCTATGATTAATAGTTAGGTATCCGATTTTTCTTATTAACATGTTCTTGACCGAGCCTGTCGCATATGAATTACGCAATGTAATTTATTTGACTAACATGGTTTGAAAAATATTGTATCAGCTTGAGAGTTTATATAATATGCTCCGAAAGACAGTGAATATCAGTTCCCATATACTAAAAAACAGTAGCACAAGTTTTCTTTTCATTGAACTAGGCAAAAAAATCAACTTTTTAATATTGTTTCTGATAGGAAATTATTTGTAACCATCAAATTTAATATCGAAAAGGATATATTTTATAAATTTTTAGGTACAAATTAAGAAACAAGAAATTTTTTTTTTCTTCTATATTTTTTTTGTCTGAAATGTGTATCTTGATTCTTGAATATATATTTATTACTGGTTTGACTTTTCTTGCAGCAAATTTTTGGCAGGGAACATGCGTTGAAAGTAGAAAAAGGAGTAGAGTGAGAAGTAATGAGAGAACTGTGAGAGTTTGTTCACATTTGATCGTAACTAATCAGTTTTCTTTCATCCAACTTTTTGGGGTTTCTGAGAGAGCATTTATTCAAGGATACATTTCAAATCATACATAGTAGTAGTATTTTACTTTCCATTTACATTTCATCATGTTTCTTCTCTATCTTTTTAGGTTGTTAATCTTCTCTGTATTTAGGATGGAATAGATCTCTTGTCTCACGAATATTTATCTGTGAGACGGGTCAACCCTACCGATATTCACAATAAAAATTAATACTTTTTCATTGATGACCAAAATAAGATATATGTCTCACAAAATACGACCCATGAGACTGTCTCCCATAAGTTTTTACCTTTAAAATTTACTATGTAACGATTCAATATTATGTGCCAACAAAACAAAACTATTTTTCCTTAAATTTAACAGATTAGATACTTTAAAAAGGATTTTTCCAAACTAATATATCATCCATATAACTAAAAATTTAAGTTAGCCTATATAACTAAAAATTTAAGTTAGCCTTTATCTTTTTAAAACAGAAACAAAAAATATAAAATTCGAATATTTTAGTGTTATAGTAAGAAAATTGTAGAATAGTTTTTTTTTAATGCTTGAATGGGGTTTTCGAGACATATTTTTTTGGATAGACAAATTACTTTAATGAGTCTTAAAAGTGAGATGAAATACACTCCATACGAGATAGATTTTAATCTATTATGATTACAAAATAAAATTTTAATTAATGATCTTATTAAAATAGTAGATCCGTTGAGAATTGAAATACGATAACGCCTCCATTGAGAATTGAACTCTTAAGAAAAGTCACATGCACGTGGCCCTAATTACAGCGGAAAAGAATAATAAACTTATTATTATATAAATAAATTCTCTAAAATTGTGTTTAGATTGGTAGATTTTTGTTCCATAGATTTTAAATATATTTTCGATAAATAAGATTATAAACTTTAAATTCACTCTTTATCTGTTTGTATCTAATATTTGAAATTGATTCAAATATTATGTTTACTTAAAATTTCATATATTGTTTTATTATAAAAATAAAATTTCAATCTCTTGGAACACAATCTAAAATGTTTCAAACGTATTATTAAATTTCTCTTTTTGGAAGCATGCGATTATTCCAACTCGTGGATGCATCAGCTAGTTGGTAAAACGTACATATCACTATTACTTATTCCGGCCGTACTTTTAAAAGTCAGATTTACGTATAATTTTTATCTTTTAGGCAAAGCTTTAAAGATTTTTCTTTTTATTTTTGGACGTATTTGATCAGAGAATTTGTCTTATTTGTTCATACAAAACCTAGTTTACGCTGAAAACATAATTTTGTGGAGAAAATATAGAAGATGGGCCTAAAATTTCAATTTTACAACATCTTGCTACAATTGGATGACTCCAAATAAATGGAACGATGTAGAGTCAGGATAGCACTATCGCCAAGCATCCGAATTTTCCAACGATAATACGTTGAAGAATAAGTTTTTTGTGAGACGATCTTACGAATCTTTATTGGTGAGACGGGTCAACCCCACCGATATTCACAATAAAAAATAACACTATTAGCATAAAAAATATGAGTAGGTCTCATGTGAGACCGTCTCACGGATCATAATCTGTGAGACGGGTCAACCCTATCCATATTCACAATAAAAAGTAATACTTTTAGCATAAAAAGTAATATTTTTTCATGGGTGACCCAAATAAGAGATCCGTCTCACAGATACGACCCGCGAGACCGTCTCACGCAAGTTTTTGCCAAAAAATATTATTTTTTTCATGAATGACACAAATAAGATATATGTTTCACAAATACGACCCGTAAGACCGTTTCACACAATTTTTTGTGTAAGTTGAAAGTGTAGAGCTAAGTTATGACATCTAGTTAGTTAACCATAAAGCATCATTCAGTTCAGAAAATTTGAAATCAGCAATATGCAATCTGACTTTAAAAAAAAAATTAATATAGTTGTTAATTTAATTTATTGGGTAATATAGCTAGCTTTGTATGATAATGTTTTGTTCCATCAAAGGATCTTTCTAGTAACCATTTTAATACATTTTAGATATAAAATGTGCTCGTTTGGTCTTCCAAATCTTTATTAATGTCAAAAATTGCGATTAAATTATTTATAAAAAAAAAGCCGGAACGGGATTGATAATGATGGATTTTATTTTTTATTTTTATTTGTTCAAGGTAAAATAAATTTGCATATTTCCGTCTAAAAGTACAATTAATTTAATTATTTACGTAAATAGTCAATGTGTGAATATGTCTATATCTACGCTAAATATATATAAATTAAAAATCTCTCTAAAATAATCTTTTTCCCATTCTCGATTTGGGTCAGCTTACCAATTTAATAATTTCAATAAATTAATCCGATGATATATCCTTAAATAAATCTATAGTTTTGTCAATATCATAAATAATTCTTTAAGGCTACGTTTGGTTGGAAGGATAGGATAAACTAATGATTAGTACGTAAATGATAAAGAAAATGATTGTGGTAGGATTGTAATATACGGTGTAAAATAATATTATGTTTGGTACGATTTTTAAGTGTAGGATAATTTTGAATTTTTTGATGAAAAGACGAAATTGTCCTTCCCTTTCGCGACGGCGATAGTGGCGGCGACGGCAGGCGGCCGGTCGGAAATGGGCTGCCGGAAAAGGTCGGAGGGGGAATCATGCCTTCCCTTTCGCGACGGCTTCTGAAAACCCGTCGCTAATAGCGACGTTTTTTTAGAAACCGTCGCCGATCTTGTGAAACCGTCGCTAATTTGACATTTAGCGACGGTTTATTAGTGCATGAAACCGTCGCAGATCTTGAGAAACCGTCGTCGATCTTGTTTTGAGAAACCGTCGCCGATCTTTTTTGAGAAACCGTCGCTAATTTGATTTTGGCATCGATAATGAAGGGTAGTATAGTAAAGTACACGTGTGATATAAACCAGGACTAATAATAATGGGCTTGGACATGGGTTAAAATTAACCAGGCTTGTACAACTTTGTCCATTGCACAACAGATTGGGTTGGTTTATTTATAATTGAACCAAGCAATGGATTAGGCTGGATAAAATTAGACAATCACACCTAATCAAGCCTACCAAGCACAGCCTAAAATTACAAGCATTACCAAGGCAATTTAATAAAATATGACTAGATTGTCTTTTTTTTTCCTTCTGAAATTTGGTCCTATTATTGATGTTCTACTCTATATAAATTAATTGTCCCGCCAGCTATTATTTATTTTTTTTCTCACCCTTTTTGCAAAATTTTGATTTTTTTAAAAAAATAAATTTAATTTTTCTATGTAATTTAATTTTCAAAACAAAATTAAAATTCTGTATTATCAGGGACAAAAGGAATTATACACGACTGAGTACGTGACACCATTAATGAATGATCCCTTCTTTGTCAATTAACTTAAATTAATGCTTCTCCAGTGATACTCACGGGAAATTTAGAGTCCGATCCACGCAAGCGTCACTAATCCAGACGCAGGTTTTGAAGTTACCCTGAGCCTGAAATAACAAAGAAGATCGTTAAGAGGGGGCCAGGAGGGCGTCTTGGCGTAGCCCCTCCGACGCTCAAGTCAGTGACTGAGGATATATGGGGGAGCAGCTAAGGGTGCTGCTGAAAACAATATAGTGAATGAAAAATCATACGCTCAAACCTGGTATTTATAGGAGAATAACTGGGCCTTTGATGAGCTTATTTTCCACTTGGGCTTGCGCCAGAGATAATAGGGCCTTTGATGGGCCTGTCTTCCATAATGGGGCTCTAAGATGGGCCTGTCTTCCATGGGGTATCATCCAGTTTCTTGTTCCCCAGACATAATATACACTACCTATCAGTGCATTTGCATGCAGTTCGATCGTGTGTTTGTTTTGTTTTTTTTGTTTTTCCAACTATTTTTTGAGTAGGATTCTTGTGAGACGGTCTCACGAATCTTTATCTGTGAGACGGGTCCCTACCGATATTTACAATAAAAAGTAAACATTCTTAGCACAAAAAATAATAGTTTTTCATGGATTACTTAAATAAAAGATCCATCTCATAAAATACAACCCTTGAGACCTTTTTGCCTTATTTCTTATATATTGTAGTATACTCATGAACAAGTGTCTACTTCTTTCTCAATATCAAATTATTTAGATTTTAATTTATCTCATATTAATATCAATGTATTTCCAGGATGAATGTTGTAGCATGGTGAACAAGTGTTTTTGACTTTGCAAAATATGAGACGAGCATATTCATTTAAGTACGAGAGATTCACATGATCCAAAAATTTTGAAGTCACCTCGTGAAGTTCGCCCCGTGAACGATAGCTTCCGAGATTATTCAAAAAAATTGAAGTATTATTTAAAAACACCAATTTAGTTTTTATAATATCATCTTGGTTTATTAGATGGTTACATATATTTTTTTATAACTTTGTATTTCCTTCCATGCATGTGACTTCCCCCAACTAAAATTCAAAGCCGCTAATGGAGTTCTTGGAGGCGCTGTGGGCCTGTGGCCGGAGGAGTGGGTGATCCTTGTTGGGCATAGCAAGGGTGACCAGGTAACTTGGAATAATATTAAGATCGAGGAAATCTTACTTTTAAAGCAAAATATATGGGCTCGTCATTGCTACACTTGATTTTCCTATGGAAACTTTCCAAAATAAAAAGTCTAACTTGATTTTCTTATCGACTCGAAATTCGCTAAAAATCGCTATTTTATACAAATTCGGATAATATATTAAGCATATTGAGTTTATAATCGTTAAATCCAACTACTTGAATTTAATTAACTTGCTCAAATCTATTACATTAAATGTTTGTATGACTCCCAATTGTTAGAGCATATTCTAGTCATGGGATAATCCAAAACAATCCAACGGTTGAAGTGAAAACGATTTGTGTCGTTATTTTCTTTTGAGCCGACCAAATTCAAGGAAACTTTAAGGAAAATGAATTAAAACTGCAAGTCTTTGCAGATGGCGAGACATCATGTCCAGTTTTTCCTGGTTCACAAATGCTACTACGGAAAGGCGAGTCTTCCACAGAAGAATTCTCATCAGGCTTTCCTTCAGATAATGGCTTCAAATTAAAGTACTCGTGGATAAGATAACATACCTTTGGGAACTAAGTTTGACCCTTAGCATCTGTTTTTATAATATCAATTCAGTCGACCATAGATGCCTATCTAATGCAAACAAATATGTAAGAAAAATATAAATAAAACACTAATATACAAAGGAAAATAAAAGATCATTGATTTGACAGATATCTGCAGAAGGCCTCACTCCATCTCCACGTGGTCTATTTGATCCACGAAGGAGCAGACAAACTGAAGAAGAATGCCACATAACATTTCCATTTCTCTCGGATGTACAAGCTTTGATCAGTTAAGTGAAACATCTTTATCAGAGCTTGATCAGCATTACAATCAACAACAATCTCACTCAAAAATTCCCATGCAACGTTAATAACAACGAGGCAACAGAATCTTGGTCGGAGCATTTGGTACGCTAGTACAGGAAAATAAAGAACACTGTAACAACAATGCAATTAATCAGAAAAATATCGCATTGTCGCTCATTATTAAGCCTGAGCAAGATTTACCAGGTCCCCAATGATTTTGCCAAACAATGGCGATTGTCCGAATATGAAGTCGCGGGAACTAAGAATTCCTCGGTATCACAAAGCTCCAACTCCTGGTAACAAATTTTCTTCTTTATAGAGGGAAATAAAAGTTTTGAAACGTCCAGAGTTCCATTTGGTGCCGAAAGGTTTACAGAGAGTGCAAGGCTCGTCAATATCAAATTTTGACTGGGAACCGAATCGGTGCGTCCACTTATTAACTTGTGTGAACACCTGAAATTAAACAATTAAAAGCAAGACACCTTTATTCAAGGAAAAAAATCATTCAAGAAATGTATTCAAAATTCCAAGGACAGTTCAACAGTATCTGTTACTGAGAAAGGGCGAAGAGCGCCGTCGAGAAGTATAAATTCAGGCCGACGACTCATTCTCCAGTGATATTTCTGGCATCCAATAAGTCTGATTTTTTTAAAAGCAGAATTCGAGCACAAACTATGTTATTATTCACTCTATCAATAAACGAGCCGGATCTGGTGTATCATAAGGGATTTGCTTTTTCTATTGATTCCTACGGATTGGATAAAAAACAATTCTTGAATGAGGTCAGGGATGAATCGAAAAAAAAATCTTTATTGATTCTACCTCCTATTCTTTATGAAGAGAATGCAATAATTCGCGTATTAATTCAGTAATATATATATATATATATATATAATAACTATTAAATACATTTATATTAAATTATAATTTATTTTAGAATGATAGTTCAATAACATGCTCTAATGTTTCGAGCCAAATGGGAGCTAACAATACTCCACTATCCAATGATCAAATCGAAATTAGTAAAATAAATTAAAATTATATATTTACGGAAAAAAATATTTCACCAAAAAAAAAAACTTTTCTCATAATAAATTTTCTATTAGAAAGTAGGGAATTAAAGCCAAACAAATTTTAGTCTGTACGGCCGACGTTATTTTAAAATAAATGGCTATGCATAGACTGCAATTATTCAAGTGCCCACACTAAATTAATATTTGTTGTTCCATTCCACTAACGTTTTTTTAGTCACTTATTTTTATCTATTATAATTGTATCATTTTAAGGTTGTCCCGTCCGTCCTTGTATCCATTATTTAATTTTGCATCAAGTAATTATTATTATTATTATTATTATTATTATTATTATAACGATTTTGGTTCCCTGTTATTACAATATTCCAAACACTATATTATAGCGAGGCAGAGTAGGTACCAGAAATCGTTCAAATATTACGAGTTTGGGCCGCCTACGTGCAATTTAAGACTCCTTCATTTATTAAATATAATTTCCTTATTTCTCGTGAAACTTTAAATAATGCCACTCAATGTAATTATTGTTTAATAAATTTAGTTTGGGCTTAAACAAATATCAACACAGGCCCATAAAAATAGAGTTTTTCGATTTGAAGTAAATGAAGCAATGTCAATAATAATAAAGAGTAGATTTCTTATAAAACGGTCTGACGGAGGAGACAAATCAATCCTACTGATTTTAATAATAAAAAGTAATACACTTAGCATAAAAAATATTATTTTTTTATAGATGATCCAAATAAGAGACCCGTCTCACAAAATACAACTTGTGAAACTGTCTCATACGAGTTTTTGCCAATAATAAAAGGATTAAATTGACTAGTTATGTAAATTTTTTACTATGAAAATTTATTTATATTTGATTATATCACAAAAACTTTGACTGTATACTGCATATCCATTACATTATATAAATCTAAATTTTTGCATCATCTAAAATAATCGAACTTTGAAAACTTGAAATTAAACATGATTTATAAAGTGGGAAAAGTTTAAATCTCTAAAAACTTGGAATATATTGTCAAAAGCAGAAACCAAACATTACAACGATGAGAAAATAATATTTCATTTCAAAACACTACCCGGCGTGGAAATAGCAAGATCTGGAAAACTGAAACAATCCCCTCCACCAAAACCACTCTCCCCGTTCTCAAGCTGCCACGCATGTTCCGACACGCTCGCCGTCCCGACGCCACCGGTAGGCGCCGAAAAGGGCCAGACCGCCCTCCCAAGCCCGAAGCCTACGTCATCGAGACCAGGCCCGAGCCCGAGCCCGAATCCACCCAACGCCAGAATCCCCGACGTCCCTTGAGTATTCAAGAGCGAAGTGTAACTCCCGCAAATGTTCAAACCAGCCTTGGCATCACCGGTAAAGGGAACCGCTCCGCCGTGATCAGCCGTCAGGGGGACCAAGAACTGGGAACCAACGGTGGGAAGGTGGCGGAACTCATGATGGGACGAAGAGATGGCTCCTGAGCTGGTGGTGGTAGCAGCCACGGCACTGGTACGAGACCGCTTGGCATTCTTCCGGCTGCCACCCCCGACGGGTATGTCACGAAGTGTTCCCCCGTGAGTCCAGTAGCGTCGGCACGACTTGCAGAAATGCCGAGGCTGGGAGAAGTTGTAGTTGTTGTAGTAGCAAAACTTGGTGTTGATAGAGTCACAGCGCGGGCACGGAAGATGCTCCGGCTCCGGCGGCTGCGCGCCGACATGGCCAGCTCTAGTCGGCTTCCTTTCTACAGCATCACTCGCCATTCTCTTGGGTTGTTTTTCCAGACGAAAGAATGGTCTTAGCTTTAGGGGGTTTTATTGGTGAAATTCAGGGGAAGGAGAAGAGATTCTGTCTGGGATATTAGTGAAACGGTTGTGTTCTGAAATATTCTGAGAATTGTGAGCAGCTTTTGCAGAGCGAGAGAGGAGAATGCGTACTCGAATGTGTTGAGTCGGCCGGGAACAGGCTTTGTATGGGTCGGCTCCTAAACGGGGGCTCTTGTTTGTTGGGGAATCAATAATACACTCCCCTTTTTAAAGTGCTCACCCATTATTGTCTTATTCTTTCTTACCATGGTTCAATTTTTTTGTAGCATGGGATTGGAATATGTCTTATTATGGAATGGAACCGTGTCCATAAATATTTGTCATTCGTTGGTTATTAACGTCTCATCCCGAAAACGTCTATTATTTTAATTTGTTTTGTGGATAAATGAAAATAAAGTTTTCTATTACATAGATTCTTTGTTATTAAACAATGGAGTAAAATATATACACACATAAAAATAACTGAAGTTAACATGCAAAAATGTTGGATAGGGACAAGCAGAACAATACCAAAGGACAGAGGCGGGAAGGAAAGAGCAGACCACACTGTACGCGTGTAACAATGTTTTCTTTGACTCTTTGGTATATAAAAAAACAAATTTTTTGTATTAAAGATTCAATTTTTTAAATGTACTTGATTTGAATTTCGATAAATTAACTCAAGATGACTTGACAGAACTAAAATTAATTTCTTTTACAAATAGCATCCGATAACTACATTTTCCTCCAAAAGAATGTTGCTAGCTTGAGCTATAAACTTGAATATTAAAAAGGAGTTGAGTTTCACATCCATTATTTTATTTCCACATTTGATTAAGTATTTTTAAAAATAATTAGAGGCCACGAAATAAATAATAATAATTAATGATGGAGAGACAAAATGATGAATGTCGGAATGGCGTGGGTGGTGCAATAATTGGGTTGCTTCCCTAAGAGCGGGACCCGTCGTTTTCAGGCCATCTTCCGTACCCTAATTTCATTGCCGGATTCCTCGTTCCTATGTCCCCCCACCACCACCCCCACGCCTATTCGATCCACACACTTTACCAATATAAATCATCGATATCTTTTTTCTATCAATTATTTATCATAATTATTCAAAATATAAAGAAAAAAATTTGTGTGTGACGATATTTTATGGGACGGATTTTTTATTTGTGTCATCTATGAAAATGTATTACTTTTTATTCTAAGATTGTTATTTTTATTGTGAACATCAGTAGGTTGACCCGTCTCATATATAAAAATTCGTGAGATCGTCTCACAACAGACAAAACACCGCAAACAAAAAATTCGGTCATAGAGCTTTTCACGGTGAAGCTTCAATGAGAAATCATGATGGGGAAATATATTGAGAAAACGGAGACCTAATTTTCAAGTTCACCTAGTAAATTTACCAGAACTGACCATTCGTATCAATGTTAAAATTTTATCTAAATTTTTATTTGAGTGTGTATTGCTAAATATAGGGCTAAAATTGTAATTTTACTTTAGATCATACCAAACCACCGATATAGAATGAAATCGAGAGCGATGCGGAAGTAAGCAGCATCGGATGAGCCAAACGTCAAACAGGCGAAAATTTGTCCTCGTAATAAAATCAAGATTTGACGCTGGGCCGTTCTCACCTCTGTCTGGCGTCCTTGCTTCTTTGATTTCCCATCTCCATTACAAATCAAGATTTTATGTTGAATTTGGACAAAATATGTAAATGAGTGAGTGGACCTACCTAGTACACGATCTAATCCAACTTGCACCAACTAGAAAAATATCTATTAATGACAAACGACTTTAAAATTTTAAAATATATATACCATAATAATCAAAAGATATGGAACTGTTCACTCCGTCCAAAAAGACAAAATTGATAGTCTTTAGAGCATGTCTGCCTCACTCTGCAATACGAAGCACGCCTTGTGTGTGTTTTTCGTTCTATTCTGGTTGTACGTAGTAGTACCTATAGGTGTAAAATAAAAAATTGTAAAAAAAAATATAAGGGTATGTATTCAGGAAATATTTGTATACCAAAAACTCCATCTTTTAAGTTGCTGGGATAACAAAAAGATTGCATGAAATGAACCAAACTTTTGAAACTAGCATACCAATATTTTCAAGAACATGAGAAATCAGTTAATCCGAAAAGATACGATCGTTGATGGAATCGTCCCTCGATGAAGATAAATCGCGGGAGATGCTCCACGATATCTTATAATTTTAGCGTAGAGTCGACGATTTGAAGGAACAAGGAAACCCAAAAAAAAATATTTTATAACTCTGCTCTTTGTTTTACATCAAATGCAATAGGTTCCTGCTCGCTGTGGCCTTTGACAATGGTTCGTAATTAGAACGAGAAGAATTGGGCTTTTGTGGTGAATGGAGAAAGTTTACGAATATAAGCCCAATAAGTTTTGATGAGCCCCAAAATATATAACAAAGGCCCATCTCAATCATTTTACTTTTGTGATGTGAATGTGTATGAAAGATAATGATAATACGATCGTTTGGGTATATTCGCATTTGGTAATCAAATTGGGAAAAAAATATGAGGAGGTATTTTTAAAGAGCGGGTCTCTTGTGAAACGGTCTTACTAATCTTTATCTATGAGAAAGATCAATCATGTCGATATTTGCATAAAAAATAATAATCTTAGCATAAAAAGTAATATTTTTTCATGCATGACCTAAATAATATATCTTCTCACAAAATACGGCACGTGAGACCGTCTCACACAAGTTTTTTCTTTTTTTAAATGCCAACCATAAAGATAATATGAAGGATATGCTTAATGAGTCGTGTTATGCTATAAAATGTCGAGTGAAAGAGTTTTTGGCTTAGTGATAAAAAGAAAAACATACAAATATAAAAAGAGAACGGCGTGTTATAATGTAATGTTTCCTAATGTCTACTTCCTTTATAAAAGACAAACCATCCAGCAAAAGATAAAAGCATCTCAAAAGAGGCTACCTTTCCCATTAATCATTGAAATAAAT
Source organism: Primulina eburnea (assembly GCF_022965805.1). Taxonomy (NCBI): domain Eukaryota; kingdom Viridiplantae; phylum Streptophyta; class Magnoliopsida; order Lamiales; family Gesneriaceae; genus Primulina; species Primulina eburnea. The sequence goes on along the minus strand of NC_133102.1, from coordinate 44,725,458 downwards.
TTGCATGGTTTCTCCAATTTTGAAGATGTAATAAAGTAGAAAAATCAGGACTTTGTGAAACAATATTTATTGAAGTTCATGCCCCTTTTCTTAATTGCCAAGAATCGAGTGTATACGAGTAAATTAAAACTATTTAACGTTTTCAAAAAATAAACAAGTTTTGTTTCGCTGAAACATATGTTAATTTATTATAATTTTTAGTAAAACAATAATCATAAAAATAGATATTGTTTGGAAATATAAAAATAGAATAAGATGGACTCGTTGCGTCATCGAGTGATATTTTGTTCAATGATATGGAAAAAGCCACTAAAGAAAAAGCAATGAAAGATGCGTGAGCTTTATCATTATCTACTCGATGCATAAAAGGAAATAGTGATTATTACATGTTTTTTGCCCAAAGTGTAGGTGAAAAACAAATATTATTAAATTAAATTACATTAAAACAAATGGATTGTTTAAAATTTAGAATTTATAAACTTTTAAACCATAATCAATATCTAGAAGCGTTGCGGGCTCAAAATTTAGACAAGAAAAACGGTTAAATATAATTTTGAGACAATAAGAATGTGGTATTGCAATTTGTGATGTTATAAAATATATAACTTTTTAATTCAATAATATATATTTTTTTTGTACAAAAAATATTGTATTTATTCATTGGATTCTTTTGTCATTTCATTTTCACAATGAGAATATATTGTACAGTAAATAAATGAGTGGCAACGGCCACAATGTTTGCATTGATTACGGTTAAAGATTAGAACTTAGATCTAACTCAACCTCAAAAGTTAGCTTAATAGGGGGAGTATTGTCCAAGTCAATATATACTACTTTCAAGTTATTTATCCAACCAATGTGAGACAATTAACACACCTCTCTCACGCCCAGGAATGGACATCTGGAGCGTGGAGTTTACAAATGACCCAATTATGGACAGAATGAGTGGCTTAATTATAGGCAGTCCAACACATAACGGTGGAACCCGGGCTATGATACCATGTTAAGATTGGAACTTTGTTAATTGTCTCACATCGGTTGGATAGATAACCTGAGAGTTGTATATATTGACTTGGACAATTCTCCTCCTTTGAGCTAACTTTTGGGATTGAGTTAAGTCCAAGTTCCAAACTTAACAATTACTCGCCAGATACTGAAAACAACCGTACTAGTTCCACGCAGTTTCTACCCCGTGCTGTGGCATGATTATATTTGATGTCAACATATAAAATAATATAATGTAACTTGAAACCTTAGAAACCTATCGATAGTCTCATAATATAGTGGTAAAAAATAAGGACCAGCTTCACATACATTTTGCAATGTCCTAAAAGTTCGTTTAATCTCTATTTAAGTGCGTTTAAGTTTGAAGCTCGACAAAAACATCCTACTTCGACAGTGTTCTAAAAAGTCTGTTTAATCTCCGTTTAAGCGTGTTTAAGTTGAAGCTCGACAAAAACATCTCGCTTCGGAGAAAAACGGTTAAACTGTAGTTTGATCGAATTAAGCGTAATTAAGACGTTTAGTTAATGTGTTTGAGCACAATTAATCGCATCTATTTATTTTTAAATATTTTTATTTTGAAGGTATGTCTTTTTATTTTAAAATAATAAATTATATTTATAATTTAGATGTTTATTTTTAATTTAAATTTTGATTAAGCATGTCTGATAATGAATTGACAAATATTTAATATTTTTTAATGTGTTCTAGTTGCAAAAACAAATAAAGATTGTAATTTTGAGATTTTTATGTTTTTATTATAAATATGAGAATTAATACATGAGATTTAAATTTATCATATTTATGTATTATTTTAACTATTTATTGGTTTGAGATAATTACAATTACACTAAAGATAAAAAACATTTTTTATTTTTTCACGCTTAAGTATGTGCTAATCTCGCTTAAGCTTGAAAAGCTTGGAACTCGATATCCGCACTTCAGAGCGCTTCACGCATTTTATATATATATATATATATATATATATATATATATATATATATATATATATATATATATAGATTATGTCTCTTGTGAGACGGTTGCACGAATCTTTATCTGTGAGACGGATCAATCCTACTGATATTCACAACAAAACGTAATATTCTTAGCATAAAAGTAATATTTTTTCATTGATGACCCAAATAAGAGATTTGTCTCATAAAATACGATTTGTGAGACCATCTCACACAAATTTTTACTTTCAAATAATATATAAAAGGACAACATGAGAAAAAGTTTGGAGAGGTAGCAGTAATAATAGCATGAGTTAAATCAAAATTTTGAATCCAAGAAACAGGGTCAATGTTAACCTTTATCCTTTTTCCTTCTTTAGTCTTTAATTTGGTAGGAATGTTTGGGTAACCCTTCGAAAAGAAAGAAAGGTACATTACCCATCATTAATCCCAAAAATAAATTTGAAATTACTTGATCAATTAAATCCCTTGAATATAATGATGTTCATTACATGATGATTTTCTTTCGTTGCCTCATATACATATATATACACTAGTTACTCCGCAGACGTGTTATGTATGTGTACAATCTTTTTTATCATTATCGATGGACTAAAATGAAATTTGACGAATTATGGAAAGACTAAATTGATATTTGAATACATGATGCTCAACCATGATTCTTATAGATATACAATAATCATTGAAAGTCCGAGAAGTAAATTCACCGGCGTTATCAAGTCTTGTGTGTTGAAGTTTTAAAAAAAATAAAAAAACAAAATTATAATATTAGTATCATATAATGATAAAATTGAGAAAAAAAAGTTGGTGTCCTCTCTAAGTAGTTATTATTATATGCTCACATTTAATAACATAGTATATAATAGTATATATATAGATACATACATGTGTGTGTCTATATATATATATATATATATATATATATATATATATATATATATATATATATATATATATATATATTCAAATTTGGCTTTAATTATGAAAAAAATTGCATACTTGGACAGTTTTTGGAATGTGTTTTTTTGAGCTAGTTTCAGTATTATGAATTTTCCATAAAAACATGAAATAGTAGAATATTGGGTGGAAAAACCTCGACCAAAAAATAGTTATTAAAGAGATCTCTCACTTTATTATTTGTATAAATATATGAATATGTTTGTATATGATTTTATTTCATTCTTGTTGGAATTTATCTAATTTTATTTCCCTAGAATACATTAAAGTAATAACTAATAAATAAAGCTTTTTTTTAAACATTTTTTCTATACTTTTCAAAAATTAATTTTTCCTGCTCTTTTTTTTTACGATGAGTCCAGTATACATGGATAATAATGTGTTAATATTTATAAAATTATATAATACAATAATATAAAAAGTCAAATTGCATTGTACTCTCCTATGATTTATTTTAATAGTAGTAGATGTACGGATGTCTATAAATCGGGACCTCTCATATTAGAAATTTCTTCTTCTATTATTAAACATGTTTGTACAAAAATTGCATAAATTAGTCAATGAAATTATTTATTTCTCGATGTTCTTTTCACATATTTTCACCAAAATTTTAATCTATAAATACTATTATATCAAATTTCAGTCTCATACACCATATTCTAAAAAATATCCTTGGGAACAAGAATTTGAAACATATTTCTTTCATCTCCCGTTAACCATTTCTTTAAATAATTTATCAAAGACATGAATAATGAAACCAAATATTACATTGTAATCAATTGAATTTTTTACTTACAAATCAATATTCCAAACATATTTTTGAAATTAAAATATATGTGAAGAAATTTAGTAATCCCAATATATATATATATTGTAAGAAATTCCATAATAGTCAACAGTGAAAATGTCATGTAGAGATATATATATTTACTGAGATAGAGTAGGTGCAGTGGGGTAACTGCTATCAATGAGGGGGTGTGTTTTTGGATTCACAACTGGAGTTAATGAGCATTTCTTTCTGAGGGTTTGCCTTTAATTGGTTTGCAGATTTGCACAGAGAGTGAGTGCGAGGGGGGGCGGGGGGATGCTACACAACAGGAGGAGAGCTATCGGATTGACCATTATTCAAAGATTAGATTTTGGGAGCCTTTTCCCTTTCTTTTCTTTTTTGCAGCATTTGTTCATGTAGGGGGGGTGTCTTTCTCTTTAGTCTGCTTCTTCTTGGGGATCTGGGATTGTGATTCTCTTCACATTCTCCTTACTGGGTTTTTTTTGTTTTTGGGAGAATTTGATGTCAAGGTTGAATTTTTGAGATATTGGATCCTGAGTCTGTTGTGTGTTCGTTTTTTCATAAAATTTCTCTGCCGTTGCCGAACTGTTACTTAAAGTTTGAACTCAAGATTTTGAATCCCGAAATCTTCTGGCGGAATCTGCGGAGTTTACCTCTCTGTTACTTGGGCAATGTTCTACTTGTTGTCCTCAACGGAACTATATCTTCCCCTTTTCTTTTGTTACTTGGGCGATGTTCAAATCTTGGGCTTTCTTGATCTGGCCCAGAATTTGCTTTTCCCCTTTTCTTTGAGTGAGGATTAGAAGAATTTTCAACATAATCTCTGGTCTTTGTGTTTGAATGTTGGCCTAAAAGGGATTTCTCCTCTCTTTCCCTCCTTAAGATAGAAGATTTTGATTGTTTAAAGCAAAGTTTTATTCTGGAGGAAGCTTTTCTTTGGCTGGCTTTGATTCCTTTTGCCTTTTGGGATTTAGCGTTGGTTCAAAACTGAGCCAGCTTCACAGTGGTTTGCTGATAAATGGGCTGAAACCTTGATACAAAAACACTTCTCTTCCCTTTTGTTGCTCTGAGATTGCTAGTTTTCTCTCATTTGTCATCTGTCGAAGGAAGAAATAAAAAAGCTTTAATGCATCTCTCCCTATGGAAGCCAATATCACACTGTGCTGCTCTCATCTTGGACAAGAAGAGCAGAAGAACAGACGATTCTGACACTTCGAGCCATGAAATCAAGGCGAATCCATCGGTTCTCCGGAAATTGCAGGAGCACAAGCTGAGGGAGGCTCTTGAAGAAGCATCTGAAGATGGTTCTCTTGTGAAGTCTCAAGTTATGGAGGCTGAATCTTTGGCGGCTAACCCCGCTGATAACTTGGGAAGATCACGATCCTTGGCTAGGTTAAACGCGCAGAAAGAATTCCTCCGAGCCACTGCCCTTGCTGCGGAGCGCACATTCGAGGCAGGGGACTCGATCCCACAGGTTAATGAAGCATTCTCCAAATTCCTCACGATGTATCCCAAGTATCAGTCGTCAGAGAGGATCGATCAGCTGAGGTTGGACGATTATTCACATCTCTCTGGTGCCGGATCGAAGGTATGCCTAGATTACTGTGGATTTGGATTGCTTTCATTCTTGCAAACTGTCCATTGTTGGGAATCATCTACGTTTAGCTTATCTGAGATTACGGCCAATCTGAGCAATCATGCTTTGTATGGGGGAGCTGAGAGAGGCACCATAGAACATGATCTAAAAATCAAAATAATGGATTATTTGAACATACCTGAGAATGAATATGGTCTAGTTTTTACTGTGAGCCGAGGATTGGCCTTTAAATTGCTAGCTGAATCGTACCCTTTTCACACAAACAAGAGGCTGCTGACCATGTTTGATCACGAGAGCCAATCGTTAGATTGGATGGCTCAAAGTGCTAGAGAGAAAGGCGCCAAGGTTCAGAGCGCGTGGTTTAAATGGCCCACGCTTAAACTCTGCTCAACTGATCTAAGGAAGCAGATTTCTAACAAAAAGAGGAGAAAGAAAGATTCGGCCACTGGTCTTTTCGTTTTCCCAGTTCAATCTCGAGTCACTGGTGCGAAGTACTCATATCAGTGGATGGCTCTGGCACAACAGAACAATTGGCATGTCTTGCTTGATGCAGGGGCATTAGGCCCGAAGGATATGGATGCTCTTGGATTGTCTTTGTTCCGACCGGATTTCATCATCACATCGTTCTACAGGGTGTTTGGGTATGACCCAACTGGATTTGGGTGCCTTTTAATTAAGAAATCTGTAATGTCAAGCCTTCAAAATCAGTCTGGCCACACAGGTTCTGGTATTGTGAAAATTAACCCGGTCTTTCCTATGTACTTGAGTGATTCAATGGATAATTTCCCTGGATTTGGTGAAGATGAAGAATCGAGTGGGAATGGCGAAGTGGGCTCTCAAACTTGTCCTGGAATGCAATTGCCTGCTTTTTCTGGGGCTTATACTTCCGCTCAGGTGAGGGACATTTTTGAGAGTGAGATGGAGCATGATTACAGCTCTGACAAGGATGAGGCGAGCACCATTTTTGAAGAAAGTGAAAGTTTCTCTGTTGGGGAGGTTATGAAAAGCCCGGTTTTTAGCGAAGACGAATCATCTGATAACTCATTGTGGATAGATTTGGGTCAAAGTCCTCTAGGTTCTGATTATGCGGGTCATTCGAACAAACAGAAACCCTCGTCTCCGCTACCACCAGCTTGGTTTTCTACCAGGAAGAATAATAACCCGGCGTCTCCAAAAACCTCAAAACTATCAAACAGCCCTATGTATGACAAAGAACTGAACTTGGTGCATGATGATGATGCTTGTGTGTTGTCTTTCGATGCTGCCATTCATTCAGTGTCTCAAGAGTTAGACCACGTCAAGGAGATACCTGAAGAACAGTTTATAGAGATGCCCCCTGCTTCAAGAGAATATAGGTCTCCAGATAATCAACGCCTTCAAGCAATAGAACAAGAAACCAACATGGGCTCGAGTTTCAAAAATGTGTCAGCTATCTCCAAAAATCAGGGCACTCGGAATGGCCGATCTTCTGAGATATGCATTGAAGCAAAGGATAGTGCGATAAGAAGAGAGACGGAAGGCGAATTTAGATTGCTAGAAAGGAGAGAAAGAAGTAGAATTGCTGGTGGAAGGGTATCCTTTGGCACAGAAGACAACCACCGGGATCGTCTTGGCCAGACTCTTGAGCCTGGTGAATCATATGCAACGAGCCTGGATGATGATGACTATATCAGCAATGGGGAATATGATGGGCAAGAATCAGAAAGAAGCCAGCCAGAGATAACTTGCAGGTATCTTGATCACATAAACATGTTGGGGCTAAACAAGACCACTTCTAGGCTACGTTTCTTGATAAATTGGCTTGCAACATCGTTACTGCAGCTAAGACTGCCTAATATGAATGGAGAGATGGTGCACCACTTGTTCATATCTACGGCCCAAAAATCAAATATGAAAGAGGGGCTGCTGTTGCTTTTAACGTTAGAGACAGAAACAGGGGTCTGGTCAATCCCGAAGTTGTTCAAAAACTGGCCGAGTCACACGGTATTTCATTAGGTGTTGGAATACTCAGTCACATACGGATTCTAGACACTCCCAAACATCGAGGGTCTCTGAGCCTGAATGATATGACCCTCTGCAAGCCAATGGAATATGGGAGGCATGATGGTAAGAGCGGATTCATCAGAGTCGAGGTTGTCACTGCTTCACTTGGTTTCTTGACCAATTTTGATGATGTCTATAAGTTGTGGGCTTTTATTGTCAAATTTCTTGATCCAGCTTTTGTTAAAGAGGGTGTCGTCCTTCCAACCGTTGCAGAAGAGGGAGAAATTTAAACTGGAGTATACACTAACATGTTTGTCCCTTTTGCCTCCGCTGCCACGAGCAGAAAACAGAGAAATGCTTTGCTTTTTATCATGAGCACACATGGATTTGTCGGTTCTTGTTTTTTATTTGCTTGGATTTGGAAATTTGTATGGTTTCGTATGATAGTGAGCCTTCAGAAAGAGTTGTTAGCGTAGGCGAATTGTGTTTCTGTAAAAATCATCTTGTTTTGCTTGGTTCTACTATACTTTTACGCATCATTTGCTGCCTGCTTATTTGTAAGCCACAAAAAAAAATTTGTTCATATCTTTTGAAATTTATATCCAGGTTATTAAATCCTAATCATTGTATTCAATAGAAGGCGGGATGGGATATACTGCATAAAAATGGTCACTTCAAAGGTTTTTTAATAGATATTTTAAAAAGACCACATTCTTATAATAATTATTGTTGGGGTACACTAATAATTTTTGTTTGCCACGTAAAATGTGACACGGGATATGATTATTCAAATGCTCTCTGTAGATTTTTTGCATCAGGAGGAACTATTCACAGGAGTCGAAAGAGGTTTTGTATTCTAATGCGATGACTCTGGTATTTTGTTTTTGTTTTGTTTTTCATTTCATTTGTTCACATGTATAATTTGTTTTATCTTTGATGTTTCGTGAGATCTTGCAATTGATGACACACATATAATTCATTGTTGAGTTGATAAATTTAAGTGTATTGAAGTTTCGACTTTTTGTTGTTATTATCATAATTCATTGCTGAGTTGTATTTATAAATTTAGTGTATTGAAATTTTGACTTTGTTGCTATTATTATCATAATTATTAACTGCAATTTACCAAGTATGATTAAGAATCACTGCATAGTTTCAACATGTAAATTGAAATATTGGAACTAAAAAATTTTAAATGAGTCTGAAAAAATCAGGTTCCTGCATCCAATCCATGGAGGTTTGAACACATTAAGAATTTCATAGGAATGCAAACTTTCGAGTCGAAAAAACAAAATATGATACTTGGTGAAACAAAATTACCATAATTTTCCATTCTCTCTTGAATTTCACTGAAAACAAGCACCAAATCCCATATTACAAGAATCAAATATATGTACTGGTTCTTGATTATACAAACTGTGATCAACATTAAACTTCAACGTGGAGTGCTGATTCAGATAAAACAAATGTACACTGGCAAGAAAAAGGCTAATCTTGATTGATTCAATGAGAGGAACTCGTCTCCATGCTATAAATCGAGTACTCGCTCAGGCCCAAGTTGTATCTCTCTTCATCCCAGTGAAGGATCTCCTTTGCATATTTAAGTGCACAATCTACACTGGTAGGCTCTACGCCTTTCACTTGTGATACATACAATTTTCGACCAGTGAGAGATGAGAAAAGCCTTTTGAACTTTACGGCAATATAATGAAAAGCCAATTGCCCCACTGTTGGGTGATTTGGATTGTTGCTGCTGGAGGGATTACGGCTCATTACGGGTTGAAAATCATCGAACCAATCACATTTACTCAAAGGGACTTGTTCTATCTTTTCCTCGAACAGGTCGAACTTGTTTAAAAGGAGAAGGAAGTCTATCTGATCAAAGGTTGGATGAGTAACCATGCTCTCAAAAAACTTCTTGCTTGACATCATTTTGTTTGCCGACTTTCCTTCACCATCCATTTCAAACAGATCATAGTCATTTAGAGACACGCAGAAAATTACAATTCGGACGTCTTCAAACATTTGAAGCCATTTGCAGTTTTCTCCGTATCCTTTTGCCTGTAGTCTGATCAGCTGAAATCTGAATGCCAATTAGGAAAGGAAAAAAAAATGTTAGAAAATGCAAAAGGCCACACAGCTTCAAGTTTACGCTTTACAGTGATCAAGAAACAATGAATCGGGGAATTTGGATGTATAACAATGATAACTGCATATTTTTCCAAAGTGTTTGTTCATCGACCAAAATATGCACCGGATAAACAAGTTTTATTAGACTACCTGAGCAGGGAATCAGATAGGTCTCCTGTTTCTGAATCATCTTTTGACGACTCGGGAAACGAGAAGTCAACACACGAAAGCCCATTGGACGAAGTAACACGTTCGGCATAAAGTATGTCGACATCAGTAGGTTTATAATCCGGTTTCAATATTTCAAAAGCCTGAAGAAACAGAGCATCATAAATAACACAGCACATAAACAATCAACTTCAACAAAGAAGTAAGCCAACAATCAAACCTTATCCATTGACCTGTGCCAAAAAATGTACATGTTGCCAAAAAGGCAACACATTCCTTCTGCTATACAGTGAACTTGTTCAAATGGCATATATAATTCACACAAAAGCATGATATCATACAAAAGATTTTGTCTCGTTGATGTTAAAACATTTGGTAAAGCTCATATCTTACCTGCTCTAAAAAATAACTCGCAATACTGGGGAGAGTTTCTAATTCACTTCTCCGCTTGTAAGTTAACTGGAAAGCAGCATTATTCCAGAGTTCCTCAACCAATGGTGCGTATTCTCGACTAGCAGCAGGGAATATTGCTTCCAATGTACCAGATGCCATGGTTTTAAGGAGCCAATCGGAAAATGCCTTCAACCGTGGGCAAATGGCATATGGAATCTTTTCATATTTGTCATCAACATGCCCTGCAATAAAATCAAACCTGAAATAAGTAGTGGATCACAGCCTTCAAAAGCTTCCTCTCGAAATAGAAAACAGAGCAAAAGATCTAAAAACATTTATGGCATAAAATATGTAAAGATAAACTGATAAAAGACTTCCGGACGTGAAAAAGTGAAGAAAGGAATAAAAAACAACAGACAAGAATCAGTTTAATCAGTAAGATATTTAAATAAACTTTTACCAGAAATAGTTGAACCATCAGAAGACTGATTTTTCCTCAATTCATGTAAACTCTCTTCTTCAAAGCGCTCACGGGCATCAAGGAGTATGCCAATATAACTAAAAACATTGCTCTGAATCACCGATTTAATCTGATCTTGCTCATCCTCCGAAAATGGCACGTCTTTGTAAAGAATTTTAGCCTAATACAACAATTTTTTTTAGAAAGTAACAACAGCAATTTTTAACAATACTAACAAGTCCTAGTATCATACAAACAGTATGCCACAATGCGGTTGTTGTAAAATAAGAGAGCAAGGAATATATATATATATATATATATATATATATATATATATATGATTAAATTTAAATATATATTTTAAAAATATATACATACATATAAATCCGCAAAATTGCGAGCTACTTGAGCAGACTCATAAAATACTTGAGCTCGAGCTACTCGAACTCGATCTTTGACCGAGCTCGAGTCAAGCTGCTCAGAAGTAGCTCGACTTCGACTCGTTTTCACCCTAACTGAGAGAGATCAAAAGTGGACAAGGTTTGAGACATCGTTTACTAATTAGTAATATGATCAGGAAAAATGTTGCAAAGTACAATAACTACAACAATGATGATATTACTCCACAAGAACAGCACGTGAGGTAGATTCAACAAAATGAAGCATGCCCTCTCAATAATTTAGACAATCTAAAGTCAATTCATGAGAATTTAAACCCGAAAATATTTGGGAAAAATTTTAAGAGTAACCTGTTTAAGTATGGTACTTGTCCCAGATCCACTATATCCAATCAAAAGAAGTTTCTGAACTGCTTCATGCCCACGATGGTCTGGAAATGCTCGACTACTCACAGTAGTTTCTTGTTCTCCACTAGGATGGGATGCTTTTGCAGGAACTGGGAGAGAAAGTACAGCACAAAGCAGCTTTGTTCCAGCCTGAACAGTAGCAACAAGAAGAAAAGGTAATAAAAAATGACGCCAGATTTTAGAGGCAGGTGGCATAAAAGTTCCTTCTATTTTGGTTATCACATAAGGATCAAGAAGGATAAACAAAAGATTTGATAGAAATCGAACCTTGCGCCAGATATAACCTTTGGTGTTTTTTTGTCCCTCCTCTTGGTATGAACCATCTTCATTCACCCAAAAATGTGGATTTCCAGCACACTGAACTCCTGCTAACTACATTATTCCAAACCATGAAAAAAATCAATAAATTATGTCAAGCAAATAGAAATCAAATATTTGGTGGATGAACCCAAAAGACAACCTTCAACATCCGCAGCTCCACGTTAGTAATCTCCCGACCGTTAATATAGACTTGTGTATCCCCATTGCTAGCATCTGCCTTAATTGAACCCCCAACATTCAGATTAGGGCTAATTATTTGTGAAGGCTTCTTCCCTTCCTGACAAGGTCAGAAGTTCATCAACTTAATGGTGGCTACTAAAAATAAAAACAAAAAAAAACTAAAATATAGAATTTGATCGCATTCACCTTTCCCCAAAGACCCGATTCTTTGTCGTACCAATATTTTCCTGGTTTCAGCTTCTTAGGTGGATTGGAGCAGCTTTGTAATGCGATCAGCTCCTCATGATAAAGGGGACGGCCGTTCACAGAAATATACTCTGGGGGTAATTGATTCACATCACACAATTTTTCGGCCTTCATGATTTGCCGAACCTCCAGATCGTTAAGCAATCGCTTGAGCATTCTTGAGCACTTTCCCAAATTGCCTCTTTTTGATTCGTAAATGGGGAATCCAATGCAACCCACACACTTTCTACCCTCCGGCATGGAGCCCATTGCCCTAAGAACACAATTAATGCAATACTTTGCATCACAAACGATACATACTTCCTTTTCCAGTAAATCTATTTCCTTTTAAGCACCGGTAACATGCTCCTTTCTTCACCTTAATAGCAGGTTCTTTCTTTTCTCTAGCCACCTCAGGTCCAGAGTTGCTGAACTCATTAGCATTTCCATCGTCTGGCTCGATATCACAAAATGTCACTAAATGGTCTTGTCTAAGATCAGAGCAAGATTCATTATTCCCATCTCCAAATTTACGAGAAGACACTCTAGAAGATGGATAATCCACACTCATGACCGAGTCATTTGATGCCCAATCCAGTCGATTATGCCCATTCAAATCTAAGCTCTCGCTAAAACCATTAGGCACCCTAACATCATGAAAGCTCCCAGAAAACTCAGTGGATTTCTCAAACCTATCTGAAGCACCTGATGCGCCTGAACTTCCAATTACACCCATCAACTCGGAGGAATTATCTCGACTAGCAGATGAATAGCCCTGCTCATTCAATTCATTGGCTCCGAAATCAGTATTACGACACTCCAAATCACTAAACTCCCCGGACAAAGCACCACTATCCCGACAATTGACAAGTTCAGCATCTTCAAATACATTATTAACAGAGATCGGCGACACAGTAGCATCAGACTCTAACCCTAATTCTTTACTGTAAGAGCCCTCACTAACCTCATTGTTCCGCGGCTCAAACGCAATAACTGAAGTTGGGGAAACGGTCAATAACTCAGTGGAGGAGCTCAATCTAAAATCCTTGGATAGTTTCTTGCTAAAATCAGCTGCTGAAATAGGTTGAACAATGGGCAACAACAACTTATCTGAGTATGGAAGCGGCGAAACGACAGCAGCCACCGGGATCCTGTCCACATTGATGGGTACCGCCCGCGGCAGCTCACGGGTTATCGGCGGCCCGTCGTATTCCATTGCAAATGAATACTCCACCCCTTCTCTCACCTCCACAGGCATGTCTTTCCTTTCCAATCGACAAAACCCAAATCGAATCTTGACAACTCAAAACCCACCTCGCATGTACAAAAATACAACGAAAATCACAATCCTATGGACCCGAGAAAGCAATTTTGCAACAAAAACGCAGAAGAAAGAATATCAAGAGAAGAGTTGGGAAGAAAATACAATATGGGGGTACATGGGGTGGAAGAAAAAAAGTATTGGGAAAAGGGAGAAAGTGGGCACTGTTTAGGAGTTTGGCATCTTGTGTTTCCTTTATCTATGGGCTTATTGTATTCATTCGCCAGTTTTTCAAATTTTTGGCAAAAGAGAACCCCAAATCCTGTGTGCCATCGATGACGTTAGGGTTGGGGCGGCGACATCGGCTAGTTGCCATGTGAGGGGTCAATTGACTACTTCACTTAAGCAGGATAATTACTTTTTTTTAATATTTTTTTTACGTCAAAACTTGTAATTTTATTGATATAGATCAATTGTTACAAGATTTATTAAATATAATCATATGATAGTGATTGGTCCAACATGTTGTAATTCAGACCCGATATCTAATATCACATTGAAACAAATATCGGGTATTCCAAATTTTTACAAGTGAAAACATGAGACATAGTGAACCCAACTCATATCCAACACATTTTCATCCTTAGCATGAACATTTATAATATTGTAAAAAAATAAAAATAAATAACTAATACCCCTAGCTAACTCGTGCAATCAACGACAAATCCTTTAGTAAGCAAGCTTTGTAAGCAAGCCCGATTCTCCGGGCTTTCTCTCTTCTCGACCAGACGAAGGAGATACGAATTACATTCAGACGAATAAGGGTTTGATCGTGTTTTTTCTCGAATAGTAGGCGAAATTTGGAGAGTTCATCATTTAGTGATGAGATGTTCGTAGAAAAGAAAACGTTGTTCAACTAGTGACAGATAAGAGATATGGATAGAATCTCGCTCATAGAAGAAGATTACGCGCTACTGCTTAAGCAATTGATTGGATCAGCGCTTTGACTTATCTCACGCAATTTTTACTTCAAATAGAGACTACTAAAACCTCATCGATGCTTGTATATAATAGAGGCGTCACAATGACGTACTCCAGCATAGTTTTTTATATATTATAATAATCAATCAAATATTTAAAGCTTTATTATTGTATTTCAATCTTTATCCGTACAGACTTGGAAATTTAGTCTATATATTTGACCAATAATATAAGAAAGCTGAGGTAGAAGAGTATTCTGGATCAAACAAGTGGCACTTGAAATTGATGGACAAAGTCTAATAAAAGTTAAGAGCAAACGAAGACTTTAGAGACGAAAAGAGTAAACTGAACTATATAATTTATGGATCGAACATTCATTAAAGAGTGTGTATCATGTGAGACTGTCTTACGGATCATAATCTGTGAGACGGACCGACCCTACCCATATTCACAATAAAAAGTAATACTCTTAAGATAAAAAGTAATAATTTTTCATGGGTGACACAAATAAGAGATCCGTCTCACAAATACGACCCGTGAGACCGTCTCACACAAGTTTTTGCCTTCATTAAATTCTTTGGTTCATTATCTCTCAAGAGGTCTGCACGGAAGAATATCATTTTACTTTGAAATAAATTGGGTGAAATCTAATGCGCGATAACAACTAACGATTATTCGATATGCAGTCTTTATGATTGTTATTATGTAAATTAATGAAAAATAAAGAAAGAGTAGCGGGATTTTAATGTCGTTTGGTGAACATACCTACATCTACGATATCACGTCTAGATATCAAGCAAATCTATCGAGAAAAATGTTATGATCATACAAAGACGTATTTAACTAAACTTAAAAAGATTTCATATTTTCTAATGAAGTCTTTATGACGAACATGTTCGGCAGACTTCATTTGACGATTGTCGTGTGTTTTCCGTTCGCAAGTACACGATGTCAAATTATATTACATGATGAATAGAGTATCATTCTCACGAAGAGTGCGTATTCAACAAGATATCAAGTATCATAATTAAAATAGTCTAGATTTTATTTATAAATTAAATGGTGATTTTTGATTAATT
Organism: Primulina eburnea; assembly: GCF_022965805.1. Taxonomy (NCBI): domain Eukaryota; kingdom Viridiplantae; phylum Streptophyta; class Magnoliopsida; order Lamiales; family Gesneriaceae; genus Primulina; species Primulina eburnea. The sequence continues at coordinate 44,710,148 of NC_133102.1, read as the reverse complement.
AACTAAAGCAAATAAAAGTCAAGCAACGTAATCAATAACAATTCGATGAAACGAAAGATTTATAGATTCGATTTCACTTTGTTTTTCATTGTGTATAGTTCATGTTGATGTTATATTCATGAGTTCAACTCCTTTAATACCCAAAAATACTTAATTTTATTATATTTTCTTTTCAAAGATAACAAATATAATTTACTATCTAATATTAATTTCAATATTATTCCAATGTGATCCATGTTTTACTTTGATGATTTTTACCTTCTTCGCAACCTAATCTGATACAAAACTAATTAGGATCGTTTTGCTTGTATGCCAACTTAAAAAATTAATATTAGAAATTTTCTCATATGGACACGAATACAAGATAAAAAAAATCTACTCTCAAATAAATATATTTCATATTTATTTATAGTATTTTCGTATAAAAATTTATATGATTCAAATGCACCAATTATCAACTACAATATTCACCCATCACTTATAGAGAACCATTATTATTATTATTATTATTATTATTATTATTATTATTATTATTATTATTATTATTCCCAGAAAACATACAACAAACAAACAAAAGAGCATAGGCCCTTCTTAGTTCTTGGGGCTGTAGCCAACAAGAAAAATAACAGAATCTCGATGCACAACGTTATCTTCAATACAGGGTTTTGTTTGAGGATAAATTTATATTCGAAAAATGAGTTGATTTGATCTATACTTATAAAAAATAAATAATATTTTTTAACAGATCGAGTCGAACATTCGTCTAACAAAATTGATTGATACGTTAGACAATCTCTTAAAAATACTCGTGTAATAAAATAATAGCCATATAAACTAACTTTTCAAAATATATATATATATATATATATAAACAGAATGTGTGAGTGGATAACAACGTTTTTAGCAGCAAATCATCCATTAGTAGCCTCGAAAACTATTTAGTTAAGAACCATGTGTATGATAGTAGATTGCAACAAGTGTGGGAAGTATTCGTGGATAGGATGTGGAAAACATTTGGCCTCGTTATATGCTAACATCGAGAAAGGGAAGCATTGCCCGTGCAAATCTTGGCCGAAAGTCGTTATCCCCCCGGATACTCAAAATCAGAATCAGCCTTCCGGTGCACTGGCGCGGGACAACGCCACCAGTACGTGTCGATTTTTTTGAAAACTCACGTCTTTACACATTTAAATATTAAGATATTATTTGTAAGTTCTCAACATTAATAAAAAAACAAGTCTTAGTATAACAACTTAACTTCTTTTACACTTTCAGTCATTTATCACTGAATGTACTTGTATAAAACGAGATATGTCAGCAGTGTTCGATGTCATTTAACGATATCGATGATATGTGATTAATATCCTATATCGAAGAAATGAGAGATTAATAATGGTTAAAGAAATAACTATTTTCCCCCTTTTGTTTTGTTTTGCAGGTACTGCAACAACACAATTTCTTGATGAAGATAAAAATATAAATAAATAACATGAATATTATTGTATCTTGATTCCAACGAATTCGTATTGCTGGAATTTGCTTTGTTTTGTTTATCGAAATGTTTCAATACCTAAGTTTTAATTTTTGATTAAAAACTGACTTCTCTTCTACCGTACAATGGGGTATGCGATGTCTACTTTTCACCTTATGTCGCGGAGTAGACATGGAATCCACTTTAATTTTTTTTCTGACTGGTAAATAAAAATCAAAGTTATTTTTTTGATAGCTAAAAACAAACAGCAAATTAGCTTTAATTAGTATATTCAATCCGTCCCAATTATTTACTCCGTGTTTCTTTTTTCGTTTGTTCTAAATATATATATATATAATTCGTTTTCCACATTTAATAAACCATTTTACTAATATACCTTTGTTTAGTGTGTATAATTGTATCCAATTTTTTCTCTAATATTATTAAATAGGGGTGTATTAAGAAAATTTGTTTGTATAATTTGTTTTTTAGTTATATTCTTAATATCTGTGAAAAAACAAAGTAAGATATGTATACAATACTTATTAAATATTAATTCTAAATGATTTCACGACTCTAGTTAAAAGATAAAAACTTGTGTAAGACAGTCTCACGGGTCGTATTTTGGGAGACAGATCTCTTATTTGGGTCATCTATGATTTTATGTTATGAGTATTAATTTTTATTGTGAATAACGGTAGGGTTGACCCGTCTCACAGATAAAAATTCGTGAGATCGTCTCACAAGAGACATACTCTTAGTTAAAATGAATGGAGCGTTAGTTTTAAAGTTTAATTTTTGTCGAATTTGACTACGAAATATTTTTCCTTTAAAAAAATTAAAAAAATAAAAACCGAGCTTTGAACATGTCAAATATAGGTACTATCATTATATCTATCCAAACAAGAGTAGTTCTCTTGTGAAACGGTCTCACGAATCTTTATCTGTGAGAAGGGTCAATCCTACCGATATTCACAATAAAAAGTAATACTCTTAGCATAAAAATTAATATTTTTTCATAGATGACCCAAATAAGATATTCATCTCACAAAATGCGAATCGTGAAACCGTCTAACACAATTTTTTGTCCACAAAAAATTACACAAGCCGGATAAATTAAATGCACATTTCCACATTTAAATATCCATACATGCATCAGCATTTAATGTGCTGGTATTATTTATTTAAATTTTTTTTTTGAAAGGCTGGCATTATTTATTTGAATTTTAAGAACATCTATATATGATAACCTACTCCTCCTCTCTATATTTAATGTTGCCATATAATACATTGAGATTATTTTGTGATATATATATATAGTATTTCTTCTGGTCAAATGTTATCATTTATATCATTAAAATATATCAATTTTTATAAAAATATGATGAACTTACATAATTTAATGATATTGAAATATTTGGAGATACACTCTCGGTATAATGTAAACTAACCAAATTAATAAGTTAAATTGTTATCTAACATTAATCAACTATTATTTTTTTAAAAAAATATTTAAAATACACTCGAGGAAATTATTTTTAAAAAATAAATAGTGGACCAGGTCTATTGTCCTAAATACCCTCAATTAATCGTACGCCCCAAGAAAGATCTCGATTCTATAAGAACTAATATTGTGTATAGATAATTTATGATCCAATGATTGTAAGAGGTTTTAGTGTATTTAATAGAGGATATTATAAAATATACATACATATACACATGAATGTGAACGCTATATATAACTGAGAAAAAACATATTCTCGAGTGCATTAAATACATATATATATACTATATATAACTGAGAAAAAACATATTCTCGAGTGGATTAAATATATATATATATATATATATATATATATATATATATATATATATATATATATATATATATATATATGTATTTAAACAAAGTAATAATATTTTAAAATTTGAAATTAACTCACAATTAACCCCACGACTTGGTATTTTATGTAAATAATTAATTCATTCGGCAAACTATGAAATTTCTCAGTTTCAATATACGTAATTAAATATATTTACCAAAATAACTTCATTCCTCCCATTTTCTTTTAAAATTTATGAACATATGTATCTACCAAAATAATTTAAGTAATAAAAATAAAACTGAATAATTACAATCCACAAATATACAACATCCTAAAACAATCAGGCAAAAACTTGTGTGAGACGGTCTCACGGGTCGTATTTGTGAGACGCATATCTTATTTGGGCCATAGTTGATTACATAATTTTGTAAATTCAACGTACGACTCAAATTCTATAAATAATTATAGTTATAAATCATTATATTATCGATATATAATGAGTAACGATCATGGTTAAAGTCTTAAAGATACTTTGGTTTATTATAGAAAATTTACGAAAAAGCCGTACATGTTCCCTAAGGCGGCAAAATAAACTATTTGCCTTAAATTGAGTAGGTCGATTTTGTATTTGCCATATGGATGCCATTGCTTGTCGGGCCTATAAATATTGAAATATTTGTCCATTAATTCTTAAATTATTCCTATTCAACACGAGATCTTACCAAAAAGAAAAGAAAAGAAAAGGAAAAAAAAAAAACTAAACAGGACATTAATTATTATGCATTCAATACGATGGTTCCCACGTTAGTGAAATTCAAATTTTTTTAAAAAAAACCCCAATCAAGAGATTACTTATTTATGATTTTAAGTATATAAATCAATAGTATACTTATAGCTATTAATTAAGGGGTAGTCTATTTTGAGACGGTCTCACGAATATTTATCTGTGAGACGAGTCAATTCTACCGATATTCACAATAAAAAATAATACTCTAAGAATAAAAATTAATATTTTTTTATGGACGTAATGAACGCTATTTTTCAAAGAGACATAGAATCTTTTAATTATAACAAATAAATAAAATAAAATGATATGGCCAAATAATTAATTTTATCTTTTTCCTTCCTTCCAGAACGGATTTCCTCGTGATTATTTTTCCAATGAGTAACTTTAGAAAATATTTCTGAATTCGTATTCTACTTCCTTTACAAGATTGATTCATGAAAAAAAGATTTATTATCCAGTTTGAATTAATATGAAAAACTAATATCACAAAATGGATTATTAGTATCTAAGACTGGAGACCATTAAAGTGGCTGATAATTGATGATTATGGGATTTTAAATTAATTGTGGTCCATGCAGTCCTAACTACTCTTGACGACAGAGAACAAAGGGATAATTTTTTAAAAAATGTAAGCTTCTTTGTCTTTTTATTATGAATTTATTTAAATGTGGGATTACCACAGTGTTAGATGTGGTTTTGATTTTATTGTAGTTTAGACAATCGGTTTAAATACACTTATCATCCCATATTAACAGAAGCATTTTCTTTTATCATCCCGTATTATTCATGATCACAAAGAATGTGTTTTTTTGAAACCAGGTTAATCTGATATATTTTTTGTAATGAAAAATAATATTTTTGACATAAAAATAATTTTTTCACGAATCGTTAATGTACTTTTTGTAAATTCCAAATAAATGTAAATCAGAAACGGAAGAAGTATAAACTTTGTCATGGATTCTTAAGATCCACACACATTGTCACAATCAATTCCCTCCTATTTTAAAGATTTTGTAACATTTTGAACTGTAAATTAGTTCTGTTTAAGTATTTTGTTGAAACACAGAAATGTATGTGCCTGTTCTCTTTTTTCGTCTATCATGAATTGAAAACAAATCTACCTCTCGTTCTTCCTCCCCACAGACCCGACATAGAAAAAGGAGAGAAAAAGAAAGAGAAGATTCTGATCTGACCCAGTAAACAAAATCAATCGAAATCCCAATCTCACTAACCCTAATTACTTTTCTAAATTTCTAATCAAAACCCAATAATTATTGGTGTTGTTTCAATCAATCTCCCCCTACATACTCCTCCTTTTTAGACATCGCGCTTGAATTTCCACAACCCTGATCATTTCATAAGACTCAAAACTCAAAAAAGTGAAGCAAATTTAGTCAAATACCTTTTCAGTTCCCAGCTCCCATGTTTCTGTCCTGAAGCCACCGTCAAGATTTTCTTCGAACAAAAATGGCGTCTAAGCAACCCGGTTCCAAAGGCCAAGCATGGTGAACCCAAAATCTCTTCCTTGAACTATTTTGTTCGGATTTTTTCCTTCATGGGTGACTTTTGTTTTGCATTTGTTTCAGGTTCTGCACAACAGGATTGCCCAGCGATGTTGCGATTGAAGTTGACGGGATGACTTTTCATCTTCACAAAGTGAGCTCTGAAGAACCCTAAAACCGAAATTCTTCGTTTTTTGTGCTGTTTCTGTTTCTAAATCTGCGATGATTTGTACTCTCGTTTGTTGTTTAGTTTCCTCTGATGGGGAAAAGCAGAAAGCTTCACGAGATGATAACAGAACAAGAGACGAACCAAACAACAAACAGATTCGCTACAATCCAATCAGTCTCTGAACAGAACCAGAGCAATGAAAATGACGAAGGAGAGGAAGAAATCCAAGAGGAGGACAACGAGGGTCAGTTTCATTTTGTGCTCCCTGACTTCCCGGGCGGCTGCGAGGCGTTTGAACCTGCCGCGAAATTCTGTTACGGCGTGAAAGTGGATCTCTCCGCCACCAACGTCGCTGCACTACGGTGTGCCGGAGAGTACTTGGAGATGACGGAAGAATACTCCGAAGACAATCTCATCTCTAAGACCGAGAGGTTTCTTGCTCAGTCTACACTCAAAAATATCAAACATTCGATAAAAACTTTGACCTCTTGTGAAAGACTGTTGCCCATGGCGGAAAATCTGGGCATTGTTCAGAGATGTATTGAAGCCATTGCTACAAAAGCAGCCGCCGCAGATCCCTCACTGTTCGGTTGGCCGATGAACGGCGGAGCTGTGGATAGTAAAACTGAAGCTGACGCTAGGAGGAAATATGGTGACGTGACGCGAGGAGCTGCGATAGCGGATTCGTGGTTGGATGAGCTTGGATATTTGAGTGTGCATATTTTCAAACGTTTGATTTTCGCCATGAAAGCTTTGAATCTGAGCGGAGATATTGTAGAGAGTTGTTTGATGAATTATGCGAAGAAATTCATTCCGGGAATTTCTCGCACAACAACACGGAAACCATCGGCTTCTTCCAACCTTTCATCAGAGAATGAGCGGAGGGAGCTTCTGGAGACGATTATTTCCAATCTCCCGATAGAGAAAACATCACGTTCAACTTCGAACACGACGAGATTCTTGTTCGGATTGTTAAGAACGTCGTACATTTTGAACGCTTCTGAGGTTTCAAGGCGATCATTGGAGAAAAAAATTGGATCGCAATTGGAGCAAGCCACTTTGGACGATCTGCTGATTCCGAGCTATTCCTATTTGAACGAGACATTGTACGACGTTGATTGCGTGGAGAGAATTCTGGTGTATTTTCTTCAAAGATTGGAAGAGAGATCGGTCACCAGAATTCAAGCCGACGAGGAAGAAGGCAATATCCCTGTATCTACTGCGTTGATAACGGTTGGGAAACTAATCGACGGTTACCTGTCGGAAATCGCATCCGACGCTAATTTGAAGCCGGAAAAATTCTATGAATTCGCCATTACTTTACCCGATCGTGCTAGAGTCTTCGACGATGGCCTTTATCGAGCTGTTGATGTTTATCTCAAGGTGAATTACCAATTCAATCTGGATTACCTTATCTACATTTGTAAAATTGAAACAATTTCTCACTCTTTTCCTTGCCACAGGCGCATCCATGGATCTCGGAGACGGATAGAGAGAGAATATGCGGAGTTTTGGACTGCCAGAAGCTGACATTAGAGGCGTGCACTCACGCTGCACAGAATGAACGGCTGCCACTCAGAGCGGTGGTGCAGGTGCTGTTCTTCGAACAACTTCAGCTCCGCCACGCAATCTCCGGCACCATTCTCGGCGGCCGAGGGACGGAGGATGAGGATGAGGAGATGGTCGAGAGGTCCCGTGCGGAGGAGGGGAACGGCACGTGGAGGGCAGCAGTGAGGGATAATCAGATGCTGCGCGGGGATATGGATAGCATGAGGGCGCGGGTGCAGGATCTTGAACGTGATTGCTCCGTGATGAAGACGACGATTGAGAGAATGGACAATTCGGGCCCACGTGGACACGGGGAGAACGGTGGTTGGTGGTCAAAGTTGGGTTGCAAATTTAAGACTCAGGTGTGCGATTCACATGAACCGACGGGAGCGGAAGGCGGGAAGCGCCGCCGTGAACTTTGATGACCCGCTGTTGAATTCTCAGTCCATCTTTTCTTTCTACTTTATATTTATCGTGTTATTTACATTTGATATGTACAAAATGTGTCAAATTTATTCACAAATGAAATATAAATAACAAGAAACGAAACATAAATATCAACTATCTGAATTTGTAAGTTTTGATCTAATGTGAATAATGAATCTGTGCATGAATTCAGAGTGAGGTATATTGAGGGAAAAAAACTAAAGGGAGAGAGGCTTTAACTTTTTCTTTTTTTTTTTTTTGAGGAAAAACAGACTTAATCGATAGATAAATCCAAAGAAGCTACATCCATCAGCCACGATGGGTACAAAGCATCAACCCAACACAAAGGTGAAGGGTGAGAAAAGGCAAAATGAGCGAGACTATGCGCTACACGATTCGCACGTCTGCTAACATGATAAATACCATAAAATCTACCAAAATCAAGAAGATCCAAAATATTGGAAACTAATACTCCTTGATGATTTAGACTAACAGAAAGCGAAGTCACCAGCTTGACCGCAACACTGGAATCTGAAAATAGCCGCACATTATGGAAGTCGCATTTCAAAGCTAGCAACATGCCAAAATGGATTGCATGGAGCTCTGCATCCACCACTGAACCTGAGAAGCGATAACAAGATGCAGATGCTGCACAAATCATACCAAGTTGGTTACGAATAACAGCACCCACACTACATATACCAAGATTCTCCTTAATACCTGCATCCACATCAAGCCGAAAATCACCTATGGGGGGAGGCTCCCACTTTTCACTAGAAACGGCCTTTGATATCTCAGAAGAAGCACAAAAAGCTAGACGAGCTTTCTGAAATTGATCAAGGTAAGAGAAGACCCAATTTACCTTGATTTCTATGTTAGAGATCTGAGTATTGTGCTTTATTTTGCATAAATCTGTCCATATTGCCCAAGCTAGCAAGGCAAATTGCTCAAATTCAACTGTAGAAAAACAATTCATTAGACTCAAGCCACAAAAGATGAATGGCAGTAGCTTGCCTTTCTTTAAACAAGACCAAAAAGTGGTAGCTTTCCAAACATCCCGAACTTTGGGGCAAAAGAGGAGACTATGGCTTGTCGTGGCATCCGACGACCCACAGAAAAAACAACTGCCTGTTGCATGTATATGTCTCCTGAAAAGGTTCCCTTCAGTAGGTAACAAATCGTTGCTCGCACGCCAAATAAATATCTTGACTTTTTGTGGGATATTAATTTTCCATATCATTTTCCACCAACTCTCCAAACCATAGGCCGATTGTGATTCAAGAGGATCAAAGCATCCAGTCTCGAGAAGATACCCGGATTTAACCGAATAATGACCATTTTTTCCCCATTTCCAATATCTAATATCTTCTGACTCAAGATTCCGTACGGTGTTTCCAGAATTCTATCTGCCTCAAAAGATGGAAATATAGAGCGTACCATAATCTCGTTCCACGTTCTATCTGGAGAAATTAACTCATGCACCAACAATGAATCATTTGATCTCCCCAAAGAACTCATCCCAGATGCTAACTTGGGTATCCATCTATCAGAGTAGGCTTTAATTCGAAGGCCATTCCCAACTCGCCACAATAATCCTTTCTGGATAAGATCTCGACTCCACAGAATGGATCGCCAAACATAAGAAGGTTTAGATCCTAATTGAGCAGTCATAATATCATCATATTTGAAATAACGAGCTTTAAGAACCTGGGCCATAAGAGATGAAGGATAATTGATTATCCTCCAAACTTGTTTCGCCAAGAGAGCCCTGTTGAAAGCAAGGAGGCTCCTGAATCCCATTCCACCAAACTGCTTTGGTCTACACATGTTCCTCCACCGAACCCAATGCAAACTCCCACCGGAGGATTTAGAGTTCCACCAGAAATTAGAGCAACATTGTTCCAGCTCATTACACAACGAGATAGGCAGCTTGAAACAAGACATTGCATACGATGGAATAGCCTGTAATACCGATTTAATGAGGGTTTCTTTACCTCCTGCAGAAAAAAATTTCGAAGCCCAACCATTGATTTTTTTTAGCAATCTTTCGCGTAACCCAGCAAATTGAATTCTTTTACTCCTCAAAGAAAATGTTGGTAACCCCAAATATAGCTCATGACCTTTCACCACACTGATGAAAAATATTCTTTGGATTGCATCAATAGTAATGGATGAGGCACTTGGGCTGAATGTGAGTGCAGATTTTTCATAATTCACCATTTGTCCAGATGCTTTTTCATAAATCTGCAAACATTTTTTAATATAACAACACTCTGTCTCCAAAGCACGAAAAAATATAAGATTGTCATCTGCAAAGAATAGATGAGAGATAGAAGGGCATTGAGATGCAATATTAACTCCCTGAAACCATTTATCATGCTCTGCTTGAGATAAGATAGTCGAAAGCCCTTGAGCACAAATAGCGAACAAATACGGCGATAGAGGATCTCCCTGCCGTAACCCACGCTGAGGGATGATCTTTCCATACATAGCATGATTAATTCGGATCGAGTAAGCCACTGATGAGATACATCTGATAATTAGCTCCACAAAATCCTTCGCAAACCCAAGTTTGAACATCATTGCCTCCAAGAATTTCCATTCCACACGATCATACGCCTTGCTCATATCTAATTTAAGAGCCCCAAACCCTGTCTTATTTTTCTTGTTATTACGAATCCAATGCATGCATTCATAGCCAATAATAACATTATCTGTGATCAGCCTCCCGGGAACAAACGCACTTTGATGATGGTCAATGACTGTAGTGACCCGTTCCAGAATCACCTACTAATCAAGAACTAAGCATGCGATTAACTTAATTAAAAACAATCAGAAATAAAGGCGGAAAACTGTCACCAAAAGATAGTTATACAACCCAATCGAAAATCCAGGACAACTAAACTAAAATGAAATATACGGTACAACCATATCGAATCAAAAAGATACCGAAGAACTAAACCAACCAGCTACTCAACGTCCTCCTCCTCCTCCTCCTGAGCTGTCCAACCTGAGGCCTGCCCCGTGGGAATGGGGTGTCCAAGATAAACAAAACCGAGGACATGAGCGATAAGAACGCCCAGTACAAAAGCATGAGTATACAAGCCTATATGAAATGCACATGCTATGATATGATACCAGGGTAGTCAAGAAACAGGAGTAACAAAGGATCTCAAAATGCTCAGTCTAGAGGCGCCAAGTGGATAGTGCCGCGCGGTACTCCTCTGGGTCACTGCATCCACTACAAGAACAGACGTGGACCTAAAATGTCCCGGATCACCGAAGCCCTCCGGACCCGTCGGCCACTGTGTACTCTCGGTGTCCATGCGTCCACAAGACAAGACAGGGCTGAGCGGCCCCACAAGATATAGCTTATCTCGAAAGAGATACAGCTCAACAGTAAAGGCTATCTCGAAGGAGATACGGCTCAACATGAAATGCAACATGCATCATAAAACGTGACATAATAGCATGCATCATATGACATATATCAATGCATCACATAATCATGCAACACATATAAGGATGTATACTCGACCAGGATATCTCAGATAGTACTTTCGTACCTCTATCACAGCAAGCCTAGCCTTACGCAACACCGCTAATCAGGTCTAGAACAAGCCTACGCATCAAAAGCATACCCAATGAACAATACTACCATGCTCGAATAGCAAAACCAGTGCTACCAAAGGTTTAGGGTTTACCTTCGTCCGTCGACAGCCCTTTGATGTCGATTGCCTCGTAACTCAGGCGTCGCTACGCTACCAATCCTGGCAGCTCTTGGCTATCGCTCGACCGACAACTAACCCTAGAAACCTTCCAAACTTCTCAAATATGAGACACAACTCAAGAATTTGCAATGCCAAATGAGGAAATCCGAGCACTATTTATAGGCTATGTTCGGATCCACCGAACCCACTTCGGAACGTCCGAACTCCTACGTGTCCATCGGCTCTTGACACCTCATGATCGGATCCACCGAACCTACACTTCGGATCATCCGAACTTGCATGTAAACTGACGTGTCGATCAACTCTTGACACCTCATGATCGGATCCACCGAACCCACTTCGGATCGTCCGAACTCTTCGGTGCTACCGAACCATCTTCGGTCCGTCCGATCATGACCACGGTCAAAATTACACATTAAACCTTCTTAATCACCATTAATCCGTTAATTACCCAATTTGGAATTCGGGCTACTACATTCTCCCCCCCTTAAAAGATTTCGTCCTCGAAATCAGGCTTAGAGGATGAACAAAACGAAATAACAACATCGTTATTACATCTCAATGGTTGTTGAATACAACTGATATTTCGATTACAACTGAAAACACAAACATATACAAAGCATAACTCAAAAGAGCTCTGGATGCTCCGAACGCATACGACTCTCTAGCTCCCAAGTGGCTTCTTCAGTGCCTCTGCGCTGTCACTGAACTAAGACAAGAGGAATGATCTTATTCCGCAACACCTTGTCTTTGCGATCGAGGATCCGCACTGGTCGTTCCACGTAAGACAAATCTGAATTTAGTTGAACTTCAGAGGGATGCAAAATGTGAGACTCATCTGCTACGTATCGTCTCAACAAAGATACGTGGAACACATCATGAATACTTGATAGGTACGGCGGCAAAGCAAGTCTGTAAGCCAAATCTCCCACGCTTTCCAATATTTCAAATGGACCAATAAATCTTGGAGACAGCTTACCCTTGAGACCAAATCTCAAAATCCTGCGAAAAGGCGAAACTCGGAGAAACACTTTCTCACCTGGCTGAAAATAAAGAGGTCGCCGCTTGGTGTTCGCATAACTAGCCTCTCGATCCTGAGTGATCTTAATCCGTTTCTTGATTATTGCAACCTTATCAATAGCCTGCTGGACTAACTCCGGTCCCTCAACATGTCGTTCCCCAACTTCATCCCAAAATAATGGAGTACGACAACGTCGCCCATACAACGCCTCAAATGGTGCCATACCAATACTACGATGATAGCTGTTGTTGTACGTGAACTCAATCAAAGGCAAATGATCCTGCCAAGCGGTTCCGAAATCCATCACACAAGCTCGCATCATATCCTCAAGTGTACGGATAGTCCTCTCCGTCTGACCGTCGGTCTCTGGATGATAAGCTGTACTTAAACTTAGGGACGTACCCAATACTGCCTGGAAACTACCCCAAAATCGTGAGGTAAAACGAAGATCTCTGTCACTGACAATACTAACTGGCACCCCATGCAAACGTACAATCTCTTGAATGTACAATCGAGCCATACGATCGAAAGTGAAATCACGGTTATATGGCAGAAAATGAGCAGACTTGGTGAGTCGATCCACCACTACCCAAATAGCATCACTATTCCTCGAAGACAATGGTAAGTGAGTAATGAAATCCATCGCGATATGCTCCTACTTCCATTCGGGAATAGGTAAGTTCAACAATAATCCTCCCGGTCGACGGTGCTCTGCCTTAACCTGCTGACAAACAAAACACTTGGAAACAAACTGATAAACGCTGCACTTCATCCCTTTCCACCAAAATCGTGTCCTCAAATCTTTATACATCTTGTTGCTTCCCGGATGGACACTAAACTTGCTTCGATGAGCCTGAGCCAAGATCTCTTCCCTCAAAGTATCATCCTTTGGTACCACAACCCGATTAGACAAACACAGAAGACCATTAGACTGATAATGGAAATTGCTATCTCCACCAACCAATCGGGCTAATCTCTGAGTCTTGAGATCAGACATCTGTGCATCTCGAATCCGAGCGAACAAAGCTGGCTCAGATAAAATGGTAGCAACACGAATGCTCTCCATACCTTTCCGATGTTTGAAATTAAATCCCAATGAACAACAATCCTGGATAGTACTAATCATAGCACTGGTCTGGAGTGCAGAGGTTCTCACCTTGCGACTAAGAGCATCGGCTGTGAGATTCGCAGAACTTGGATGGTATTTGATCTCGCAGTCATAATCTTTAAGTAGATCCATCCAACGACGTTGTCTCATGTTCAACTCAGCCTGAGTGAACAGATACTTCAGACTCTTATGATCAGTAAAAATTTCAAACTTAACTCCGTACAAGTAATGACGCCAGATCTTCAGCGCGAACACAATAGCAGCTAATTCTAGATCATGAATAGGGTACTTCTCCTCGTGAGGTTTTAACTGCCTGGATGCGTAAGCGATCACATGATCATTCTGCGTCAACACACACCCTAAGCCTTGAAAAGAGGCATCGGTGTAAACACTGAAACCATCAGATCCTGACGGTAACGCCAAAACAGGTGCAGAAGTCAGAAGTCGACGAAGCTCTCTGAAACTATCTTCGCACTCAGATGACCACTCAAATGGAACATCCTTCCGAGTAAGTTGCGTCAATGGTCTAGCTACCTGAGAGAAATTCACGATGAAGCGACGATAATACCCTGCCAGACCTAGAAAACTACGGATCTCAGCCACCGTCGTCGGACGTGACCAATTCAGCACTGCCTCAATCTTGCTAGGATCCACAGAAATTCCTTCCTTGGAAATCACATGACCAAGAAATACTACACGATCAATCCAGAAATCGCACTTACTCAGCTTAGCATACAATTGCTTCTCGCGAAGAATCTGCAACACAATCCTCAAGTGCTGGATATGCTCTTCCACACTGTGAGAATAAATCAAGATATCGTCGATGAAAACCACAACAAACTGATCTAAAAAATCCCGAAAGACTCGATTCATCAGATCCATGAACACTGCTGGCGCATTCGTCAATCCAAATGGCATAACTAGAAACTCGTAATGCCCATATCGAGTACGAAATGCAGTCTTGGAAATATCATCATCTCTAACTCTCATCTGATGATAACCCGATCGCAAGTCAATCTTGGAGTAAACAGAGGTACCCTGAAGCTGATCGAACAAATCATCGATACGAGGTAATGGATACTTGTTTTTGATCGTCACACGATTCAGCTGGCGATAATCAATGCACAATCGCATAGATCCATCTTTCTTCTTGACAAACAAGACTGGAGCTCCCCAGGGTGAAACACTCGGGCGAATATAACCTTTATCAAGAAGATCCTGCAATTGCTGCTTCAATTCTCTCATCTCTGACGGAGCAAGACGATAGGGGGCACGAGAAATCGGTGCAGTCCCTGGCATTAACTCAATGCCAAATTCCACCTCTCTAACCGGAGGGAAACCAGGAATCTCATCTGGAAAAATATCAGGAAATTCACAAACCACTGGAATATCATCTATACCAACACTACCTGTGGAGGAATCAATCGCATAGATGAGGTAGCCTTCCCCGCCCGCCTCTAAAGCACGACAGGCTTTCAGAGCAGATACCACTGGCATCGGAGGTCGTGCTCCCTCACCATAGAAAAACCAACTAGAGCTCTCAGTCGTACGAAACTGAACAAGCTTCTGGTAACAATCCACGGTAGCTCGGTAGGTAGTCAATAGGTCTATACCTAGAATACAATCAAAATCTTCCATCTCTAGGATCATAAGATTCGCAATCAATTCGTTATCCTCAAAATCTAAGGGACAACCCATCACTAGACGCTTCGCTAACACCGAATGACCCATCGGAGTAGAAACAGAAAGAATGACGTCTAGAGAAACATACGGTAACTTATGACGCTTAACAAATCGTGCAGAAATGAATGAATGTGATGCTCCGGTATCAATAAGAACAAAAGCAGGAATACCACATAAACGAAAAGTACCTGCTATGACTCTCTCCGTTTCATCTGCAGCCTGATCCTGGTTCAGCGCAAAAACCTGACCTTGGGCACGAGGTCGAAGATTTGAACTACCCACTGCCTGACCCTGCCTCCTCTGCTGAACAGTCGTCTGAGATCCGGAACCAGATCCTGCTCCACCTCGCAACTGAGGACAATTTTTCTTGAGATGACCCATCTCTCCGCACTGAAAACAAGCTCCCGCGGCTGATCGGCATTGCTCCGATGGATGGTTCTTCCCACAATGCACACAAGAAACCTTCTTCTTACCAAAGCGGAAAACACCGCTAGACCGTGATCCAGATCCAGAAGAAGAAGAACCTGACTTCTTGAAAGACTGAGATCGAGGGCTCAAAGTACTCGGAGGTCTAGAAGAAAGAATAGCCCTACCACGCTGGAGACTGATCTCTGCCTGGCGACACCGGTTCACTAACCCATCATACGAAGTAGGATTATCACAGACAGTGACTCGATCAAAAATCTCCTGGTTAAGACCCTGGAGGAAATGGTCATACTTGGCCTCAGAACTGCCACTGATATGAGGGGCAAAGGGTAACAACTCGAAGAACTTCTGCTGATATTCATCAACAGACATACTCCACTGCTTAAGATTGAGGAGCTCAATCGTCTTTGCCTGGCGAAGGGCTGGAGGAAAATACAGCTGCATGAAAGCTGCACGGAAATCGGCCCAAGTCACCCTACCCTGAGACTGGACTATCGGTGCAGAAGTCGATCGCCACCACTTGCGCGCACGGCCTTCGAGAAGAAAACCAAGGGTCTCCATCTGCTGCTCCTCGGTGCACTGGAATGCACGGAAACAACTCTCCATGCGCTCTAACCAATCCTCAGCATCATCGGGAGTCTCACCGCCGACTAAAGGCTTAGGCCCCATCTGAATGAAACGGTGCAAATCAAAACGCCTAGGACCATCCCGACGATGACGATGTTCACGATGACGCCTACGATCGTCCTGGTCACCCCAACGACCTACACTTCCCTGACTACTCTCATCACCAAAGTGGTCAGCCATCGCTACAAGATAGAATGGGGAAAAAATGGTAAAATGGTCAACGGAAATCCTAAAACAGAATCTATATCCCAAAATCGTAAGCATGCTCTGATACCATAAATGTAGTGACCCGTTCCAGAATCACCTACTAATCAAGAACTAAGCATGCGATTAACTTAATTAAAAACAATCAGAAATAAAGGCGGAAAACTGTCACCAAAAGATAGTTATACAACCCAATCGAAAATCCAGGACAACTAAACTAAAATGAAATATACGGTACAACCATATCGAATCAAAAAGATACCGAAGAACTAAACCAACCAGCTACTCAACGTCCTCCTCCTCCTCCTCCTGAGCTGTCCAACCTGAGGCCTGCCCCGTGGGAATGGGGTGTCCAAGATAAACAAAACCGAGGACATGAGCGATAAGAACGCCCAGTACAAAAGCATGAGTATACAAGCCTATATGAAATGCACATGCTATGATATGATACCAGGGTAGTCAAGAAACAGGAGTAACAAAGGATCTCAAAATGCTCAGTCTAGAGGCGCCAAGTGGATAGTGCCGCGCGGTACTCCTCTGGGTCACTGCATCCACTACAAGAACAGACGTGGACCTAAAATGTCCCGGATCACCGAAGCCCTCCGGACCCGTCGGCCACTGTGTACTCTCGGTGTCCATGCGTCCACAAGACAAGACAGGGCTGAGCGGCCCCACAAGATATAGCTTATCTCGAAAGAGATACAGCTCAACAGTAAAGGCTATCTCGAAGGAGATACGGCTCAACATGAAATGCAACATGCATCATAAAACGTGACATAATAGCATGCATCATATGACATATATCAATGCATCACATAATCATGCAACACATATAAGGATGTATACTCGACCAGGATATCTCAGATAGTACTTTCGTACCTCTATCACAGCAAGCCTAGCCTTACGCAACACCGCTAATCAGGTCTAGAACAAGCCTACGCATCAAAAGCATACCCAATGAACAATACTACCATGCTCGAATAGCAAAACCAGTGCTACCAAAGGTTTAGGGTTTACCTTCGTCCGTCGACAGCCCTTTGATGTCGATTGCCTCGTAACTCAGGCGTCGCTACGCTACCAATCCTGGCAGCTCTTGGCTATCGCTCGACCGACAACTAACCCTAGAAACCTTCCAAACTTCTCAAATATGAGACACAACTCAAGAATTTGCAATGCCAAATGAGGAAATCCGAGCACTATTTATAGGCTATGTTCGGATCCACCGAACCCACTTCGGAACGTCCGAACTCCTACGTGTCCATCGGCTCTTGACACCTCATGATCGGATCCACCGAACCTACACTTCGGATCATCCGAACTTGCATGTAAACTGACGTGTCGATCAACTCTTGACACCTCATGATCGGATCCACCGAACCCACTTCGGATCGTCCGAACTCTTCGGTGCTACCGAACCATCTTCGGTCCGTCCGATCATGACCACGGTCAAAATTACACATTAAACCTTCTTAATCACCATTAATCCGTTAATTACCCAATTTAGAATTCGGGCTACTACAATGACTTTGGCAAGAATTGGTCTCAGTCGGTTCGTGATAGCTCGAGCTACAATTTTATAGCATGTATTGCATAAACTGATAGGTCGGAAATCATTCGGAGTAACTAGATTGGAGACTTTAGGAATCAGCGTTATATTTGTCTCATTCCACCCAATTAAATCGCCTTTTCTGTTCAGAATATTGAGACAAGCAGCCACTACTACCTTCCCCACAATATTCCAGTTTTTCTGAAAAAATAGAGCTGTAAACCCATCTGGACCGGGGGCTTTAGATGGTTGCATATCAAACAAAGCCTTGTAAATATCAGTCTCTGTATAAGGAGCACACAATATGGCATTCATTGCATCATTCACCAAAGAATTAGTATTCAAAGTTGCTGCCTCAAAATCTAGCACAGATGGGTTAGATGAAGAAAATAGATTTGCATAAAACTTCAAGAGAATATCAGCTTTATCTTTTTCAGCCACAAACCAAATACCATTTTCATCATTAATCCCTTTGATATGGTTGATACGCTTTCTCTGAGAAGCAAACGAGTGGAAGAATTTAGTATTGCCATCTCCCTGGGCCAGCCAGTTAGTTCGAGCCCTTTGTTTCCAGTGTGTTTCCTCTTGAACCACCAGCCTTTCAATGGTATGCTCTAACTCTTGAATACGTCTAGTATTGTTAATGGAATGGATAGGATTCAACAGCCCATTGAGCTCCTTTCGCAAGGATTCAATTTTACGAGACAAATCATAGAATCGAGAACCGGCCCAATCATTCAGAACTCCACTGAACTGGAATAATGAGGTAGGCAAATCAACATTAATATCATTGTGCATCCATTGGTTCATAACCTGGTGAAAGTCCTCCTCCATCATCCATTTGTGTTCGAACATGAACCTCTTTGGGCCTTTCCTGAATAGGATCTCGCACCCCTTCTTCAAGCTAACTGAAATGAGCCTATGATCTGAACTATAAAATCAAGATGAGAAACTTCTGCCGCTGGATACATTAATTGCCAATCATTGTTACAAAAAAATCTATCCAACCGCTCAAAGATAATATCATTATTCATCCTCCTGTTACACCAAGTAAATAGCTCACCAGTACAATTCAAATCACTCAACATACACGAGTTGATCACAGAACGAAAAGCTGACATTTGAGACAGGGAACGCAAAGATCCTCCAGATTTCTCGCTTTCAAAAAGGATTTCATTAAAATCTCCCCCTATAAGCCACGGTAGATGTTGAAGCTCATGAATACTATGTAAACGACTGAGAATTTTCCAAGAAAAAGTTCTATAATAGGGATTAGGATTACCATAAAAGCCAGTAAACCTCCAGACATTATGCTCGTGAGTCACTATGCAATCAATATGACCAGATGAGTAAGAACAAATTTTTATATCGTAAGGATCATTCCATAACAGAACCAGTCCACCTTTCCTACCTTCACAATCAACTGAAAATATACCTTTAAATTTAAGATAGTATCGCCACATTGCATATTGAGACTGATATAATTTAGTTTCACAAATAAAAAGCAAAGACGGGTGACTTTTATCAACAAGACGCCTAAGCTCTCTGAATGCACGTGGGTTCCCAAGCCCACGTGCATTCCAAACAAAACAATTCATAATGTTCGGCGGGGCTGTACACCAGCCGCCGCCAATTCCTCAACAGATAAATAAGTTGAACCTGACATTTGTTTGAATTTCTTACTGGCCACTACAGATTGCTCAAGGGACTCTCTGGTCCTTTTACCACCGCCTTCACTCTTCACCTCTAGTTCATGATCCTTACAGTGTACCATATCTCCCCGAGCAAGGCGTTTCCACTGTTTCCTACCCTTAACTGGAATCTCAGGATCCACGATCATCGCTTCTTTATCTTTTGCCATTATAGTGATTATTTTAGTGTCCCTCGTATTTTCCCCCAATACATTCCTTTTGCCTTGCCCATCCATATCCACAGCTTCATTTATTGGAAGGGGTCCAGATATTCCCATCAAATCGGATTGGTTGGAATAGGCATCCAATTGTAAAAGCACTGTATCAGATTCCTCCTCGTCAATTACTCGCTGTCCAGAATTGTCTGAGTTTACTAGGTTGTTCTCTAGTAGATTTGTACATTTACCAATCTCAGAGTCAGAAAGTGTATCGGTAGCTGCTCCTTGATCGGGCGGAACACTATAATCGGAATTACGGTTTCGCACATTCCCTGGCCGATGTTTTACTGGAATCATGGGAGCTCTCATCCAATTACCAAAATCCAAATCATTTTGATTTATAGTGCTGACCTCACAATTTCTAGAGATATGGCCCAATCTTCCACACCCAAAGCAAAAATTAGGCAGCTTTTCATAAATAAGAATGATGCAAGCTTCCTCCATCGAGTTTGGAATCCTAACACATAAACCTTTAAGCAGAGGGTCCGTGATGTTTTTCATTATTCTGATTCGTGCAAATTTGCCCACACATTGACCTGAGAGAGGCTTTAACTTATACTCGTTAAAAGGAGGATTCATTTCTTGATCCGTGTGCATGGGTATGGGTTTTTAATATGCTGTATGGGTGCCTATATATGGTATGGTTTGACCTGACATAAGTTATTAGATCCTCAAAAAAAAAATGTACCTCTCAAAAAACACGAGGGATCTATACTTTAGACTAATGGAGAGAGTTCATCCAACGGAAGATGACAAAATGTGCTAAATAAAGTGTTACTTTGGTATCTGATACCCTCATAAGGATCCAGATCATCATTAACCCGACTTATTCATTGGATAGTCTGGATCAGAGCCAATACGTCGGGTTCTTTCCTCATTACCCGGGCATTTCTGCTCTTCCCGAGTGATCAATAGTTTGGGCCCTCATACAAGCACCCGGGTACCTTACCATCCAGACCATCTCGAGAATTGCACCACACTCGAGTATGATTGATACATGCTGTCTAATCTATTAGAACCACTTTGGTTTGAAGTGTTCCAAAAGTCATCAGAAGCTATAGTATGGACAGTCAACTTGACATACTTAGTATGTGGTACGGGAAACTCTTTTTTTCCCTTATAAATAACAGGTATACTTCTCATTTAATGATTCGAAAAATCTTTGAACTTTTAAGCAGTCACATATATTCTCTCATATATCTGCTTGTGTTCATCTTCAAACTGCTAACTTAGGCATAGGAGTGGCTACGCCGGATACTCTTCCGACTCCGATTCACGAATTACTTTCTTGTTTGCAGGTGTTATCAAAGCCATTATCTTCACTTAAATTCCTAAACACTAAATTATTGATTTGATCCGGTGTAGCCCCCTTATCCGACTCATCCATTTCACTAAGATAACATCAGTATCATTCATCGAGTGATTGATTTGCCCTAGTGAATCTATTATTTTGATATAAGAATATAATATCTCATTATATAAATTGGTCCCTTGTCGATGCAATGTGACCAATTACACGAGACTCATGCCCTGAGCCTGATTTTTTTCTAAATAATTAGCCCAAATCACGTGAAAACAGAATGGTGAAACAGCGGGATATGGACTCGAATATCTAAAAAATCATAGACCATGCCACAAAGTAGGATTGTCGTGGCTTTTGGAAATTCTTTCCTCACCTGCTGCAATTTCAGCTTTTTATTAATTCCACCCCCATCTCACAACTAGCTGATTGTACCCTTTTTGGGTGCTTGTGCTTGTTTTGTTTACTTCACGAGCTGTTTCCTTGTGTCGTTTGATCCATCTCGGTGAATTGGTTGATGGAATTTGATACTGATTTCTTTGTGCTATTGCTTTAATTTTCAGCCAACTTTTGGTCCACAGGGGCTTTTGCATCCTTGGCATATTTGATAGGTCTGAAGAGTGTTGCTTACCTGAGATAGAAGAGAGCTTAGCCAAGATATACTGGAGAGTTTAAAGAAAAACATGAACCATGTTTAAAGAATAGTTCCATGTTTTTGTTGTTTAATTCATTGAAGACGCAATTGCTCATATATAAGAGAAATAAGCATATCAAAAAGTTGGTCAATGAATGCTATCTTTGCATATAGCTAAATATATGTGTAAAGCTATTTAGTGCTCAACTAACCGATAGACAAATATGTGTGTCATTTGTACTAGACTTTGTATAATGAATTCCTTTTCCGTTGAAAGATTATTTTTAAGTCGAAGAGTTTCCAACATGTGGCTAGGAAAAAATACCGAAAATTTCGGTATACCGAGATAACGTATCGAAAAAATACTGAATTTATTGAATTTTCGGTATATCGAAGATTTCGGTACGGTATGGTACGGTAACGATACCGTATTTTTCGGTACGGTAACGGTATATAATTTGAAAATTTTGGTATATACCGAAAAAATATACAAAATTTTAAAATATATAATATTTTAAAACTATAAATTTATTAAAAAAATTAAAATGTAAGGTTTTTTTTGGTATAAAACAGTATATACCGATACCGTACCGAAATTTCGGTATATCGTACAATTTCGGTATAATCGGTATGCTAGTTATATATACCGAAAATTTTGGTATACCGATATACCGAAAATTTTGGTACGGTATCGGTATGATTTTTTTTATATCGTAATTTTCTATACGATATACGGTATAAGATTTTCGGTACGATACGATACGACATATGGTGTATATATATATATATATATACACACACACACACACACACTTCTTCATGACGACCCCCATTAGACGGTCAAAATACATGTATCCCCTCATGTTTTATATTGGCAAAAACTTGTGTGAGACGATCTCACGGGTCGTATTTTGTGATATAGATATCTTATTTGGGTCATCAATGAAAAATTATTACTTTTATGCTAAGAGTATTACTTTTTTTATTGTGAATATCGATAGGGTTGACTAATATTACATATAGATTCGTGAGATCGTCAAACAAAAACATACTTTTTTATATTATCTTTAAAATGAAACGACTTTTAAGAAATGGGATTTACCAGTTTGGATTTGAGATGTGTGTGGTCTATTTTTCTTCATCAAACCCATTCTAATCAAATATACCTGCTACCAAGTACCTAGGGCGATTGTTTGTGTTTTGTTTGTTTTTTAATATGTTTTTTTCAAAATCAATCGTTGCATCATTATTTTACAT
Organism: Primulina eburnea; assembly: GCF_022965805.1. Lineage (NCBI taxonomy): Eukaryota > Viridiplantae > Streptophyta > Magnoliopsida > Lamiales > Gesneriaceae > Primulina > Primulina eburnea. The sequence continues at coordinate 44,686,973 of NC_133102.1, read as the reverse complement.
TTAAAAATTGAATTTTTATTCATACTAGTCAGAATTTTTACCCCCACAAAAATCTTCTATTTTTATTATATTAGATTGTAGCTTAATATCAATCAATATATTTTAAAATATTAAATACTCAGAGATTATTAAAATTTTAAAAATCAAATATATGTTCATAATCTAAACAATTTGATTGCTATATATGGCATTACAAAATAGCACAATATATTTTAAAATCTTGATTAAATACTCATTTACCCTTCGAGAATCAATCAATTAAATATAAAAACTTAAACTTCAATTGTTGTAGCAAATTTTTACAAGTGACGAAAGTTCCTCTCAAAATCCAAGCAACGCAAAATTGTCTGATTTAAGAATGTGTAAATATTTTGAATTATGTTAAAGATACAACCAATATATCGTTATATCGATATTTACAACATCATATCACAAGATTTTATTGTTATATTACGATATTTTATATTCAATATATAATAAAATTTTGACAAATTGAAGTTTTATATTGAGTTTTTTGTCTTATATAAATATGACATCACTCAAATATCTTTATCCAAAACACCTAGATTGCCACGTGGCACCCGACAGAACCAGTAAAACAGAAACTGAATCCAACCAGTAGAAGAACACCTTATCTGGTATCTTATCCTTCTCGAATCAAAGCCACCAAAATAACTCGTCCTCCGTGTCATCCAATACTACACCCCCCCTTTGTAATAACTAATAAGGAGAACCAGAGGCACAATTAGTCTCTTGAAATCAAGAAAATGGCCACCTCACTACAGGCTGCTGCCACTCTTATGCAACCAACCAAGGTTGGTGTCTCGGCCCGGAACAGTTCCCAGCTCCGGCCACTTCAGAGCGTCGGCAAGGCGTTCGGAGTTGAACCCGGCGGCGCAAGGCTGACATGCTCTCTTGATGTCAAGGAGTTGGCTCAGAAGTTCACCGATGCTGCCAAGATTGCTGGCTTTGCTCTTGCTACTTCGGCACTCGTCGTCTCGGTATGGATTGAATCTTTTTTAGCTTTTCGAATTCGATTATTGAGGCCAAATGTGTATGCCAAGGTATGGTAACAGCTGTTGCAGAAGAACAATTTTGATTAAAAAAATTACGAGTTTAATGGAAACATATATAACCAGCTTCACCGACGTTATGAGGAGATTTCGTTAAAATCACCCAGAAATGACAATAAAGTTCTTCTTAACACTCAGAAAGTACAAATACGAAGTGACTAAGAACTAGACCACTGAAAATTATTGAACGATCCAGGCATGTGAAATTGAGGACCTCCAACGTTTGGTTGCCTGTTTTATGTTTCAGATCACTCCCGATTGTGCTTTTGTGCTAAACAGTAAGATACATGAAGAGTTATGTAAAATTTTGGATAAACATGAGTCTGGTAAACGAAATTAATTGAAATAATCGAAATGGATAAGAGAAGATGGGTGATAGGAATTTTTAGCTCACCACACTGAGTTAAAAACCAGTTTTAGTTTTTTTTCCTGTATATTTGGATCTTGAGATATGAAGACTTGATCGAGGAGTAGATGAACTGGTTGAATTTGGTTGTGATAGCAGTGTTATTCCCAAAATTGTACTTCCTACAGTTCAATAGAAGTTCAGCAAGTTTTTTGTTATTTTGAATGTGTGGGTACATAAATTCATGTGTGTCGGTGTGTATTTTGTCATTGGAACCTTCAACGTTTTTTTTTTGTTGGATTTGCACAGGGAGCTAACGCTGAAGGTGTTCCAAAACGGCTGACATACGATGAAATTCAGAGCCAGACCTACACAGAAGTGAAAGGATCGGGAACTGCTAATCAGTGCCCAACTATTGTCGGTGGTGTCGATGGCTTTGCCTTCAAACCAGGCAAATACAAGGCCCAGAAATTCTGCCTAGAGCCAACATCATTCACTGTCAAGGCAGAAGGCATAAACAAGAATGCACCACCTGAGTTCCAAAAGACCAAGCTCATGACCCGTCTGACCTACACCCTTGACGAGATTGAGGGACCATTCGAAGTATCTCAAGATGGCTCCATCAAATTTGAGGAGAAGGATGGGATCGACTATGCGGCTGTCACCGTTCAGCTCCCTGGTGGTGAGCGTGTGCCTTTCCTCTTCACCATCAAGCAGCTTGTGGCTACAGGCAAACCAAATGGATTTAGTGGGGAATTTTTGGTGCCATCATACAGAGGTTCATCTTTCCTTGACCCAAAGGGTAGGGGTGGATCTACTGGATATGACAATGCGGTTGCTTTACCTGCTGGAGGAAGGGGAGACGAGGAGGAGCTCCAGAAGGAGAACATAAAGAACGTCGCTTCCTCGACAGGGAAGATTACATTGAGCGTGACCCAATCAAAACCCGAGACTGGTGAGGTGATTGGAGTGTTCGAGAGCATCCAGCCATCGGACACCGATTTGGGGTCGAAGGCTCCCAAGGAGGTCAAAATTCAAGGCATCTGGTATGGTCAGCTGGAGTCTTAGGCTAACATGAGCACCATTCTACTGTTTCTTGGTTGAGTTGTCTTGTACCTTTAAAGGGCACTGAGCTCCAAGCGAAGTTGCACTCAAAACTATTACAATTCTTGTATATTATTCTGGGCTTTAATGATCTCTCTTTGAAATGGAAATTTAAGAACCTGTACTACATATCACCTCACATTCAATCTAAAACCACTCGATTCCTTTTCAAGAATCTTCCAAAAGTATCTGATTTTAAAAAATGACCAACTAATTAATTAAGAGCACCTTATATTCTAAAAGCCCATTTGGATCCTCCCTTTCTTCCTAACTATTTCTTTTCGCTTTTTCTAAGAAAACTTAGAAAAGTTTCTGTTTTGCTTAGTTATCCAATCATCAAATTTTATTCTTACAATTATTTATGTATAGTTAACACAGAATAAAACAGAATATTTGATTCCGAAGATAACACACTCATGCATACACGACGATACCTTAAAACAAAATTATAGTAATAATTAATATATAATCTGACAACTTTAGCGGTTGTGACGTTATATTATTGAAAAAAGATTAGGAAACTTTGATTAAAATTTTAAAATAAAGTTAAGATAGTAAATAACATTAAATTAAGTGAAATTTATTTATATTACTCACTGAAAAGAATATAGAATAAGTCTTCTACCCAACTCTTCATTTCCTATTCCTCCGTCCACTCTTCACCATTTGTATTGCCATTCCATCCTCAAATCCACGCAGGAAGAAAATTTTCTCTTCTTTTTTTGGTTCCGAACTTTTTTCCTTTAAATCCCAAAGAATTTGCTTTCATTTTTCTTTTCCTTCAATCCCTTATTCTCTTTTGATGGGAAACGTGGCGTGGCCGGTGGAAGGAATTGAATGGCCATGATCGAGGAAGCTGTGCGATTGATACGAGTTATATAACTGAAAACTGAGGAAAAGGGATTATTATGATTGGTTCGGATGGAAGAATTGCCGGGTTCTCTGGGGACAAGCGCGAGCTTGGCCTTGAGATTGGGACAAGCCATTTTTGCTGTCGCTTCATTGCTTTTCATGTGTTTAGATGTTGAGTTCTACAGTTACACTGCTTTCTGGTAATTCTACATCCTATGTTACATTCTTTTATATATAAATCTGAGTAATGAATCATTCATTTTTACTGCTTTTCTTGTAGATTATTGGATACTGATTCTTTGTAAATCGATTACAACAACCCTTCTTTTTGTTTTCTTTTTAGCATTCGATTGGTTGTTTTGTATTTTTGACTTTATGAACTTGGGTCGATCATCAACGGGGCAAAGGGATCACACGGATTCCATCGTAACAAACTTTATGCTCTCTTCCTTTCTTAATTATTGGTGGTTGTGAGTGGTTAACACATAACATCTATTGTTTGACATTTTTGAGTGGGCATTACTAAAATCCAGAATCAGATGCGTGTAAGAGAATAAATAAATATTACATTTTTTTAAAATTAGGAAGGGAGATCAAGCAGTTGCATTTTAATATGTTAAACGCAACTAGTGGTTTTGCTATGGAGTTTGGTAAGTTGTACATATGGAGGATAATTGTGTTTGGAGTTCGTGGTGGATTATATTATGATTCTTGGTAGTTACACCAGTGTTATGCAAAAGGATCTGTAAATATGTCGCATCCAAAGTTTTAGTTTTGCTGATGATTCGGCTCATCTGTGACTCATCTCGGTGTTATTTGACTTCATTTAAAGACGACGAGGGATTACGTGCATGCTTTTACTTTTGATGATAAGTGAAGGTGACACCTAAACATTGATGAATGGATGAAGAACAAATATGCATGATTAGTTTTTCATGATCGATATCAAGCACTGTTCTGTGTCTTGTGATGGGAAGGTCGAGTCTGGGAAAATGCAGTTATTTAGAACTGTTTTTCTACAATTGGAGATGAATAGGATTTGCCAAGAGAGAAATGATGATTCGACATGGGAAATTTGGTTTAGTCAGTAAACAACCTCTAAAGAGGTAATAAGTTAAAGACTAGGTACAGAAATAGACATAAAAGTTGGATCTTATCTGTTAGGCAATCTAGAGCTGATTTAATGTCAATTTTTACATGATTCTTTGCTGCTGCATTGTCCACTACACGTTTGTTAAGATAATGAATTGCTTCTGTATCGTTCTTGCACATGTGATTGCTTTTTCACATATTTGTGATAAAATTTTCTACTTGCAGCTTCTTGGTTACAATCATGGGCTTAACGATTCCATGGAGCTTGACTTTGGCTGTCGTAGATATATACTTTGCTTTCTTCAAACGCACACCTAATCAAGTTGGCATACTCGTCATTGTTCTCATGGGAGATTGGGTAACTAAAAGCCTCCTCAAACACATTTTTGCAACTAACAAAAACAACACCCTAACATGCAAAAAAAAAATAAACAATTTCTGTAGGTTCTATCGTTTCTATCGCTGGGCGCGTCTTGTTCAACAGCCAGTGTGACCAATCTTTTTCTTTCTGCTGGTGGCTTTTGCGGCCTAAAGTTATGCACACGATATCAACTGTCTGCTGCAATGGCATTCTTGTCATGGTTTCTGCTATTTGCCTCATCTCTCTTCAATCTTTGGCTTCTTCCTTCTCTATAGCTCAACTTTTACACCTTACGTTTTCCATTTTTACGGTATCCGGGTTAGGCATGCAGTGATTTTTTGTTTTTGATCATACATGTCAAATTTCAGTGTTGTTCATTGTAGGCAATTTTTATTTTTGGTTGATTGTTTTTATAGATGAAATTTATACTTCGGAAAGAAACAAATGTAGAAAGTGAAATTGGAGTGAATTATTGTTTTATTATTTTATGAGGCACTCTCAATTATCGTGTATTAGTAAATTGAGACCTCGGCCTACAATTTACATGGCAATGATTACAAAATTTCATTAATCTTCCCTTTTACCATCAATAATAATAATAATGCTATATTTGTTATATTTTATACATGTATTCAAGACTAAATGTCATAAAAAAATAACGAATTTTTGGAATTGTATTGAAAAATATCAAATTTATGAAAAAGTTTTGTAATATCGTTGCCGAAATTTTCGATACGTTAACGTTACAGAATTTGAAATTTTCTCTTACCCTGAACTGAACATTAATGTATGTAAAAAATTATGTGAAGTTGTTCAAGATGTATGAATGATGGGTTTTCAAGATATAGAAATCGGAGGTATAATTTGTATAACTAAAAAATTATTCTAGTTTAGGATTTCATTACAATGATTAATTACATGACTTACAATTTATAGATTTTGAACATGTGATTTAAGTTTCAAAGATCATATTTCTTGAACGAAGAAAGTGATTGCTCTCAACTCTGTTCCAATCAAAGGAAGGATGAAAGCCGGTCCAAATGAGCAAAAATAATGCTCAAATTTCCCAAGCGTTGGACCGTTGTCTCGCGCCATAATCTCCACCCTCCCCCTTTTCTATACACCACCGCCACTTCCTACGCTCCCTCTTCTTCTTCCCACCATTTGCTGCATTCTGTCGTTGAAAAATGCTCTTCTATGAGCCAACTGAAAGCTATTCACGGCCAAATAATCCTCCAAGGTCTGACACACGAAATCATCACCCTCAGCAAACTCATTTCCTTTTGCGCCGTGGATCCATTCGGTGATCTTCAATATGCGCACTACCTGTTCGGAAAAATTCCCCAAAGGAATCGATACATGTACAACATCTTAATAAGGGCCTCTTTGAATGGCCAACAGTCGGAAAAGGCTCTCTCTCTTTACGGGCAAATGGTCAATTCTGGGATTTTTCCGAACGAGTTTACCTTTCCTTTTATACTGAAAGCGTGTGCTGTTCAGAAGTCATACCTGGACGGGGTTTTGGTTCATGCGCTTGCTTTAAAATTGGGGTTTTCTGAAGCTTATGTATTTGTGCAAAATGGCTTAATCAATTTGTACGTTTGTTGTGGGAAGATTGGGTGTGCCAGGAAAGTCTTCGACGGCATTGAGATCAGAAATTTAGTGTCATGGAACTCCGTTATTGGTGGATATGCGAAAATGGGTAGTTGGAATGAAGCATTTTGTCTTTTCCATGAGATGAGGGATGCAGGCTTCGAGCCTAATGGGCATACCCTTGTTAGTTTAATCTCGCTTTGCTCGAGAATTTACGATGTGAAGCTGGGGAGGTTTGTTCATTGGTATATTGAGATTAATAGAGTCAATATTGATGTTTATGTGCAAAACGCGCTTTTGGATATGTATGCCAAGTGTGGGCACTTGCTGAAGGCTGGACTAGTTTTTACGCGAATGGTTGATAAAAACGTGGTTTCTTGGACTTCCATGGTTAGTGCATGTGCTAAACATGGATTTGTTGAATTAGCTGAAAGTGTTTTTGACCATATGCCTGTAAAAAATGTGGTTTCTTGGAATTCAATGATTTCATGTTATCTCCAAAATGGTCAGTGCAAGAAATCATTAGAACTCTTTTACCAAATGTGTAATACTGGTGTACTTCCTGATGAAACAACCATAGTTAGTGTCCTTTCGGCCTGTAGTCAACTAGGTGATTTGGTTACAGGAAAGAAACTACATGCCTATTGCCATGATAATGAGGTAAAATCTACTGTCACTTTGTGTAATTCCCTTGTAGACATGTATGCGAAATGTGGTTCAACAGAGTTAGCTTTTGATGTCTTTCTGAACATGCCGGAGAAAAATGTCGTCTCGTGGAATATAATGATCAGTTCCCTTGCATTACATGGCTTTGGATATAAAGCGATCAAACTTTTTCAAGAGATGGAAACCTCTGGAATACAGCCCGATGCAATAACTTTCACTGGCTTGCTTTCTGCTTGTTGTCATTGTGGCTTAATTGATATCGGTAGATATTTCTTTAACAAAATGAGTCATGTATACAGAATACATCATGATATTGAACACTATGCATGTATGATAGATATTCTTGGCCGTGGAGGATGCCTTGAAGAGGCCTTCTCTCTGGTTGGGAAAATGGAAACAAGGCCGGATATAGTTATTTGGGGTGCTTTGCTTGGTGCTTGTAGAATTCATAAAAATGTTCTATTTTCAAAACTAGTATTAAAGCAGATTCTGGAGCTGGAACCTTACACCGGGGGGTTGTACGTGCTCATGTCAAACATTTTTTGCGAAGCTCGACGATGGGATGACACAAAGAAGATGTGGAAACTAATGAAGGATTATGGTGTGCAAAAGCATGAAGCAGTAAGCTCGATTGAAATCAGCGGCCGGATTTCTGAATTCATGGTCGACGGCAAGAAACATGAAGCGTCTGATCTTGTATACTTTGTGCTCAATCAACTGATGGATCACTTAAAATCCAAACACTACGAATTTAATGTTGCGTTATTTGCACATTCTTGGTAAGCAAATGCTAAAATGTTACAGTTGGGGGATGCAGAATGGAGGAATGGATCAAAGGGGTTGAGTTAGGTCCAAGTTCCAATCTTAACAATTCAATTCGATTTTTGTTATTTTTATTTATAAAAATTAGGTTAAATCGGATCAATCTATTTTTTTAAAAAAATGAATTTCAATTTTATAAGCATTGCATATTTTTGTTTAGCGGTGAATTGTTTTAATGTTGTCTGTATTTAGATGTGAAAGATATGAATTGGATTGTATAATTTTGTTTAATAAGTAGAAAAACACCTGCAATCACCAAGCCCTGATCGGAGGTCCGAAGAGTGAAGGGAGAAATCTTGTGTCTATTATTATTCGAAAGGATCATTATTTTATATGATACATGAAGTTTAGTGGATTATACATTATGGCACATAAAATATATAGGCAAAAACTTGTGTTAGACGGTTTCACGGGTCGTATTTGTGAGACAGATCTCTTTTTTGGATCACCCATGAAAAATTATTACTTTTTATTGTGAATATGGGTAGAGTTGACCCGTCTCACAGATTATGACCCATGAGACGGTCTCACATAATACTCACTCAAATATATATTGTCCAAAAAGGTTTTAAATTCTAGAATTTCCTTTTACAATTTGAAGTCTTTATAAGTTATTTATTTATATATACACCATCAATTGGCACACAAACGTACATCCATCAAGTGTGCTAAAAATACAATTGAAAATCGAGCACTTGTATATCTATCAAAAATTATAAATAATGTTAGCTATATAAACAAATTTTTTAAAACCACGTAACAACTCAAATGTCACGTTTCAATCACAAGTTTGCAGTCAAATATTATAAAATGATATTATATATATCATAAAATGAATTAAGACGCCAAAAAAAGAGATTTTTAACTAAGTAGTTAAAATTTAATTGTACTACATCTTAGCCCGAGTACTTAGGAAATTCAAAATGATGAATTGCCTGATTATTAATTTCTATACAATGGATCTGAAGCACATGCATAACCATATATTATTATTTAATAATATACATAATGCGATCATAATATCATTAAATAATTAAAAGCATGGTTTGTATTTACTTACATTTCATGTCGGGGAAGCTTGGATATGGGTGCTGGAGATTATAATTAAAAAATAATATTGGCCCGCCACTTTCTATGATGATAATTATTTTAATTAATTTCAACGGACATCATCATATTATGTTTGAAATTTAAGGTTATTTTACGTTTAATCTGTCGGAGAATATGCCAAAATATTAAAACAAAAAAATTTCAGAAATTGTTGGACAAAAATGACGCTTCGCAGCTATTAAATATTGCCTCAGATTTGGAAATATAAAATATAATATTACTTTTTAATTAACCAGCATGCGAGTTTCCTGTATGTATCAGTGTATATAAAATATACGTACATGCACACAAACACAACTATATGGTATAATAGTTTTTTAGTGCGATACAGAAATTATTATTTTATTTAATTAATGATTAAGTATTAGTATTTGAATAATATTAAAATTATTGATATACTATAATGATTGTATTTAAATTTTTAATATTATTGAAAAATATTATATAAAAAATGTTTGTATAATTTAATATGATGACGATGTCAGATTGAATTATTTATCTTAGGTAAGCAAAACTGTTATTCATAAAAAAATATATATTAAAAACTATATATTTTTTTGTCTATGCAACTTTTAGTCATTTAATTAGTAAATGAATATATTTTGATTACAAAATTTAATTATTTTTCTAAACATGTTAAAAAATAATTATATTGAAGTTCTAGTTACGATACATAATAATAATAATATGAACAAACAATATATCAAAATTCAAAAAGATTTTTTAAAAAAATTGAAAAAGTGATATTATATAAAAAATTATATTTTATTTATTATAATAGAGAGTAGTGAGAACTAATATGAAAAATAATACAAAACCTAAAATCACAAATGAAATTAAATAAAATGATATAATTAATGCAAACTTTTAAATGTAATTTATATTTTTTAAAATATATTAAATTTAAATTTAAATTTTAAAAATAAATTAAAAATATTTAACATTTAACTACGCATTTATTTAATATTTTGTTTTAAAATATTTAATGGGGGTATATTAATATCAATAAATATTTTTTTTAATAATAATTTTTTGGTGGAAAAATTTCAAATATGACAAAAAAACGCTCTCACACACACAAAAATCATGGCTTGTCTGATGACCCAATAATTAATATATTGTTGTGAATAAAAATACAATAAAAATATTCTCTTATCTCTACGTGGCTATGCATGTTTTGCAGCGCAGCTTCGTGAGAGTTGCCAAGCTCCAGCTTGACCCATTGTTAAATAAATCTTTCAAGCTACGATTCGTTTTATTAAAATTTGTATTCCTATATTAATTTATTACAATATGAATATTTATAGATCCGTCAAGTTTTGGGATATATTATATACGAAACAATACAAAAACTTATGTGAGATAGTGTCATATGTCAATTTTATGAAAAACAAATCTCTAACTCGATCCGATGCATGAATTTTTTTTAAGTTTTATCATAAAAGTATTACTTTTTGTTTTAAGCGTCGTTCGAGTTAATTCATCTTACGTGAATAACGAGACCATCTTACAAAGGGACAACCAATGTGTGAGCAAGAGTAGGTTCTTGCGGGCAGAGTCCAGTCCTCATTTTTAATATACTTAGCACATATATATAGTCATAACATATAAAGGACAAAATTTGTGCGAGACGGTCTCGTATGTCGTATTTTGTGAGACAAATCTCTTATTTGGATAATCAATGAAAAAATATTACATTTTATTGTGAATATCGATAGTTTTGAACCGTCTCACAGATAAAGATTCGTAATATCGTTTCACAAAAGATCTGCTCCTTACAAATTTATATTTTGTTTAATTTTTGTCAAAAATCGTAATATACTTGGCCCATATCGTGACCCATAAAATTTAAATTTTGTTATCAAAATACCTAAAATGCCCAGGTTTCCAGTATTCATGAATAATAACTAATATTATTTCTTTATTCAAAGAATGAGTACTTGTTCGGACTAAATTAGTTAGTTTTCGAATAAATTGATCGATGAGAGTTGCATGATCCAATTTAAGTAGAATGTATTTAAATTTTTGTATTATATTTTTCATAATTTTTGTTTTTATTCTTAAAATTATTATGATATGCTTTTTTATTGTTGTATATATAACTGGAAAGTAATTTTACCCATCATAGAAAAGATGGCTGGCCTTAGGAGTAATTCTCTACGGTCTCACGAATCTTTATCTGTGAAACGGATCAAAACTACCGATATTCAAAATAAAAAGTAATAATTTTTCATAGATAATCCAAATAAGAGATTTATCTCACAAAATACGACTTGTGAGACCGTCTCGCAAAAGTTTTTGTCACGCCCTAGACACAGATAATTTTATGATTCTTAATTCATTTGCTTATATTTCTTTTTTATTCCAACTAAATAAAATCCAACAATGTATATATGTATCACTAACTTTTCAAAAATATGTTTGTTAAAATTACATTTAGTTAAATTTTCAATATAAAAAAATGGCCACAAGTAAGTTGTAATGCCCGAGATTTAATTATTGTAATCAGACGTGGATTAATTGACATAATTGGGGTTATAAGAACTCAAATGACGAGGCCGGGCGTCGTTGCATGGTTAGCCAAGAATTTGGACAGAACCTTCGACGCTCGAGCGGTAGAAAAAGACCGCCCGAGCGCCAATACACCACCAGATTTTGTTTTGGACAGAATGTCTGGCGCCCGAGCGGTAGAAAATGACCGCCCGAGCGTCAGGGTGTAAACTGCCGAAGCTTGGACAGAAGGTTTCGCGCCCGAGCGGTAAAGATTGACCGCTCGAGCGCGAATCATGCAAAACGAAATCGCGCCACTTGCCTTCTTGCATGTGCGAGTATATATATGTATATATATATAGATGCACGAATTCCTTCAGAAATCAGAAACAAAATAATCGAGAAAGGTTTATGAAAAAGAGTGAAAAATCCTTACGTCTTTTGTGAGAAATCCGTCCGTCCGATTTTGAATCCGACTTCGGTACTGTGTTCCTATCAACGCAGGCTACAACTGGACGTAAGTTTTGTTAAGTTTAGACTTGATTTAAAATTTTGATGTTGCTAGAATCGAATATGATTCAAATATGGCATTTCTGCTACCGTAGACATTATAGAATTGAAGTCAGATTAAAGAACAGACCGTTTCTGTAATTTTATGATTTTTGAAAGATATTGATTAAGATTTGATATCAGATTTGTGTTATCATTGAGATTGGGAGTTATATCAGTATTGATTATGAATTCCAGTATTATATTTGGGATGTTCAGATTGACGGGGTTAGTCAGATTGTATTATTATGCCGTCGAAATATCAGTTGATTTAGATTGATCAGATTCAGATATGATTCGATTATATTGTGATATCGATGACATGAATTGAATTGTATCTTGTTCAGATATTGATCAGATTGTATACTGAATTGAGTATTGATCAGAACAGATTGTATATTGAGTTATTCACTGATATAGCGTATTCGATATTGTCATTTCAGATTTGATATGGATAGAGTTGAATACAGGTCATCATCTTCGTCAGACCGGGACGACAAAGGTATAATTCATGTGATATTCGAGAAGACACAACTCAAATAAGACCCTATTTAAGTTTCCCAGCAAAAATCACATACTAGCTTTATTGTTTATATTATGCTTTGTTTACAGATTGTTATACATTGCATTTTAAGATATTTATGCTTTGTTTACAGATTGTTATACATTGCATTTGAGATAGGAAAGTTTGACAGATAGTCAGACTTCTAGACGTTCGGTGTATCGTTACATAGGAGCAGACACCCTTTAATTGTAGATTATTCGATACAGATATGACCGAAGTCTAGGAATAAGACGTACGTCACCCCGATTGGGAGGGTAGGTGACAGACAGTGACGTCTTATTCACCCCGGGATCCCTAGAGTTATAGTGGAGTCGAGTCTAGACATGATTTGACTAGAACTGCATGTGTTTATAGATATGGTTTCATAGACTATGAAACCCATGTTTATTGCTTTCAGTTATGATCGCATGTTATATGATTTGATTTTGGTTGCATGTTTATATGAATTGGATTGCATGCTTATTTTGATTTGATTTCATAGATTATGAAATCTATCATATTTGAATATGTGTATGATAGCATGTTTTACGATTTAGATTGTTTCTATACATGCTTACCATGTTTTAAACTGGGATTTATTCTCACCGGAGTTATCCGGCTGTTGTCTTGTTTTGTATGTGTGCATGACAACAGGTGGGACAAAGATCGGGGTCAGAAGATGATGAGAGAAGATGAGTTTAGCGTGGTGATTCCGGACTTGGATATAGATAGGTTTTATTACTAGAACTTTAGTAGTTGAACCTTAGATTAATTGAAAGACTGTTGTATATTATTGTACTTTTATACAGATATGTATATTATGTAGATGCCATTACCTTCCGTACTTATATTTTAAAAGAAAAATTTTTAGACCCTGTTTAACAGAACTGATAATTAAATCCCAACAATGATTAAGAAATTGATTAGCGTCCGGATCCCCACATAAATCATCGAAATATTATACATCTCAAATAAAATATAACTAATTAACATTAATAATATATTATGAGATAACACGACCTTGTATAATAAAAATAAAATGAAATTATCATTCCCGATACTATATCCACAAAGTAGAAAAACAAATTCGAACATAGCTCCCTAGCTAGTGTGTAATACCCTTTAATTTGACCACTAAATAATTCTACCAATTTTTTCTGTCTAAATTTTATTAAATTTGTGGATAAAAACAAGTCAAAACAACTTAGATTAAAAAAAATTCCTACAAGCTACTGGTTCATACTAGGGGCAAGAATCATGTGATTGTATAAGGTCCAATGAAATTTAATCTAATAAAATTCTATTAAAAACTAATTATTATTATTTTTGCCAAAAACTTGTGTGAGACGGTCTCAACGGGTCGTATTTTGTGAGACGGATCTTTTATTTGGGTCATCTATGATGTGAATATCGGTATGGTTTATCCGTCTCACAGATAAAGATTCGTGAGACCGTCTCATAAGAGAACTACTCTTTTTTTTTGTTTAAACTCGAAGTCTTTTATTCTTAATCTTGAAGCTCTGCCATGTTTTGGGCATTTTGGAAATAAAGAGTTATGAATTGCTGAATGGCCAAATTCCAATAATAACAAGTACCCCCACCATTTTGTTAAGGCAAAAATTTGTATGAGTCGGTCTCACGGGTCGTATTTGTGAGATGGATCTCATATTTGGGTTATCCATGAAAAAGTATTACTTTTAATGCTAAGAGTATTACTTTTTATTATGAATATGGGCATGGTTGACCCGGCTCACAGATTAAGATCGTGAGACGGTATCACGTGAAACCCACTCTTTTGTTAATAGGAATTAAATTTGAGGGATTATCTTGAAATGTGATCACGAAATTTGTTTTGCCGTATAAAGCAAAACTTTAGGGTTTCATTAGGTAAATAAAGCAAATAAAATTGAGAGCCCACCATTAAAGCCAACCAATCCCCAACCTTCACATTTATTAATCTGACCATATGATTTCGATTATCTTTTCGGCACTTTCATGATTCGTTGTTTGTAGATTATTGTATTAGTTCGAGAATCATGCGACTCGATGGTTTGTTGGTCACACAAATTTTAACTAATCGGATAAATTTTTTTGTTCGAATAAATTAGTTTTATAATATAAAAATTATATGAAAATGCTATTCTCATTGCAATAGGGAAAATAAACAAACAAAAGAAAGAAGAAGACAAGAGAAAGGCTTTTTACCAGTCGATCTGTCCGTAGATTTGACGAAAAAAACGTGGATGATAATAATAGTATACGAAGGGAACAGTACTCCTCCATACAACCTGTCACGCACAACTTTACAGGTTGTCTTCCCCGCCCACCAATTCCTTATTATTATTATTATTATTACTATTATGTTTTGTATAATTTTCATCATACCACTCCACGCGGGAATTTAATTTAATTTATTTATTGCAGATAAATTTTGTTATATGGGTTTTTAGCTAGTAATCTAATCGATTAAAATTTCCTCCTAATATATATAGAGTTGTTTTCACGCATTATTTCAAAAAACTGCCCATGTGTGTTTTTTAGAAAACTATATCTATATTTATATTATATTATATATAAAGTTTGATGTTCTTAGTGGTCTGACATCGTGACACTAATTAATTTTTACGAAAACAGAATATCAATTTTAGATAAATAATGTTTTTAATATGATTTACTTATATATGCTATTCTAATCTATTTGAAACATTCATATATAACATTCATATATTATCACTATATCAAATTGCTTAATTTTGTTATATTCTTTTTCAGATCATATCAAGTACTGAAGTAAATAATGGACTACGTCGTCATCGAAGAATTATTACTAAAGTTAGTTTCATATGAGACCGTCTCACGGATAATAATCTGTGAGACGGGTCAACCCTACACATATTCATAATAAAAAGTAATACTCTTAGCATAAAGAGTGAGTCTCATGTGAGACCATCTCACGGATCATAATTTGTGAGACGGGTCAACCCTACCCATATTCACAATAAAAAGTAATAATCTTACGACAGCTTATCGATGCTCGTTAGCGATGCCTCGTTAAGGTACAGGTCCTAGCCTTAGCTCCTTAGAAAGGACTCCTGATCTTATTCAGACCACAGGTGATTCCCTTATGCCGAAGCGAAGGCTGGCTCCATAGGTGGGCAACTGATGATATTCTGCTAAACCAAGTGGATCATGAAAGCTTCACCGTACTTTTCAGTTCAGCACGCCACTACTAGTTATTAAACCACTTCAGCTGGCTATTGCTTGTTTAGAGGAGGAAGCAGGCGTTGGTACAGAAGCGTCGTTGGTGCGTAACAGAGCTTTCCTATCGACAATTTTTGGTTTGATGGTTGTACGTGCTAAAAATCCGGTGATCGAATACAACCTAGGAATAAAAACCTACATAACTTACCTTCCAGACCAAGGGGAGAAACGTGGCTGTGAGCTACTTTCTTACCCAAAATAAGCAACTGGATATTTTTTCTTTTGATTGGCGTGTAGTAGCTGTCTTCTTTTGAGATATAAGGGTACATATAGATCCTAGCTGAGGCAGTGATAGCAGCCCAAAAAAATAAAATGAAAGGCGGGATTAACCTTCCCTACCTACTCGCTTACCCGAGAAGAGAATCAGCTATCCCAGAGACGACTTGAAACTAACAACTCTACTTCGGTACATGAGTTACATCTCTTGTTGGCTTCTTTCTGGCGACTAGCTTCTCAAGTGGGTGGTTTCAGCTGGAACAGCTATGTACATTTTAGAACTGAAATGAGGTAAGCTCGATCTTTTTGGGAAAACGGAAGAGATAAATGGAAAGCCCTCGACGTCCACCTCGAGGGATCGATGTGGGAAGGGGACTTTTCGTTGGGCTTCCCTTTTCGGGAGCCTGCGTCCCGGCGTCATTTGGTCTAGTTTAGTGATAGAGGTGGGTCAGCTTGGTTCGCTCAGGCTCTAATGCCGGCGAGTCACTCCCTAGTCCATTAAAGAGTAGACGTTGATAGTTTATGGCCAGATGAATGAACCGCCGGGAGCTCGTATGAGAGTTGGTTTAACTGCCCTACATATCTTCAATCATGCTTTTCACAAGTTCGGTACCTTTACCGTCAGATTGTAGCACGAGCTGCAAGTTAGCTATCTTATGAAATCTAAGAATGAAGTTCCGTAGGTGATCCAAATAAAAGATCCGTCTCACAAATATGATCCGTGAGATCGTCTCACACAAGTTTTTGCCTATCATAAAATGTAATATTTTTTTAATGGGTGACCCAAATAAGAGATGCGTCTCATAAATACGACCAATGATACCGTGTCACACAAGTTTTTGTCTTATTATTAAATGTGTACATGTATTATTATTATTTATTAAAAATGAAAACCCTGTATTCTTCTTTATTTTCTTGACATGTAGTCTTCCCATAATACCCTCAACTCTCTATTTAAAAGTACAGGCGTTCTCGATGCTCTCTTATTATCATCGACACGCAAAAAAAAAAAAGTGCAGAAAAGAGAGAGAGAAGTTGATATTTAAGATGGGTGTATGCAGTTCTTGCGAGGCGACTTCTGTGGTCACTGCTAAATTGATATTGTACGATGGGAGATTACAGGAGTTCCCTCACCCGGTTAAGGTCTCCTACGTCTTGCAGAAGAATCCATCTTGCTTCATTTGTAGTTCTGATGAGATGGATTTCGACGGCGTTGTATCTGCGGTTGGCGACGAGGAGGAGCTGCAGCCGGGTCAGCTATACTTTGCGCTGCCGTTGAGCCGGCTGCAGCGCAGGCTGCAGGCGGATGACATGGCTGCGTTGGCCGTGAAAGCGAGTTCTGCCCTGACCAAGAGTGGGGATAAATGCGGGCATCGGAGGAATGTGTTGGTGTTTGCCGAGGAGAATGGCGGCGGCGTTAGGTCGAGGAAGGTGTCGGGCATGGGAGATAGCGGATCCAAGAGGCGGAATGTTGGCGGCGGCCGCGCTGCCGGGAGGCGTAGTGGGAAGTTCTCGGCGCAATTGAGCGCGATCCCTGAGTAGGGGTATTTTTAGATTAGTGGTAGGAATATTCATTTTGTAAATATTTAGTGTATGATGAATTGATCCCAAAGTTATAATTACTCGAAGTTACAATCTACGATTTCTCCTGAATTTATTTACAATTTGGTCCTCGTTGAATCTTTTAATTTTAATCCAACCTTAAATACCTATATTGTAGCACATTTAACTTACAACCAGCATTAAAATATAAAGTTAAGTTGGACATTTTTCATTTAATATTTCAATGAATACATATTTGACTTGGGTGTGCTTAATTCATTGCCTTGTTATTTGACCTCGTGGTATACGCTGCTTGTATTGTGACTTTGCGAGACTGACATTTATAAACGCCGGCCCAACTGTA
Source organism: Primulina eburnea (assembly GCF_022965805.1). NCBI lineage: Eukaryota > Viridiplantae > Streptophyta > Magnoliopsida > Lamiales > Gesneriaceae > Primulina > Primulina eburnea. Next base: position 44,668,988 of record NC_133102.1, on the reverse strand, counting down.
AAAATTACTACTTCCCCACATTATATACAATAAATCAACATCATGATAAGTCATCTAGATTATCTTTACAATTAGTTTTTTTTTTATATATGCTTATTCGAGTTAAATATTTCAAATCGCACGACACAAACTCTTCTGAGATGGTTTCACGGCTCAATTTTGTGAGACATAAATTTTATTTGAGTCAAATATAAAAAAATATTACTTTCTATTATAAATATAATCATGATTGACTCGTCAGATGAATAAAGATATGTGAGACCGTCACAATAAACATATACATACATTATATATATATATAATGTAGTTTTGATAAGTGGATAATGCTTTGGAAGATTATTTTTTAGTATTGACTTTGGTTGATTTAAAATTTTAGATTAAAGTTTTTTGAATTTTGGTATTATTTAATGATGTCATGGTTGGGTGTTACCTGTTGGAAGAATTTGGAATCCTACCATAGTGTAATTTAAAAATGGCACGAAAAATATAAAAAAAAAATGGTATTTATTTCCAGTTGTCAATTCTTTCTCATTCAATTTGGGTAGGGAATTAGCATAGGTTGGGTATATGAAGGGCTTTAGAATTACCACACAATGCATGCATATATGTAGGCTAACGTACTACTACCCAATAACTTAAGAACTCCCAAATGTGCTATTCTACTTGTATCATGGTTATGAAATTTCATGGATTCGACCTCAAATTAAATCCAAAAAAGTTCGCAAAAATACATATGAGACTGTTTTACGGTAAATTATATGTGATATAAATATTCGACTCGATTCATTAAAATATTATTTTTTATTACTGTAACTATAGATCGAGTTTACCCCTTTTATAGTATACATATTCAAACAAGTTAAGTTGAAGCTTAAATTAAATTAAAAAACGAAGTGTCCGTTGACTCTTCTTTCACCAAATCTATGCCTAATTAATTATTCACTTCAAAGGGCTAGGCTTCGAGTTATATACAGCAACCTAAAATTATACAAAGTATAAATAATACAACTAAAATAAAATTAAAAAAATAGGCGGCTGAGAATTTTTCCCCTAAAATCTACAAAACGTCAAGGTCCGTGTTGTCACCATCCAGTCACAGTCTTTAAAAAATGGGAAAATAGTTAAATTATTTCCAAGTTAGCATATTTTGGATTTTTTACTCTTTTAACTATGATTTTTTTTTATTTATTTTGAATATGTCTTTTGTGATACGGTCTCATGAATCTTTATCTGTGAGACGGATCAACCCTACCGATATTCACAATAAAAATTAATACTCTTAACATAAAAAGTAATATTTTTTCATGTATGACCCAAATAAGAGAGTCTCACAAAATACAATCCGTGAGATCATCTCACATAAGTTTTTATCTCTGATTTTTTACTTTCAATTCTGTTTTACAGTAGAGGTGATCTTATGCCAAATTTACAGCAACACTCCAGTGAAATCAACTGATCACAATGTCATTTTTTTTGTAGTTTTCACATTTTTTAATTACATGGAGCCAAAATTCATGCCTCAATTATTATCATATTCACTCAAATTCATTTATTATTGTTGAATTATGAAATGATTAAATATAAAATACAAAAGTAAGAGACTGTCGATAAGTTCATGATCCAAAAATTATAATTCAATATGGTAAATTAGGGTATAACACACCGTACACATTAAGAAACAATCAATAAATAGGACTATAGGAGTGATAATGGCAACAATATTTTGTCTCACTTATAGTTTTTTTTTTTTTTTTTTTTTGGTAGGAACTACATATAATTTTATGCGAATATTTTTCAAAATTCTATTTTCAAATGACAAAAACTTGTGTGATACGGTCTTACGGATCATATTTGTGAGACGTATCTCTTATTTGGGTCACCCGTACACAAGTATTACTTTTTATTGTAAATATGAGTATGGTTGACCCGTCTCACGGATTATGATCCGTGAGACTCACTCTTTTAAAATATACTATTTTGGAAAATGTTAAATAATGGGATAATATGTGGTTTTCACTCTTTAAATTATCAGATTAGTGGAATTGGATCTGCGTGTAAATGTGAGCTATACATACCTTAAAATGGGAAAGATAAATGGCGTGAATTATTCTAATTATTTATAATTAATTACCTACACGCGATTTTAAAATAATCAATTATTTTTCAATTTGCTTATGCGAGCGATCACACGCATATGTAATAGTTGGATCTAGGTCAAATTTGTGTCCCAACTTGGGTTTCACTAAGTGGTTGGGTTTTATCTATTGGGTTTCTTAAGACAACGAACAAATCATGCGATCAGGTGGGCCGTAGGTATTTGATAATTTAATTGGCTTCAATCATAATAATTATTCACGAACTCTACTGTTTACCCCAATAAAAAATTAAAATTTTGGGGGAATTTTCAGGCACACGGGTTAGATTGAGACTTAAACTTATTCAAACTTAAAAATAGATCAATAAGAGAAGATTGTCCAAATCTATATATGTAATCCCAATATTTACGTTGTGGCCTCCGACAAGCAAAAGCATGTAGGAGTAGGAATTCTCTGTTCACCTTCGAGAATAAAATAACTGGAAATCTCATGCATAAGATCCACATTAGAACAAACAATAGTAGAGACAGCAGCTGACTAGCAGCTAGGGGGAGGCCCTTCCGGTCTATATAAAATGTATTAGTTAGCAGGGATAAACTCTAATCGACAGATGTGTGACATCTTAACACACCTCTAACATTTATGAATGAACAACTGAAGCGTGAAGATATTAACAGATGACTCAACTATGAGTAGTCCAATACATAACGGTGTGTCTGAACTCTAATACCATGTTAAGATTGTGCCTTGTACTTAACTCAAACTCAAAAAATAGATCAAGGAAAGAGTCCATAAATACAAGTCTAAGGAACATTATATAACCAATATGAGACATTTTAACACATCCAATTGATTGAGATATACATTTCAATTACCCTTTGGCTAGATCCATCTATTTCAATATATTTGTAGTCATAGATTCATGTGCCTTTGAAATGTGGGATCTGGCAAGAGGGAAGTAACAACGGGAAATTGGCTTTCAGTCCCCAGCCGTCGATTTTTTTGTGTGTTCAGTCCCTGGGTACTGTTTTAGTACCACATTTCCACATGAAGTATACCACATTTTGACATGAAGTGTACCACATTTTGTATGACATAGTACCACAATTTTGTGGGTAGAAAATGAACCCAAAGAAATATTTTAATTGGAGATTTTTCACCAACTTCCCCGAATAACTAACCCCAATGGATAATGTCATAATTATAGGTCTCATGGTCCCATTTTTGATCTAATAAAATGAACCCAAAGAAATATTTTAATTGGAAATTTTTCACCAACTTCCCCGAATAACTAACCCCAATGGATAATGTCATAATTATAAGTCTCATGGTCCCATTTTTTGATCTAATAAAAAGGTTGGGACCCACGTGGCTTTTTGTTTCCATGGCACCTCTAATAGGGGACATTTGTAGAAAATAGTCTCCAAATAATGTTGTACCATTTTATAATTTTTCAAAGTTTAGTATCATTTTTTTAAATAATAAATATTTGTATTAGATAATTATAAAAATATATAACATCAGTTATAAATTAAAAATATTAAAATAAAAATACAACGTATATATCAATTTATTTAAATGAATGTAAATTAATATTAATAAAGTGACGGTAAAACTTGTAAATGTGTGTTTGGCGAGATATTTGATTGTGAAATAATAAATATGTGAGAAATGAGATATTTGATTGATGTGGATCAGTGAACCCAAAATATTCTTGCACAGTAACTCACGTCATGTGATGTTTATAACGTCTTCCTGTTTATATTGCGAATATTTTAGATAAACTTCTTAAAGAATTAGAATGTCTCGGGTGTATTAGCTTTGTATCAAAGATGTAGTCATCGGTTCTCCGGAGATTTCACAATTGCCGCAAACAAACATATTAATTAATGACGAGACATACATTTATTATGCTGCTAATACTGTATTTGATCTCCTATTTTTGCTGAAGTCTCGTTGAAGAAGAGTTACGGGACTTGAAACAAAAGAACGCGCGGAGAAAAATGTCTCATTGTCTCCACCACTGTGACTTCCTCAACGAGCAAATTTTCGAAATTTTTATGGGCTAAATAGATGGAGTAGTAGTTATTTCTCAGTATGATTTTTTTTTAATCGAGGTTCATAAAATAAAGAGTAGATGAAAAAATGGTATTTTAGACGTACGGATTTTTATAATAGAATTAGAAAATAATCTCATTACGGAAATATTATCAAGACAAAAACTTGTGTGAGACGATCTCACGAATCGTATTTTATGAGATGGATTCATGCAAAAGTATTACTTGGTAAGAGTATTACTTTTTATTGTGAATATCGGTAAGGGTGACCCGTCTCACACATAAAGATTCGTGAGATCATCTCACAAAAGATTTACTCTATTGTCAATTGTACTATATAAAAATTAAAAAAAATAATGTATATGATACATTATGAAGTACGAAAGGTCACTAAGAACTATGTCGCGTCGGTTCCAAGAATTGAATGCACTGATTTATTTCTTCGCCAACACATCTAGTTGGTGGACGTGGCCCCGTCGTCAAATTTCATCTTATATTTTTTATATTATTTATTACTTGGTATATTATTTATTAATGCATATCACGTGTGACTTCCGATAATTCACGTGCGTGGGACACATTTACCTATCATTCATCAACCAACAAGTCAAACTCATTGCACTAATTTTCCAGCATTTCCCACACAAAAGTCCATTAAACATATTTAAAAAAAACGATACTGAAATCTAAAAAAAATCTATAAGTTTTAGTATTTACAGTAATAATATAGTTTCGAGACATTGATATTTTTTTAAAGTGATTTTTATAAAATTTGAATATAAAAATAATAAAATAAGATATTTTTATAAATGTATTACAGAGCATTCAGGACTCTCCTGAAAATATTTGACACAGTTGGAAGAAAACGAAGATGTTCCTACTCTTATCAATGTTCACTTCTCTAATGCTCATCTCCCAGGCTTCAACCCAAGCTCAGCCGCCGCCTTCTCCTCCGGCGGCAGCGCCCCCAGCTCCGTCGGTGGCTCTACCCAACTCGACCCAAGAATATCTTGAAGCCCACAACCAAGCTAGGGCCGAAGTAGGTGTCGGCCCCTTCGTGTGGAGCGAACCACTAGCGAAATCCGCCAGCCTTACGGTGAGGCTCCAGAGGGATAAACAGAACTGCACCTTCGCTAACTTGAGCAACAGCAGGTACGGCGGCAACCAGCTGTGGGCCGGTGGCTTCACCGTCACGCCGCGCATCGCGGTGGAGACGTGGGTGGCGGAGAAGAAGTTCTACACTTACGCTAACAATTCTTGCGCGCCGGAACACCGCTGTGGGGTTTACACACAGGTGGTGTGGAAGAACTCGCAAGAACTGGGGTGTGCTGAGGCTGTTTGTCCCAAAGAGCGTTCTAGTTTAACCATTTGTTTCTATAATCCCCCTGGAAATGTAATTGGAGAGAAACCGTACTAGTATCAAGTACTATGAATGTTATGGAGCAAACGATGTTTTTTGGAGTTGTTAAATCATCACTTTTGCTATATATTTTGTCTATGATTTTGGTACTTAGTGGTTTCCGTTTCTGATTTTCTTGTTTAGAGCTCGATTTCTTGAAGACATTAGCTTTATTGCATGCGCTTTCGAGATGTTAGATTTTTCTTGAATAGTTGTATACCTGGAACTGAGATTGGATCTATATACAGTACAAACCAGACGATTCAACTGAAGCGTGTAACAAGAATAAAGAATGAACCCGGGCCAATTTTCACTTCACCAGCTCTTTCAATATTAGATACCTGAAAGAAAAATTATGTGGAACCCATTCGATGTTTTTGCGCGAAGATTGAACAGGTTTGGATCTTCTCTTAATGGTTTTCATTAGAGACTCAGGCAAAGATTGTTGGATCATCTGTACTATGTCACCAGTACAGAGACCTGATTCCTTGGCGAAGTACTCCACTATCTTCGGCAGGACGATCCTTTTATCCTTCCGAATACCAAATGTAGCTCGAATGTACTCTTCTTTTGCAGCTTCCAGTTGATGGTATACTCTCTTTGGCGTGTATATACGAACCTAATAGCATACAAATACAAGACTGTTAGATCAAGAAATGTTGAACATGATAAGGTTTAAGAATAAGGGCGTGAATTATCGATTACTGCTGGATCAGAGTGGCTCCCGGTTGAGAGAGCAAAGTGCAGAAGTGGCTCCGATCCTGCAATTGCATATGCTTGCCGTGCGTCGCTTGATTTAAATTTTGTTCTTGATGAAAACAGTAACCTAAGCCACTGAATGAAGAGCACATTTCATCAGCATAAACGAATGTTCTACATTTAACTCATACAGAAAGAATGACGTAAACATGTGTCAAGATTAAATCCAGGTAATGTACCTGTCCAGAATGCGACATTCGGCATCCCAGGATAGAATTCTGCATAACATCTGCGCTCACTATTTGACCTCCAACATCGTAGGCAGCCTATGTAAGAAGTACAACTGTGAGATCGATTTATTCCAGCCGAGCCTTTTATGGAAGACTGAATGATTGATTTCTTATTTTATTACCTTCATCAGTAGAAACATCCGCTTCATATTGTTTTCCGGGATGCCATATGCCAGAAACGCCTGTAAACATAAAAATACCATATGCATAACTTGAAATGTTTACGAGATTTGTCACGTTGTAACAATATTACTGGCTCAAGTTTATACATGCATCACCAAAGCATTGTGTACATTGATCCAGAACGCCAGCTTCTCCTCATGGGTCAACTTTCCGGGATCTATCTCTTCCAATCGAGAAATAAGTGACCTGCGATATAAATTCAACTATCATATCAGGCTTGATCAAGGAGAAATATGTCTACCGAAAAACCTTTATACAATCCAAGTATCCTCACCTAAAGTCCCGTAATAAGTATTCGATATAGTTCAATTTCTCTCGACTTCTGTATATACAATTTACTTCAACCATTGTGCTGTAAGGTCCACTAAAATCTTTCAGCCCTTCTGTATGAAACGGGTTATCCAGCCGAACATCAAAGGAAAATTCGTTTCTAAATCCATGACTCCACAAGTCAGGCTGAAATTTTGGAGAAAATGCACCCACAGATGACAAAGATGAAGTGGGCGACGAGTAGCTGTGGTGAACCAATGGAGGATCAGCAAGCTTGTAATAAATGTTGCACATGCACCTGACCATTTCTTCCGAAAGCTTGTTCGGTGTCTCTGGTAAATGATCCGAAATACGGGTTCCAAGATGCTCTGCCAAACTAATTACATTCGAAGACGTATTCTGAGAATACTGTAAAAAGTTCAAAACATTGCAAGTCATTACAAAAATTTAATGATCAGAATCCTATACCGTAAGTACTAATTTTCATGAACCAAGCCTAAATAAAAATATGAATACCTCCATCATGGACAATGGCTGAGAATAACATGTATTAAAAGAAGTTTTGCTCGACGGTGCTGTACGTTGAGAGAGTGAAGAGTGGGAGCGTTGAACTAACGACTCAACAAGATTATCTTCATCGACTTCCTTGGATAATGAATGAGTATTAATTTCAGGTGCAAATTTATCTTTTGCTGACGAAGTATCAGTTCCTGAAAAATCTAGTCGCCTCCTTCTCGAGGCCGGTTGCTGTGATTTTACTCCAAATTTCTTGGACGGGATTAAGGAAGTGAATTGAGGATCAAATGCATTTCGATACAGTGACAGAAGATGATGCTCTAAGTGCTCGACTTCTAGCTCCAATACTGCAATTTCTTTAATGAGCTCTGCAGCTGGCTAGAATTCGGTAGCAAATCTTTCTTTGTTACACTTCAAATACTGATGATTTTAAAACTTGCAAGAGCGAAATCGATTAAATACTATACCTGAGGAATAGCGGTTTCATTTATATAGTGGGACGAAGCCTTGTAACCAAGTGCCTTTTCCATGGCACAGCGAACAGATACTTGATCCTGCAATCTTTTTTCGAGCTGCCTGTATCTGCATTGAAAATAAAAATTTACAAATTCTCGAAGGATTTAACAGATGTACCAACTAATCAGCAAGCAGAAAATGTTTTTTTTTTGCATACCTCTCGGCTCAAAGAATCTTGGATTTCAGATTTACATAAATTATTTGTATTGCTGCTGAAAGAGCCATTTAAATGTCCTGTATCCTGAATCCAGTAATAAAAGTTTGTTTGAGATAACTGCGAGTTATATCTACTAAATAATTGATAACAAATGATTATGTAGGATCTGGAAAATACTTTTGCCAGAAAAGGAAAAAACAAAAGTGGAATATAGATGATTCGCTATTTTGGGAGAACCTGAATCCAGAAAGAATTGAGAAAGGACTGATAATCTGAATTGGAAAAGTTTCTATTGAAATACGTTTGCTATAAGCATAACTTACCAGCTTCTGCTGATGAGGTTGTTCCAAGTTATCTTCCTCAGGTTCTCTGCTGTGGGGGAAGCTGCCATTACAGTACAGTGACAGGAAACAGAGTTTTAACTCAACATATAAATATCACACTGCAAAAATGAATGCGGAAATAAGAACATAACCCGAAAAGCCTCAAAACATAGACACAGGAATCAAGATTTTACATAGCTCCCACCGACTCGATTATCCACTCGAAAAAATTGACAGATTCTTAAAAGATCTCCAAAAACAACAGATAAAAACTAATTGAAGACCAAATATATGGCTCACAAAGCTAAGCTTAACACAAACCCATTATATAAAACCGCGTAGTACAGTAAAATAACCGAGTAAAAAGGTACCTCTTGGAACGCCTGTGTCTAACCAGCGCAGGCAACTTGCTGCTGCGAAACCCTTCGAAACCCATTAAAACGAGAAGCTAAACGAACAAGGAAGAAGTGGCAAATGAACTCACAAGCTCTATTGGAAAGAAAAGATTAGCAAGGAATTGAACCCACAAGCTCTATTTGAAAGAAAATGATCAGCAAGGAAAGACTTTTAGGGTAGAAAATGGTCCCAAAAAAACGCAGCTTGGAGTCAAAGCCCGCAATTGTCTTGTTCTACATTTGTCCATCTTTCAGCACTAAACCAGGCAATGACTTCCTAAATGCAAAGTCTGAACACCACAGAGGGTCATGTGCGCAAACAAAAATGGCTGAGAAAAGGGAGCCCTTTTGACCATTAGACGCCTTCTTTGTTAAAGAAAAGCAGCTCCCATTACCATTTTCTGTACTCTTTTGCTGTGAAAACAAGGCTTTTTTTGCAATGGACGGACTTTCCGTCTTGCGTAGAGAGAAGGAATCAGATTTTGTTGCTTTTGTCGAAGAAATTTCACTGGCGGTAGTAGTGCTCAGAAAGTTGACTATTTTGGAGCAAGAATCATAGAAAGCTTGGATGATAAGCTTTATTTATATATGTCCAAAACTTGTATGATATGGTTTTGTGAGACTGATATCTTATTTGAGTTATCTATGAAAAAATATTATTTTTTATGCTAAGAGTATTACTTTTATTGTGAATATGAGTAGATTTGACCCGTCTCATAGATTAAGATCCGTGAGACGGTCTCACATAAGACTCACTCTTTATATATTTACAAATAAAGCAAAATTGAGATTAATATAAAGTAAAATTGAGATTTTGTGGAGAATTGAGATTTTTGTGGAGATAAAACAAGAAAGATAATATATATATATATATATATATATATATATATATATATATATATATATATATATATATATATATATATATATATATATATCAATCAATCACTTAAATAATAAAAACTTATACTTGTTTAGGTGAGTTGTGATGTCTTTGGTACCACAAATCTAAACTTTCTGATATACATCACTCACTTCTCTTTAACAAAAATTTGTCATATTTTTAAAATCCCTATGATATGATTTTCTGCCATTTTGGAATTTTTATTTGATGTATGTAATAATTGATTATATTTTACAATTAATACTTCATTATTCGATCCTAACATAAAAACAAAAGCAAGTCTATTTAAATATAATATACACGAAAGCAAACCTACTCAAAAGAAGTTAAAAATTATGAGGTCAACAAAAAGCGAAAAGGTAGATGTAAAAGTATTGAAAATTCAAGGGCTAACTGATTTTTTTTTCTTAATAAACATAAATACTTTTTAAAGAAATGCACCATAGAACATACGAGTCAAGACTCAAGACGTATGTTTTTTAAACCCTAATAATAGCATTTTCATTTACTAAAATAACGGCTGAATTCTTTAGATATCTCCATGCAAATGGATCCATATTTAACAAATTATAAGAAAAAAATTGAATATTTATCGAGGGATGGAACTCATGCCCATTTACAAGTTGGATGAATTAAAGATATATACTAGAGGGACTTAATTGATAATAATAATAATAATAATAATAATAATAATAAAGGATAAACAAAGGGTGTTACCTCAAAAGGGAAGAAAGTTAATTAGCTCTAAAAAGGGAACATTGGATGCTTTGAAAGGAAACGAAATTTTGTGGGTTTCCCTTTGTCTAAACCTTTACTTGAAAATTAAGAAAACTGTGAGATACCCACGTTGTCTTTGCTACAACAGTGAGTCTCGTTTGTCAAAGAATCAGTGAATAAATAATGTGTACGTGGGTTGACCTTTTCGAAGATCAATACAAAAGAAAAGGATGATTGCGGTGTTAGTTCTCCTAGAGCAATTTGTATACGTTAAAAAAATGGTTTTATGCTTATATTAAGTGTGTATTTAATGGGTAGCGGTCGGTATATTCTCGGTAAAAAAGAAAAGAAACCAGTTTTATTTCGAGATCTGGAGTTCAAATTTTGTGAATATAAATTAAGCAGTTGAAAAACTTTTTTGTAGTGGGTCAAGCTCAGTCGACTCAATTCTGGATTTTTTTCTGGATTAGGCAATACAGTTTATCTATATACGGCCCATATATGTGCTTGGTCTGCTCCTCTGCCTGATTTTGTGAAGATTAATGTTGATGCAACTATCACACATGGAGCACGTCACTCGGGGGTTGGGGTTGGGGTTGGGGTTGGGGTTGGGATCCGACGTAGTGAAGGTGTGTGATACCCCTAAGAGCATTATTCGATATATTCAATGGATAATACCAAATCAAGGTCAATCTGTATGATTAATTCTTCAGAAGCAGGACATGTGGATGCCCGTGACATCTTCTCCTTGGACTACCAGAAGCCCGTGCTCTCATACAAATTTCCGGGAGGCATCCTACCCGGGTTATCTCGAAAATAACACTGCACTCGAGTGTATCAGTATGAGACACTTTATTCTTGACAATCATTACTATCAGAACCACATGGATTGACGTGTCAGAACAAGTTGCCAGAAGTTGAGTATGAGCAGTCATATTACCCCAAGTAGTAAGTGGGCATAGAAAACACGATAATCATGAGATTTACTCATATAAATATCAGATATGTATGTCATTTGAAGGATTATGGACTTTTGAGCATTCGCATATATTGACTCACATATACAGTTTTTCTTCTTCATCCTTGACCTGCTGATTTAAGCATTGAAGTGGTCACGCCGGACACCTCTTCGGCGTCCATTCACGAGTTCATCTTCTTGTTTGCAAGACACGGTCACAGTCAGGGGTGAGCAAGATTTCGGCTAAACCGAATTAATCGACTGAACCGAGCCAATTTCTGAAATTTGGTTCGGTTATTTCGGAAATTCAGTTTTCAAATTAAAAAAATTCGGTTATATCGGTTAATTCGGTTCAGTTACGATTTTCAAAATGTTGTAATCGGTTAAAACTTATACATTTGTGATGTGTGTGATTTTATGTTTTTATGCATTTGTGTAAAGTATAGTGTTAAAAAAAATTACATATATAATTAAAGTTAAATCACAATTTTTTTAAACTAATCGATTAATTCGGTTATCGACCGAATTAACCGATTTTAATTCGGTTCAGTTTGTATCGGTTATGAAAATTAATTCGGTTGGTTCGGTTATGAATATTTCGGTTCGGTTATTGCTAATTCGGTTCGGTCGGCAACCGAATTAATCGAATGCTCACCTCTAGTCACAGTTATATTGTACAAAGATATATATATCTCTGTCATAAGATATATTCATTGTTCATTTTCTAAAACAAAACTTTCATCCGCTCTGGTGGATTGACCCGACTTCGCTTACCCAATTCAGCCGGATCACAATAGTGTGGTATTGTTTTTTTTTTTTTTTTAAATCATCCTACCGCGCTGTTTTGGAATATATTCACACTGATCGACTTTTGAAATGTATAGCACTCAAAAATCATATTTTTATCTCAAGTACTTCAAAAAGACATACTTTCATCAATGTAACATATGTATATATACAAGACATGGCTTCAAAGCTCTAAACCCATTTGAAATTATAAGTTGGAATGGTCTGAAGAATATGACACTTCCCGACTCCCGGTGCCTTCAAATCAAATGATTACCGAGTTGAACTAGCAACTGCTGCTACTCATCGGCAAAGTCAATGTATCCATCAATACTTTTGTCTCCGATCCTTCGTCGAACATAAAGATGCACACTCCCACATTTGATATATATATTCATTTGATACTTTACCTAAATCACCTTAACCGGACCTTTTCCTTGTTTAGCCGAAATGCAATGGTGTACAAAATTGCATAGTTTTGCTTTTGTGAGATTTTTGTAAAGATCACTCCACTTAAACTTCCATTGATATATTTTTAGATATAGTAAAATCGAGGAAAATAACCTGCATATCAAATCCCACAATAATTTTACATATTTATGCATGGTTGCTTCATCGTAGCCACAATGTAAGCCATTATGGCCATCATTTTGCATTTCAAACTTGACTGTTTATATGAGATTCTTGCAACCCCTTTACTGATATGTGTGCTAGAATTAATCAATTGGATGCTAGGTTGCTTGGATTCACAACATAGATTAGATTACCACAGCAAACACCAGTTTTTTAAAAACCTTCTTTAAATTGTTAAACTAAATATGAATTTTATTGTTGGAATTCAGGCATGCAAAATCTATTAAAAACTATACATTTACTATTATAATTCAATATCAGTACATATGTTCTTAGAAGCACCTGATCACAAAATGAAAATACTAAGAAATGCGGCCAAATATATAGTACTTACTCCGAGTTGCCTATTATTAAATTAATTAACAATATCCCCCAAGTTCTCTAACCGAAACTGCCTCTTCTCCGGCAAGTTCCCGGTGTGACGTAGTCCCAGTGTGAGTGAAACGACATCACCCACACTTGTCCCTAGCCTTGTAAGCGTTGATCCAATGCCACCATTTAAGGGATGATTAATAGTGCCATAATCATCAGCGCTGCACACATAGCTGGCATGGTGGCATGTGCGTGCAGAAATGTTAACTGCCGGTAATGATATCTCTGCCAAAGATATGGAGGCGAGGTTAGTGGCTGAAGGGAGGGGAGGAGTCATCCCTGCAGCGGAGGAGGAGGAGTCTGCATGCGGTGTTGGATTTTTTAAAATGTCGTTGCAGATTGGGGTATTGCTGCTTTGGTCTTGTTCCTGCTCTTCTGACTCCTCTTTGGATTCTTTCTGGTACATTTCTTCAACCATGGGTTTCCATAATCGAACTCTAGCATTAATGAACCAATTCGAAACCTGGGAAAAAACATATGATGAAACTAAACCCAGTAAACTTATAACACAAGGTTATCTCGTTTATAGATTTTAATGATGCTCATGATCACTAAAAGATGTAAAAAAAAATGACTATTATGTTTTAAAAAAGAGGAAATTGCATTTTTTGTCTATAATTTTATTTTTTTACGATTTTAATATTTTATATTAGCAAATTTCAGTTTAAGTCATGGATCTTTAGATTTTTAATAATTATAATATTTTTTATTCATTGAAAATGTTGATGAGACACCACATAAGTCAACGCTATATTGATGTCATATCAACGTTATGTCAGAAAAATTACTAAAAGCGTCAAAAAAATGTAGCGGATTAAAACTGACAAAATAGATATCCAAAATTACAAAGAGACAAACACACACTACCAGAAAAACAAATTACACTTTAAAAAATTGTCGAGACTTTTCAATCTCTTGTTTAGAGCAATGTAGGGAATAATTATTATTTTTATCTGCATATATTGACTAAAATATTTTTAGTCTATATTCCAATAATAACTTTAATTTCTTAAAAAAATTCACTTTACCTTTAATTTTACGGCTGAATAAAAACAGAAACTATAAATTTTGAAACTTTTGGTTTTTGATATACGAATAGAGGAAATGTTTTAGACAAAAAAAAAGATTTAGGATAAAAAAAATTGTTAAAAAAGTTTTATGGTTTTCTTTAAATTCCTCAACTTTTATGTTCAATCGGACGTCGTATTAATGCAATATATGACGATTCAGCGTCATAAGACTTTTAACTAGCGACATAAAATTAATTCAAGGACGAATTTTATGATATTTCAAATTGTTTGACTAAAATGATTATATACGAGGATGAACGTTAAAATTTCAATCCAACAATGAATATTATAAAACTCTCTGTTTATATAATCGTGTTTCATTGCTTACGAGTCCGTATATTTAGACAGAAATTAAATAGCGATTAATTTATATCTATTTACTATTTAACTCGTGAAAAAGAGCAAGAAATGTCGAGAAAAAAAAAAAGTTTACCTGGTTTCGAGAGAGACCAGTTTGTCGAGCCAACAGATGCTTATCTGCATCGCTTGGGTACCTGTACAAATATTCAGACCTTAAGAGACAAAAACTGCTAGGAAAATGACATTATTATACATAAAGATCACTACGTGTCTAAATTCTACAAATCTAGACCATATCTTTACCAATATATGTGTATATATTAATATATATACTTCATGATTTTCAAGCCTTTTCACCTTTCTTTTCTCAAGAAAACAGTAACTTTAGTTCAGTGCATGGGCGTGACAATCTAAGATAGATCACAGAGTAGTACGTATAGCAGCATATGCTGCAGCAGATGCACAGAAGTAAAATGGTACAGCTGCATGCATGCCTGTTCTCTCTTTTTTATTTTATTAATGAAATAATTATAAGCTGGTAACTTTATATATATATATATATATATAAAGTTACATCATCACTATTTTTCACATAACATAAAGTGGTGTAAATTGGATTAGTTAATCCTAACTAAAAAAATATAAGATCACACATATATATAATATTTTTCTGAAAATTCGATCTTATGATAAAAAACATTACCTTCACTTCAAATCTAATGGTTCCCATAAACAGATATTTTATTTGGTCCTACACAAATAGGGTTGTAGTCTATCATAGAACATTTGAAAGGGTCAACATTCATCCATGGTCAATAATGCATGAGAAATTCTGGAAAACATTTATTAAGAATAAATATTTTTGTAGGAAGCTAGAACTACTCTATTTATTATGTTAGATTAGATTAGTATTTGCGTCGTAATTTGTTATGCTAGGTAAACTGTACTTTTACAGGGCTATATCAAAAACATTAATCACATGTGAGTGATGTTAGAAAAATGAGTTTTGTACTCATTTAGAATCGATAAAATAATTCGAACGAGCTACGTAGCGAACGGAAATATTTCTCGATTACCAATAAGGGTGAATGAGAAATTAATTGAGTTCAAATTTTATCGAATGAAAAGATTGAATCGAAAGGATTATATATATACATATATATTATTATAATATATAATATATTATTATATTATAATATATTATTATATTGTAATATTATATAATATATATATATATATATATATAATTTATTTTATAAAAATAAAAAATTGGAATCACACGGCCATATTTGGCCGTGTGATTCAGTGAATGTGGCGCCTCTTTCAAGAGGCGCCTATTTGGTCTTGGCCGAATGGCCAAGATTGGTTTTGATTCAATGATATGAAGTGGTGCATCACTTAATGGAGGCTTTTCATTTTCTATAAATAGCACATCTCTTATTTGCATTCATTGCTCATTTTCTCTTCTTCTCCTTCTCTCTCAAGTTTAATTCTTTATGCGAATTTTAAGCACTAGCGCTTAAAGTTCAAACTTTCAAGATATAAAATCTTGAGTTTGAATTTTCTAAGCTTATACGCTTAATTCGAACTTTGGGATTAAATTTGAGAGTTGTCTTCTAGTTTTGAGTTTTTTAAGCATTTGCGCTTAAATCCAAGTTTTGCAAGATATAAACTCTTGGAATTGGATTTTTAAGTTTAACGCTTAGAATTCGGAATTAGAAAGTTTGCATACCATCTTGATAGCGTTCTAAACATCTCAAGTTCGTGTGGCTTTGAAATTTGTAGTGCTACTATTTTAAAGCCGTAGTCGTTGTATCTTGGGAAACGAATTGCCAACAACCGTAAGCATCGGGGCGGGGCAATATCGTTTTAAGGAAAAAGAGTCAAACTCTTGCCTCGACTATTTTTCTACTAGCCATTTGGTTCACCCATTTCTATCCCGAGATTTCCCAAATCAAAAGAATATCATACCAACAATCTTAAAACGATATTTGAACTAAAATGGCCTCAACAAGTACAACGACTCCTCCAACTGTCCATCATGGAGAAAAACCTGAAAAGTTCCATGGTGTTGATTTCAAGCGGTGGCAACAAAAAATGCTCTTCTACTTGACCACCTTAGCTTTGGCGAAATTCCTCAAAGAAGATCCACCTACTGTTGATGAAGGAGAACAAGATACTCAAAAGAGGGCAGCCGTTGATGCATGGAATCATAGCGACTTCCTATGCAAAAACTATATTTTGAATGGACTAGACAATGCACTATACAACGTGTATTGTCAAGTGAAAACATCAAAAGAATTGTGGGAGTCACTTGACAAGAAGTATAGATCCGAGGATGCCGGCTTGAAGAAATTCATTGTCGGACGATTCTTGGATTTCAAGATGATTGATTCCAAATCAATTATGGCCCAAGTGCAAGAGTTACAAGTAATTCTGCAAGAAATTCATTCGGAAGGAATGACTCTTAGTGATTCATTCCAAGTGGCGGCCATGATTGAAAAGTTGCCTCCTATGTGGAAAGATTTTAAGAATTATCTCAAGCATAAACGCAAAGAGATGAATCTTGAAGACTTGATTGTGCGCCTAAGAATTGAGGAGGACAACAGGGCATCCGAAAGGAAGGCCGGAAAGAGCAACTTTGAGGCGAGAGCAAATTTGGTGGAACAAAATGCTAGCAAGAAAAGAAAGCACCAAGGAAATGGTCCAAAGAAAGGAAAGACCAAAAAGTTTAAAGGCAATTGTTACAATTGTGGCAAGCCTAACCATTTGGCACGAGATTGCCGAGGTAATCAAAAGAAGTCAAGGGACCAAGTGAACATCACCGAAGATGAGAAATTGTCAAATGACATGACGGATCTCATGCTTTCTGCTGTTGTGTTTGAATCCAATCTAGTGGACAATCCAAAAGAATGGTTCATTGATACAGGAGCAACAAGGCATGTTTGTGCCGAAAAGGAGATGTTCTCTACCTATACCCCGATTAGTGGACGACAACTCTTCATGGGTAACTCTACTACGTCAAAAATCGTGGGACTTGGAAAAGTGGTGCTCAAGATGACATCCGGCAAAGAACTAACTCTTATTGATGTGCTACATGTTCCGGATATTCGAAAGAATCTTGTGTCGGGATCAGCACTTGTCAAGGCTGGATTTAGACTAGTGTTTCATTCTAGCAAATTTGTACTATCTAAGAATGATATGTTTGTAGGAAAAGGCTATCTAGAAAAGAGCCTTTTCAAACTGAATGCGATGAATGTACTTCGTACCATTGAAAGCAATAAAAGTACCAATTTAATTTACTTGGTTGAGTCGTGTGATTTATGGCATGATCGTTTGGGTCATGTAAGTTATAATTCACTACGTAAGCTAGTAAATTTAAATTTATTGCCTTCAATTGACATAAACAAAAAACACAAATGTGAGATTTGTGTTGAGGCAAAATTTAAAAAGGCCTCGTTTCCATCCGTGGAAAGAAATACAACTCCTCTAGAGTTAATTCACACTGATTTATGTGATTTGAAGTTTGTGCAAACTAGAGGAGGAAAAAAGTATTTCATTACTTTCATTGATGATTGCACAAGGTATTGTTATGTCTATTTGCTACATAGCAAAGATGAGGCTCTCGAAGTGTTTAAACACTATAAGAATGAGGTTGAAAACCAATTGACTAAACGAATAAAAATTATTCGTAGTGATAGAGGTGGAGAATATGGAGCACCATTTGACGAATTTTGTTGCGAAAGTGGCATTATTCATCAAACTACTGCACCATATTCACCACAATCAAATGGTGTTGCTGAAAGGAAAAATCGCACTCTTAAAGAAATGATGAACGCAATGTTATTGAGTTCAGGATTACCCCAAAACTTGTGGGGGGAAGCAATCCTTTCAGCCAACTACATTCTTAATAAAATACCACACAAAGTTAAGGACGAAACTCCTTATGAATTATGGAAAGGCCACAAGCCTTCCTACAAATATTTAAAAGTGTGGGGGTGTTTGGCAAAAGTTGAAGTGCCAAAACCAAAACAAGTAAAAATTGGACCAAAGACAGTAGATTGCATATTTATTGGATACGCAAATAATAGTAGTGCATATCGATTTTTGGTACATAAATCTGAAATAAGCGATGTGCATGAAGGAACAATTATTGAATCAAGGAATGCTGTCTTCTTTGAAACAACATTTCCTTGTAAAGAAAATAAGGAAATAAGTTCTCGAAAAAGGACTTATGAAACTACGAGCGGTGGAGTTCAAGAAGAACAACAAGAACCACGACGTAGTAAGAGGGCTAAAACAGCAAAGACCTTTGGCCCTGATTTTCTAACTTATATGTTGGAAAATGAACCAAGGACAGTTAGTGAAGCACTATCAAGTCCTGAAGCCCCCTTTTGGAAGGAGGCAATGAACAGTGAGATAGAATCTATCTTGCAAAATCATACATGGGAATTGGTTGACCTTCCTCCGGGAAATAAACCATTAGGATGCAAGTGGATTCTTAAAAGAAAATACAAGACCGATGGATCTATTGAAAAATATAAGGCTAGATTAGTAGCCAAAGGATATAGACAAATGGAAGGTCTTGATTATTTTGATACATACTCGCCAGTGACGAGAATAACATCTATTCGTGTATTGATAGCAATTGCGGCATTACATAATCTAGAAATACATCAAATGGATGTGAAAACGGCATTCCTCAATGGGGAACTTGAGGAAGAAATATATATGGAACAACCCGAAGGGTATATAGTTCTTGGACAAGAGAAAAAAGTGTGTAGACTCGTTAAGTCATTATATGGGCTTAAACAAGCGCCAAAACAATGGCATGAAAAATTTGACAAAACTATGTTGTCAAATGGCTTCAAAATTAACGAGTGTGATAAATGTATTTACATCAAAGGCACACCTGAAGCATATGTGATGGTATGCTTGTACGTCGATGATATGTTAATTGTGGGAAGCAATATCAATATCATCAAGAATACTAAGAAGATGTTAACAAAAAAAAAAACTTCGATATGAAAGATATGGGAGAAGTAGATGTCATTTTGGGAATAAAAGTCACCAAAACATCGGAAGGACGTGTTTTGTCGCAATCTCACTATATTGAGAAAATATTGGAAAAATATAATGCGAATGATATGTCCTTGAACAAAACACCTGTAGATCCAAGTTTGCATCTTTCCAAAAATAAAGGTGAACCCATATCTCAATTAGAGTATTCGAAGATCATAGGCAGTCTGATGTATCTCATGAACTGCACTCGTCCAGATATTGCTTATGCTGTAAACAAACTCAGCAGATTTACAAGTAATCCTAGCAATGATCATTGGAAGGCATTAATAAGGGTACTTAAATATTTAAGATACACCTTAAACTATGGATTACAATATACGAGATATCCCGCGGTCCTAGAAGGTTATAGTGACGCAAATTGGATATCTGACACAAATGATTCAAAATCCACAAGTGGTTACGTATTTACCATTGGTGGTGGGGCTATATCATGGAAGTCTTCTAAGCAAACATGCATTGCTCGATCCACAATGGAATCAGAATTTATAGCTTTAGACAAAGCTGGAGAAGAAGCCGAGTGGCTTCGAAATTTCTTAGAAGAAATCCCTTGTTGGAATAAGCCAGTGTCCTCAATAATAATCCATTGTGATAGTCAATCAGCAATTGGAAGGGCACAAAACACTATATATAATGGTAAGTCTAGACACATCCGTCGTAGACATAATACCATACGACAATTGATCTCTAATGGCATTATCTCCATTGATTATGTAAAATCAAAAGAGAATCTAGCGGATCCACTTACAAAAGGTATACCGAGAGATCAAATGAATTGTCTATCAAGAGGAATGGGATTAAAACCCCAAAATTAAATCTTGTAGTGGATACCCAACCTAGTTGACTGGAGATCCCAAGATCTAGGTTCAAAAGGGACAACTAAATTACAAGATTGGTAGAAACACCTTGGAGAAAACTCCTACCTATTCCTATGATAAGTGGTGTTACCCACAAAGGGGTATGAGGCTAGGTTTTACCTTTAATGATTCCTAAGATATACTAATACGTATGTTGGAGTATAGTGGGATACTCTCCTAGGAGATCACCGGCGTAAGTGCGAAGTGTGGCCGCTTCAAATATGGAAAGCACTCGCGTAACCAAGCGGTGTCAATGGCCGAAATGGACCCAACAGTGAGAACATAATGAAATGTTAGAAATGTTATTGTGTGAATATAATTGTCTTGGTTTACACAAAACGGCGAATAGTTCAAGGCATCACGTCCACTAATTGCCAAGTAAATCCGATTATATCTTACTAAGGAAGGTTCAAAGCCAAAAGCTACCTATCCTAATGCAATAATATTTTGCTAGAACGCTATTTGTCGAGTCAGCATAGTCACATGCATTAATTTTCATTCATGTGGGGGATTGTTAGAAAAATGAGTTTTGTACTCATTTAGAATCGATAAAATAATTCGAACGAGCTACGTAGCGAACGGAAATATTTCTCGATTACCAATAAGGGTGAATGAGAAATTAATTGAGTTCAAATTTTATCGAATGAAAAGATTGAATCGAAAGGATTATATATATACATATATATTATTATAATATATAATATATTATTATATTATAATATATTATTATATTGTAATATTATATAATATATATATATATATATATATATAATTTATTTTATAAAAATAAAAAATTGGAATCACACGGCCATATTTGGCCGTGTGATTCAGTGAATGTGGCGCCTCTTTCAAGAGGCGCCTATTTGGTCTTGGCCGAATGGCCAAGATTGGTTTTGATTCAATGATATGAAGTGGTGCATCACTTAATGGAGGCAATGAACAGTGAGATAGAATCTATCTTGCAAAATCATACATGGGAATTGGTTGACCTTCCTCCGGGAAATAAACCATTAGGATGCAAGTGGATTCTTAAAAGAAAATACAAGACCGATGGATCTATTGAAAAATATAAGGCTAGATTAGTAGCCAAAGGATATAGACAAATGGAAGGTCTTGATTATTTTGATACATACTCGCCAGTGACGAGAATAACATCTATTCGTGTATTGATAGCAATTGCGGCATTACATAATCTAGAAATACATCAAATGGATGTGAAAACGGCATTCCTCAATGGGGAACTTGAGGAAGAAATATATATGGAACAACCCGAAGGGTATATAGTTCTTGGACAAGAGAAAAAAGTGTGTAGACTCGTTAAGTCATTATATGGGCTTAAACAAGCGCCAAAACAATGGCATGAAAAATTTGACAAAACTATGTTGTCAAATGGCTTCAAAATTAACGAGTGTGATAAATGTATTTACATCAAAGGCACACCTGAAGCATATGTGATGGTATGCTTGTACGTCGATGATATGTTAATTGTGGGAAGCAATATCAATATCATCAAGAATACTAAGAAGATGTTAACAAAAAACTTCGATATGAAAGATATGGGAGAAGTAGATGTTATTTTGGGAATAAAAGTCACCAAAACATCGGAAGGACGTGTTTTGTCGCAATCTCACTATATTGAGAAAATATTGGAAAAATATAATGCGAATGATATGTCCTTGATCAAAACACCTGTAGATCCAAGTTTGCATCTTTCCAAAAATAAAGGTGAACCCATATCTCAATTAGAGTATTCGAAGATCATAGGCAGTCTGATGTATCTCATGAACTGCACTCGTCCAGATATTGCTTATGCTGTAAACAAACTCAGCAGATTTACAAGTAATCCTAGCAATGATCATTGGAAGGCATTAATAAGGGTACTTAAATATTTAAGATACACCTTAAACTATGGATTACAATATACGAGATATCCCGCGGTCCTAGAAGGTTATAGTGACGCAAATTGGATATCTGACACAAATGATTCAAAATCCACAAGTGGTTACGTATTTACCATTGGTGGTGGGGCTATATCATGGAAGTCTTCTAAGCAAACATGCATTGCTCGATCCACAATGGAATCAGAATTTATAGCTTTAGACAAAGCTGGAGAAGAAGCCGAGTGGCTTCGAAATTTCTTAGAAGAAATCCCTTGTTGGAATAAGCCAGTGTCCTCAATAATAATCCATTGTGATAGTCAATCAGCAATTGGAAGGGCACAAAACACTATATATAATGGTAAGTCTAGACACATCCGTCGTAGACATAATACCATACGACAATTGATCTCTAATGGCATTATCTCCATTGATTATGTAAAATCAAAAGAGAATCTAGCGGATCCACTTACAAAAGGTATACCGAGAGATCAAATGAATTGTCTATCAAGAGGAATGGGATTAAAACCCCAAAATTAAATCTTGTAGTGGATACCCAACCTAGTTGACTGGAGATCCCAAGATCTAGGTTCAAAAGGGACAACTAAATTACAAGATTGGTAGAAACACCTTGGAGAAAACTCCTACCTATTCCTATGATAAGTGGTGTTACCCACAAAGGGGTATGAGGCTAGGTTTTACCTTTAATGATTCCTAAGATATACTAATACGTATGTTGGAGTATAGTGGGATACTCTCCTAGGAGATCACCGGCGTAAGTGCGAAGTGTGGCCGCTTCAAATATGGAAAGCACTCGCGTAACCAAGCGGTGTCAATGGCCGAAATGGACCCAACAGTGAGAACATAATGAAATGTTAGAAATGTTATTGTGTGAATATAATTGTCTTGGTTTACACAAAACGAATGAGTTTTGTACTCATTTAGAATCGATAAAATAATTCGAACGAGCTACGTAGCGAACGGAAATATTTCTCGATTACCAATAAGGGTGAATGAGAAATTAATTGAGTTCAAATTTTATCGAATGAAAAGATTGAATCGAAAGGATTATATATATACATATATATTATTATAATATATAATATATTATTATATTATAATATATTATTATATTGTAATATTATATAATATATATATATATATATATATAATTTATTTTATAAAAATAAAAAATTGGAATCACACGGCCATATTTGGCCGTGTGATTCAGTGAATGTGGCGCCTCTTTCAAGAGGCGCCTATTTGGTCTTGGCCGAATGGCCAAGATTGGTTTTGATTCAATGATATGAAGTGGTGCATCACTTAATGGAGGCTTTTCATTTTCTATAAATAGCACATCTCTTATTTGCATTCATTGCTCATTTTCTCTTCTTCTCCTTCTCTCTCAAGTTTAATTCTTTATGCGAATTTTAAGCACTAGCGCTTAAAGTTCAAACTTTCAAGATATAAAATCTTGAGTTTGAATTTTCTAAGCTTATACGCTTAATTCGAACTTTGGGATTAAATTTGAGAGTTGTCTTCTAGTTTTGAGTTTTTTAAGCATTTGCGCTTAAATCCAAGTTTTGCAAGATATAAACTCTTGGAATTGGATTTTTAAGTTTAACGCTTAGAATTCGGAATTAGAAAGTTTGCATACCATCTTGATAGCGTTCTAAACATCTCAAGTTCGTGTGGCTTTGAAATTTGTAGTGCTACTATTTTAAAGCCGTAGTCGTTGTATCTTGGGAAACGAATTGCCAACAACCGTAAGCATCGGGGCGGGGCAATATCGTTTTAAGGAAAAAGAGTCAAACTCTTGCCTCGACTATTTTTCTACTAGCCATTTGGTTCACCCATTTCTATCCCGAGATTTCCCAAATCAAAAGAATATCATACCAACAAGTGAGATATCAGACTCTGAGAAAAAAAAGAACACAGATCCAGAAAAAGAAATTTTCTTCAGCTTTCTGACTCAAAGGACAATCCACTATTCAAGAAGTTATGTTTTTTTTTATAAACCCTCAATTTGCGTCAGCATTAATAGACATAGGACAGAAATATATAGAGAACTTACGGGTTAAGAAAATGTTCGAAAAGCCAAGCCCTCAAAACATTGACTGATCGATCGGGCAAGCCCCGTTGAGGCCTCCAGGCTTCTTGTTCCACTAAACCCATCTGATGAATTCCTCGGTGCTGCCTTAGGCTCTGTTCCAGGATCCTCAGTCTCGGGGTTTCGCCTTTCGTCAGGCCTGATGTGCCGGCGGCGTCTTTATCACCTAAAATCTCGCAGCTAAGCTTTAACTGAGCTGAAATGGCTTCCTTCAAGCCTCGGAAATGTTTCGACATGGCTTTTTGTGCTAGGGAAGTGTACGGCGCCGCCGCGCCAGAGCCCATCACGGTATCGAAGGAATTCATGACCATTTGCATTTGTTCGCAGTAATGGCTGTACTTGCTATCGACCTGAAATCAATTGTATAAATCTTGTAATTTTTAAAGTGATAAAAGAGAATAAATCGATGATTAATTTTTTTTATAATGTTAATTCAATAACTGTACTCTTGGAAATTGTGATATTATTAGGATAAAAAATAATATTTTTTTCAAATAAAAATATATTTTACAAAATATGATATAAGAGATGGTCTCATATAAATTTTTACCATCAAATTTAATAACATGATGGCTTAATTCATATAACTTCGACAAATGAGGAAAAATCAAGATCCGAAAAATAATTGGATAAAAGCAAAGGTACATAAAATGATTGTTAAATGTCAAAGTAGAATATCCTTGTCCATCTGTTGCTGATACTGTGTCTTTTCCCAAGACAGACAATTAAGATATATGTGCATTTGGTACTACAAATAGAATTACCAACATCATTTTTTTTAGTGTGAGTATTTGACTCTACATACTTCATTATATAATAATATAATATTTGATGCATATTTAATAGTATTTCGAAAATAAACCAAAGTTAAGTAATTAATTAATCATATTACGTGTAATGGGAAACATTTCATTTAATTAATTGAAATTTGGTGGTGGCCTTACTCAACAGCCGGCAATTAAATATCGCAGTAAACTTTTTGGTTAATTAAAATAACAATGGATTCTGGACTAAATGTGCGTTCATGATTGGCTAATTATGAGTAGAAAATAGATTAAAGATTATATACCTCGTCAAGCATAGATAATAGTTTGACCTTTCTTCTCTGATGCTCGAGCCTGTCGGAAGCTGACGGAGGAGGGGGGTCTTTTGGCTTAGATGAAGAATTCCCACCGCCGCCGTCACTTGTGGCGCCGGCGGGTTGGTCGGGACTAATTGGGTTTGCATTGTTATTCTGTTTGATGCGTTTATTTTTCTTGAGATGACCAAAACCAACGCTGCAGAACTCTTCTAACAACGCTTGCGCTGACCTTGTGTACTTGGAATTTTTCAGTATGTGGAATGCTCCAAAAGGGGAACCCGATCCTACTTGCATCTGGCGGGTGTGATCAACTTCACTATGAAAATGGTATAACCCGCAGCCGGCAGCCGGGTTCTTGAGCTGATAATGTGGAGGAGCTGACACTCCGGTATGTCCGAAAAGGATCACGTCACCATTTCCGGCCTGCATTATTAAATTATCACCTTTGGACGCCTCCAAGTGCTGTAATGAAGATGATAAGGATAAAGAAAGCCCTCGCCCTTCCAAAACTCCTGAAGTATTATGGTTCGGGTTGATTCCATTTCGGCTGTCTTGTTCCCACGTCATTTGACCAAAAGCCCCTCCGGCGGCCGCGTTGTGAAATCCAAGGAGTGTGGGGGGATTTGAAGATGGGTCTGGAAGTAGCATGTGGAGAGTGGAAGAAGCGGAAACAGTGGGAGGATCAGAAGGAGATGAGGAAGGTGACCTTTGTTGTTGTGGATTCATCAGAAAAAGCTGCATGACTGCCGCTGGATCCGCGTTAATGCTTGAAATCTGATTCCCGGAAACCACCAAAGGGCTGACTAAACCACCGCCCACCACCACTTCTTGACGGTTCAGAAACCAATCCCCGGTGGTATCCACTCCGGCGAGAGACGGCCTCGTATCCCCGTAGCTCCCAGATGTCTGATTCTCCATCAATTCGGTAGCCGTCGTGGTTTCGCCTGGTGGGAAGTATTTGAACATTTCTGAAAGCATCCCGCCTGTTTCGTACGCCGGTATTCCACCCGATCCTTCGTCTTCCATACAGTGCCCGAACTCTTGAATCCTAAGCTTATCTTGTTGCGGTACTGATGATCTCTCGAATCCATTAAAGAAACTAAAAACTCCTTGTTGATAATCTTGGGACATAGAATTTAGCTATAATTTCTTGGTCAAAACCCGCGTTTCTATAATATTTATATCCCTATCTTCTTCTTCATCATCATCGTCATCATCATCTTAATCTCTTGTTCAGTCAAACACTTCACTCAGTACTCCAGCCCGGTCCCCCCTTTTGCATCAGCTCAATCTGCCATTCATTTCGTATATTTATATCATTCAAGAAAATTGATCCGAGAAATAAATTAAATAACTCCGAAAATATTTTCATTCACAGATACGAAAATATCAGCTTTTTATTTATATATGTAAACATGGACATACCTGTTTTGGTTTCAGACTGTAAAGGGTGCGAACCCCTCACGCTTCGTTTTCTTCTCCTCCTCCTCCTCCTCCTCCTGTTGAATATAAATAAAAAAAAATATTACTTAAAAAACAGTGCCCTCGATCAATTATTCTCTTTTTATCCCTTCCGTCCTTCCTTTTCTATCTCTTTGTCCCTCCGGAAGAGTGCTTTTCTTCTCCTTTTTGAAAGAGAGAATGAGAAAGAACAACTTCTTTTAATTAATATTAATAATTATTAATAAAATATAAATATATATCTGTCTCTCTACTTCTTGCGCTAGCAGAAACTAATTTTATTGGTACAAAATCAATTTTAATAGATTAAATTTATATTTTTTTAGTAAATATTTTATTAGATTACAGTGTTACAAAATTGTAGCTCGTACGTTGAAAATGATCGAATTTTTGTCTGAATACTGATATTTACTATATTTTTGTTAAAATAATAATTAGGATTTTTTTGATATAATTAATTAATTAATCACTTAATATTTTTGTTTTTCCAGTATGTAAGTTTTAAAATATATTTACAAGGAATATAAAAAACCAGAGAGTATGTTTTTAGTTTTTTCATTTAATAGCTTTGCTTCAGCAATAGATCGAGTTCATCAAATTTAAGTTAATAGCAGTGCTACAATATTATTATTATGTGAAACTCTTATATCTTAAATACTTTTCCCAATATTCTATATAATACTATTTTTTTTGGTTAATTATCGAAAATTATATTTCTCTTGCCAGCATTTTCTTGAACAAGTATGTCGATTATGACTTATTCAATGTGATATCTAACTAACTATTTTGCAGCTTGACTTTTAACGTCGTCCTTTTCGTCAGAGACACGATCGACTTATTAGATTAACGCATACTCTTCCATTGATCACTCAAAACTCAAATTTTTGAAGAAAATCATTCAACATAATTGAAATTGCAAATTTCTTTAATATTTTTATTCCAATAAATTTGATTTTTTTATTTTTTTTACAAAGTATAAGTAAATCTTTTTGATTTCAACTTTTTCAATTTTTTTGGCGCAATCATTTTGAGTTTGAAAAGAAACACCACACGGCTGGAAATACCTATATGGCTATATTTATATGTCTTTATAATTTAAATTTATATATTACTATTTGAATTGTCATGATGAGAATTCCAATTCTTGTCATGTTTTTCGAAATATTGAAAATTTTGGTGCGTTGTAGTTATTTCTAATTTTTTTAAAAATATTAAGCAAAAATTTTTTTTTACAACTAAATTTCTTATAATATATAACAAATATTATTTATTACTAATATTATATTTTAATTTGATATTCCAACGCCGGCCGAGTATTAAAATTAATATTATATAGCTAATTGATAAGCTGTACGAGTATTTAAATTACCATTTTTACTTAATTATATGCCATAATTTAATTAAATATATAATCTCATCGTTTAATTTATAAACGTAGCTTCTTAATATTTTATCCGATGAAATGAAATGGAACATTACAAGCAAAATCAGTTGACCAAAAAATATGATATTGATTGCTTCTCTTTCATGAGTATAAATATAATATAACTAAAAATCGTCACAATAAGTTAAAGGAGTAAGTCTCTTGTGAGACGATCTTACGAATCTTTATCTGTGAAACGGATCAATCCTACCGATATTCACAATAAAAAGTAACTCTTAGCATAAAAACTATTACTTTTTTATTGATGACCCAAATCAGATATCTGTCTCACAAAATACGATCCGTGAGACCATCTCACACAAATTTTTGTCAAACTTAGAGACGATAATTTCCATATTGAAAAATTATTAATATATATAATAAATGTTCCAAAAATTGCAAGGTTTGTCTATTATCACTCTCACCAAAATCTCATGTCCCAAAATAGCGTTTCAAATTCCCATATCCAAATAGCCTATGTGAAATATGTGCAAATCAAATATAAATAGAGTAAATATATAGTGAAATGGTTTCACATATATAACAAATATATATATGTGTGATGGATTGATCTGATCTGTATTTACAAGAAATATTAATTATTTCTTCATAAAAATGATATTTTTTCATAAAACGAGTGAGGTGAGATATCTATGTGTCTTATAAAATTGAACCACGGAATGATATATATATATATAAGATTGTAAATTTAATATAAAAAATTAGATTAAAAAAAAGGGAGTTATGTTGGACCTGAGAAAGCATCAAATACAAGATGGGCTCTGAACAACTTTAGGTAATGGGCCCATGAAGAAGATAAGGACACGAATCATCGACAGGCTGTGGGAAGGGAGACTAGTGGGGATATGTGAATGATCCCGTAAAGTGGTCCTCCACCGGGAAACAAGGCCGCAGCCACTTGGGTGCGGTGGTCCACGCCCGATAGTAGACACAGGGCTTTTATATCCCGGCACGTGTCAGGAAAAAAATACAGACGACAGACTGTTTTGTTGTGGCTAACAACTGGGCAACTGCGGCTAATTTAAAATTCTTGAAAATTTTATGACACAATATCTTGCTTTCTGAGATCACTTCAAAAACATGTTTTTTGGGATTGATCGTCCTATGTACTAAAAGAATGGGCCAACCCAAATACAATTTTACCATTGATCGTCCAAGAACCAACTCAGCTCTTCGATTATGGGACACTTGGGAACTTTTATTTTTTCAGGTCAACCACTCAAGGTGTCTGACTTTTATCCCATGACATTTTGCTCTAAATTTCTCTATTTTCTTTCGATATATCAAATTATATTTGACCTTTTCCTTTTTCTGTATAACTTTCGTTGTAAGATGGCTGACGTTTAATTTCCCCAGCAGCAAATTACCTCTTTTCCAAGCTAGTCAAGTTTTTGTAAATCTAAGAAGCACTTCCCATTTGTCTCCTGTGCCCCACTTTTATGCTCGATTGTCAGCTATCTTGTTGGGCAATATTTGTGTTTTTACATTGTTAAATGTTAACGAATGGTTTATCTATGAACTTGAAGTAGATGTCGAGTCAAGTTAAGTTGTTTTTTATAATAGGGGAAGAAAAAAAGGCATCATAATTTGTCTGTTCTATTTGGCAAAAGGACAAGCTTGATGTTGACTATTGGCATTTTCATTACAACCTTATACAGATATAAGTTGATTTGGACACGAACATTTCTGTTTCTTGAATTGTTATGCTGATGTCTGCATGTATAATTAATTGGAAGTGACTATTTCATGCCGTCTGAACCTGGTTTTTTTATGTTCAACCAATCTTGAATGATTCCAATTAAAAAGTGAGAGCGGTTGCGTCGAGTGCCCCTTCTTTTGATTAATTAAATAGATGTGTATTATTAAATTGACTGATCAATCATCAGGTGTAGATACAGGAAAGATGTTTGCAAGCAAAGAAGGGGACAATGGCTCTATATTTTACTCCATACAATTAGTCAAATATATGCATTGAACCTCTTCAGTTACATATGAACCTCACTAAGATTATGGCAACTTTCATTAAACAGAATATGGCAGCCTCTTTTGATTTTTTAGTGCTAATCTTCTCGTTTTCTTTGGTTTTTTCGGTCTGTCGAGTTGCCGCTCAATTGCCTAACAACACAGCACGCACGGACTTCACATGCTCGGCGGGATCAATGGATTTTTGTGAGACATATCTAACTTACCGAGTAAGAGCTCCTTACTCTGATCTCGGAAGCATCTCTGATCTGTTTGGGATCAGCCGAATGAAAATAGCTACAGCCACTAATCTTACATCAGAGGATGCTATACTTTTTCCTGAACAGCTCTTGCTGATACCAGTCAAATGTTCTTGCAACGGGAAACATTATTTTTCCAACGTCACCTATCGAATAAAGAAAGATGATAGCTTCTACTCCGTTTCAATCAAGACTTTCGAGAACCTTACAAACTATCTTGTGGTCCAAGATATGAACCCTTTGTTGCATCCAACTAACCTGACCATTGGTGAGGAAGCTGTCTTTCCTTTGCTCTGTAAGTGCCCCGGAAAATTTTACTCAGAAAAAGGAATCCAATACCTTGTTACTTACGTATGGCAGCCCGGTGATCAAATAGTGCCCGTGAGTGCCATGTTTCAGGCTTCACCGTCAGATATTGTGGTAGAGAACAATAACAGGAACTTCACAGATGCAATATGTCTTCCGGTGTTGATACCAGTAAAATCGACAATTCTTTTGCAACAATATCCTTCTCCAGTAACACATGGTAAGTCCCAACATCACCGGATCCTCGTTGCAATTTCATGTTCAGTTATGGCTCTTTTGATAGTATTGTTTGTCCTATCTGCATATATCCACTTCTATAAGAACCGCAATAGTTCTTCCCTAGAAACTTCTGATCTTAAGAGAACCAAGAAAGCATCTAAAGAAGATTGTTTCGAGCCAAAAACCGTTCAAGATAAAATACTTCCTGGAGTATCTGGCTATCTTGGCAAGCCAGTTATGTATGATGTGCAAGAGATTATGAAGGCAACTGTGAACCTCAGTGAACGGTATAGAATCAGAGGATCGGTGTACAAGGGCATGATAGACGATCAAGTTTTTGCAATAAAAAAAACAAGAGATGCCTCAGAGGAACTTCAAATATTACAGAGAGTAAACCACGCCAATTTAGTAAGGTTAATGGGTGTCTCCTCAGACAACGGTGGGAACGTTTTCATGCTCTGTGAATATGCTGAGAATGGATCATTGGATGAATGGCTGTTTCCGAAAGAGTCGTCTTCTTTAAGAAGCTCAGTCGAATCCCTTACTTGGAACCAACGATTGTTTATAGCTCTAGACGTTGCCTATGGCATTCAATACATGCACGAACATGCTCAACCAAGTACAGTCCACAAGGATATCAGAGCAAACAACATTCTTCTTGACTCAAACTTCAAAGCCAAGATTTCAAATTTCTCCACAGCGAGGACTGCTACCTCCTCTATCATGCTAAAGATTGATATATTCTCTTTCGGGGTGGTCGTCCTGGAGATTCTTTCAGGGAGGAAATTCATGGAGAAGAAGGATAATGGGGAAGCCGTGATGTTGTGGAAAGAAATAAAGGGTATCTTGGAAATTGAGGAACAGAGGAAGGAGAGGCTAAGTGAATGGATGGATCCGAATTTGAAGGGTTCTTATCCTATTGATGATGCTCTAAGTTTGGCAACTTTGGCAAGAGCTTGCACATCTGAAAATTCTTCTGACAGACCAAAAATGGCGGAAATCGTCTTCAGCCTCTGTGTTCTAACTCAATCATCTCCTCAAATGTATGACAGATATCTGATCTCAAGATTTGAAGCAGATGAAGTTTTTCCTGCTGTTAATCAGGTCATAGCTCGTTGATTTAGTAGGTACATTTAGAAATTTGCATGTGGAATTCACATATTTATAATAGTTTCAAACTTTTGTGTTTTTTTTTTTGTTCTGGTACCGCTCGTGCATGAGATATCATATCAAGATAATATAGATGAATACGTAATTATTCAACTTTTTCTGAATTTGATTCAAGCGTTTGATTAATCAAACATGTGTCCATATAATTAACTAATATTCCATCATTTGCACCGAATAGTCCCAAATATCTAATACTATATATATAAGAGCAACTTATAGTAACTACATGAAGTGTAATTTTGGATTTGCTTAAAGGCAAAAGCTTGTGTGAGACGTCTCACGGATCGTATTTTGTGAGACAAATCTTTTATTTGGGTCATCCATGAAAAATATTACTTTTTATTGTAAGAGTATTAATTTTATTGTGAATATTGATAGTGTTGACTCGTATCACAGATAAAGATTCTGAGACTATCTCAAACTAACAATTTTCTTTATATTTACTTTATCTTCTATCAATTTCTTTTGAAGATTTATCGCTTTTATTTTAAATTTTTTAAAATAACTATTTCGTTCTAGATTTTTTTACATAAAATACGCATCGTATGTGTCACAAACAATACTCTAATTAAATAACGTAACAATCATTTTGAAACAATAGATGAGAAATTTTAGTACTTTTGAGGCTTAAGTTAGATGTGCAAATGACTTTTCAAAATAGCTGAATATCAAAATTATTTGATATTTTAAATAAAAATTTAAAATCATCAAACTTTTCAATTTACCCTTTTTTAAACTACATTTTCTTAATATCTCTCTTTATTTTAAAAGTTGGATAGGTGTTGGTTAAATCCCCAAAATTAATCAACACGAAACTGAAATAGTAATATTTTTTGTAATAATAATTATAATAATTTACTTCAAATGAAAAGTATAATTTCAATGAAAAAAAAATACAAATTTTATAGCTAGCAATATGATTGAAACTTTAATGCAACAATTTCAATTAAACCCAACCGATCGATTGATTCGATGGAAGATACGAGGAGGAAAATAAAATTCCAAATTCTTATTTTTCTCTACAGTTTGTTCAATTTTCAATATCAATATGAATATTAAATTGTAGCCCCTCACAAATTTACATGGCCATCCCGCCGAGCAGTAGTCCACTATTGCGTATATACACCTGATATTCACGAGAAATTTAGGGTCCGCTCCCAGCAAATGTCACTAGTCCAGACGCAGGTTCTGAAATTACCCTGAGCCTGAAATCACAAATAAGATCGTTAGGAGGGGGCCAGGAGGGTGTCCTGGCGTAGCCCCTCCGACGCTCAAGTCAGAGACTGAGGATATATGAGGGGAGCAGCTAAGGGTGCTGCCGAAAACCATCTATTGAATTCATAATTATATGCTCAAACCTGGTATTTATAGGAGAATAACTGGGCCCTTGATGGGCTTGTTTTTCACTTGAGCTATGGATGGGCCAGAGATAAGGGCCATTGATGGGCCTGTCTTCCATGGGTATCAACACCCTTGGACCTCTCCAATGCCTCTCAACCTTCATGGTTGAAGCACTGCACCGAGACCAGGTTTTACGTAGAAAGATGAGAGAAACATGCAAAGAATTATACAAACCATCTATTGCAGGAGTTGCATGCATGGGAGCCCTAGCATGCGAGATATGCTGGACAAATTCGGAGGAGCATCATGCCCACGAATTCTTGCAAGCGAGTAACCAATTCTCGTGAAATCTTTTGATGGAATGTATAATAACCCGTCGGACTTTTACTTTTATTTAGGTTTCCAAACAAATTTGTGAGATTTTTTTTTAAAATTCTTTACATTTTCAGTTTTTTTTTTTTTTTATGTTTTTTGTTAATATTTTCATGTAGTTTATGAAGTGGGATCAATGATCATGTATATGTAAATTTAGTTCAATATCATATTGATTTACGAAATCGATTACTATACACGACTCAAGTTTAATAAAGATTAAATAGTAATGATAAGATATTTCGATCTATTCAATCTATTAAATTCATATCTTAATTCAATAGTAGAGAATTAAGGAAAATTTTTGGTCATGTTATTTATTTATTGCTCCAAAAGGTGAAATCGCTCACCTTAGGCGCTCCTCACCTCCCGGCCCGACAGGAATGTGAGAGGAGGTGAATCATGGTGACTCAGCCAACCAGCAACAGCTAGACCTTATGCTACGCCGCGCACAAGGAGCTCCCCTTCATTGGAGGGAATTTAACTCCCACACTGCTTGCGAGACTCGATCCATGGTCATTGCTCCAATATTTACTGATGTTGACCAATTGAGCTAAGCCCATACGGGCCATGTTATTTATTTATGATGTTCAAGGAAATGTACAAAATATTGGGCTCTAAGTTTTAATTTCTGAATATGGACTATAAATGCCTAAATTGATTCTATAAACAGCCTTGGCCAGTTCCATACTTAATCATTCGAAAGTCTGGGTTCTATTATATAAATGATAACACCTCACGGCCCGTTTGATTTGATTTATTTCGATCAAGGTTTTAAACAGCGTTAAGCGTCCCGAAGCGTGGATGTCGAGCTCCAAATTTTTTAAGTTTAAGCGAGATTAGCACATGCATAAGCGTAAAAAAACATGTTTTTATCTTTTGTGTAATTGTAATTATCTCAAACCAATAAATAGATAAAATAATACATAAATATGATAAATTTAAGTCTAATGCATTAATTCTCATATTTATAAAAACATAAAAATCTCAAAATTACAATATTTATTTGTTTTTGCAATTAAATCACATTAAAAAATGTTAAATATTTGTCAAATCACTATCAGACATGCTTAATCATAATTAAAATTAAAAAATAAACGTCTAAATTATAAATCTAATTTATTATTTTAAAATAAAAAGACATACATTCAAAATAAAAATTTAAAAAATAAATAGATGCGATTAATTGTGCTTTAGTTAATTAAACGTCTTAATTACGCTTAATTAATCGGTCAAACTACCGTTTAACCGTATTTTTCCGCTTTTCTCCGAAGCGGGACGTTTTTGTCGAGTATCAAGTTTAAGAGCGAGCTTAAGCGGGCTTTTTAGAACACCGATTTTGATAAAACAAGAAAAAAAAAATGGATCCACCAAAATTTTATACGTTTTGTTGGAGAACTTTACGAAAAAACTTTACGAAGAAGAATTTATATCG
This sequence comes from Primulina eburnea, assembly GCF_022965805.1. Taxonomy (NCBI): domain Eukaryota; kingdom Viridiplantae; phylum Streptophyta; class Magnoliopsida; order Lamiales; family Gesneriaceae; genus Primulina; species Primulina eburnea. The sequence goes on along the minus strand of NC_133102.1, from coordinate 44,633,373 downwards.
GATTAAAAGAAGGATTATGAATTTTGAATTTTAATAAATACAGATAAAATGTTAAAAAAATAAAAAAATTGATAAAAAATATTAAACCTTTAAACTAAAAAATAAAAAATCACTGAGCTTCTAGCGCTAGGCAATCCCATCATGATCTATAGCTAAAAAACACACACTGCATCGTGGAGGGCTATAATAAAAGAAGACATTAGTTTTTAGAAAGAGCATCATGGATATGCCTCAATATTGGTAAGTAGGACAAAAGAGAGAAAACAACAGAATGGGCTTTAATTCGTATATACATTCAGAAGATAAACATGAGAGAGTCAGTATGGGTTGGTTGATTGCATAGTTGTTTGGTGCGATGGATGGAGATGACGATGACACTCATCTGGAAGCCATGTGTGCTGTGCAGTGAGCCAACACGCGTCCCCAGTTGCTTCCAGCGGCGCAACGTCGCCGCTTTTGGACCATAATAATCTGACTGTTCCATATGCTCTCTTTTTGCAGATTTAAATAAATTTCATCCTCTTGCACGCGATCGCATTCTATTTTTGGACCATCATTCATTATATTGGTCAGCTTATTTCTTATAAGTGAAATTAAGACCTAGCAACCACAGATATGAACTTCCAGAAGAAATTATATAATAAAACCTGATCGGTCAGTTATTCATGAAACCTCCGTTTACATTTATATGGATGCATGCCCATTTAGCTTAACTGCATGAGATAATCAAAAGTTGAGGAATTAATCTTGCAGTGCCTATTATTCGATAATAAATAATTTTAAAATTATGATATAGTCACGGATAAGTAGAATGTCCACCTCATAACGGGCAGTATACATATCTAATCTTATGGCCATCTGCACCTGAGTCATGACCTTTCGGCACGAGAGAGATATAGTATTTCTTGTCTTTGTCTCGTTCAGCGTTTTTCTCGAGTGTACTGCTATTTCCTCGAACAGTAAAATATATGCAGAAGGATTAAATTTATTTATTTGTGAAGTGAATGCATACCTTAACCATCAAATTATTATGTATTTTTATCCAATAATTCCTGCTACATTGATGCACAGAGTGCTGGTGCAGTATATATGCAGTAATAAATGACGCCATCTATGGCTTCGATTACTTTCAGTAGACATCATCAGTTCTGATATATCGCAAAATAATTTCTTAATAAAATCAATATATGATGGAATATAAAAGGAAGCTAGCGAGTCCACGTACAACACACAAGTGTCGCCTCACAGCGGATCCCTCAAAGTACTTAATTGAGCTTTGTGCTTCCCCCATCTTCACATTAACTCTGACTTTCGTCTCCACCACCATTTTTACTCCCAACAAAGAGAGCAGAATTAAGATGAAGAATTACTGTGTAAAAGAGCAAAAGAAATGCATATATTGGGTGGAAAGATACCTCAACGATTGCCTATGCAACGTCAAAGACGAGTTCTCGTTTGGTTTTGGGCTTGTGAGCCTTGTGTGTTGGGGAGTTGCAGAAATCCCGCAAATCATCACTAATTTTCGCTCCAAATCCGGTCATGGAGTTTCTCTTTTGTTTCTTCTAACTTGGATTGCTGGGTTAGTTTCATTTTCGTCACAAATTTATTGCATATCATAATCACGAACTCCCACAAAAACATATTATTATTTGTGATTTAATTTCTGGGTTCCTAATAGTTTAGTACGTACGGTTTCCAGGTTGATATTGCGTATTTTGTATGATATATATTAATCTGTTTGAATTTTCTTGACAGTGACATATTCAACTTAGTGGGTTGCCTTCTTGAACCAGCAACGGTATGTTCTATTTGTATTAAATCTATGCAAGGTTTTACTCATATATGTTTGGATTGTAATTTTATATCTGGATGATGCAGTTGCCTACTCAATTATACACAGCAGCGGTGAGAAAATTAATTCCCTATATGATTTTTAAAGTGTACATTCATAATATTTTATAATGTTCTTTAAAAAATTCAACCTCTGAAGTTTTATTTTATCCCATAATTGAATGAATTTGTCAAACAGCTTTATACAATAAGCACAGTGGTACTAGTGCTGCAAAGCATATACTATGATCACTTCAAGAAATGGAAGAAAAGATCCGTAAAGAAATCAACCCCAGAGGTTTTTCCACTTTCTTTGCAATTTCTCGATCATTCAAAGAACCAATATTGACTCAACTCTTGTGTAGGTTGAAGACTTGAAAAAACCTTTGAAACCAGCAAGGCAAGCTGATTCTGCCATCCCAATTCCTGGCAGAAGCAGACCTAGAGAAGTCTATTACTATACGTAGGTTTCTTATTCGTCCATGTTTCATAGTCTTCTCCCAAGTTCAAATTTTATTTGATACCAACAATAAATACTTACTATTGCAGGTCAGCAAGATCAATGGCTGGTAGCACGACTCCGCCGGTCCGACCTCATCTCGGCCCCGTGAGGAGCGGCCCTTCTGCTGTGGGGCTTGAACACGACTCATCTTCAGATGATGAGGATACTCAGATTACACCCCAGAAATATTCCAGCAAACCTAAGGGAATCCCGAGATCTGTGAGTGTTCTTGTTTATCATATCATTCTAATCGGATAACGTGGAAATGAGATGTTTTCTGTCGTCCATTTTGAATGTGTTGATCTAAAACTCTACTGTCGATATCGAATGGATCTCGATCTTTCTCGGCGTGGAAAATGTCGTGTAGTTGCCCCGCTTTTAATTTCCTTGGAATTATTCTGTTTGTGTTGCATGTTACTCCTGATAACTTAGAAGCTGTGTCGTTTTAATAACATCTTACAGTTTAAATAAATTCATTTATTTTGTATAATATAATTGTATAACATGGGACGATTCTAATGTTAAATGTCTAGTCCAGTGGTTATGCTGGCATTTAAGGTTCTTTTTTCTTCTTCTTTTTGTGTGTGGGGGAAAGTATACCAGAAATCATTTGATAAGATAAAATTAAAACTTTGAAGTATTGATTAGAGTGTAACATAATGGTTATGAGTGTATTTATAGGAATTATTAGAAGTGAGTTATTGTGAAAGAACGAAAATAATATTTATTGGAAGTGAGTTATTAATGTGGGATTTTCGAATGTGACGCACACGCACATTACTCGAATGGGATTTGACTAGGTAACATTGAAAAAAACTTAGACGCAAATCCCACAATTGTATTCTTGAGGGAAAGAAGAATACTGACCATTATTGTGCGTTGTGCTACATCAGGCTGGATACGGAGCATTTTTAGCTACATCGATCAGCCTGCCACCAGACACCAACGCTTTGATGCAAGTTTGTGTCGGACTAACAGGGAGGAAATTGTTGCAGGTACGATTTCGAAATTAAATAGTCATTTGTTTGCTTCTGATTAATAATAAGGTATTTCTATTGCAGGAAGGCGGATCAGTAACTGTGTTAGGCCAGTCATTGGGATGGATGATGGCTGCCATTTACATGGGTGGTAGACTGCCTCAAATATGGCTAAATGTAGGTCTCATGTAGTGTTGCGTGAGTGGCTATACAGATGTTTTCTAGCCATTTTCCCCCCTTTTTTTTTCTGGCATCTGACGTATGTTTCTGCTTTCTGATTGAGCAGATTAAAAGAGGAAGTGTTGAGGTAGTTAATTCTCATCTTTTGTTTCTTTTTTCCCACTGAGAGACGAATTGAAAAGTGACTCTAGGGATCTAATATCACAGGGCTTGAATCCTTTCATGTTTGTCTTTGCGCTTGCTGCTAATGCTACTTATGTCGCCAGGTACACCATCTCCAAAGGCGTTCTTAGGAGCATAGATTACGTTTTTAATAATTGGTATATATGATGCAGCATTCTTGTGAGATCAACAGCTTGGCATAAAATCAAGGCAAATTTGCCATGGTTGCTAGACGCTGTCGTATGCGTACTGCTCGACTTATTTGTATCCTTTGATATTCTAGAACTCCCAACATATTCTCTCAAACAAACAGGGGAGAGAGAGGTTACTCCTTAATCACAGATAACAGATAATATTACAGTATGTGTATTACAGGTACTTTCGCAGAGCAGAACACGAAGACTACAATGAAGCAGACAAGAAATAGAACCGCGACTTATTTGTAGCTTTTCTGAGTTATTCAAAAGAATTTTTCATAATATAAATTCAAGAGAGATTATTTATTAAACATTTTCCTTTACCTTTTAAACCAGTTGATAGATTAGTATAGGTTTGTGAAGGATCCAAATATGAATAAATCTCCTTCAATGCGCAAGGCGAGGGTTATATATGATAAACGACTCGATCACGATCGCTGCAGAAAACGGTAAGTTTATAAAAGAGGAACATATTTTCGTTCAAAATGACACCAGGTCATGTGTGCGCATATGAAACTTACCAGAAAATCGAACCTGGGCTGGAGATCACACAGCTAGAAAATTCCTTCACAGAAACAAAAATGCAACAAGCACGAAAATGATAACGACAAAAAGAATCCTCCTCAAATTCTCATCAGCTGCTTGCGTGACTTGACTGGTGTCTGGATTTAGTCTCCCACGATCACGAATTGAACCGGGGTATCCATGATGATATCTGAACAACCCGTTTGCATTCGAAAATCCATGAAAGTGGACACTCAAAAGAGGAGAAAACACATGTCCAAGAAGACCAGTAGACACTCCAAAGTTACTAGAAGTTGCAGATGCAAGTGGCATAAAGCCCAGTAACCCCAAAAACATATTTGAAAAGTTACTAGCTTCCGGAGGTGGTGTAGCTGTATCAGGTCTCTGACCTGCGGGACGGTTAGGGATTTCGAGACCAGGAATGGGTTTGGACCTAGGGTCGGTTGGCGTCTTCCCTCTGCCATATAAAGGAATCAACTTTTCTTCCAGTACAAGGGCTTTACAAACAGGGCATTCCTGTGATTGAGAGTGAATACGTAGCCATCTGTAAAGACACGGCCAGCAATAGAGATGTCCACAGACGGTGATGATTGGATCTTGAGCTAAATCTAAGCAAATATTACACTCAAAATCACTGGCTTCATCTCGGTCGCCCCCCGAGGTCGACGACGAGTTTCCTGACGCCCTAGCAGTCCAGCCCCGAGCTTCTGTCATTTATCTAGAATACCGCAAAAGGGAAAAAAACAAATCCCGTCAAGAGTGAATCACAATGAACCCGAAATAGTATCCTCAATTAGTAACAAAACCTAGTATCTTACAAAAAAATAAAAGATTCATGTACGTGGAACAAGATGAATGATTTAAACCCGTAACCAAAACAAATTGTCGAAGAAGCAACTAAGAGAATCCTAACCAGTAAAATACTGATCATAACAAGCGTAAATCAGTTCCACCCCCGCTAAATTCCAACCAATTCTCCCTAAAATCACATCACACCCAATAGAAACAGGGAAATATGACAATCAAATTCTGACATTCACGAGTCAAATCGTCATAAACCTTAATTTCAAAATGCAGTAACAGGAATGTAGAACTTATGAATACGAATTCAAATCAATCCCAATCATAAACACATAAAAGATCAACAACACAAGAAACTCACGGTTGTCAAGAATCAGCCGGGAAATCAAAACACTTCAGATTATGACGAATACCGAACTGAACATAAGCATAAAAAAAACATCGTCACGATGTCGTTCGACTTCTAGAATTTTCAAGTGCTCTCTCTTTTTCATGGTTCGTCAAAGTAGCGTTTGATTTCTCAGCCCACAAAGTCACACCATACCATGTTGAGGCCCACCATTATATTGGACCTAGGGCCAAAGTTCACATGAACGAGCCCGTTAATATGCCTATATTTCTTATTCTCCAGCACAAGGCCATTCCTTTTATAATGTTTTATGTTAAATCAGACCAATAGAAAATGTAGTAAAGATTTCATTCCACATATTTGGTATTTATTATACTTAAGTATACATATTTAAATGCAATAACCAAGTTAATTTGTATATATATATATATACATCAAGTTAATTTTGAAAAATAATTTGATTAAATATATATTTTCATATTATTAATCTTATTAATAGGAGAATTTATGTAAATCTTTTCCCTTGAAATTATATGAACATGAGTGAGTCTCATGTGAGACTGTCTCATGGATTTTAATCTGTGAACCGGTCAACCCTATCCATATTCACAATAAAAAGTGATACTCTTAGCATAAAAAATAATATTTTTTCATAAATGAGCCAAATAAGAGATCCGTCTTACAAATACGACTTGTGACACCATGTGACATGAACTTTTACTACTAACATGAACAAAGTCCGTGTAAAGGCCTAGTCATCGTATGACGTCAATATCGACCGACAAAATTCAGCGATTATTATTAATATTCTAATTTTGCAATATTGCGGCCAAGAAACAAAGAAGCGACGACGACTTCTCACAGTTCGAATTTAAAAGTAAATCAATAAAATCTCTAAAAAAATTTTAAAAACTATCCGTAGTTGTCTGGCCAATCAGAAGCCTCCATGTGAGTACGAAATTTTTGTCAACTCTTCGTCAATCATTATTGGCCATTTCAAACCGATGCCTTCCCAACTACATATACAAAATTATGAACGAGAAATAACTATATCAAAACAAAATTTTGTGAGACGGCTTTACGGTCTAATTTTGTGAGACATAAATTTATTTGAGTTATTTATAAAAAATATTACTTATTATTATAAATATGAACATAGTTTACGTATAAAGTCTCACGACAAAAAAAAAAAACAAAATTTAACAGTTGATGATACTCAAGACAGAAATCAACGAGGAATTTGTGGCTTCAGTTTTGTGTATTTATTAAACTCAAAATTTGCGTTAGATTCTGATTAATTTAATTAAAATTCAAAAGTTTGTAAATGTTGATCCTGTTTTTACATACGTGATTATAGTAAGATGATATTAAAATATTATTTTTTTTTCAATTAAAAAATTACAAATACAAATTGCACATAATTAAAAAATTAAAGTTACACATAATTTAAATATAAAAGCATACAGAAAAATTATACAGAATAAAATAGGTTTTTTTATAAAAAAAATTTATATCATCCCAATAACTCATTTAATTTTTTTGCTTAATTTTTATTAATGCTTTTACTTATTTAAATATGTAAAAAAAAAAAAATATGTGCAGAAATATTTCACCGCGCGGAGGAAATCCGAGCGGAGCCACTTGCACCATCGTGTAAGGATTGCTTCCTCCCTTGGACGTGTGACCTAAAAGACATCTCCAGCTCCAGGTCGTCGACTACTAGCTAAGTGGTTGGGAAAGTGGTTTAAAGATTCTGTCACGGGTAGTCGGTTCGTCGGTCTATTTATTAATTGCTAATGCTATCTTTACTGGATCCCAACGTAAAAATGTAAATGTTTACCCCATTAATTTAGAAAACGTTATACCTATTTTTACTTCAACATTTTCGAAAATATTTTAATGTATAGGAATTGTTCATAATGCAAATAGCGTCATTTTAAATCAATTTGATTTTAGTAATTTCTTCGTTCATACAATAAAACGATAATAAATTATAAACGACATATTTAATATTATTTCTCAAAATCTATATGATATATTTTCATGACAAAAATTTGTGTGAAACGATCTCATAGGTCGTATTTTGTGGTCCATGAAAAATATTATTTTTTATTATGAATATCGGTAAAGTTGAACCGTATAAAAATTCGTGAAATTGTATCATAAAAAGCTACACTATTTCATCTTAAAACGAAAAAAAAAACTTTATTTGTGAATTTAATCCGTGCATCTTTGGTTGTGCCAAAATAAATGAATTCACACACACACACATAGACATCTTTTTCATTTATCTTAATCTTAAAATTATAATAATACTGGTCTCGTTAGCAAAGTGAATTGCTTCTCTTTTCTGAGGCCATCGTTGCTTTCACCTTCTTTTTCACCCAACCAACACAAAACTATCAGAATCAACCACGCGTGTTACGGAGAATTGTGGGAGTACAGGTGGGGGGTTTCCAACGCCTATCTCGTCTGGTCAACGCCACCGCTTCGTCTGCGCCGATGATGTTGTTGCACTGCCTGAGGTATTACCTATCGGATCACCCGTCGATCGTTGGATTCCGGTGGAGCCACACCCAATCATGGGGTTCCACCTGGTCGTTCTTGTTCTCCTCAATCGCTGCTTACGTCGCCGCCTCCTCGTTCATCCACCTCCTCCTCCTCCTCGTTTTCCGCCACCGCCGCCCTCTCCCCCTGGGTCCCATCCCCGCCGCGCACTCTCTCTGCATGACACTCATCTCCGCAACTATATTCTCCGGGATATTCCTCTCCTCCGCCGCTGAAATCCGCGACACGCGGTGGTTGTGGCGGCGGTACCGCACGACTCCTTTTCAGTGGCTCCTCTGCTTCCCCCTGGGGACTCGGCCCTCCGGGCGCGTGTTCTTCTGGTCGTACATCTTCTACCTCTCCCGATTCCTCCACGCGCTACGGACTTTCATCACAATAATCCGCGGCCGGAAGCTTTCCTTCTTCAAACTTTTCAACAATTCGATCCTCATTTTCACGTCCTTCCTGTGGCTCGAATTCTCGCAATCGTTTCAAGTACTCGCTATCCTCCTCACCACGCTGGTCTACTCAGTCGTGTACGGCTACAGATTCTGGACGGAAATCGGGCTGCAAAGCGCGTGTTTCCCATTCGTGGTGAATTGCCAGATGGTGTTGCTGAGCTGCAATGTGGTCTGCCATATTGGGGTGCTCCTGATGCACATAATCAAAGGTGGATGCAATGGGATTGGGGCCTGGATCTTCAATTCCGTCCTAAATGGAGCGATTCTGTTTCTTTTCTTGAATTTCTACGTTAAAATGCATTTTCGAGGGAGGAAGGTACGCGGCGGAAATGGTGGCGACCTCCTAATCGCCGCCGTGGAAAAGGCAGCCAAGCTGGAGCTAATAAAAAGCCGTGATATTTGAGGTCTGAGATTTTTTTGAAGTTTCCTCTTTTATCCCTTGACTTGGTACATTGTTATTAAGAATAAAATATTCATAATAATGTAAATTTAAATTATTTGGGTGTAAGATTTTTATTTATATTTTTTATAATTCTTCGATAGATTTTGAATTCAGAATTGTCTGCGACTGCACATTCATTTTGGGAATTACCAATGCCATCCTTTTTATGTTTTATTTTTTTTATTATTACATTGTATTAGCAGATAACTTGGAACAGTTAATCATTTCATTCGAAAATAAACTATAAGTTTTAAATTTGTATATAATTTATAAATATTACAATATTTCTTTATTTTAATCCATTTAATTTTTAATTAATTAGTTGGCTTTTAAGTGTGAGAATTGAAATTAGAGTTGGTTTTCGTGAGACAATATATGTGGTCCATGTATTCGTGAGATTAATCAATATTTATTATAAAACATAATATTTTTAATATAAAAAATAATTATAAAACATAATATTTTTAATATAAAAAATTAATGTTTTTAAAAATATTAATTCTATTTGAGTAGAATCGCTGAGGTTGCGAGAAAGTGTCACTTCCCGAGAAAACTTAATTACACACTTGGGGAACACAAAATTCCACGAATATCACGAATATTGGAATTTGAAAATAAGCGGTGGAATGATATTGTCCGACTTTGATCACACTTGGTGGCCACAAAATATATGAATAAGTTTTTTGTGAGACGATTTCACGAATCTTTATCAATGAGATGGTTTAACTCTAACGACATTCACATTAAAAAGTAATACTCTTAACATAAAAAATAATATTTTTCATAGATGACCCAAATAAGATATCCGTCTCACAAAATACGATCCGTGAGACTGTCTAACCCTTACATTTATGTCGCTATATATTAAAAAAAATGAATATCATGATTTAAAAAAAAACAATCGAATAAATTAAATTTAAGAAATTTTTCTAACTAACCCTTACATTTATGTCGCTATGTATTAAACTCAAATTTAAATGGGTAATCGGTCTATTATTTTCAGAGGAAACATATACCAGGAAAGCTTTGAAATAGGGTTCATCAAACATGTGCGCCTTATTATCTGTTGAATTTATGCAACCGAAATGTGAACTTTATTATTTATCAAAAAGATAAATGGATTTTTTTTAACGCAACAAAGGTTTTAAAAGTTTGTAAAATATTGAAACCTTGCTAATATTTGTTTCTGTTGGAATAAATATTATAAAAGCTAATAGATTTTTGAGCATTTTATTATTAGTACAAGAATAATATTTTTCTTTTGATTTATTCTAATATTCCATAGTTGAATCGGTCAATTTCGAAAATTAATTATTTATTATTTTGAACCTATAACTTCTCTCGTTTTTGAAAGAGGCGGTGGCATTTAACCAAGTGGACAGTGTCGACATTAATTAACTATTTTTTCGATATATAGTCAAAAATTGTGATTATTCGAATTATTTAATATTGCTCATTAATGAATCTAAGTAATCGTATATCAGTTTTGCACCTAATTTATAAGAGCATCTCCAACCCAACTCCAAAATGGAGTATTCCTTCATTATAGAGCATCAATTCTCCTCCAACCCATCTTCATTCCTCTACTCCATTTTAGAGGAAGGAATAGTAATCCTCTAAAAATGGAGTATAACTGTTCAAATAGAGGAGGCAAATGGAGGATAGCTTAATTACAAAATTGTCATCATGAAAATTGCAATATAACCTTTGTAGTTTTATCAAATTTTTTGGCCAATTTTTTAATCCAATCCACGTCATCTAAATATCCATTGCATCTAAATATTCACCACTGCACACCATGATGTGCCACGACAATATCCAGTTACAAATTTGTAACCGGATATTGTTATTTTTTTAAATTTTATTTTTTGGGTCGTGGTGGGTCGAGATGGGTCGAGTGTAGTGTTTTTTTTTTTGGTTGAGCACGACCCAAGCACGACCCAGGCGAGACCCAAGCAAAGTGAAGAGTTTGCTCAGTTTGCTCGACCCAAGATAGCTTGGGTCGAGTAGGGTATTTTTTTTTTATTTTTTTTTCATTTTTATTTAATATTTATTAATTATACATAATTTTAAACTTTTTAATTTTACATTTTAATAAAAAAATATAATACTAAATAATAGATAAAATAATTAAAGTGGTGAAATAATTTTATTTAAATGAAAATAAAATATTAATTAAAGTAATAATAGGACTCATAAATATTTGGTTGGTGTGAGATATTTTATTGTGAAATATGAGATATTTGAATAGAGAAATATTTGATTGATGATGTGGATTAGGGGTCCACAAATATTTGTACGAAATATCTTTATGATTGTTGATGGCCTAATAAAGTAGACAATAAAGAAACACACAACAATAAAGATAAACATATCACCAAAAATAAAAATAAAAACACACACAACAATAAAGATAAACACATTCTTATTTCATTGCAATCATGAGAGAACACTAGTATGGTGGAAGGTCGGACCCGGATGGTGAAGTTCCTCCGAAGAACTATCTAAATGGTGTAGAAGTTCCGTCTGAGCCATCCCCCGTCTCCATTCTTTTTTGCCAAATTTTTTTTTGTTCTTTGATCAAGTATGCACGGACTGATTCATCAACGCACATAGGGTTCATCCTTAGTATTTTGTTTTCTTCTTTGATCAAATATTTCATTCGACTCGTTTATGTCTGTTTGATGAATGTTGTCTTTTGTTTGCAATTTGATGACAAAATAAATGTATTGTTCTAAATAAACGAATCGAATACACATGTAGTTGTGTTATGTTTAGCGAATTAATTAAGTTTAGTTAAATAATAAACGAGTCGAATGAAATATTTGGTAAGATTTAAAAGATATAGGTTGAAAATGAAATAAATTAAAAAAATACAGTAATTTTTAATATTTAAAGGAAATGGGTTGAAAATGAAATAAATTAAAGAAATAGAGTATTTGGTAATATTTAGAGGATATGGGTTAGAGAAGGTTTTTGAAAATAGAGATCGTGAATCTCTATTTTAGAGGATAGAGGATGAAAAATAGAGGATATGGGTTGGAGATGGCCTAAACGAGTTCAAGCAGTTAGTAGAAAACAATTTTAGTGGGTTATCACTTGCGACTTTGACTCGTTTTTATATACGTCTTGGATCAAGTAAAGATTCTAGGCCACAAACAAACATCAGAGGTGACAGGGTTCACCGGACGAACACACTCCGACTTTTGAGTTAAAAAATAATTTAAATATGTTATCTAAAAGTTGAAGAGTTTAAGCATTAAAAAATGAGAGTCTTGAAGTGTATAACAGACTTCAACTTTTATAATTAATTTAGATCTCAATAGTGAATTGAATAATTAAATTGAATAATTGTCTATCTGAGTAAGTGACATTGAAGTTATTTAACTTATTAGTAGTTTATTTCTCGGACTTCATTTTATAAAAATTGTGTTTTCTAGTCTTTGTACGTAGATTGAACTCATGGAAATTCAGACATATTTCAACGAGAGCTAAGAAAATGAAAGAAACTTGTTCTTTTTTCTACAATCTTTCAATCCCTACTCCATCACATAATTCTCTATAATTTTACATCTCCTTTAACTATTTGTGTTGCCAAACCTGAATAGGTTTTACCGTGAAAATAAATAGTGTAACGATATTAAATGTTTATACATCACGTGTCACAATTCTTATCCACGAATCATATTTATTTATCTAGTATATATAATAATAAATGAATAGGTCTCTTGTGTTACGGTCTAACAATTTTTAATCTGTGAGACGGATCAATCCTACCGATATTCACCATAAAAATTAATACTCTTAGCAGAAAAATTAATGTTTTTTTCCATGTATGACCCAAATAAAATATCAGTGTCACAAAATACGACTTATGAGACCGTCTTACACAAGTTTTTGCCATAACAGATTACCTCAAAATATACATCTATGAGATGAAATTGGAATCTTATTCAAATATTAGTCTATCTTTGGGTTTTTATTAAAAATAATATAATTTTTAAAATTAATTTCAAAAATACTTTAAAAAAAAAAACGTTTGCAAAACTACCTCAATCCGCGCTTACGAAGCGCGGACGCTGCGCCACGGACGCTGCAAACGTGGAGCTTGCGACGGAATTTAGCGACAGACTATAGATAGACCCGTCGCTAAAATTGAATCAGCGACGGTTCTAACACACCGTCGCTAAATATGAATCGGCGACGGTTATCTTTGCGACGGTTTCAAAACCGTCGCTCATTGTAACGACGGTTTTGCTCGCCGCAGATAACCTTACAGCTTGCATCTCTGCAGCATGCAATGTGCGCACTGCGAAAAACCATTTTTGTTGTAGTGAAGATATTGAAAAAAAACAGACAAAAATTAATACGAAATAAGTTTTTTCAGATACTTTTACTAGGGTTTGGTACGGTACGGGGTATACCGTACTACGGTACCGTATACTGTACCGAAAATATCGGTATAGAATTTTTCCATACCGATATCGATACTGCGGTATACCGAATTTTCAGTATGAAAAAGTTCATACCGGTACCATACCGACACCGAAAATTTTGTCAAAATACCGAAAAAATGTCGGTATACCGAAAAAATTTTCGCTATACAGACATTTTTTCGGTATACCGAACTTACATTTAAAAAATAATAATAATAAAAAATTATTTTCGGTATTTCAGTATATACCGAAATACGGAAAAAAAATATTTCGTGGCGATACCGATAACGAAAATCCGAAATTTTCGGTATCCCGATTTTCGGTAAGTTCGGTATTTTTTTCGACACGATATTACTGTATTTCGGTATTTTTTCCCACCCCTAACTTCTACTATTCAACCTGGTTTTTTCAGTGAGTCAGAGATGACTGATTTTGGTTTGTTTAGGCAGCAGGATTTTCGACAAAGACGGAGTGTGAAAATCCTGCTAACTTATAAATTATAGTCTATTTTTTTATGAATAATATTAAATGTACCACCAATATATTGTTATAACGATATTTATAATTATTATATCACGAGATTTTACTATTATATCACAAGATTTTACTGTTATATCGCGAGATTTTGTATTCAATATATCAGCCTAGACCGTCATCCCCGACTCACTGAAAAAACCAGGTTGAATAGTAGAAGTTCCTGAAAAAACTTATTTCGAGATTAATTTTTGTATGTTTTTTTTTTTCAATGTCTTCACTACAACAAAAATGGTTTTTCGCAGTGCTGTTAATAATATTATTAGCGTGCAACGTAAGAAATTTCGAACTCTAAACTTAGCGACGGTTTTATCCGTCGCTACAAGTAGCGACGGTTTTACAACCGTCGCAAAGGTAACCGTCGCCGATTCACATTTAGCGACGGTGTTTTAGAACCGTCGCTGATTCAATTTGAGCGACGGGTCTATATATAGTCCGTCGCTAAATTCCGTCGCAAACACCATCCGTGCTTCGTAAGCTCGGACGGTGCGCCACGTGAGCAGCGTCCGCGCTTCGTAAGCGCGGATTGAGATAGTTTTACAAACGTTTTTTTTAAAGTATTTTTGAAATTAATTTTAAAAATTAAATTATTTTTAATAAAAACCCGTCTATCTTTGGGCTTAAGTTAGAACCCGATCCATATGCTTAGTTGCATTATTTGACTATAATCCACCAGAAAGGTACAGTAAAATAAATGCGATGCAATTGCCAAATGGCCTCAAAAAAATTGTATGTTACAAAATGAGCCGCCAAGAAAATACATCTCTAACAAATTAAAGGTTAAATAAAAGCTAATTATAAAAAGAAAAAAAGAAAAAAGAAAAAAAAGAGTCGAAGTTCATGTTAATCATACAATGTCTAAAATGTTAAGTTCCCCGAGGACGATCAAGAAGTGATGAACCAAACGACATATCCCTTTCTTGGGGTGCAAGTGAATCGGAATAACAAGCTTTCTTCAACTCATTATACCTCTCTGAATCGAAATTCCGCAACTTCATCAAACGCTTTTGCTTCGTGTTAAACCGGCTCTGGAAGAACCCTTCGAAAGAGGGCTCCTTTGATGTTCTCAAGTAGAAGGCGTAACCGCACATGAAATACATGGATGTGACATAAAAGCATATAGGTTCCATCACATCCCATGTGAGTTCCCAGAATGTTAGTCTCATGAATGCTGCTGTTTGGACAACCAAAAATCCCAACCCACACCAGAGCTCGCGTTTAGCGAGGGCCTCGGCTTTCTTGTCGATGGCTGATTTCTGCTGCTCCATTTCTTGAAATTCTTCAAGTATTGTAGGATCATTGAGGGCAGTGTGCAGTGAGGAGAGAGGGATTAGGCCTTGGATGGCTTTCATCACCTGTTATCAAATAAAGTTGGGCACAACATTTTACTTGTATGGCCATTTTTAAGCATTTACAAATATTGAATCTCTGCATCTCATTTTATGTTTAGAAACAAGATTATACACAAAACAAATTAAAGGAAATTGTAAGTGTTCTTTCACTCCCTTCTCAGCCAATATTTCAAAGAAAAACTAACAAAAAAGTGGCTGAGCAAATAACCCCTCCCCCACCCAGATTTATTCCATCCCATTAGGCCACTACCAGCTCTGACCTAAATTAACAAAAAAATCAAATTTTAAAAATTTTCCCTGAAATATAGTAAAACAAATCGCAACTTGTTATCTGTATGGATCTACTCTTCCACTCGGAAAAAGGAAAAAATTAATGTCTCCATTTTCACAACTTCCCTGTATTATTGGGCAAAATTTTCTTATCAATTTTGTAAGATTTTTATTCTATTTAGTTTATCAATGAAAAATATTATATTTTATGTTAAAATATTAATTTTTATGGTAAAAATATTAATTTTTTATCATAAATATAGATATAATATTTCTGTCTCAAGAATAAAAATCTATAGGTATATTTGTATAAAGTTTGTCTTTTTTTGAAGGGACTATGTATTTGTGATAAATCCAAAGCATAAGGTGCGGATGCACGATTTCTGGGTGCGAAACGTTGTTTCGTTTTCCTGTGGAACAAACACATCACACACAATAAAAAAAAATGCTTGTCAGTATTTTATAAAAGCCAATAAACAAGAACTAAATTTTTTTAATCCAAATCCATTCCTCTGAGCCGACACCAAATCATGGAAGATCGAGAAAATTCAACATTGGACAGATTTATGCGTAAAAAATAAGGAGAACCAACCTGTTGAGGCCTGAGGAACACTGTGTTTCCAAGAACAATAACAGCCCCAGATTTATCCAACAGTTTAGAAAACTCAATCCCCTGTTCCTCATTCGATGCTTCCTTAACACAAATCTGCAAGAATTCCGAATAAGAAACACAGCTATTCTCAATCTGCCGCAGCCTCGACTTCACCATTTCTAGCTGCGACAGCAAAAGAATCTTCCTTGCATCCTCCACCGTCACCTCCCCCGGCTCCTCCTCCTCCGCCAACGGCGGCCGAAGGTCATCAAGCCTGATCCTCTCTCTCGCAACATCCATCCCCCGAAGCTTCTCCAGGAGCTTCTCTCCGGTGGGAAAGAACCGTATTTTCGGAGGCGAAGCAGCCGCCGAGTGGGAGTAAAAGTATCGCCTGAACAATCCTTTATCTCCCGGATCAAGTGCCAGTTCGTTCGGCATTCCGTGAAGATTGAGAGCGGCGGCACTCACGGCCGGCTGCGGAGAAGGAATCCGGCCATTTGCCGAGACCAGTCTGGTGATTCTTGATACGTTGAAAAGGCGCTGGATTAATGATTTCTTGAACGCCATTTATGTCGTAGAAGGGGTTTGCAGCTGCGTTTGAATAGCTTCAATAATGTCTTGCTGTTTACCTGGAATACATTTATTGGTCTATTTATAGCTACCGTCAAATAAAAACAATAAATAATTTAATTGCGAAATTGTATTATATTTTTAGAGGGAAATTAAAGAAAAATTGAGCGGTTTTGGGAAAAAAAAAAAAGAAATTAGTTGCCGAATATTCGCATAATATTGGTGATATTCAATTGTTTCACATTATTCACTCTTGTCCATATCTTTACCGTAAAATAGCATCATATTATGTATCTTTATTCCAAATTAATGCCTTATTTCCATAAAAAAGATATATACATATATCATAGGTTTTGTATGAGATTATTTGACGCATCGGGTCAAATATATTCATATTTACAATAATAAGTAATGTTTCTTATTTAAAAAATATTTTTTCATAAGTAATATAAATAAGAGTTTTGTCTTACAAAATTGATTCATGACATCGCCTTCATAAAATTATGTTACCATAATTCGATAACTCTTAAGCAACCCAATGCCCGTTCCACGTTTCCTGCTATACAAATATATAAAATATAACGATTTTAAAATTCTTAACCAGCCATTACATAATATTTGGATAGACATGAAATGATATTATTGCACGATATGCACATTTGGACAGTTCAAAGTTTACATTTTATCTTTTCTATATATATATATATATATATATATATATATATAACTTAATAAATGAATACTTAAATTTTACATTCAAATACGTCACGCCTCTAATATATTTTCGTATTAATTAATTGTAAGTCAAAATTAAAATATTTTAATTTAAAATAATCAAATTTATGAATCAACACCTTCCACGTTGTTGGCTAAAACTGAAAGCAATCAACGACCGTAGATGACTTGAAAGTGACGATCCTGGCCGCCGAAATTAAATAACACTCTACACGTGTTGATTGTGGGAAGTAATTGTAAAACGGCGCCGAATGTAATATAATCGGACGGTGCACAGAGGATCACTCCCTCTAGATGACGTGTCCGGATTGTTTTATTATTTTTTTCGCATTTATTAACAACCCGGAGAGAGTGGAGAGAGGAGTTGACTTAACATTTGTCCGATTAATGGGTAAACGTAACCGTGTCGCCACATCACAATCGGGGCAACACATATCCGAAACCCGAACCAAATCTTTATTATTATTTATAACTATTGCTATTATTTTTCTGTTGCAAGAAGTTGGGGGCATAGAGTTGGGAATTTGACTCGCATGATAAACGAATATTCCTCCATTTTTATTAAAAAAAATATACCAAATAGTAATATCACAAAACTCTTGATAAAAGATTTTACATATTAATTTTGCGAGAATAATATTTTTTTAGGTCGTCCATGAATTTTTTTATTTTTTTATGTTAAACTTATTATTTTTTATTGTAAATTGATTAGACTGATCTATTTCATGAATAAAAATCCGTAAAACCGACTCACAAAATACATACTCAAATAAATATAGGGATGCTTATCCAGATCAATATGTAACTCGAAACCACTTAGATCGGTTCCGGTATGAACCAATCTAGCATGGATCATTGATCAAGATTCGCTTGCCTGAAAATGGATTCTAAACCATTTTCATTGGTCAAGTTGAATTCGCTCATGCATTGGTGAGTAGTGTCGGATCTGAGATTTTATGCTTGAGATGAGAATATTCATATATTTTTTATATCGATAAATATTATAGTATAAATAACATGAATTTTATAAATAAAATATGTATAAAATATATAACCAAAATAATATGTCATAAAACAAATACTAATAAAGTCAAAATCATCCAAACGAAATACGAAATTCGTGTTTCGAACCAGTACATAGTACTTGAATATTGTTCATTTCGCAATTTTGGAAGCGAAAATATTGATTAAGTTTGGATAATAAATTTTCCCAACATTTTTTAATCGATAATATAGACAAGTCATTTAGTCATTCTTATAACATAGTTGATCAGAAATAAGTTTCGAGCAACTTCACTTGAAAAAACTCCTTTCGACATATGTAAATTTTGATGTATCAAAACAATTATGCATCCAAGCGTCAAAAATCAACTGAACAGATAAGAAAACTGAGAAATCGAGTGATAACGAGCTTGATCGTTGTAGAGTAATAAATAATTTGTCTATTTTGGCACGAACTCACGTATATATATTTTATATTGATTATCGATTTTTTTCTGAATGCTTATTGATCATTAACCATTAATCATTATTTATAAGATGAACTCAAAATTCAACATATATTAGTAAAAAAAGTTAAAAATTTGGTGGCCCCAAAATTTAAGTTATATTATAGGTCCGACACTGTTGATAATTAATATACCTAATTTTATGACAAATTATATTCGTAATTTTTCTAAAGAATTTGAGTTATTTAATTTTTAATTCAGCTTTGATTAGAGATGACAATGTGTTAGGTTTAAACACAGTCCTATTCGTGATGGCTTATATCTAATTAAACAAGTCCACGAGTTGAGCAGATATGTAATCTTGATATTTTAACTCGTGATAATATTTTTTTAGATATTATTAATATAAAGTTAGAAAGAAAATTTAATTTTTTTAAACATTTTTTTTTTCATTTTGTATGTAAAAAAATCTAAAAATCATATAATTTTTTGCGACGTTAGATTAGCATGTCTAAAGTAAGACTGGGCGGATGCCGAGCTTGATCCAACCCGTCCCAGATCCGTCCCTTTGTAGAGTTACACTCCATACTCGGTAAATCCAATCTGGCTCACCCAGGGATTGAACCTATCTCATTACCCCGCATTGGAACCTAATATAGCGAAGTTTGGTAACATCCATTTCATCTCTTACTATTATAGGTTGAGTAGGTTAGAAACTTCCTTGGTCTTTTTTTAACATCCTTAACCTTCACCCCACTTATAATATTAATAAAGTGTTAAAAATAAAAGCAAGTCACATTATTAGTGATAAATCTATTTCTTAATCATGAGGTTGAGGTTCAATTTTTGTTGGGTCTTTTGTATTTTTTAATTTATTTTTAGTATATCAAATATATGTAGCCATATTATTATAAAATATTTTGATCCTCATTTAATCAATAAATTATAAACATATGTCAGGCACCACGCGTGCGTCGTTGGTACTTTTATAATACACACCGGCGATAGTATTGTAATATTCACAAAATTTGATTTTAATAGTATTTGTGATATATAAAATAAACCTAACCCATACGTTCAAGCTGCACCTTTTGGCTCAACATGCGCGATGATTCAGTTATCTATTACAGGGCAGTTATCTACCACGCAGATCAATGTTGTATATTTTAATATTATATATATATATATATATATATATATATATATATATATATATATATATATATTATATATTATATATATATTATATTTCAATCAATCGAAATATTCTTACGCACAAGTATATCAAGTTTTTCTTTCTCCCACGCACTCTCGGGACTAAACCTTAGGCATAGTTTGATACATAAGATAAGAGATGGATTGATAAATAATTCCTCCTTATCTCATGTTTGGTACCTTTTTAAAAAACTCATGATAATATCATGTGCCCTTGATAAATAATTTTTTAGAAGGATAAAATATCCCTAATAGAAGGTGTGATAATTTTAATTTAATGATAAAATACACTACAAATGACTTAATTACCTTCAATTTATAAATGATTTTTTTATAAATCTAGTAGGTAGAAATTAAAATCAAATAAATATTTTATTTATTTTTATATATTATATAATATGATAATTATATAAATGAATTCGAGATAATTATATAAATAATTTTTATAAATATCAATAAAATTATTATCACTCGAATAACCTTAAAAATTGATATTTGACTTGACTCAAAAAATCAAAGGCTCAATTATCATATTATATAATATATAAAATTAGGTAAAAATAAATAAATCATGCAAGTACTATCGACACATGAACATATAAAAAATAAAAAAAATATGAACTAAATCAAAAACTTTGAAATTATATATATAATAAGGTTAATTTTGTCATTACAATCTAATCACTCTTGTTAAAATCATACCAAACATTAAATATAATATCCTACATCTTATTTATCCTTAACTTATCCTTATATTATATATCACATGTTTATCCTATCATGTGTACCAAACTATGCCTTACATGATATCTTTATCCTGCATGCTATAATTTAGAGAAAATTCTAAAATAAGAAATATGAGTGTGAACAGTGTCGAACTCCATGTCAGTACGGATTTGGATCATCTGCTATGGTTGAAGACACATCACCATCAGCGTTGCATTTGATAATTTTTCAAATTTATCTGACAATGTGTTAGGTCCATGAGATGATCAACTGATCATCTCGTATAAAATGCACAACATCGTGCTGTGTTTCAACTACAGCAGCGAATCAAACTCCATGTCAGTACTCTTTTTTTTTAAATAGACTAAATGCGGAAAGAATTTATTAATTACACCAAGGTGAAATTTTGACTAATTACATGACAAAAACCCAAAATCGTTAAATCGTTTTGTAAAATCAAACGATTTTTGGAATTTTATCCTATAATTTATTCAAGAACTCAATTGAAAAGTAATTGAGGGTGTGATTGGCACTTACTTCCCTAATATTTCGAACATAATTCTGCTTCTCCGGATTGGACCTTTGTGTCCTAGAACCAGAATATGCCTAGTAGCCCAGAAAAAAAATATGCCGAGAATTAATACCTCAATCCCACGAAAAGAGTGTCAACGTCGCTTCCCGCTTCCTCGAATCATTCATTTATTAACCTTTGTGTAACAAACTTTTTTCAAATGTCTATCAAATGGTTTGGTAGTTCTTCGTAAGGCAGTGAGTCGAGAGAATTTTGAATAGTCGTATATAGTTATATCAAAGTGAAAATTTGTGGAATCGAAAAGTGCACACACGATCCGGAGACAGGAACCAGAAATTTCATTCAAGTGATGCCAAATAGGATAAGAGGAGCTAGGCGATCGGTTCAATAGATTTGGTGAACGAAAAAAATGATTTTATTCGGGTTCCAAAGAACCATTTTATTTGATTAGAAGGAGAGAATCGTCAAATTTGATCTTTTACTTTAGATTTAGTATACGACTCTATCGCGTTTACGATGAATTGATAAGAAATTTAGCCTCCATGGAGCACAACAAATCGATTGTGAATTATGTTCTTTGGTATATGTACATGCCCGGAATATGTTCCATAAACCTCATACTCCGTCTACATACGAGAGTGAATTGATTCTTAGGCTGCGTTTGGATTGACTGATTTCAAATCCATGAATTTTCAATGTATTTTTGTTGTTTAGAGATGTAAAATCATATATTTCAAATTCGCCTCTTATATGTTTACATAATATTTCATGTTAATTATGATATATTTCAAGTTCATCAAATAATGGTATAATTTGAAATTAATTCTGCTTTATATTACTAAAATATATATAAAATAAGTTGTTGATTTAATATTTGATTTATTGTTTCATTATCAACAATAAAATTGTAATCGAAATATCAAGATTTTTCAAATCTGTTTCTAAGCACGCAATTAGTGATATGGTATCTTATTATGTACGTTCTCATTATATCTCCATCATCAATTTGCCGTGGTACTGTACTTGAATTTAATAGACAACATTTCAATTATATTTTTGCATCTTTATTAGCTAGGCTGCTGCTTGATTGTGCATTTCTCTACATAATAATTTCACTCTGTTGTAAAATCTTTATATGAAAAGCAACAATGGATCTATTCCTCAATAAGTGAAGCACAATGACAATTAGATGTGTTAGAATCAAATTTTTATCTTTAGGCAAAAGTTATTGCGGTTAGACAATGCACAACTTTATTTTTTAATATTTATGACAGTGTACAGTGCACCTACTTGAGTGCTAATAGATCAAGCTCTTTAGGTACATGAGTCCAGAGAGGTGCATATCTATCTACAGGTGTTATCTTATATGTTTTAAAGACCAGTCTTATCATTTTCCTACTATCGATTCTGTATCAAGAAAGTAATAGAGATCGAATCAACCTCCCCGATGAAGACGGTGTTTATTGGCTCAAGCATGAAAGTTAAGTTCTTCTGTTAATCCATGTCAAGCCCCACAGAAATTGGTTTTCACAATTAGCCACAACAGAATCTGTGAAAACCGAAATTTAGTAAATTCATTTTTGAAATAAATATCATGATAAATTTATACAATTTCATAAACGTAATGAAAATGAGATACATTTTCAAACAATATCTTCTTATCTACTACAAAATAATCTCATTTATATAATGTCATTCGCGGTTTTTGAATATATATTATACATGATCAAGAGTGTCCCGAGGGTGTGTTTGAGTTAGTGGAGTATGTGAGTGCTTAACTAATTATCATGATTCGATTTCCTCTACAACACGACGAGTCTATCACACATAGTTTGTCCAACGTGGTTTACATAGCTAGCGTGTTTTTCAAAGTATCGCGTTACTTTAAGAGTTATCCAAGATACTTTAAGAGTCGTAACAAAAATAGTACCTTGTTGAAAAAGAAAAAGAAAAAGATCGGGCTGTAATCCATGTCAGATGGTCTTATAATCTATCAAAAGGAATTGCTATGCTAGCTTATGCTGGTAGAAGATCCTCTAGTACGCCGTTCACTATTCGATGGGGTGGATTAACCCTCTCGTCTGGGAGTAAATTTTCTATCGATACACTTGAAAATCATCCTATCTTATCGGAAAATGAAAACTTCACCGGGAGAGCCCGAAATAGTATACCTGAAAAAAAAACAATAGTAAGAACAAAATCCACTTAGATGCGGTGGAACCTCAAATATTTGGAAGTAAATTTTCTCTCGATAGGCCTGAAAATGATCCTATCCTATCTGAAAGCAGGAACGTAGCCAATGGCATTTTCCTCCCTAATATTGTCCTTGTCCTGCTAAATTTTTTTCAAAAGAATTTGTCCTCCGACCTCTATTTTTTGGCTCCGTCCCTGCCTGAAATGGAAATACAACATGGTGTGGGAGCCATGCATCTAACAATCATTAATAACTCAAATGTTATGCCAGTTGGTGTTGAAGTTTCAGTCATCAGTTTGCAATAAACCGGCTTTGTCAGTACATAAAGTTCTCTCTCAGACGAGTCATGATATTTTTTTCTTCAAAAAAAGCACAATTTATTGAATGAATAGGGGAACGACAAAGTGAACACACACAACATTTAATTGCACCGCCCTTTCAAGCACGAGCGAGGGAGTATTCATCGTTTATAGGGCGACTAAAAAAGGATGAACAAATAGTTAGACGGCGCCGGCCGGAGTTGTTCGTGTAATACCTGTGCAAGGATCAAGTCAATACTATATAAAAGGATATTGAGTGATGATGATATTTGTGCACATGGAGAAAAATATGTTTTGCAATCGATGTGATTATTAAACTGTACTTTGATGATCATGAGGAGTCTGTCATTTTATATTATTCAATTATACTATATTAACTGATATTCAATCGATGCTAGCATAAGAATAATATCTTTCTTCCCACTTTGAAGAAAAAATATTTTATTGGATGAAGTTGTCACACATGACTTGTCAATTATATATGGTTTATTTGACTAGCTTTGTTTCCAGACTATTGTGTTGGCCCGGTGGTTTAATTTACCCAATGTACACATAAGAGTAGCGTTTGTGAGTTTCCATGTCAAAAAAGAAACATGAAAAAAACACATAATTTCACGAATAGACCATGAAAAAAAAGGGAAAAAGAGAAAGCCCTTTAGTCCCCGCACCCACAAGTCTAGCTATAATTTAACCTGCATAAAACCAAGCCCTTTAAAAAGCGTTGCAATGTACCAATACCTCTCCATTCTCTTCAAAATCCACAGATTTTTCCTCTCCATTCATCTATTTTTCCAAAGCAATTTAAAGGGTTAGTACTCAAGAATATGGAGAAGAAATTTACAGCTGAAGGATCAAAGAGAGGAGTCAATTCAAGCACAAAACTTGGAAAATTCCTGAAAGAACAAAGAGGGAGGCTCTACATAATGAGGAGATGTGTAGAGATGCTTCTTTGCTGGCGAGACTAGGCAAGAAAATCACGATGATATTACTAATTTACCTTCAAGTTCGGATTTTTTTTTTACGTTTGTTTCTCCTCCTCTATTTATTATCGTTTTCCAAACATATTCGAATGAAACATATCATATTTACCCATATTGAGTGAGCTATATATGAGATTAAGATATCATTTGAAATGGAAAGAATGATCAGTTTTATGACCAAGGCTCGGTTTTTTTTTTGTTCTTCTTGCTTCATAGAATATATGCTAAGACCATGTCGATCATACAATGAATTAATGATAAGATTGTACGTGATGATTAGCAATATTATACTTGTGGTATTAAAAATGGTAAATAAATTTATTTATTTAATTAAGATGATGGATTTAAAATGTACGTTTCTGGGTCGCAATAATTGTCCCGAGCGGTCGACATGTGATACTTGTGATGATTTACGAATTGTATCCGAGTTGCACAGTTGTCATTATCTATAATTTTTAGTAGAATGACATATTGCTCGATCATACACATATAGTTTGACTTAGCTTAATGTATTTATGGTCTCAAACCTTGTCATTTCAAAAATTTATCTTTATAAATACCTGAAGATGATGTTTCTCTGGTCGAGTTACTTTTCCTGAACCGAAGGTTAAAAAATATTTGTGGTGGCATGTGGGCTTGTTCCCTATCCCAAGACATTTTATGTCCTTGTTTTTGTGAAAACTTGTCTTTGCATGGTTTTTATTAGTATTTTTTTCCGAAAAATAAAAATATATATCTATATTATGTTATTATATTATGTTATTAAATTTGAGGTATTTAGAGTAATTAGCTTTTGATGTCATGATCACTTTTAATAATTATATATGTATATATTATTAAAGTTATAAATTTTTTTATATAAGTTACCGTAACAGCTCAGTAGATAAAGTCTTTACTATCAAACATTAAGTTTTAGGTTCTATTCTTATTTATATTTTTTTAAAAAATTCAAATATCAAAATAGCAGTGTAGTCCCTCACTATTTTTTATAATCACATTTTAATCCTAATTTAAATCTAAATCAAATTAATTATAAAAAATATTGTACCGTGGTTGCCCCCAAAATTTTGCGTGTGTGTGTGTGTGTGTTTTTTTTTTTGAAATGAAAATATCATGATTTATAAATAAAAGATTTATTTGATTGGAGTTATATAATTCTATATAGTATTGTAAAAATCTTGTGTTGTAGATTATTTTCTTCTTGCATTGAAATATATAATTTTTTTAAAAAATTAAGTAGGATACGATTATCTTATGCATGAATACTATATAATAAGATGGTGTGAAGTAAAAAAAAAAAACTGTTGAGAACGAGTAATGTTGGAAGGCAAAAATTGTGTGAGACGATCTCACAGGTCGTATTTGTGAGACATATATCTTATTTGGGTCATCCATTAAAAAGTATTACTTTTTATGTTAAGATTATTATTTTTTATTGTGAATATGGGTAGGGTTGACCCGTCTCACATATTATGATTCGTGAGACGGTCTCATATGAGACTAACTCATGTTGGAATGGGTAGTAATCCGACACGTGTTGAGACTTTGATTGGTTAAAATGGCAGCTTTTTACTGCACACACGTGCAGCAGCTGGACAAGATCTATTTGAAAGTTCTAGCCCATTTTAAAAATTGTGGGGTCACGCGGCCCAAAAGGCCCACCCCATCTGTTACCCATTATTACCCGCACATGTATGTAGCTCATAATCTCGGTTTGTTTCAAGCTATACGTGCAGACAGTGTCTGCACGGGCAATGAACGGTCCGAATCACTCCATATGAGTGATCCGGGCCCACCTCCATGTAAAAAAAAAAATATTGACCCGAAAAAATCCGAACCGTTGGATCGGCAATGCCCGCAAGAGTAGGGTCGACTTAACCATCTCCCCTATTGCATGAAGGAGAGGCATTTTTTTTTTACTTTTATCAAACGGTAATTAAAAAATCTTAGTTATAACAAATCTTTCTCATAAATAGAAGAAGTCAAACACTTGTGTGAGACGATATCACAAGTCGTATTTTGTGAGACGGATATCTTATTTGGTTCATCCATGAAAAAATATTATTTTTTATGCTACAAGTATTATTTTTTATTATAAATATCGGTAGGATTGACCTGTCTCACAGATAAAGATTCGTGAGACCGTCTCATAAGAAACTTACTAATAGAAAAATGACAATTATTTAACTACTAATGATTTATTTGGATTTCTCATATACCGAAATTTTAAAGATAAGTGAGTTTTGGTGTCATTTTTTAAATATTCAATACAAATTTTACGATAATTATATTATCTAATGATATTTCAGAAAATGATTTTACACTAAAATAACCAAAATTCTAAAATAATGAACTACAAATACAATAAATATTCGATCTAACTATAGCTTACAAAATAATTATACGTTAAAATAACCAAACCCTTTTCAAAGAGTTATTTAACTAAATGCCGACAATCTTATAAAATGGTCCGTTTTCTCATTCATTTATAAATCAATAATGACTAAAGTCTAAGTTTGAGATGCATTCTAATGATTGAACTGGCCTAATTTGTACATTAATTGGGGCAGTTTTTTCAACATGTTAATTTGGCTTTTAACGTTCTCAAAAAAAGAAAAAAATAATTGCTTTTAACTATTATCATACCTCTAATTTCTTATCTTACTCCACGAAAATATATAAACTTTAAAATAGTCACTTAAAAGTTTAATGATTGAAGTAAAACATGAATTAAAATCTAGAGAAACATTCGAACCACACAATGATGTCTGCTAAGTGAAAAAGACTTCTGAAAGTCCGGTGCAGACAACAAAAGGTTAAGCCAAACCACGGATGTCCTATTTTCAAAGAGTCAAATATGAACTTGTACTATGTGCCTATACTTTGAGAACCTCACCTTTTTCGAAGTTTTCTTTTGAAGGAGAGACCACGGCAAGAATCACCAAACCAGCCAAAACAATGGTCAAGATACCCAAAGAATTAATCAGCAACGCTTCGGTCGAGTAGCGTGATATTATCTTATGCATCTGAAGAAATGTTGCCTTCTCAAGAAAACCTGTGGCACATGTAGCCACTGCTAAGACGTAAATATAAATGCCGAAAAACGCATGCCATGGCAGCAGACTGGCTCGACTGTTTCTTGAGCCACCTGGATACCAAAAGGTCACAAATCCGGCAGCCAACTGCAGAAGAAATTGTCAAATGATGTAAGCTGAAGATTTGATGTTTCCAGAAATAAAAATGTTTGGAATTGGTAGAAATAATTAAGTATCCGCGTCAATAATCTAAAATTACTACCTGAATTCCGAAGAAGAAAAGGCAAGCTAGGCCAAGCCAAGAGTGGAGACTATAGAAGTTGTCGACGCCTTTTTCATTGTGAAACTTCCAAGCAGTCCATACTCCAATTATTCCAAAACATAAAGCCAAGAATTGCAGAGAAAGATGAATTAATTTTTTGAAGTCTTTGGTTCCCGAGAGAGCTTTATATGCAATCATGGCTACAGAATCGAAGGAAGGATATTCAAAACTTTCACATAAAAAACGCACTAATTGGTTTGTATAAAAGCCAAGAAAAAGAAACAAATTAGTTGTGTCTACACAGTATGCAACGAGAGAAAACCCATTCATGGCATGTGAAGGACAAAAAATGGGCTCATTAAAACAAGAGGGGTTGCTTGTAATAGCAATTGTAAGAAATATACAATTAACACTATCATTTGTTTTCCACATTGCCTCTTGTATGTATCTGTACAGCCGCAAGATATAACAGACATTTCAACAAAAATAAAGACCACAGCAATGAACTAGTTGCAGGATGCAAAGCTATCGAAAAAAATAGAGATTCTGGCACTATAATATCCATAAAGCTGAAAGTTGGAGAGTATCGAGAGATAAGTTTCTCTGACCAAACTGACGATTCCAACGGAGCAAAACTGCTCTAAAATGATACATAATAGCAAGTCATATTCCCTACATCTCACAGAGACAACCACTGCATCCTCATGAAACCTTTTTCAACTTTTAACTATCTAAAGGAGGACCTCAAAGTTCGTTAAAGATTAGCTCTATAGACATTCATAAAAAGAAACTAAACGGGACACTCAAAATTAATCAGCAAACACAAAACTAGTTAATTATCTACAAAATAATTGAAACAATTTCTCAGTAGTCAACAATAACATGAAAAAATTCTGTCAGTCAGTCGCATACACAAACCAGAGGTTCCCAGTTACAAGTATTGAATTCAAAACTATCGATGAAGATCAACCTAGTGTCTTCTATCAGATTGTTAACACTTGAATTTTCACCTTTTTTTCCATTTTGAGCGACTGATACACATCTCCCTGTCCGACCTAATTTCAGCAAGATTAAATTTTTTTTCCACAGATTTGTCGTACGAGAAGGTAAGAAAACTTAAGTCAATTCTAGTTCGATCAAACAGTAACCAATGCTTCAATGTGACATCACTGGGATTCGAGCTAAACTGTATCTCCTACACATTGTTTTTACCTTCACCATTCAGAAGCAGAAAGCCAGTGAGCATTAAAACAGGATGAACCTGAAAATCATACGAGAAAAAACCAGCCAATCAATTCAACATTTCAATTTAGGTTTAAACAAAACACGAACCACTTCCCGAATACATCCAGCAACTCGAATCAATAGTAAAAATGAACAAAAACGAGAGAAAAAGAAAGGAAGTTACGTTGAAAATGAGAGCTTTATCCTCGGATACGAGAGCCATACCTCCTCTGAAACGCTCGGTCCATATGAGTGTAAGTGCGGCTAATGTGATTCCGATTAACCTCACGAGACGGACGATCGGGAACCGAACAACCGGCGCCGCCATTCGAAGACGGAATTGAAATCTTTTTGTGCTCAATTACCTAGAATTGATGAGATAATTGGTGAGTATTATGTGTTTCAGCCACCGAAGAAAGCTGAAAAGAACAGACTGTGCCACCCAAGGGTTCTACGGCCGATGCCCGACCCAGTAGGGGCGCGTGTTTTTCGATTTGTTCCGACACCCAAGCTTCTATTCTATGACAGCCTTAACCCATTCAATTCGTGACACATGTCACGAATTTTTTTGATTTGGATCCTTGAGTGTCGTGCATTTTTTACACGAGATCACGTGATTATCTTGTGGACATCACACCATATGAGGTAGATTTAAAAAGTTGTCATATTAGATGAGATGATCACGTAATCATCTCATGTAAAAAGTGCAGAGCACTTGATGCTGTGTTTTTAACACAGTAGAGAATCTAAATCCGAATTTTTTTTATTTTTTGTTTTTTTTTATAATAAAAGTGTCTTCCTCTCATACCTTGGTTTTACCATGGTCAAGAGTCGAGGGTACAGTAGCTGGTTTATCCAAAAGAGGAATAATTTCTCGTTCTACCACGATGTAATCATGAGTGGTTCTCTAAGTTTATTCTCTGGCATGCTTTAATGTTTTTCAAAGGTATTCTCTTGCAATGATTTATTTTATATATTTCTCATACGAGTCATTTCTAACATAAATTTCATAACCCGATTTGTAAAAACAAGGGTGATTTTGTACCTCCAAATTGAATGAATTGATGATCGAATTTACAACTATGTTTGTTCATACCGATCCATTGCAACAACAATTAAGCTAATTGTCAAATCCTTTATCTACATGCTTGCATAAACTAAAAAATCAGGAAATGTAACAAATGGGGCGCAACTCATGCAATTTTTCTGATTCTTGAAATATTGAAAATTAAGAGATTGGAGACCGAGCTTCATGTAGCCCAGTGATCTCACCCCCTGCTAGATTAGTTAACTCCCCCGAATTCGAATTCTCCGTGTACATTGTAATAAAAAAAACTTAAGAGATCGATTTCATATACACAGTTAGTTACAATTGGTATTCAACTAGTCACATTACATACAAAAAATTAGGCCATTAGTTAAACTGTAAAATAGAGGATAAAACAAGCTTTACATGCTAATCATTTCGGAAAATTAACCAGAAATTCATACTAAAACAAGTGGAAGAATGAGTCGACCTCCAAAAGCTTCAAAACCACTACTTTGGTAAGATTTCTTTCATCTACTCCTGCAAATAATACATCATTAAGATAAGCACGATATGTTCATGCAAAATGACACATTAACAATCTTGTCGACAATTTCCAAGCTAATGATAAAAAAAGATTGATCAGGGATATAAATTTCCGACCAAGCTTCGTTTTTCGATCATCATGGGTGAGAGCTCGATCTTTGTCTTCACATCTATAATGAATGGAAAAAAAATCATGAAATCGGTTTGTTGATGGAAATATTTATTCTTCCCAATATTTAAAAGAATGACCAATTTAGATGATGTTTTCATAAGATCTACCAAACTATTTGACCATGGTTAACCATGATGAAGACATGTCTTAGTCTTACTTTTAAAAAAGAATTTGCTTTTTTTTTTAGAAAAATAAAAAAAAAAACCGTGAATTAACGGGGTTAAGCTGTCCACCAACGCACTACTATTAAAAATTATTTAAGTTGATGAGAAAATAATATTACATGCATGAACTGAAATAATCTTTCAATCCTAAATATAAATCATTTGTCTTAATTATATAGTCTAATATCTATATTTAGTATTATTTTATCTATTTATATTAAAATACCCATTAAATAATGATAAATGAGAATTTTCTCCACATTTTTAATAATTTTATTAATTTATATGGAAAACACATAATATAACTATATGATAAGGATGAAATATATATTGTGGAAAATTGAAAAAAGAAATGCAGACAATAATATTTGAGATTGGATTAATTATTTATAAAAGAAAAAGAAAAAGTACAACGTGGTCGCCACAATCTGTTTTATCTTAAAGTACAAGTCATCAATAAAACATCTCCAATTCAGGTTATCCAACTCATTAACAACGTGGAATATGTCATCCAACAAATAAATTTACCGACAAATCCTTTGATTTTCCACTTCTTACTCCCCGACCCGCCGTAATAACGCCCACAACGTACAATCGAACAAGGGTAATCTCGTCTCAACGGTCCCAGTGCTTAATCCCCACCCACGTTCCACACAAAAAAAGGCGGCACGTGAAATACCCAAACTGCCCTAACTCAACGGCTCGAATACATCCTTTGCATCGGACGAAAGTGTAATTTCATATGAAATCTGCTGTCCGGGAGACGAATATTAGAAACGTGAGAGTGGTGATGAGCACACGAGAAGAAAGGTAGCTCTGAGAAAGGCGAGTTGCCGGACTTCACACTGTTTCGTAACCGAAATTTGGGAACTTCTTTCACGTCCGCTGCCAGAGGATTCCGATCTGATGTGATGTTCACGCCGCAGAAGAAGTTATGGTCGTTGCTGAGGAGCGAGGTGGGCCAGGAGAAGGGGTCGATTTCCGGGCCGGGCTCGGAGTTGAACTCGAATTCGAAAATCTCAAGGAAAAACAAAGACGTGGATGTTTGTGAAAACGACGGGGCCAATGAACAAGAGTTGCTAGTTAATAAAGTCTTGAAACTCGAAAACGAGGTGGGCGGTTGGGTTACCTTATTTATCGGCCATGGCTTGCTTTGGATATGGTTACTATATGTGTTTTTTCACTGGGTTTTTTTTTGGTAATCTTGATGCATTTTCTCGAGTTGAGTATTTATTAGTGCCTGATTTGTGCAATTCGGGAAAATTATTTAGATTTTCTTATTCAGGACAGCTGAAGTTTAACAAAATTTGTAAAGTCTCGCATTAAGTTTAAATCTTGACTACTTTTGTACTTGTTAATTAATTCGGATAAGGCAGCGAATTTGATAATCGAAATGTTTGGCTGTAGGGTGGATCCACCGCTACATTTAATATTATGGTATCTGAACTAAGATATTCTTTTTTCAGTCTTAGCTTTAGACTCCAATAGTGGGCCGATATGAGTTTGAAGACAATTACTCAAAACTCAAAAGGTTTATTTTGTTTCAATTTCTCAATATAGAAATATTCCACTGTTTTTTATTTTTTCAGCTCTTTGAGTATCAGTACAATATGGGGCTACTTTTGATTGAAAAAAAGGAGTGGAATATGAAGTATGAAGAATTTAAACATGCTTCAGCAGAGCTTGATGAATCCCTCAAGAGAGAACGGGCTGCGCATTCACTTGCAATTGCAGAAGTGGAGAAGCGAGAAGAGAATTTAAAGAAGGCATTGGGTACAGAAAGACAATGTGTACTTGATGTAAGACTTATACTTTCAAATTTCCTCATGAATTCACCTTTACTTTGAGATCAAGATGCTCAATATTTTTTTAAAAAATCACAATTAACTTTTGATTCTTGTCGAGGAAAACTAAAATTGTGATGCACTACCCCGGTTAGAATCTCAAAAACGATCATGACGTACTTGCCCAGTGTGACTTTTACTGATCCTAAAGCGTCTTACTTACTTCCATTATTTATAGCTAAGAAAATCTGGATTTCATAATTTTTCATGCCCAAAATATTAAATGGACGAGAGCATCTGTATTGAGAGTATATGTGTCAACACAGAACGGAGCTTAAAATGTATAAACGGAACAGAAAGACTTCTCTACCGAGTGAGTGGTCCATACTAAGATATGAAGATGAACATAACAGAATTATCTTAGCTTGATACCTGGATAAGATATAAATACAATGTAAATGGATCGAACAAATATAGTAACTATACAAACTACAAAGCTTAATTTAAATACTCTTTTGAGGATAATGTAATTGTTACGTTTCAATAAAATATGTGAAACATGGACAGAATTAACGCGAGCAGGTTTTAGACTTTAGTCATCTGAAGACTGAAATACATACATATGTGAAAGGAAACGGTCAATTGCCAATTCTATCAGATGGCCTATATACATCAGTAAAAAATAATGAAAGTTCATCACATGATTGCTTCGCGCTAATGAAACAGAGAGATCATAAACAAGACAGAATTGATGCGGATAAACATTGTTTGCGTTAATTACTCGAGACAAATGGAATTGACAAAAGCATAATGTAATAAAACTAATAATTAATACTTTTGTTAAATGTTTGCTATTTTTTGGTCATTCTCGCTCATTTCACAAAGTAATCATGTCGTAAATATTCATTCAAGATATACCCTTTGCAAAAGCATATTATACGAACATTGACCCCTTCACTATAGATCACATATTGCGAATATTTTACCTGTTGAAAACAGCAAGGCACGAAAGACAGAATTAACCCCCAGTCCACAGATTCAGAACAAACATTAATCAAACACTGAGGTTGCGAATGTTCTTGACCACTATGGAGCTTATGATCATACTGGTGTACCAACAACACTTTTTATGCAAAATAGAATTAAATATTTCCCTTGTTAAAAGGGAGCACAATTGTTCTCATAAAAGAATATCACTTTCACAGTATATTTTACAGCAAAGGCATATCAATCATTTGACCAAAAGGCTGTTAGATGTTATGCAAAGTATCAAAAGTGCTTACCACAATTAAAATCGCAATAATTCCTCTTAAGATTTTCTCCTCCTTCTGCTTTTTAGTGTATTCATTTCTTCACTCTTATGCTCAAAACTTTAATTTATGATAGTGAATTCTCACTTAAAGTATCAATCTCATATTAATAGTATAAATCCACTTATCTATTTTTAGGAAACTCGGTTTCATCATTACATGCCTACTAACAATCCTGTAATATGTTATTGTATTTTATGTACCAAGGGAAATTGGAGACGATAGAAACAACTGTAAACACACGGTTACATGGTTAACCGTGGTCATGACATGTTGTCTTTGCTCATTTATCTCTAATGGATGTATTATCTCTACCAGTTAAACTGTTTTTCTTCCGCTTAATTTCTTTCTACTGCTTGATTGGGTTCTCTGTCACTTCATTGAACATCCCTTGCTTGAACTTTTCTGACTGACTTAGTATTGAAATTGAACTGCAAACTCTTAATTCAGAAGTTCCAAAAGTGTCTAGGCCCACACAAAAATAGTTAATAAATCAGCCGGTTTAGTTAATGCTTTTTTAATTTTGGAAAATTCTCTTACTTTCTTGTCGCTTGTACATCTGTGGTAATTATGAAGTTATTATTGCTTCTAATAGTGATTTATGATTCAACACGATACATTATTTTTACTTGAGGCAGCTGCTAGCTATCCTTGTGCAACAAAGTGGATGTAAGCATTTGGAAACAAAAAAAATCAATTAGGTCGGCTGTCATGATTTAATATTAATTTGGGTTCTAGACATCATGGATTTTTTTTCATATTTTCAAGAGGTGATCGTGAGAGCTCATTAATGATAATCACGTCTTTAGTCATTTGTTGTCATTGAGTGACTTTTTGTGGCGCTGTTGGCACAGTTAGAGAAGGCTCTGCGTGAGATACGCACACAATACGCTGAAATTAAGTTCAATACTGAATCAAAGTTGGCTGAGGCGATTGCTCTGGCTGCTGGTGCTGAGGAAAAATCATTGGAAGTTGAGAAGCAGGTTCATGTAGCCGATGCCAAACTTGCTGAGGTGAGCAGGAAGAGCTCAGAGGTGGAGAGGAAATTGCGTGACTTGGAGACTCGAGAAAACACACTTAGAAGAGAACGGTTCTTTTTTGCTGCAGAGTATAAGTTTTAGCTCTTTATCATAACTTCTAACTCTCTTGCATAGTTTGATTTATTTATATGTTCAACTAAATGATACTGATAAGGAGTCATTTTCTTAGGCGTGAAACGCAAGAGACTGCTTTATCTAAACAAAGGGAAGACTTGCGAGAGTGGGAAAACAAATTAAAGGGAGGAGAAGAGAAGCTGGTAGATGGTCGCAGATTGCTGAACCAGAGAGAGGAGAGGGTAAACGAGAAGGATAAGATTACAAAGGAGAAACTGAATGACCTTGAACAACTGCAAAAAATGATTGAGATGGAAAATTCAACCTTAAAGATGAAAGAAGAAGATATAAGCAGCAGAATAGCAGGCTGTGCTCTTAAGGAGAAGGCAAGATTCTATTACTTGAATGGTTTTATAGATCACGTTTTTTGGTGACTTGATGGACTTGTTCAGGTTGTCCTCTTTAATTTGTGAGGAAATTTTAGTGCAGGAAGCTAACGTTGTAGGAAAGAACTTAGAGATGAAAGAGAAACAATTGCTAGAATGGCAAAAGAAGTTAAATACCAGAGAAGAAGTGAGTATTTCCTTTAACATATTATTTATCAAGTCACATCTACTCTTGCCTTCTCGGAGCATATTTGTCTGTGTTTTGAAATACTTCAGTTTGGTGATTAACTAATGCCTGTATATTTACTTCATCTGAGAGTTATTTTCGGCCATTAGTACTTTGCCCTGGTGAATCTGATTGTCCTTTTCTCCCATCATTTTCTCTTAAAAATACATAGTTGGAGATGGAGAAACACTTGGATGAACATAAGGCCATTCTGGAAGAAAAGCAGAAGAAATTTGAGTTGGAGATGGATCACAAAAGAAATTTTCATGATGAACAGTTGAAAAGCAAGGCGGTTGAAGTGGAGAAAAAAGAAGCTGAAATTATTCATATGGAAGGGAAAGTGAAGAAAAGAGATCAAGCAATTGAAAAGAAATTGGAGAAATTGAGGGAAAAGGAAATGGATTTTGATTCCAGATTTAAAGCTTTGGAGGAAAGAGAAAAGTCTTTTAAATTTGATGAGAAGAGCTTGGAGAAAGATAGGGAACAAATGCATACTGAAAAAGAAGACTTGTTTAACGTCAAGGCTGATCTTGAATACCTCAGGGCAGACGTTGAAAAACAGCAACTGAAGTTAAAAGAAGAACATGAACAATTAAAGGTAACAGAAGATGAAAGACTGGAGCATAGACGCCTGCAATCTGAGTTGGAAAGGGAGTTGGACAAGTGGAGGTTGCAAAATGAACAGCTTTTGAAGGAGACGGATGATTTGAAGCAAGAAAAGGAGAAATTTGAGAAAGAATGGGAACAGCTGGATGATAGAAGAGCTGATATAACGAAAGAATTGACTGATGTTCTCGAGAAGAAAAAGAATTTTGAAAAACTAAGGCAGTCTGAAGAGGAAATGTTAAATAACAAAAATATCGAAATACAACAGTACGTGCAGAGGGAATTGGAAGCTCTTAAATTAGCAAAAGATTCTTTTGCTGCTAGCATGGAGCATGAGAAGTTAACATTGGTTGAAAAATCTAAAAGTGACGAAAGTAAACTCCTATACGATTTTGAACTGCAGAAACAAGAATTTGAGACTGAAATGCTGATAAGGCAGGAAGAGATGGAGACTTGTTTGCATGAGAAAGAAAAATTGTTCAAGGAAGAGAGCAAGGCAGAGCTTAACAATGTTACTTGCCTGAGGGAAGTGGTGAGAAGACAAATGGAAGAGATAAAGTTGGAAAGAAACGGGAATGAAAAAGACAAGATAGAAATTTCACATCTTAAGAAGCAAGTGGAGGCCCAACAATCCGAGATGAAAAATGATATAATGGATCTTATTGGACTAAGTCAGAAGTTGAAGGATCAAAGGGGACAACTTGTCAAGGAAAGAGAGCGCTTCCTTACATTTGTTGATAAACAGAAGAACTGCGGTATATGTGGGGATACTGTTCATGAGTATATACTATCCAATCTTAATTCTATAACTGCGTTGGAAAACTTTGAGGCCCCTCCATTGCCAGTAGTAGCGGAGAATTATTTGAAGGAGCCGGTCGAAGGCACATCTGTGTGGTTAATCAATGCATTGCCCCCTTTCCCCATTAATTCAGGATCTCCTGCTACTGGTGGAACCATGTCTTGGTTTAGAAAATGTACCTCTAAGATATTTAAATTCTCACCAGGAAAAAAACCAGAACCTGCTTCTGCCATGGATGCAATCATAAAGCACATGGACATGGATTCACCAAATACCTTAAGAAGCACTGAAAATGGACCAGAAATCCTACAGGTTGCTGATGATTCTTGTAATGTTGAAATAATGCTGTCCAAAAGTGGCACCAGGGAGGTTGAAGCTAATCAAGCTTTATCTTCTAATCATAACCCTGAAGATGGTCCAGCAAATTCTCAGAATTCTGATGTGAATACTCACTCCCATGGACCTGGAAGGAATGTCAGGCCCAGGCCAACTAGAACACGTTCTGTGAAAGCTGTGATTGAAGGTGCTAGCTCTTTTCTAGGGCAATCGACCAAAGAGAATGAGATTTGGTGTGTTAATGGTTGTGTATCAAAATCTGATCTCTTTAAAACACCAAAAAAGAGAATAAAGCGAAACCACATGCTTATATCACAAGAAACGGCAAGCAATGACAGACACAATGCAGGCCATTTCAATGGTGAGCACAGAAAGAAGCAACAAAGAGTTTCTGCTGCTGAACAAAAAATTGTTGAGAAACGTTATAACCTGCGGACACCCAAAATGTGAGTCTTGTATCATTTCATAGAAAAGTATGATTGTTTAACAGAGATTGGAAGGACTTTTCTTTTGAAGAGTTTGAATGGCCAAACAATTGATTGATAAATTTCATAAAATAAAATGGTTTTAACAAATTAAAAACATTTGTACAAGTTAAAATGTTTCATGTACATCTTACCAGTTGGAGTTTCTATTGAGGAAAACATAGCTGGAAACGGAGCAGCTGTGGATGTGCAAGTGGCATATTTATGCTTGCCTTTTGGCTATATATACCTTATGGATATTTTTTCTCGTGCTTTTTGAAGGTTGAGAGCTTAGAAACTGCAGGTCATTTATTTTTGTGGATTCATGAGGATATCCCAATTTGCCATAAACATGTGTTGGGGCTAATCTTGCTCACGGCCATTTCTCCATTTGCATTTTATCTATTCTGGATCCATCGTTGAGATACTTATCTTCCTCGCATTTTTTTAATCCAGTTTAGGAGCTGCTTTAGCAAATGGATCTTTGCATGAATCAAGGAAAAGGAGAAAGGGAAAGACATCCAGTGTTAAAAGAGGCAAAGATGACAGATTACCTGGCATTATGGCTAGCTCTTCCGAAATGGTTGAAGGTGTTGGAGCTTCAACAGATGAAATTCATGAACCTGGAACTGGAGTTACTCTTTCTGAGGGATTTCATGGCAGTGATGGTGACGAGCCTGTGAGGAGTACTGAAGCAGCTAGTGAGTTTTCAGCAGACAGCCCTGTGAGTCTATCACGCTTCTATTATTCACCATAATGATTTTATGTAGTTATCCCCGTGATCGAAACTACCTTCATCTTGAATGACCCTGATTTTATGCTACCGTAATGTACCTTAAGACTTCCTGACTTCTATTTGTTGCATTTACAGTTGAAAATTCAGGGGGACAATCATGAAGAAAATATGGACACAACCAATACTTTTACAAATGACATGGATTTGGTAGAGGAAAATATAACTGCAGGAGGTGAGAACCTTGAGATTGACAATGATGGTGGCGATGAGGTCAATCATCCAGGTGAAGTTTCAATCAGAAAAAAGATATGGACTTTTCTCACCACGTAGCCTTAAGTCATCTTAATCATGTCCCACGACTCAAGTTTCTTTTCAGGTTTTAGTCTGGAGTTACTGTTTATCTGCTTGTTTTAACTGTTTCAGGCTGCAGAAGTTCATGTTGAATAGAAAGTCAGGGTTTTTTCGGTGCCTTTACTACATAGATATGTAACATTCTTGGTCAGTGCACTTATTGACACTGGATTTGGTTTCTTCAATTTCTTTGGCATTTGCTTTACTCTTTCATCTGTATAAACTTCTGTCAGAAATTCTTGACTCTGTAGGTCGCCCCTGAAATGAAAGTTCCATAATTAATCAAATGTTCATCTTGCAGTCAGTGTTGAATATGTATATAATGATACTCTAATTATGATTATTGCAGTTTAACAAATATTCGTTACACACATGACACCTATTCTTAAAATACATCTACGCCGCAACCTTGTTCTAAACGGAAAGTCACTGTGACATCGTTCTCCTCAAACTTCTACTCCTACAAATTCCCTTTCCCATTTCATCACCTTCCATCCTCACTCCCTCAATTTCACTACAAGAATGCTCCGAAATCAATGGAGTTACAAATCCACCATGAATTTCATCATCGCTGCTACTATCAACTACAAACTGTCCCTTAGCCTTGTTGCAGATACTCGTGTCTTGCCCTTCTTCGATACTGCTGTCACTTGAATAAACACTTTCAGTTGGCGTATGAAATCTTGTAGTACTTTCTTTCTTCGAACCTTGAAATGAATGGCTCCTGGATGTCCCATCATACAATGGGAGAACGGTCTTCGACCCTGATTTTTCCCTATCCCGTCCCAAACTATATGTTGTTGAGAGCTTTCTCTTGATGCCTTCTCTTTCTTTAACCAACGCTTTCAGTTTTTCTAGCACTTCACTGGTTACTGCTGCTTCTGATGCTTTTTGTTCAAGATCTGTGATTGCCCTATCAAATTCTTTCTGTTGCAGACGCAGTGAAAGCTGGTTGAACAAAAGAGTAATGCACTTAGCTGTAAAATATCCAATTTACTGTAACGAAAATGCCACCATCATTAAATGGTATTGTCAAGAGGATGCAAGAAATTAAGCTTACTCTCTTTTCAAGAAACTTTCCAAGATTCAAACATTGAAGCCTTTTCTTCCTCCAGAAGATGCAGCAGTACTTGACAGAAGCTGCTAGTAAAACCAGTAGCACTGATTCTGATAATAGAAACAGTACAATCGTGCTTTCGTTACCTGCATAACATGTTAAAATCAGACTGAAGCTTTGTATTATTTCGACAAAAAATGATATCTTGAAACCAAATTACCCGTGTAGATACTGATATTCTTGGGCTTGATCAGTGAGCAGCTAGATGCAAGCTTCTGGCCTGGAGCAACAACAGCAAAATATAAGACATTAATGTGTGTATTTACGATTACTTGGTAAATGTCGATTCGACAGAAGAGCATTACGAGTAGTACGACAAGGGAACGGATTGCCATTTCCTGCACAATGAAACGATTTGAATGTTGAGCTCCTAATTATTAAGAAAGCATAACTAGTTCGGATTAAGGTTTTGATAACTTACTTGAAACTGCAAAAAATGACAGAACTGTTCTTTCATCCATCGAAAAGTGCTTCATATCGCTTTGTGACAGATTGAACAATAAGTTACTATGATTGCTCTCAGACCAGTACGAGGACCCCAAAGCTGGAACCAACAATGTAAATACAGCATTCCTAGGTTTCATTGCTGCAACATATATGTTCTCTCCTATTATGTTGGCTTCTCTGTCCTCCATTTCTGTCTGAGAAACATAAACTGCATAACCGGAGCAGTCACGTACCAGATTAACTTGGATAACCGAACTCAAACTTGTTGACTGTGGGAACTTTTTGAGAGATCCAGTTGGTGAAAATGAGTACAAGAATCCATCCAATGATCCAATGGATATCCACCCTGCTTAATATGGTCAACTTTGGTCTCGAAGGTCAATAATAAGCATAAATTACTCGTATTATGTATCCTTACCGTTAGCATCAACAACTGGCTCATAATCTTCTGAACTCAAAGGTCCAACACTTCCTTCCCAAACAGTGCTTCCCATGGAAACTTCCAAGGCTAGAATTCTGGCCTTATCGGGTATACTGACGTACAATAGACCATTGTTCCCAGAAGTTACGGTAAATTTGTTTCCATAAAAACTAAAATCTTGGATCCATTTGAAATGAGGACCATGAAACGATAACGAGTAGAGCTCTCCTACTGTGTTTGAGACCTTGCAAGTAGACAAGAATACGTGATACTTGCACAACCTTAAAACTAAATGCCTGGTCAAAATATATAAGTCATGTAAGAGCGATCAATTGACGATCAAGGCTTACATATATACTAGCTTCACAATGATCAATGACAGGGACAGAAGTAAAATAACAATCTGTTGTACATTTCCTGCAACCTTGGCGATAACCATGCCTATAAAGTACCGGACCAGCGCTCCAGAGAAGCTTTCCATGTAATCTAAATGCGAAGAGGCCCCTGTTCTTAACATTTATAACAACACGTGAGCTAGATAAACTTACTGCAATTCCAATAATATCTGTTTCAACCGGACCAAAGAACACTTCAACCACAGACTCAGTAGTTCCATTTTTAAAAGGATGGATTTTCAGTACCCTGTTCTCAGCAACCAAATATATCTGCCGTAGGACTCTAAAATATCAGGGATCACTAATAAATACGTTAAAAAGTTGAAAATTTTATGCAACAAAAATGAGTATTGGGCCTCGCCTTTCTTGAACCCCCATGCACTGGAGCTATATCAGCACTGCATGTATAATTTAAATGTACTATCCAAGCAATGGATCCATTCTTGTCAAAGGCGAAAAAGTTCCTGTCGGAACACGCAAAAACACGCCCATCATCGCCAACAAAGTTCTTGAAAAGCTGGCCTCCTGCTTTCTTGGAAGACTTATCTGCTGAAACGAGAAAATTCTTCAGACTACTCACGCCCTCAATCACCAAATCTTAAAGTTTGACATATAATTTTCTGAGAATCCTATGTTCTTTTCTGAATACATTAAATCGCCCATTGTTTTTCAGTAGGCCAATTGTCATTTATCAAAAGATTTAGATCATCATTCAGTAATCAAAATCCCCATCCGTAAACTTTAAGTTGTCACAGTAACTTTTTCACGATACAAAGCCAACAGAAACATTAAAAAAAAAAACCCGGTCAAAATCCTAAGTGGAGAAGATAGAAGGGTACCTGAAAACAATGACAATTTCTTGAAATGTTGGGAATTATAGGTTACAACAAACGG
Source organism: Primulina eburnea (assembly GCF_022965805.1). Taxonomy (NCBI): domain Eukaryota; kingdom Viridiplantae; phylum Streptophyta; class Magnoliopsida; order Lamiales; family Gesneriaceae; genus Primulina; species Primulina eburnea. The sequence continues at coordinate 44,590,700 of NC_133102.1, read as the reverse complement.
CAATTGGACAACAATGGCCAAGATTATCAAAGCAGGATGAGGAAGAAACATCTCTCTTCTTAAGTTCGCAAAGCACTACATCCCACAAAGAAAGAAATCCATATCCATAAACGGTTAATATAACTGTATTTTCATGGCGGGAAACGAAATTAGAATTTTGGTCGAATTAAAAGTCTGATTTTTTATCTCGAATTTCATCTCTTTTTTCGATTTAAATTAACTAAAAAAATTTAATTCGACAGAAAATGCTAGCTCATGTTGTTAGAATTTTAAGATAATAATCATGACATATTTAAGAATTTATAGGGTTAACTAGAAATTTTTACTTTCTTTAAAGTTCTACGAAATGCAGATTATTTTTAGGGCTAGTTTGATAGGTAATATAAAGGTTGGATTGATTATAAATAAGTTCTTTGCTTCAATTATTAGATTTGACATTGACTATTTCCTTGACAATTTTACTTTTTGTGGTGGAGAATAAATCCATGCTTCCAAGAATGATAGTAATTATCCGGCCACCCCCAAAAAGTTAAATCACCAAAATACCCCTGATGCTTGCCACTAAGCTTCCTACGCTTTTTAACCTCCCTACCAGCCTCCTTTGGTGGCCGCCCCCCTGCGCTTCCCAGCCACCTGAGAAAGTCCACCACCTGCTACAATCGACGCACCGCCAGTAAAAACCCCAAATGCCATAGAACTCACTGTCCCACCATCAACAGCCGCCAACCCTCCCCCTACATTAGCCACCTTACGCGGACGGCCACGGCCTCGGCCGTTCCCGGCCATGACAGGAGAAGCAGCGTTCTTCTTAGGCCTTCCCCTGCTCCTCCCAACAATAGCCTGGACGCCACCCCCTACTTTCGGACGACCCCGCCCGCGTTTGACCCCACCCTGTTTAGGGGGACGTCCACGGCCTCTTGGGATCCCCCCCACAACAGGCCCAAAAACCGGAGCAGCGGCAACATTCACCGACCCCAGTAGCGCAGTAGCCGCATTCTGCAACTGAGGAGTAGTATGTCGCACAGGGTTCTCATTCTTCACGGACGAACGGAAGGGAGAGGGTTTGGCGTCTGATTTTTGGGAGAACAAGCCGTAGGTTTGGGGAAGAAAAACAATATTGGAAAAACAAATAAAGATTAAGATGAAGGGTATTTTGATCTTTAGTACACTTATCATAAATTTATCTATCTTCTTAATTTCACACCACACATGATATTACATATCTCTCAAATTAACTATCTTATCATATCAAATATTTATCAATCAAATTATTAATCATTCAATTATCATGTCCTACAAACCAAGCGAACCCTTAAACTACAATAATTATCATCGTTGTAAATAGCTTAAAATTTTTAATCGGATTATATATAATTTCCCACTCCACTCTTTTTTGATCCACCTTTACGTTTTCCGTCAACAAGATCCTATGTGATAGTATAAAGATGGAAATTTTCAATTATACGATTTGAAATAAGAACACAAATATCGAACAGAGAACTCTCAACAGTTACAAGGTGAATGTTCGTAAAGAATCTGCGAGTTGAAGAATCTTGACGAGGTGTATATTGCTTAAACATTAGAAGGGGCTAACTTCACGAGCCAATCTCAACAAAATTTCAGGGACGAAGCGTCTTCTTGGAGAAGCCATGGCATCACTAGCAAGAGCTTCCTTGTCATCGGAATGTATGAAGGTTACTACATAGTCGAAAAGCTCGTCTTTACCGCCTCTGAGAGGATCCTGAATTTTGGAATTGGCTTTAGAATCCAGAGACCAAGAATTACAGAAAACAAAGCAGAAATAGAATCATCAGTTACTTGGAGGAATAGATCTGTATGTGTTTTCCCATTATATAAGATAAGTTCAGCTCGAGCCCCAGCTTTCCTGAGCGTATCAGCAAACGTTCTGCTGTAATCGCAACCAAGTTTAGACAGCAAAACAGAGAACGTTTTGATTCTACAAGAGATTGTGTTAACTTAAATTGTTTTAATGTAAAGATATTACCATCTTTCTTAAAAAACGAACCTTTCATCTGATGGTATGGAATAATCCGAGGTACCATGGAAGAGGACAAAATGAGGCAGCAGAGGAACTGCATTATGTAGGCCTGGACTTTGTGCAATGATTTCAGGAGAGAAGTGTTTCAATGATTTCTCCCCTTCCATTATACTGTGATGAAAAATCATGACGACGATGAAACAAACATACAAAATTTGTTTTAGGCTAAAGGTTAAGACGAGAAACTAAACACACCTTAAAAAGATGGAGCGATACAAGCCTCGGCCATGGAAATGATCCACCAGTTTGAGTAAATTGTACCTGTTGTTTGATCAATTAGGAGCTATGATGCCCATCAAATAGCACAGTGCCTATCATATTTTGAAATTGTCCCATTTAACTCACCCCCCAGATAAACCAAAATAAGCTCTTATCTGAGACACACTCCAAGAAATGCGATCTCCGTTGGACTCTTTGACTGCTTGTTGTAGAAGAGCACACGCAGAAATGTGGGCACCAGCTGATTGCCCCATTAAATAGATCCTAATAAATCAAAAGGGAAAGCTTGGTATTAGAAGATATATGATTGTGCATTATCCAACATAAACGTCGTGCTTTAGCCTAGCACTCATCACTGATAATGGACTTTACAAAAAAAAAAAATAGAGCAGAAACATTTTATCATATATCTTTGTTTTTCTTCACATTACAAGACAGGAGAATGATGTGGTACTGTTTCCAGCATAACGAATATTGAGATCGGAACGTGTTGGCCGTTAAATTATGAAATCAATTCCTGTTATACAATGTAGGGCTTGAATGATGATACACAGAGCTATTGCCTATTAAGCGCAACAGGATTTGCCATTTGAGCCCTTTCATCGAATACCAAACTCTCCAACTAAGAAGCAACTAAATCTAAATGTAAAAGAATAAATGACTCACTTGTTCGGGTCACCTCCAAATTCAACAACATTGTTACAGACATAAGAAATCCCTTGAGAAATATCTTTAACCATATCACTAATTGTCCCCTGTGGAAAATTTCTGAATTGCAAATGAATAGATTAGAATGTATGGTGTGAAACTCAAAGAATGTACGTTTATTCCAAAAAAACAAAATAGACCGGTTACCATGAATAAAGGATTAACAAACTATAACTCGAACCATGCCAGATACCTGTAATCAATGCTAGCAACTATGATGTCTCTTTCTGCTAATTGTAGTCCTAGAAGAGACCCCCATGCTTTATACCTGCAAATATAAACCATGTTTATAGTTTTGAATGAGTTGTTTTACTTGGTTCAGCAGGAAATCCCGTAAGTTATTTTTTATGATAGTGCCATTTACACTCTATATAATGTTGATCACACTTCATCAAGCTTTATATATTGAAGAATATACCCCATGAACTTAATATTTAGTTTGATTACGAGGAAAGAAAATTAAACAGATGCCTGCATTTTAGCCACTTGGTTTTAATCTTAGTTTATGTACAAAATTTAGACAACTGACTCCTTATATATGCTTTTATGCATGTGATAACAAAAACATTTGAAGTAGGCAAGATTTTCCTTACAAGCATTAAATAGTTAAGAAGTAACTAGTATCGGAAAAATGTATAAGAAGCCGAAAGATAGTGTAATTAGCAATTTGTGGACTACAAATAACACCTCTCTACTTTTAAATCAAACTTAACAATTGTACCAAAAGAACAAGTCTGTTGAAACTCTGAAGTGATCTCTCAAATGACAAGCTAATATTCAAACTCAGATCCCTAACCTATAAATGAAAGGAAATGACCTCTCCCATAAAAGGAAATGACCTCTTGCTTACTCACCCGATAATCCAAGCTCCACCAGTTACAAATATCACCATAGGCTTTAGGCCATCAATATTTTTTGGTAAATACAAATCCAATCTGCAAGATTATTTTGTGTTCACGACACCATGAAAATAAATGAAGTGAGAAGAAGCACTATTTTGGCGTAAACATACCTATTTCTTGGTCGATCTCCATAAACAATACTTCGATGGACGTGGCTTGAAAAGAAGTAACAGAATCCAACTACAAATAGGCAGATTTATAAAGATAAATAGAACTATGCATTCTTTAAAAAAGAGGGAGGCATGTCGAAAGTACAGGTTCAGTCAAAGTATTTGCAGAAAATGGGACGGTATTTCCACCTAAAGAGAGGAAACATGTGAAAGGTAAACCTATCAAGTGCAGTTTCCACGGAGGAGATTAGTAAAAAACTCCAGAACAACAAATGGAAACATTTGCTTATTACTTGCTAATACTCTATATAGTTATACATTAACAAAATGCCTCCCAGCATTTCTGAAGTTTCATTTGCTTTCCTTAGTAAAAATATGCTCTACACACACCCAAATTACAGAATAACTCAAAGAATCAAATAAACGTGGGACAATTGATGCTCACCTTGGAGAAATCCAGGCAAAAGAAACATGGCATAAAGAACAAGAGAAAGGAGTCTAGTAATCCATCGGTAGCCTACCCTGAAAACAGAAATTATTAGTGAAAATTTTAAATAAAAATAGCTCCTTGCAAAAATCCCACTTTTATTTATTTATTTATTTTCCTGAATATACAAGAACTCCTCGTTCGAACTACGTTGCATCTAAAATCCAATAAGCTCAGAACTTGCACTGAATCATGATTCATTGTCCAGAAATAAAACAGTGAATTTTGGGAATCGCATACCCAAGATAGCTAAGGAGCTTGAAGCTAAGCCCAGTAATCAAATAAGTCTCCGCCGCAGCGTGGCCGACCTCACGGCCAAATGACTTCTGGCGAGTCGGCCGAGCAAGCAACGACGACGTTCTCCTCCTCCACCGCTGGTCCGATGAACCACTCGGAAAACTCGAGGTCCTGAACAGAGAATCCGATCCCGGGTCTTGCTCTACCAAGTTGTTGGAAGAAATAACCGGCGGCAGAGACGTCGTCGCCTCCATACCCGCCGATGCGTCTGCGTGAAATCCGAGGACAGATTCCAACTATTTCTATGGAGATGCTTTTATATGCTACGGAGGAATGGGTTCTTCTCGCGGGGATTCGCGAAAGAATCCTATCTTTCGGAAAGCTTCCACGAACTGTCGGATTTCGCATTGGGTTGCGTGATTCAAACAGTAATGGCCGACTGGAGTTTTTTTACCAGTTAGAATCTGACAAAACAGGTAAGAATTTTAGAAACTTTTGCTTCATTCGACCGATCATTAATTATTCACCACTATTTAGACCACATAATTGAACAGGAATATAAATTTATGCCCATAAAATTGAGATCAAGATATATGTGTAGTTTGGGATGTCAATTTCTCTCGAACGAAAATTGATCTAATTCGAATGGAGTAAGTATAAAGAAGATTATTTATTTTAGTAAATAAATTTATAATTAAGTTTTTTTTGGTATGAGGATAGAGACACATTTCAAAGAATCTAACTCATTCCCGATTTGAATATCCGATTATGTGTGTGTGTGAGAGAGAGATTTTTCAGCTATGATGTTAATTTTAGTGTCTCATCCGAAATAATTCAGATTTGAGAAAATGTAATTATGTGTTAATACCATATTTTGATAGGCAAAAACTTATGTGAGACGGTCTCACGGGTCGTAGTTGTGAGACGGATCTCTTATTTGGGTCACTCATGAAAAAGTATTACTTTTTATGCTAAGAGTATTACTTTTTATTGTGAATATGGGTAGAGTTGACCCGTCTCACGGATTATGACCTGTGAGACGGTCTCACATGAGACTCACTCATTTTGATAAGTATGACTATTCAATCCTTCTATAAATATAGAGATATGAATAAAATTAAATACTCGATGAAGATAGAGATGAAAATTGAGATGGTAAAAGACATGCAGACTCACACCAATAATTAAAACTATAAAATAAATATCAGCAAATACTCCATAAATTGTAGCTTGACAAGTATATAATAAACATCTGTCACTTTTGTGCATACATTTTTCAAAATATTACAAGACGCAAAGGGACGGTTAAACACTCGAATTCTCGAGAAGAATATATTCACATTATAATTATATGTAAATATTAATGTACAATATATTTATTGTACTTTTAACATTAAAATCTAAATTATTTTATACAAAAGTTGTACGTAATCTTAGTCAACTTGACAACTTATCTATATGTTGCGTGGTTTAATTGTAGGCACCACTAATAATACGTAGAATAATGTAAATAAATATTTTCGAATATATTTTAAATATATACTTAATATTACGAGATATTTTTTTAAAAAAATAAGAATAATAAGACCTATAAAAAATATCAGAGTGACCTACCCGCATTTTTTTATTGTTATGAACTGTCAAATTTTAAAAGCGTTTTTCAGAAGCATTTAACAATTTTCTAGAGCATTATGTCATTTTAAAGTAATTGTAAGCTCAATAGGTATCATCGTATAATTATATTTTGATATAAATTACATAATATACGTACATATAAGCAGTGCTAAGTAGCTCATATTATTAAAAAAAAAATTATTTTTCACTAAAAAATATTTTTTTTAATTTTAAGCCGAATTGTCACAATCGAATCTAAAATAATGTAATCTTACCTTAAACTTATTGAAATTTTAATGTCAGATGAACTATCAAAATCATCGACATTCAACATCTATATTTTGAGCTCACGACTATAACTAAATCCATCAACATGATACATATCTCACGTTCGTATCATATTGTTCCTAAATTTGTTCAACATACAAGTATAACCTCAAAAGTTAGAAGTCCAATACTGATTTTATAGAGGTGAAACTGCACTAAACTTGAGCCAGTTTAAAATCGAACTAATTGTGTTGAAAAAAACGACTTCAAAACACGGTATTTTGAACTAAGAGCAAGATCAATGTATATCTTCAAGTCCAGTTCCTTACCGGTAAAAACAGAGTATGGTTCAAATTGAGCTTCCCCCAAATGATTATTATCAGAGATTAGTCATCGATCAGGCACATATTCAAATTCTTAGACAATTCTTTTTCTTGAATAAAGATTACGCCTCTAATGGCCTAACAGAGTATGCCGCGATTGATCTCTCGTTTCGCCTCTTTTTCTTCCTTCAACCGAACTTTTACCGAAACCACCATCTCTGAATGGCAGACACCGGAGTGTTAAAAAATGGAGCGTACTGCTGCATTAATGGATTCACAGAACGCCCAATCTTGGCCCATGTATTTTGATGGTAACCAGCAGTAACAGGAGAATGATACATAAGTTTCAAAAGCTGTCACAAAGAAAGTTCAAGAACTGAATCAACTTCGATAAGTTGGGTCATTTTTTGTCCATAAAATGTTTGACAAAGTGATATATATAAATATCATAGAACTCATGGTATTCTCACGTATTGGTAGGATATTGGACACTGGATTCTCTAATATGAGTACCGGGTCAACATAAAATGAGGGAAATATTAAAGAGGACCAATTGAAGGTAATTTTGAGATCACTGCCCAAGTTTAAGCCGACAGGATAGTGGACAACGATAATGGTATATTTAACAGAAACTCGCCAATCTTTAACAAGAATTAGATGCACAGAAACATCAATTTCAAGGTCGCAATGCAAAAGCAACACACCTGCCAGTACATAAACGCCTGTATGATATTCCGCTGCCGCCTGTGTATTAAATCAAGGCACAAAACATCAATTTTCGATGTGAATAATCAAAAAAGGTTATAAAATAATGAGTTGAATCAGGGTTTGTTCATGAAGGAAATGAGGAAGATACTGACGAGAAAAGAGAAATTATCAGAAGGAACCCAATTCCTATCTCAGCTTGTGATGACAGAACCCCAAGAGTGGTCGTGTTTGATTCAACCCAAACACAAGCCTTTTCCAAGTACCTCCTGTGGAGGATCATCAAAAATGTCTCAAATAGGAGGAACAAACATTCAAGACAAATTAGGCTTCATTTATGACAGATTATTAGAAGAAATTTGATACAAAACTAGAAAAAAAGAAGAAATTTCTTCATAAATATCGTTAGACAATCTATAGGTTAAACAAATTTTGATGTACCAACCTACATATCAAAGTGGGTATAAATGAAAACACAATTCCAAAAACTCAGTAATTAAACCCATTTCCCCTCGTTTGAAGGACTTGTAGTTTAGACATAGTCCAATTGATGTTAACCTCAATCAAGGGTCGTGCCAATAAGCAATACGTTAGGACAGTGAGTACAATTTAAGAATTTTGAAATATTCTGCACTCCCAAAAACTAGCTTTCTCACCTGTACAAGGTGGAATGGTTAAAGTTATGCCTCAGGAACTTTGTGACATGCTCAAGTGTCCGGCACAGAATGGGAATTAAAGCAACTGCCAACATCGAAATTGGTACTTTCAGAATCTCATGCATTCTGTAAACATGACGGGAAACTAATAAGTGAGCAAGTAATACTTACATTTGAGGCAAACATGCGACGAAACAAAGTTAAGACAGTAAATGGCACAGAGAAAATCTTTTGTAGCCACCACTGATTGAAACCACACCTGCAAAGCCTGCAAGTTCCATGCTCTTGGTTTCTGCAAACAATAATCAGTTACCATAGGCAACCAATAAATAGAACAGAATTCATGGACGACACAAATAGAGAAACTAAGTGGCATTACCCCATACAATGAATATAGAGAATACAGAGAAGAACAAGCAGTTCCCAATAACGAAAGCCGATATGCCCGATTTGATAGATTCTGTGGCACTAATGGAAATACTGAAAGAACTCCCACAAGAAATACCTGCAGATGAAGGGCGGAAATTTTTTAGTGTCCTAAAATAAAATTTTATTGAAGATGGTAAAAACAGCCCCAAGGAGAATTTATCTCTACTACTTTGTTAAGAGGTCTAAAGTAACTAACTTTGGTGGTATGATGTAATTTTTAAAATGCCAAAAATACACCATTAAATTTACAAAAATACCCCATTTCATTTAATATAAAAATATCGAACAAATATAATTTAGTACATTTTTAGCTCGGTTATAACCATAGTTATTGAAAGCGTGTGCCTAGAGACAAGCACAGCAGCACTTGAAACAAGCCAGCTTATTGCGTGTGCCTATGCCTAGACGTGTGGCATCCGAGATGTGCAGAAGCGTGCACTTTAAAGAAGCGAGTTGATATTTTATAGGTAAATAAAAATAAACTCGAGCCTGACTAATTTGAAGCTCAATTAGCAAACTTCGAACTATTTAATTAAAAAAAAAACTCTTTTATCACTCATTTATGCAAGACTTTTTTATTTGAAAGTTCAAAAGTCCTACATGCAAACTTTGTAATCTTCCCCTATAATGATGGTGGTATAGTTGACGAGAATGAATAGGAATTTGATGATTCAGATAATAATGTAATCCTTTATGAAAACTTTTACTCAAATTTCTTATGCACTCATGAATCACCATTGTTTTGGAAATTGATGATGATATAATTGATGAAGGTGAAGAAGAATTTGATGATTTAGATACTTGAAGTAATTCTTAATATATTATGAATTGATGACTTACCAATGAATTTTAAATGATTCAATTCTTTTTCTTGATTATGATTTACGTTACATTATCTATTTATGAATTTTTATTTACAATATTTGCCATCTTTGTGAAAAATATTTATTTTATATAATATTACAGTATAAATCACTTTATATATATTAAATTTTGAAATTAATACCAAATACGTTTTTTACTTTGATAAAATGTGCGCTTCACATTACGTCTCAGGCTTCAGGGTACCCTAGCGTTTTAGTGCGTCTTGCACCCTAAATAACTATGGTTATAACTATCATCCCAAAGAAATTTAAAATTACTTAAATATTTATTTATCTTTCTAAACTTTTAAATCTTTACATACCTAGCATAAAAAAGTATTAGAAAAATGCATGAATTAAAAATAACAAAAATGTATTTAACACTAGTAAAATTATTTATGCGTATATGCACGAATAACGTGCCAACATGCGCAAGTTTAGAATATTTTACAGATCTAGATAAACTTGATTGTTCAAATCTTGATCAAAATCTACACAAGATTGCAGGTAACAATGACCCATCCTTCCAAGTCAAAGGCCCAAAATGTTTAAACGTTATACTAGACAAAAAATTGCAGGATATAATAAAATCTGTGAACACATTAAGAACATTTAAAGCAGGGCATGAATCAAATCATAGACCAATAAAGCAAGACGCGATGCCAGCTCCAATCTGGACATAAAACTTGTAATTTTGGCACCTACAGAAAAGCAGTTAAACATTAACATAATTTCAAATGAATTCAACATACCCAAGCGTTGACAGAAAATTGGATGGTTTGACTATCCCAACGCAATGATGTAGAGTTAGGAGGTGGAGTTGCAGCTGTTCCTGACGTTCTACTCGCAGACCCTACATGACAAGTTCAAGTGAAAATAACACCTAACATCGGAATAAAGAATGAATAAGATATGTAGACCAAAATCATCACTCAATCTCATATAATATAACTAATTCTGACCTGAACTCCGTTGACGTGGATTACTTCCAGAAGCAGATGACGATGTTGATTGCGGTGAGGGTGCCGGTGGTCTTGCAGGTGCGGTACTAGTAGCCATGGGCTCGACAAGAAGTTCTGGATCCTGGCATGTAATATACATGAATTTAGCTACACACAATAAACATCAAGAACTGGCAGGTATAAACATTCTTTTTATGGCATTCACAATAAACATTCCAACTAATATTCACACTGAAACTTAATCTCTCATTTATGCAAGACAAGTATACGAGGAAAATCCGGGTTCACTCACTCCTAAATTTATAATGGCAAACTGAACAGATGCAATGAAAAAGAATTTCAATACACCAGCTGCCCATCTATACCACAAAGACGATCAGGGCCAGATAAAACTCGTTTATCGTTTGACAACACCCAACTAAGCAACTAAAAATCATCATTCTTCTCAAATGTGAAAAAACGAAAAGCATTAAACAACCTGATTTCAACAACCAAAAACCTTCACCAAGAAACAAATTAACGTCAACGAAAAGCAAAAGAATATCCATCTCAAAATCAATTAAATACCAAAAAAAATGAAGAAAGAAGAACATACAATGTACCGCTGGTAGAACTTGCGCTTGAAATGATCAAGGACATCAGATCTGGAAGACATGTGGGGAGGAAGGAGCACGTTTGACCAGTAGTCCGCCCACCGCGCATCGTTCTCATAATCGTAAGCGGCCGCCGCAATCCGCTTCAACTTCTGCGGATCTTCTCCTTCTCCGCCAGCCATTATCTTCTCTCCCCCCGAGAAATTTCTTCGCGCCTTTGATAGTTAGAAACCCTAAGCCTCACTCTCTCACTACTAGATTCGTCGTTGTTCCTCCGCTTTCCTCATTTGCTCTCAACAATTTATCCGGTCTGACGTAAAATCGCTGTTGAGTTTTTCACGACTTTAACATGGGAGATTCTATGCTCCTCCTGGAGCATTACTCCCCCTACCCTTAGCAATAGACACGTGTCTTATTCTTTTATATTTTTCTTTTTTTTTATATATTTTTTTTTTTGTGCTGTAATCTTCTATTCTTTTTCTTTTTTTTCTTATTTATCTTTTTCATCTAATTTTTTTGTTTTTTTTCTCATTTTCTCCTCCTTTTTTAATTTGTTTTTTTAAGAATCTCATTTTATTATTCACTCATACTTCTAATCATATTTTTTTTTATCATTCTTTGACCATTAATATCATTATATATTAATTAAAATTTTCAAAATCTAGATGTTAGAATTTAAATATTCCAAGATATTCTTTATATATTTTTATTTTTAATTATCTAAACTAAATTGAAAACAATTATTACTAAAAAGATATATTTTAAAGAAATAAAATAAAATTATGAATTATGAATTGTTTTAAATAATTTTAAAAATTAATATTAATTTTTACTCCTTTAAAATAAGAGGATAAGTTTAAAAATAATAAGAATATTTTAGGAGTGATAAATTATTATTATTTTTTGGATGGAGTTAGAGTAGTTTTGGACCAACTTAATTAATTATTTTTCTAATGGACTTAAAAATTAGTTTTTGTTCCAAAGTAGAATGTTTTGAATAAAATAAATTTTGTTTTAAAAATGAAAGTAAAACATATATAAACACAAAAACTTACATAAATTTTCGCTAAAAAAATTAAATAGAATTGAATTTAAATAAATTTGCATTTTTGTGTAGTATTAATGAATACAAATATATTATCACTATTAATTTAAAATTCTGAATTTTAATAAACAAATTATAAAATTTGAAAAAAACGATGGCCATTTTTTGTGGATGGTTATAACTCATAAAATTTATGATGAGTTAGAAATTGTTTTTTAGTCAATGTAAATTCCTTGTAATTTTAAAGTTTATTATGATATTTTTTTTTTGGGATCATTATTAGGGATATTATGAATACAAGTATGAAATATTAATAAAATAAAATAAAATAAATAATAACGAAATGAGTTTTTAAAAAATGACAAATCAAGATTAAGTTAGGAAAATCGAAAAAAGAGAATGAGAGAGGAATGGGAAAAAAAAAGTGCAAATGAGTTTTTTATATATATGAAAAAGACACATGTCAATTTATGGGATGGGGGAGTAAAGCTCCAGGAGTAGCATAGACTCACCCCTTTAACATAAAGGACTGTAGACCGATCTATATATATACACACACATAAATCGATTTTTTTATTATTTTAAATAATATAGCAAAGGCATCTTAAAAAAATAATAGACCTTAGATTATGTCTCAAATATGACATCTTAAAAGATTTGACCAGAATGATTTCTTGATTCGTGAAGGCCACTTTGTCCCGGTTTCATCTCGTTGCTCAAATCTGCATATTCGTCCATTGAATCCAAAGCCCTCCCTATCTGCAAACCAAGAAAATGGGTTGTTGGAAAGCCATCCGCAGAATTCAAGAAGTGGCAGCACCTGGCTCATTCGAGGTCTTCTTGTAGCAGAATGATGCACACAAGCTGTGGCTGCATGAGTCATCCGGAACATTTCAGTTTCTAGGAAGTTTTTGTCCAACCTTAGATCTACAAAGTCACTTAAATCTTTTGTCTTGAGTGCTCGCGCAAGTAAAGGACGAGCATGAAGATTAGACAATGAAAAGTATCAATAGTATCACATATTCACATGCTTAATATGATCCAAGATTCGAACTTAGCATGTGAATATGTGATACTATCGATGAAATAATAATATAAAAGAATCTGAATTTTTGGAAATTCAACGAGATATAACCATTTTATCAAGAAGATAATGAGCAAAAAGTGGGGGTGGACCTCAACCATTCAACCAGGCTTTCATCCTAAAGGTCGAGATGCATCGATAGGCGTACGACCAGTAATATAATGAGCTCCAGAATCACAAGATCGAATGAAAAAACTTCGGATTTCTCAATCGTTTACCAATTGATGCATACTCAGGAGCCAGATTATCTGTATAGGTCCAAATAGTTTTGAATATACAATACACATAACCTATTCATTACAAGAATTGTCGGATAAATGAAGCAAAATACTCCAGTTTCTCCAAATTATACTCATACCATAGTATCTGGCAACCTACCCGAAAGTTCCCACTATCCTTGTTGACACAAACGTAAATCCAACTCGAATGCTAGCTTCGCAAGCCCGCCCAAATATTATATTATATTTGGGCATGTGAGATTATATTATAAAAATTTTATTCAAAGATAAAAATTTCAAGAGTAATTTTCAGTGAACCAAATATCATATTTTTATTATTTTCAAATGGTATAATACCAATAAAATTATATATATTGTCGATAAACATTAATAAAATATTTGAATCATTCAAGATTAATTTGATTGAGAAGATGAGAGGGATATTTGCATTCACCTCTCAAATACTTTACATATTTGATATCGACTTTTCAATCAAATGTGAAATTTATAACATGTCAAAAGATATGTACATCAAATACATAAAGTTTAGGAAAGATTAACATAATTACCCGAAAACGAGATGTAATCAGTACATAAAAGTAGTTATCACATCTAAAGAATTGAATCACATCACCTAATTTAAAGTCCGCCCTTATCAGTAATTCAAGATTGATTCAAGCTCAAGATTGATTCTAACATTTTGGGATACATAGGTACGATTTAGTCACCTCGTATTTGAAGTTTAATTTTATTGATTGAAAAATATTTTAGGCAAACTTATACTTTGTATTTTAGTCCAATTAATGTAAACAAATCAAACCGTTCGCTAGCTATTCGGAGCTCGACTCGATAAAAAGCTTGTTTGAGTTCGTTTGTTAATCATATCAAACCAAGCTCAAGCTCGATTTTGAGCTCGACAACTTAATCAAACCAAACTCAAGCCTAAGCGTACTCGGCTCGTGAGCTCGCAAACATGTTCATTAATCGGCTCGCGAGCTCGAACTCAGCTCTTTTATGTGGTTCGTAAGCTCGAGCTTGACTCATTTGTTGAGTTGACAAAAAAAATATTAGTACTAATAAAAGTTAAACTTTTATGTCTAATATAAAATTAGTTCATAGATATATTTAATTTTAACAAGCTCGAATCAAGCTCAAATTGGAGCTCAATTGTATGTTTTACGAGCTCGAAAACGAGCTGAGCTCAAGTCAGGTTTGTTAAATATGATAAACGAGCTATTAATAAACCAAGCTCGAGCCCGTCTTGATCAACATGATAAACGAGCTTTTAACAAGTCAAACTCGAGTTTTTCACAAGCTTAGTAGTTTCAAGACAACTCGAATTCTAGCCCGATGATAAAAGCTCGAATAAAGCTCGAGCTCGAGCTCTATCAATCTTAAACGAGCCAAACTCAAGCCAGATGATAAAAGCTCGAATCAAGCTCGAGCTCGAGCTTGAATTAATTTTAAACGAGCCAACCTCAAGCCTGATACTGTTCGGCTTGATTTGGATCGTTTACATCCACTTCTATTGTGTCAAATTGGTTTAGTTGATTTCTTTTAGGTTATTTTTTAAAAACAAATTCAGTTAAGTCGAATAAAATAACTCAAAAAAATTCATTTTTTATGTTCAAATTTTATTAGATTTTTTTCAGTGAAATTCGGTTCATTCGAATATCGACTGAAATAACTACTTTAGTTCGATGTGATTTGTTTAGTTTTGATGAAAAACGACCCATTTATATTTGCATAAAAAAGTCCCATCTATAGAATTTAACAGATTCATTTAATTTTGGCCATTTTTTTAAAATAAAAAACCAACAAACCAAATCAAACTAAAATCTATTAATCTGATCAGTATAGGAATTAAAAAAAATAATAATCTCCCTAATTTTCGCTAATATTTTAATTTTTTTTTTTCGTTTTTGACTTTATTATATTTGTTATTTTAATATTTTAAACATTGTTGTTAATTCGCGTGACTAATTTACTTAAATAATCGTCTTCATCTTCTTAATTTTTTTTAAAAACAATAATATTACAAATACTTTATTATTTTTTAAAATGAAAAAAAGAAATCGTGGGGGATTGCCTTATTTTGATATCATGCCAGCTAAACGAATTACCATGTACAAATCATGTCGCCGTCGCGTAGGATAGTAAACAGTAGGGGCCAAAAAGTCCATTTTCGGAAATTGGGGTCACCAAAATGATATTTTAATAAACTATGGAGGCTAAATTGAATATTACACGGTTTTTAGGATCTGTTTGGGTATTTCACATTCTTCAGGACAGATTCCCAAAAACACTCCTTGAAAAACCCTAATACAAGAAATCAAAAATCGGAAAACATTTCATCAGCCATCACCCTTCTGAATCGAGGAGCCCCGGTAGAATCGAAGATCCTTGGAGATTTGTATCATGAGGAATCAATGGCTCCGATTGCTTCTTCTCCGATGCCAGACTCAATATCCGCCCCATGTTTATAGACATTCTCAGGTAAAACCTGTCCGCTCCTCAAATTCATCACTTCTCCAGTCGCCTGCACCTTTCGCAAATCTGAATCCCTTCATCGTGTTTCGGTATTTTTCATCATCCCCCGAGCTTGCTGTTGAGCCGCAGAAACCTCCCTCCGATCAGACTTTTGTGTTAGCTGATATTTTCGCTAAGCCTGATAAGTCTGCTGAAGAAATTAAGCAGGAGTTGGATTCTAATAGTGTTATTTTTACGCATGATTTGGTTTTGAGCGCTCTACGGAGTGGCCACACAACCCCTGATGTCGCGAGAAGACTTTTCGATTGGGTTTTGGAGAATGATAGTGAGAAACTGAGCTCAAAGTCGTACAATCTAATGTTGGGGATTTTGGGTTCTAATGGGTTTGTGAAGGAATCTTGGGATATGATTAGTCAAATGAAAAAGAAAGGCTATGGTGTGTCAAAAGGCAGCATTTGTAAGAATTTCCGATAAGTTCGAGGCCGATGGATTGAACGAAGATGTTGAGAAACTGAAGGACTTGTATGCTTCTGGTTCGGCAAGCATTAAAATTAATGATCCTAGAAACGATAGTACTCCCCACAAGTTTTCTTCTTGGGTTTCTCAAATAATAAGGAGAGAAGTGTGGGGTAATGAAGTGGAAAAGCGGTTGCAGGAGTCAGATGTGGAATTTTCTGGTGAACTGGTTACGATGGTGTTGGAGAATCGTGAGTTAGAGCTCAATAAAGTTTTGATTTTCTTCAGGTGGGTCGAGGAGAGTGGGTTGTTTAAGCACAATCAAAGTACATATAATGCAATGGCTAGAGTATTGTGTAGAGAGGAGTACGTCGAGAAGTTTTGGATGTTTGTGAATGAGATGAGAGGTGCAGGTTATGAAATGGAGAGGGAAACTTATTTTATGGTATTGGAGCGGTTTGTGAGGTCTAAAATGATGAAGGATGCTGTAGACTTGTATGAGTTTGCCATGACTGGTGGGAATAAACCTTCAGTCCAGGATTGCATTTTCCTTTTGAAGAAAATAGTGGTTAGCAAGGAATTAGATATGAATTTGTTTTTGAAAGTTGTGAGGATTTTTAATGAAAGTGGGAATGTCTTCACTGATGCTAATCTAAATTCGATACTCAAGTCTTTAACTAGTGTTGGGAGATTGACAGAGTGGAAAGAAATATTGGAAGCGATGGAAAAGGGTGGTTATCTACCTAGTGTTTCTACTCAATGTCAGATTGCCTTCAAGCTTGGTAGTGGTGGGAAAAGCAGGGGAGCACGGGAATTTATGGATAAAATGGTAGAGGCAGAGGGTGGTACGGAGAGCAGTACTTGGGTTTCTTTGGTTAAAGGATATTGCTTGGCTCGTGATTTGGATGAAGCAACTTGTACGTTACGCAAAATGGTCGAGCAACAGGGGGCCTCATCTGATTCTGAGCGTGCTTTACAATTGTTGGTGGGTACATATTGTCGAAAGAACAAGCCTTTAAGTGCATACAAGTTAGTTTTAGAGATGGTTAATGACAAAGGGTTAACTCCTCGGCATACCACATACAAAGAATTGACGAGCACACTGTTACTCAAAAAGCGTTTCAAAGAGGCACAAGATGTGATGGGTATGATGAAGAATCATGGGTACCCACCAGTTTTGGATTCCTTTGTTTCATATCTTTCTAGGATTGGCAATGCTGAAGAAGCTATCTGGTTTTCACGAGCCCTGGCTTCAAAGAGATCTCCTTCAGAATCTACGTATCTTCGTCTATTTGAAGCATATTTAAAAGCTGGACGACAAAATGAAGCTCAGGATTTCCTTGCTAAATGCCCTAGTCACATAAAGAATCATGCAGATGTTTTGAATTTGTTTTGTACCATGAAATCTGGAGATAAAGCTCGGAATGACGGCAGAGTCCTTTAGGATTCGAAAGATGTCTTACCTGTTGTTTCTTGTTGCACTATGTGATGGGGTATTTCCTTGGAATGTTTTCGATTCCGTCTCCTCACATTCCAATTTATTAAATTTTGTGGTGGTTTTTGAAGCATGCTTAAATTTTGATAGAAATAAATTCGGGAATAACACAAAGTGTATATATTTGAACATAACAAGTGCACTTACATTGGCGTATGTATATGTGATGATGATTTTCGATCTTGTGTTGTTTTGATATCTTTCACGGGATATAAATTAAGTTTTGTTAATTTTAGTCGTGCATGATAGAAGCTTAGAGAACAAGAGAGAAATCAAGTTTCGTACATAAAATATGGCCCCAGAACACACGATGATACCTGTAAAACATAAGAAGGAAATTTGAGAGTTCGTCAAGATTAACTTATAGAACTACAAACCCGAAAGGTACGAATAAATCCCAGAAATTTACAGCGGAAAACACTTCAAAACATTACATTTGCGGTTTTTTATCCTGGTAAAGACGTCTGACCCAATGTGACATTATCAACCAGGGGTGATGCCTGTATCTAAAGGTATAAAACCTTTCTCCAACCAGACCAGTGTCGGATCATTTCTTTGCAAACTCCTCGCAGACTAGAATGTTGTCCAAGAAGATTGCTCGATCGATACAACCTCCTTTCCATAACCGTGCCGATTTCCCCTAACCTAAGTTGTTTGCATTTTTTATTCATTTAATTAGTTTATTCCAATTAAACATTTTGTAATTATCATACAATAATTTTTAAAAAGTGGACTAGGACATAGTGTCATCCCAGCTTAGCACACCATCATAAACAGAGGGAAGCTTTTTTGTACTGGAACCAACAGAAACTCGGCATCACCGACGGCAAAAACAACCTCACTATTATTGTTCCAAATTTCCTCCTTTCTCAGCTTTACTGATAGCAGATTCACCACTACAGATTTTGCAGTATCCTTCAAAGGGTTCATTCTCCACCATTTGATCGAATAAGGTATCGTACGTATTCCATTTGAAGTTCGCCCCTTTGAATGCAATGAATCTGTGAGTGTTTTCTTGCCCTTGATCTGTGCGTGAAAATTACACTTAGAATGAAAATATCTTTCCCCTTTTAAATCCAGCCAAAGGGATGGAGTTGTAAATTTCGTACATTGTTATTTTCTCCGTGATAACCATTCGTATACTTCACCAAATCACTAACTATGAAATCAATCTTATAAACAGAAATCACATTGTTTATGTGCATTTAGTTGTTGGCCTATTAGGGCCCTGCTGATATTTTAAAAATGTTCAAAGCGAGGAGTCCTAGACCTGACACAACAGGCCAATGCCCGGGATGACCTTTTCCGGCTTTAAACCCACAAGTTTTGTAACCACTTGTTTAATTCAAATATAAATTAGATGCTCCCATTTGGACCTTGCGAATAATATTCTTGAAGACGTGTTAAAACGGGACTTAGTGTTTTGAAAATGAGGCGATTTTTATATGGCATTTTTTATTTTGAGTATTTGAGCTTTCCCCTGCTTGCTAATGGCCAAATGAGTGTACAGGGAATTGGGGATTTGGGGTGGATCCTTAATGCTTAAATTATAAAGCACAATTTTTAAAGGTATTGGCTGTGAGTCCTTTTATTTTTATTAAAAAAACTCTTTGTTCATATTCTTAAGTTTGTCAAGTCCTGTAAATGCATTAATTCACCTGGAAAAACTAATATTTTAATTGGTAGAAATGTTGTGTTTTCATTCTTAGACTTGCTTGTATTGGTTGCTTTTTTGTGCATCCACGGGAGGCTGGCACCCAGAAACTTAATTATGATGATGTATCGAGATTTCGATGAAAGATAACTATTTTCTCATAGTGAACAACAAAGTCTAACAAGCCTTAAAAAAAACCAGAATCACAGCCTCCTCTCCAGGAAAATTCAGGGAACCTGAGAACAGAAAATAGTTCATAATACTTGTAGACTTTTATTTTGTCATTTGCAGAGAATTTCAAAGAGAATATCTTGAAATTCTCTAATCATACTGGGATAAGGACTATTGAGCTGCATATTAGCAATCATCTGACGAAGCTCGGAAGTTTCTTCTTTCAGTTGCTCATTCTCTCGCACTACTCGTTCATGATCCTCCGACACATGGTTCAACTTGTCAGTGAGTTGATTATTCTCATTCCGTAGCCAAATGACTTGGGACCAGAGCTCATCCAAGTGCTTCTGCTTCCTCATACGTGATCTTCTTGCAGATTCTCGGTTAGAAATCTTTCTTCTCTGCTTCCTCTCATCTATGATGCTAAATCGATGTTCACCTGCTACATCTGAAGTTGTATTGTTGCTCAAACATGTTATTTGAGGATTAAATTCATGAACCTTTGGATTAATGTTTAGTTGAAATAAAGGGTCTGACAATCTATTACTACTCGTACCAAAATGGGTAGTGAATGCAACTAAATTTGAAGGAAATATATACTGAAGCCCGGTATCTTCACCCGGTTGCATTTCTAATAATACTAATGTATCTCTATAAGTATTATGAGAATAGGAAATGCAAGTGAGAAGAAGTATTGGTGTTATAAGGCAAAGGAACTTGTGGAGAGTGGTAATTTATAGTGTGGAAAAAGGTTTTGTTGGCCCCATTCTATCAATTTACCGCAGTAGAGTTCGATGAGAACCTGGGATATGATTGCAATTAAAACTATGCTCAGTGTTCGTACATAACTTTTCTACAATGCATTTATATAAGATGATGGACTAGTTCATACATTATGTTCTCCATGTATATAATTCTTTCATTTATGCATTGCCATCGATGTTATCAGATACTAGAAAAGAAAGAATAGGGAGGGACTTATTTCAAAGTTTGATGCTCGAGGAAGAAATTAATAATATGGGGTGTGAAAGTTAGATTTTCGGTTAAATAATACGTTAAATTTGTTATTATTTTTCATTTACAGGGACGACTACCCTGTTCATATTGAGGTGTTTCTAGATATTACTTAATTTTGAAATATTGGTTGACTTATGGATAATCTTCAATATTTATTTTAAATAAATGCTTAAATCAGTGAAAGAGGATTTTATCATGGGGCTTGCAATGATTGAATGGGGAATACTAGGGAGAGTGGATTGGAAAATCAGTCTAAAAAGTGGGTTAATACAAGGTTGGCCAGAGTAAAATTATACACTACAATATATTGGTTTTAGCACGATGGATGTTTAATGACGCAAAAGAATATAAGGAAACCATGTAAGAAGTTGGGGTGGAAATAGTCTTCTGAAAGTGGCAATTTTAAGTGAAAAATGGGTGGCTCAATCAATCACCATATTTGTGGACTAAATCAGAACAAAAAATTTGTACTTATATTTTAATCATATTTCAATCTGGGGACTCAGAAACTGTCAGATATAGAAAGGGATATCTTATTAGCACATCAGGCTCACGACTGAGTTGGGCTAGCCCCAGATCATCATGAATGACTAACAAAAATTAGGTTGAACTTAATGTAAGTGTGAGTTGGATCGAGCTCAAGTTTGAATATTTAGTTTGGTTAAAATATAAGTTGAGTTTAGGCTTTTATAGGCTCATCTCCTTTAAAGTGCAATCCTATCAATTGTTAATTTATTTCAGGTAATACTGGAACTGAAGTAAATGTACTGACTTTTTCGGAGTCCAAGAAATGAAATCATGTTCTTATGATCAAACGAAAGACTTTTATTTTGAGACTAACAAGTGATGTATTAAATTCATTGTTCAATTATCATATAATTGAAACTTACGTGTAATTTTATATTTCTTTGAAAATTTTATGTACCAATAGTGGAATTATGAATTTGTGATTTTGTAATATTTATAATTTTATATATGGACATTGCACATGTTCTTACTCAGGCAGCCTAAGCTCAATCCAAAATCGAATAATTTAACGAGCCGAGTAGGAGCTGCATATATGTGAGCTTTATTGAGCTAAAGCTTTTGTGAGTCTTTGCACATTTTTTGTATGCATTAAGAAAAATCTTCAACGGTTTGTGGTGAGTATTCGAAGGTGTTGAGTGCATGAAATTGAGCTTTGAAAAATGCATCTTCCACTAAGAAGAAGGGGTGGATTGGAGGCAAATGCTTTCTCCTACAGTGGCCTAAACCTTCAACTATATCATTAGACAAATATTGACTCCTCTTTCTTTTCTTGTCTGAATTTGTTGGTTCTCTGCTTTATTTATTTTCTGACGATCGTCTACTTTTTCCCCCATGTATGTCTTTTACCATAATGGGGGATTTAATGATTGAAGATGATCAATGTAGTTGAATACACGACATCACCACTTTTTTTGCCTGCTTTTATTAGTTACTTTACGAGTTCTATTTCCCACATACTGAATTTCAAAACCTGTCATTTTTGTTCACCTTGCTATTTTACCTGCCATTACCAACAGTCAACACCAACACGGTCCAATGGTTGAATGAATGATAGAACCATAGAGAAACGAGCAGACATAAAAACCGTTTTTAACATTCTGGTTCTAGCCATAGAATGTTTTCTTGGCTCATATATTTTTAGCATTTCTATCAGTTTGGCTCATGTTTTTACAAGATATGAAATGAATCCCATTTTCTTACCATATACTCCAAATCTCATAAAGCACTCTTTTTTTTTAGACAGAATGATGTATATTATAATTGGATATCGAAACTGACATTTTATCCCAAACTTGAGGCATCGGCGTCAAATGGGCTACAAGCATATGCTCACTAATCGTGATATTGGCTGTTGTCAATGTACGTACAACTTTTTCTGATTGATAAATAGAGGCAGGATCCTAAACCAACGGTGGGGGTATTGTACGAATGGAAACTGGATTTAACACTTGCTTTTGTCCCGACTCAGCATTGGGTGAATCGATAAGTTGGGCATATGCTACGATAAAAAAAAAAAAACAAGTATATTCCTAACGCAAGAATCTTCCCATAGAGGGTAAAAACGCAAGAATCAATACCATCAAACAATCTAGGATGCGAGCTCTCATGATCCTAGACGTACCATGAGCTGCATTCGTAAACCCTCGATATATACGTAGAGAATTCGATACCGAGCCAATAACGAAGTCTGAACCATAGTGGACTACTTGTCACGAGCTGTTGATCACCCACCGGCATTCACATGGTGGATGAAAAGGTGTTTGGTTACTTAAAGAAGAAGATGACCAATGTCTTTCCTGGTTAAAATTGGCGTTGACAAAAACATTTTGGAGATACCTATGTTTCTTGCTTTTGTTTTTGGAAAAGTAAATAATCTAAGTAATCATTTACATCTATTGAACTTTTTCTTCGTTCGAATTCGTTTGCTCAAAGTTTGATTGATCATATTAATAAGTAAATTTTATTTTGGTGCATGTATGAATTATATACTATGCACCAAAATTAAATATTTTTTGTGCCTTAATATTTCAGCAAAAACTCGTGTGATATAGCCTCACAGATCATATTTTGTGAGACATATATTTTATTTGGGTCATCCATGAAAAATATTGCTTTTTATACTAAAAGTATTATTTTTTATTGTGAATATCGGTAGGATTGACCTGTCCCACCGGTAAAGATCCGTGAGACCGTCTCACAAAAGATTTATTCTTATGTCATATGATTCAAATTGATTTCGTGAGAAAGAAATTTTCAACATTTATCCAAATATCAAAATTGCTTATATTTTTTTAAATAAAAGCAATTTAAAAAAACTGAATTTATCTAAGTTCTTTTTAAAGCTTATGTATATAAACTCAACCTTAATCACTCCGAATTAATTAAATTATTAAAGCGTTTAACAATATGATTCGAGTTAATTTGTACGACACGATGAAATGAGTGTACTATAATATAATTGAAAATTGATCAATTGTAAGAGAATATGAAATTCATCACACAAAAAAAAAAAAAACATTGCGAAGATAAACGAGTATAATTAAATATCTGAACTATGAAAAGATATATATTTAATATGCATTTCATATGTTGTGGTAGAAGCCAATCCTCATTTTATATGAATTTCGTATGAAATTGGGTTGGGCGTGAAAACAAGTTGGTTACAGATTTGGCTTCAGGAGGTAATTCTCGTTTTGTTATTTTGAAAAATTGATTCTTTTTTTTAATATCATAATATTGGTGAAGCAACATTAAGTATTTTTGTTTGAAAATTTGGGAATTCCTAGTGTTCTTCTGCAGTCAATCTGTTTGTGAAAATTACGCCATCTAAATTCAGTCAAAAGGTTCAGCTCATTTATGCGGCAAATTTACACGTATGAATACAAAGGCACGACCTTAGAAAACGTGGGGGTGTAAAATGCAGATAGAAAGATCATTATTCCTTACCGACGTAAGAAGAGATCATAAGAGTGATAAATCTTCAGAAAATATTGGCCAAAAAATTGGCGGCACGCTGATTTTGTTGAGAGTAAGTTCCAAGCCTTCTGGCAGTTCAAGCAGATGGGCTAATTTTCCTGCACTGGTTTCTGCTAAAGATAGATGGGGTAATAAGTATTATGCTATATTCCTTTAACTGCTGGTTGAGTAATGGAACTGGCTGTTTGGAGCAGAAGCTAACTTGTTCTTTTGGGAAAAAAAGAAAAAGAAGAAGAAAAATCCTTTAGCTCTAGTCAAACTGAGATAATTGAACTTCTCTTTAGTCCTGCAATAGAGCTAGCAATCTCATCCTTAGATCTTGATGGTCCTACTCTGCCATCATGACTAAGGCTGCCCAGTTCTTATATATATGATGCTCCGAATTCAGATTGGTTATCTTTAAATGTATGAAGATGATTAAATTCTTAATAATTATGCTTTAGATCATCACTAAGACCTGGAAGCCTCGTCAAGGTGCTCATTGAACACATGCTCGGCCAACTTTATCATCGTGAATTATCATGACTTTTGTTGTCACAGGCAGAGGTGTTGCACAATATTTAGGGATGGAATCACATTCCCTTAAAAAATGCTCTCAACCAGTAATTTTGACGCAACAATGTACATAAAATAAAAAAATTGCTATCAAACAAGATAATTTGATCATAGTCAACATACTCTTTTTTTTTCGCAGTTTGTGCTCACTTCTTGACCATTTATGCTCTCTCAGATATAGCGCCATTTGTACCACGGGAACTGTAAATATAAGAAGATCAAGAAAATAGTGTCAGTTTACGAAGAATCGTACCTACAAGTAGTTGATGTTGATCAGTTCATCTGATAGCTAATACACCCACCAAGCATGAATTTAAAAATCCATGACTTCTTATTACTTCACCAAACGCTTCCTTTACCCGATAAAAGTTCCACTCCACGTTTCACCCTTGAAATTTCTACTGTTCGATGCTACAATCTCTACGGTGGCACAGCAATCTAAACCCCATCCCATCTACAGAAAAACCTTCTCCAATATATTTCAAGAATGTTCAAAGCAACGATCCCTTGAGCCGGGACAACAAGCCCATGCCCGGATGGTAGTATCTGGCTTTCAACCCACAATTTTTGTTACCAATTGTTTAATACAAATGTACATTAAATGCTCCCATTTAGAGTGTGCAAATAAAGTGTTCGATAAGATGTCGGAACGGGACACAGTTTCATGGAATGTGATGATTTTTGGGTATTCCATGAATGAAAAAATGAGGTTGGCGCAGTCATGTTTTGATTTGATGCCTGAGAGAGATGTGATTTCTTGGAATTCTTTGATTTCGGGGTACACGCAGAACGGGGATTGCTTGCAGTCAGTTAAGGTTTTTCTTTTGATGGGAAGAGATGGTGTGGATTATGATGAGACCACATTTGCTGTTGTCTTAAAAGCATGTTCAAGTTTAGAGGATTTTGCCTTGGGTACGCAGGTCCATGGAATTGTAGATAAGTTGGGGTTTTTGTGTGACGTGGTGACAGGAAGTGCAATGTTGGATATGTATGCAAAATGCAAGAGGTTGGATGAGTCAATTCAGTTTTTCTATGAAATGCCATTTAGAAATTGGGTTTCTTGGAGTGCTGTAATAGCAGGTTGTGCTCAAAATGATGAGCTTGCCCGCGGATTAGAGATTTTTATAGAGATGCAAAGAAATGGAGTTGGGGTCAGCCAATCTATTTATGCTAGCGTTTTTAGGATGTCTGCTGGATTATCTACTTTACCGCTGGGTTGCCAATTGCATACTCATGCATTAAAGACTGATTTTGGAGATGATATCGTTGTAGGTACATCCATGTTGGACATGTATGCCAAGTGTGACAATTTGCATGATGCTAGGAAGGTATTCAACTTGTTGCCAAACCGTAATTTGCAATCTCATAATGCACTTATAGTTGGTTATGCTAGAGGTGGTAATGGATTTGAAGGATTGCGATTGTTCCAACTTCTGTTGCAATCTGGTCTTGGTTTTGATGAAATAAGCTTATCAGCTGCCTTTAGTGCAGCCTCCATGGTGATCAAGGGGTGTACCTCCGGAATCCAAGTACATGGATTAGCAATCAAGAGTCCTTTCAAATCCAATGTTTGTGTGGAAAATGCTATGCTGGACATGTATGGGAAATGTGGAGCATTGATGGAAGCTTGGCAAATATTTGATGAAATGGAGAGAAGGGATGATGTCTCTTGGAACGCAATCATTGCTGCCTATGGGCAGAATCAAAATGAAGAGGGGACTATTTTACTATTTGCCAGAATGCTGCAATCAAGGATAGAACCTGATGAGTTCACATATGGGAGTGTTCTGAAAGCTTGTGCTGATAGGCAATCTTGGTGCAGTGGCAGGGAGGTCCATGGAAGAGTCGTTAAATCTGGGATGGGATTCGACTCATTTGTCGGAAGTGCACTTGTTGACATGTACAGCAAGTGTGGGATGATGGACGAGGCAGAAAAACTTCATAACCGATTGGAGGAACAGACTTTGGTTTCATGGAATTCGATCATTTCTGGGTTCTCATCCGAAGAAGACAGTGAGAGAGCTCAGAATTTCTTCGCAAGACTGCTAGAAATGAGAGTTAACCCTGATAATTTCACTTATGCAACAGTTCTTGACACTTGTGCTAATGTTGCTAATATCGGGCTTGGGAAGCAACTTCATGCTCAAATAATCAAGCAAGATTTGCTGTCAGATGTGTACATTACAAGCACTTTAGTTGACATGTATTCAAAGTGTGGAAACTTGCAGGACTCTGTTCTGATGTTTGCAAAATCATCCAAGCGTGATTTTGTGACATGGAATGCCATGGTTTGTGCTTATGCTCACCATGGTCTTGCAGAAGAGGCTCTACAGATTTTTGAAAAAATGCAGCTTGAGAAGGTAATACCACACCATTCAACATTTGTGGCAGTCCTTCGTGCTTGTGCACATATCGGTCTTGTAGAAAACGCTTCACACTACTTCAACCTAATGCAGACTGACTATGGATTAGAACCTCAGTTGGAACATTTTTCATCAATGGTGGAGATTCTTGGAAAATCAGGACGACTTGTGGAAGCTCTGAGGCTTATTCAAGATATGCCTTTTGAGGCTGATGATGTGATTTGGAGAACACTGCTGAGTATTTGCAAGATACGTGGGAATGTTGAGGTTGCAGAAAAAGCGGCAAGTTCTCTTCTGAAACTTGACCCTGAGGACTCTTCAGCCTATGTTCTTCTATCAAATATCTACGCCGACGCTGAAATGTGGGACGAAGTTTCAAAGATGAGGAAAGTTATGAGACATAGTAGGCTTAAAAAAGAGCCTGGTTGTAGCTGGATTCAGGTCCAATCTGAGTTGCATATGTTTCTTGTTGGTGACAAAGCTCATCCAAGATCCGAAGAGATATACGAGAACTTGGATATGCTTATTGATGAGATGAAAAGGGATGGTTATGGAACTTGTTGTCAAGTAACCATGAGTGAGGAATGGAATGTAGATGATGAGAAAGAACTGCACGCAGTCTCTTGTTGTTAAATGAAGTTTTGTCAGATGAGGATCTTTATATTTAATTTACTGATCAAGTTTTGTCCCTAACCTTTTCTTTGTAGAAAACATTCACAGATTAACACTTGTGAACTTTTGTACTCGTGCCATTGGTGAAAGTAGTTCAAGGACGTAATATTTTGACATACTAGAAATAAGTTCTAGAGACGAATTTATAATATAGTTCAGACAGGAATAGTAATTTACTGTAGCGTCAAATTTGAAATTACAGACAAGAAATATCTAAATGTATGCGTCACATAAATGCGAAAATGTATTATATCTTCGATGTGTTAAAAATGGAAAATCCAAAGGACTAATTATAGTTGCACCAATTGTTGAATATTTTTGGGCATGCAGATAGATGTGTCGTTGAAGCAAAGAGAGCTGAGTGCTCTGTACATTGATTCAGTAAGATGATAGCCATCCCAAAAAAAGTGTTGGTCCGGATCGGGACACGCAGGAAGCCCTGGAATGCATGCTGCTGTCCCATTCAGCAAAGCTATGCAGCATGGGTTACTTGTATCTTTCAAACCTGAAAGTTAAGACCAAAAAAATGAGAAGATAAATTAGTGGGTGGTTGATTGGCTATATCCACTATCTTGGATCCATCCCTGAGTGACATGCTTTATATATATAACTAGTAGATTTGAATTTAGTTACCATATTTTTTGGATGGGTTAAGGATAGCATCATATCCGAACTGGTGACCCAGACCAAGAATAAAGGATGAGCTTTTGAGTGTAGATGTTAGATTTTGAAGCATGGAGGCTAACTGAAGATTAAATATGATTGCCATCTGATTCAACTTCTCAACGCAGGCTCCACTGTGCTCGTATCGCCTGATAATGTATGGAATACACCCAAGAGGGCCGAGCTCGAACATCACCACCTTCCTCGCTCCCAACTTGTACAATCTCTGCAATGACAAGGTTCATTAGTTTGTGTATTTTCTTGATTATTTGTACAAAAACACAACCAGAGGACTCCTCGTGATTTCTGATGAGCATTGACAGAGAATAATCTGATGTTACCCGAAGTTGTAGGGATAGTTGATGTATGAGAATTTCAGCAAAGGATTGAGGACTTGTGGTGGAGTCATATTCTTTTGGGGAGACATTATCTATGACCGATTTCGTGATGCTTCGAGGATTAATCAAAGTGTTGCTCGATTCAGTATTGTCTTGAGCAGCAAAGGAATCGAGGTAGTCATTGCTCCCAATTGTGATCACAAATAATGACTTTGATAAATAATTTGAAAGCTCCTCTTGAGTTTTGTAGTATTTAGGCAAATCCCTTTTAACTGTTCTTTCAAATAAGTCGATTTGGTCATTTAGACTCAGGCACTTTCCCTGCAGATCACCAAGGTTTACATGTTATAAAAAGAATATTACACACCCTTAAACACGAAAATAAAATTTAACATATTTGCATCATCATCTTGCGTTTGACTCAAATTTTATAATTTTTGGAGTTAAAATCCAACGAGCAAAGTGACGATGTTTACAAATTTATAAGAATTGTACAATGACTATAATCTATTAATTATGCTGATATAATAAAAGTAATTTCGATAAATTTGGATCGTTAAAATAATAAGCAAAAATCCAAATTTTATAAACAAGAATGAAGGGACCTTGAATAAATAAAATTAGCATAATGGATGAAAATTTGGCGGAACAAGTGAAGTAAAACAGAAAAATCATTTTCACTTTTAAATATATTCATCCGAGTATGAATATGAATACCCTTTACATGTATACTAGGAAGTAGTGGCACATACAATACTTGTGATAAGGAAAAAAACAGAAAGAAATGTTTTTTTTAATTTTAAATGAAAATTATCTAATTTTGAAGTGGAAATAGTAGAATAAATTTTTGAAATTGAAATGATAGAAAATAATAAATATGATGAAAAAAGATTTGTTAATAAAAGATAATACATTAAAACTATGTTTAGTTTGATAGTCATGTAACGTATTTTAGGAAAACCTAGCTAGTTTTTTGCGCAAATATTGTATGTAAAAGTAAAACAGCAGATACAAAATATAAATTTGTATATTTCAACTCATATTTTTTATTTTTACAATCTAAACTATATTAAAAAAAATCATTACTAAAAAACATATATAGTAGAAATAAATAAAATAAAATTATAAATAATGGATTATTTACAATATTTGTTAAAATAATTATTAGTCTCACACTTTTAAAATAGGAGACAAATTTTTAAAAATAATGAGGGCATTAAATAAAATAACTTTCGTCATCCACATAAAAAAATTTGTTACTCTATCTCAATCAATGGCAATAGATTTATATAAAAATATACCAAATCGTCTCCCGTTTGAGGAAGAATTCCACATGATCCTGAGGCAAAATTCAGTCCCCTCAACTCCAATTCACCTCTTATATTTAGCAAGCCAATTTTATCAGCCAAATTCAAACATTTTCCCTGCAAAAGTCAACCCCGCTTAACAAAAATATTTAATATTTACAAAGATTATCGACTACCTCAAAGATCAGTACTGCTTAGTCTACCAATTAGAGCATTTTTTATCCGTAGAAAAAAGAACTAGACATATTTATTTCTTCATATTTCGACTTCCATGAAATTTCTTTATTTGTTACAACTGATAAAATTCATTGTTTTAGACAATGCATATGTAGAAAGCCTGATATTTTATTATATTCACATCATAGTTTACCTTATAACAAAGATATTACATTCTTTATATAAGAAACAATTTATTTTTTTTAATTCAGGTCACATATATATTTATTTTCTTGTATATATGTCTGTATATATATTATTTCAATAAATTGGTTAAATTTTGAATTTTCAATCATAAATATAGAAATAAACTCTTACCCCGTTTTCAATTGTCGGAATACTAAATCCACACTGCCCTATCGATCCGTCCAGCAAACTCACGTATGGTGGAGGAAATGGCAATCCAAGAAACTCAGCTGCCAAAACAAGAATCCATTTTACTTGTCAAAAACCATAATTTACTTCATTTTCAATAGCAAGATTTGTAGTTACTGAACAATTGTATGGACTTTAAACATTTTTTTTACATAAAATTACGATAATTTTCATGTTCGAGTAACCTATAAAATCCGCGACGGTTTTTCCGTTGGTAAATCTTCCGGTGGCTCCTCTCTCGAAGTCCATGCCATACGGGGGATAGTTCGCCTTTGCTAAAGTCGGCAGCAGATTATTATTACCACTGTCGAACAGAGAATCCCCGAAGACATACAATGCAGGCGCTAAAGGAGATTCCTGATCAGTCCTTCCGTGACCAAAAACAAGAAAGGTAAACAAGATTGGAAATAGCAAATATTTATTCATTTTACTCCAAAGTTTCATGAACAAGGAAAAGGAGATTTGGGTTTTGGATTTTCTCGAAATGAGGTATCAACGCTTAAAGATGGGGGAAAAAATTCATGTGATTGTTGAAATGATGATGGTCTGTGAATTTATAAAAGCTTAGTTGTCAACTTTACATTAATATAACATATATAAGTCCAAGAGTATATTTAATACATGATTATTAATTATTCGTGTTTTCAAATTTTGAGCACATATACCAGGAAAACAGACAAGATTATGTACTTAATATAAAAAACATATATAGAGATACGTGTGTTCAAGATTTGAAAGTACAGAGGATTAATAGATCTTTGTTTTTGAATGAGTGTTTTAGCGATGATATTAACAATATAATCACATGATTTTTTTTTACAAAAATGATTAAAAATTGATCGCCGAGACATAACTACATAGATTATAATCGATTCAATGACAAATACATGAGTGCAAATTCCATATCTCTATACATACAATACTAAAATTCACATTTTATTTAAAAAGTAATAAGGAAATGCACTTTTTAAATTGATAAATATGGAAAAAATTGATAATCTCGCGATCTTGAAGGGCCAAGTTGTCACACTTCTTTTAGAAGCACGTAACAGCTTCATATTGAATAGTCGCAAGACTAGTTGTTTTCCTCCACAACAATATTTATATCGACTAAGCAATTTATTCAATTCGAAAGGGAAAAAATGATTTGCCAAAAAAAAATGTCAAAAAGTTATAATTTGATAAATATCAAATTGCTATGACGACTTACCGTTTCGATTTTGAGATAAGACATCAAGTTCGAAACCTAATTGTAACAAATATCGTCCAACTAAAAAGGCTAGCTCCATGTTAATTCATTTAATATGCGATAACATTGAGTGATGCTCTTCAAAAGAAGTCGGTATGTGCATGATGTTATTCAAAATACATTGATAAATGTGAATGGTGCAAGTTTGGTGCACTTTACAATTGTAATCAGCTTAATTTGCTCCGATGGTTGTACGCAAATTCTCCGATGCTCAAGTTCAGGACGGAAAAATAGGACTGAAAAAATATTAGTAGATGATAAAAGAAAAAAAAATTTGTTTTTTGTTTTTTGTCTAGTACTATCCCTTGAAGTTTTCTAATATTATTACAAAAAAGTCCAATTAATTTTAAAAATTACGACAACCTTAAAAATTGAAAATATGATTATCCTATTATTTGATTTTTGCTATATCTAAAAAAAAAACAGTAGAAATATGGAAAATTTTGAAAATAGTCAAAATTACAAGGGTATATGTGATATCTAAATTTTTAATGGCAAAAACTTGTGTGAGACGGTCTCACGGATCATATTTTGTGAGACGGATCTCTATTTGGGTCATCCATGAAAAATATACTTTTATGCTAAGTGTATTACTTTTTATTGTGAATATGAGTAAGATTGACCCGTCTCACAGATTAAGATCCGTGAGACGGTCTCACATAAGACCCATTCAATTTTAATATATGAAATCGTAATCTTTTTTTATTGTTTTAATTTGATTATATATAATTTAACAGACATTATTATCACACAAATTAAATTAATTAAAATGCATTCAAATTCGATAGTAATTTGAAATAAAATTTATAGAATATTAAAATTTTCAGTTTAATCTAAATGATTATTAAAACTTCTAGAAAATAACAATGAAAACATTAAAAATTACAATAAAAGGATTTTTCGTCAAGTTATAATATGTTTTTTAATAAAACGACAAAATTGGAATGTTATAGAAATCATTTACCAATACAATATTTTTTTATAAAATTATTTAATCAAGGAAATAATATGTAAGATAAGTAAAATTGCTAAGAAGATAATTATATATTTATAAATTCATTTTGATTTTTGTTGTAATGGTCATAACCAAGGGTGGATTGAATGCCATTTTATAACCCATTTATCAAAAGCCGTAAGAGCCCATTAATAGATTTTCCAGCCCAGTCCATTATAATAGAGCCCAGTAGCAATACAGTCCATAGGCAGTGCACCTTTAGCGACTGAAAAATATAATGCGCACGTTAGCGCATATCATTCACCAAAATTTTTTCCATACTGAACGCGGTTGCCTAGGGCTCCTCAAAATCTGTCACGCGACAAATATTCTGTCAGTACACATTATACTCATTGTTTCCTCGTACGCAAACAAGTTTTTTTACACATTGGTCGAGAATTTTGGATTTGGTGAAGCTCAAATGGTAAGAATTGCGAGCCATGTTGAAGATGAAGAAGCTCCCGATTGCTATTCTCCGATAGGTATACGAGCATGCTTGTATGTGTGTGTAGGTATCTAGTCCGGGTAATCAGGTCTGGTTTTGTTTATTTATGTGATTTGGGTTGTGGAATTTTGAAATTTGAGCAGAGGGGGTGAGACTGGATCAGAAGGTGGATGCTTCTCGATCGAAGCATTCGGAGACCGAGCAACGAAGGAGGAGCAAAATTAATGAGAGGTATGCGTGATTTTTTTTTTTTGTTGAGTTGCTGATTTTTTTATTTTTTATTTTTATCATTGTTTTGTACAAGTTTGTCATTTGTTTGGTTGCTAGTAATATGTTGGGCTCGTGGACGTTGAACTTTGGTGCGAGATGTTACAATTCTCATGTTTTTTTTAACTGTGCATTGAATGTGTTATTTTTCGGTTGGGAGTTGGAAGCCTGGTTTTGGACTATTGTAGTATATGCATGTGTTTAATTTGGGATGGAGACGACCATTTTGATTGTGAGACCTCAATTTTTGTTTTTGCATCATAAGTATCTTCTTGGGTGGAGATTGTTGTAAATTTTTTGCACTGCAGATTTCAGATTTTGAGGGATTTAGTTCCGGAAAATGATCAGAAGAGAGATAAGGCTTCATTACTGCTGGAGGTTTGTTATCTCCTTTTACAGTTCAATATTTGAATGTTTCGGTACAATGCTAATAAGCTGTATCTATACAGGTTATACAGTACATTCAGTTTTTACAGGAGCAGTTACAAATGTATGAGGGATCTGATCAAGGTTGGAGTCCAGAGCCAACAACGAAGTTGGCACCATGGGTAAAATATACATGCTCTTTGATTTTCCTTTGATGCTGCACAAGTGAGTTTTTTTCCCATTTTTTGGGTCTTACTATTGGCTTCATGTAGTTTTCACCTACAATCTCTGCAAAATGACGTGACCTTAAATTTTTGAGCATATTGGATTTATTTCTCATTCCCGTAATTTTGGCTGACTGCGTCAAGTTGTGTTATGATATTCTATCCGTGTGTGAGCACCACAATTGAGAAATGACCAGATTGAAAGTGGAATAGCATGACTATCATATAGTTGATTATAACAGGCGCCATCATCTTTTGAATTGCTTAGTCAAAAAAAATTATTGTCCATTACTTATGGTTGACATGACAGAAAATCAATTCTGGACCAGTTGAAAGCTTCCTTGATCAAATTCAGCTCGAGAAGCATATATCTGTGCATGAAGACAATGGTGTTCTCAACCCTTTACGTCATGTACGGAACTCCGTAGAATCTGAGTTGATTGGATCTAGCTTGTATAAATCAACAGATAACCTACCTATTGCAACAAATCAACCTACTCTTCTTAACCTGCCAACTAAAGCAGCAACATTTGAGGGTATGTCTGGTCGGTCTCATCAAGAATGTTTTCCTGACGTTGAGCAATTTACCCAGCTTTCGCAATCCCAATCATGGCCAGGGAGCTCATCTGTGAATGATTACTCTTTTCCTATCTGCAATACGAACGAGAATGAACCAAAAATTGAAAGTGAGGAAGCCAGTCACTCAAGTACTTGCTCTCAACTGTAAGCACCCATTTTGGAAAGAAAAGGAAATTGATCTATGGACATGACATATGCCCAATTACTCATGTTTATTTATTTTTCTTGGAAAACTGCATTTGGCGCTGTTAATTATTCGATACATGCTATTGATATTTGTGGGTTTTGTATTTCTATAACAATGATCATGGTGGATACGTACTGAAATAAATGCTCTAATAATGCACCATGTATCAACATTTAGCAAATATTTGGTGTGCATATGTGAACTGGTTGGATTCATGCTTAGATATGTGATTCTTTCTTGGCAATTTGAGTTGATATTTTTTATTGGATTTTTACATGCGGATGATACATGGATAGCAAGTCTCTTTATAATTTTACAAAGTTTATAATTTTGATGTATAGGGGTGTAATGTAACCATTTCACTGATAAAAAGCTTTTAAAATGAAGATTTTATTTACTTCTGATGTGGTTTTTTAACATCTTTTTGTTAAAGGAGATCATTTTCCTAAATATTTTTGTACCTGATCTCTGTTTTTCCCATTATGGATGGGAGATTTCATGAAAATAGTAGTTACATATTTTTGGAGTTAATGCTTATTTTGTTGTTGACAGGATATTGAGTTCTTTGAAGTACGCTCTACAATCATCTGGAGTGGATTTATCTCAGGCCAGCATTTCAGTGCAACTTGATGTTGGCAAACAAATAAATGATAGAAGTACCATGGCAAAGTTCAGAATGAAGGTTCTTCCATCTTATTACTAAGCTATATTTTAACTTTTGACTCCCCTGTGCTTCCCTATGTTTGCCTGCTACTTGATCAAATGATTCTCAAGTGACTGGCCCAAACATCTCCGGAAACTTCGATGGTATTCCGATATAGATTCCGTAATCATATCACATAATCTCTTCGAGTGACTGTTGGCTCCTACAATTGTCTGGAAAAGGGGAAAGCAAGAAAAAGAAACACAAGGAAAACAGGAAATAGAAAATGGGGAATCCAGAATGGTCGAAGCCCAGGATAGGAGAACTTGTCAAATTTTATTACCTGTAAAAAATAACCATCTAGCATATTTATCCTCACCTGGCCAATTGATAAGTGCATCAATGATTTCTAATTACAATAACATTGTCAAAGACTTGAATGAATTTATAACTTATCTGTATTAATTTATATTCCCAACATTAATATTGTATCATAATCAAAGATCAATTAACATTCGAACTTGGAATGTACTCCTTGAGATGCAAACTCTACATCTGTTGGAAAAATTTTATGTTCTCAGTCTTGAACTGCACAAATTAGAAGTACGGGGAAAAGGTTCTTATGAATGACTGCATGCTTGTGATTTCAGTACTTGGACATTTTCTCCATCTGCGGAAACTGTCCACGGTCTATTATGATCCTGTTGGATTACCTCATGTCATTGTAACTTCAAAGATTTTAGTTTTTCCAAATCGGATCTACTTTTATATGCTTGAACTCTTACCGTTTTCCTACTGATTTAGGGGGATCAAAGTCCACCTGGCCATGTTTCTGTTGCTCCTGGGAACGAACATCCTCATAAAAAATTCAGAGTTGACGAAAGCTAGTGCAATGCCCCCAGACAAATGTACATGCTCATGCTCTTCTGAAAGGAGTTTTCATCAGGTTTTAGCATATTATGTACTCTTTTTCTATTTTTTGCCTTGTGTCATTCTTCTATGTAACTTCACAGATTTTAGTTTTTCCAAATCGAATCTACTTTTATATGCTTGGACTCTTACCGTTTTCCTACTTATTCAGGATAATCATAGTCCACCTTGCCTTGTTTCTGTGGCTCCTGGGAACGAACATCCTCATAAAAGGTTCAGAGTTGACGAAAGCTAGTGCAATGCCCCCTGACAAATGTACATGCTCACGATCTTCTGAAAAGAGTTTTCATCAGGTTTTAGCATATTATGTTCTTTTTTTCTATTTTGGTAGGCTTCCGTTTCTTTATGGCTAGACTTCCGTAAGAGGGCAATTGCATTTGCTTAACTTGGGTAGTTGAGTACTTGGTCACCTATCACTCCGAATATTACGAACTCAGGCTATATATATCGAGCATTTGCCGTATTGCTGCACCTTTTGGCCTATATTTATTTCAAACTTTTAACAATAATACAGGTGTGGAGAAATGAAGGTTATAAAATCGGTGAAATTGCATTTATTTTATTCGGTGGAGCAGCTTATAATTTATTTTCTTGACAAAATATCTCATTTCAACTTTTATGAGAACTTTTTACGTTCGAAGAGTTGCTATTTGGAACTTCCAGATTAAATTCTGAAAAATATTAGAGGTTTTAATTGTGAGAAAGTATCAGTTCAAATTTGAGCCTTGTGTTCAATTCCAGTTAATCCCGAACAGCCAAGCTGGCTCTTATGTAGCCCAAACAGTTGCATAAGGTAATGGACAAATGCAATACACAATTTCCAATCCCTGAAATAATAGCATTCCATCTGTACAGCCGAAGTAGACCGAAAATGTCCAAAAAATTAATGTATATGCATGTAAAATTTCCATAGGTTTAGAACAAGGGGTTAATCTAATTTAACCCTCTTGAACTCTTCTTCAATTTCCCACCATCCTTGGTGGACTAAATATATGCATAAGAATCGAGAATATGATCGATGGATCACAAACTTCTTGGCATTTTATCCAACGGTGGTAAGCATTCTTCTGGGTTGGCATAAAAGTAATCTTCTTCCTTGGGTCTATTCTCCATGGAAACACGCTTCTTTAGACTCCCTGCTCGGTCTTCCGAATGAGCTTCTCTCACATAAGCTGAGAACTCATCCCAACTCAATGATCCATCATTGTATCTATCAATTAAACCTACCAAAACTCGTCTGTTCAGGAGAATCGTCTTCTTGAAACCTAGATATCTGGATTGTTTCAAATGATAACACAACCTTCATTAATCCAAATGTAATGAATCAATCCTAAATGAGACGCTCAGTTGAATAGCAGCACAAAACTATAAGAGATACTGATCCAATAATACATAAAAGAACAAACCTGCGGTGCCCTTCAACAAGTTTAGCCATATTTCCATCATAAGTGGGAACAAATACATCACTTTCCAAAGATACAAAATAATCCAGAGCAGCCATTTGAGATGAATGATTCTTGAGAAACTTCAAGTCTGATGCTTCCAACAATGTCTCCTTGTTAACCTATCGCACAAAAATCATTACTAATGAATGTGCTTTAAAATTAGGCTTAAGGATGGACCCAGAAAGGGGCGAGCTGAGGCAGACTGTAGTTTACCCCTAAAACATAACCATGTAGCCCCTCAACAAATTTTCTGGATCCATCCCTATTGAAAGCTCAAGCTTGATTCTTTTACTCACAAGATTTGGAAATGCTGCCTTCAGACTTCTCAATCTCCTCGTTCCACCATATATCTCTCCAGAAGCGATATACACTTGAGTGTTACTCTCAATACCGAGTGCAGTTAGTACTAGAGCAGTTTCTTCGGGCGTCAGAGGACATAAACCTTCCTTTCTTTTGAGTTTGGGATCTATGACTTTCTCCTTCCACCAAGAGTTAGCAAATCTAGTCGTAGATTGTTTCTACAGTCAGTATGATAATACGAATCACTGCATTTTAGTCAAAACAGAAACATTTTTTTACCTCATTGTAGTGAGTTCATTCACCTCCTCAGTGTTGCAACCTCGAGTACAGCCAGAAAAAGACAACATATCCATTTCATATCTTAGATGCAGGACAAGGAATGGGCCATTTAGCCTTCTCAGAATTTTTCTACCCAATTCCTCAATTTGGGAAGTAAATCTTAGAGAATGGAAATTTACTTTACATCTCAGCTTTTGAATCTCGAGTGGTAGCCTGTTGTTAGCTAGCCGAGCATCAGTTCTGTTCAGATGCACTACTTTATATTTTTTAAGAAGTGGAAGAATCTGTCCACAAATGTCACAGCATTAATTTCTATAACTAGCCAGGATGATATCATTATCACACCTTTTTTTTAAAACACCAACCTGTTTATGGTAGTAAGAAATATTTGACCAGCTGACGGGTGCTAGCTCGTAAAACTTTCCTAGATCAACTCTACTTTTAAGTTTTGAAGGAAGCTCTTTGAGTATCTGGACCTCATCCCTCAAAGATGTGATGAAATGGTCAACATCGAATATATCCTTAAAATCACTGCGAAGCAGGTAAAAAAGTTAGTAACAAATATAAGCATATAACGAATTGAGACGAAAATTGCATGGCATTCACGTCTATGTACCTTGAATCTGCCCAAAATGATGTTTTATCCAATTCTGGGACAAGAAGAGTTATGTTAAGATATTTGGCAATAGCAACCATGTCACATATCTGCAAATGCAGGAGCAAGAGCAAGTGAGAAACCAACAACTCAAACGAGTTTGGAGAAGCCACATGTTAAAGTTAACATACTGCCGCTCTCATTTGGTTGAGTCCTCCATTGCAAGAAACAAGTAGATGACCATTGTTCTTGTATGATCCTGGCAACAACATAAACTGAATTCAAAAAATAATTTGAAAATACCACATGAAACCCAGCCGGAACAATATAGATATTATTTGGTATGTGGTATGGAATGAACAAATGGTATGCATTTGTAATACGAGTGATAAAACTGATTAGAAATAGGTCATTTATGTAACCTGATTAGAACAAAAAAACTTTTGATATTACTGGAAGTTTAAATATCTTATACTACATTAACAAGAGAAAGAACAAGAACCAGCGGCTCACTCTTTGGAGGTAGATGCACTTTTGGTTGGACAAAAGACTTACTTTCCTCCGTGTGCTTATCTGGTGAACTAACATAAGAAGGCCAATCTTTTAGCAACTTTGCCCCCCTAAAGTCCCCTACCGCCACCAATTGAATCACACAAGTCCATAGTGATAAAATCGCGATCGCCCTCAAAATCCAGAGCTTCATTCTACCACGACACGCTTTCAAAAGCATGGTTTTTTTCACTTTAGCTTCACCCAAAAACTTCATCATGCTCAAATCTGAAGACCGCAATCTCTCTTTTTTCTTCTCATTACTATCTTCCTGTCTACATGAGTAATATACAACTAACCTGGGATTAAAATGATATCAAATTATAGTTCTTGCGAGAAAGATAGTGAAAAACAGGGAACAAGCACACAATAAACGAAGGTTGTTAAAAGAGAGGCTAAATATTAAAGATAATGGACTAGTTTTGAACTTTAATGCTAAATTTACGCAGAAAAAGAGGGTAATGTACACACTCCTTGAATACCCAGAAAACAGAAATGAATTAATTGCGTTCAGAATCTTGAAATAAGGATTCATTAATCTCTCACTTTATTAAAGCTCCACGCAGTGTGATTGATATACTTGGTTTCCAGGACAGTGGTTGAAATCTTGAATGTAAATGGACCAGACAGGAAATGGTTTTTGAAACTGCGCAGACCCTTTCCAAGATTCGGGATAAAGATTGGGTTACCGATCAAACTCCGCCGGAAAAGCGTGGATGGAAGTCAAGACTCAAGTCAAGACTCCGCAGAGAGAAGAAACTGGCAATCGCAGTATTGTTTACCCGTCTGTCATGTAACGTGTGTAATCGCAAATCTTCACACCATCTTTCAAATATTTAAACATTTCATTTATCTTCTAATCTTTTGGATAAAAAAAGATAGATACAATATATATAAGCCATTTAAATCTAATCTAAAATAAAAAAAAACAAGATTTAAAGGTAGTGAGAAAGTATATCCATTAAATCATTAAAATCATATCTTAATTATTATTATATTATTATTTATTATTATATTTAGTAAATGCATGACTTATGAGTTATGGAGCCTTTTCTTTCGACAAATTGCCTAATTAAATTTCCATGTCTTGCTACCGCAACTCCAAATCTGACACATTCAAGATTACGAAATATATTATAAAATTTGAATCGGCTTCCAGTAAAAATTTTTATCACGAAGAAGAAAATTTCAAAGTCAAATTGCTAATAATACAAAACACAAAAATACAATTAATTTTCTCAATACATACATGCATTTTGCTAAGTGTCACTCATTTATTAGATGTGATGAAGTTGCGTCACCTCATTAGTGGATATTGAGGTGAACGAGCGGACATATATCAAAACTGTATTTATATATTTTAGATATACAAGATCTATTTTTTAAAAAAAAAAATAAGATAAGGGTTTTTAAAAAAATGAAATCATTAGTGAATCCATTTAAATTTAACTAACTAATATCAAGATCTGGATGAGAAGATTGGAATCTGATATAGATTTGGATTGTAAGTATAGCCTAAACAAGAGAAGACGTACATATAATATATTTAAAATTTAAAAGCAAAATATGAAAAATGTTGATATTTATTTTCCAATATAGATTGGTGTTGAAAAGAAAATATAAGCTTGTCAAATGTCGACCTAATTATCATAGAAACCGATCGATCAATAAAATCAAACCGCGTATAAAATCTGCTTAAAACACCACGTTATAATAGAAAGCCTCATCACACATAATTTCGGGGAATGAAAAAGTGTACATGCATACAAAAGAAATTGTACATACATTGTGTACACGTTTATTTACGATTTTGGTTTTTATATTATTAAATTTCAATTTTAGTAATCTATTTTAGGTTTTTTCGATAATTTTAAAAAATTTTATAAGACTGAGTGCTTGTCGTTTACCAAAAGCTATAGCTAGTAGTAATGGTGCAACTCAAATATTTTAAATCGCACAACAGCTCAAGCACCACGGTTCGACCTGGTCTACCAAGCAAGGACAATTATTGCACACAACAATATCCCTCCCAATAATTACACTCTTTG
Organism: Primulina eburnea; assembly: GCF_022965805.1. Taxonomy (NCBI): domain Eukaryota; kingdom Viridiplantae; phylum Streptophyta; class Magnoliopsida; order Lamiales; family Gesneriaceae; genus Primulina; species Primulina eburnea. The sequence continues at coordinate 44,548,843 of NC_133102.1, read as the reverse complement.
CAATCAATGAGAATCGAACCCGTGACATTGGCTCTGATACCAATTGTAGGACATAGCGCTTGCCGCTTTACCAAAAGCTATAGCTGGTGGTAATGATGCAACTCAAATATTTTAAACCGCACAAGCAGTTCAAGCACCACGGTTCGATCGCTCTACCAAACAAAAATAATTATTGCACCCAACGATTTTTTCGACATGATACTGATGTAGCTTAAATGACAAAAGTTGTTGAAATTTGAAAGATTAACACAAAAAAATATTAATAGTTATACAAACATCGTGCGGCAAGAGTACTAGTAATAATAATTATCCAATTGCCCGCATGGGCTTAGCTCAGTTGGTCAACATCAGTAAATCTTGGAGCAATGACCAGGGATCGAGTCTCGCAAGCGACAGTGTGGGAGTTAAATTTCCTCTAATGAGGGGGAGCTCTTTGTGCGCGGCGTAGCATAAGGTCTAGCTGCTGCTGGTTGGCTGAGTCACCATAATTTACCTCTTCTCACAATCATGTCGGGCCGGGAGTGAGGGGTGCCTAATGTGAGTTATTTCACCTTTTGGAGCAATAATAATTATCCAATCATTTAAATTATTGCGACAAGGCATATCGGACCTTATTATATGATGATTATATTTTGATATAAAAATTAATTTTTTTATAATTATAATTATAATAATGATACGAGATTAATGTGAATAATTACAGATTACCATCCATGTTAATGGGCTATTTAAAATTTGATATTTCAATAGATAATAAATGGGCCTATTGATTTCAACCCAGATGTATATGGGCTTAAAGCCCAAATAGGCATTTAGATTTCAGTTCCTAGCGTTTATCCCCACCGTCTAGGTTTTGGTCTGGTGTTTTGCTCTGGATATATTCACAGTTATAATTGGTCATTCACAGTTACAGAGCAAGAGAAGATGAGGAAGCTTAAGTTTCATGAGAAGAAGCTATTGAAAAAAGTAGATTTCTTGGAATGGAAGAGAGAACTGAGAAGGTGGGCACAGAGAGAACATGGTTATGCATCGGTACCACGTCACGGGCAGAGACGACTATAAAAAGTATTTCTCGCGATTTAATTTCGAATTTATGTTGCGGGACTACTAAATTTTCTGAATATTGGTGCATATCTTGATGTATCATTTTTTTTGCTGGAAAAAAAATGTTTCTGCTTTTTTGTTATTGACATTTGGTGGATTGCATGATTCTTTTAGGTATTCGAGCTTGTGTAGAATGGTGCAGAAACTTGTGAATATTTTGAAACAGATGGATCCGAGGGACCGTTATCGGATTGAGATGACTGATGGCCTTCTTGAAAAGCTGTAAGTTTTACTCGTGAAATCTGATTTTTAATGCTTCGTAGTAGTTAACATGTGCTCGTATGAATGTAAGAGAAAATGTTTGTTCATGATTATGTTGAAACGAGCTTTCGGATTAGTTGAAACGGCTCTAATTTGAAAAATAAACTAAGAAGGCCAAATTTATGCCTAGTAGTCAATTGTCATGTAAGATTCTTTATTTCGAACAGAGCATGTAGCCATTTGTGACCAGTTTGGGTCTTGTGGTGGAACTGTGGTGGTGGAAGGGACTCAATTTGCCATGTAATTTATTGGACAAAGGACCTCATGTCTCTCTTTTTTTCAAAAGTTGAGTGGGGTACTATGCAACATGCATCAATTGCAGTTGAATCACATGAAACCTAATATCGCTTGGACTTGGATAATCTCATGGCATTGAATGCGGATAGTGTGGGTTGCAGGTTGTAGCAAATGTGTATTTTTTTTTCACTTGGTGATGCAGCTAAAAACCGACTGTCCCGGACATCATAGTGGCAGAGCTTTTGCTTCACTTTTGTAGGAGTATCTGTGTCCACTATAATGTGTGTTAAATAACAAGAGAGTGGAAATATATATTTGATTATTTTTATTTTGCATCGATTCAGTTACAGCATGTGTGTGATACCATCTCGAAAAAGTTTGGCTTTGTGTGAACGCTTGTCGGTATCATCCTTTTGCCGGTAAGCAGGCTGTACCATGTAGTTTATTGCCGTGCCTCAAACAATGACAGGCAGATGATATTGGTGCTATTTTGTTTGTATATATGTGCTTGCTTCAGGCGTAGGCTTGCAACTGTCATGGTGCAGTTGAAGTTCGCAGAACGCTTAAAAGAAGCAGTAACATATATTGAGCAAGGGCATACTCGCGTGGGACCAGATATGGTTACAGACCCTGCATTCCTCGTCACAAGGAATATGCAAGATTTCATTACATGGGTTGATACGTCAAAGATAAGGAGGAAGGTCCTGGAATACAATGAGAAGCTGGATGACTTTGACTCAATGAACTGAGAGTTCCTTTACAAATTGATTTCTCGGATCATATAATGGTTTATACGTGAGTGAGTACTGTGGCACTATAAGCTTTGTTTGTCTTAGCTTGAAATTTGTAGTGTCAACTTTGTGATAAGTTTCAGATCTGAGAATTAAGCTTAAGGCTCTTTTTAACGTATCTGGAGATGGGAATGATCTTTTTGAATAGTGCATACGATAGTACATACGAGCAGATGGAACAAACAAATTAACATAAAGGTATCATGACTTTACATACGAAGATGGAACAAACAAATTAACATAAAACGATTATACATGAAATTTCAAATTTAAGCTTTAGCTATGGAAGATTGACGAACTCAACTCCTAACACACTCCTATCTGATAGTGCATACGATAGTACATACGAGCATATGGAACAAACAAATTAACATAAGACGGTATAATAATCAAATTCCACATATTTATTGAAGGGAAATTACATGTTTAAATTCATTAAGGAAAAATACGAGAAACTTCAGTCACCACTCTAGGGAAGCCAATAAATCTGCTTGAAAGGAAATAGATGGAATGAGATCGGCAACAGGAGGCTTCACTGATCATTTATTTACCTTTATTATTCACTGCTTGGGATGGTTTTACAGCAGCTTCTCTCACGGGGGGCAAATATGGGATTCCAGGCAGTGGCGGCAAACGTGGAAGCAGTGGTAGAGGTGGCAGCCTGGGAAGCAACGGCAGTGGAGGAAGGTAGAGCCCGAGTGTTGGCTGTTCCGGTGGTGTTGGATCTTGAATGGGAGGCAGAATTGCTGGATCATTAGGATTTGAAAAGGAGGATTTTTCAGCTTTCAGGTTCTTGAAATTCTTGACGTCTGGTCTCTCATCACACATTTCTGGTTCCTTCATTGGCTTTAAAGTAAGAAACCCTTCTGAGAATATGTTTCTTCCTTGTTTTCCTGATCGGAAATGGTGACCTGCCGTAGCCGCAACGGCGCAGTATGGATGGATGCTGCTGAGTAAGTTTACGGAACATGCCTTGATTTTTCTGACATGTTTGCTTATATAGGGAGGGAGATAAACTTTGAATTCTCCCTTGTCGTTTGTTTTCACTTCCTGTCTGAAACTGATTTTCGACGAACTTGTGTCCTTGCACTCCACTGCAACAGATGCACCTGAGACACATGACAAAATAATTGATTTTTTGTTAAAATATAAAGATCAAGGGCGACCACCCTTAATTTGAAATATAAGGAGTTCTTGAAGATGAAAAGAACCTGAAATGAAGTGTCTGATCTGTGGAAATTTATGGTGGAAGCATGTATCACAATATGCAGTTCCGTAAACAGCAGCAAGAGATGGAACCTTTTTCACATATTTACCCTCAGAGAAATTACCAAACGTGAAAAATAATAAGAGCACTGTCCAAAACAAAGACATGGTCTGGATCATAACCACCCTACAATCACAAAATGTGTCCGTCGGGTTTTGATTCTGAATAGAACAAGACCATTCGCAAAAGCAAAGTCCTGCGTTTGTTGATTTAGGATTCTTGATTGCTTAAATCTTTTTATAGTATGAGGAATGGCATGGCTTTTATGTCATTCATGCAGAAACCAGTGAACTGCAAACTAGCAAAAGTTATTTCATATTGTAGCAGTCAGTAGACAGGACAGAGATAAGATTTGAACTTTAGGATGATTTTGGCTTGGTTATGGTTGAGAATTGGATCAATGGGCAGTTGGAATTCTAGTTGTTCACGAGAACTTTCTTGCTGCCATATTATTACGGGCCTTTTTAGACCCAATTCTTGTGTCATTCCTACCATGAATTCTTGGAATACACAAGAGTCACGCTGTGTTTGCCTTCGACTTTACTTTTAGAAATCGAGTAATCAATTCGAAGTAATTTAATCGAGTTTGAAATTACAAATACACGTTAATCACAACTTAAAATGGTTAACATAATATATATATATATATATATATATATATATATATATATATATATATATATATATATATATATATATATATATATATATAACAACAATTATTATTTTATACATGTGTGGTGAGACCCTCTAACAGATCTTAATCTGTGAGACGGATCAACCCTAACGATATTCAGAATAAAAAGTAATATTCTTAGCATAAAAAGTAATATTTTTTTATAGATGACCCAAGAGATCTGTCTCACAAATACGACCCGTGAGACCATTTAAAAGCAAAAATTTGTGTGAAATGGTCTCACGGGTCGTATTTGTGAGACATATCTCTTATTTGGGTCATCTATGAAAAAATATTACTTTTTATGCTAAAAATATTACTTTTTATTCTGAATATCGTTAGGGTTGATCTGTCTCACAGATTAGATCTGTTTCGCCCTCTAATGAAAAGTCATGGCTCAAAAGTCTTCTTATTTAACTCAAATATAATTTAAGGGGGGTGTATTCAACGTGGGAAATTTATTGATTTTTAGTGACTTTTGTAGATTTTAAAAATCTAGAGGTATTCAATCAAGACTTTTGCATACTCTATAGAAGTCTTGTTGTATTCAAAATAGACTTTCATGGAGTTTTAAAAAGTCAAGTGATATTCAACATTGACTTTTATAAACTCTATAAAAGTCTACATGTATTCAAATTTTCCATGGACTTTTAATAACTCCATGGAATTCATTGACATACAAACATTAAAGCCTAAGGTACAACTACAAATTGTAAAAAATCGTATTTGGTTCACCCCAAAGATTTGTATGAATTTTTAAAACTTCTAACTCTCTCTCTGTCGCTTCACATCACATATCTTCATATCTTCTCTCCTCTCATCTATTTCTATTACTCTCTCAAATTTTCGAAGTGTATCTCTATATATATTTTCATCTTTCTTTTTCACATTTTTCATTTTTTGGCTGATTGTTAATTTAATAATTTTTTATTTTAATAACACGGGGAAATTTTGAATTATAGAATTGATTTTCTGATTTTGAATTTATGATTTATACAAATTAATGTAATATTCAATAATAATAAAAGATGATAAAAAAATGTTGTTTAATTCTTAATAATTGAATAGTTTTGTAACAATAATGATTTTTTAAATTTATTTTTCGTATTTTTAATTAATATGTAAGCTATGATATTTTTATACAAAATTATATTCACACAATAATAAATAATATTATTTTTAGATTTATATTATCAATTTAAAAATAAGATTACATGTTAATCAATTGATGTATTTTAAAAAATTTACAAACATACATATAAACCCACATATATATACATGTAAGGATTAAACGATTTAACTTTTAAATTAGTAAATTTATTTATTAATATAAATATTAAAAATAATTTCAAATTGAATATGTTATATATGTCAATTAATTATTGATTCAAAGAAATTAATAAAAAAATCAAATGTTATAGTTAAGTACAAAATTTATAAAATTCTAAAAAAAAAATCTATAAAAGTCTATAAAAATCTTGCAAAAAAGTCTATATAAATCCACATAAATCTGTGTATAAATCTGTGAGATTCCATAAAAGTCAATAAAAATTTATCAAATCCATAAAAGTCTATCATTTAAAAAAGTCAGTAAAAGTCGTCAAAACTCTGAATTGAATACACCCCACTAAGCCCACCCATGGAATAATTCTGCCTCCCTCCACGAAAAAAGGGCTATTGGTTTTATCCAAATCCGACCAAGACAACATCTATTTTGTTTATGTCGTTCGCAATATTTAACCTTCGAATACATATTTGTTTGTTCATTTTGTATCATGGACGTTTATGCTTCAGTCTGTGTGCTTCCAGAGATTTTTCAGAGAGTTGGTAGAGAGAAGGTTTTTGGAGAGAGAAGAGGAAGGAGAGAGTTGTAGAGAGAAAAGTTTTTCTATAATCGGTGATCATTTTTGCAGGGGCTTTTCATGTGATTCTTTTGGTGTGAGCTCTTGAGAGAATCGGCTAAGGAGTTCTTGCATAGAAGAATATACGAGAGCCGATCCAATTTTGATGAGACATTTTTGTGTGATCGGTTGATCCCTTTACATCGTATGAGAACTGCTAGATTTCTCTGAACACACACAGAGTTCAGATATTGAAGATTTTCGTGTTGAAGATTTTGTGTGATTGATTCACATATATCGTGTTGTTGTTTGGTGTTGCCAACACTCAAGAACAACACTGACACAGAGTGTTGATCGAAGAGTGGTTTCTTTGGTTTTAAGCAATACGTTTTTTATTTTATGCATCTAGTTTTTATGTGGTTCATTTTGATGCATTTTTAATTCCTTGGAGTGTCAAGGAATTTGGTTTTGTTTTATCACTAGTATTGTTTTGGTGTAAACGATTTACATAATTTTTCTAGTGAATTTTTTTGCCATGAGGCATCGCACAAGTCTTTGTACTTGTGCATAATTTAAAACTGATGTTTATTTATTAAGTTTATATTTGTGTGTCGATAATTAATTTTTGCTACCGTGTTGTGTGTCGTGTTGACAACACCGGGCACAACACTAACTTCTGATACACACATTATAATGTTTTATATTTATTTCCTGTCCAACATTTTCTTACATGAAGATATGATTGAAGATTTAAAAGAAAATTTATTTTAAGGAAAAAGTCATCAATAAAGTTATATAATGAAGATATAATTTTCGTCACTTAGTAGAGAGATTTTTTTTTTTTTTAACAAAAATTGAAAGAATAAAAATTAAGAGAACAGGCTATTAACATAACATAAGAAATATCTTAATGTATCTATTTTCTAATATCATCTAGTTTTTATGTTTTATGTTAAATCAAATTTACCCGTCGGAAGAAAATCACGAGTCCTCCCATGCTTATACTGTTTTGTTTTGATGGTTTGCCCCATTAATAGAAATAATATCTCATGGCAGGATTCATGTAATATAAATTTATTTATTAAATTGTTGTAAGCAAAATTAGCTAGAAAACTAAACAAATAAATAAATTGAACTTAAATTTACAATAATTTAAAGAGTATGTGTAACGTCCCAGATTCGACGACTCACTGTATCAAGACGGGTATTTCCAGCGTGCTTATGTCCTCACACACACGCACCCTGGAAAACTTCCCAGGAGGTCACCCATCTCAAAATTACCCAAAGTCAAGCACGCTTAACTATGAAGTTCTTATGTTATGAGACACCGAAAAGAAGATACACCTTCTTGATATGAGTACTACCAATCTAATCTTTTAATCCCTACTCAACTGTACAGTCCATTACATTGAACAGTCTCGGAATCCCTCTCATTCCGGTGTGAGATCAGTTCATTCATGTTCCCTCCACCTAGAAGCATGCCAGGAGCCGCTCATTGTCCGTGCAACCTCATGGCACCGTCGATCACCCCCCACCCTCTTCGGCCACGAGCCTTACATGCCCACCAGCTTCCGCTTGGTTCGTCCCCGAACCACACCGTACTAAGAGAGGTCGACTCTGATACCAACGGTAACACCCCAGATTCGACGACTGTCCTCACTGTATCAAGACGAGTCTTTCCAGCGTGCTTATGTCCTCACTCACACGCACCCTAGAAAACTTCCAAGAGGTCACACATCCCAAAATTGCCCTAAGTCAAGCACGCTTAAGTTTGGAATTCTTATGTGATGGCTACCGAAAAGAAAATGCATCTTCTTGATATGAGTAATACATATCAAATCTTTTAAGTCATCTTCAACTGTACAGTCCATTACATTGAACAGTCTCGGAATCCCTCTCATTCCGGTGTAGGATCGGTTCATTGATGTTCCTCCCATCTAAAAGCCTGCCAGGAGCCGCTCATTGTCCGTGCAACCTCATGGCACCGGCGATCACCCCCGCCTTCTTCGGCCTCGGGCCTCACATTAGGTCTCTTGGGAGACGGTCTTATAAATATTTATCTGTGCGACATGTCAACTCTACTGATATTCAAAATAAAAAGTAATATTTTTCTATGAATGATCTAAATAATAGATCTGTCTCATAAAATACGACTCGTGAGATCGTCTCACATAAGTTTTAGTCTAATTTAAAATAAAAAAATATTTATGTTTTTGTTACTTTTCAAATTATCTAACATAATTTATTCAAAATATTAACTTGCTTAATCAAATCGATGCATATCACAAGTACAAATTAGAATATTGTCCTGTAACAAACTTGTTGCATCTATTATATATTGTACAGAGAACAGGACACAGGGAGCCTTTTTTTTTTTTGTTTCGTCTTTCTTCTTGTTCTCTCTCCCTCTCTTCGTGTGTGTATATATATATACACACATTGAGAGAAGACAAAGAATAAACTGCAGAAAAATAGATACGTTTTCCTCGGATTTTACGGCCCTTCTCTCCGGAATCATCTATCCCAGGTTGCTTTAGCAGACCTTTGTTGTTTCTTGTCTATTATTTTCTTTGCGAGATAATCTTTCTTCTGATTCAGTCTCCCTTCTATTTTATGGATTGGAATTTATGAGAATCGCATAATCTGTTATCGGTTTTTCTTGATGAATGCAAAATTTTTGTTCTCTTACAACACTGTACAATTGCTTATCTTTCTTCACTTTAAAGAAAGATATATATACGGTGTTACATAATTTGGGTGTTTTCTTTACGAATCCGTAAGCTGTTTTTTTTTCAATGAGAATTATTTAATAGGTTGATTTTTTGTCATCAAAATCACCCAGAAAGGAAATTGTACTAGGGGTTGATGGGTGGCGGTAAATTCCAATTATTATTCTTGGATGATTCATCCAATCTTGATTGTATTATAAATCCTTTGTTATTGTGGCAGATGTTTATTCAGTTACTTGAGGCCACCATATAAGGAGAGGCATTCGGGTATTGTTTCCTGTCGAGAGAGGTGCTTGCTCGTGAAGTCGATTATCTTCTTCGAGCTTGATTCCTTTCTCGCTGTATTTAAGTTATCTACCGACAGCAAGATTCGGTCTTTATTGTTTCTGTGATCGTATTCTGCTTTTGCATGGTATCGGCGGGAAAGAGAGTTTTGTAAGATTAAGTTTCGATTATCATTTCCATCATGGGTGCTGTTTGTTGCTGCTGGAGGGGTGAATGGGAAAATTTTTCAAACCCCAACAGCTCTGTGTATAGGAACTGTGTTTGCCTTCATTGCTTTGTTCAGAACTTCTTACTTGTGGTATGATATGGTTTCTTCCCTGTCAAGTTTTATATCAATGGATGCTTATAATATAACTTTGCATGTCAAGTCCATTTCTGAATTTTGGGTGCTAGAGTTCAGCGGGCTCACATTGTGCCGAACTTTATTATAGTTTTATAATTGCATTCTGCAGTATGCATCAGTATTTCACAGAGGAGGAAATGCCCTGCCTTCTTCTTCTCAGGGGACATCTTCTTTCAGTTCTACAGAAACAATTGATGACTCTTTAGCTGATATGTATCATGCTCCTCCGAGACCTCTGCCTTATGATGTGGATCCAAGATATGTTCGCATCCAGCAGGATGAATCAGCCTCAAGAAGTGAGAAAGGCTCAACTCACTCAAACAATGAAATGGAACCGCTAAGAATGAATGGATTTGAGAAAGAGTCTGATTCTTTGAGTTACACAAGCAAACAGAAGGAATTTACATGTGATGAAGGATCAAAACAATACCTTTCGAAATCTCCGCTAAAGCTCTCAGCAGTTAAAGCCACGACAGGGTTTACCCATATTTACCCATCTTCGGAGGATGAAGATGTCTGTCCAACATGCCTTGAAGGTAATGAATAGTTGCTACTATAATAATGTTATGTTCTTCATGCATAAAATTTCCATAGCTAGCTATGCCAAGTAAACATCTATGTATATTCACAACCAAATTTTACTGTGAATCGAGTGTGAGGCTAAAAGTACTAGCATCTGTACTTGAATGCATAGGAAATAGCAACATAATAGGAAAAAAAACTCTCAATAAATCTTGAATTATTTTGCTCACATTATTAGGTGTTGTTTGAGTTTATCTCTTAGCAATAAATAAAACTCATTTGTTATGAAATCGCAAATCTTTGTTTTATAAGACTGCATCATTTTCTGCAGAATACACCGCTGAAAATCCCAGTATATTGACAAAATGTTCTCACCATTTCCATCTTGGTTGTATATACGAGTGGATGGAAAGAAGTGATACCTGTCCGATCTGTTGCAAGGTACCCCGACTGATCCTTCCTGGTGTTTTTATGTCTGGCTATAATTTCAAGTTTGCGTTTATTCACTTGCAAGCTTGGGATTGTACTTTCACCTTTATTTTTTCTGTTATCTGAAACTAATAAACTCCTCGTGCTTCTGTATTTTGTGATTCTTTTGTTATCCTTTTTGGACTGGCTAAGATTAATTTTTTGCTAAAGCCTATAGTCTCGCTAATTGTGCATAGGGGGATAGTTCTGTGCATGCCTTTGCTTTTCATGCTCGGTCCCCTTTATTTATCATTTTTCATTTGGATTACTTTATGATTGTTGATTCAATATATTTTCCGTTAGGAATTATTTGCAATATGGATTATGAAAATTTGCTACGGCGTGTGTCTTTTTCTGGTAATATTTTATGTACCTTATTCTGTATGCCTCAAACAACAAGAGGATAGGAAGGTATGCATAGAACTACAAACTAGAAAAGTAAGTGTTGACAGAAAGTTGAATGGTTCAAAGGAAAACTAAGGCGGTGACCGGCCGCTAGGACTGGTAAACTGTGACCTCACGGCAGACCCAATAACAACGCCAAATAAATGTGCGTGATATGTAACTACTGCTTGAATTTTGGTAGGCACAAGTATTTCAGGGGAAAAGATGGGTACAGTAAATATTAAAACTTCTACATACAGTCTTTCTGTCTCGGCTTGTCTGAATATATTGTGTGGAAGGAAAATCTTTAAGTGGAGTAACTTAAGCTGGGAACCAATATCTGAAACTTCAAACAATTTTTTAAGAAGCAAATTACATTAATAAGGCCATGCCAAGAAAATCGTGGCCGGTTCAATGAAATCCCAATCTAAAATAGCATCCCTGTTAGAAGCTTTAGTTACAATAAATGTTCTACAGTATGAAGTGAATATCAGTAAACGATCTGCAAATTTTGATATTTTGGTACGGCTATCCTTTCAAGAAAATTCAATCAGAGGTTAAGCTGAATGAAACATAGAATTGCTGTACAAATGGACGACTTCTGAAGATATATGTTTCAGTCTCAGAGTCTGATAAATATATAATTGGTTTACAGGTGATGGCATTTGATGAAACGACTTGATTTTTCAAAGAAGCTCCGGTCGCACATGAGCGTAGCCGTGACCGTCAACAGAGAAAGAGGAGCACTTTGAAGGAGACCGGGAGTGTAAAGTCATTGTAAATACTGCGTGCTAGTTAAACGAGTGTGAATGTTGCCATTATACGCCGCACGATACATATAGCAAGACAATATCTCACATATAAATTTATCCCCGTGTTTCTTTGTGAATCGTCCTGATGTTTGTGTGGTTGCAACAATTGTGGAACGTGATCAAGTTGAATGGAGCTTTTGAACGTGTGAGATGATATTTTCGTTTCTCAAGCTTTGAGATGGATGTGGGAAGACCCGATCTATCATATGAAAACATGAAAAATGAAAGTTTTAAAAGAGGATATATCATCTTCTCGAAATCTGATATAAAAATGAGTAAGACTTTTTATGAGACGATATATTCGTGAAACAGATCGATCTGATTCATATTTGAAGTAAAAATATTATTTTTGACGTAAAAAAATTGATAATCTTTCATGATATTTGGTTCATAAAATTGACAAGATCTTATAAAAATTTGTGATAAAAAAATATCAAAGAAAATATAAACTATGATATTTAAGAAGTAGATTTGTTACGACATGTATGATCGAGTGTTGATTTCGAAATACCAAGTTATGTTTGTATTACAGGACGACATTGCCTAAACAACCGCTTGACTTCGTTGCTCATGAGCATCACAAAACATCATGTTTTTGGATGTTCTTGAAAAATGCTGTAAACAGTGACTTGATTGGTTAAACAGTTATATGTTTACCAAAAAAACATTGCATTCAATAAATAAAATATTTTGGCTCAATTTGAGAAATTGATTATTCTAACTCATTTCAAAATTATAATTTTAGGAACTACATTCTTTATTAAATATTTTACATTATATCTTGTACAATTGAAATATCTTATATTTTTTTAATTCTAAATTATCTACTACAATTCTTTACTGCTTAGTTATCAAAAAAAAAAAAATTAAATAAAGGGGCAAATTTGTACTAATTGCCACCTCATTCCCTTTCTCCGCCATTGCTCTACATTTTGTTCATTATTTCAAAGAAATTACTTTACAACCGTTGTTCAATCTTTGTTCTTAATTTTATGCACTTTTAAACTTTGCGTCATTCAATATTTGATAACTAATTGAAATCTGATCTTAAAAATATTTAACTCAACATAGGAGGTTCCATCGCAGATGTTCGAGTTCACCATAACCTTGTGACATTCCATCAATTCCCAATAATTAGATCCTAGAACTTGGGTTTATGTGATAAGTTTGTATGGTATCCAAGTACTCAGCAAAAAAATTATTTCAAGAATCAACAAGAACACATAAATATAAACATTTTAATACATACATATAAAAAAAATTAAAACATATTTCAACTTCAAAATATTCTTGTTGAAGTCAATATATCACGAATCCTCCACACATTAATACATACAAATAAAATATTTCACACATATTTCAAAAATTTCACATATATTTCAATGGCAATAAATCGCAAATCATCCGGCTATTTCAACTTAAAAATATTTTAATTAAAAAAACTTAAAATTATGAAAAAATCACGACAATAATCAAAACAAATTTAAAAATAAAATAAAATCAATATTAGAAACTTTTATTAGAGTCAATATGTTCAACAAATTTACAGAAACAAAACTGTTTTGTCATATATCTATGCACATATATTATTATAAACAAAAAATTAGGTGGACAAAAAAATGAAGTTCATGCATGTTCGAAGAATTAAAATAGATGTGTTTCAAAGCTCATAATCCATAGAGGAGTGGGTCTCATCACTCATGTGAGACCATCTCACGGTCTTAATTTGTGAGACGGGTCAACTTTATCGATATTCATAATAAAAGTATTAATATTAGCATAAAAAATAATATTTTTCATGGATGACCCAAATAAAATTTGTTTCACAAATATAACCCGTGAAACCATCTTACATAAGTTTTTGTCTCCACATAGATATTTCTGTAATTCTATACGATAAAATTTTTTTTTTTATAAATTAATTAATTTAATTGAAAGTTAAAATTAATTATAATAATTTGATGGTTGGATGGATACTGTTTAAGAAAATCTCCAAAAAAATTATTGGGTGCAAGCGGGCAGCTGAGGGATTCGCAAACCGTTTCTTTCTCCAAGCTCTTCGGAACCCAACACATCTTTTCGCTCCTAAATCTACCTCGATCCAAGGTTCTCTTTTCCAAATTCATCACAATCAATTACCTCGGTTCCTTTATTTTTCTTCTTCTTTTTTTTTTTTGCTGAAATGATTGTGAATTAATGACTGTTGATGAACAGTAATGGAGGTTGACGAAATACTGGGAGAATCCCAACGGATGAGGTTGCCGACGAAGAGCGCAATCTACGTATGGGGCTATAACGAGTCGGGTCAAACGGGCAGGAGAGGGGAAGAAAAGAACTTGCGGATCCCAGGGCAGCTGCCGCCGGAACTCTTTGGGTGTCCGGATGCTGGCGGCAATTCGCGATGGCTGGACATTGCCTGCGGTCGAGGACACACAGCCGCTGTCGCCTCCGATGGTTCTCTTTTCACCTGGGGTATCTAATTTTGTTTCCTTCGCGTCTCTTCAGTTGTTGCTTTGTATTTTGAACGTGAGCTACTCTTATTTTTGCCCCCTTGTTTCTGGGACAATTTTGGTCTACTCTTATACGTTAGTATTTGGTATCTTATTCCATAGTTATTGAGGTAAAGTGGCGGATAACTTCTATTGGTTGAGTACTAATATTTAGAAGTGTTGTCATTTTGTAATGGAGATAATGGTCAGAGGGGAGGACTTGCGATCTGGTTAGGAAAAAAAGGGTTAAAATTGTTTTTCCACTCATCATTTTGACTTGGGCAGTGCATATATAATTTTCTAAAAATGTTAGTTTCACCTTAAACATTAAGTTACCCTCTCAGGTCCTTCATGTGATGATTAGTGCAGAAACCTTAAAAGTAGTCGAAGCATTTTGCGGTTGAACGGAGAAATCCTTTCTGGAATTGGGAAAGACTTATCTGGTTTGATGTGAAAACTTACTATTAAATGGTGCTGGATATGCTCTAGTAATGCCTATATGGATTTTTCAGACTATATAGGCTCCGTCTGCTGGAAGGCATTTTCAGTAACTATTGTATCATGAGAATCAATTTCATTGACAGGTCTCAGTCTAGAGTTTCATTGTTCGTTTATCACAGTTTAGGCTTAATTTGTCTTTCTATGTCTTTGTAGGGGCTAATGATTTTGGGCAACTTGGGGATGGGACTGAAAGAGGTAGGAAGTACCCGAAGAAAGTGAAGCAGTTGCAGTCTGAATTTGTGATATCGGTATCTTGTGGAGCACATTGTACCGCTGCTATCGCAGAACCACGTGAAAACGATGGTTCGATGTCGACTAGAAGACTCTGGGTTTGGGGACAAAATCAGGTAGATTTTGCAAAGAGTACAAATTGCAACAGTCTGGAAAATTGTATTATATTATTTTATGTGCATAGAGAGATAATACATAACTACACGGAAATGAATAGCTGTTATTTTGTTGCCAATCGGATTTTTTATATATGCACGCATGATTGTAATTAAAGATATGATCTATTTTTAAAAATAACTGGTGTATTTCTTTCTATATTTTAGAGGCCATTTCCAATCAAAATGGCTGAAGTTTTTTTTTTGTTTACTGTATTTTGTGTACTTTATGTGGTTTCTAAATTTTATTCAGTGTCAGGATTAAGGTTGAGTGCAAATGAAGAAAGAAAGATATGGTGATTATCGTCAATATTTTTCATTTTTTTGGTCATGTTTGCTTTCATTTCATTTCATTTTGGCAATAGTCATCGACTATTTTTCGTTTTTTTTCAAGTTATATATTTGCTTTTATTTTATTTACTTTGAATCACCTTCTCATCTTGGAAGCATTTAAAAATTTTAAGGATGAAAATCTATGGTTAGAAGTTAAGACGATATCATGAAATTTGAAGTTGTGTTTCTTGTTTCGTTTTAACCAATTTTGTTGGTTCCATCTTTACAGGGTTCCAACAATCCACGTCTATATTGGGGTGACTTCACTCCAAACACGGTATCAGTCTCACTTCAAATATTAAGAATTATACTTCTTACAACCACCCAACTTACTTGAATATATATGCATTTATCTTAAGGATTGCCTGATATGGGAGGCATGACTTTCTTAATCAAATATTGTTACTTGAACCGTTCTCTATTTAGATGTTTTCATCTTAATTTTCTTTTAGTGTTTATTCTAGTATCTTATTATCAAATCACACATGCTTCAATTTGCTATTAAAATGCGCTATTGGTTTTTGTTGCAAGTTATGTGGTAGCCATAAAAGATACAACGCAAAGTAGAGTAACGCCGAGTTGCTTGTTTTGCAATATCTATTTAGTACTTTGTTTTCTTTGCTGTCACGGGTTTGTCACTTTGCTTGCTAGCAATGGCCTTTGTTTCAAATGTGACGTGTTGCCTTTGGCATTCTTTGATGTTCCTGCTTGAACGCTACTCATTCCAGGTTGTTCGCCAAGTTTCTTGTGGGGCTGTTCACGTGGTTGCTTTATCAGAAGATGGCTTGTTACAAGCATGGGGTAATGTCTCCTATAATATGCTATTTTGGAATTATATTAATGCACACATTTTGTTTATACCTGTTTCTTCTGACGCTAGGTTTATTTATGATGTTTACTCCTTTTGCAATCTTGTTATTACATCTCTTATGTTGATTGATATTAGTTTCTAGATCATGGACACATTGGAACTGTGAAGTCGAAACTCTTCAAATTCGGGTTTTAATTTTATTAATTAAAATTTTGTCACTCGTCTGTCAAATCAGGCTATAATGAGTATGGCCAGCTTGGTAGAGGTATTACTTGTGAAGGTTTTCAGGGGGCTCGTGTAATTAATGGTTATGCCAGATTCCTTGACGAAGCCCCCGAGCTTTTGAAGATCATCCAGGTTTCTTGTGGAGAATATCACACTGCAGCCATATCAGAGAAAGGCGAGGTGTAAGTGCTCCAGAGGACCATTGTGATGTAAAAATATTCTTGTGTTGAGATGAGAACTGAAATTTAACCCATATAGAACGGGTTATTAGAAATCTTGGGGATTAGAACTTCAAACATGAGTTGCCTTGTTTCTGCTTGAACTTTTTTAGAATGTTTTGTGAACACTTCACTCTGTTTCTTCTTCAAATTATTTATCTCGTTAATTTTTCACAGTTATACTTGGGGACTTGGGAGCATGGGCCAACTTGGGCATTGTTCACTTCAGTCGGGTGATAAAGAGCTATTACCTAGGCGTGTAGTTGCTCTAGATGGGGTGTTTATTAAGGATGTTTCATGTGGAGGTGTCCACACATGTGCTTTGACCAGGACAGGAGCTCTATACGCTTGGGGAGGAGGGGTTGCAGGGCAGTTAGGCCTTGGTCCCCTGACTGGTTTCTTTTCTTGCTCGCTAAATGAATCTGAAATTATGCTTCGCAATATACCCGCTATGGTGATTCCAACAAACGTGCAACTGGTCGCTTGTGGACATTCTCACACTCTCATTTGTACAAAGGATGGAAGAATTCATGGGTGGGGCTACAACAGCTACGGCCAGGCTGCTAATGCGAATTCTACATACGCTTGGTATCCTTCTCCAGTTGATTGGTATGCAACCTACAAAACCGATACTCGTAATTCTGTTTGATAAAGATTGAATTTTTATCTGAAATTGGTCAATGGGATCTTCTTTCTATGTAGGTGTGTTGGGGAAGTTCGGAAGTTGGCTGCTGGAGGTGGCCATTCAGCTGTGCTGACAGATGCATGTTCCTTGAAGGAATTGTGTGAGTTCAGGCTTGCAGATAGTGTGACTCTGTCGAATGCATCTGCCATCGAGGATGTTGCATCCAGAACTGGATCAGATGCTTTGGTGCGTCTTTGTGAAAGATTCCGGTAATAATTTTGATTCTTTTATATGCAATAATTTAAAACTATAAGTTTAGCCGTCTAAAGTCCAAGCAGTTTTCTCATCTCGGCCCTCTGTCATATCTCATCCCTCGGAGTTTCTCCTAGTCTTGTACAGCTATTCTTTCATTGAGAAGAAACTCATGTAAACATTTTTTTGTGCTCATGCAGGGAGCATTTTCCCAACGCCGGAGATTTCGCTGATGACGATGACAAATTTATCCTTTGAATCTGAAGGGGCATCCATATATTGTTTTAATAACATTTCGTAGCACTGCATCTGTTCATGCAAAGGCATTGATATTGGTGTAAAGGAGTCAGCCAAGTTCATCTGTGTTGTATGAATTGTAAAAAGTTGTGATTTATTATGTCTTGTAAATCCTGAATAGTACAATAGTTAAACGTTTAAGACCAATTTCCAGACAATATGGGGGATGTTAATGATTTCTCAACAACACGATTTGTTGACATTTTTATGATTTTACCCACGAGCTAGGATGTTTTTAAAATCTCACAACGTGAAACATTTTAAACCCAAAGAAAGAATAAAAAAATGGCTGAAGTTTTTAGAAAAAATAATGGAGCCATTTATATAATGATGTCAAAATCAAATCTTACCGAGCAAGAATCTGACTATTTCAAGGTGGCCAATTACCTTTTTTACAATAACTTACAGTACAAAATATGTTTTACACATTTCATTATTAGTATTGCGTCTGCAATTAGACGAGATCAACCAAGAAAACATCAAATACAATCCCAGAAAGGTACAAATATCTAATAATAAAGTGAAATCACAACAGGATCAATGCATCCATCCCGGAACCAAACTGTCGTCGTTTTGGACGTGATTCATCGATGCACTCATCTGACTCGAATTCCCTGGATCATTATATCTATTTCAAAGGGAAAACTCATAATAATAACTAATTCAAATTAAAAAAAAAAACCCTTCAAAAAAGCTTTGATCAGTTAAAACTAAGTAGAAAAACAATACCCCATTTGCAGATTAGAATTGCATGGAAGAGGATGAAAGAAGCCTTGGGAATGAACACTGTGCTGATGTGTATATGCATTGTTTTGTTCTCCTCCTACCCAAGATTGCTGAAAGTACTGTTGTCCAGCATAGAATTCTTGCAGCTGAATTGCACCCAAATCAATTAAAAATATATATATATATATATACATATGATATGATTACCTGTTAATAAAAACAAAAATTGAGAGTAGGTACAAAGGTAGTACGTATCCTCGTACTTTAAAAACAAAAGGCTACCGACCACATTTAAAATGCATACGAGGTCCATACACTTTTTATGGCGATCCCACGTCTTTTGTATGACCTTTGAGGTAAAAGTTCGAATTTTCCCTGGTTTTGTATTCTTTTAAGTTTCACGTGGATCACTCATTCAATTTTATGCCCTTAAATAAATGTTATTATCAATAACCGATCGATGCACCATTTTTCGTATAAACATAATCAATCAGGCAAGAAATTTTCACGATATATATTCCAAAACATATCACTTGACAACCAAAGAGTAGGTCTCTTTTGATACGGTCTCACGAATCTTTATGTGTGAGACGGGTCATTAACCCTACCGATATTCACAATAAAAAGTAATACGTACTCTTAGCATAAAAAATAATATTTTTTCATGGATGACCCAAAAAATAGATTTTTCTCACAAAATACGACCCGTGAGACATTCTTATATAAGTTTTTGCCACAACCAAAATATGGGAAAATAAAGTGAAATGGTATTGCTAATTTATAGCATTGCGATTAACCACTAACCTTTCTTTCTAATGAACCATTAGCTTCGAGCATCAACTTTTCCTGCAATTAAAGAATGTTCACAAGCAAATGCAATTGACTAGCAATTAATAATTTGATCAAGATATGAAAAATTAACGAAAAAACATATAATATTATATATCACCTTAGCTTGAAGATCAGAAAGCTGATCAAGCATATTCTGTGTCTGCAATATATAATTTGAAGGCAAATAAAAAATATATCACATCAGTGTTCCATCAAAATAGCATTCAAGACAATTAATAAAAAAAACTAATTTACAAGGGGACGACCAAATTTCGACTACTTAGACGATCAAAACTTAAAATAGGTCAACTTAACTGAAGAACTTTGCTATTTTCTGTTTGCGTGTGAGCGCGTTTGTGTAGTTGGGTTGGCTTCTACTCAAAATATTGAAGAATTTGAATTCATTTTAATTTCTAGAAAGAGATATAGTATGAAAATGATCTTTTACCCTTGTAGACCGGATGTGGTGCAATGATGTCTGCAACTGAACCTCAATCTGCTCAAGATCATTCATGCTTAGGGGTCCCAAATCATCCCCAAGAAGATGTCTGCATGCAACACTTTTGTCAAGAAATTCATGTATATATATATATATATCTTCAAAGGAAACTACTATTTTGTCTCTTGTTTAAGCCAAAAATCATTTTGGTCCTTATTTGTGATGTGTTAAAAATGGTCCTTTCACTTATCAATATCATACATTTTTACTCTAACATCAGTTCGTTGTTAAAAACTCACAAAAATTATAATTGTGCTTTTGATTTGGATTAAGAATATCTCTATCCTTTCTAAATAAAAGAACATGTGTAATACGCGCGCGCGCAGACACATATATATAATTCATACATTCCATATATATATATATATATATAATTATAATTCATACACTCCAAATCTTTTTGTTTCATGCTATAATCTCTCAACATATCAGAACTAGCCAGCCAAAAAACACAGAAGGTGAATGTTGAATACCTTTGGCATCGTTGCAGCGACTCGTATTTGGATTTTAGTTTCACATATTCCACATAGCTGCTTTGCTACGAGAGAAAATTCAAGAACGAGTTAGTGAGTTAATGTTGCAAAAACTAAAATGCAAATTATAATTTTGAATGCATTCAATAAAATTTTTTTAAAAAAAACCTTTCCCGATGGTTATTGCTATGACAAATTTCCGAATTTTTAGGTAGAAATGCTATTTACGTAGCTTATATATATGAAATCGGTATGAAATATTAATTAGCACACAAATACCTCAATATCCTTGCCTGGATTATTGACTTTTAGTGAACCATAACTGCATTTCTGATACTTTTCGAGTGTCTTGAGCATGCTGATTAGTCAAAATTTAGAAATATTTAAATAAGATTGGGAATATAATGAATATAATTTGGCAGAAAACCACCCTTAAAGATGCTGTTCTTCACTATGAGATCTCAATGATTCATTATAATCTTCAATTTAAGCATGGAAATTTCTATCAACATATATAGCAAACATTAAAACATCAAGATAAAGATAAAGAATATCAAATTAAATTGATATTTCACCCGATAGTTAAGAGTACGTCTCACAGTTTCACGAATCTTTATCTGTGAGACAGATCAACTCTATCGATATTCACAATAAAAAATAATACTCTTAAAATAAAAAGTAATGTTTTTTCATGGATGACCCAAATAAAAGATCCGTCTCATAAAATACGATCTGTGATACCGTCTCACACAAATTTTTATCGATAGCTAATCATTCCAAGCCCTTCGATTTTTTCGAGAATATATTTTAATTTATCTATTATAAATAACAAAAAATGAAATGATACGAGTCGCAAGAACTCATACCTCATGAGCATCTAAAGCTTATGCAATCAGAGTATTATATACAAGGGAATGAAATAAAAGAAACTAAGATGCAATAATTAGTATTTTTTTCCCCATCAAAGTGCAATTAACTGAAGAAAATCCAAAATCTCTGGTCTCATTGGATTATTGATTGGGTCATGCTTACAAAATATAAAGTAAATAGGATTGAAAAGTAAATGAATGTTTTGATATTATTGAGCAATGATCTGCCGACTGCCATCAGATAAAAGCACTAAAAAATCCACACACAAAAAAAGAGGCACAAAAAAATTTAAAAAATGAAAAAAGAATGAAAGAAAGAAAACCAAAAGAATTTCAAAACAAGAATCTTACAAATTCTTGAACAAGATCCATATCACCAAAATCAAGAAACCGAAAAAAGAATTTCTGATCAAATAACATCATAAACAAATGGGAAAACAAAACTTGCATCCTAAAATCAACAAACATAAAGAAACTAAACCACACAACACTAAACATGAACTCAAAAATATACAACTATGCAACCAAAAAAAGGATAGATTTAAGGATCCAAATATACTTGGAGGTGCTGCAGAATTCGTAGAGCTTGCCCCGACTAGAGAAGATGATAAGCGCAACCTCGGCATCGCAGAGCACAGAGAGCTCATAAGCTTTCTTGAGCAGCCCATTTCTCCTCTTTGCAAATGTAACCTGCCTATTTATTTTGTTCTCTATTCTCTTCAACTCCACCCTCCCTCTACCCATATTATTATAAACAAATCCTCACCTATATCTGGCTATCCCTATATTTTTCTTTATGGGTTCTGATCTTTATCTCTTTTCTCTTTCCCTGTTAGCTGAAACCGTGAAAGTCTTGAAACCCTAAACACGGAAAACTCAAAAAACTGACATATTTATGCACACACATATATATAAATGTACACCTGTAAAAGATTTCTTCTTTGTTTATTTTTACTTGGTATGATTTATTTTTTCTTTATTTTTTCTCTTTAAACTTCTGAAAGATCCACCCCAAGATCTTTAGTTAGATGTGCAGATGAGAGATGAGAAACCTAGGGCTTATGTTGTGTTTTATCCACGGGGATGAAAGCTGAGGTTTTTGAGCGATGAGCCGCGTGGAGCACAGTGCCCGGAGATTTGCGTGTGGTTGTGCATGACGCGGAGTGCGCGCGCGTGGTGGTGGACCGTGTTAACCATAGGGTAAATGGAGAAAATATCGGACAGCCGTCGCCAATTAAAAATTTTATGGACACGTGTCGGATGATAAGTGGTTTTTGGATCCTGCTCGTAGGGTTTTTTTTAAAAATATTATAAATTAATAAACTAATTGTAAAAATGTGGCAAATTCTAAAACTTTGTAAAACTAGTACAATCCGGGACTCACTGTCCCGGATTCAAAATTTTTTTTTTAAAAAGAAAGTGGGGGCTCGGATTTTAAAAAAAAATTAAAAGGACATCGGCGACGGCTTATTAACAACCGTCGCTAGTTGCGACGGGTTGACAAAACCGTCGCTATATGCGACCGTTTTACTAAAACCCGTCGCTAAGGTAAATCCGTGAAACACTGTCCCGGATTCTAAGAAGCCGTTTCCGTGTGTGTTTTCTTCCTCAAAGTAGAAATGCGTTATTCTTTCTATCATCGTCGAAAATAATTGTTCCTCATATTCATTCTCGCAACTTATTTCTTACAATAATTATATTTACTTGATATAATATTATATCTACAATAATTACAATAGTTATATTTAATTTACGTGATATAATATTATATCTACAATAATTACAAAATTTAATTAATATACTTAATTTAATTACAATAATTATATTTACTTGATATAACATTATATTTACAATAATTACAATAATTATATTTAATTTATGTGATATAATATTATATTTAAAATAATTACAAAATTTAATTAATATACTTAATTTAATTACAATAATTATATTTACTTGATATAATATTATATCTACAATAATTACAATATTTAAATTTAATTTTCGTGATATAATATTATATCTACAAAATTTATTGGAATTAGAATATGTATATAAATTTCGGACTTTATATTTACGTGAAATTTTATGTATAGTATATGTATAATTATAATATTAATTGTATTATAAATTACGGAGGTTAAAATTATGTGAAATTTTAAAACTTATTCTCAATATACTTTAAAAACATAACAAAATACTTTATAATTTCATTAGTATTAAGTACACCAATTTTAACTAATTCTTATATTAAATTAAATTATTTATATTAAAAATACTAACCTTGAAATAATTTCAAAAATCAAAAAATCATAATTATTATTATTAAAATATTCAAACTATTTTTTAATATCGCGATTAATATTAAAAATATACTGTTTAACTAAATTATACTTAATCATATAATGTTACTGAACAAAATTATAATTACATTAATATAATATAAATAATACAAACAAAATATTAAAAAATTAATTAAATTACCTTCTCAAACGTAATTATACGGAACTTGTAATAATATCAACGGACGATCCTAATATCTGAAACAAATGAAAAGTATTATAAAAAAAATTCATAAAAAATTAATTCTTAATATATAATTATAATATTATCAACGAAATTAAACATTACATCTTCGTATCTCTTCAAATGAAATGGACGATAAAATAAAAAAAAAAATATTAATATATAGTCGAAGTAGAGAAGATAGATTTTGCACGTATAAATCAAATGAAAGAAATAAGTTGCGAGAATGAATATGAGGAACAATTATTTTCGACAATGATAGAAAGAATACCCGCATTTCTACTTGGAGGAGGAAAACACAGACGACACGCTTCTTAGAATCCGTGATCACGGATTTACCTTAGCGACGGGTTTTCTTAAAACCGTTGGCACGAGCGACGGAATTTAGTTTACTGTCGCAACTAGCGACGGTTTTACATAAACCGTCGCCGATCTCTTTTATTTTATTTTTAAATCCGAGCCCCCGCTTTCTTTTTTTTTTAAAAAAAAAAAAATTTTGAATCCGGGACAGTAAGTCCCGGATTGTACTAGTTTTACAAAGTTTTAGAATTTGCCACATTTTTACGATTAGTTTATTAATTTATAATATTTTTAAAAAAACCCCCTGCTCGTACTCTCTGACATAAATAATGTTTCGAAATAATTTGTGCCCTAATAATTAATTTAACATTGCTGAAAAAACACAAATTAAATATATACATTATATGGGAAATAAATTACAGGGATACATAATAAAATGTTTTTTAAAATATATTAAACTTTATATAAAGTATAATTGTACGTCTTGAAATAAAAGTTTGAAGAGTAGACAAAAATCCGAGATGAGACTAGTTAGTAGATCAAATAAGTTATTTTTTTTATATATATATTTAGATAGATAACAAATCGTTTTTTGGTAATTACGTGGTTAAAAAATTCCTCGATATATATTCGCATGTTTGACAATATATCATAAATTTTAACAAAGATATTAGTCATATAGTTACGTGATTTGATGAGAATGACTAAAATTGATCGTCAAAAACTTGTGTGAGATGATCTCAGGGTCGTATTTGTCAGACGGATCCTTTATTTAGGTCATCTATGAAAAAATATTACTTTTTATGCTAAGAGTATTACCCTTTATTGTGATTATGGGTAGGTTAGACTCGTCTTACCGATTATAATCTGTGATATGGTCTCACATGAGACATACTCAAATTGATCAAACGAACATAGTTACATGACTATAATTGATTCGCGAAACATACATGGGTAAAAGTCTCACACATCGATACATACAAGATTAAAATTAGCATTTTACCTATTTTTTATTTATATATTCTTATACCATCGATCTCGTATGTAAAAAATTTACTACATAATAACCAACGGCTCTCGTATGTATATTTTGAATAAACTAAAAATGTATAAATATTATATAATAAACAAATTAAACGATATTTACTAAAGTAAAAAAATTCGTATAGTTTAATTATTTGAATGAATAATGCATGTATATTTTAAATTTTTTAACTTAGTATTCCATGAATTATTTAAAAAAAAATCATTACTATATA
Organism: Primulina eburnea; assembly: GCF_022965805.1. NCBI lineage: Eukaryota > Viridiplantae > Streptophyta > Magnoliopsida > Lamiales > Gesneriaceae > Primulina > Primulina eburnea. The sequence continues at coordinate 44,523,503 of NC_133102.1, read as the reverse complement.
TGATAATTATCTTATATCTATATACATTAAATTCTTTAAGAATATTTTTTTCAAATAAAAATGTTAATGATTTACTTTGTTCGTATTATACAAAAAAATTTAAAAAATATATTTAAAATTTTAATATTCAGTATCAGTTATCCTTGTCTTAATGAAGGTTTCAAAATAAAAGAAAGAAATTAATATTTAAGTTCGTTAGTGTCACGTCTCTTCTCATTTCGTGGCGCTTGTGATTGCGACTCCGATGTACGGCTTCGAGGTCCACTGTGCACGTGTCATAATATAACACGCTGAGCATGAAAAATCTGGAACGACAGCACAGTAATTTAAGAAAACTTTACACGTGTCGATAAATTGTCCAGTTCTGCCAAAACGCCGGCGAGTGATAGTAAAAACGGGGCCGTTTGCTATTATTTTAAACTTGTTGACTGTTAGGTTCGATATATATATACCTTTGATATGATACCTATCAACCTGTCAACCTCTGTGTCTACTAAAAAGATGACACTCACCTATGAGACATATAATATTGATATACTTCATCACATCCAATAGATGTCACGCTTAAATGATGAATACAGAAGTTAGCATGATTGATAGATATCATATTCTCTTTTTCACCTGCTTAAAACAAGCTGCTTTTAACATAATATATAGTTTTGATATGATGCATGTCAACCTTTGTATCCAACAACGAGATGTCACTCGCCTATGGGATATACAATATTGATATATTTCATCACATCCAATAGGTGAATGACACATTGTTGGTGAACATAGAAGTTAATATGATTGGTGGACAACATATTCTCTTTTCCAACTGCTTAAATCAAAATGCTTTTAAAATAATATATAGTTTTGATATGATGTCTATCAACATGTCAACCTCTATATCCACCAACAAAATGTCACTCACCTATATGATATATAATATTGATATACTTCATCACATTCAATAAGTGAATGATATCCCAATAATGAACACAGAAGTTAGCACAATTGGTGGACAACATATTCTCTTTTTTACCAGCTTAAATCAAAATGATTTTAACATAGATTTTAACATTGACCAAACATGTTTTGAAAAATCTTTAAAAATCTACTTCATAAACTTAAATTAACACAATCGAATTAGATGTTGCGTTAACGGCTTGATTACATTAAAAACAACGTTGAAGAAGAGAATTTACTAATCACACCTATCCCTCAAACTTCAAATTTCAAATTTCAAATTTGGGTTTCATATTGGCAAAATACATATGTTCAAAAATAATTTATTAAATCATCTTTAATTAAAATTATATGTTTTACACACACGGAGAAAATATTACACATTCCATGATTCATAATCCCCATTTCAAGAAGTTTTCTCTCTGTCCATACCAAACCCAAACAATAGAATTGCCAACATCACTCCAACCTCGTTGAGACTTGAGACACAAGGCAGATTCCTTGAAGAATCACATGACAAAGACACAGAATATATGTGTACTATGTAAAACTTTAGAAAGATTATAGTTTAAGGACTAGTTCTTTTCAAGCTTCGTTTGATGGAATCTTGGAGCACTCTGGGCAGGAAAAATGCCCTTTGGCAAGACAATTGCTGCAACGAGACAATCTCGACTTTCCATCCATGGATGGATTCTGATCAACAACAGGAATCAAACTGAACAGCCCACCTTCTTTAATCAATCCAGAGCCTTTGCATCTGGAGCAGGCAACCAGCTTCAGGTCACCACACCTCTTGCACATTCCCAAAGAACTGCTAGTTAGGGAACAACTCAATGCATCAGAATTCATTTATATGTCAAAATATAAGATTGTCAATGGTTCTGCCACCCATCCCATGAGTTTGAGCTTTGACACGATCAATTTTAACATGGTATCGGAGCAAGATGTTATCCTTGGAGCATAAAATTCTCTCTAGTCAATTTATGAGCATAAACCTTTCTATATTCAAGTAAGTTGATGCTTTGGATATTAAATTTAGCAATCATATTCCCAGTTTCAGGTGGTGAACTTAGGATGGCCATTATTGCCTGATACTTTACCAACCTTACGTAAATGCTTTGGACATTAAATCTAGGACCAGATTTGAAGCTTGCACACGTGTTTAACCTTAAAAGTTGAAACTATCATCTTCTACAAGTTCAAGACTACAGAAGATTTAATGCCCAAAAGATCCAAATTGGTCGGAGAAATATATTGATAAGTTACAGAGTGAGAGCATAGCCATTATTTGTCCATACTCTATTTCTGAAGATCGAACCGGGAAAATCCCTTCAATTTAATTCAAAACTCTACAGTCGTATGCTTGCTATTGAACGATTTCAACATAACAGGAACTTTGTTCTCCAGGTGTAAGCAGATTCAATCCAAACCAAAAGAAAGTAAACTTGACACAAGATTCAAATCTGGAGTAGGTTTTCAGCTAATCAATCAAGCTTACAGGAACTGGAATCACAACCCAGAAAAAGGAAAAAAAAAAAAAAAAAAAAGAAAGGAAAATCTCCAAATTTCCAACTCGTGATTCGAAGAGATAAAAGGGTATCGGTGTGGAGTACCTTCGTTGGGAAGAGGCAATAAAGGAATCGATTTTAGGAGCAGAAATGGTAGCGGAAAGCATGAGAGCCCCCACAGCATAGCCTGCAATTTCAGACGCTGTTATGTTTTCGAACATCTTTCGTTGTTTCTTCAGCTTCGCTTCTTTCTTCCCAGCCTTATCTTCCAATTCGGAAGACATGATTTCATTTAGTTTATTATATATTAGTTAACTTCACAACGTCATAACAACAAAGTCGTTGTAGTATAGTGGTGAGTATTCCCGCCTGTCACGCGGGTGACCCGGGTTCGATCCCCGGCAACGGCGTTTTATTTGGTGTTTTGATTTTTGGTTTCTAAATAAGGCCCAATACATGTTTGGGCTTTTTTAGGTCCAATATTTTCTTGTCCACAACATTTATATTACAACGAGCCAGTTTTGGTGTAAAAGGAATCTGGATTTGGATCCAACCTTAAATATTTTGATCCCTAAGTTTGATTATTTATTATATGGCGCTTTCTTGCAAATCACAAAATCTAAAGAACACAATTTCAGAGGAAAGGGATAACAAATTAAGAATCAGCTCTTGGTCGAGGGAGAAAAATCCTCTGATTAATGCCAACTAATGTATGTGATTTTTTACTTACTGTTGATTAATTAGCATAATTAATTATTTATTTATGGTAGTTGTTAGTCGACATACTGGTTGTTGATAGTTGACTGATAAATATGGTGGTTGATAGTTGAAGGACGTGGAAGATTTTGTATCCCTCTCTAATATGCTCACATCCTCGGTCTCGAGGAGCATTCTAAAACTAGAAATATAAAAAGTAATCGAGAGAGTTTCTTGAGAAATAAGAAATTAAAACAAAACAAATGTAAAAGCAGCTCTCGATTAAATAAACTCGTTACTATTTTAACAATAACACGCGTGCTCGTCTGCTTGTATATAACATAAGCTAATGCGTTTGTGTTTAACAGATTGTTAGCATTGAAAGCCCTGTTTATGTGAGCACAGCTACATTTACAGTGTGTTTTAATGCTTAAAAAATGGGATTTGGATTTGGAGGAAGAATTGGATTTTGAATTCATGGATTTAGAATTTCATCCATTTTATTTATGGATAACATTATTATAATATCAGCAATACATTTTACTTTCCTACTAATACTCATTTTCTATTCTCCACTATCCATATATAGGAATGTTCATTGATCGGTTCGGTTTTCGATTTTTTATTTCGATTTTTTCGGTTTTACAAATATATATGTTCATCGATCGGTTTTTTCGGTCTTCGGTTCGGTTATTTCAGTTTTGATACAATTATAATTTAAATTAATAAGATAAGTATATTGTTAAATATAACATGTTATCTTTTTACATGATTTCTTAATAAAACATTTAAATATGAAATATAAATGAATCACATAAACAACAATCAACTAAATTTTATTCAAAATAATTCATGATATCATTTCAAAAACTATATAATAAAAATAAAATTATTAATTTAATGAAATTTCAATTTTTTCAATTGATTCGGTTTTGATATATATAATCTGAAACCGAACCAAATAAATTACAGTTTTAACATTTATATCCAAATTATAAAATTCGATTTTCGATTCGATTCAGTGTTCGGTTTTTTCGGTTTGAATTTTCGATTTTATCTGAAGTTTCAACACCCCTATCCCTCTTTACTCCGACAGTCTCCATATATTCTACCCAATTTTTCATTTTTTTCTAATTATCCTTTTGTTTTCAAAATTTTATGAAAATATAACTTATCCAAATGAATATATTTTATACTGTCATTATATTTAGATAATATTTATATATCACATTATATACACAGGCAACGAATATTCACTAGCATAAATTACAGCACTCACTCCCATTAAATTCTTGGGTTCACCCTAATTTCATCCGATATTCACAATGTCATTATAAAAAATATACTCGTCGCAACAAAAAAAAAAACCCAGGAAAACGACATTATTTGGAGTACGAAGATGCCTGGTTCATATATTTAATCACTTGCACTGCAAGGGGAAAAAATGAAAACCAAGACAATCTAGTGAAAGGTCGTATGAAGGGTGCGGCGTCAACAAATATAGAATTCATGTGGCTCTTCAATAAATATTTATTAAAACAAAACATGGTCATATTCGGCTACAAAAACAAAACATGGTCATGTTCGGCTACAAAACACCTTTGATAAAAACTCAACTAAAACTAGAGCAATGTGACTTGCCTGAGGTCGAGATTCTAGGGGATCAGACCTTTGTGTGACTGACAAATACAATTTGACTCGTACCAAATTAAAATAGGGCAAGAATAAAAGCCTCAGCGAATCGCCAAGCCCTGCACTGCTTTAGTGCCATTTTCAGTTATGTTATTCGCTTGGATGGTAGTAATCACATTAGAAATGTGTCCCTAAAAAAAATTGACATTTAAATCAGTCATAAAACCCGATGAAATATATAACAAATAAAACTGTTTGTTCTTTATTTTTTATTTTAAATCGGTTTGATCTTAAAGAGTGCACGATCTCTGATTCAGCTATTTATATAATCAAACTAGAAATGCCAGAGTGAATCCTACCCGCCATGCTCCAAGCTTTGATCTAAGCGCTTTCCATTGCTGATGTCCAAAATCACGTTCAGCATAGCGGCTGCAACACAATAATACAACTTGTAGACGCTTTTCATAGCAATTTAAATCATATAGATCTAACAAGTATATTACGTACCTCACGATGACTACTTGGTTCATCTGATCAATCCTGCAGTCCATCAATTTTGCTGTTATTGCCTTCACAACCCATGGCTCGACCTCATTGCTTTCAATCTAAGAAAGCCACGAAGCACAGAAATATATAGAGATTTAAATTAGAAGTTATGCCCACACGCGGAAAGAAAAGGCATTACCTTCAGTGTGTCCTTAATCACTGAATAAGGAACGTGACAAGATTCATCAGTGCTAAGATCAACCAAGGATAGCAACCTCATCTTAGTAACACAATCCTCATGCACCAGACCTACACCATATCATAGAAACATTAAGTACCTGAAGAGCGTAGAAGCGTTGCCACTAGGTTGAACAAACCTACTGAATGAGGCTTAAAGCATGCAATAGTTCGAATGCAAGAAGACACGCGATAACTCACCATAGCTTGTAAGTAAAGCGGGATTTGTCGCATGAAAATTCAAATATGCATCCAGCCTCTGAGTCACGAAGATTTTTAAAAGTTGATACACCGTGGAATATGTAGCATCTTTCTCCAGCTGAACCACAGCTGGCATATCTTGCAAATCACTCTGGTGCACAAAATAGAATAAAGAAATTGAGAAGGCCAAAATAAATGCTTGCTAGTAAACAAGCCACATTGAGATGTGTTAAGATACATTGCGATGCGTTAAGCAGAGAATGCCAAAACAATAAACCAAAAATACAATCATATCATACCTAAGGGACAGACAATGAAGTGAGGATGTATTGCAGACACATGCTTAAATTAACAAAACACTGGAAAAATTGTTCGGGAGAATAATGTTTGGCAACCACCTTAGACACAAAAGTGCACAGAACTGCTTTAACCCAGACTAACAAGACTAAACTCAGAGCTGCTTCAGTGCTGCTAATATTTATGGACTCATATTGAATGTTTATTCATCAGCAGATCTCTTAAGAGGGATAGGGCGAAAAAGCACCGTCGTCCTCATTGCGAGGAAGAGGAAAGAGACCCACATGGTCCTGAACATAAAATTGCATGAGAACTGATATAATAATGGAGTGTATTTCAAATTTAACCAATCATAAATCTGTTTCAGCATAGTTTTAAAAAGAATTAGATTACTCAGACCATAATTTGTAAGAGATACTAAATCACTCTTCACGATAGTGGAGTGAACTTAAAACACAAAATCTTTTGGGTCACAACGGTACCTTCTTAAACACAAAATCTTTTCATGAGAATATTGTATTGCTTAACATTTGAATATGAACTTAAAACTTTAAAGATGTTGAAGCTTGTAACACTCTTATTTTTTATTTCTGGAAATAAAAAATTTAATATCTGCAGAGAGATTGTCATTAATGTTCTCAAGGTAGGGCTCAAAGTTGGTAACAAGAAGTTCATTGATTTTTGTATCAATAACAGCACATCCAGGAAATATTTATTATGATTCAAATTTAAAAGGATCAACTTGTTCCATTATTCGCACCAAGAGAAGAACTATGTTTCTCTTATAATAAAAAATTTCGATTGGCACTTTACATCAATGATGGTACAAGGTAAAAACAAACAATTCTTGCATAAAAGATACACATGAGCAGCCAGAAGACATCGCAAGCAAGTAACGACATCCACAATATATTCTACCAACATAATTAGGGACACAATCAAGATCAAAAGCACAAAAAGATGGAAAAGAGTTTGTAACATTCACAACTGAAATCAAGCAGAATTTTACCTGAAACATATCAGGTGCCTTAACAAACTCAATAATAGCTCGAACAGCTTCTTGCTTAGCCTCATTAAGAGTTGAGGCATCTTCCCCAGAAAAAGTAGCCAGATACTTGACAAGAAATTTAAAAGAGTCTCTTGCAGTACTGGAAAGACAAGAATTTTGTTTGATCATCACGTGATGAATAAGTTCTTTGTATAGAAAAAGATACTGCAAAAGTGTACAAATCGAATCACTTACCTCTTAGTCTCCTTTAATATATTAGAAACGGTGAGAAAGAGAACTCTCTGGTCCTTCACCCCAAGATTCCACTCCCTGAGAAAACTATCCATCTTCTTGAAAGATGGAACAACATGTTCTGTAGTATTACCACTAACTGCCAAACTAAGTGCCTTCATATACACAAAGAATCTGCTATACGGGTTCTCCAATAGGTTGTAGAGGTTGAATAGACTATATAATGGAAAATGTTAGACATCAGTTATAAGATGCTAGGATCTTGATGATTAATTGAAAATAGTTATATTACATCTTCAGGCGCAGTTCAGGCTTATTGTTTGGCTGTTGAGTAAACTTGGTTGATATGAGTTCAGCCATCTCATGCGCTTGATCAAGACTATCAGGCTTCTTAACAAGGTTGCATATGACAATATATATGCATTCAATATCTAAAATGAAATTAATTAGAACCCAGACAGAAACATCTAAAGAACCAAAATACTTTTAGAATAAAAACATACTAGAACTGCAATATTAATGATCAGAGCATATTCAAAAACTAACCAGGAAGAACAAAAAATAACACATAATCCTCTAAGAGAAATTCACATAATTCAATCAGAATGACCAAATAAACACATCATATCAACATCTAACTGTGAAAAATTATTATTTTTACACAAGATTTTCTTTCATGATTTAACTCATTTCAATTGCAAACTGGGTATTACTATTACCCTAACAAAGAATGGAAAACTGGACCACACAGCACATAGTTATTAAAACATCAGAACCATTCAAGTGACAACTAAAGAGACTCATCCAATGCGAATTATATCACCTTTTTCAGAAGCCTTCGAGAAGATCACATCGGCAGAGGTAAGCATCAACGAAGCTAAATCCAACCACCGGTTTTGAACCATACATTCTCCAGCTTCCGCCAACAATCTACTGACCTGACCCTCCGCCACCTTTCGACACAGACATCAAAATTACATAAAAATCCGTCACAGACGATAACCAAACATCAACTACAATCACCAAACTTCCATATACATATCCACAAAAACCTGCATTATTTAATGCGCCCATAAATCTTGTGTAACTATTACCTCAGGACCTGCATCTCCCCATGACAACTCGGCAGTAAAACGAACGACGGAGAGGGCAGGATCTTCTTCTGATGTGGGGACAACGGTCGCCATTCTCTCTAATCGTAGATTTGGAACCCTAGAGAGATCCGATGGTGAAGAGTAAAGCAATGAGATAAGAAAGAGGGATGAACGTAAACCCTAATTCCGGGATTGTGTCGCGAAAAGGTTTCGCAAAATGATACCTGTTTTAACTTTTAAATGATTAGTTAAAAAGAAAAAATAAATATTTATATTTTCGATTTATATTAAAATATTTTTGTACAAAAGTATAAATAAAACTAATATTTAACACGTGCGATGCACGGAATGATATTATTAAAAATTAATGAAAATGAATAGATATTTAAATTTAAAAAAATAATATAATTAAAAAATATAAAGATAAAAACTATTTTTCGCTAATTTTAAAAAAATTTCTTAAATATAACACATGTCGATTAATTTTTTTTGGCTAATAATCACTATCATACATTAATTCTTTCAAATTATGAAAATCTCGAATTGTATGCATTGTGTGTCAAACATTTCTGATTATTGAGGGTAATATACATGTTTATTGAGAGTTATTTAATGTCCATTTGAAACTTTTTTGAATCTATATGTTTTAATTTTTTTGTTCTCTCTTATTTGAATTTTTAAGAAGACAATTCAAGATATACAATATAAACATAGTTTTACAACACATTAATTCTTTCAAATTAAGGTAATTTCAAAATAATATGTTTTTGAGATAAAAAAAATTATGATTATTAAATGGTAAATTAATGTTCATTGGAAAATCTGGTTGTAGTGATAATTTTAACATTGAACCAATTTTATTTTTAGAAAAATTAAATAACTAATTAAATATTGTATTTCTTTTTTAGTAAGTAATTTAAGCAGGGAATTACTTAAAATAGAAATTTTTTTATTTTTGAATGATTTACCTCACGAGTGATATTGAATATTACAATAATTTGTATTTTAAATTTGTTTATACTGTTTTAATTAAACTAATTGATATAATCAATACAAATTTTTTAATATAATTTATGTTTTCAATAGAATTTAGTTTTAATATGAGTAAAAACATAACAAACATGTAATACTTAAATTACATTTGAATTAATATAAATTAATTTAATTCAAAATTGAATTAAATGAATTGATATAATCAATACAAATAATAATTAAAGTGACCATTTATTGCAGTACACATATATCATTATTTATGATAAATCTTTATTTTTTAGAAATGTATTTTGACGAAAAATTACTATTTTTAGCAAAAACTCTGCTTTTATACATATATAGATTCTTACATTTGTATTCAATTTTTTTTAATAATGTTACATATAAGATTCGTTTTATTTTCTTATAATAGAAAATTTTTAAGATTAAATATTATTTAAATATGAATATTCATAATCTCTTCTAAAAATACAAATTCTAGAATGATATTATTTAATAGATAAAACAAAATAAAATATTCATGATTTTGTGTATACTATGAAGTATATAAACTATAATAATTACAACAATTATAATTATAATCTATTTTATTTTGTAAAAGATCGTAAAAATTATTTTGAAAAACACTAAAATATTTTATTACCACAATGTACATTTTCCATGAATCTATACTAGACAAAGATATAAGTTTTTAATTGTCTGATTTTGTAAAATAAATTAGTTTTTTTAATGAAAATATCATATTCATTTAAATAAGTAATATATTCTTATAATTTACTCATAACTACAATATCTAATCTATTCTAAAAATTTAAAATTCACATACTATATTTACAAATAGCATATTTAATATAATTGAATTATATTTAAACAAATAATAATTAAAAATGACAAGAAAATTTTATGAATCAACTCGAACTATTATAGTGTGATTCGTATAACCTTCAATGATTCGACTTTGTAATATCAATTAGATTTACGAAAATACCATAGAGTAAGTATCTTGTGAGACTGTCTCACGAATCTTTATATGTGAGATGAGTCAACCCTAACGATATTCACAATAAAAAGTAATATTCTTAACATAAAAAAAAAATTTCATGGATGACACAAATAAGTTATTCGTCTCACAAAATACGACTCGTGAGACCGTCTCAAATAAATTTTTGTCAATATCATATTCGTTTAGATATGTAATGTTTTTCATATAATTTACTTAAACTTCAATATCTAATTCATTTAAAAAATTAAAAAATTCACTTATTATCTCTACAATCTCATATTTAATATAATTGAATTATCTTTATTTAAATAATAATTAAAACTATAAAAATAATTTATAAATATTAATGATTATAACTTAACGTGAATTTTACGGGGGGGGGGGGGAGGGGGGGGGATGGGATGGGGTCCGCCTCAGAAAGTATATACTAAATTTCTTTATCAGTGGGGATGGGATGGGGTCCGCCTCAGAAAGTATATACTAAATTTCTTTATCAGTGTTAGGGTTCATGTAGCAGCCGCACAGAGCAACAATCCGAAAATAAAATTTCACCCAGCCGAAACCCTAGAGCAGAGAGCTTCTTGCCACTGGGGATCAAGATGGTACGGTTATGTTTCTCCCTTTCTCTATTTACGCTTACAAATGAGCGTCTTTGTATTTGTTTGAATGAATATATTGTCTGCGTGATTGTATGAGCAGCCGTCCCACAAAACGTTCATGATAAAGAAGAAATTGGCGAAGAAACAGAGGCAGAATAGGCCTATCCCATACTGGATCCGTATGCGTACTGACAACACCATCCGCTACAACGCCAAGCGCCGCCATTGGCGCCGTACCAAGCTCGGATTCTGAGCGACGCCGTTTCTATCTTACCTACCCCTGCTTAAGATTATGTTTTTGTCTCCTTTGGATTTCATGTTATAATTTAAATGAAATAGATAGTCCTATGTTTTGTGATGCAACGCTTCTAAGCCGGTTTTGATTAATGTTATGGATTCTTAACAATTGCATTTTGAAACTGTGTTTGTATTCTTTTAATCTAGCTTTAATTTATTTCCTGTACATTTGAATTTTTTTTACTGTCCGTGGCTGGTTGGTTCAAAGTTCCTGGGAGAATGTGTGTACCTAATCTGGGAGTATATAGTGTATTTTTAGGAGGAAAACTTTGATTTTTAGAAAGTTGAAGCTTTTTTATTTGTCTCCTATCGTAGATATGGCTGTTGTTAGATTCCCAATTTTTGTAGAGTTTTATCCACCTGTATGGATTTGGCTTGTCTAATCGAATTAACTAGCTTGCATTAGCTTTACTTGACTGTAGAATCGACATGAAATGATTAGGTACAGCTTAACTCTCCACAGAAGTATGAACTATTATCTTTATGGTGGCTTCATTGCTTGTCTTTTTGGTTTTAACTGTCATGTGAGGAAATTGTACAACATGATCGGAGTGCTAGGCATTTTAGTGCATGATAGATTGAATATAGAGATGAGTTTTGGTTTAACTGATTGAGGTCTATCAGTTGAATATAGTGATGAGTTCTGGTTTAACAGATTGAGGTTTGATCTCTTAAACAACGGATTTTTGAACACGGTGATTCTGCATATTTCTGAAATAATGCTTGAAACCTTTGTGTTGCCTGAGGGAAGGATGACAGCTTTGTTACGGTTTGATTGCTTTGCACTATTTTAGTCCTTGTGGTGAGGTTTGCATGTGTTTTTGTTGTATTTATTGTTTGGGGTGTTTGAGTAGAACCGGCCTCAATTTATCAAAAATTCAGTAAATTTACTTGATGGTAAGGTAGAAATGGTTAAGTTGAAAGGATGTATCCAATGGGGCTTGTGAATACTTCTCATAGGATTGAGTTTGGCTCTTCGTGTTTAGTGTTTACCAGGCAGGCTTCTGCTATGTGATTTTACATCGTGTCTATACGCCAATGTAAATGTAGAGTAGATTTGGTTGACAGCCCTTTATAGCATATCGTAGATCTGTTGGTTCCATAAATTTTTCTAATAGAACACGTTCATATAGATGGAACAGGAAATATGCACTCTTTTCTTTCATATGGGACCAATTTTTCGTTGGAGGAAAATCAAGCATTGTTATATCATTTTGATTCTGTATATCGAAATACCCAAACCCTCGTCTGGACTATCAGTATAACGATTACTTTGATTTGTCATTTTACAAAAATATTGGATTGTCATTTTACAAAAATATTGGTTCAATATATCGTTTCAAGAAATTTCAAGTTTTTAATTCATGATTTAACTCGTGTTTTTATAGAAGCTGATTTTTTTTTTTTGGAGTTATTGGACAGAATTCTATAATGAAGCGAAGCGAATCGAATCTATTTGGTGAAAATTATTTGTCTGTTTAAGGGTAAGTAAGACTTCGGTTCTACTGAAATAACTGGTCAAATCTATGACTAAAGTCTAAAACCACTGAACTTCAATATATTTTGTTCACATGTTCAACCCCACGATATTATTTCATAAATTAATGTATATACAAAAAGTATTTTCATTTAATTTTTGAATTATTTAAATATTTACAATGACCTGGACTGATTCCCAGATGGAAGAAATCTTGGCAGATTATTATTATTATTATTATTATTTCTTTATGGTATAATTATTTTTATTGCATTATAAATAATTTCCAGATCCCCATGGATTCCATCGCAGTTGCAGGAAGGCAAGCGGCCATGTGCATAACTCTGTTAAGTCTTCAATTAATAATGATTCTAAAATAATAAATAATTCCAACCGATCATTTCAGAAATATGACAATCTCTGTATTTTATGTGAACAAAAGCCTATCACAAAAGCAATTTTATGATATGGATCAATGATTTGACTCGCTCATGCAAAATATAATTTTTTATATCAAAAATATTATTTTTCATTATATATGTATGTATTATGTCGATACGTCTCATTGATATAAATATGTGAAACCGTCTCTACTAAAAATATATATCTTTAAACATCTCATGTCACATGATACTGCAACGTGTACCCTTACTCAAATTATAAGTGTCATATTATTTTATTGGTCGATCGTAATCAAATTTGACACACGCCCTCCTCCATTAATTGATCACACCTTATATTAGATCAAAGAATTAGGAAATTATCCCATTTGACTCGCCTAATTTACACAATAATTTCTATGTCATGGCACATGCATGGTTGATTTGTCGGGGGGCAGAGACGACGTCTCAACTATGTCAAAGATTAATTCGAAAAAAGTCGATTAGATTCGACTCGATTACGTTTTAGAAGCACATTTATAATTTTAAAATCATCGTATTCAACTCAGGTTTTTTTTAAATAGATAATGATCACAATCCATCCGCCGGATCCACCTGAAACAAATGATGGGTAGCTCGAATGATTTGTTGTTCTTAATCGACTTGAAAGGCTAATTTTAACAAAAAAAATCCATTACATATAGCGATTAATCTAGTTCGAATCTTTTTTCATGAACGATCATATTCGTGTGTGTTGGATCGCCGTAGGGCACTGATGGTCAATTTTTTGTAACATAGTATAAGCTAGCTAGGATTGATTGAGATGGGTTCGTAGTTGGTTTTTGCGTCGTGAAATTGAAGCACGCCTCATGGGATATCTTTACTTTATACACGTGATGTGTAACCTTTTTGTAGCCCTCTATTTCAAGTTTCAATTATCAAATCATCCCATTTTTCTCCCTCTTTATTTGATTATTAAAGTCAAATAAATTGAAAATTCATAGCATATCATAGGTCTACACATGTAGTATTCTTCAAGTATATATATATATATATATATATATATATATATATATATATATATATATATATATATATATATATATATGATTTGTAAAGCAAGCAAAATGATCTTCTTGGGAACAACACCCCATGTTCTTGTAATATATCTTGCAAGGACATTCACCCATTTGAGAAAAATAACATATGGATGGAGATTGGGAAAATAGACGATGCCTAATGGAAAAAGTTCTTAAAAAAAAAGATTGTACACTTTTTTATGAAATTTAAAATTTTTGTCACATAATAATATTAGGATATTTTCAAATTGGGTAGTTATTAGGAGTATCAAAATCAGACCCGACCTGCTAGCTCGACACGGTACGACCAGTATTTGACATGAAAAAATAATCAGGTTCGGGTTGGAAAATTTTTAAATTTTTTAAAAAATATATGATTAATAAATATTGCATGCATTTTCATGTATCGTATGTTTGAAATATTATTATTGTATATTTATATAATAAATTTTCATATTTTAATATTTATTTTGTGCATCTTGTCAAAATGTTTACAAAACCAAAGGTGTTATTTTTCTATAATCTATCAAACGCTTCCCAAAAATTTGACGCTTGAAGCAAATGATCGATGAGTCGAACGAGGGGAAGTCGAACCGTGCAAGAGTTTGTTATCAATGTGGAAAAAAATTTAAATGTATTGTGTTATTTCTTGAAAATGAAAACATATATGGAATCCAATTTCAATTTAAATTTAAATGGTTAGGTCATTGAATATTTTTTTTTTATTTTTAAAAAAATCCACCCTTTGTCCCTTTCCGAATGTGGTTGAATGGAACATGTTCGAGGATAAACAAACATTATTAGCAAAGATAAAAGTGTCCTTTAAATGCGTTTAAATGATATTTGCATTATCACAAAACAACATCATTATTGGTTGTGATATCAATCACATTTAATTGGGACAATATGTGAAACACAATCCATATATATATATATATATATATATATATATATATATATATATATATATATATATATATATATATATATATATATATATATATATATATATATATATATATATATATATATAAGTCTCTTGTGAGACCGGTCAACCCTATCGATATTCATAATAAAAAATAATCTTCTTAGTATAAAAAGTAATATTTTTCATCGATGAACCAAATAAGAGATCTGTCTCATAAAATACGACTCGTAAGACCGTCTCACACAAGTTTTTGCCATATATATACGTGTGATATAGATGAAGAAACAAGCAAACGCTATCACATCCTTACCATCTAAAGATCATATTGAATAAATTATGATGGATTACGGTTGCACCATCTATCCATATTTCTTGCTCGATTATAATTCATTAAATTTTACCAAACTTCCTACAATATGAACTGTTACATTGTACACATTAATTAACTGCTAAGTTTGCTTTGCGGCAGTTGAAATAATCAATCAAAATGGCAACTACCTAACATTAAGTTATGTGAATAATGCAACTGAACTTCAAAACAAGACCAATAGGTTATATTGAAGAGAACAACAATCATAAGGTGTCCACAAAAAATTAATAAGATACATCAACAATCGAAAATACATTCAAGATTGTCGTAGAAAAGTTGAAAGTGTTCTAATTCGAGATCGAAATTTCGGATATCATCAGAGTTTCTATCCATGAGTTTACATAGACAAATTGCCACCATCAATGCTGAATCTAAAAGATAGTCATTTCTAACCGATGAATAATTTCTAATATTTGTAGTGTTAAATCAGCACTTTCGATGAAAAAAGATTAAATCACCAAAAATCGTAAGATATAAAATTAAAACTGTAATTTGATAATATATATGATCAAAATTATAAAAACACAAACATATACGATAAAAATGTAAGTTTTTTAAAAAATAAAATAAAAATCTAGGGAGTGATCAAAGTGGTATTTGGCCTAAAGGAATGAATCCACTTTCTTGCACCATCTGACAAACCACATGCCAAAGTAGAGATGTCCAGGCTCCAGAATCTTGAACCCACAAACATTACATGATCCACATGGAAATCAAAGAATATGACCAGTGAAACTGTGCCCCACGCATTCACACCACATCTGACTCAGATTCTCTCCAAAAAATATATATATGATAAAGAAACACTTACCCATTATAAATAATATATATATCCATCTGCACACTCTACATTCCCTCTAAAAACTCTGATCAATATCACCTTTTTTCTTGATTCTGCGAGAAAACCCGAATAACACAACATCTTTTTTGTTTTCTAGGAAGGACGGA
Source organism: Primulina eburnea (assembly GCF_022965805.1). Lineage (NCBI taxonomy): Eukaryota > Viridiplantae > Streptophyta > Magnoliopsida > Lamiales > Gesneriaceae > Primulina > Primulina eburnea. The sequence goes on along the minus strand of NC_133102.1, from coordinate 44,507,087 downwards.
TCTTGAGATTCTTCGTTGATGGTGGCAATTCTTGATCTTTGGAATCCAGAAATTTTATCATTTTAAACAGAATCCCATCTCTGTAAGTGCTCTGTTTTCTTCTTCTCTTTTATCATGCTCATAGTTTCAAATGTTACGCAATGAAAGTTTACACATATTTTTTCACAAAGTCTGGTTGAATCAAAACTACTGGGAAAGACTCGGTATATACCTCCCTCTGGCAGAAAACAAGAAACAAAACATGCTGAAATAAAAGTCAAGCGATAAAAAAAGGCTTCAAGACCAACTGAACTGTCTGTGAGTAATCAAGATATTTCTTGAATCAGGTTACTTTCATGTTTGGAGGCAACAGTGGCCACTGAATAAACGACATAGGAAGAAAATCCAAGTTTTTTCACTGATATGGTATCAGGGAAGGAAACAGACATGTCTGAAAGGACGCTTAATCGAGATATGCGAAAGCAGATTGGGTGCATGAATGGCATATTTCAGTTCTTGGACCCGAATCATTTTCTTGCAGGTCGGCGTGTAAATGGCCGCAACCATAAAAGACTAATCCAAGGTTTTTCCATTTTTTTTATGGTTACAGAAAGCTATGAGCCAACTTACTTGCACTCATGGTCTATTTTTTGAATAAATTTCGATTCTTCTGCAATCTTAATGTTATTTATGGCGAGCCATTACGAAAGGAGAAGGTCTCTGTTTCACCAATCTATGTTGGTGAGATAGATTAATTCGCGTTATATTTGTATTGAAAAATAATATTTTTAACATTAAAAATAATATTTTTCATGAATTGTTATAAAATTTATCCGTGATATGATCCATTCTACTCATTAAATTCCTCATAAACTAAAACATAGCTGCTGATTCTGTGCTTCCAGGTGCTCAACACCACATGGATTCTAAAAATGCATCAAAAGCTGTGATGGTAAGATTCTGCAGGGTATTCTTTTGTTTTCTTGGAGAACGAGATACAGAAATTGGTCAAAATTCATTAAGGTTAGTTGTCACCACCTTTATTTAATTTGGACAAGCCTAATTAAATAACTTACATTGGCAGGAAGAAGATTTGGAGGTGCAGAAGGAGAAATCGAGGAGTTCCATGGAATCGTCCCGACCCTCTTATTCATCATCATCTTCTTGTTCATCTACGTTCTCATCACTCGAGTGTAACGGAACAGTTAAACAAGAATTACTTTCTCCGAGACAAACCGGTATGCCTGAGACGCGATCACAGATCACAGCCATGAAAGAGCCGAAATCCCATGAACTTCAAGATGTGGTGAAGGACTCATTGTACAAAAAAACACATGGATTGTCGATAAAATGCCCAGCCAAAGATGAAATAAGAGGCCGTGTCTTGAAACACGTCGACTCTCCCAGGCCTTTGGAGCTGCCCAGATATGTGAAACCGAAAGCCATGAGTGCTGAGGGATCAACTCGAGTTCTTGCCAAGCTCCAGGATCGCACAAACAGCTCCAAGGATGAGAGGATGGCACTTCCTCGCCTCTCTTACGATGGAAGAGAATCACGAGAGATATCGAAGTCAATGATGAAGCTCAAAGAACTCCCAAGGTTATCATTAGACAGCAGAGCAAGTACCACGAAGTGTTCAGCACTCGAGACCAGATTGGATCTTTTGGGCTGTGACTTGCACGTGAAAAATGATAAATGGATCGAAGAATCCCAATCAAACCAAGAACCGGGAAGCCACAATCGATCATCCAGTTTAGTAGCAAAGTTAATGGGTTTGGAATCTTTCCCAGATAATGCTGCATCCAGTGATGGTGGGATCACAAACATCAATAGATGTCCCAAAGAAGATTTTGTTTCAAGCTCGTCCCAAACAGCAGAGAACAGCAACCAAAATCACTTTTCTTACTCCCCACGAATTACACGGAATGATCCTGCCTCACCACGATTGCCTTCTTCCCATTCTGATTGGAAACCAAGCACCCGTTCAAGGTTTCCATTGGAACCTGCTCCATGGAGGAACCAAGATTCTAATAATGATTCTCCCAAGGTGGCTTCCCACAGTAGGACAGCTTCGACAAATATCCAGCATCAATCTTCTTCAGTTTATGGTGAACTTGAGAAGAGAATAACAGAACTTGAATTCAAAAAGTCTGACAAGGATCTGAGAGCTCTTAAACGGATACTCGAAGCAATGCAAAAAACAAGAGGCGGATTGGAAAATCAAAGAGGAGAGTATGTTCAATTCACATCACGTACAAGGACGTATAGTTTAGATGAAAGCTGCTCTGATCGGAATTATTGCTTGTCAATGTGGCATGATAAAAAGAATCATCAACAAGCTTTTACCATTAACGAGCATAGCCTTCCAAAGATAAGAGATTCTTCAATTGTGATCATGAAACCACCAACAATAATGGACAGAGAGAAACTTTCGAGATCAACTCAGGTTTCCAGAATAGCAATACAGCATTTGCATAGATTTCAAAATCAAGACTCTAGAGGGTACAGGGATAACTCAGTTCACAAACAAGCAGCAGAAGATTCGAAAGCAAGGGCAATTGATTTCAGTGTCTCAAGTCCACGTGATCCTTCCATCGGAAAGAAGATCATTAGGAGAACCTCAAAAGTTGAGCAAACCTTAAAAGCATCTCCACGGATGATGTTGAAAAGTTGTAATACTTTTGGAAAGAGTTCTGAATGCGTGAGCCAGAGATTAACAGAGAATCGAGGCAGGATAGAAAAACAACCCCATCGCACAACCCCATCACCAGATTCAGGCAGGGTCAAAAGGCACTCCATTAAGAAAGTCGTAGAAAAAGGTTCAAACGCCGGGGAACTCAACATAAAATCAACAAATCTGCGATTAAGTGATGATAAATTTAGTGAGCGAAGCACCGAGACAAGATATTCAAGTAACCAGGGTGATACAGCTTCTATAAAGTCCAAAGACAACATTAGCCTATCCTCACAGATGGCAACAGAAGTCACAGGCATCGTTAGTTCTATTAACACAAATACCAAAACACATGAGGTAAGAAAAGATAGAGATACAAAAACTTAATATAATTATTGATTTGTTATTTTGCACTCAGTTTACTAGCTTTCATTTTAGTCACCCCAGAATTCAGTGGCAACATTGATCGAACACATGCCATCAGTCAAAGTTGCAGCAACCATGATGGAACAACCAAGTCCAGTCTCGGTTCTTGATACCACAATTTATGAAGAAGATTCACCATCTCCCATTAAGAAGATATCAACAGCTTTTCAAGGTATTGTTATCTCTTCAGAGTAGCATAAACAGAAACTGAAATGGACAGTAAACTTCACATGATAAAAACATATGAATTAACAAGTTTCACTTGTATAATACACACCTCATATGTATAATCGGATGTATGATTATTATATTTTTTTTATTCGCTTTGTCCTCCTACCTGTACAGAAGATGAAAGTTCGTATCCTGATGAAGCTCTATGGAATCTAGAGAAACTTAATCATTTCCCACTTGATCATTGTTACGAGCACAATCAAAAGAAGCTAGAAAACATAAAGGACTTGATCCATGAGCTTAGATGGTTGAAAACCAAACCTGACGAAGCTACGGCAAAGCAAACTGCATCAGTGGATGTGAGCCCAAATCAGGATCACAAATACATTAATAAGATGATACTCACTTCAGGACTTCTCGAGGACATGAACTTCATCTCTTCAACCGATCAGCTCCATTCCTCATCCCATCTGATCGATCCAAATATGTTCCACATCCTCGAACAAACTGAGGAAACCATGGACGGGCCTAGTGGAGAACTCAACAGAAAGAGTGATTGGTTACAGTCAAGTTGTAGAAGCCATAGAAAAGTTGTTTTTGATATGGTAAATGAGATATATGCCCGCAAAATTGCTGCAGATGGATCATTCGCCCCAGATAGGAAAAGGGTAAGCCCGGAATTCCTCATAAAGGAATTATATCTGGAAGTGGACCGGCTGCAGCAGAAGGCAGAAAGCAATCTTGATGAAGATGGGCTGATCAGAATCTTAAATGCAGATATGATGTATCAATCGGATGACTGGGTAGACTACGGTGTTGAGTTTCCAGCCTTGGTGTTGGATATCGAACGATTGATCTTTAAAGACTTAATTAACGAGGTAGTTACGAGTGACACTATGGGTCTGCACAACTGGCCAAAGAAACATTGCAGGCAACTGTTCAGAAAGTAGAAGTTATGCTTACCCTCTTTGCTACTAAATTTTTCTGTCTTCTATGTAAAACACAATGTCAGATGTATATATCATTAATATATCTCTAGAATTGAGTAAATATCTCACTTACTTTAAATACTACTATGCTTCATGTCTAAGCTTCGGTTCTTTTTCATCATTACCAGAAGACACGACATTTTCTGATTCTCAGTAGTACCAGGTGCTTCACAGAAAAGTGATCATATCATACAACTTTTGCCAACTACCACAAGGCTAGGGCGAACAGTATTAAGATGTCGAATGAGCATTGATATTGCTTGTTGCTACAATATAAACACACGAGATAACTAATAGATGCAAAGATAAATGAAATGATATTGGAATTGGTTACCCTTTTGAATTATCCTTTTCACGCCCTGCAAGATGGAAGATCCATCAAATCTCTGATTTTGGAATGAGAAATGGACTACCACCCAGAGGTTCTGTAAGCATACACAATAACCTGCAGAAACTTGTTCTCGAAAAAATGATAATCAAGAGTTAAATTTTTCATACACAAACAAAAACATGATTGGAACGTAAATATGGGGCTCCTGTATTGTCACAAAATAAGGTAGGAGGCCGGTGCACATAGAAACCGATCTCATGTGATAAATAACACATAAAACTTCTTCAACTGCATTTGCTCTTGTATCCAGCCTCGGCGGAGGAGCGCGGAACTGATTTTGATCAATTAAATGCTATGAAATAAAATTTTAACCAAGACATATTAAATATGTTGTGTTAGAACAACATCTGTACCTAATGCGGTTGCAATCAGTCCGAGAACGCTGTGAAGTTAGGAGGAAACCACGTTCGAGAAATAAGTGATGACAAATTGAGCCATTCAAGAACTTACAAACTCCTCTTATAACTTATCGATGTAACTGCATTGGTGTATGCATAAATTGGAACAATGTATTCACAGAAATGAGTAAATGACACATGGGGACGAGTTGTAAAGTCAATAAATGGAGAACCATCAACAAGAGATAGAGTTTCAGATGGAATTAGGGGTGCGACTGCATTCTTTGCACCAGTCATGCCAAGTTCGTCAAGAGTTAGCAATGTGCCGATGTCATAGAAAAAGGCCCTCTGAAGTGGGAACGACCTCCGCTCCCAAAGATTGATGTAGAGAGCCAAGATCTTTGACGGAAAAATTACTGGCTACTTTCAAGAAATCAGGATGACTACCTGTTATAAATATGTTATCATATATACATCTTCATGTAATGTCCCATGGAGAAAAACAATGCTAATATTCAATTGTTCAGAGACCAGTTGTTAAATAAGGCGAGACAAAAAAATATTTGTATCATTGCAGGCTTAGTAATTGCCACAAAATGAGCTTCGTATTTATAAATTTATCTGTTGAGCCACCTAGATTTCTCTCGCTCAAAATATCCATTTGCTGTGTATGTATATTCAACTGAACTCGAGATAAATTCCCAAGCACCATTCAACAAAAGTGCATTATGTTCAGCATCTACGGCCAGTTTCTCAAGGGGATCTTTGAGAGCTTGGTTACAATTGAAGGTTCAAGTGTCGGCGACAACGGATGTTTTCCAGTGAGGTTGGTGAATTTACCGTTCTAGGACTCCTAACACGAGCTGGGCGAGACTGGTTGAGATTGGGATCCATGGCAAGAGCAGGAGTGGAGCCTGAATTATCATCCATCAACATTCTTTTGAAGTCTGTGAGTTCATAAAAAATTCATAGTAGGAAACACGAATTTGTAGTTGCAATTAAAACCATATGAACAATAAGGTCCTCTTCATGAATTGGATTTTGGTCAAGAGCCAATCCATCTGCAATTGAAAGAGTACCCTTCAAATTCTTGGCTGGCTTGGCCATAAGGGAGATGACTGGATCCTCAAGAATTGGCAAAGCTAAGAGTAAGACGTACCCAGGCTTCTTATGAGGTTTACCACCTAGACTTACACTAACAAGAATCTGGTCAATACCTCATAGTATGGATTGGATTGACTTTTGCTCTTGCAGTTTCAAGAGATTGTGATGCTGGAGTTAGAATTCTATCGACAATATTTGATACAAGGCCAAGACAGATGAAAGTTGATGAATTTGGTTTTCTCCTTAAAATATTCACCGAGCTTCCCATTCAAGAAAATATTTCATGTCTTTTCTTCAACAGCAGCACGGCGCTGTGCTTTTATTAACAACGATAAAACATACAATCTGGGTTGCTTTCTGCTGCTTCTGATTTCTTTACAGCTTCCCCTAATTCAACAGGTACCTCAGGGAGACACTGGTTTGGATAACAGAAGAATTAAGCTTACATTAAGCCTCTCACTTCTGAGAATAAATTGATATATATACACACACACAAAAAAAAGGAGCCAGTTCATTAGAGGAACTGAATCTAGGTGACAAGTGAAAACATAGATCGTTGTATGAACTGAAATTAATGCAAATTTCACACAAATCATCCTTACTTTTCCCATGAGTTAGAAGGCAGAGAAGGTTATCATACGCATATTGGTCCGTTGTATTACATGAAATACACATATGTCGAGAACTAAGTTGGATCAGAAAATATCAGTTGAAGGCAACAAGTCGTCCGGAAAATACATTTCAGGTCCTTAACCTCCTTGTCCAAACTTAGATTCGTCTAAGTTGACACAAGACGGGTGATTATTGAGATATGGCAAAAAAAAAAGGAACAACGCCCACATTCGTGGAGCTAGGATGACCTCGAATTCAAGTAGTAAGCAGCAACTGGTCTGTCGCAGCTCACAAATTTGTTATGAAGAGAAAATGCATTCCTCGGTAGTTAAATTTCAACTTCCGTCCTATCCTACCAATGTCATCGGATGAATAGAAGTGGGAGCGTGCAGTTGCTTTACATTTTCTAACTTCAGATTAGTCACAATGGAAATCAAGACTACAAGCTCACTGAAAAAGAAGAATGGAAGATGGATAAGACATGTCTATAGTTCTCAAATGGACAAATTACATTCCAAACACAGTAAGATGTATCACTCGAAATGCAAGTTACAGGGGCATGTAACTAATATTGTTGAAAACTTTTCCACACAAAAAATTCAAACATTGTAATGCAAAGAAAGAGATTATTTAAAACTCGCAGAATACCACTGTCGATCTTTCAAGTATAAAAGCATGATATGATCAACTATCAAACTCTAGACTCGCGGGATGTGAGCGCCAGAAGAGCGCGAGATTACCATCCCAAATCCAAATAAATGTTTCTTATAAACATCAATGAAACAGTAGTCTCACAAGTCACAAACACTGAATATACAATAGACAATTGCATGCTCACACACGTTCCTACTCATGCCTCAACGTCTCTAAACCTCAAACCAATTGATATATCTAAAATCAACTTTATTTCATCACGTCCCGGTCAATGCCTCCTAACTTCTGGCAAAAATGCAATTTAAATGGGTATAAAGATAATAGCAATAGCAGCAGCAGTAAGTCAGTAACAGCGTGATCTGATCCAATGGCGATCTAAGATTCTACCAAGATGTAAACTAAACTTCGAAAAGTAATTCTAAAAAATGTAACTTTTTAAGAACCAAACAGATTTGTGAAATCAACTCTCACGTTAAGCCAAAAACATGTCAATTCAAAGTTCGCGTATGGCCACCTTTGATATCAAATCATTCTCAGATTATCGATCATAAACACAATCCACAAATTTTCACAACAAAATTAATGGAACAAATCAAATGGCCCAACCATTTGTAACTCATCCATACATCCCATCAACATACATAATCCAAAAGAATCAAAACCCATTTGTCAGCCAGATGAATAAACATTCAGAAAAGAAGAAAAGGAGAAATTATATGGCTGTAACAAGATCATATACATACATACATACATACATACATATATATATATATATACATACATATATATATATATATATATATATATATATATATATATATATATATATACTATATACTATTATATTAAGGCTGAGCACTTTACAAAAACGGCCAAGGAGGACACCATCTTTTTTCTCCAGTTTTACTCTTATATGCTACTAATATTACACTTTTGTTTTTTTGTTTTTTTTTAATTTCAACACACATTTTTTTTTTATTTTTTTTATTTCAATCATTCAAATATCAATTTAGTACCTTCCATAATTTATCAATTTTTACTTTAGTCCTTCGATAATGATAAAAAAGATTATACACACTTAATGCGTGTGCAGAGTAACTAATATTCAAATAATGTAATGAATAATCAAAATCGTAATTGCAAAAATTACCATGTACTCATTAAAAAAAATCGTACAAAAATTGGAATCGTAGTTGATGGGCCCACGATCATTGAATTTGTCACTGAGCACGTGGCTTCTGCAAGTTGCACGTTGTCGTGTAAGATGTGGTCCGCACCAAAACTCGACACGTGTACATATCACCTACAATTCCACGTGGCAGCTTCCGAAAGTGCAACTTGAATCGCTAGTCCAGTCCACCTCGGATTTCATTTTCATTTCGGACACCGTCCAACTTGACATTCAATCGTTCTGCTTTGAAGTACCGTTTGAATCGTGACATGAAAGATAAGTAATATTTTTTAATAATAAAATATATAAAATGATAGTTAATATAATGTTTGATTTAATTGATTAATTTGATTAAATTTGAGATAATGTAATATTATCGTTTTGTTTTTTTTGAAAATATTAATAAAGTATTTATAATTTCATTTATTAAAGGTAATATTATAATTTCAGTTCAATGATTTAAATATTGTGAGGTAAATCATTGATGATTTGAGTGATGCAAAATAAATGAATGGTAGAAAGATAAATAATATAGTGTATCAAACATGAGATTAGATTGGATAAAAATATGGATAAATAATATAGCGAACTAAACGGTACCTAAACGTCTTATCTTTGTTGTAAGGCAGTGAGCCAATTTTCGCAATGTTCTCTCGACAATTAAATATGTGTTTGATTTCTTTTATATTGATTATTTTTTTACAATTTGGACTAATACAAAAAATATTTTATATTTTCTGGGCTTACAAGTGTTTTTCGTACGAAATTTGATACAAAATATCGAAAATTTGAAACAAATATGATATTTCAAGATTAAATATTTTAAAACTGACGCTAATATAAATATCCAAACATATATCCTACACATCCATCTATTTTTATCATAGGAATCTCTTAGAAGATAAAAATAAAAAATAATAATGAAAATGTTATTGTGAACGAGGTTTTTGTGTTGTTTTGACATTGATTTATTTGTTTTGGGAATATGAACCATCGAATGCCCAATCGACATTTGTCAATTAACACCAAATTGCTTATTTATTATATATATACTCCACTTGATATAATATTATATTTTTTATACAATGTTTTTCCCATTTCTATTGGTTATGATACAATATAGCATATAACAATGTTTTGATAATATCGATACACGATATATTATAAGTAAAAATTTGTGTGAGATGGTTTATGAGTAGTATTTATGAGACAGATCTTTTATTTAGATTATTCATGAAAAAGTATCACTTTTTATGCTAAGAATATTATTTTTTATTTTGAATATAGGTAGGCTTAACCCGTCTCACAGATTATGATCCGTGAGACGGTCTCACATAAAACTCACTCATTATTATATGTACCTTTAAAATTATCCGTTAAAATACCGAAACGACCTTACTCGAAAGGTTAATTTAGCTAATGATAAACAATTTATGAAAAATCATGTGTAAACATTCTTAATTTTTTTCCCCTAATATTCGGAGAAACTGTGAAGAAAATGAAAAATGTAAAAAAAAAATATTATTCAAATTATTATTTTTTTTTTTTTGAAAAATGAAATTTATTAATATCTAATATGATCTTTAAATGAAGGCAAAAACTTGTGTGAGACGGTCTCACGGGTTGTATTCGAGAGACGGATCTCTTAGTTGGGTTATCCATGAAAAAGTATTATTTTTTATGCTAAGAGTATCACTTTTTATTATGAATATGAGTAAGGTTGACACGTCTCACAGATTAAAATCCGTGAGACGATCTCACATAAGACCCACTCTTAAATGATTGTAAATAAGTAGTTGGAGAGGCCTGTTTGGTATTCCACCTAGAAAACCGGCTGTCTCAACCACGTGGCAGAGTGCAAACTCGTCTCCTGTCGCCACGTGTTGGTTTTCTGACAGAACTACGTAACGGTTGAATGACCCTTTTCGTCATTTCAGTCTCTCTCCTGGAATCAAGATCCCTCTTCCATTTCACCTCTTCATCCAACAATCTCTCTCCCTTTTTCCTCTCCGTTGCCTTGCTCTATATCGCCGGCCTTTTTTCTTCGTATCAAAATCACTTAAAGATAGGATTTTTTGTTGTGTCAGAGTCCCGAAAATCCGGATTTTTATTTATTGTTCAGTTTGAAAACATGCTGTTTTGTGCGTTCAAATTCGCGCGGAATTTCTTGGTTTTTGAAGAACCCGCCTGAATTTTGATTCGGAGGTGTGTTTTACCATATCTGTGTTTGGCGAATTCTTTCAAATCTTTTTTTCTGGGTTTTCTTTCTCTTGCTTGAGTTATGGATAAAGTTCAAGAAAATGGGGAGAAATTCCATCTTTCTTTACGGGTGAGCGGGGTTGGAAGAGATCTGCAGCATAAATTCACGAGACGTGGTATTGAGGAGGAAGACGATGAGATAGAGTTGAGTCTAGGGCTTTCATCGAACGGTAGATTTGGTGTGGACCCGGCAAGAAAGAAGCTGAAGCGTTATTCTTCGATTTCGGATTTGGTTTCCCCAGTTGAGGCTGCGTCTGATAATGTGGGTGACACACAACAACCCCGTTTGGCCGCATTGGAGAGCTACGGCCTGCCGTTGATGAGGGCCTGCTCTCTGCCGTCAGAGGCGGCGGAGGAGGAGGTCCGCCACCGCAGGGAGCTGCAGTCGATGCGGCGGATGGAGGCGAGGAAGAAGAGGTTGGAGAAGTTGAAGAATGTGAGAGTTGTGAAGGATAAGGAGAGCGGTCTGGAATCTGAAAATGGTGACTTTCAAAGGGTTTGCAATGAGAATTGTAATGGAATGGAAGGGTCCGTTGGATCACTGGGGAGTGTTTCATCTGGAGTTTCTGAAACTCAGAGCCCGCATATAAATGGTATATATATTACATTTCATATATTTGTAATTTTTAATCTTTTTTTCTTACTGCCATGTCTAAATTATGCACTTCAACTTTTGTTTTTTTTGTTTTTTTTAAAGTATGTTGAATTTCCGCATTGGGTCCATATTAGTGAACAGATGCCATTTCGGACTTATTCTTCTTATGTGATTATGATGAACAAAGTTGGGTGATTTTGGAGTTTGAAAGCATGGTTTTTTGTTGTTGTAGAATATGTAAGATCCAGCGCATGACTCAAATCTTTTGAATCTGTGTAGTTAAGAATAACAGGAACATTGTTGCTTATCCGCCTCGAGAAGAAATAAGTGTTTGTTTGAACTTTGTTTGAACCCTGTGTATTCACATTTTCTGTTAGCCGCATGAAGCGGACAACTCTACTCTTCAAGATCATTTCATTGATGCAGCATTATAAATTTGGCGGCTCCTTTTTTTTTTAGTAAACCATATTATCATGAAGAATATACTTCGTTAGGTGTTTGTCGATGTATTGTCTTGTAATGAGATCGTTTTCTACATCTGGAAAATCGTGCGTGATCTTGATCTTTTATTATTTGAGCTAGTTAAACCAGTTAGGTGAACCTCATATAATCGTTGAAAGGCAACTTTTTGGCTAAATTTACTCTAAATCTATGTGAGATTTCACGTATCCTATATATTATAACAGGAAAACAAAATGCAGAGGTGAAGAGCCCTTCTAGCATTCAATCATCCCCGGCTGGTCAGATGGAACATAAACCTGGTGATAAGGGTACAACAGATGGTGCAAAAGAAAAGCTCAAGAACGTCACGCTCGATATGCCTTACGTATCCACAAAATGGGATGGAATAAATGGCAACAAAATCGACGGATTTCTATACGGATACAAAAAGGGGGAGGAAGTCAGAATCTTGTGTGTTTGCCACGGTCTTTTCCTTTCACCAGCCGAATTCGTGAAGCACGGCGGAGGTGGTGATGTGGAGAACCCTTTGAAGCACATAGTTGTTAACCCCTCTCCTCTTTTGTAACTATCATTTTTTTTTTATTGTGAATTATGGCGGAGGCGGTGGTGGGAAGGTTAGGTTGGAGCTTCTGGATTTAGTTTCCGCTGGAAAGTTTCCAACTTTCTCGTACTTGATGAAGAAACATGGTTCCCGAAGGGAAAGACTTTGGTCTTAAGAACGACAAGTCTTTTTATTTATTTGGAGCAAGTGTTTTTATTGGTCGATCCAAGGGTTGACCAGTTCCAGGAATTCGTTCTAAATTTCATGTATTTATGCTTAATCTTTGGAAGATTGGTATTGAAAGGTCTCCTGTAATCTTTAAAATGAACTAGTATTTGCTCATAATTATTCACTCTCCCAAAAAATATGTTTTTATTGAAAATAACCCACAATCCATGAATTACGCTGTCATTGTACGGAAACATTGGAATGGATTGGTCTTATATTCATAATGTTAAGTTCGGGAAAGTATAAATTTCCACCTCTTCTCTGGTGCATTCTGTACGCATTTTCAAAGGGTTTCGAACTACTATAAAATACATGTCAATCCAAGTCCACGAATTTTCAAAATGATTCGACGTTAAGTCACACACCTCAGAACAGAATAAACTACGTGTGCCATGCAGAAGTCTGGGCCTTTTTTTATGAAACTAGAGTTGATTTCACAGGCTAGGGATCATGGAAGGAAATCAAAGGAAAAAAACACACTAATCTTTGTTATTTTACTTGAGCCAAGAAAAAAAATAGAAACGAGATACAAGTATACAGCACCATAAACAAATATCCGCTTCATTCCGCAGAACATTAGTAAATGAATTCCCCCTTCATCTAAGACTCAAGCAAGGGAAAAAAATGGGGGTAAAGGTAAAAGCTACACTACAATATACAAATCGCTAAGAATTCAATACTAACAGCAGCCCAAGACACCCAAAACCACTTCTCCCATAAAAGTGCCGGGTCACAGATACGATTGAACTTTTAACATTCTGTGTCAATAAAATGAGATTCTTCTGTATTTCTAACAAGATGGAGGTTGAAGTTGTTTAAGCCGTCTTACTACCTGCTTCATTGTTGGCCTGCTTGACAGCGAGTCGACAGTACAAACGACTGCCAGATGCAAGACTTCGACCAAATCATCATGCGGACTCGAGTCCCACAACCCATCAGTAAAGAATTCCTTGGCATGTCCCTGCCGTAGAAGCATGCACGCCCAAGCGACAATGTTGAATCCGTTTCCATATGAAGAGAAGGATGGGTCCAGAGCTTTCTTATCTGAAATTAACTCAAGTAACACAACCCCGTAGCTATATACATCAGCCTTGTCAGAGACACGGCAAGTCATGGCGTATTCTGGAGCTACGTATCCAAAAGTTCCTGCCACACCAGTTGTGGCATGAGTTTCGGAAGTCCCCAGTAGCCTAGCTAATCCAAAATCGGATAGATAGGCATTATACTCCTCATCCAGCAGAATATTGCTTGGCTTTACATCACGATGAAGAACACGTGGAACGCATTGGTCGTGTAGGTACGCGAGTGCCCTTGCAATGTCTAAAGCGATCTTGTGTAGTATTCTCCAATCAACTGCTCTGGTGGATCTTTCTTGAATAAACTTCTCGAGATTGCCACCTGGTAAATAATTGTAAACCAGAAACATCTCGGTTTCACTGGCATGATATCCTATCAAAGTAACAAGGTTTCGATGGCGAAGCCTCCCCAGGGTTTTGATTTCTGCATCAAACTGCTGAACACCTTGGAAACGGCCCAATGCAAGGCGTTTTACGGCAACCAGGACACCTGGAGCAACCTCAGCTTTGTATGTTGCTCCAAAACCTCCGCTGCCGATGCAGTTGCTTGCATTAAAACTTGCCGTGGCACAAACAACAATATCAAATGTCAGCGGAACACCGATGTCAGTAAAGGTGATCACTTCCTTTCGGGCAGTTCCACTTACTCGGGACCGTGGTTTCCACTTTCTAGTGTAAAAGAATAGAACAATAAGAGCAAGAAGAACAGACACAATAGCTGCAGCTGATGTTATAGAAGCAATCTCAATTGAGTTGAAGCCTCCATGTTGACTTGTTTCATTTGGACTTGATGATGGAGAAGTAGCATCATTTTGCGAGTTTCTGTGTTGATCAGCAGATGTCGAAGCTAACAACAACAAAGGGCAAGGCTGGAGGAAAGGGTTCCCAAGGAAACTGCTGCATTTGATGGAATTGTTATTCAGAGGCAGAGGTCCAGAAAAATTATTGAATGACACATTAAATGTCAACAGAGAGGTCATATTTGCCACCTTTGCAGAGATCTGCCCAGAAAATTTGTTATTGTTCAGGAGGAGGACCTTCAAGTTCCTCAAATTCTCAAGATCCTTAGGAATTTCACCAAACAGAGAGTTTGAAGACAGGTCAAGAACTTCCAGAGAGTGTAGCTGTGCCAAGCTTGCAGGGATGGAACCATTCAGGTAATTTCCAGCTAAAGAAAGGCCTCGTAGATCCTTTATCTGGCCAAGGTTGCTAGGAATCATACCTTGCAAACGGTTCCAGCTTAAATTCAGAACATGAAGTGACACCAAGTCACTGATGCTGGAAGGAAGACCACCCACCAGTTGATTAGCCGAAGCATCCAGGAGCAGCAGAGACTTGCACGTTGTGCCAATATCTATCGGAATCTGTCCAGATAACCAATTCTCAGAGACGTTAACAATCATACCTCTCATTTGATCACACTTCTCAAAAAATATTCCAGGGAATGATCCATTAAGCTTGTTGCCGCCAGCAAGAAATGCATAAACCGTTTGCTTTCCCAATCTTTCAGATGCAATAGGCATTGACTGCACAAGGTTTGCGAAGTTGTTAGAACCAAAGTTATGGATCACAGGGAAAGTAAAGGCGTCTTCAAAAAATGGCAAAAAAGTTTCAATCTGAGTTCTATAGCCAAAATAGGATATATATGCAGCAGATGGATCATTAGGCTCCTGGGATTCCCCATATGTTGATTGCACTGGTTTACAAGATCCATTAAATCTAGGAATTGAACCAGTTAAAGTATTCCCACTGATATCAAACCGAGTCATACAAGGAACAGGAATTTTGTCAGAGATCTCACCACTAAGTCTATTTGAGCTCAAATCAAGAAAATGCAGTTTCTTGCAACTACCAAACCCCTCGGGGACATGTCCAGAATAAAAATTTTGAGCAAAATTTAACATCTCCAAATTGTCACAAGAACCCCAACTAACGGGCAACAATCCTTCAAGAGTTGCTCGAGGTACCCAGACCAACCTCAAGCTTGAGAGACTAGTAACTTCGGATGGAATTGTGCCTTCATAGAAATTATATTCATCACCAGTATTTGCCAACTTTTCCATTGTGCGACCACCTCCCAGACTTGCGACATTCGGAAGAGGATCCCATAAGCTTGACAACACAAGGACAGATAAATTTGAGCACCCTCCTAGCTCAGATGGTACGGTGCCACTCAAACTGTTTCTCGACACATCCAGCACTTCAAGCTGATTCAGCCGACCAAGTTCACTCGGAATAACATATTCCAACATATTTGAGAACAGCACAAGCGTTTTTAACCAAATACAGTTTCCAAGACTTTTAGGAATACCCTCAGACAAGTAATTCCCTGAGAGCTCCAAATATTCAAGTTTTCCGCAGTTATCCCCAATCTCAAGGGGAATCGGCCCATTGAGTATATTGTAGGACAAGTAAAGCCCCCTTAAATCTTTAAAATTGCCAATAAACATCGGAATTGATCCGTTAATCTGATTCCCAGCTAAATTCAAGACTTCAAGAGCAACACAGGCCGATAGAGAGCTTGGAATCCCCCCAAAAATCTCATTAAATCCCAAGTTAAGAACTTTCAAATTTTTCAAACCATTAAAAAGAGCGGGCAAAGAGCCTGAGATCAAATTCCCTTCAAGGTCAAGATTCTCGAGATTTTCCATGCCCCAAATTTCTGCCGGAATCTCACCACTCAGCTCATTGAAGGGCAGGGACAAAACCCTGAGTTCAGTAAGTTTTGCAATAGAAGGGCTCAGTGTACCCAAAATCTTACCTTTACTTTCCAGACAAGGCCTTCTAATTCCAAACCCGTACAAAGGGAATCGAGCAATTCTAGCACAAGACAAAGAATTGCCTCCACCAGAAACATTCAACGCCACGACCCGGGAACCCGAGTCACAAGAAACCCCGGTCCACGCACAGTGATCCGGTCTATTCAAATCCCAGCTACTCAGCACACCAGAAGGGTCCGAAAGCGAATCCTTCAACTCCAAGAGCACGGATTTATCCGAATCGGAGCCCCAAACAGCTCGCTCCTGAGCTGAAAACAAGACAACACAGAGGAAAACCAAAACCCTCAACGGCCTGTGAAGATGGTGCGCTATCACAAGAAAAGAACGACAACCCATTTCCGAAAAACCAAAAGGGTTCCTCATAAAGCCCCAAGAAAAGCTCGGACCCTCACTTGTCCCCCTCTTTCTTGGAATCAGGTAATGGAGTTCGCTAAAAAAACCCTAACCCTAATTCGGGATTAGCTTTTTCATCTTCAAATTATACTCGTGAAACAGCGTCCACAGAGAGAGGAGAGAGGGAGGAAGAAACAGTGGGGCTGCTCTTTGTTTGTTCTCCTTTGACAAAACGCGTCGCTACGCATTTTCATTGTCTCTGTCATCTCTTGTAATAATTTTCTTTTTCTTATTTATGTTCCACCATTTTTATATTTCAGAGAATTCTTGGTCAGCCTGGACTACGATGACTACAGATTGGACTTTCCCGAGTTAACGCATTTTCTTCTTATTATATTTTAATAATACGATTTTTTAAATAAATATTTTGAATACCTGAATTTATATATATTTTTCTTCGTCGTGTACTGTAATCATAATGGGCATTCCATTACCGATCGAATCGAATTTTACAAAATCGAAAATACTAATTTTTCTGTTTATTTAACTGAATCGAATAAATTTTTCCTCAAAGTCGGATATAAAGCGAATTCAAAATCGATTACAAAACCCAAACTACGACAATGGAAAACCAATGCCGAATAACAAATAATCTAAGATTTAATATCGATTTCGAAGAAAATCGGTTATTTAAGTTCGTCCACATTATTTGTCAAAAAAAATTGTTTTCGTGAAATAAAAATCGAAGATTCAGATTAATCGAATCAAATTTTCAAATTAAATAACTTGGTTGGGCTATTTTGGTTCTACAAGAAAAATAATTGCACATGTGTTTTCATATGTCTAGATTTTTTATTTTTTAGCTGGAGGCGAAATATTTGTTAAAATTAGATCTTGAATTCAAAAAACCGTCTTAAATTTGAGACCTAGCTCTCAAACTCGGAAAATTATGTAAATTTATATCATGTTACCAGTAAAGTATGACCAATAAGCATGTATAGAATATCAAACAAATGGTTGAGGACAAAAAATTTGGTGAGACCGTTTCACGAGTCAATTTTTTCAGACGTATCTCCGACCCGACCCAATTTAAAAAAATATATTCATTTTTATGTCGAAAAATTTTAATTTCATAATAATTATTAATTGGATTAATCCTTATCACTAGAGATTGAGTAATGGACAAAAACTTGTGTGAGACGGTCTCACGGGTCGTACTTGTGAGACGGATATCTAATTTGGGTCATCCATGAAAAAATATTGTTTTTATGCTAAGAGTACTACTTTTTATTGTGAATATGGGTAAGGTTGACCCGTCTCACATATTAGTATCTGTGAGTCGGTCTCATATGAGACTCACTCTTGAGTAAGTACCGAAATATATCTTATGTGGGGAGGTGAAAGCTACCGTTAGCCGGTCAGTTAAGGCATTAGCCCGTCAATGGAGTTGGTGGGCCCAGGACAAAAGCCGCTGGCAATATTGGATTTTTCAATTTTGGGTTTGATTTTGATGGACTCAATTATTAATTTCACAAGTTGACATGGTCGAGGGCCCATCAATCTTTCACCCCACCAAAACTACACGAAAACATTTGATTCTATTCTTAATATATATGCTTTAAAATGTTAAAATAATTGGTAAAAAGGGTCATTTTTTAGAAAGATTGGAAAATCTAATCTTTGAAATTGACCACTCCTACTTGCAAAAAGCTACTTTCTTTTTCCTTTTATTTATTGAGTTTTTGCGTTGGACATGTGATGAAAAAAACATTGGTTATGTCCACGAAGTTCCCCTCCAAAAATTCCCCTCCATTTCCTTCAACATCAAGATCCCATTGTTTTTAGTCCCACCTCTTTTGTTTAACCACGTCTACAATTTGCTATCATTTTCCATATCAAATTGTGCTTGATTCCAATTGAAAGGAATATTTTATTTTTAATTAATCTTTGTCTTTTACATAATTTGAAATATAAGTGTTTGTATTTTGAGATTTATTTGACCTAATCTAATCTTAGTATTTATCCTACGTGATTTGTTTTTGGATAGTCTATCCCTAAGATATAGTATCCTAGATTTGAATAAGAGTTTTATTCCTAATAAACTCTTATTTTTATGTTTGTAAGATTGATTTTATGGGAATATAATTAGGTCAAAATATGGTTGAAACATATATAATAGATATTCAGAAAATCAGAATGGTGGAGCTGCTGGAGTTTTCCTAAGCATTCACAAGTTCAGTATTGAAGACTTTCATGTGAAGAATTTGTGTGATTGATTCACATATTTACCGTGTTGCTGATTGGTGTTGACGACGTTCAAGAACAACACTGCATGAAGTGTTGGTTGAAAAGTGGTTTCGTGTGGTTTAAGCAATATGATTCTTTTTGTCTCATGCATATAGTATTTACTTTGATCTTTTGATGTATTTTAATTCCTTGAAGTGTCAATGAATTTAGTTTTGTTAATCTCACTAGTTTTATTGCATAAACGATTTAATATTTTTCTAATTAATTTTTTTCATGAGGCATTGCACAAGTATTCGTACTTGTGCATAATTTAAATATGATGTTTATTTATTAAAGTTTACGTGTGTGTTAAATAATTAATTTCCGCTGCATATTGTGTGCTGGTGTTGACAAGCACAACACTAACTTCTGATTCACACATCATAATTTATTTCATGTTCGTTCATGATCAACAACACCCTTTTACCAATCATAGGATGGTTTTGGTTTGCTTGATAAGAAGCCGATGAATAATCGACTACCATAACTCGATTGTTCCAAATTTAATCTATTTCGAATCATCGCATATGACTAACATTGTACACTTACCAAGTGTGGCAAAACTATACATACTAGAATTCGATGGAATTTGGACTTGTGAATATCGTTTCATATGGTTGGTGGAATGTGATTTTAAAGAGAATCTGACGAAAATTCATTAAATTTATTGAGATCCTTTCAAAACTGCTGAGGTTAAAAATCGATGTTGCGGCAATTTTAAGGAACTTCAAAATGGAGGTGCTGGGAGCAACAACAAGCATTATCAGATGGTCGGGCTAGGTGGTGTTTGTCGACCAAGTGGCCAAGTGGGCATTTAATGTTGGTGCAGACTCTTTTGATTGGATGAGCCGAAGAATTTGAATTGCAAACGTGTGGTCTTCAAAATGAATTGGCAGGGAACGTGTTTAAAAAGAATACGCGTTTTTAACGCGTGTTCACACGGTCCAGGGGTTCTATAAATAGAGCTCATTCTTTCATTCTGAAATTATCCCTTCTTCGAGTTTTCTCTCATCTTATAAGCATTTGAGTGCTTAGTTCTATAATATTTGTGAGGTGTTTGTTCTCCTGTATTAAGAGAGTGTGTGTTCTCTTTGGAAACACAGTGAGTGAGTTGTACACCACAAAATATTATAGTGGAAATTCTTTTCATCTTGCCCGTGGTTTTTACCCTAATAATTTTTAGGGGTTTTCCACGTAAATCTCGGTGTCCAGTTTATTCTTTATTTTCGGGTTTTACTATCTCAAATTCCGCACGTGGGACCAACAAGTGGTATCAGAGCCTTGGTTTAAAATTTCTTAAAATTCTGAGTATGCTCTGTGGTTGCAGCCTAGACTGATCTTCCACATCAGAAAAAGATTTTTTGAGATTTTTTATTTAAGGTGAGATTATTTTGTCCAGTCTATAAAATTGTTGTAGACATAATGGCGGGAAGGTACGAGATAACAAAGTTCAATGGAAGTAATTTTCTGTTGTGGAAAATAAAGATGCAAGCAATTTTAAGAAAAGAAAATTGTTTGGCGGCTATTGGAGATAGACCGGAGGAAATGGCGGACGATGTAAAGTGGAATGAGATGAGTGATAATGCTGTTGCCAATTTACACTTGGCTATAGCTGACGAAGTTTTGTCAAGTATCTCTGAGATAAAAACAGCCAAAGTTATCTGGGATACTCTGACAAAGATGTACGAGGTCAAGTCGCTACACAACATGATTTTCCTAAAGAGAAGGCTTTATACTCTTCGGATGGCGGAATCTTCATCGATGACCGACCATATCAACACACTAAATACTCTATTTGCCCAACTCACTTCCATGGGGCATAAAATAGGAGAAAATGAACGTGCGGAGCTTCTACTTCAAAGTCTACCAGATTCATACGATCAACTTATCATCAACATTACCAACAATATTCTTATGGGCTTTCTAAGATTCGACGATGTCTTAACTGCGGTTCTCGGAGAAGAAAGCCGGCGCAAGAATAAGGAAGATAGGTTGGTAACTTCGAAGCAGGCAGAGGCTTTACCGATGATAAGAGGAAGATTTATGGACCGTGACTCCAGTGGGAGCCAAAGGAGAGGTAGATCAAAGTCCAGAAGTAAGAAGAAAAATATTTACTGCTTTAAATGTGGCGGTAAAGGGCACTTCAAGAGAGAGTGTACGAGTATCGAGAAAAGCTCTCAAGGAAATGTGGCTAGTACTTCAGGCAGTGGTGAAATATTATTCAGCGAAGTAGCAACTGTTGCAGAAGGCAGACACAAATTTTGTGACACATGGATTATGGATTCAGGAGCGACGTGGCATATGACGTCTCGGAGAGAATGGTTTGATCATTATGAACCAGTCTCAGGAGGATCTGTATTCATGGGAAATGATCATGCCTTGGAAATCGCTGGGGTCGGTACTATCAAAATTAAAATGTTTGATGGCACCATTCGCACCATACAGGAGGTACGACATGTGAAAGGACTGACGAAAAATCTTTTGTCCTTGGGGCAATTGGATGACATCGGGTGCAAAACTCGTATCGAGAATGGGATCATGAAAATTGTGAAAGGCGCGCTTGTGGTTATGAAGGCGGAAAAGGTTGCTGCAAATCTGTATGTACTTTTGGGAGAAACACACAAAGAGGCGGAGCTAGCTGTTGCATCAAATGGTTCAGGAGAAGAATTAACAGTGTTATGGCATAGAAAGCTCGGGCATATGTCAGAACGGGGTTTGAAAATTCTCTCAGAACGGAAGCTGCTGCCGGGACTTACAAAAGTGTCGCTACCCTTTTGTGAGCACTGTGTTACCAGTAAACAACACAGATTAAAGTTTGGCACTTCTACTGCCAGGAGCAAAAGCATATTGGAGCTGATTCATTCGGATGTTTGGCAAGCACCGGTTGTATCCCTAGGAGGAGCGAGATACTTTGTCTCGTTTACTGATGATTTCTCTAGGAGATGTTGGGTGTATCCAATCAAGAAGAAATCAGATGCTTTCCAGATCTTCAAAGAATTCAAAGCGCGGGTTGAACTTGATTCTGAAAAGAAAATCAAGTGTCTGAGGACTGACAATGGAGGAGAATATACCAGTGATGAGTTTGATGCATTTTGTCAACATGAGGGCATCAAAAGACAGTTTACGGCGGCTTACACACCTCAACAGAATGGAGTGGCGGAGCGGATGAACAGAACCTTGTTGGACAGAACAAGAGCTATGTTGAGGACTGCAGGTCTAGAAAAATCATTTTGGGCGGAAGCAGTCAAAACCGCTTGTTATATTATCAATCGTTCTCCTTCAGTGGCGATTGATCTGAAGACTCCGATGGAGATGTGGACTGGGAAGCCGACAGATTATTCTCATTTGCATACATTTGGAAGTCCGGTGTACGTTCTGTACAATGAGCAAGAAAGATCGAAGTTGGATTCAAAATCCAGAAAATGTATCTTCTTGGGTTATGCTGATGGAGTAAAGGGGTTTCGCTTGTGGGATCCTACTGTTCACAAGCTTGTCATCAGCAGAGATGTTATCTTCGAGGAAGATAAAGTAAAGGGAGACAAAGGCACACAGAATTCAGAAACTACTATTTTTCAGGTAGAGAATAAGACAGACGAAGGTCAAGTTTCTTGTGAAGCAGTACCAGAGCACGAAGAACAAGAACATGTTGAGTCTGAGGTTTCCAATGTGAGGCAGTCAACTCGAGACAGAAGACCACCAGGTTGGCTTTCAGATTATGTCACTGAAAGCAACATTGCATATTGTCTATTATCAGAGGATGGTGAGCCATCGAGTTTCCACGAGGCTACTCAAAGCTCGGATGTATCCTTATGGATGATAGCAATGCAAGAAGAGTTGGAGGCTTTAGACAGGAATAAAACTTGGGATCTTGTTACACTACCACGAGGAAGGAAAGCCATTGGAAACAGATGGGTCTATAAGATCAAACGTGATGGCAATAACCAAGTGGAGCGGTATCGTGCTAGATTGGTGGTAAAAGGGTATGCTCAGAAAGAAGGCATTGACTTCAATGAGATATTTTCTCCTGTGGTTCGGCTTACAACAGTCAGAATAGTGTTGGCATTGTGTGCGGTGTCTGACCTACATCTAGAACAGCTAGATGTGAAAACAGCATTTCTTCATGGAGATCTTGAAGAAGAAATCTATATGCTCCAGCCAGAAGGTTTTGCGGAAAAAGGCAAAGAGAACTTGGTTTGCAGGTTGAAGAAATCTCTGTACGGTCTCAAACAGGCGCCGAGGTGTTGGTACAAGAGATTTGATTCCTATATCATG
Source organism: Primulina eburnea (assembly GCF_022965805.1). Taxonomy (NCBI): domain Eukaryota; kingdom Viridiplantae; phylum Streptophyta; class Magnoliopsida; order Lamiales; family Gesneriaceae; genus Primulina; species Primulina eburnea. The sequence goes on along the minus strand of NC_133102.1, from coordinate 44,483,746 downwards.
AGCCTTGGATACAACAGACTGAGTGCAGACCCTTGTACGTATTTCAAGAGGTCTGGTGATGATTATATCATTTTGCTGTTGTATGTGGACGACATGTTGGTAGCAGGCCCCAACAAAGATCAGGTCCAAGGATTGAAGGCAGAGTTGGCTAGGGAATTTGATATGAAGGACTTGGGACCAGCAAACAAGATTCTAGGGATGCAAGTTCACCGAGACAGAAGTAACAGAAAGATTTGGCTTTCCCAGAAAAATTATTTGAAGAAAATCTTGCAACGCTTCAACATGCAAGATAGTAAGCCAATTTCAACCCCTCTTCCTGTTAACTTCAAGTTATCCTCCGAGATGTGTCCTAGCAGTGAAGCAGAGAGGATGGAGATGTCTCGAGTACCGTATGCATCAGCAGTGGGAAGTTTGATGTTCGCTATGATCTGTACAAGACCGGACATTGCTCAAGCAGTGGGAGCAGTTAGTCGGTATATGGCGAATCCTGGACGAGAGCATTGGAGTACTGTTAAGAGGATCCTTCGATACATTAAGGGTACCTCGAATGCTGCATTATGTTATGGAGGATCAGATTTTACACTCAGGGGCTATGTCGATTCAGATTATGCAGGTGATCTTGATAAGAGGAAATCTACTACTGGTTATGTGTTTACGCTTGCAGGAGGAGCAGTAAGCTGGGTTTCAAAACTGCAGACAGTTGTGGCGTTATCTACAACAGAGGCAGAATACATGGCAGCTACTCAAGGTTGCAAGGAGGCAATATGGATTAAAAGGTTATTGGAGGAGATCGGACACAAACAAGAGAATGTTCCTTTGTTTTGTGACAGTCAGAGTGCCTTGCACATCGCAAGGAATCCAGCCTTTCATTCCAGGACTAAACACATTGGAGTACAATTTCACTTTGTGCGAGAAGTAGTAGAAGAAGGAAGCGTGGATATGCAGAAGATCCATACAAATGACAACATAGCTGATTTTCTGACCAAGCCAGTGAACACTGATAAGTTTGAGTGGTGTAGATTCTCAAGTGGTCTAGCGAAAACGTAAGCAGCAGGGAATGGCAAGATTGAAAGGATGTGTGGAGATGTGTTTGATTCTCAATCAAATCTCCAAGTGGGAGAAATGTCGACCAAGTGGCCAAGTGGGCATTTAATGTTGGTGCAGACTCTTTTGATTGGATGAGCCGAAGAATTTGAATTGCAAACGTGTGGTCTTCAAAATGAATTGGCAGGGAACGTGTTTAAAAAGAATACGCGTTTTTAACGCGTGTTCACACGGTCCAGGGGTTCTATAAATAGAGCTCATTCTTTCATTCTGAAATTATCCCTTCTTCGAGTTTTCTCTCATCTTATAAGCATTTGAGTGCTTAGTTCTATAATATTTGTGAGGTGTTTGTTCTCCTGTATTAAGAGAGTGTGTGTTCTCTTTGGAAACACAGTGAGTGAGTTGTACACCACAAAATATTATAGTGGAAATTCTTTTCATCTTGCCCGTGGTTTTTACCCTAATAATTTTTAGGGGTTTTCCACGTAAATCTCGGTGTCCAGTTTATTCTTTATTTTCGGGTTTTACTATCTCAAATTCCGCACGTGGGACCAACAGTGTTAGCATAACTAAAAGTCATTCACTTTGGGATGAACTTCTATAAGCATCATTGTTTCTCAAGCATGTGCATTTCATTTGATTCTCTTATTGCGGTTCACACAATTCTCCACATATAATATAATAGGTGTTATCTGCACAATTTCAACATTTTAAATCATAAAGTAGCTCAAACGTTATTATCTTATTGTTCTTCTAGTATGAATAATTATTAAATTTCAACGACCATCTTTTCAATAATTCCACTATATGCAATCAATGATAATCGAACATGTGACTTTGACTATGATACCAATTTTGTAATCAAGCACATACCATTTTATTAAAAATTGTAACTTGAGATAACAATACAACTCCGATATTTTGAACTTTACGCCATCTATTTTATCTCGTCAGATCATAAGGACGACTCACTTTGATTAATGCCAAAAAAATACTTGGAACTTTTATCATGTATATCCGACTCCAAAATCCAATCATATGTATATGTATATATGCATATAAAGTGGCACTTTGGTGATGAATGTACGGTTTTGTCCTCATTTTCTATCATTTAATAATTAATTTTATTGGCAATTTCAAGGCTTTCGAGGTTTCCATGTCATTTATAGCATAACTCATGAGTATTGATTCTTCTAATCATGAGTGTTGAAACATTTTCAAGAACCAGTTTCTATGCCAACACAACATCTACTTATCACATATCATTGTTGTTGTCGTTGTATAATATTAAGTAATATACGGTTCTCTAGCTAGGTAGAGACAATGGTAATTTGTTTAGAATAGTTTATACATTGATATGTCGAGGTCACGTAAACGAATCATAGGTATCACGTAAGCATCACAATGAACTAAAATTGTAAAAAAAAGGAAAAAGAAAGAAAGATAGAAGACCCAAAATGATATTCGACGACAGTGATTATCAGAAACTCAAATAAACGAATATATAAGATCAATATTACAATTTTCCCAAATAAATAATTCTCTTGCAAAAGGGTTTTATGAAATAAAAACAGATATGAAAAAATACATTTTTTTCATCAATTGTAATAATTCGATTAGATATTTTCACTCGATAAAACAAGTCTCTGATTGGGTTCAACTATGTGTTAAATTTGATGAGCATTAATTTACTCTTGGTGAGTCGTGATCTGATTGAGAATTGTTTATAATTAAATATACTAATGAGTGAAATTTAAGCTTGAAATATGAAGTTCAAACATCTTGATATTATTTTATATTAGTTATTATATTTGGGAATTAAATGTTGAAGTTGAAAAACCTGTAAATTATGACCACTTGACTGTTGATTCTCACATATAGACAAAAATAATATGTCTTTGACCCATAACCTTTACCAATAAAATTACCCAAAAAATGATTTAAAAAAAAACAAGGTTAGTTTAGAGTTGATTCGATATTTGATACTCCATCAATAATGATACCCCGGACTGGAGATGGGTTCGGCCACTATCGGAAGCCCAAAAAGATAAAGCCCACAGAGGTATTCAGAAAGTCCTAGAAGATTATCTTCATGACAGAGCTCTTCAGGAAGTCACTTCATTCACACGAAGTTTGGGGGAGGTCATCTAAACCGATCTCCCAAACGTCCATAATCTCTTCAATCAGAAAGAGGTGGCTGACCTCCCATCACGAGTCGAGCAAACCTCCCAGATTAGGGTAATGTGTTGATTGGAAATATCTGGGCCGAGCTCCCACATGTTCCAGACTATAGACGGACATAGTAGAGCTTCTACTCAAACATTAATGGGTAGTCCACATAAATAAATCCCAAAAAGATACAACCCACAAAGGTTCATCTAATCTTGTCCGAGATTCTGAGAATTTAGATCTGTCCAAATCAGGGCTTTGTTCTTATGCTATAAATACCAAGTTCCATTAATTGTTTATTCATTCATATACTCCTCACTCTACACACAAGTATTCTCTCTGTTTTCTATTCTTGACTTGAGCGTCGGAGGGGCTACGCCGAAACAACCTTCCGACCGCCTTTTAACATTCTCGTTTCTGCTTCCTGATTTCGAAGGTCCGATCCGAGCTCCCCAAATGAAGATCCGACCTTCCCAGCTATCATCCCGAATTTCAGTGATATCAAATAGTATTTGGATATCCTCCATATGTTGACCTTTTAGAATGGCTACAATATCATCAAGAAGTACATTGAAATTATAAAATTAGGAAAATTTATATGTACGTTGTCTTTTAAATGTCTCACATCAACTGAATTAAGTCATTAAATTTGTATAGATATATTTGTACCATCATCTACCTTGAACTAGTATTTTGGGTTGAGTTAGATCTAAATCCCAATATTAACACATATCCTTGTCTTTTAATAACAATTAAATATAAATATATAATCCGCATTTAAAAGAAAGTTACAAATTAAATCCAAATCGCATTTAAAAGAAAGTTATAAATTAAAGCTTAATCAATTTAATTTGCAGTTTTAGTCCACTGTCATTGCTAATTTTGTCATCATAGAACAAGTTATAGCTCCACATTGATCTAACCTCCAAGGAATTAAGATTTAACGCCCCGATCGAGATCCTGTAGGAGATTAAACAGACAACTGAAACCTTGATCATTCCAAGAACTAACAACAATACAACAGACAAACAAGTGAAATAATCGATCACAAAGATGCAACACCTTTAAAACAAAAGATGTAATACCAACAATCATATAAACGACGGAAATTATTCGATCGATTCCATCCTAGGCATCCTCGTTTAATTCCCTGAGAAAAACAACTGAAGTTCTTGATCCCAAACCATTCATTATTTTCGTCGCCCCGTGTATGCCGGCATGCACCTATTCTATAATTTAGATTACACGGATTCGAACACCTATATATCGATCAAGCACGAATGGTTTTCGAGCGAAAAATGGTGAAACCCCATGTTCTAGTTCTGCCATATCCAGCACAAGGCCATGTTATTCCTTTAATGGAGCTTTCCCAATGTTTAGCGAACGATGGCATCAAAGTCACGTTCGTGAACACAGAATTCTGTCACCAACGCGTAGTCAAATCTATGTCCAACAAAGGGAATCACATACATGAAACGATAGATTTGGTTTCGATCCCCGACGGGATGGAACCTTGGGAGGATAGGAGTGATCTTGGAAAGTTGACAGAAACTTCCGCGAAGGTGATGCCTGGAAATTTGGAGGCTTTGATCATGGAGATCAACGCAAAAGGAAGAGATGAAATCACATGTGTTGTTTCAGATTACTGGCTGGGTTGGTCTATGGAGGTGGCCGAGAGATTTGGAGTGAAGAGAGTCGGGTTCGTCCCTGCGTCTGTTGCAATGTCTGCGTTAAGCATGAATGTGCAAAAGCTGGTTGATGATGGGATAGTTGATAGTAACGGTAAGTCCATTACGTAGAATTTTGGCTCGAACTCGATTTGAAGTACAGATAATTACATATTTTTGCTAAATTTTGAACTCAAATTCCTAAATGTTTTCCATGATTCTAACTAATTAAGCTTATTTACGTTTGAAGATTTTTTAACTCAAATTACAGAGTAAATAAAAAATATTATTATTATTTAAGTTGCTGTTATTAACAAAGGAGAATTCGTTACAATATTGCATAATGTGCAGGAACACCCTTCAAGAAACAGGTAATTGAGTTAGCACCAGGCATGCCTGGAATCAACACAACGAACCTAGCATGGATGACCATCGGAGATTTCACCACACAAAAGATCATATTCCAGTTCATGAAAGATAACATCAAGTCGATAAATTTAGCAGAAAGGGTGATCTGTAACACATCCCATGAGCTCGAACCCGCAGCACTCGCCTATGTCCCGAATTGGTCGACCATAGGCCCTCTTCTCGCAAGCAAACGTCTCGGCAGCACGGTAGGTCATTTCTGGACCGAAGACTCCGCCTGTCTGGATTGGCTCGACGAACAGCCACCACGTTCCGTCATCTACGTTGCATTCGGGAGCTTCACCGTCTTCGATCAAACACAGTTCCAAGAACTGGCGCTTGGCCTCGAAGGCACCAACAGGCCATTCCTATGGGTCGTAAGGGAAGACACGGCTAAATCCTACCCGGAAGGATTTGAACAAAGAGTCGAGAATCGCGGGAAGATAGTTGGTTGGGCGCCTCAACAGAAGCTGCTGGCACATCCTTCTGTGTCATGCTTCGTGAGCCATTGTGGATGGAATTCGACGATAGAGGGCGTGAGCAACGGGGTGCGGTTCTTGTGCTGGCCGTACTTTGCAGATCAGTTCATCGATGAGAGCTACATCTGTGATTACTGGAGGGTTGGATTGAAACTAGATAAAGATGAAAGTGGGATTATCACACAAAAAGAGATTAAGAATAAGGTGGAGCAGCTTCTGAGTGATGAAATTATGAAGAGAAGGGCTTTTGAGCTTCAGAAAAAGGCTTTGGATTGTGTTGCAGAAGGGGGTAGCTCTCACAAGAATTTTCAAGATTTTGTGGATTGGATTAAAGGAAAGTGAAGCGATTCAGAAGATTTCAATGCGTTTCATGATATCGCAGTAAAAATTATAAGTTTCTTAAAATATTTTAAATCAAAGATAAGCAGCCAAACAATTTGGAGAACTGCGTGTTCATAATTTGTCAAATGGAGTTTGGTGATTATTCAAGTATCTATGCTGTTTCTTAGCTTTTGAAATAGTCCGCATCTTTTTTTTATATTAAGTTTTTAAAATTTAGTTTTGATACACTAACTTTTAAATTTTGATCTAAATATTGATGTGACATTAAATACATTATGTTGACAGGACTGATTTCACGAGGAAATATTGATAGATATTATGAATTTGAAGTAAATGGTTTTACACACAATAGTGGTCGCGGATGGTATTGGACTTTGTTTGGGTATAAAATCCTATTTTTTATTGAGCATAATATTCTTTAATGTATTTTTCAGAAAAGTTGATGTTTGTTTGAACTTTTATGATTTTAGAAAAAATTAAACCGAAAAGTAAAAATATATCATTTTAAGGTCTCTACCGTCTCTTTAGAATCACCTGAGGGTAATTTGAAATTGTTTCGTCCGAATATGAAATTGTTTGACTTTTTTTAAAAAATAATTCAAGAGATAAATATCAAAGTATTAGTTTTCACTGTAAATATAAACCAAATCGACATGTCTCACCAATAGATTAATGAGACGAGTTGACTTATTGTATGAGGAGATTTTGTGATTTTTTTAAAGTTTTTCTCAAATCGATCTGTCTCACAGATATAAATTAATGATACGAGTTGACTTGATTGTATTAGGAGATTTTGTGCTTTTATAAAAGTTTTTATTTTGGCTATGTCCTGATTTCATAATTGAGATGCTAGCATTTACATCTAAATATCTAATTCTAATTTGACTATGTGAGGCTCATATGAATTCCCCATGTCCGAAATAAATTTTGGAACTTTTGATTTTCTGTCGGTGTATTACTTTTTAGAGTGGGTCTCATGTGAGAACGTCTCACGGATTTTAATCTGTGAGACGGGTCAACCATAATAAAAAGTAATACTCTTGGCATAAAAAATAATAATTTTTCATAAATGACCCAAATAAAAGATCCGTCTCACAAATACGACCCGTGAGACCATCTCACACAAGTTTTTGCATTACTTTTATGCTAGTTTGAAATTTATATATCATGTGAAGAATTTTCTTGAATCTAAGTTAAAAAAGTTTTTATTGAATTTGAAAATTTTATTTTGGGTAAATTACATCATCTTTGATAAATATTAAAAAAAGTAGAGACCCATGTGCAAAATCAAAGTGCAAATTGCAGTATAGTCATTCGTTAGTTTTACAATTTCAAATTGCAATATGATATTTCGTTGATTTTTATAATTAGTAATTACGATATTACCTTTATTTGAATATAAATCAAATTAGTTTTAAAAATTGTATCAACGTGTATACCTATGCATTAATGTCATCTTAAAATGTGTGAGCATGATGGAGGAACATGTTTTAATTGGTAATCATTTTCTCGACGAATATTTTTTTGTGAGATTGATCGACTCAGTGCATATTAGAGCGGATAATAATAAAAAAATATTATTTTTTATGTGTCTCATCAGATAAAAAATATATTTTATAAAATTAACTAATGAAACAGTCTATCGAACTTTTGTATTGTTAAATATTTATATCATATCCTCTCTTATATTTTTAAATATTTAGTCACATTTGATTTTTAATTAATATATTTATCATCAACTGTAGCGATCCCACCATATATATAGATTGCAATTGCATATGTCATCAAGTATTTTGTTGTATTCTCTTTTATTTCATATCCTACAATTTTATGCTTTCATATAAGTCGAGGACATGTCAATAACTTATATGACATCAACGTCTCAAATTTAAGATAAAGTCTCACGTTCGTAACCAATTAATAATAAATTTAAGAACTATATGTTGGCGTGCTCAACACATTTTGACAGCTCTACGAATACATGATTTATCCAAGAAAAAAAGTGAATTAAACGTGACATGCAGTTGTGAATACAACGATAATAAATTAGATGATTATGATGGAAAATTTAAAGAATTTAATATAATTTATTTAGCTTTTAAAATTACCAAAAAGTGACGATTTGACTCTTTAATATTATAACCTGTAGTTTGTGAATTTTTGCAATAATGTGATAATTGATTAATATTTATTTATGCTTTGAAAACCATTGGAATAAATACCTATTCGAGTAAAATATATTTTACAAAGAAAACATAAATTCGGAGAAATCCCGCGATGGAAGATGCCGTTTGGTTTTTGGCGCTCATCCAAATTGCCTAAATTTTTCATTGCTTTTCAAAATCCTGACGCAAAAGCCCTTAAAAACCCACGAAAATTCATTTTTTTTTTCTAACAGGTGTTGGATTTTGGAACAGGTTCTTCTCTCTCCCACCTGTCGTCTCTTTGACAACCTACAATTTTTTTCCTGTTTTTCTAAATATTTTCATCGTCTATTGCAGCTTAGTAAGAAGATTTTTGTGCCCATTGTTTTGGCGAGAAATTGGTGCATTTTGGCCTCAGTTGTTTGATTAGACCGGAGGGGTTGAATCGGTATAACAAGCTATAGAAGGAGGTCTGGGGGTAAGATTTTGGGCATTTAATGTTTGCTGATTTTGGTTTAATTCTTTTGTGGGTTTAATGATTTCAGCATTTGATTTGAAAACAATCCATTGAAGATCTCGATCTATCACGCTTTGAATGATTCCGGATTACCTTGATACCCGAAGCTTGCGTTTTCTTAATTTTTTTTGGAGTGTGATGGTTGAATGAGGGCTCTACTTTAACAAATCTCTCTTTTTTGACGCATGACCATTCTCCATTAACGCCATCAATCTCCTTTATCTCTCTCTATGTTTCTTTTCTTGCTTTTATCTTTTAATTGATGCTGATTTGTCAAACCTTCTATAGAAGAACAAAAGATTTATCATTCCTGGAATATAAACCCATGTATGAAATCCATTGGAAGCATGGTTTGCTGGAATGTTGTGGCTCGAATTTAACGGTTTTAGTCGCGGGGAATACCGTTTTAGATCCAATTTAACGGTCCGGGCGCGCAAATTTTAAATAAAGAACTGAAGAAAATCAGAAATTTAGTATAATTCTTGGTCATTAAAAATTAATTCATCAATATATAATGTCTTCCAAAATATGTAATGTATACAACTCCTTCATACGGCGTATATCATCTAAAATCTAAAAATATTAAAACAAGAAGCTTCAAATTTTACCTATGTTCTATAGATCAATTCGTTAAATGTTTTAGCATGTTAACTTTATTTAGTCAAAAATATCAAACTTGATTAGAAAACAACGATAGTGGAAGTCTTGTGCAGAGTCAGTCCGAACCAAGAAAACAAGTGAAAGGATAATTGGAGGCGTTTCTCATCACCGTTTTTTGTTTGCTTGGTCCTAAAAAGTTTACAAATCTGTAAAAATCTTGCAAAATTAGTCTACAAGAATCAATAAAAATCTTTTACAACTCCGTGGGGATTTCCGTGGTTAGTTTAATGATTTACCATAGTTATTTGTTTTCAATTGTGTACCAGATCTTTTACTATGTAAGAATTGCTTAGTGAACTAACGGCCTATCATTTTGATAATCGTTATTCATTAATAGTTGGCAAAGTCGAGGTTATTGAATTGAGTATAACTATGCAGTAAAGTTTGATAGATATAAGTGTGGGTGGATAAATTCCTAAATTTTGCATTTTTACAAGGTTTAATGGGATGAATTATGACAAGGGTAAATTCTATGAACCAGTGCAAAAGATAAAAGACGTAGTTAAAGTGCACTTAATTTGTGGTTATCTTCCCTGGGAACACAATAGTTGGTTTACACACAGCGATAAGGTATTCCTGTGCACTTGCATCAGGACCAGTAAAAGCAACTTCTGGTTTTTTTATGTTGTTCAATTAGTTTGCTTAGAGTTTGAAATGTGAACCAATATTTTTTGTTGCATTGTTATTTGAACTTTTGAAATGAACAATTTGAACGTATCAAATTTCTAGAATCCTGACTGACAGCGTTGGGCTTTTGATAAATATTTTTAGTATTATATTTATGTAGCAATGGCCACGCAAACTCAAAAAGGAAGGCATGAGAATCAGTCAGATGATAGCCAACAAATTCAACGCCCCAAAAATCCACAATCCAGTAGGAAGTCGACTTCAAGTAAGCTCGTAACCTTATGAATTAGACATTTGCATAAAGTTGGTTATTTTAGCATGAAAACAAGTAGATGACTGGTTTTTAACTTTTTATTGCCAAAAATGTTATTCGTACTTTCCAATATATGGACCAGGCCGACCACCTCTATTTTCGCAGTTCTAGAGATATCTCAACTGTCTGTTGTACCTCATGCAACCTTAGTTTTAAGCATTAAGTGATATCAATTTTTTTTTCTTTATCGCATTTATTTCATTCAAACTCATTTTATGCTTTCAAATCTAGATTGATTCTGATGCCAGCTTTCTATTTTGTTAACTCACAGCTAAGTTGTTGAAATATTTCATGATTTATGTATATTTTTATCATTTGTGCCCAACTTTATTTGTGATTGATCTTGATACTGTTCACATAAGAAGAACACTAATGAAATCTTTTCTTTAGATAAAGTTAAAGTGGCAACCGAGCAAAAACAGAGAAAGAGGCCTGCCTCACAAGCCAATGATGATTCCATTGTTTTGCGAAAAATGCCAAAGCGATCTGCCGCATGTTCAGATTTCAAGGAGAAATCGCTTAACATAGCGGAAAAAGACTCCATAATTGAAACAAAAAAAGATGTTAGTGTTGAAGATGAGTTGTTGGCTGTTCGTCTGACAGTTGGACAAGAAAATGGCAGACCATGTAGGAGGCTCACTGATTTCATCTTTCATAATTCAGATGGGGTACCCCAACCTTTTGAAATGTTAGAAGTTGATGATATTTTTATCACCGGTCTCATCTTGCCGCTTGATGAAGGTGTTGACAAAGACAAAGCAAAAGGAATAAGATGCGATGGCTTTGGGCGCATTGAAGAATGGTCCATATCTGGTTATGAAGATGGGTTGCCAGTAATATGGATCTCCACGGAGATAGCTGATTATGACTGTCTTAAACCGTCTGGAAGCTTCAAGAAGTTCTATGACCATTTCTATGCCAAGGCTGTTGTCTGTGTTGAGGTTTACAAGAAATTGTCCAAATCTTCTGGAGGAGATCCCAATGTAAGCCTTGATGAATTGCTTGCTGGGGTTGTGCGTGCAATGAGTGGGATGAAATGCTTCCGTGGTGGTCTATCTATAAGGGATTTCATTGTTTCACAAGGAGACTTCATCTACAACCAACTTATAGGACTGGATCAGTCATCAAAAAGGACTGATAACCTATTTATTGAGCTCCCTGTCCTGTCTGCTTTAAAGGATGAATGCAGCAAGTTAGTAGATCTTGTCCAAGCTCAGCCTGGCTCATTGCCTGGGAGTCTTAGGATCGGTCCAAAATACGGAGATGAAAACAGCAAAAGCTTATCTGCTATTTATTGTCCATTGGAAGAAACTGAAGATTCAAAAATGGCAAGGCTATATCAGGATCAAGAGGTCTGGTGCTCAATGAAGCAAAAGAAAAGCCAGGGTTCTGCCTCCTTATCTAGCCAATACTACATTAAGATCAATGAGGATGAAATTGCCCATGACTATCCTTTACCTGCCTATTATAAGGCATGCAGTGAAGAAACTGATGAATATATAGTTTTTGATAGTGGTGCTGGTGTATATGATATAGATGACTTGCCCAAAAACAGGCTCCACAACTGGGCTTTGTACAATTCAGATGCTAGATTGGTTCCATTAGAGCTCCTACCAATGAAACCATGCTCTGAAATTGATGTGACCATATTTGGCTCAGGAGTAATGACTGTTGATGATGGATCTGGTTACAACTTGGATGGTGAATGTGCTCATTCTTCTAGTGGTTTGGTGGATTCTGAAATAGAAGGGATGCCAGTTTTCTTGAGCGAGATCAAGGACTGGGTGATCGAGTTTGGATCTGAGATGGTCTCTATTTTTATACGGACTGATATGTCCTGGTACGATCTCTCTCCCCTCCACCCCTCCACATCCAACCATCCATAACATTTGTGTGTAACATTGTGAGTGCAAAAACACTTGCATGCATCTGTTAACTATGCATTGTAATACTTGAACTGAAACACCAAACACTTTTGTTGTCATCGGCGTTTGGTTTAGACTGCGCGACGTAATTGTCCAAGATGTTTGTATCTTAAATAAATTAATAAAATCCATTAATACAGTGGATGCATTTTAGTGAAGGCATAGCTATACTGTTTTTTTTTTTTTTACTTGGAAAATTTAAAAATCATGAAGATTTTGAAACTCATGAAGCTTCTTCACTCATAACTGTTATCTTCCTTTAACTCTCCAGGTATAGGCTTGGAAAGCCCTCAAAACAATATGCTGCTTGGTACGAGCGGGTCTTGAAAACAGTAAGGGTTGCAGTTAGCATCCTTGCTATGCTAAAGGATGAGATTAGGCTGGCAAGGCTTCCTTTTAATGATGTTATCAAGAGAGTTTCAGATTTCACCAAAGATCATCCTGCCTTCATATCATCCAATAAGGAGGTGGTGGAAAGATATGTGGTTGTGCATGGTCAGATTATTCTGCAGCACTTTTTAGAATTTCCTGACAGAGATATAAAGAAGTGTGCATTTGTTATTGGCCTCGTCAAGAAGATGGAAGAGAGACATCATCGGAAATGGCTAGTCAGCAAGAAGAAGGTTGTGTTGAGGAATGGACAAAACTTGAATCCCAGATCTGCAATTGAGCCCGTTGTCTCCAAAAGAAAGCCCATGCAGGCAACAACAACCAGGCTAATCAATAGACTCTGGGGTGGTTATTATTCAAATCACTTACCCGAGGAATCAAATGAAGGAATCCATAGTGAAGTAAAAGAGGAAGATGAGATTGAAGAGCAAGAAGAAAATGAAGAGGATGATGCTCTTGAGGAGAAATTCGCATTTCAAGACAAAAGTCAGATACACGGTTCAGCACAACGGCAAACCAAGTCTTGTTCAGGTAGCAAGTTAGTGAAGTGGGATGGGAAGTCAGTGGGCCAATTACCAACCGGGGAGGTTTTATATAAAAGGGCCACAGTCCATGGATATGAAATCGAAGTTGGTGGGACTGTCCAAGTTGATGAACTAGGAAACGATCTGGCCATCTGTTTTATTGAGTACATGTTTGAAAAAATTGATGGAGACAAAATGTTTCATGGGAGGTTGATGCAACAAGGCTGTGAAACTGTGCTTGGAAACACTGCAAATGAAAGGGAGCTATTTTTGACGGAGCACTGTATGAACTATCAACTAGAAGAAGTCAAACATACTGTACATGTGAACATCGGATCAACGCCATGGGGTTATCAGCATAGAAAAGCAAACGCCAACACTGAAAAAATTAATAGGGCGCGAGCAGAAGAAAGGAAGAAGATGGGATTGCCCACTGAATATTACTGCAAAAGTTTGTATTCACCCAAGAGGGGTGCCTTCTTTACTCTTCCCTGTAAATCGATGGGGCTGGGGTCTGGCTCTTGCCAAGCATGCAAATCAAAGGAAGCTGATGTTGATAATGAGACGTTTATCCTGCATGATTCTATGAATGGTTTTATGTACCGAGGAAATAAATACTCAATTCTTGATTATGTCTATGTGAGTCCTAGTTACTTTTCAGCAGAAAAGGAAGGTGAAAGTTTCAAAAGTGGAAGAAATGTTGGATTAAGGGCCCATGTTGTTTGCCAGCTGCTTGAAATTTGCAAGCTTAAGAAGTCTCAGCCACGTGATGCCAGTTCAGTTCAGGTCAAAGTTAGAAGATTTTTCAGACCAGAGGACATATCAGTGGCAAAGGCTTACTCTTCAGATATTCGAGAGGTAATAGCTTGCATAACATTGAAAACAACATATCTACTCCAATATTATTCTCAATCGCATAATCCTTTTATATTTTTCATATTTATACTGGAATAAAGATTCATATCAGTAATGTGTTAGTTAATCTATTCTGAATTTGTATCTTATGATGGTTTTTTAAATCACTTTTTTCTGGAGAGTTTCTCAGCTCTACTACAGTGAGGAAATGCATACTGTACTGGTTGATGGGATTGAAGGTAAATGTGAGATCAGGAAAAGGAAAGACCTTCAAATTCAAGATGTCCCTTGCACCTTTGACCATGCTTTCTTCTGTGAATGTCTGTATGATCCCTCCAATGGATCAATCAAGCAAGTAATATTTTGCTTCTTTTCCAGTTACATTTATTCAAAATTGTTGGATGCAATAAAGTTAAACCGAGTGTGCCACCTCCTTATTGACGCTTTTTATTAAATGTTCTAATCTACTTCACTGCAGTTGCCATCTCATATGAAAATAAAATATTCATCTGGGAAGCCAAGTGACGATGCTACATACAGAAAGAAAGGAAAATTCAAGGAAGGAGAGGATGACTCAGAAGTTGGTAGACTAAAAGAAGAATCTCAGCGGAACCGCTTGACTTCATTAGATATATTTGCTGGATGTGGTGGCTTGTCTGAGGGATTGCAGCAATCAGGCACTACTTTCACTTGCTTTTGTTTTTGTGAACGTTTTCAAGTTTATAAGTTACTTGCATCTAGAAATCTGTCATTTGGGTTCTGATGCGTCTGATTTTTCAGGTGTCTCTTTTACTAAATGGGCTATTGAGTATGATGAAGCTGCTGGAGATGCGTTTAAACTGAATCACCCTGAGGCTTCAGTGTTTGTTAGCAACTGTAATGTAATCTTGAGGTATTTCTTTAAGAAGATTAAATACTGTATCACACTCGTACATGCATATACAAATGTGTGTGCACCAAACTATCTCTGACATGCCATCAACAGAACTGATATGATATTTACTGAAACCGTTTTATATACAGGGCTGTGATGCAGAAATGTGGTGATGCAGACGACTGCATTTCAACCCCTGAGGCCACTGAATTGGCTGCATCATTGAACCAGGAGGATGTTGATAATCTTCCACTGCCTGGGCAAGTTGATTTTATAAATGGAGGACCTCCTTGCCAGGTTGGTTAAGCAATATAATCTTTTCATTGTTGTTTAAACAATCTGCTGTTAGAATTTCCAAACAAATGAATTAATCACGTCACTAAAAGTGGACATAATTTCTCCTGTAGGGTTTTTCTGGAATGAACAGATTCAATCACAGTGCCTGGAGTAAAGTTCAATGTGAAATGATTTTAGCTTTTTTATCTTTCGCTGACTACTATCGACCAAAGTTTTTCCTTTTAGAGAACGTGCGGAATTTTGTGACTTTCAACCAAGGTCAGACATTCCGCTTAACTCTAGCTTCCCTTCTTGAGATGGGATATCAGGTACAACGTGTTACTTTTACTAGGAATATGAGGTTCTTGATTTATTATATCTGCTGAAGTATTGTGTGTATTTGTTGCTTATGGATAGGTGCGATTTGGTATCCTTGAAGCTGGTGCATTCGGAGTACCTCAGTCGAGGAAGAGGGCCTTCATATGGGCGGCCTCTCCTGAAGAGATGCTTCCCGAATGGCCGGAGCCAATGCATGTCTTTGCGGCACCAGAATTGAAAATCTCACTGTCAGGAAATTTGTATTACTCTGCTGTTAGGAGTACCGCAAGAGGAGCTCCTCTTCGTCCTCTTACTGTCAGAGATACAATTGGAGATCTCCCGCCAGTGGGCAATGGCGCATCTAACCCAAGCATAGAGGTACTAACGATGGAATCATCCAGAACAGAAAAAGCTGTATGATGTAATAGTATTGGCCAGATATTCCATAGATCATATATAACAAATTGAGCGCAATTAGCTAATTATATTTTCTCACACCTTGAAATGCAGTATCAAAGTGATCCTATGTCATGGTTCCAGAAGAAAATTCGTGGAAACATGGAGGTATTAAATGATCACATTGCAAAAGAGATGAATGAGCTTAACCTAATTAGGTGTCAGAGGATTCCCAGGCGTCCTGGTGCAGATTGGCGCGATCTTCCAGATGAAAAGGTATCATTTTAACTAATTGGTGTTGGATTGGATTTTAAATCTCCACCGTCTGTTCTAGTATTTTATCTGATAGTCTTGTCTTTCATTGCCTTACAGGTCAAATTATCTACTGGCCAAGTTGTCGATCTGATACCTTGGTGCTTACCAAATACTGCCAAGAGGCACAATCAGTGGAAGGGTCTTTTTGGAAGGTTGGATTGGGATGGAAACTTTCCAACTTCCATAACAGACCCTCAGCCAATGGGTAAAGTGGGAATGTGCTTTCATCCAGAGCAAGATAGGATTGTCACTGTTCGTGAATGCTCACGTTCTCAGGTAAAACTTCATTGGATGTTGACTCAACTCATTTATACTAATGAATACACCAAATTTATGCATGAAATGACCATCTATATAAGATAATTCAGTATTTATTCGATATTACGTTGTGGATAATTTGTTGATTGTATTATACTTGTGGGACGAAAGACTTAAGGGCTTAAACTATCGAATGGATCTAATTGTGTATCATGCATTTTTCCATATGCTAATTATTGCATGCTCCTTTAAAAGACAAACACTTGCTGGTAGAACACGTGAAATTTTGCTTTCTAGATAGTGATGAATATGGATATTGTTTGCTAAAACCAGATTGGACTTGTTTATTGCAGGGCTTTCCGGACAAGTATAAATTTTCTGGCGCTGTTCTTCACAAGCACAGGCAGATTGGGAATGCTGTTCCACCTCCTCTAGCATATGCACTGGGAAGAAAACTCAAGGAAGCTATTGAGAGAAAGTCATTGTAGCTAAACTTATTTGGTGATGTCGAGGTTAACTTTTTCCGACTCCCAAAGAATCAGAGAAAAGTTCGCCAAAGAATTACTTGTTGACCTGTCCCCTCCCATTCAGTTTACATTAAATTTGTATTCACTCTGATGGTTAACCAATCATCAAGATCGGAGAAATTGCTTTGGTCACTCAAAGTCTGTGTGAGTTTGATACTCTAATTTTGGGAGTAGTCAGCCCCTTCATTGACATTACTTGAGAGAGGATCACTGTATTCTAACTGAGAATTGGATGCAGGTGAACTCATGGGCAACTTAATCCCAATTTAGTCCAAATTTAATCTTAATATTTACTTGCTCGTAAAACCTCTAGTAGATATTTTTAAGAAAAATAAAATTTAGAGTATAAAACTTAGCAGGATATCATATTATTTCCAAGTTTAAATTGGTTCGAAAAATTTATCAATGGATTAGATTAAATTCAGATATCAGTTCACTCTTTTCTTTGTAAATATCAGTGGCTAAATATGCTATTTTGAATATTAAATACTTTTTTGGGTGCAGCGGTTTTTATCTTTGGGTAAATTTGTGAAAAATACGTTTGTCAATGTTTGCATTAAAATTCAGTGCATAATCACAATTTTTAAGAACTAGTATTTGACAATACTACAATTGTAATTTTAACTCCCTACAAATCAATTTACATTTTTTTCCTTTATTATTTAAATAAATGTATGATTTTATCCACAAAAATTATACATGTCTTCTCCATCTAAAATATAATTTTTAAAAAATATTGTTTCTCAATTATCATGAAATAACCATAAATACTTATTTTGACATACAAAGTATTTATTATGAGATTTCAGATACATGATTTCGCTCTTTTAGTACTCTAAATGTATAAGAAAATACTATATTTTCGAGTAATCACCACAAATTCAGTCATTGTTGGTCTTTTCATTAAAAGTGCATTAGGATGACTTATTCATGTTCTTTTATTTTAAAAAAATGGATTTTTGAATACTCTAAATGTGTAAAAAAATACTTGAGTTTCAAGTAATATTAAGTGAGTTTTCTGATCTAATCCATAACCCGAAATCATTCAGAACCCATGACCCGGGCCTCCCCAGTCCACATCACGCTCTTTTTCTCAGGCATGGAAAATTTTGGTCGTTTGATATTTCCGAATTGGTAGGACTGATGTCATGATGACATATGTCCTAGAATTTGAACGGCCCAAAACACTTCGAATTACGAAAAAGTAAACAATATGAGGCGCTTCGAGTTCCAAATATGTCTTTTCTTATCTCAGCACGATTTCTAATATGTATCCTGACCGTCCTTTTATCTTTAGATCAACGGCCGAGATCAATTTTCTTCACCTATGTGAAACAATGACCCTTCCCACCTATCACTTTTTCGCTCTCGTTTTCTCCGCAATCTTTCTCTGTACCTCCGGCTTACTGTGCTTCAGTTCAGGACTTCAGGTGTGTTGTTCTTCTCCTCTGACAACCGCTACTATCTCCTTCAGACCTTCAAACGACTGGTAAGTTTTTTTGTTCCTCACCATTTTTCCAAAATATGTCAGAATCTGAATTCTGAATGACTCTGTGGCATATAACTTTGTCAACATTACCATACATGATACATGCAATCCCGTAAATTCATTGTTCTTTTCTGTGTATAATGGATGAAGATTTCTTGTAATCTAAACTATCAATTATTAGGATTTCTGAACTTCTTATCCATGTTCTACGTGTTCCAAGTCTTTCAGTCACATACGAGTGCATATGTAAATATGAAGTCTTTACATACGAGTGCATCCATATTGTAGCAAAAGATATTTGCAGAATCACAATATTTTTTCTTTTAAATTGACTCAAATGCCGCTTGGTTTGAAAAACAAGATCAGTTTCCTTTAGGAGCAAAAGAATTCTCGTGCTTCTAAAAATTAGGAGGAACGAGAAACATTAATATTCAGTCATTCTCCTAGGAATACATTTTGTTGAGGATTTAGTGGCAGCTTTGTGTATGAAAAGAAACACACTTTGAGACGGATAATGAGATTTCTGGTGTTGTTGATATAAGGAAGAGAATTAGTACTTAAAACTTTCAACTGTGTACATCTACCATAAGATTTTTGATTGTACACTCACTTAAGATGCCAAAAGAAATGAATGACCTGTTTTTTCTCTATAATTGTCCTTAGGTCATTGGGGAGATTAGGAGTTGGTCATACAGTCTACATATCTGGTTTAAGCTCTTCGATGACACGTCGGAAAAGGTAATTGCGTACTGACTACATTTTGAGTCATGCAAGTACTGGAGCTGTTTAAGTGATTTTTTTTTCATTTTCTGGATTTCGTTGTTTTTTTCTTTTTGGTTTGCTCCATTTCAGAAGTTTCCATTATTCAAGATTTGTGCCATGACTAATTTTTTTATCAGGCTTGAATTAATATGGCATGAGAATGACACTGAAGCCTCAGTCATCAATACAAGTTGCTTTCTGGCTTTTCTTAATTCATTTTGTCTCCACAAATTATCGTGTCTCTCTGATTTATCTCTCCATGAGTGGTGCACAGGATTGTGACCTTCATTTGCATTTGGCATGAAGTAACATCGGCGAACATTAAAAAGTTCCTATTTTATTCTTCTAGGAGAATTTTGTTTCAATCACAGCAGTTTTCCAGATAGTTTCATATGACAATATTTTTCTCAGGAAGAATAAGGCTGAAAAACAAGTTTGTGGAATAAAGTTTAGTTTTGGTGGTGCTAGTTTAGGTTTCTTGGGTAATTTTGGAAGACTTAAAACATGCCGGTGATACTTTGTTTAGGTCTTGTATAATTTTTTTATGCATAATATTGATTTGGTCTAGGGGATTTACCTTTTTATTTTTAGTAATTCTATCCAATCTCATTAACTTTCCGGCATTCTGCCACTCTGATCTTGATGTGTAAGTAGAATTCAGAGCATTTTTATTTTCTTGATAACCACTCAGGTATGTGGAGTATGGATAGATCAAATTGAACATTGTCACATAAACACGAGATTTATACATGTCCCTTGCGGTCATCTTGTCGACTTGGCATCTGGTGTAGATCTTGAATGCAAATTCTGCTGCCATATTTGCAATGCTGAAGTACAACGAACCTTCCGTTTAAAAATCACTCTTGCAGATGATGCTGCAAAGTTATTTGCTTGGTGTGTTGGTAGGACTGCTGCTGAGTTGCTGCAGATAACTCCAGATGAGTTCTCAGTTCTATGACCTTCCTGATGTAATATCAAATAAATGTTTACACGTTTTCACCCTTCCTATAAAGGGAATAAGAGATACAAATGTTTACTATTAGGTGTAACGGAGGACAAGAAAACATAGTCAAAACAGTAACTTTTAACACAGTTTTTTGAATTTCAAGTACTTTATTTTAGTATCATGGAAAACCAAAGAATAAAGTCGACATTCAATTTATACCAACCTTTATTTCGCATTTTCTTTTGAGGCTACGTGATCGAAAAAGTGTTTTTCCAGTGTTTATTTTGTTATTTTGCTTTGATACAGAATCAGGTATGTGCATAGCATGTTTTGAATATGCCGTTTGACAAAACATCCCAGATGGATGCTCTTACTAAGAAATCTTTTGTTTTTCACTATCCTTCAGGAAGAACAAATTATGTATCCGTCTGCACTCGGACAGGAAAAGTTTATTATAACAGTCGTGAATTGTGCAAGGCAGCAGGGCTGCAATGCACCAGCTGAGCAAGACTCTGGCACGGTTTGGGAAGTCACTTGTGCAACGAAATGTGAATGAAAGATGCTTGTTTTACGAGGCAGTCCTGATGCTAATTTTTAAATCTAGGTACATGAATCAGCGTAGTCGGTCTAAAAGAAATGTGTAAGTATTTTGAAATCTTTTCCTTCACAATTTCTTTTTTGTAATGAATAATGTTATTGCATTCTGTTACCTTATAAACTCAAAGTTGAAGGGCATCTGCACGTTTCTTGCTTTTGTCATTTGTGTCTAGATATGCTACCGCAACAATATTGGTAAGAGCATGAACGTGACAGCCATTACATAGAGCATGAAAGTGACAGCCATTTCATAGATTGGGTTGATTTGTAGTATCGTCTCATAAAATTTATCAACGAGACGGTCTCATAACAGGTTATATTATATGTATCTATATATTATAAACAATATTCTGGAATGCCAAAAAGAAACTGCGCTTGTGACTTAAGCAGTCGGTAGTGGTGGTCCTGGTCATTGAAGATGTGGAGGGAAGGATTTTGCCATTTAGTACAATTTTACACCACAAAAGAACAAACAAATATCTCTATATAGTTTCCTGGCATGTTGCTCATCAAATTTCAAAGGATATTTTGCAATGTTAGTACAACTTTATGTTGTTGTTTCAATTTGTATACTTAGACTTTCTAGTAAAATTATGCATTTACGATTTTTGAAAATTTTGAAACTATCTCCAATTATCATGATCAATCAATAAATAGAAAATGGACGTTTTCAAGCCAAGAGAATTCAAGCACAAGCAAAATATCTACGGTGGGATGAGATGACGAATGAGATGGGATAAATCTTGAATTCATCAAGTAAATCCTTTTGCATATAGTATTTTCACTTTATTAAATGGAAAAATAGAATACAAGAAAGTATGATAGAATTAGAAAATATATTTATGATCAATTTTTTTAAAAACAAACAGAATAATAACAAAAACTTGTGTGAGACGGTCTCACGGGTCGTATTTGTGAGACGAATATCTAATTTGGATAATCCATAAAAAATATTACTTTTTATGCTAAGAATATAACTTTTTATTGTAGATATGAGTAGGGTTGATTGTCACACATGAGACTCACCTCCAGAATAATTCATAGTTGATTATTGAATTATTTTTTGTTAAATGAGTAATAAATAAATAAATCTGATTAGATAATAGAAAATATATATAAATTAAAATTTCCTCAAACTCCGTCGTTAACCTCGCACGGGGTTTCTATAGCAACCGCTACTCCACCGTCCCTCCGCTTCTCCACCGCCCTTCCATCCTACAAATGGGCTCAGCTTACCCTAATTCAGACCCATCATCTTCCCATTTATACAATACCGCCACCGGTTACGCTGCGTATTACACTCAAAACCCTAATTTTAATCAACACCAAACCAGCTTTTATCCCCAGATGCAGCCACCGGGTGCTGAAACGACCTCGTATGTTTCGCAGCCACCTATGGCTGCGGCTGCCGCGTACGCACCGGCGCAGCATGATCCCAATGTTGCTGTTGATGCTGCCGCCACGTCTTACTATGGAGATCAAAATGTTATCGTGCAGAATTGGATTGCTGCTCTTAAGCAAATGGCGGTTCCTTATGCTTCTGTACGTGGATTTTTGCGTTGCTTGATGTATCAGTTATGTTTTCTTGGAAAAAATTAACGTTGGAACTTCTTAATATACTGGATCGAGTAATATGTTTGGTCTCTTCTTAATCTTGGTGCATGCTTAGGTTTTAAAAGCTCAAGAATGCTGAAGCCAATTTAGAATGTAGTTGATTTGCATTCTCGCGTGAAGTAATCGTTTATAGGTAGGTGTGTGGGTGTTTGTCTCTGAGTACTAGTGTATTTCATATATGTCGGCTTTAAATTTAGCTAGATGCTAGATGTTCTTTGATGAGCGTTGATATGTTGAGCTAACACGAGAATTTAGAGCCTGAGGTACTTTTAGTTTTCTTGAATTCAACTTAAGACGCACATTGACAATTGAGGGATTGCCGTATTTATGAATTGCCGAAGCATTGGTCCCTGATGTTGTCTCTGATATACCGGTGAAATATTCCAGTTGCTTGGCTGAATGAATCTTCAAAAGTTCGGTTTGTTTGCAAATCTAGAAGAATTGCTTACGAGGTTGATAAAAAAACTCCTAATTTTATTCTTAACAAATCTCTTCTTTCAGAACTTCTGCAATCGGCATTTATATATGCATAGGCAACTTAAAAAAGGAATAATGGGTTAAGCTAGCTCATAAAAATTCTAATAAAAAATTATCTGAATAAAATAACCAAGTCCCATAAAAACTAATAATTGGTTGACTATGAAATTGAAATTTGTGATATTAGACTTTGATTATGCAGATCCACTCTTAAACTTCCGATCATGATCTTTACAATGTCGGCTTTCCTTCACAAATAAATTTATCTTGAATTGCATCTATTTTATCCAAATGATGAACACCAAAACCCTCGATTGGTCATTTAGTATTTTTGTTTGTGGATCATGGTGAGGGAGGATCACATCAAGAAGCCATGACATTGTTTACGTATACATGTTCTAATCTTTAATTTAGAAAGCAATGATACAATGCTCCAAAGATGTGAATACATTTGATGATAGGGTAAAAGTATTTACATAAGTGCAAAACATGTGTAGTGTACTAGATTTTTACTTGTTTGTAGATCGTTGTGAGGGAGGATCACATTAAGAAGCCATGGCTTAGTTTACATTTTCAGGTTCTAATTTAGAAAGCAATGATAAAATGCTCCAAAGATGTGCATACATTTGATCGTAGGGTAAAAATATTTAGATAAGTGCAAAAATGTGCAATGTAGTAGATTTTAAATTTGTAATCTTACAAGGCATTCCATGTATTGGAAAGTTGTTTTCTTTTATAATGGTTTGGAGCTTCTAATATGGCATTAAAAATGTGACTCATTAACGACCTAAGAGTGGTGTAACATGGTATTTTTTTTAATCGTGGATTGTTTGGTAATTTTGCTAATAGATAGGTGTAAAGGTATCGCCTAATGTAAGTGTAGGGGTTCAGAGGTAAGAGCAGAGTTTGTTTTTCTGTTGATATATTTTTCTGTATCTAATGTTCATGCAGTTTTTCATTGAGTAAAATTTGTGTTCCGAGGTTGAAGTAAGATATCATTCTTTCTTTTTTGGTTCTATTCTACTAAACTAGTGCCTTTTTTTTAGGGCATAACTGCAACTAATCCAGTCACTCAATCTAAAAAAAGCAATGCTTGGATAAAATACCCCAAGAAGACTAAGATTGTGCAATTTACATGGTGTGAAGTTTGCAAGATTGATTGTAACAGTAAGGGTGTTCTTGATCAACATAAATTGGGGAAAAAACACCAGAAAAATCTTGAAAAGTTAAGGGCAGCAACTACACCCGTCCATGTCAAGCATGCTGCTTCAGCATCTTTGCTTGCTCCTACAGTCGCCCCATCAGAAAAACCAGTAATTGGACCAGAAGAGAACCCAAACAAATCAAACGCTGCTAAGGGAGAAAATTCCGAGAAGAAAGCAGCTGAGAAAACTGAGGATTTGGAGACAAAGAAAAGAAAAGTTTTGGATGGAGGGGCAGCAGCTGCTGCTGTGCGCACATGCATCATTTGTAATGTGGTGTGCAATAGCGAGACGGTCTTCAGATATCATCTATCCGGTCAAAAACATGCTTCCATGATTAAGAAGTACGCATCCATGACAGGAGTTACTTTGGCAGTCTGAAAATGGGGATTTTTGTACATTTTTCTTTCTTTTTACTTTCAGTAACTGTTATAAGTTTATCTTGCCAAACAAAAAAAAAAGAATTGTTTTATGTTTATTTTGCATTCTGCTTTCCAGGGATATTAACGCTATTCGCTTTTCATGACCAGTTCTAAGTTAGAAATATTTAACCCTTACGTTCTGTTCTTGAATCTTATGAATCATCCTTTCTGAAAGGGATGTTTGTTTGAGTGCAAAATGGAGAGTAATAAAATCCTTTAAATGACATGATAGATACCAGAGGCATAACGGGCTGCACTGAAAAGAATCTTTGGCAGTATGTTTATATAAAGTTAAACGAGAACGAGGGTGACTCGGAACCTATCCTAATCCTAGTATGTGAGATAGTTATTTGCTGCTCCCCGCCAATTCTTGAAGGATAGAATATGTATTTGCAGTATTGCTGTTGATGGTATGCAGTTCATCGACTTAGCCGAAATGGCCTTGGCACTTTACTTTTTCTTGGATTATTCTTTTCTTGATAACATAATCAAATGACAACTTCTTACCTAGTCTTAATCAGTTTGCATATATTCCTTCTTATTTCTTGTTCTAAAAACACACTAATAAGTAATGAGTAGTGATTAAGAGTCAGATCCAATCACATGGAATTAAAATTATCCGACCATCTTCCTAAAAAAATTATTCAACCATCGTTCTTTATTTATAGCTCATATGACATCTATGTGTTTAAGATGAAGTATCGGAATCTAAATTAAATATTACTGAGCTAGACCTTTAGTTTCCGACGCATGGTCTGATTGCCACACCGTCAGGCTAACTTGGGTTTAGGCTACAGTCTTGTGGTCGTCAGTTGTTGGGAGGTCTTTCATTCCAAAAAATATTTTGTTTCACTCTTTCCTCAACTTATTATCTCTCTCTGAGACTTGTTCCCTCTTCAATTCATCGTTTTATAGATAGACATTTTTATTGAGAATACGGTCCCACATACTTAAAATATAACAAAATCCTCAACGGGGAAAAACCCATATGTCAAGGGATAATCACCTCGACCAAACATAATAACGACTATATGTCACCGTAAACAATCATGCCATGTGGATTCAGATGAACTTTTTGTGTGAACTTTTCAAATCTTTGAATGATTCATGCGTTATGGGCCTTTTTGGAATTACCTATTAAATTTAAAAACTCATTTACAAGCTTTTAAGTTCTTATTCCTTGCTAATGGGCATCAAATAAAATGTTTTGTTCTTAAACGCGCTTAACTATTGATATTTGAATTGATCATTACGCGTAACTTCCACTATTAGTGAATGAATCCAACTGTCAACCAAAATTTTAGACTTGACTGATTCTGAGGGTAAATCATGTCCCATATATGCACAGGGGAGAGGAGGAGTTAGATAGGTTTGTGGAAGAGACAATTGAAGATAATTGATGTTTTATTCTACATAGTTTCTGGAAAAGTTTTAAAGATGTCTTCTAGAGTAAAACATCAGCTTGCAATCAAGTTTAGGCTGAACGATGGATCGGATATTGGCCCGGAAAACTTTCCTTCGGTCACAAGTGTGGCCGCCTTGAAGAAGAATATCGTAGCTCAATGGCCTAAAGATTACAGAACTCTTGCTACCAACTACCAAATATGATCTTGTTTGCAATTGCACCTGCCCTTGAAGTTAACAATAAATATGCTGCACTTCTGATATTGGCTTTTGTACCACAGTAGCTGTATATAATCTTGTTTTACGTTCCTATTTCTTATATGGTACATTTTAACAAAGAAAGAAAACCACGTACAGTAAAAGACTTCAAGTTAATCAGCGGAGGAAGAATACTAGAGAACAGCAGGACTGTTGCGGAGTATTGCAGCCCATTGTGTGATATTCCAGGCGGAGTCATCACCATGCATGTTGTCGTTCAACCTACGCCAAACGAAAAAGGTATGAGTTTTACCTTGGCGCAGTTGCCCTTTTCCTTTCAATTTTTTTCTTTTTAGTCGTGTGATAATTCCATGTAACAGCAGGACAGAATAAATGCGTCTGTATAATATTATGAGATACAGCTTCAGATGAAAAATGGCCACTGTTTGCTGGCTGGGAAATTCTTGACTCCATTTGCAATATGAAACAACCAGATGAACGGTTCTCATCCCTTGTTTCCCTCTATCTTGGGCAAAGAAAAAATACAGGTGGTTGAAATCAGGGATTTTCCTGAACTTATAAGGATACACAATTAAGCAAATAGTTGTTAAAAATTATACCTTGTTGGAGCACACATACACCCATTGGTTTCACATCCATATACATATCTTGTGTTTGATACTACTGATTTCCTAGAAATTAGAATAATCCCCTCAATTCATTTTCTTTTTCCGGTTTAAGATTGAAATGAAAACAATTCCATACTTCAGAATCTGATTTATAACTTCAATATATACAGTGATAATGATTCTTGATATTATTGTCTGTGTGTTGGAAAGTTTTGGCATCTCATATGAATCTACATATCTCAGAGTAAATGAAAACTAACGGAACTAAGCTCTCCTTGCTGGTCAATCTTTAGGTAAATTTTGCAGCATTAAAGCCCGTGTCTTCCCATCTGTCTTGAGGCCAATATCACGCATTTGCATGTATAGTTTTCTAGCCATATCACCCTGGTTCCTCAAACACATACCCTGAACAGCAGCATTATAGAGAGATCCATCTGGTCTAGACTGCAGCACAACAAAAAAAATAAGAGTAAAAAACTAAATCTCCATGAAAATGAGAGCACTCCTCCATACATATAAATCAAGATTGTTGTTTGCCCTAGTGTGGTTTAGATCGCTCTTTATGATTTTCATGGGTATTCCCAGTGTATTTGTACTAGACATCTCTTTTACCTAATTTTAATGAATTTTCATTAAAAAAAAAAAGAAAAGAAAAAAATCGACAGATAAAAATGAATTTTCGAATAGAGGATCTTAGAAACACAAGGGACTGGTTGAAAGCATACATTTAGAATTTCTTCTACTTTACTCCAAAGCGAACCCCAGATAAAACTTCTTATTAGTGACAGCAAGGTGAATGTGTCGGGAGATATTGTTCGTTGGACCATACGTTCGTAGACTTGTAATGCAATCTCTGGCTTTCTCGCTCTCTCACAAGCTGCAATGACAAGGTTGTATGACATAACAGAAACAGGAAGCCCATAAGTTTCCATCTGCCAGAGTAGCTGCAGTGCTCTGTCCCATAGCCCAAGCCTCTGGCAGCACATCAATCCGGTGTTGTAAATGTGCAAATTTAGAACAGATTTATGCTCTTTTTGGATGCTTTCAAACAAGCGAAGAGCATCAGCATGTTGATTTGAGCAGTACAAAGCACCAAGAAGTGCATTCCATGAGTATGCATCAGGAACATAGCCTAACGATTTCATTAAACCATAGACCTTAAATGCTCCTTCACCCTTCCCAACTTTCCCTAGAGAGTTTATCAGAGCATTACACGATGTTAAACTTGGTTTCTGCCCATTGTTTATCATACTATGAAAGACACTCAGGGCCATTTCCCACTGCTCTTCTCTCACGCACGCTCCAATAATAGCTTCCAATGAATCTTTACATGGACTCAACCCATTTTGAACCATCTCTTTATATGCATCAAGAGCGAGCTCATTTTGACCAGAGCGAACAAATAAGCAAATCAGCAGGCGATAGGTAACAACTGTCCCTACACGGCAATTTTTCTGCAAAGTTCTCCACATTCTTTCAGCCTGAACCCAGTCGTTCACCTTTCCAAAAGCAGCTATCATTGTGTTATAGACAACCACATCCAAATATTTCTTGGTGTCATCCTCCCGTTCTGCTTCCTCAAACATAATTATAGCCGCATCACAGCTCCTGTAACTGGCAATTGCTTTTAACATCAAACTATAACTATGCCCACTGACAATCTCCTTTGCTTTCATAAATTCAAATATTTTTAAGGCATCATGAATTCTACCATTCCTCAAGAGACAAGAGAGAAGTGAATTACAGGCATGTAAATTAGGCAAGAGACCACAAAACTCCATTGATCTGTACAATGCTAACACACTTCTAGCTTTATTTGATCTGCTGAGTTTAATTATCCTTTCTGATAATATTTCTTCATTTCTTTCCTCCAAATAATGAATTTTATCGTGACCTGCATCTCTTGTTTTCCCAGGAACCATTGAAATGTCATCGATTTGGGGTTGATCTGCCAATTCTTTATCATCCAAACTACCCTGAATTGGCAGCATATGATGAGCAGAAACTTCAGCAAAATCTCCATTTTGAGGCAGAATCGATGCTTTAACCTCTTCGCAAACGGGCTCAAACTCAAGACTCGTAGCAACCTTACATGGGCTAAAGCAAGAACTATCAATTTCTACAGACTTAGATAACAAACCCACATCTGGCATCCTCCATTTTGCACTTCTAAACCATTTTCCCGAACCATCGGCCAAAGTTACCGCACTAATGCCAAAACATCGGCTGCTGCTGGTCCTTACTTTCGAATCCAATTTGAAAAACGCACGCCACTTAATAAACTGATGATGAACTCCAAAATCACGCCTTCTTAAACAGCGATAGAAGTGATTTTGCTGGTCGGTCTTATATAAAGAAACACTATTTGCTGGTGAACTCTTGGGTATCTCCATCATCATCAGCATCATATTAAAACCCAGAAAGCCCAAAAAATTGTATATTCACTCCCTCCGCCAAAACTATAAAAGTCGCTAAACGGCGCCTTAAACAAACCGAAATGGGTTTAGGTTAATTCACTAAAGAAATTTCAGACAAAGTTGGTTCTTAACTCCAAAACATTCAATATTTTAAGATTCCGCCATGGTCAGAAAGTTCAAAAACTGAACAAAATCGAATCCTCACCTCGATAGAATGGATGAAATTCCACGAGCAATCAAATTTTTGAGCAAAACACATTACGGATTCACGGGATGGGAATTAAGTTCGATGAAACAAACTGGTGAGGCTCACGGCTCACCTCGCACAGTTCTAAATAAATCTAGTAAAATACTCTTAAATTATTATTATTATTATTATTATTATTATTATTATTATTATTTTGGAAAACTAAAAAAAACCAAAGTTTATTTTCAATTAGGCATAGTATTAATTGCTATTTCTTTATAATTATTCCTTCATTTTTTTATATTCATAAGTAATATTATTATCCATATTACATATGATTTTCATTTATTATTCTATAAATTATTTCTTATTATAAATAATATTTATTCTTCTTCTTATTATTAAATTTTTATCATCATTTACTATTAATTTAGTCTTATTACTTATTTCATAATGTTATTAGTTTGGATCTTATTTTTCTTATTAGTATTAATTTATTCTTTGTTTATTCATCTTATTATTAATAATATATTTTTCTGACACGTTTATCTTCTTCAAATTGAACCTTTCTTTTTTAATCATTTAATGAAAATTTGATAATAAATTCAACATTATTCTTTCCCATCCATTTTTTAACCCAAAAAAAACTTATTTTGGCATCTTATTTCACTGTACTAATAATCTTTATTCCGTGAATTTGATCATATTTCTGGATAATTGATGATCAGAGCATTAGTGTTGATGATCAAATCTCATATGAAATAGTAAATAATCCTCAAGTAGATTTCGTTATCATGAACAAGTATTAATATGAAGGTTTATAACATGTTCTACCTCGTCCGTCGTCCGCAGGATCAACGATCAAGATTTGACCAGTTTCTTGTGAGATCCACATTTAGGTTAAATGGATTAATCTTGATTTGTTATGTAGCTGTTATTAATCAATTCATGACATATAACATGTGCTAAAGTGGAACAAGAGCACTACAATCCCTAGAATATTCTGAGATTTGATACATAATTTTGAATTTCTAGAAACATGAAGAGACATGAGATGTAAACATATCCTCAATTTATTATTTATGTAAGGAATGTCAGTAAAATATGATTTCAGGATGAAAATTGATTGCATAATTTTTTAGATAAAAAAATAATCCATAAATTTTGTTTATAAAATTATTTTCAATGTGTGTTTAAGAGAAAAAGATGAAAATTAAGCGGATAATTTTTGTAGAGAAAAAATAATAATCAATAGAATATTTTTCGATGTGCATTTACTATTGAAGAAAAAATTTCTTCTTCCCTTTATCTCAATATTAGCTCTATTTAAAAAATTTGTGCAAAATTTATAGTAAAGAACTAATTAAAGATCGAATATTTATCCCTTGCATATCTAAAATTAAACCCTCGTGTATTTGTCAATTCCACGCCATTGAAACAAAGAACCAACACCCTGTTGCTGCAACAATCCGGAAAAGATCACAAAAAACCTCGAATGGGTAAGTTTTTGTTCTGGAAAATGTCTACGTTTCTTGAATGCGGATGA
Organism: Primulina eburnea; assembly: GCF_022965805.1. Classification (NCBI taxonomy): domain Eukaryota; kingdom Viridiplantae; phylum Streptophyta; class Magnoliopsida; order Lamiales; family Gesneriaceae; genus Primulina; species Primulina eburnea. The sequence continues at coordinate 44,452,831 of NC_133102.1, read as the reverse complement.
AATAAGTTCCCTTCTTGTGTTCCCATGTCAAATCGATCCAGTTTTTGTGCTGTACTGCTTCAATCTTGATGCTTTGTCGTTACAGATGAAAATGGAGAAAATGTGATGGAAGGTGTGGCTTCAATGGCTCTTTTGCCTAATGGGTCTATTTCAGGCCATTTTATCCAGCTTCCCCAATCCATCTGCTATGGATTACATGGCACCGGTACTGTCTTATTCTTAAGCATTATTCAAAGGTGAAACATTTAGTCATGGCTCTATGTTTGTTCTGGTTTAGATGTTGAATGCGTTGCCTTGATCATCTTGATTTTTCTGTCCGGTTGTTGAAAGTTAACCAGGTTCTTAGTTGATGAATTTTATGGAGGGTGGCTTACTACACTCTGACTTCAGTTCTTTTTATTCAAGCGTCGCGCTTCGCTCGTCAGTTTGGTTTGTCTGCCCTTTTGTGTAGTTAAATGCTGTGTTAAGATTGGAACTTGGACCTAACTCAACCCCAAAAGCTAGCTCAAGGGGGGAGGATTGTCCAAGCCAATATATACAACTCGGCCTAATTATAGGCAGTCCAACACATAACGGTGGAACCCGGGCTCTGATACCATGTTAAGATTGGAACTTGGACCTAACTCAACCCCAAAAGCTAGCTGGGGAGGATTGTCCAAGCCAATATATACAACTCCCAAGTTATCTATCCAACCGATGTGGGACAATTAACATGCTGGGTTTGAATAAACTCATGTTGTACATGTTGAAGACTTGAAGCCGGAGGGGTGACGGTGGAAATAAATTCTCTTATTGGATGTTTTGTATCATATGAATGTTAACTGGCAATATAGTTATAACCTATGCCAGTTCATTTCCTCTAAAAAGTTTTTATTAACTTGTTTTTGACTCTCGAGAATCCTGTGGGAGTTTTGGTGGTGTATATCAATAGCATCAGCTTTTAGATGTGCTGCTTTCTTTGGAAAACCTATCTTAGACTATACATGGAAATTTCCCTGTGATGTAGACAGTGCATTTTCGCTAGTGTATACTCATGGTTTCTCGTTCTCAGCTATGTATCATATTCTTCATATACGCTAGTTTGCTTTTACAATGAGTTTATGTCGTTGTATATCTGACCATCTATGTTTCCATGGTAAAAAGAGATCGAATGTGAAAGGGAATGCAGCCGGGGAGAGGATTACCGTCTGATCAAGCTCACTATAACAGATTACAATGTAATCATCATTCTTCTCATGTGAAATTGTTTTCTTTTTCCTTCAATTTTTTCTGGCAACACTAGACTCATGTATACTGTTTATTCAATAATTTTTGCTACAATAAAGAACAGGAGTGAAAGGGATATAGTGGTGGAGTGCAGAGGACACGATGCAGCCAAGATTTGTAACGTTGACCATGCTCATGGGTAAGCCATCAAATAGTTTTGCTGCCTTTCTGGTGAAACTCCCAAGTGTTTTCAGAAAAGATGTACTTCCACTGTAATTAAAATCGTATTCATGCATAACGCTTCCACCAGATGTGGTTTAGTACCATCCTCCAGTTATACTATTATCCTTTTACGATAAGTGAGGAAGATGTGAAAAGTTTTCATATTGCTGTGATATATAATTGAAAGTTCTGTTTTGGCACGATAACTCGTGAGTCATGGTTCCAATAACTGCATAGAGAATAGAGATTGGACGCACCCGTTAATTTGGTAAGGGAAGACTCGCCCGTGAATTCGGCGAGGTTCCTTTGCCGTGTGTTGACTGATTCTCAGGCATTTCAATTTGTAATAGGTGGCAGGAGGACGTTATGGGAATGCTTGAAGAGAAGCATGCGAAATGCAAGGTTTCCATTTCTTTTGAATGTGAGACATTGAAAGCTGATGAAGCAGCCGAGGACCACATCAAGAAGTTCATGCCTAAGTTAGCTGGAATGGATGCTGTAGGTAATTTCAAGGTCTTCTATTTCTTCAGCTCATTTTATTCAAGGCTGTTTATTTTTGGACAACAAATACTAATTTGGAAAGAAGGATGAGGTAGCAACTGCTTGTTTTATCATCTTTTGGATGTTTAATAGCAATTCCTGGAAAAGTCCACGATATTAAATATCATATCTCAGAGCTTCCTCGGTGGGCTGAGTTTATCCTAAGTTCTGCATTTTTTGTTGGGATCTTGTGAATACATCTTTTTTTGACTTCACAAGCATGGATCGTTTGCTCGAATTACCACAGATTTTAACATCGCTTGGAATGTGCAGTAAACATTGGCAAAATGAGAATTGTGGGATTGGACTTTGAAGCAGAAGAGCAGCACGAGCATATTGAGAAGAACATATGAATTTGTTATGCTCACAACAATTCCACCTCGAGGAGTGTCTATGTAGTTGGATTAAAACTTATATAGAGTGCTTCTAATTAAAGTTCCATTGTAATTTACTATTTTACTTCTCTTTGGTTGTTGAGAATAAATGATACCTGTTTTTTTTTTTTTTTGGTAATTTGTGGTGGAAATTTGTACAGATGGTGGTAAAACATAAAACTGTTCGTAGTGGTCTAATGATGTGGTTTTTGTGTAGCGATACCAGGAAACATGAGAACAAACCGACTCCACGTATTAAAATATGAAGAATCATTCAAGTTTTTATGTAATTTGCTTTCTTGAGAGGTCTTGGTTAAATCCCACTCGCATGTGTTAGTATTTTTTTCTAATATAAACATAAACGCGTTGGGACCTGTCAAACCTCTTGTCACGGCACTTTCGGTGTTTCTTGAAAAATATATATATTGAGAGCAAATACAGTTTAAGCAAGGAAACTAAAAGATTTCAAATAGTAAAAAAATCCTTCTACCAAAATGCAGTATCCTCATGATTTAGAACATCAGCCCAGAAAGAAATAGCAACCGATAAGCCATTGTAACTATAATGGTTACAAAAAATTTCGTACCAAAAATCGTTTAGAAACTCGCTTGAAACATGTGTGTGTATCGGTGTCTGAACAACAGATTAAATACTTTAAATGTGTAATTTTGCAACTCAAGGATGACATCTCAACATGTCCAAACCTTGTCGTCCTCCCCTAGCAGTCTAAATAATTTGAGAAAGAAAGATCGAGCATACCCTGTAAACTTGTAGGCAGAAGCACACAAGGAGACGAGGTATACCAAGCTTTCCAAAACTGTACTCCATTTAACAATCCTACTTCATGTGCTTACACTATTCTCCTAAATTTACTTGAAACTGTGTATGAGAAGTTACTCGTCGGTCGACTTTACTCTGTGCGAAGATGGTTTACCATCTTGGAGAGAGATCACCGTTTCAAAAGCTCCCACCAACGCTTTAACCTTACTTTTCCTGCTCTCAACAAGTTTACTGGCTGTTTCTTCAATAACATTATTGAATAAACCTTGAGCATCTTTCCTACCCTGCACATCCCCGTGCTTTAAAACAACCTTTACAGAGGAAATTCCCACATTTGTTGTGTTATTTCTTGCCCCCTTAAATTTGAGTCTTCGAGGAATGTCGTTATCAGACTGAATGTCCGCCACCTTTCCACTCTTGAACTTTAATTTCACAGGCGAGCGATACTTATCATCAGAAACAATCATCCTACTCTTTCTCGGAGTCTTGACGGCATTCTGTATCAGAGAAGGTGCCTTGCCGGTCGTAACAAGTTTATTCTTGTCAAGGACAAACTTACGAGTCGCCCTATCAACATCTTTTGTATGAGTGGACAAAGGTGGTGCCTTTGCATTTGATCTCGTCTTGACGGCATGCAAGGTTTTCCCAGAAACCTGTTCGTTTATCGATGTCTTGGCGTTTGTCCTGTGTGTCTTATTTTGATGATTTGGAAGAGGCACCAGGTTTGTTGCTTTTCTTGACTGAGTGGATATTGTCTTGCTCAGAGAATTCTTGGAGTGCGCATTAGAACTAAGAGGTGCCGTTGCTTTCTGTGCAGATGTTTTGATTCCTGTTGCCCTTTTTACTGGCGTGACATCGCTGTTTCTCCTCAATGTTCCATAAATACCATCCGAAGAATCGGAAGGAGATTTCATTTTATCCTTGACTGATTTCAAATGCACGGTAGAATGTTTCTTTGTTAAACAACCTGTTTCTTTCTCAGTTGTCAACATTTCAGCATCACTCAAACAACCATGTTCTATTGGAATTTCGAAGTTTCTACTTGGCGACGATGTTTCCCTCTTGATAACTTCAGTGGGATCTGGTGAAGGGGTTTTCCTGCTGGGTGAAATCTTGTGCTTTGTCAAAGGAATCTTGTTGCCAGATGATGCCTTTTTCCTCGAGGAAACAGGATAACGATCCAAGGATGTCTTAAGTTTCGGTGAAACAAATTTAGTATCAGGAGAAGGCTGCAATCCAGGAGAGTTCTTTTTGCCAACACCATTTTGCTCAGTAGGTGAAATTTTTGCAATTCGGTTTCCTAGAGGGGTCCTAGTCTTTTCTTCATATGCATGCTTTCTTCCATATTTACATAATTCATGGCAAGAACCAGTGGAAGCTCTGGGATAATGGGGAATCTTTTTCCTATCCGCAGACTCCAATTTTTCAGTAGAATTACATCTAGAATCATCCCCCTTATGGTACATCCCTGTGGATCTCTCTCATGAGGGGAATCAGTAGAGTCTCCGTTATTCAGCAAATCCGAGTACTCTGCGGAGTTTTTTCCTGCATTCAGGGAATCCAGTTCATTTTTTTCAGGTGTTAGTAGCATAGAATCAGTACTTTCTTCAGCCATGACAGAAAATTGGATACCTCAAAGTCCTGGAAAAAAAGATGAATACTATGATCAATCATCTTGATGTCATTGGATAGACTGAGAGTGCGATTCGACTTCGAAGCATATGTACACATTTATGCAAATTTCATCTTCCCTATAAAAATTCTTGAGATTATGGCTAACCCATGTGACTTGATGCATTTTACATGATCGAAACTTGATGAAACTCGAAATCTATTTCAATGGAGAGCGACCATTTCTGCTCACCCCAAAGGGAGCACCAACAAAATCATGCCTGACTGAAATGGTTATGAATACTTTCCTACCCAAAATAATGATGAGAAATTCATTTCAATTACGAAATAAATAGCATTTCATAACAAGACTTGGCAAGTTATCTTCTGCAAGAAATCCAGAAACCTTCACCAATACCATAACACAAACTTCAGACCTCTTTCTTAAAATCTAATCAACAGATTGATCAAATGCATTGAAAGGCAAAAGGAAACCCAAATTCACGGGAAACCAATCTCCAAATCCATGAAAAAGCTTGCATAAAGAGATTACCAATCACCCACATGATCATAATCTTTGGGAAACCAAAAAAAGAAAAACCAATTCAGAACAAGGAAAAAGAACACCTAAAACAAAAAAACAATTTACACACAACAAAAGAACACAAAATAAAAAACAAGTTGTTCCTGAAACCAGAAAATCTTCGTTTTTATGTCCCTTTTCCATTAAGAACAAATGGATAAAGAATATAACGAGGAATTTTCAGGAAACAGGATGAATTCAAGGAAGCAAAGGAGTCGGAGAAAGAACCCCACCTCTCTCTAGCTGTCTATTTTTCCGGTTCACGGAGATCGTAAATAAGGTGACAGAAAGATCATGCAAATTGGTTTTTTTTTTTTTTAACAAGAAACAAGCTTTCCATCATTCAATGGAACAAAATAACATCGTACAGTAACCGATCTTCTAGAAATGATGGTGGCTCATGCCAAATAGATGGATTTTAAATGTAAACAACATTTTCTAGTTAGTAGATGAGCTAACTCATTTGCCTGTCTTCGAATCAAAGAAATAGAAAATTGACTATCCCGACTTATCAGCTCTCTACATCTTCCAATTATATCTCCAAACTCTGAAAAGTCATCTACATACATTTTAATTGCATCACCGACACTTTTACAATCAGTTTCAAAGATGACTCTATGTAAGCTCATTTGCGTAACCCGATTAATAGCTTCTAAAAGCCTATAGTTCTCCTTCTCGGATACTCGGCAAACCTTCTTTGAAGGCAGTTCTAGCGGCCACAAACTGCCCTTTATCATCGCGAATAACCATGCCAAAGCTTATTACTCTCTGATCCTTAAAGAAGGCTACATCAGCATTGCACTTTACAAACGTTGGTGGTGGTAATTTCCAGTGAACTTTGTCGTTCCCATTGAGAAAACAAAAAACAGATCAATTTTTTTGTCTGAGTTTCTTAAATAAATGTCTTAACACACAACCATAACATGGTTCTATGGTGTAGTGGTTAGCACTCTGGACTTTGAATCCAGCGACCTGGGTTCGACTCCCGGTAGGACCTTTTTATTTACCATTTTCTTCTGGGATCTCTTCAAGCCCGTGGGCTTATTAATCTCTCCAAAAGCCCAACATTTCCACTACCACGACCCATTTCAACTCGGGCCATTGTTTATGATATCTATATTTGGTTATACACCGTTTAAAAATTTAAGATGAAATTTGATGTGAATTGATTTAACTAATTATCACTTTTTTTTTCTAGATTTCATTGCATTTGAGTTGTAGAAAAAAATTAATTTTTTTATATTAATTTTGTACAACTTACTTTCATAGTCTACTTTTCAAATTTTATAAATATAAAATAATATTATTTTTAAATAAAATTTCAAAATTTTACTAAACACCAAAATGGGTTCTAAATCATTTCGATTGATCCCAAATCCATCCTAATTCACAATTTTTATTCAGCCAAACATAGTTGGATCAGGTTAGAATTAATTGATTTTGTTTATAAGAAACACCACATGTTAATTTCTATGGGAGATGTAATCACTTAAATAATCGCCTAATTAGTGAAAAATATTAAATAAATTAAATATAATCAATTAATTAATTATATAATATTCTAGAAATGTGCGGTTTTGGCAAAGTTGTAGCCACTTGTAATTTGTAATGTAGTTTGGCAACTCTTTCCGGAAGGAATAATTTGGTAACAATTTTGGCCTCGTTTGATTTGTTTGATTCTAGAAGAATGCAATTAGCCACCGGGCTTTATCTAGTTTTGTGCTACTTTTCTTCCCTCAATTATTTATTGACACTAGCCAATCACACGTACACTTTATGTGCGTGACATAAAATATATTTAACGAAAATTTATTCGTAAAACAGATCAATCATATCAATATTTATAATAAAAAATAATATTTTTCATTAATGATTCAAATAAAAAATCATGTCTCATAAAATAGATAAGTGAGACTGTCTCAGAAGAGTTTTTATGATATTTATATTGTTATATAATTTTGATATTCTACAAAGTTAAATATGACATGAGATGTAGTAAAATAGTTTTTTTACATTCTAAAATATGAACATTTCAAGCATACTCGACAAAATAAAATAGAGACAGATACGCACATATACATAAATATAAAGTAATTTAGGTACATTTTATCTTTTAGTACCATAAGACATGTTGCCCTGAAATTTGTATACAAGGATTTTTTTAAAAATAATTTTTTAATAATTTATTTTACATTTATGTGGTTATTTTAATTTATATATTTACTTAATCCAGTTTTACATTATATATATATATATATATATATATATATATATATATATATATATATATATATATATATATATATATTTGTTATTCTACTTATAAGTATATATATATATACATATCTCGAATAAAGTAAAAATATGTAAATATTAAATAATACACAAATTAATCAATAGTTATCAAAGTTTTAAAAAAAATTTGTATATTTAAATTATTTTAATAATATTTTCATACAACTTATTTTCTTCTTAATACATATTAATATTTTTAATGCACGACCAAAGTATACTTGTAGAGACATTCAGAATTCGCAAAGAAATTATATTTACTCAAAATTTTACATCAACAAGAGGGATTTTTCTCTATTCTGGCTCACCAAAAAATGCAAGCCTCATTTTACATTATATATATATATATATATATATATATATATATATATACTGACCTAAAATCTAAAGAAAAAAACTGTACACACACAAAAACCTTCTGCCTGCCAGGAAAAGTAGTAAAAAAAACCTAGCAAACTTTTCTATGGCCCATTAGCTCGTTAACTTCCTCCCAAAGACCAACATTGCCAGCACCACTCTGACCAATAACGCTTGGGCTGCAAGCAGATACAGCCCAATAACCAGCCCTAATCTCCTCTTCCAACTCTTCAGTCTCCCAAGCACAATACCCATCAAAGAACCTAAAATCCCCAACTTCACCCAAATCCCTTTTCGTTTCAATCACACAATCCAAACTTTCCATTGTCCCATAATACAATCCCTTCATTACTTCATCCAAAACCCCTCTTTGCTTCTGTTTGCCGTTTACCAAGAAAAGCCCCTCAAACAACGGGCCCCCAAAGTGAAGAGGCCCGTCCGGAACCGGGCCGGATATATTAGAGGCCCACGATTTCATCTCCTTGATGGACATGAATGATGGCCTGTTGAGTATGAGGCCCGTCAGGCCTGTTGGGCCGGCGGATAGCACCAAGATGACGGTTCTTTTGTATATGTGGTTTGTGTCGAGCTTCTCTGTGGCAATCAGTAAGCAGCCTTTCTCGAGCTTGGATATGGGGTGTGCCCATTTTCCCTCGACCGGGTCGGTTTGATCCATCGGAGTGAAAGGATCCGGATCCGCCAGCGGAGAAGGGCATTTCGGAGCTGTTAGGGTCCGTTCGCTGGCGACTAATCTCGCTCTAAATGCACGCCAGTCGGATTTGAGAAGTGACCCTTCTTCAGCTTGGAGCGATTCTGATTTTAAATTTGACTGGGAGCCTGAAATCAAGTAAAAATAAAATTGGGTAAATCTATCTGGATTTTGGTGGTGTAATCTGCTGTAAGTCTAAGTATATCATCCAAAAATCATCCAGAAAACAACATAGCAATTTCAAATACAGTTTCTCGTTCATAAAAAAAAAAATCAGTAGATCTTTGCAGCTTCTCCTTTAACGAAATTACCCTTTTTGTTAAAAATCATGAAAATGGTTTTGATTCAAAAGAAAGGTGACGGATCTGAGAGAAAATTGAAAGAACAAGAAGCCCAGAAACTTACATGATACGGAGAGTGGAACTCTGAGTCTCTGAGAATGAATCAAATTAGGTCTAGGCCTTGTAATCGTAGGAATCGCTACCTTCATTGGGTGAATAACTTCCATTGATTCGGTGAAGGATCTCGTTAGAAAACCAGTTTTGGAGTGGGTGCCGATCAAAGAGTAGTGGTGAGGCAGAGGATAGGAATACAAATGTTGTGTATAGAAATGGAGAATCTCAGCTAATTTATAAATGGGTGAAATGAGATGTAATGATATAAATCTGCATCTTGGGCCCCATCGAAATTCACCAGTAAAGATATAAAACTTTACATGATTTTTCCCGTTAGAAAAATCTGAAAATTATTATATATTATGTAAAATATATATATCAGTGTGCGCGCTTAAGTTTGAAATTCGATAAAAACGTCTTGAGATAAAAATGAAAAAAAATGGTTAAATTATAGTTTGATCGAATTAAACGTAATTAGATGTTTAATTAAGTATATTTAAACACAATTAATCACATCTATTTATTTTTAATTTTTTTATTTTGAATATATGTCTTTTTATTTTAAAATTTTAAATTAGGTTTATAATTTAGATGTTTATTTTTTAATTTTAATTATGATATAAGCATGTATGATAATTATTTGACAAATATTTAGCATTTTTTAACGTGTTCTAGTTGCAAAAAAAATAAAGATTATAATTTTAAGATTTTTATGCTTTTATAAATATGAGAATTAATGTATCAGACTTAAATTATCATATTTATGTATTATTTTATCTATTTATTAGTTTGAGATAATTATAATTAAACTAAAGATAAAAACGATTTTCACGTTTAAACATGTACTAATCTTGTTTAAGCTTGAAACTCGACATCCGTACTTCACGCTTTTTAGATCCGTACTTCACGCTTTTTAAAACTTTGATATATATAGATTTTTATACTATACTCACTCGTCATGAATATTTATATAAATCTGGATTGAGATAACCTCACATAGATCTAATAAGTAAACGTCTATCAAAAGTCTATATATCTATCTATAGATAAGTAGAAGAAACATCTAAAAATAAAATTTGAAATATTGATTTATGACATACTAAGTAAAACAAAAAAAAAAATATAGACTCGTGGGTTATTTTGTAATATTTGTTTTTTGAAGGAAATAAATTTCTAATAAAAATATTATTTTATATTTCAACTCTCAAATAAAAATAAGTCATAATTATTATTTCGTAATTTTAAGATCAAGGATATGGTAAGAGTCAATTTGTATTTTTTTTCCTTAAAATAAAAGGATATAATATATATCTTAAACTATTATTTGAGATTATTATATCTAATTTTATAACAAACTCATGTATTTAATATGTGAGTGAGTCTCATGTGAGACCGTCTCACGGGTCATAATCCGTGAGACCGTCTCACGGGTCATAATCCGTGAGACGGATCAACCCTACCCATATTCACAATAAAAAGTAATACTCTTTGCATAAAAAGTAATACTTTTTCATGGGTGACCCAAATAAAAGATCTGTCTCATAAATACGACCCGTGAGACCGTCTCACACAAGTTTTTGCCTTAATATGTCGTATCACATAATTTTTTTGGCAAAAACTTGTGTGAGACGGTCTCACGGGTCGTATTTGTGAGACGGATCTCTTATTTGGATCACCCATCGAAAAATATTACTTTTTATAAGAGTATTACATTTTATTGTGAATATGAGTAAGGTTGACCCGTCTCACAGATTATGATACGTGAAACGGTCTCACATAAAACTCACTCAATTTTTTTTAATGTTTTTAAGTAAAGAAGTATTTTTTTGCCCTTATTTGTCGGATCAACTTGGAATTAATGGCATTTGTTTAGGGATCACATGTTATTATTTATTCAATAAATAATTAAATGATTCTAGAATGATTGGTTTAATAATAATTTGTTTGGCTTTCTGGAAGGAATGAGTGGTTTGGGTAACATTTTTAAGCCACATATGAATTATGTTCGATTCTAGAATATTTTGGTTTGGCATACTTTCAGCCAGTCGTGCTTCGTTAGTTTTGTGCTGTGCGTGTCTTTTTGTAAGCCTCTTGTTTTCTAAAATAATTTTAATTTTAATTTTTTGTGTAGATGCCTAGATGGAGACAGGAATGCACCTAAAAAATAGTTGGTAGTACGTACACGTGCACGATCATATCTAGTAGAGTTTGATTTTTTTATTTTAATTAAAAATTATTAGTTAAAATTTCAATCCCAAGTCATGGTTGAGATATCGTACCAATGTGGAGATAGATATACGGATTCCATTGATTCTAACATGTGGTATCAGAGCCATGGTCTAGATCGAGCCGCGTGGGTAGAATCCTCGATACCTAAACGAAGGAGGTGAGGGCTCCTGGTAAAAATCCTTGATTAAACTCTCGGGGTGGTTTATGCTCCCAGTATTCATGTAAGGCGTACGCTCCAACGCAGTGAAGTGGAGTAACCTCGAATCCTCGATTGGAGGACGAATAAGGCTTGAGGGGAAGCTCGGACCATGAAGATAATAGTGGAACTTCGTTTGAGGGGAGGATTGTTGGGATGCAACCAAAGTCCCACATTGGAAGATCTAGAGAGATCATGAGTTAATAAAGATGGAATGATGTCTCAATTGATATGAGGCATTTTGAGTAGTTCCAAAAGCAAAATCATGATGGTTAAAACTCAAAGTGGACGATATCATATCAGTGTGGAGATATTCGTTATCTATTTGTCCTAACACCGAAGATTGCATAAGAGTCTGAATTTTAGATATGATATTTCTTTCCAAACGTAAATCATTTTTTGATTGAGTTACTGCCCGAACCGCTGCCAAGAGAGAATCTAGTTAAAAAAAAAATTGACATATATCGTTCAATTAGGTGGAGAAGTGATTGTTTAATATTGATATCCATAATCAAATATTGTATTAGTTTACTTAGAAATTTTAAGTTTTAATAAAATTTTACTTTTTTCTTACGAATAATATCTATATTACGTGTGTGTGTGTTTATATATATTAAAAATAGATATTAATATAGGCTTATAGTTTGTAAATAAAATACAATTTATTTAAAACAAAAACTCCTAATTTAATATTTTTTATTTGATCTCTAAATTTACGTACAAATTAGATACTCTTAGATTATAATAAAGACAATAAATTATTGCAGGCATGTTTTCACTTCTATATTTACATAAAAACATACACAACGGTGAAACTCACATTTTTCTGGTCGTACAACGACTCAATTGTCACGGTTCAGTGATCTTCTTAGTACGAAGAATTGTTACACGTCGATACATACATACAAACTTACCTTAGTTACATATATACAACTTCAATCTCTAATTTTTCATAAATGCTGAATTTTAAAAATCACTTTAAAATTTCATTCATAAAGCATATTAAACCTTAATAATTGAACAAACCTTAAGATTCCATCCCATTTGGAAACCAGAAAAAGGCCAAGTGCATTGTTTTCTTCAAATTTGAGTTTTCACACGCAAATGGACAACCTGTATCACACGTGGCATCCCGTGATTGGTGGTAGGGCCTTTCACAATGTGAACGGGAGATCTAAGAAGAATAAAAAACTGTTGAGAGTCTTGATATCCCCTTCGATGTGACCGTCGGTACAATTCAATATTCAAATCCGTATTGAATTTTTCTTCTCCTCCTAAAAAATTTACAACCAAAAAAAAGATATGGGCCAATCCAGATTTTTTTATTATTTTGATTTACTATTTTATTCTTATTTTTAAAAAAATATAATTTCATCATCTATATTTATCCACGGTAAAAATGTGTACGAGACAGTATCACAAATCATATTTTATAAGACAACTCTCGTATTTGAGTCATTCATGAAAAAATATTGTTTTTTATGCTAAGAATATAACTTTTTATTGTGAATATCAGTAATGTTCACCCGTCACACACAAAATTTACAAGACTGACTCACAAGAGACCTACTCATTTTTTTTAACATTTTATTTTATATCCCCTGGTTTCAACTTTTAAAAATAATAACTTTCATTTTAATTTTTTTTTAAGAAAACTACCTTATTATTTAATTCCTACTGAATCCATTTATCGTGTGTGCCATGATCAACCGCTGATTTCTATTGTTATTTTTTTTTTGTTTTTTTAAATGTGAATTTGTATTTGTGAAGAACATAATTAGTTGGAAAATGTGAGAGAATTAGAGATCGAGGCAACATGTCATGTCCACATGTTTGCATCATTTGGGTTGACCTCTATAATGCCAAAAAAATAAAAATAAAAATATAGTTAAAAGTAATAATATTCCTGATTTTAAATTCCACGAGTCTAGAAATTTAATTTAGAGATATTTGGCTAATTTCTCAACCTACAAAAAAAAAACGAGTTGATTTGTTTTGATAACTCAATTTAAAGCTTAATGAATTAAATCAATTTCTCTTTTATCTTTTTTTTTTAAAAAAAAATCAGAATTTATATAATTAAAAAAATTAAAATAAAATTGGATGTTATCTTATGGATAGAGTTTAGCCCAAAACAGACGTGTATCATTTAGCTATATATATATATATATAAAAAAAAACCTTGGGCAAGCATGGAAATGCGAAGCGGATAAGGACCATGTAAACGATCATCTTGCAGAAATGTACCAACCTTGAATAACATTGTTTAGGTAAATTAAATGTATTTATTCCGAATGTCAACTATCTTTCTTTTATAGGGAAATGTTTCCAATTATGGTAATATTCATATCCCGAAAAACAAAATTAGGTATATATATATAGAGAGAGACGGAGCCTCCGGGCGAGTGGTTGCGGCCGCCCCCCTTTAATTTGTCTTAGAAGAGGCGTTTGGGTACTGCACTCAACCAGTTGCCCACCTCATTTTTTCTTCTGATATCGTATTTGGGTTTTGTGCTTCTTGGGTCCATGAGATCTTACTTATGTTAGGACACCACCCTCATTTTATTTCAACGGGTAAGATTTTGTCACACATACAATTTTAAAAAAAATGGGTCCTATGTATGAATAGGCAAATCTTGACCATTCATCCTATCATGGGGCAATGTCCACATGAGTATGATGAAATAAACCTGCTTTTCTTTGGTGGAAATGAGAGGATTGTTCTTTTCAAGTTTCCTTTTTTGGGTTGTGCAAATTGGCCAGAAAATTGTTTTCATTGATAATAATAGAGGTTATATACCCAATCCAAAATGAGTTAAAAGAGGACTAATTTTGTATCATTATTTTTGTATATATAAAAATATATTGTCTCATAGGTTAATTTCGTGAGACGGATCGAACTCAACTCATAAAATATACACTATTTTTACTTTTTATCAGTATTTTGAAAAATGATGAACGGTAGACGAAAATCTACCAAGAGTCTTGGTTTGAAGTGGAAAGATGGGAACTTATTTTTATATATATATAAAAGAAACCTGCACGCGTTTAACTATAATAGAAGGACCAAGTAGAATAGGAAAAACCCAATGGACTCTAATATTAGGTCCAATGGGCATTTATATTTTAATTCTAAATGTTATATTTACTATCTTTAATATCTATATTCTATATTATTATATATTATTAAATTTGAGATTTTTAGAGTAACTAATTTTTTATGTCATAATCTATTTTGATAATTATATATATTGATAAATTGTTGATTTTAATGCAAGTCACGTGTAGTTTAATGGATAGAGTCTTTGTTTCTTAAGCATTATGTTGTACTTTTCTTTTTTCTATTTATTTTTTAATTTATATATCAAAATCACAGTGTAACCCCTCTTTATTTCTTATAATTATATTTTGATTCTCATTTAATATAAACCAAATAAATTATAAAAAATATTGTACAAGTATGCAACGCGTGCGTCGATTTATTAGTATATTATAAATGACGAAGGCGCAGAGTAACTGATATTTTTAATACGCAATTTCACGTGTTTCGGTGTGCACATGGTGAGACGATCTCACATATATTAATTCGTGATTTTTTTTTTTGTGAAAAATTCTAGATCATATTTTTCAATACGCGATTTCACGTGTTTCGGTGTGCACATGGTGGGCTTGTGAATGTTTTCCTTCTAAATTTTTTTGCTTGGGTAGTTTTTGCTTGTCAATGAAGTAGATGAGTGTGGTTGGACTTTTGGAGTATATTTTAAGAATTTCAAGTAATGTTTCCATAATTGAGTTCAAATCTTGAGTTGCGGCCTTTGCGAGAATTTGATATACTTTCTTGATTAATAGGAGCTGACCTAAGATCCTAAGGTGGGTATTTGATTGGAAAAGTGGGCGATTAAACGAAATTAAACAATGAAATTTAAATTATTCTAATTACTCAACTTGTACAATATGGAAGCTCTTTTTATGGGCTTTTTTTGAAAAAAATTATGTTTCTTTTCTTCTATCTTGAGATTACCAGTAGACTAGTTTGTTCTTTGAATCCGTTCTTTTTATATTGTTCTAAACCTCGTACATGTAAGTACATATTTTTCGAAGAATTGATGTTTGCCTTGGTGGCATGCTCATAGAAAAAAATCTTGTGACAACTTCTTGTTTATTGATATGTTTATGTCTGTCTTGTGGAATGGGTTTTTACTATTTTTACGGATGGATTCTGGTGGAGTTAACTCCTTTTTCTTTAATATTTGTTTCCCCGTTACCGATCAAAGAAGATGTTAGTTTACTGGTGCTAGTTTTACATGCAGTTTCTATTCGAATAAGATGAGATCGTGTGGGTTAGTATTGTCGAGGTAATCTATAAATTACAGAATCCATCATGCTGGTCTTGATCTTCCAGATCTATGTGCTCTTTCTTTGATAGAATCATTTAGTTTATCTTCAAAACTATTTTCTTAATGGGAGAGAGAATAGAGAAAGTGACAGCGCGAGATCCGAGGACCGTGACCCTTATATATAGATAATAACCTTTTCAGGAATGGGACTTTTGAGTTACTCTATAAGCGTTCGGTCGTGTTGCTGGATCGAGCCCCGACTGATGGATTTGCTAACATACCCTTCAGTTGAAGAGGTGATCAAGAAAAGGGTTGAAGTAAAAATTAAACGCGAACATAGGAGCAAGAGATGAATGTGAACCAATATATTAAATAAATCCAGCCCTGGTTGGTGAATTTGTTTGGGGACTGGATCATGCTATTGACAAAGGAAGTCCAGGTTGAATATCTACTGAGAAGACTTGACTGAACTCAAACTGATTGATTCGTTTTTCCAGATATTTAACCTTTTCAGGGTGTCTATGTTTTGTTTAGCAATACTACATACAAGACAATGTCATGCGAAAATAAAAAGGTTCTACTCTTATAAACTAACATCTTATGAAAAAAAATTAATTTGTATATCAAAATTAGTATTTTACATTATAGATATGAGTTGGATTGATTCATTTCATCATCTAGATATATAAGACGATGTCACAATAAACTTACTCAATAATTAATAATATATATGTTTTTATGGTCGGACCAGTATTCGAACATCCCAATAGATATAGGCAAAAACTTGTATGAGACGGTCTCACGGATCATATTTGTGAGACGGATCTTTTATTTGGGTCATTCATGAAAAAGTATTACTTTTTATGCTAAGAGTATTACTTTTTATTGTGAATATGGGTATGGTTGACCCGTCTCACAGATTAAGATCCGTGAGACGGTCTCACATGAGACATACTCATAGATATATGCATGTGTGATAAAAAAAAATTAAAGTTAAAATAAAAACCACTGCTCACATTTTGCTCTCTGTTTTCATTTCATCTTTGTTATTGTCATTGGACCGTTGAATGTCAATAAATCAAGAAACAAGCGCCAAAGAAACCGCGACCCAATCATCGTACACACGAAATGCAAATAATTTCTTCCCTTTGCGTCCGCATATCTCGCAACAGAAACATTCGCGGATGTGACAAAAAATAATGCAAGAAAATCTTCCGCTCTCCCTCTCTCTCTCCCCCCCACCCTTCCGCAAAATAGTTCTGTTCTTGAAGAATTTTTTCAGTTTTTTCTCTGAGCAAATTCTTTATCCAACGCAACCGCATTGATGCGGTTTTAGGGGGTGAAGCATTTCCATTCAACCCCGACAAAATTTGGCCCTTTTTTCCCATCAAGATCGGTTTGGATGTTAGCATTATCGGGTTCTTTTAATGGGTTTTAGTGGGTCATGGGTTGCGTTAGCTCCAAGAATATAAAGGCCGATTCTCCTGAATTTGATGATTCCGCCTCTGTCATCGCCGTAGTTGGATCGACTGCCCCGAGTCATAGGCCGGGACGGTTGAGTTCTTCTGGACCTTTACATGTCAAACCAGGATTTGGGCCTTTGGAGAAGATAAAGGAGGAGCCCGAGGAGGAGGAGGAGGAGGAGGAAGACGATGAGGAAGATGAGGATGAGGATGAGGATGAGGACGAGGATGAGGACGTGGTGGCGGATAACGCGGGGGAGGATGAAGAATCTGGGAACAAAAGACACGGTTTTCTGGATTCCTCAAGAAATTTGAAGGCATTAAGGAAAGGGTCCTCTGAAAAAAAAGTTGTTTTTAGCATTAAATTCGGAAGGTTGATAGAAGGCGAGCAAGTGGCTGCTGGATGGCCGGCATGGCTCTCGGCTGTGGCTGGTGAAGCCATTGAAGGATGGCTTCCTTTGAAATCGAACAAATTCGAAAGATTTGAAAAGGTAACGTAATAGCTCAGGCGACATATTTATATTCATGAAAGTTGGACATATTTCTGATCAGGGTTTGTATACTTTCTGGTTTCCCTATATGTAGATTGGACAAGGTACATACAGCAGTGTTTACCGAGCTCGTGATGTGGAGACTGGTAAGATCTTCGCACTTAAGAAAGTACGGTTCGACAATTTTCAACCTGAGAGTGTGAGATTCATGGCTCGAGAAATTACGATTCTACGCAAGCTTGATCATCCAAATATCATTAAGCTTGAGGGTGTCATTACTTCCCGGTTATCCTGTAGTATATATCTTGTTTTCGAATACATGGAACACGACCTTTCCGGGCTGCTGTCATGCCCTGACATAAAATTCTCTGATTCACAGGTTAGTTTGTAACATATTACCACTTGATTGTTTTTAAACTTAAGCAACTTTGGTTTTCAGAGTAAAACCGCGATTTTGTGCAATCGTGGATTGTTTTGGTGATCTTAAGATTATGAAGAAACACAATTCTGTCTTCTGATTGGAGTTTTTGTTCTGAGAGTAGATTAAGTGCTACATGAAACAACTGTTGAGTGGATTGGAGCATTGCCATTATCGAGCAGTGATGCATCGCGATATTAAAGTATCCAATATCTTGGTAAACAATGAAGGGATTCTGAAGATTGCTGATTTTGGTCTGGCAAATTTTCTGAGATCGAAAAACAAGCAACCCTTGACTAGTCGGGTGGTGACTCTATGGTACCGCCCACCTGAATTGCTTTTGGGCTCAACGAGTTACGGGGAATCAGTTGATCTGTGGAGCGTAGGCTGTGTTTTTGCTGAGCTTTTTCTTGGAAGGCCTCTCTTTAAGGGCAGGAACGAGGTTTGAATGTTCTCAATATGGAGTTCGATTCACTAGAAATTCAGGAAAGTGCTTAATCTTTTGCTTCTGCAGGTTGAGCAATTGCATAAAATCTTCAAACTTTGCGGATCTCCACCGGATGAGTACTGGAAAACATCAAGACTTCCTCTCGCACCGATGTTTAAACCCCAGCATCCTTACGAAAGTACACTTCGAGAAAGATGTAAAGAATTTCCAAAGAGTGCAGTTAGACTTATAGAGACATTTCTTTCAATTGAACCTTACAAGCGTGGAACTGCTACCTCTGCTCTTGATTCGGTGGTAAGATTTCCAATAAAGCAATTGAATAAGCTAACTTTATCACACAAAGTTCTTTATTTAGGCTTTATTACTTTTTCTCAGTATTTCAATACAAAACCTTATGCATGTGATCCATCAAGCCTGCCTAAGTTCCCACCAAACAAGGAGATTGATGCGAAACTCCGTGAAGAAGCACGAAGGTGAAAAATCTGTTTCGTTTTTCTGCACTTAAATATCTAGATTTGATTCGAGTACTATTTACAGGTGCGCGAAGATTAGTTTAACCAAAGTTTGAACAGTACTAATTGCACGAAAATGATAGACTAAATACTGCAACATTCTGCATAAGCCATTTACAGTGACCATTTTTAAATATCAAACTAAAATTTTGCCAATTGTCAGGAAGAAGACGGGTACCACTGCACGAATCTCAGCTGGTTCAAGAAATTCAAGAAGGGTCCGCAAAACTCTGCAAGAACCAAGTGATTTTTGCAGAGTTGTTCCGACCGAGGTTCTCTCGCTTTCTGAGCATGGCTTTTTCCGCACTTTTAGATGGTCATTTGTACTAACTTTTGTTCTTGTTTCAAAGGAGGTTGAGACCAACATGCACGGTGCTCGTGGAAGCCACGGTGGCAGCACAAATATACATCGTAGAAGAGGTGGAATCGATCCTAGGATGTCACTGAACATATCCTATGATACAAAATCAGAGGCCTTGTCTGAAGCTTCTCAGATGACACATCAATCTCAAGGATCCAGCATCCGTTCTGTACCTGTTGAAGCGACAGGATCCAGTGGTTTCACATGGGGCACTGGGCAAAAGCAGCAGGATGTATTTAAAAGATTATATAGCCAGCATACCAGTTCAAGAAGTAAAAAGTCCAACGCGTTAGAGCCATCCAGCGTACTTTATGCGCACAATTATTTGGAATCAGATACGCTAGATACCAATGAATTTTCAAGAAAATTTCACAATGATGCAGCAGGAAGGCTTCCATTGAATAGCGAAATAGTGCAAATTCATCATCATCGCGATTCCTTTGACCCGTCTGATAGCTGTGACCCACAGGAATTATCATTGGTAAGGCGATGGTATATGTAAATACAAGTAGATAGGCTTTCACTGTGTTTTTTGTGTCAGTCTTTTTTATGCAGACTTTTGTGGTGGAAGGTCCACAGGCGTGAGGGGTGGCGATCAACCCCTACACATGAAAATAAAAATCAAACCGTACATGTAAATTTCTATTAAGGAAATCCAGTTTTTTGGCCTGGCCAAAATATATGAAATTACCTCCCTCACTCCCTCCCTCAATTTGTGAATCCCATTGTCCAGAGACAACATACTCTTCTGACAGGACGAATCTAATTCTCCCTTAATCTTGACAGGACTATAATCATAACAAGAAGAAGAAAGGCAGGATTGGATATTCAGGGCCTTTGATTCATCAGTCTCAACAGATAGATTCAATACAGCATAGCCAAAATCGAGAAATTATTCATAGATCCCGGTTTTACAAAGGTGAGAAAGCTATGCCATCATGGCAGATCCGAAAATATATTAAGTTGCCCCCCTTGGTTAAATTGTTCTACTCCTACATGTCATTGCATCTAGTTAAACCGTAAAGCCGATTTTTCTTTCTCAATGTAATCTTCGTTCTGCTGTCTTTTCTGCAGATTTCTGATTCAAGGTTCCAAGAATGTATGGATAGAGGCTGCATGAGACTTCAATGAGTTAGAACTTCCCGGGGGGAGCTCCAACAACGGTGCTAGCTTCTCGAGCTTTTTTTCACTCAAATATTGAGTGTTGCACCAATTTTTGCTTGGATACCAAATCTAATTGCTCGAAAATTATTAGCTCGATCCGTGCTGGCCTGACATAAAAGAAAGTTAAACACGAATACAAATTGATCATTTGTGATAAACATTCAATATATTTGTAAAGCCCACGACTTTTACTCACTGTAAAAGAATACTACACTGACTTTGTTCATTTCTATACTTTTTTTTCCTTCCAATACCTTTGTTTATGTACACTGTGAAATACGGACGTTGTCTTTTCCATTTTCTAGTTGTTTAATATGGTAGAGTTCAGTTACCATTTTGTTAAAAAGCAATGGTTTTAACATGCAATTTTTATGATACTGTGACTTCTATGTTTTCCCTGTTCTTATATTTGTTCTGTGTATTACTTGCAACTTTCGACATTACTTTTTTTGCTTTGTCGAATCTTTCTTTCTAAGGATCGATGCAATAGAATAATGGTCTAAACGGGTTGTCTTGAATTTTGTTTATAAATCAACCACTAAAGATTTTAAATCACTGGTTAGAGAAGTGTTGCAATAACTCAAGTATTCCTGAATATTCTCACAAGTACACCGAGCAGAAAAGTAAATTGCAAAATTTAAGAAGGCACGAGAATCTTTGTAGTGCTTTGGACTTAAATTTTGGAAGTTTTCCACATAGTTTCATAACTACATGATTTTGATACTTTCTCGCTTCTTCACAGTCTATAAATTTAATTATCTTTCTATATTTTGTAATGACTCCCTAAACAAAATTAGTTATTCCGAATATTTTTTAAATTTTCAGTGCATGCAATCTATTAAGTTCGATAATACAACGATCAGAATTTTTTTCAATAGATTTCTATTTAATATGTTTCGATTCATTTTCGCAATAACAATTATAGTTACTATTATTTATTAGTTTATTTACTATAATGTTAATATGTAATTATTATAATTATATACATGATAGCTAATAATAATTATAGATGTCGATTTCTATAACGAAAATTATAAAATAATAATATTTATTATTACAATAATTATTATTATATAGCAGTAAATAAATCAATTATTCTTAATGTAATTATAACTATAAGTATAATAATAATTATACTTAATCACTGTATTTTGTTATCATAATAAATACATAAATAATAATAACTATTATATAATAATAAATATTATTATTAATATATTATATAACGTATATTATTATTATCACTACTAATTTTTATTACTATTATAGTTTTTGAAATTAACTTACATGGTATATTAATTATGCAAGGCTAGATTTGCCATATAATAAGATTTAAAAAGTTTTAAAAAGATTTTTTTCAATTTTTCAAAACAGCTTATAAGTTATCAAAATTATATTATCTTATAAGCTCTTTTTTTTTTAAAAAAAAAAAGATATAAGTTTTCAAACAACTTAGCTAAATCAAAGTCTAATTCAAGTCAATAAAATCGCTTTCATCTTACAAAATCTGTATATAAAATTATGTAACAACTTGTTTTCTTTGTAGTTATCTGCTGATTAACTGTTTTCTGTTCAAACTGGAAAAAAAAAATATTAATGCTTCCCTTTATGTTTAGAACGATTTAAATCAAGAAAGAGTCTGGCTAATAATTGATTGTTCAAAAAACTTCGTCATATTAAAAAAATGATACCATTTACAGTACTTATTATGAGTATTTTTATATTTATGTTATTTTCCTTTCATTCAAATGAAATTAATTATATATGATAACAAAATAATAACAGAAGTCATAAATATTAAGTTAATGCCCTTCAAGATGATACCAATTTTCATACATAACAAATGACATCCTTTTTCATAATAATTTTGTCTGCTGGAACAAGACAAGGAGAAGTATATGAAAAAAGTAACATACCATAATTATTACAAGATGTTAATTATCAGAGGGTACATTTTAGATGTTAAAAATGTGATTGAATCCAATCACAAAACAAGATTCTTTTTTATTTTGATAACTGGTTGCGGGATTGCTTGGACTTGGACAGGGAAGAGGAAGACCATGGTAGCCTGGAAATTTTCTCTAGCCTCAATTGAAGGCCAGATAATATGGGTACAGACAACCTCAGTCATCTCAGTCATCATCATCAAGACGTACAATGGTGGGTATTTGGCCATGATTAACAAAGTCGATCTTGTTCAATCTCAAACAGCAAAGGACTTTTTCGGGTAATTCTTCTGGTTTTTGTGCCTGTTTTTCAAGAAAATGGCTTCAGTAGCGATTCCAGGAAAAAAAGAAGAAGAGAGAAATGGGAATGAGTGCTGGTTCTATGTATTGAACCTGAATAGTCAATCCCAGATCGAGTATTCCATTCTTCAATCGCTCACGAAATGCATCAAGTCCCTTTCTTGCTATGAAGCTGAAGCGATGGATATCCAAATCGACCTCAAAGTAATTAGGACCCTGCGTAATACAGGAAGGCAAATATTGGTAACCACCATGTTACAAGTATTGATGATTGTCTTGCTTTCTTTAGAAGAATTTGGTCACCTGATAAAAGCCGTGTTGAGGACGAGAAAGAACAGGTTTCTCATTGTAAGCATTCAGAAGTTTTCTCTCTGTCGAATTTGATACAAGGTCTTCTGGATTAGCCACCCCAACCATGATTTTTAGCCTCTCTCTGAAGGGAACCATTGATTCTTTAGCAAAACCTTTAACCTTTTCCATATCATCATCAATCAATCTCTGCAGAATAAAAGCATTGATTTCACTAGAAGAATCAAACTCAATTAAAATGCAGGCCCTTGGGATTTTCTAGCATTGATTTCAGTGAATGAACCGATATAGTTACCTTGATACTGTCTTGAAACTGGGGAGATACGTCTGTCTCAAAACTTTCCGAAAGTTTAAAATACAGGACAAGGTTCAAGCCCTCTCCATCACCATCACCAAGAAACATGGGTGCCGGATAAGTGGGCAGCTGCATGATGAAATTTATATCAGATTAAATTGGTCTCAAGCAGAAATTTGAAAGTTTAAACCGGACATCAAATTACCTGAATGTTAACAATTAGAAGTGGAGGAATTTTCCCATCTGCTTTTAGAGAGGGTAACTCGAGATGCTGCGCAATGTGGTTAATTTTCCTTGGGGACGCGAACAAATCAACACCAATGGGCATGTAAGGACAAACATTTGGTGCAGGAGACTTCTTCTTATCTCTGCAATGCTTTAATTTGTCAAGAAATTGATAAAACCACTTGAAACTTTTTAGAGGCCAACAGATGGAAGAAAAAACCGTACTTGAAATAGTTGTCTCCACGGAGTTTAAAAGTCGAAGGCTCAATGTCAGCCCATGTTCCTGAAGTTGGCTTCACCTCAGAGCAACATGGAATCATTAGTCCCGCTCTTGGACGATAAAGGAACTTTGCTGCTGCACCTGGATATATCAAAGTTACTTTCAGGTTGAATAAGATCGATGATCTATTCAAAAGCAATTATGTGTAGAACTCAGTATTTGTTGCTACACCAATATCTATCATCGGTGGTAACTATACAATTCAAATCTTTTGAACTATATAGTAGTGCAACTATCACGGACATCACAGAGGATCACAGAGGATTGTTGTTATGTAGGATAATATTTTATCATGGTACAATAAATAAAAAGTACTCACGAAATTCATTCGTTTCTTCTCCATCAACAGATTTCCTCTTGAAGGATAGCCTGATGACAGTTGTCGATTTCTTTCTTTGAGATTGTGGTCCGGAACTCGAGGCAAGGTTGATCTTGTCATTAAAACTTACTGAGGGGACCAAGCGTGGAAAGACGGACTTCAACAAATCCTGTGGAGTTTTCTCGTCACCATAAATTTTGTCGTCTTTTATCCCGTTAAAACTCACAAAAGCCCGATCTAAGTTTTTCTTCTTCCTAGTGCCAGATTCTTCACTCTTCACAAAACCTACAAGTTCTTTTCCTTGTGTATTTACAAAAGTAAGTCCCTTCAAGTCCTTGACTCCATCATTGCTTAAGAACTTCTCGGTTTTACTTTCAACTTTCAGATATTTGTCATGGTATTCTTTGAAATTGCGCTTGTTATCCAAAAAGCATGATGAAGTTTCGTACTGCATAACTGGTACATTTGGAATGTAGGGGAAAAAATCTGCAGAACAAGGGAATACATAAATAGAATTACTTGAGAATGAACTTCAAAACAGACCGGCAAAAGATCTTGGACATGAACGCCAAAGCCTTTGGTTAACCAAATAAAAAGGTACCGGTTTTTTTACCTCCATGTACACTGCTAAAGTCATCATCTGAGTCAGACTCTAGTATGCTTAGTGTGTCGAACCAGGCATCGTCCTGGCTAACTCCTATAAAAGCACAACTATATCGGATCATTTTCAAGAAGGTAATCTATCTTTAGTCAAAGTAACTTGATAGTTCTTGTTGCTCAAGCTATTACTGGCTGACATAAATAAAACAAGAAGCTTGTATGACCAAAACGCGTGGAATATAAAAGAAACCTGATTTTTTCTTCTTTTTTTAGACTCTTGATGTCAATTGTTAGCATAGCCCTTTTTGTCAAAATAAAAAATTCAATAATCATGGACATACCATTAGCATCAATTTGACTATGGTGCCACTGCAACTGAGTGAGATGGAACGTGGAATTGGAGACCTCTGATCTTCTGCAGGTGGTAGTTGTGTGAACAAACTCACTCAGAGCAAAATCTGTCACCCGAGCTCCAGCATCACTAGCCCTTTTTCTGTTTCCATCCGGAACAGAATTGACATGATGCTTTTTGGAACGGCCATGATGCTTCTTCCTCACTTTGGTGATCTTCAATGGTTTACTAGTTGTAGCTGGTATTGATACGCAAGCACCCATTATGATAACTTGGTTCTAAATCTGTGTCAAACCATAAGCGGACTTTAATGATATATTATGTAACACAATATAGAACTCCATGTGCTTTCAGTGAAATAAAAGAAGTGCCAAAAATTGCACTTTTCAACTTCCAAGAAAGAATCAATTTCAACCATCAAAACCATTTCCTAAATTATAATTTCTATGTTTGGTCTACACTAGAATGAGAGAAACACTTTCTGTGTGGCATCAACCATTAGATACATGTAAACATGTGTGGGTTCTCCATGAAATACTATGAGGCGGCCGACACATATAACAATATATGCTACAAAATGAATTGTTTCTCTCGATTTAATACGAACTAAATCAGTATTTCTACTACCATCTTAAGAAAGGACATAACTTTCCATAATTTGCAAGATAAGATACATAAAGGTGGAAATGTCCAGTAGTACAGCTGCAGATAGAGCAATAATTATTGTTTCTTGTATTATTTGTTCCAACTTCGACAGCTATGAAATGAATATATATACACACACACACACACACACACACACACACATACTGACACTTAGGACTATTGTGATCATAGCTTAAAATGAGTTGAGCATTTTTACCAATAGTTGAACTTGTGGGTCCCCTTTCTTATGGTTACCACAATATTTTCAACACAAAGATCGATCAACTGTATGCATCACTTCCCCTTAGGACCTGTGTAGGTGTCAAGAGAGAGAAAAAAAGTTGGTTTCAGGAAGAGGTGAATATCAGTCACGAAATCCACATAACATCAGAATTCCAAATATGTTAAGAGGAAAACCACGGAGGATAAGGTTAAACATCTCTACATGATCACAGAAAACACAAAGAAAAGCTCGAAATTTTTTTCTAGAAAATTACTTGATTTTAACACACCATATTGTGCACAGCTTGTATTCTCTTGTAATTTGTTAGCCTTTTCTGACCTTAACAATGTGGATTCCATTCTACACGACTGGATGTGATGGGGCTTGAATTCGAGACCTCTACTTGATCGTACTTCATCAACAAGTTTAAACTATTAAAATAACATATTAATTGAGTTCCTAACACATACAACTTTTACAATTGCCTTTCCAATGTGTTCTAAAGTTCTAAAAAGTAAAAAAGAAAAAGGAGTGGGTGAAAATGACCTAGGAATGCCACTTTCTAAGATCAAAATAAGAATGAAAAAGATAACAAGACAATACAAACAAATAAAACTTCCCATATGGACTGGGTGGAGCCCGGGCTAGCGGCAAGCAATTACAGTCCACACCTCAAACGCAAAAATAATTAAATTTCAAAAGTAATTTTTCCAACATTGTGAGTTTGCCCATCCCCGATACCATACTCCCGCCCTCCCCGTTAGATTTCCTCATGCTAATCTTGATATGGATCCCTATCATATGATCAATACAAAGACAAACCACAAAAAGGCCCGAGAAAAAATTCTATGGGCTATGGTGTCCCCCTGTATAATGAATGCAATGCAGTACACACAATGATACAAACACAACAAAACTAATAGTCACCATCAAGAACGTATAAAATAGAAACCCACCAAATCATTCAAGAAACTGGAAATGTGAAGACAAATCCACAGCTCACACGCGACAAGAAGCGGAATACACAAATTGCTAAACAATGTCATCTCAAGAAATATATAAACCCAATTCAATAGCTGTAAATCACCAAGAAACGATAATTTTTTAAAAAAGCAAGTAAATCTATTAAATACCATCAAGAAAAGCATACACATTTTCTTGGGAACCCGTTAATAAAAAAGACAACATCAATCCAATCATCGATATCCATACGTAAACAAGATCACACATACGCGTGTAACCGAATACAATTCAAGGAAACGCGTACACACATAATGCATAAATACGCGTATTTATTTACGTACATTCAAATAGGAAACTGCGGAAAAAAGGGCTTCCTGGGCGTGCCCCCTCTCCCGGAAGGATACACAAAGATGAAGAGCAATTTACAGAGCTACGAGAGAGAGAGAGAGATGGGTCCGACGGTGTCGGATCCAAACAACAATTCGAATCCTTTTTTCGCTTTTTCTCCAATAACGACTGTTTCTCTTTATAGATTTTATGCGTTCTTACCAAATGTACAGAGAAACAGAGCAAGCAAATTCGGAGGTCCTTTTTGGCGTCATGCCCCCACTTTTTTCTCGTTGTCATCGTTAATTAATTATATAACATATTTGGAATGACAAAATAATTTTAATGTAATTTATATAATTTTATAATCAATTTTGTATTATAAATCTAACATTCAACTCGACGCATAAAAAATATTATTTTTTATGACAAAAATATATGATATCGCCTCACGAGAAACTGACTTCGATTTAAATTGATTTATTACCAAGATTATCATTAACAGAAAATTATGTGAATGAGAAAATGACATGATTATCCCGAATATTTGATATTTATAAATTTAATCAATATTTGGTTAAATAAAAATTATTAGACATTGAAAAATAAAATATATGCTTCACATGTCTCATTTATTTATTTTTATTTTTTCATTAATCAAAAAAATTATTGAAAACCATTTTATCGAGAAAATCATCATTTTACACTTATTTATTGAATATTTTATATGATATAAAAACTTGTTGTAAATAAATAATATATTAAATGAATATAGATAGAAAGATAAATAATAGATAAAATAATACTAAATATAAATATTGTATTATTATTTAAGATGGATGAAAAAAAAATTATATTTATATTTGAGCCAAATAAAATATATTTTAATTTTAAACAATGTTCATTCCCATGAGACTTGGTGTTATTTGCGTGTAATCAAAACCCCCATTATTTAAATGTACATTGACTTTGCCAGTTTGAATTGTTCGAAATGTCTTAATTTATTTCTTTCGAGAAAAGTTTTAATTTATCATTATTATTTGTTGTTCGTTTGAGAATCCAAAACATATGGAATTTCTAGGAATTTTCGATGGGAGAAGATATTTAAATGTACATTAACTGATGTAATAGGCTGCAAATCACGTTAGTCAAATAATGCAATATGATGTAAATCACGTTAGTCAGGTAAGAAACACTTGACGAGTCATGTGTAACAAGATCGCGAGCTAAAGTGTTTTTTGGGATAATTGAATTATTGACCAAACATCTACCTACTCCACCAACTCATACATACATTTGAGGCTTTATATCCAAATTCTTATTTGTTTATCTTTTGTTTTTGTAAAAACAAAAATTTTTTCAGAAATTAAATTTGGTATATATCATAGAGAAAATTTGTTCTTCATTTAATAGAGTGTTTTTTTTTTCCTTTTTTTTGGACAACATGGTATTTATTGATAGGGCATAATAATTATTCAAAGAGTTGGTCTCATGTGAGACCGTCTCACGGATCCTAATATGTAAGACGAGTCAACCCTACCAATATTCACAATAAAAAGTAATACTCTTAGCATAAAAAGTATTATTTTTGCACGGATGACCCAAATTAGATATCTGTCTCACAAATACGATCCGTAAAGCCGTCTCACATAAGATTTTGTCTTATTCAAATAGAATAACAATCAAAAATGATGTTTTGATGTATGATTTAAAAAAAGCTGAGTTATTTATGATTATCACAAGTTATAAGTTTTGATGAATCGATCAAATACTTTATTATAGTAAATTCATTCAAATACAAAAGAGTCTCAATCTTTTCCAAATTTAATTGTAATATTGTTCTAGTTTATCTAAATATAAAAAAATATTATTACATATCATAAATTTAAGAATAGCTAAGATTATCATATTTAAATTAATTATTAAAATCATATAAAAACAAACTATAATTGTAAAAAAAAAATTATTATAATTTATACATTTGTGTGCACTAATTTTTTTAACAAAAAATGTTTTGATACATAAGATTACATCGTGTACCAATCGGACAAGGATTAATAGATATATTGTGTCCGTAACTTGTTATTTAGTTCCTTAACAAATGACGAATTAATTTGCAATCGACGATCCCGGCGTGCAATAATATCAAAGCATATTATAAGATAGTGACAAATTATTGAAGTTGGTGGGACATAGACAGCTCGAGTGGGTGTCCAAATTAATTATTTAATTTGTATCTTTCTAGTGTCCGAACGAATAAAATAATAATAAATATATTAAACAAATACTTTATTGTTATTTTTTTAATAACATGAACATTTAATTATAATTGAATCTCGAATTCGAGACATGTTATCTCAAATGTAAGATCTTAGTTTCAGCCTTTCAGATCAGTTATCCATCGGCAATCACCTTAAATTTATTTAATAAAAATATAATGGGTTAAATCTCGGATTTTGTGATCTGGTAAGTCCATTAACCAAGAATCCTCGAAAACCGGAGAAACCAATCAAAATGAATAATGCCTCGTAGGGTTGTGTCCATATATATATATATAGATATATATATATATATATAGATAATTCTTATGAAACTTAAAATTGAATATATAAAAATCTCGCGAGACATGTAATTTATTTTGATCGTTCTTGAAAAAATATTATTTTTATGTCAAAAATATTTATTTTTGACAAAAGTTTATGTGAGACGGTCTCACGGATCGTATTTTGTGAGACGAATATCTTATTTAGGTCATCCATGAAAAAATATTACTTTTTATGTTAAAAGTATTATTTTTTATTGTGAATATCGATAGGATTGACCCGTATCACAGATAAAGATTCTTTAGACAGTATCACAAGAGACATATTCAATATTTTTTTATTTTAAATACGGATATAGTTGAATCGTTTTATAAATAAAGATTCGTATATCACAAAAAACACTCTTACTTCTACAACACAAGTCTCTTATCTAATCCGACTCTATGAAAGATATTATTTTTATATCAAAGTAATATTTTTTACTCTAAATATAAAACGTGTTAACCGATTTCAGAAATAAAAATACGTGAAATCGCTTTACACAATATCTACAAAACAAATGTATACACACATATATATATATATATATATATTGTTTTCATTTGTAGTTGTCAGTATTAGGGTTCTCGTAGATCTTTTAAAGCTGAAACTCGCTCGATTTTTTCATTATTAAAATCCGTGATACCGTGTCATAGAAGATCTATCTGACATATATAGTATATAAATAAGATGAGAATATTTCACCCTACTTTGTGGAGTACTGTCTCCATGAGAAGATCAAAAGTTCAATTTTAACCACATAATACGGGGTCCACCAATTTCTTTAAAATCAACTGTCCAAATCCTTTGGGACACTGTCCCACAGATAGCATCGAACTTTCCATTAAGATGTATATACACTTGCTTAGTATAATTATTGTGTTTGGTTTGATTAGGATTGTAATAATTCATTCCTACTGTTTTTATTTGTAGTTGGCAGTGTTGGGGGGTTCCTTTTTGCTGTTTAAAGGTGAAACTTCCTGCACTTTTGCCTTCTCAAGTACCCCAAACACATTCCAAATGTGTGTGTTATTTTGATGTCAAACGTTACAGAAAACACATTTTATGTGTACATATACACATTACATTGTAGAATTTACTAATTCAAATGTTAGAAATTACATATCAAAATGAATTAATGGAATCCTCATTATTCTTTAGCACGAAAACGATTAAGAGAGTGCCGATATTCTTTCCCAATGGAAACTTTTCTAAATTTAAATCAAAGGAAAAAATATTTGATTAAGGCCAATGGAAACTGAGTTTTCTGGTTTATTTCTGAGCTGATGAGGAAAGTTATACTTATATGTCTATGATTATTTTACGAGAGATCGAATGTGTATTTTAAAATGATAAAAACTTATGTGAGACGGTCTAATGGATCGTATTTTGTAATATATATATCTTATTCAGGTCATCCATGAAAAATATTAATTTTTATGCTTTGAATATTACTTTTTATTATAAATATCGGTAGAGTTGACACATCTCACAGATAAAGATTCGTGAAACCGTCTCTCAAAAGACTTACTCTTTTAAAACTTGTTCAAGAAGAACAAAATGGTACTAATGAATAGCTTGCGGATAACAAATTAAAAGTTATGTATAACAAAATATACATAACTCAAAATATCGTACAACTCGAGCAAAATATAAGATAAAACAAAGATTTGAAAATAATAGATGTCTTGCCCTATACAACAAATGTCGACCCAAAGTCTCTTCAACAAAAATTTACAATTCATTTAAGTTGTGTTTGATTGGATCGGTTTTGGTTATAATTTATTGTTAATAATAGAATAATAGATGAAATATAAACTTTATATATTATTTATTTAGACATTAGTTACACAAAATAGAATATATTTCAAATATCTTAATTACTAGGTGAACTTGAGATGTATATAATATTTAACATGAAACAATATGTAAATATAGAAGAGATGATTTGAAATTTATGATCTTATTTTCTAAAATAACATAAACATTTTTGAAATAAATGAATTTGATTTGTGAATACAATTGAAAGTTTCAGTTACAACTGAAGCAGAGGTAGCTGGCCCACGGGCCATGGTCTTTAAGAATGGCATTTTATTGGTTAAATGGATTGGGCCTCCGAATACAGAACTTAATTCAAGGCCCAAATGTTACTCATAAGATTCGGCCCATATATATTTGCTCCGACTGGATCGGCTAAAACACGCCGCTGTGCTAGTTTGCTCAACTTTGTCTGCGTGAGACGTCAACATTCTGCTCCTAGAGCTTGGCGGCGGCGGCGGCATTGGCATATCGTAATCTGAGGTTAGATTTATGCATGAACAATTGAATTTTCACGTCTATCGTTATTGTGATGTGTTGGAGATGCCTTCTGGATTTTGGATTCTGAAGCTTACTGGCTACTGATCGGGAATTGAATTGTCATGGTGGGAAAATTGACGATTTTTGTTTGGAGTTTCTGTTTAATTAACTTGATTCAGGATTTTGGGGGTGGAGGCGTGTGTGTTTCACAAATTCGGTGATATTCTGATTAACCTGCCTCTTCATTTGTTCGCTTTCACTACGATATTAGCTTTGAATTTGTTGAACATGTGTGCTTCGTATGGTTTTCCAGTGTCCTTTGTTGTTTTTGCTCGATAAAAAAAACATGATTTTTGTGTTGTATTGAGTTCGTATGATTGACATCAATGGGTGAATGTAGAAAGTCGGTTATTGACTTATTTCTGGCTCATTGGTATTGAGTTACTGATGTGCTTGCTTCATGGGACAGTTCTCTTCTGTTAGCACTCGAGGGGACACCACGCTCGTCACTTCTTGGGAATTTTTTTACTCGTTCAACCACTATATTTTTTTTAGCAACTCCGGAATTATACATGGTGATTGGTGATCCTGATCTGAAAAGTGTAATCATTGGTATTGAGAGCAGGTCTTGAATCTTTGCGGGAGTGATATTCACAAGTTGAACGAGATCTAAATGACTCTTCTTTCCATTTTCTTGGGAAAGGGGCTTCAATTGTTTTATCTTAAGTGTTGTTCTTGGGACCAATGTAGAAACCTTAGATCATGACTCTATTGATTTTGATGTCAGGACGTGCTATTCTTTTTTATTTTATTTTTGTTTTCAGGGATATCATTAATCTATTCAATACTTTTTATGTTATTTTTTTGTGGATGATGAGAAGTTAACAAAATTATTGATGTTGCTTTTTCTCTTTTGTGTGCTTATCCTG
This sequence comes from Primulina eburnea, assembly GCF_022965805.1. Taxonomy (NCBI): domain Eukaryota; kingdom Viridiplantae; phylum Streptophyta; class Magnoliopsida; order Lamiales; family Gesneriaceae; genus Primulina; species Primulina eburnea. The sequence goes on along the minus strand of NC_133102.1, from coordinate 44,419,550 downwards.
AAGCTGTGTTGCACAAACCTGTGGTGTTTCACAAACAGCTAGTATGGCTTCTAGACGAAATGTCAACTATAGTCGTCTTGCTGTGGATGAAGATGATTATTATGGTGATGGAAACAAAAGTCAACATGATCCTAGATTCAACTACACTCCAAAAACCTTCGATAAAATTCCTTGGAAGTCCATCATCCTTGCAGTTTTCCTGCTCCTCCTCGGATGTCTGCTTCTTTTGCTCTCAGTCTTCATCTTCACCGGTCACATGGAAGGGGAATCATCTCAAGGATATGGCCTCTTAGGACTCGGATTTCTTGCCTTCCTTCCGGGTATGTTAAGATCCTCTTTTTCATCGTTTAATACCTTTGTTTTGTCTAAAGGTTGGTTAGATTATCCTGTAATATAGATATAGTCTTCCTTACACTACAAAAAAAGTACGGGATTACCGTCGCTAAAACCGTCGCTAATCCCGTTTGGCGACGGTTGTAACGACGGTCAGTCAACCCGTGACCTGCTGCTCCGTCGCCAAAAAAAGTCGCGGTTTAAAACTCCCGTCAGTTATATAGCGACGGTTTTTATGAAGAACACCGTCTCTATATTGGCGACGGTTTTGAAAACCGTCGCAAATATAGCGACGGTGTTTATATAAACACCGTCGCTACTTTAAGCGACGGTTTTTTAAAAAACCGTCGCTATATTAAGCGACGGACATAAAAACTCCGTCGCCAATATAGAGACGGTGTTCTTCATAAAAACCGTCGCTAAATGGTACGGTGGTTTTTTAAAAATACCGCCGCTTAATAGCGACGGTATTTATCGTAGAAATCTTTATAACACGATGTTTATCCGTAAAAATTAGAAAAAACCTATACGCAAAACGTAAAATCATGTAGTAAAATTTCTGTGTAAAAAAAAAATTGAAACCTGATTTGTGCGAAGATTTGCAGCTCCCACGTAGTGTTCGAAGATCGGATCGATCAGCAAATCTACAAGATAAATACCAAAAAATGTTAGTACGAAATAAAAAAAACGAAACTTCGAAAAAATGGATAAGAGTTTAACATCTAACCTGATATAGACGAAATTGTTTAAGAAAATGATCGGGAAGGGCAGTATAAAAAGAAACATAGCGACGGTTTTAACAAAAGATCGGCGACGGTTCTATAAAAACCGTCGCTCTACGATCGGCGACGGGCTATCTTAAAACCGTCGCTATTATAACGACGGGTATAAACAAACCGTCGTTATATTAGCGACGGTGTATTAAAAACCGTTGCTTATCTATATAGGCGACCGTTTTATAAAAAACCGTCCCTATTTTTTAGCGACCGTGACACCTAACCCGTCGTTATACTATTGCGACTGTTTTATAAACCAGTCGCCATTTTTTAAATGGCGACGGGTATTTTACCCGTCGCATAAAATAACGACGGGTTTTTTAAACAGTCGTTATATTAGCGACGGTTTATCAAAAACGGCCGCTAAATAGCGACGGTGTAAATTTAACCGTCGCTATTTTAGCGACAGTTTTGAACTAAACCGTCGTTTAATTAAAATAGCAACGGTTTATTAAAAACCGTCGTTATATAGCGACGGTTTAGTTAAAGCCGTCGCTAAAATGGCGACGGTTTTCGGAAAACCGTCGCCATTTGGTCCGTTTTTTTGTAGTGTTACGTGAGTGCATGATCATCACTCTATCGAAAACCGTCGCCATTTGGTCCGTTTTTTTGTAGTGTTACGTGAGTGCATGATCATCACTCTATCGATGTTTGAACTCCCTTTTGATGAACATTACTTCCACGGGGTATCATGTACTCCTTTCCACGTTTTGATTAATGTATTATTCATCTTTACCACATCGGTTTATTTCGCAACTGCCAGCTTATATTTTACCTCTTACTTCACTATTGCAGGATTCTACGAGACTCGAATAGCATACTATTCATGGAGAGGTGCTCAAGGCTATCGCTTTTCATCAATTCCTGATTATTGAGCCTTCTGTCTCTTCATCCCCGTTTCGGCATCGTGTTTATCTTCCTTTTTGTGTCATGTGTGGCTTTTAGACATTCTTGTATAAAAAAAACCATGCAACATATTAAATTTTTCGACGAATGTAGGATTTTTTTTTAAAAAGTCTGTCTCGATGATGTATGTTGTAATGTGCATTTGTAGTTTTGTAGATTCAATTTTATCACCATTAGGATCTAGTTGGTTGAGATGTTTATTCACTTATAAAATTCGTAATTTTGCAATTCTACCATAATTTTAAAAGACTTTTGCAAATTTTTTTAAAACAATTCTAATTCCATCAAATTCATTTACAACCATCTCCATGAATTTCTGTTTGCTGGCCAAGAAGTATATGATGTATATCTGATTCCGGCGTTGCGTTGGTATGACAATAACAAAATAATTTTCCAATTAGAAAAAAAAACATATTTCAAATTACTATATTATTCATATTCCACAAAATAAATTATACATATATTTGATATATAGCGAACCTATTCCGGCAAAAGGTGAAAAGTTCACATATTACTTATACCAATTATAAATTTTTTAATATAATTGCATCATTATATTTTTACAAAAAATGACATATAGTTCAAACAATAAATACAAATTATAACAAAATATTTACAAATATTTTCAATATAATTAATAGTATTTTTTTATAAAAAAATATTAACATGACTTCAAAAATAATTTTAAGGTACACGAGTATCAGATATATGCAAATAATGAGTGGAATTCATTGTTAAAAAATTTAAAGGAAAAAATGGTTCCTATCAATAAAATAAAGTAATTGGCTTACTCAACCAAAAATAAACTATTATAAGATTTTTTTAAAAAGTCAGAAATAATATTTACAATGACATATATATTTTACTCAACCAAAAATATAATATAATAAGATTTTTTTTAAAAAAAGTCAGAAATAATATTTACAAATGTTATTTATATATATAGACATTGCGTGCTAAAAATATTAATTGTATTTAAATAAAGTATTCGTGAAAATAAAATAAAATAAATGATAAATTACTTCCACAACTCCGAGGTTGAGGAAAAAATATTTTAAAGAAAATAATAAGAACTACGGCGCCTAGCTTTCTCTCAACATCAGCAAAGAAATTCCCCTTTCTTTCCCCGCATTGGAGGAATCCATCAACCACGAACTGAATCGGATTTTCTCGAAATCTGTGAGTTCAAATTTTCTTTTTTTACCTTTTATATTTGAAATTCCCCTTAGCTATGCAGTGGGTTTCTGTTAGTTAGTCCGTACTTCAACTGGGCCCCTTTGCTTTGTTTCAGTGTGTGTTCCTTGCTGATATTTTGTGAATCTTTTTTCGGGCAGGCTTTGAATTTATTCAATTTCTTTTACTTTAATTGTTGGTGGGTCAGAAGTTTAAATTTTGATGTTTGTCGTTTTCCAATTAATTTTTTAGATCTGGGACGGGAAATTTTCAAGCTAAAGTAGGTGTACATTTGTTTTTTGAGGGGAATTGTAGTTTAATTGTCAAGATTCGAGCCTTTAAGGGTGAAATGATAAAGTATTTGATGTAGATTTGAATAAAATTGGGATATTCCGATGAACTCCGTTTTGTGATGTTTACTTGGTGAATTTGGCATCGATAGCTTGGTTTCGCTATAAAACAGCTGCGTTTTACATGTTACAGAGTGTGTTCCTTGCTTGTATTTGCGAATCCTTTTTTGGGCAGGCTCGGAATTTATCGAAATTGTGTTTACCATGCTTGTTGATGGTTATGAACTTTAAATTTTGTTGTTCTGTAGTTTTTCCCTTGAATTTTTTAGATCTGGGATGGGAAATAGTTGCAAGTTAAAGTATGAGGGGAATTGTAGTTTAATTATCAAGATTCAGGCCTCTGGGGTAGAAGTAAAGTATTTTTTTAATAGACTTGGGATATTCTGATGCTCTAGTTTTTTTTTTTTTGGTGATGTTTACTTAGTGAATTTGGCATCAGTAGCTTGATTTCGTTTTAAATTAGTATGCTTAATGTGTTTTTCTTTAAAAACTATTTTGTGTTTTAAGTTGTTTAGATGATGTCTTAAATTTGATCATTTAGGATAAAAGTTTGAATCTTGATGCATGTTGGAGGATTTGTAGGACATTTTTTTTCAAAATTTAACCTCGGTGGCATATACTGGCTTGTGAATCGGATTTAAGTTTTTAGCTAATAAATTACTATTTAAGGTTTTTATTTTACTCGTTAAAACATGTTTTTTCTTCCCAAGGCACATATGGATCATGTAGTGTGTTTCACAATTTCGCTAAACACATTTTCAATTGAAGGGTAAAATAGACAGGCGACAGCCAAATAACATGTTTGTGCTGGTTTATATCTCACATTTTTCACATGTTCAGGAATATGGATGGATCAATCCAAGAAGGTAGTAGCGTAGATTCTTTCTTGCAGAACTACAAACTTGGGAAAACTCTTGGGATCGGCTCATTTGGTAAAGTTAAAATTGCTGAACATACTTTGACAAGGCACCGAGTTGCTGTCAAGATCCTCAACCGTAAGAAAATAAAGAGCATGGATATGGAAGAAAAAGGTTGGTCTAATCGTTTAAGCAGAGTATATACGCTTTACCTTCTGGTAATGGCATGACAAAGTCTAGGGCAACTTGCATCTCGTAGAAGTTAGCTTGGTCATTTATAATTCAATGGTTTCAAGATAAATCAGTTTTCTTGGCTATAATATTCTGCAGATCTGAACCGAAATACCGATTCTTCATTTTGCAGAAACAGATTATATTGTGGAGAACTTTTTTAACAAGCTGCAGTTATATACTTATATTCTTCTTGTTTTGAAATGCTATAACGTCTAAGAATTCCAATTTTTGTTGTACCAAGCTCAGTTGCTGACCTTATCAACTTCTTAATGTCGATTTGTCTTTCCATAGTTAGAAGAGAGATCAAAATTTTAAGATTGTTCATGCATCCCCACATTATACGTCTATATGAGGTTGTGGAAACACATTCGGACATATATGTTGTGATGGAGTATGTCAAGTCTGGGGAGTTGTTTGATTATATTGTGGAGAAAGGCAGGCTAAATGAGGAGGAAGCTCGCACCTTCTTTCAGCAGGTAGGATGCCTCTTCTGTGTAGAAATTCTTAATATCTTTTGCTTAATGTGTGAATCAATGCTTTTATATGGTGTTTAGAAACTTTGACAATATACTAATGATTGCAGATAATATCTGGAGTTGAGTACTGCCACAGAAATATGGTTGTTCATAGAGATCTTAAGCCAGAGAACTTACTTTTGGATTCTAAACGCAATGTCAAGATAGCTGATTTTGGTTTGAGTAATATTATGCGTGATGGCCATTTTCTGAAAACAAGCTGTGGAAGCCCCAACTATGCTGCTCCTGAGGTACTAAATAAAATGTATTGGTGGCTATCATGAATTAAAAATTTCCTTTTGATCACTAAAAAATGCATATTGAGGTCATTTTTAGAGGAGGATGGAAAGTGGGTGGTTATGATATTTGTTCACAGGTTATATCTGGGAAGTTATATGCGGGGCCAGAGGTGGATGTTTGGAGTTGTGGTGTCATCCTATATGCACTTCTCTGTGGCACCCTTCCTTTTGATGATGAAAACATTCCTAACCTTTTCAAGAAAATAAAGGTTTGTTCACACAACTCTTTATGTCAACTTTGTTCAAGATTATTGTGTTTATATTGGACCCTTGTCGAAATTCTTGTTCGATTCCTGCAAGACGAGGTGATAAAGTTGACCAAGATATTGTTTATCACAATTATTTTGACTATTTCTTTATCTAAAACAGTTCAAGCCTTCACAGGTGTGAATATGCTAGTTTGAGCTGATTTCTAGAGTGCACAAAACAGGTTGCCATCACCCCAACCTTAAAAAATGCTCTGGGTCCGAATTTCCAATTCACTATTATAGGATTCACAGTTTGATACCAATTAGCATAAAATGTAAAATGTGGTTTCTTTACTTCAGTAGTAAACTTCACAATTTTTCTCAATCAGTGAAATGATTTATAAGAATTAGACCTCAACTCCAACTGTCAACTCATCAGTCTCCTTGATGGTTTGATTTCTAATAGTGCAAAGACTATCTCTAGCTGTCTAATATCTATAATTGTGAAGTGATGTGTAATTATTAATATTATGTTCTAAAGTAACTCTCACATTCTTCGAATTGTTTGTAGGGTGGAATATATACCCTTCCCAGCCATTTATCTGCTGGTGCAAGAGATTTGATTCCAAGAATGCTTATAGTCGACCCTATGAAGCGGATGACTATACCTGATATTCGTGCACACCCCTGGTTCCAAGCTCACCTGCCACGTTATTTGGCTGTGCCACCACCAGATACGGCACAGCAAGCTAAAAAGGTTAATGGAATTTGCAGTGCTTATATTTTTCTTTTGCTCGTTGAAGTTTCGGCATCATCTAATTTATAGTCTTGTCATTCAAAGAACTGGCTTAACATAAAGAGATGTAACTTGTATTTCCGGTATCCATTCGACTTCTGCATCTTGCATGTGTGTCTCGTTGTTCTCTGGTGCAAGGGGTTCACTGACCCTTGTTTAGTAGTTTGTTTTCCTTGTTACTTTGATGAATCCATGGGATTGTTTGTATGTCTGGTGCCATGCATTGAAATTCTAGCTGGAAAAACCTCTTTTTAATAACTCAAGGATTTTTATCACTTGCAGATTGACGAAGAGATTCTTCAGGAAGTAACCAAGATGGGATTTGACCGGAATGCCCTCGTTGATTCGCTTCGAAACAGGGTTCAAAATGAGGTGAATTTCAGGACACTATCACCTCACCTATTGAGGTTGAAATTTTCTGATGTCTTGCCATATTTTAGGGTACTGTAACATACTATCTGCTGTTAGACAACCGGTGTCGAGCTTTCAGTGGCTACCTTGGAGCTGAGTTCCAAGAAACCCTGGTATGCTTTTCAATTTTATGCCAATGTTATGAAGTTTGACCTGTTTCTGATCTATGTTTTTCATTTTTCTTTTTCTGAAATCCATAATCTTGGTGGATGATATTTTATAACATTCTCGGATTTCAGTTTACCTGAATATTTTTGTATGATCACACCTGATTTCTATAGGAATTTGGGAATAATCGGATGAATCCTAGTGACACCATACCGTCTCCTCTCGGGCAACGGCTATCAGGAATCGACTATCAGCAATTAGGAGGAAGGCAGTTTCCTGCCGATAAAAGATGGGCGCTTGGACTCCAGGTTAGTTGGCATCTCTATAATTCATCCCTGTCTTTGGGGGATATTCACGAAGCTTTCTTGCCTGAAAGAAAACGGGTTAATAGCATAAGAGCAGGTGATTGTCTTAGTTCATTCTCACTCTTTTTCTTTTTTGTCGGGAGAAGAATCTTTGGTTGTGACATTCCCCCATATACTGTGCATTTGATTGTATTTTTATATTTCATGATATTTGTTGAGCTTTGGATTTTTCCTACAGTCTCGAGCCCATCCTCGTGAGATTATGACTGAAGTTCTCAAAGCTCTGCAAGAATTGAATGTTTACTGGAAAAAGATTGGACCTTACAACATGAAGTGTAGGTGGATTCCAAGCAGTCCTGGTCGCCACGAAGGAATGATTAACGATTCCATGCACGACAATAATTATTTTGGTGACGATTCAGCTATTATAGAGAATGATGGTGCTGTTAGGTCGGCGGCCAATGTCGTCAAGTTTGAAGTTCAGGTGATGATTTTTCACTTTTTTTACACGATTTATTTATGTTGGAATCATAATGCTGAAGTAGCCTTAAAAGAAACCTACCGTTCACCAATGTATAAAATCTTTAGATTTGATTTGTTTGCATGCATATATAAACAAGTAGAACTTGTTAAACCATTACATAAAACTGGCGCCTTTTCATGTCGACTGTATGTCAAAGATCGGCGTTCAACTTCTCAAATATTCTTTTACAGCTTTACAAAACTCGGGAAGACAAGTACTTGCTGGATCTGCAGAGAGTTCATGGGCCGCAGTTTCTGTTTCTTGATCTCTGTGCCGCGTTCCTTGCTCAGCTTCGCGTCCTTTAAAGTTAGATCGCCAGCTCCATCAAACTCTATCGTGGAGGGTGTAGTTGATGCTGTATATAGTTATTACCACCACCTAAGTCCTGAAGTCGTCGCCTAAAAGATGAACGTCGTCCACCGCCTGTAATTTTTTATCCACTCTCTAGGAGTTGGCTTCTGCAACGACACATTCTCGATTCTTAATCTCAACTCTTCTTCTCTTATTTCATTTATCCATTGTAAAGACCAAAGAGATGCAGGAATTTCCACCCTTTTCTTTTGGAACACATAATTTAATCTAAGCTCATCTTCATACGCAAGTATATGCGGCTGACATCAGTGCTGTGCCGAAGGGTTTGGTGGAACTCATCTGTTCATTAACACAAAATTCAGTGTAAACTATTCCAGATGTAAGAAATATCTTGTGGATAATCTGCCATTGAATTTGATTTTCCTCCATAATTTTTCATTCTCCTTCTCAACTTAACACCTGGGATTAGAGGTGCAAGATGAGTTGAGTTACTCGCGAGTTGTTTACTCAAGCTCGATTAATAGTAGCTTATTGGTTTTGCTATCTAATTTGTTCTCAAGTTTGAATCCGATCAACTAAAAGTCAATTTCTTTGGATGTACTCAACTTGAAAATTCATCATAAACTTGAAAAAACTGTTACAAAATTAGTTTTTGGCATTATTGTTGGGTTTAGAAACTTTAAACAAAGATATTTTGATGATAACAAAATTTGTTATTGTGTTTTTAAATATATATATACTCAAAGTGTGAATTTTTTAACTCAAGATGAAAGTTGAAACTCGAATTTAACCAATCTGAGAATCTGACGAGCTGCAGTATTTTGATGATATAACATAGCTCGGAGATGCAAATGTACATCTGCCAAAACCTTGAACAGAAAATTCAGTTTGTCCGGTTATTGAGACTATAGAGACAATTAAAATGGGGAACATAAAATTCAGTTTGTGACAAATCGTATCTTATGTTAGTTGGATTGCTTTGAATGTTATCTATGTAAACTGATGGTTGCAAGATCAAACTGATTGCAACAAAACAACAATCAGTTGGACTTAAGCTGTTTCGGTATTTTGACCAGCTCGTTTATCCAAATAGAAAGATTCAACATGTTTAACGAAGCTAGTACAATTATATACAAATCATATTCATAAGTCGAAATCTGAATTAATGTTTAAGATGCTGATAAATGATGATGAATCTACTAGTTTTGCACAGCTGATTTCGTAAAACTCGTCAGTTTGGTTCAGTCTAGTTGATGAGCTCAACTGAATGATCAATCTAGCTGATGAGCCTAGCTGACAGCGGACCTTAAAATCAGTCAGGCTCAGGAAAAGCATCCAGCAATGCGGAAATGACCGTTTAATGTCATAAATGTTCAGAATCTTTCCAGACGATCATATTTTTGTGTCTACATGAAGAAATTAGCTAGAGATACATTTGACATAGACAGCCTACATGAAGAAATTAGCTAGAGATACATTTGATATACTTACACTGTAAAAATCCTCACACACAATGATTCACGTATATACATGAGAGTTGAACTTCAAAGCTTGGATCATGTATGAATGAATATTCACACAAAGATATTAAAGATTGTTATTGAAATCTTGACATAAGATACGTTATACATTATACAGATTGTGAGGTTATACATAAGATACTTTATATTCAACTTCCATATCTTTAAATGATTTACCAAAATGTTTAATCAATTTATTCGAAAAATAATTTTGGGTGTCCTAGCTGGTTTGAAATTCAAACTAGATTTAATTATTATGTTCAATATTTAAAGAACCGAGCTAATAATTGTTCATATTGGGTAGAACAATCAAACTATGGCGCTTGGCCCGCTATGCAGTTTATAAGATTTGAGTTGAACCGTTACCACCAGCTATATGTTTTTTGTAAAAAAACGAATGTTTGGTATTACAATTATATTTATGGATAAATTAAAAGGCAAAGGCCTAATTTCGACATATTTTTTAAAATTTAGGAACCAAAAACGTTAACTCGAAACAATTAGGGATCATAAACATTTTAGTTTCGTCCATCCTTTAGTATATTAAAATGACCATTGGAGGAAAACAAAAATGATTTCATAACCTAAAGTTCATGCCATCAAATCCCTTTGCTCCAAATTATCCTCCTCTCTAACAACTAAGTTCAAGATTTTCCAATTGGTGAGCATAAATTAACTTGATGCATGCATAAACACGTACTTAATGAACATTATCCAAATTACAAGTCATATTATCAAACAACGGAAATATCTAATACTGTAATTATCATACAACTCCATCGAGCGGTTAACTCGATGTTGTGCTTCGTGTTGTGCTCGATTCGACACCTCAACAAGTGAGCGGGATCGAAAACTCCAAACTTACTTCCGAAGTTCCGAACTTTTCAGTGGTTACAAACCCGACTTCAGTAATTCCAAACTAACTGCTGATTAATAACTCCAAATTTTTTAAATCATGATGCATTAATCCAATTTTAAAAAATTTAATTTATTCACAATCAAAACTTGGGTTATTACAACTGACTTAAACTAACTCACGTAGCAAAGGTGGGTTTTTGCCCGAACGAATTCAACAAGCTTGTCCAATACTAGGGACAATAATGTAACGAGTTTGAAACGGGGTAGATCAATCTCAGGACCCCACCCCCAAAGGAAAAATGGGACACTGTCCCATCTAGCATCAAAACCCAGCGGGTCCGGTTCGGATTGGACTCCCAAAATATAAATATTTTTTTGAGCATAATATAAATATTTTCAGGCTCAAAATAAATCAGATGCTAGGTAAGATCGTTCAATAACGATTCGACCAAGTAGTTTTGGAACAAAGGCTGCTAACAAGTAAACAACTAATTTGACGAATGTTTCTATAATATATTTAATTTTCTATAATATATATATATATTATATAATATTAGATTTGGGAACAAAGGGCCGCTACAAAGTGATTCCCACGACATTAGGTTCAAATCACATTTGTGACCCTGGTCTATCTCGAACCAAGCTGGAAGGCTAACACGGGCCTAAGTATTCTTTTATAAAATCAGGTTCGGGTGTATAAATCAGATATTCAATATATTATTTTTGAACAGTATCTTTAACTGCTCTCTACTTATATTATCATTCTCTGACTTGAGCGTCGAATGGGCTACGTTGGGACACCTCCGGCCCCCTTGTAATGGTCTTATTCGTGATTTCAAGCTCAGAGCAATTTCAAAACCTACGTATGGACTTAATAACACTTGCAGGAATCAACCTTAAATTTCTCGTGAGTATCACAAGTAATAACTAATTTGACGAATTATATATATATATATATGATTTAAATAATATTTGTCTAAGGTTAAACATTATTTAACATACTATACTATATAAATAAACAGGGAGGGTTGTTGCGGTTCCACTAAAACCCGGGATTTGTCCCAAACCCACTTCCTAGAACCTGTTGACTTGGTCTAGACCCAAAATTTAGAAACTTCGCGTAAGCTACCACAAGTTACTAAGAACATAGTCTCTCGTCGAATCACAAGATGTTTAGAAATTTACACTCACTTGTGGTAATATTAAAAACCATTAATTTCTCAAAACGAGAGTGTTGGAGCTCTATGCCCCAGGCTTAATGCGTGTTTGACTTTTCGTTGTATCAATTTATTTCATGTTTGTCTCCTTCTATTAATGAATACAAATATTTTATATCTGGATTTACTCTCAATGATTGTGTTTTCTTGTTCATCAATTATTTGCACTCAATTATTTATTTTCATTTCTGGTGATTTCATTACTATTTTGTTTTTTTTAATACTGTTCTATTATTGTTTGAGCAAAATTTAATTTATATTTGTACAAAAATTGGCAAAACTTAACATCTCAATAAATAAATTATTTTGGTAAAAGTTTATCCATCATTTTATACTCCATTACAAGTTTAATTCATACATATAATAGTAAATATAACAAAAAAAAAAATTGCGTCATATTTATCGTCTTTAATTGCTACAATACTTTAATTTATACATATAATTCTTATTCTTATTTTTTTTTTGAATTTTCGGAAAATATAATCCACTATCAACTTCATCATTCGTAATATGAATACACTAAGGGTGTGTTTGATACAAATGATGAGATAAATAAATGATTAATTATGTTATATATAACAAGTTGATATATTATTAATCAAAAATTATGTGATACTATTAAGATTGTTTAGTTCAACATTTTGAATATGTAATTAGCTTTTAAATATTAATAATTTACTATTATAAATTTGCTAAGTTTACTTATTTGTTGCACACATCTGGAAGCAATGCATAATATTAGATTAAAATAATAATAATGTTAATAATAAAGATATTAATAATCTTTGAATTAAAACTTGTAAATATCATAAAATTAAATATAATAAAATAAAAATATTATTGGTATGCATGACCAACATTAAAATTTAGTTTTTATTATTTTATTAAAATATCTACAAATAAATTATTTTTTCAAAATAAAAAAATATCTTTATATTTTTTAAAGTTTAAATCAAATTAAATATTAATGATATATATTAAATATCAGGATCGACATCTAACGTACAACACTCTAAAATAAACTTTTTATCCAATAAATAGCTTTAACGCTTTAAGAAATTAGAGGAGAAAATGGTAATTTATTGAGTTTTGATAGTGTATTTCACTTGATTTGTTAGATTAATAATCAAATAATTATCCACAAAATTGGATCTTAAATCGAGTCAAAATAAATATTAAATTAAAACATCTTAAAATTCTAACCAAACATTGAATAAGTGTGACTACTAATATATTCTTATTTAATCAACTCAAGCAAACACACCCTAAAAGAAATAACAAGAGCGATGGATGTATCTTTGAACACCATCAACTATTAATCAGTAATAGCTCATAAATATCATAAACCTGGAAACCCGTATTTTAAAATTGACTAATAAAACGATCTGACGCTACCATATAGTTTTACACCAAACAGTCAATATCTAGAAACGTGTTCAGTAGTTGGTCATGGCACGCTTTTTATTATTAGTGCTATACGTATTTTTAAATTTTACTTTTCAATTATTACATGATGATTATTTAACGACATGTGAACTTTGCATTAATATATTCATTTAAATTTATTTTGTTAAAACTATTCTAAATCCTTGAAATTCGTGAAACAAATTTCAAAACATGAATAATAATAATAATAATAATAATAATAATAATAATATGCGAATCCTCGTCGAATCATTTGACCAAATCAAGTAAGTTGATGAAAAATAAAATATAGTATCGAATATTTCGCCAGTGATAATAAGTACAAATTTCAATGCAAGAAAAAAATAAATGTCGACCTTTAGGATTTGAAAATCCATAAATATATTTTAGAGGAAGGTTCATTATGGCCTTCGTTTCTTTCTAAATGTCTAAAATATTCGGCAGAAAAACCGTATGTTAAAAATGACAAAAATGAAACAGTCTCTCAAGTTGTATTTTTTGAGACGAGTTTCTTATTTAGATCATCAATTAGAAAATATTATTTTTTATGCTAAGAGTATTACTTTTTATTGTGAATATCGGTAAGATTGACTCGTCTCACAAGAGACATACTCGTTAAAAAATTATGCAATATGTCGTATTTTCCCTGATTTAAGGGGGTTTTTGTAAATAGTTTTAAAACCACGAATGTCAATTATTTTTTTCGGATAGTTTTTATTAGTGGACACAAAATGAATACATTTTGTCACTTCGCACTGCTATAAATTGAGGGGAATTCTTAGCTTGTTCTCATACACAAACATCTCAAAATCATGAAGTTTCTAAGCATTTTGGTACCCTTTCTTGTTATCTTTTCGTGTTCACTTGTTGTTTCTGCCGAAGAGCATTACCGTAGTTTTCTTGAATGTCTGGCACATAAATCCAACGACGACTCCTCGTTCTTTGACGATGTTTACACCCCAAGCAACTCCTCCTACACGTCCATTCTGAGGTTCTCCATCCAGAACCTTAGATTCGAGACACCGTCTACTCCGAAACCGTTGGTGATCATAACACCACAGCAAGAATCACAAATCCCACCGGTCATTTGCTGTGCCAGAGAGAATGGAATGGAAATTAGAACCCGAAGTGGCGGCCACGACTATGAGGGACTTTCTTTCGTGTCCAAAGTCCCTTTCGTGATCCTTGATTTGATCAAGTTCAGTGAAGTAAGTGTTGATGCTGAGTCGAAAACTGCTTGGGTCCAATCTGGAGCAACTCTGGGCATTCTATATTATAGAATCGCAGAGAAAAGCCAAACCTTAGGGTTCCCCGCCGGTGTGTGCACGACCATTGGCGTTGGTGGACACCTAAGTGGAGGAGGATACGGCATGTTGATGAGGAAGTATGGCCTCGCCGCTGATAATGTCGTTGATGCAAGAATAGTAGACGCCAACGGTAGAATTCTAGATAGAGAATCCATGGGTGAAGATCTTTTCTGGGCCATTAGAGGTGGTGGAGGCGCAAGTTTTGGTGTAATTCTTGCATGGAAAGTACAATTAGTGGATGTTCCCGAAAACGTCACTGTTTTTTCTGTTGACAGAACTTTGGAGCAGAATGCAACTCAACTCGTCCATAAGTGGCAATATATTGCTCATAAATTTGAGAAGGAATTACTCATCAGAGTCATCTTAACTAGGACGAACGCCAACCAAGGTGGTAGAAACTACACGATTCGGGCTACGTTTAATTCTCTTTTTGTTGGTGGAATTGATAGGTTGCTTACAATTATGCAAAAAAGTTTCCCTGAATTGGGTTTGGCGAGGGAAGACTGCACCCCAATGAGTTGGATTCAATCGATCCTTTATTTCAATGGGATTCGGATAGATTCACGTGAGATCCTACTCGACAGGAAGCAACCTAGTGTTCGATACTTCAAAGCAAAATCAGACTATGTGCAGAATCCTATCCCTGAAAATGGCCTTGAAGGGATCTGGAGATTGTTTTACGAAGCTGAAGCAAACGAGGCAGTCATTATCTTTACCCCTTATGGCGGAAGAATGGATGAAATCCCCTCATCCGAGATTCCATTTCCTCATAGAGCTGGTAATTTATACAAAATCCAGCATTTGGTGTTTTGGGAAGCGGCAGAAGCACAAGATTCAGATAGTTACATAAGCTGGATCAGAAGACTTTACAGTTACATGACTCCTTATGTTTCGAAATTACCTAGGGCGGCATACGTCAATTACAGGGATCTTGATATTGGAGCCAATAGAGATCATGGAGCCACAAGTTATCCACAAGCCAGAATATGGGGTTTCAAGTATTTCAAAACCAATTTCGACAGGTTGGTTCGAGTGAAAACCGTCGTCGATCCTGAGAATTTCTTCAAGAATGAACAAAGCATTCCTTCACTTCTCTGGCAGCGGAAAGATTAGATTGTGGGAAATAAGATATGTTTTTTATGTACTACATTAATAATCGTTGCATGGCTTGTTTATGAATAAATGCTGGGGAGAAAATTATTCACTAACCTGATTTGGTAATGATCCCAGCACGCCTTCAATAGATTCATTTCTCTTGGTGCAAAATGAACAAACTAGAACATAATCAGCTTCATTTCATATGAAAGAAAGCCCCAAATATTATGCATTATTCATTCATCAACATTGGTTCGTACTAACTCATGTAGTGATTATACACAACTATGGCGAACATTGGTAGAAATCTGTTGGTACGACGTCCTGCAAGAATATTAACATCCTCGGAGGGTGCTCCTATGTTACAGCAAACACATATACATGTTATCACCTTTCTTCCAAAACCCAGAGATAGTTTTCCGTGATGGAAAGAAAATCCAGAGTAACTAACAGATGAAGATAATCAAAGGAAACATTACGAATAAAATCGACATCATTTTCATCAAATAAGGAATATACGATGGCAAACACATGTGTTGTTCTCCAGTTGATCCTCTTAATTTTGCAATAAATCTTCAAGATCATACAGCAACACATGCATCTTCCCCACATTGAAAACAATACATTTTTGTATTAGAAAAATAAAGAAATTTTATAAAATGTTTATTTTTAATTAGGTTGATATGATCAATTTATTTGTTGTTTTTTCCTAAATAACCGATTAATTCTCTTTTCAAATAAAAATCGCACGACAAACCCAACCGAATTTCTAATTACTTTAAATTTTAAAGCCCTTTTACTACAAGCCGAGAAAGTAAGGGCTCGAATTTTGAGTAAGTCTTTTGAGACGGTCTAACATACATAAACTGCTTGAATGGATTCATACATGGGATGAGATAATATTTTTGGCAAAAAATTCATCTCACAATATCGACACCCGTGAGACAGTGTCGGGTTAGTCTATGCAACACCAATTGTTTCGTCCTCTATTCTAATATCATTAGATATCGTATCGTGAGTTTTTCGCATTTTTATGGAAGTTAAGTTATGATCCAAGAACTACCATCTCACAATATCATAATGATAGAAATAATTCAGTTGTTGCATAAATAATCTGACAGTATCATAGTAATTTTGTGATTAATTTATTTTAGGAATAACCATGAATCGACCATCGTTGCTTAGCCGGAAAATTTTATGTCAAAACCAACAAAATAACACAATCTCAATAAATACAAAGTCGTATATGCCAAAACCATGATACCTAACATTCTTTTTTCACAAATAAACTCAAACTCATGTAAAATGCACATCATAACTCGATTTATGAATATAAATTTTTCAAAAATAGTGTGTTAAAACTGGAAATCTGACCAACGAATTCAGAAAAATACACCTACAAACTGAAACCACCAGTATTTTAGAACAATATGTATTTTAATGCTTTTGGGGCCCATAATTCAGAAGCCCTACACCATGTTGTATCAACACAGGCAGATTTTATATTGCTACAAGGTGGTATAGTGCTCCAGAATTGTGGGCGGATTAACAAATTCGTCGAGCAAAGAAAATCGATATGACATTCTGTTGAATAGAAGAAATTTCAAGAAACCAGATATTTAAATCAGCAGATAACTTACATGGGCTCATCAAGAATCTTCAAAAAAATATTCTTCGAGTTTCTAGCTCCGATCCCACCAATCAGCATATTTGCGAGACATTTTCAAGAGAAAGAATTGAATCATGAAATCAACGGAAAGGGTTTTAAGGGAAGAGAACAACCTTCCCATCTTCGTCTCTGGTTTTTTATTCTACGAGAAAACCCAATTTATAGGCTAAAACAAACTTTTTTCCCCCGAATTACTCCTTCCCCATAATGTGAAATTACTAAAATATTTTTTTTTACCTTGACTATTAATTTTTTAAATAATCATAAATTTTCCAACTTATATTTAAACCCTTCTTGAATTATTTATGTTTTTTAAAATGAAATGAACCCATTTTACATGGTGTATTAGAATATAAAAAATTCATTTTTTCCGATTTGTATATGCTAATTTCCTTTTAATATCATGTTCAATCCTATTTATATATACTAATTTAATTTAACTTCTCTTAAAAATATGGTTGATTGTGTAAATGAGTGATAAAAAAAATTAATAAACATAGATTGATGGATCGGTCAGGACATTTTTTAAGGTGCTTCTAATACAATATTCTCAATGAGCTGCAATAGCTCGTGTTATAAGAATGTAAATACCGATTATTAGATCGAGATTTATTTTAAATCAAACGAAAAATACTTGAAATAATTATTCGTTAAGAAAGCTAATCAGTTTAAAACATTTAACTTGTGTAAACTGAATAACTGAAATAAGGGGATCAGTTCTTGCTTATATCATTTCAGTTATGGTGAGAACTGAACTGATAACAGCTCGAACTGATCAAATCAGTTTTAAAATCAGAGTTAAGCAGTTAAATATATAATATACGTTTATGGATGTTCGGAGATTTCAATTGCTCCTACGTCATCTCTTCTACCACAGCGGGTAGATTCCACTAGAAGGCTTTGATTTATACAAAGATTTATACAAACTCACTCAGCTTAGGACTTACCCTACTGTATAACTGAAATCCTAGTCTAGACTGAAGGCAGCACCTTCCAGCCAACACTTGTTTAACGTCTATGTGTCAAATACTACATACACAAGTTTATTTTTTTTGTACAAGACTCACTTAACTTATCAGTATGCTCAATTTTCTGTATGTGTGAGTGATTGTGTGTGTGGTGTGTGAGAACTGAACTATGAATACAACATGAAAATGTTATCACACATTGAGAATTTTTCTTCTAGACTAAGCAGTTGGCATGTTATTTTTCTCTTCTTTCGACACTCACACACTTGTATTGATAATCTTGGTCTGGTATTTATAGAGGTAATGAGATCGTACACCAAGACACATCAAATATGTTCGTTGCAATTTGAATTCGTTCCTCGAAATGTGTCTGTATTTTCCGACCGTCATTCTGGAACGTTTTGGCTTTAGCCATTGCTGCAACACCTATTATTGTCCTTTGACTGGACAAAGCTTTTCCTTAGTGCGCATAGCTGGATTCCATTGAATAAGCTTGTCGTGTTCTGTAAATTGATCGATTCTTAACTAATGTTCTGAACCGGTCAATTGAACTGATCTTGAACTGGTTTGGTAAAATCAGTTGGTTCGTCAGCTGAAATGATTCCGCTGCTTCAGTTGAACTGGTCAGTTGAACTCTTTATCAGCTATTCGGGCTTCTGAAGATCTTCTGCTGAACTGTCTATCAGCTCGACAATCAGTTGAATTGGTGTTTTGATATTTCAGCTGAACTGGTTTAGTTTGGGCGATCAGTTGGCGCTTTCAGTTTGCGTCTCGATAGCTTCAGTTTTGGCTCGATAACTGATCAGTTCGAATCCTGATCGGTGCGCACTTAGGTAAAATCATTAGAAATAAAATAAAAAATTCTGTGAACATCAAAATCAAGATTGTGAACATGAAATGTTCTAATACAGATAAATTATGTAGTGTGATTGATGAATATGTCAAATGATTTAGATAAATATGAACAATGAACAATCAACATATAAAACAATAACTTATACATTAGATACATGAAATACTGATTTTTAAATCGTATAATATAGTTTATGATAGAAAGAGGGTGCAAATTAACAAATACATCAAGATAATCAAGGCAAATCAACAAACCTGACATGTGGTCAACCGTTCTGGCACAAAACATGACCGTAACCAACTTAAGGCGGGACAATTACCGTTTTAGTTTTAAAAATCTAGATAGTCGTCAAGTTGGAAGGGTCGAACTCAGCGAGTTGGATTTGTTTAATTTTTTAAAATTGTACGGTCAATCAATCACAATAAACAGATCAAGTGTTCATTGGAGATCAACGGTCACAGTCAAATGGTA
Source organism: Primulina eburnea (assembly GCF_022965805.1). Classification (NCBI taxonomy): domain Eukaryota; kingdom Viridiplantae; phylum Streptophyta; class Magnoliopsida; order Lamiales; family Gesneriaceae; genus Primulina; species Primulina eburnea. The sequence goes on along the minus strand of NC_133102.1, from coordinate 44,400,081 downwards.
ATTTATCAATCCGACGGTTTTGAACTGTTGGGTCGACCGTTGTTTGAGTTATATTTTTTTTAAAAAAAATGAACGACCACGATTTTGTGGTTATTGACGATCAACGATCACGATGATGTGACGGTTGTGCAAAGGTCGCCTGTTTGGTCGAATTGGACTCGGACCGACGGGTCTGCCATTGAAATATTTTTCCTCGAATTAAACCGTGTAAATATCTCCACCCTTTCATTTTTTCTCAATCAACGTTCAATTTCTGATTTTCAATTCAAGATTTATTTCTTAATTCTCAAAAATCAGTTTGTCGATTATTGTCGATTAACCAATGTTTTTTTTTTGTTTGATTTATTACATTATGTATTTGCCTACATTGAACCAATATCATGAGTTCACACTCAGAAATAAAGAAAAGCAAATATTGTGGATTATGTATTTGATATACTTGGAGGACAACACACAAATAAATGTTGATATACTCGAATCTGAGATGGAGTCAGTACACCAATGTGTCCACGAAGAACCGAGCGACGAACCTAGCTCCAGGTTTACAGAATACAGGGAAAAAAAATAAAATAGGTTAACGCATAGCACCATGTCGTAAAGTAAAAAACACAAGAACACTGAAATTCGTACCACAAAGACCAATTGAAAAACCAGATCAGAAGAAATCATTAACGTACCAGCTCATTCTTAGCAGATCTGGTGTGGAGATATCTTGTGATAGGTTCTGTTGACAATAAGCTTGAAGCCTAAGAGACGATATGTATTTGGAGAAAGCAAATCTACGAAAGTGAGCTCCAGGGTTCTACCAGAAGTATATATTAAATGGTTAGAAGGGGTAATGTGATAATTTCTCGGGGTAATCACAAATTTCTAATGCAAAACTTGTGTGAGACGGTCTCACGGGTCGTATTTGTGAGACGGATCTCTTATTTGGGTCACTCATGAAAAATTATTGTTTTTTATGCTAAGAGTATTACTTTTTATTATGAGTATGAGTAGGGTCGACCCGTCTCACGGATTATGATCCGTGAGACGGTCTCACATGAGACTAACTCAATTTCTAATCATCACATAAATCATACCAAACAATATAACAAATTTATCTCATCTTTTCATTATCCTTACTTTATCACTAGAACTTGATAAGTATTATTAATCTCATCACACGTACCAAACACAGCCTTACTTTAAAATTAGCTATTCAATATAAATCACTGGATAGTTTTTTTAGTCAGAAGTACTTTGAGATATTGGGAGTTTATACTTTGGCCCCGTCAATCAATATAATGCACTTTGACCCCGTCAATCAATATAATGCGTACGAGGAGCCAAATTTTTTTGAATTTCCCGGCTCGCACAAGCACAATATGTATCGCGCCAAATCGAAACCTATGCCCAGGTCTCCCGCCATCGCGGAGCAAACCTTCATCAACGTGAATGTGCGAGGGTTTACAGAAGTAATCCACACACAGCGCGGATATGGAGATCTCCAAACCTAAATCATTCTTCCAAGACATCAGATCCAGAGAAATCAATGGATTTCGAGGTGACCTTTTAATATTTCTTCGGAAATTCAGTGCCATAGATGGGCGTGAAGTTTTCCGTGTTTAACATTTGTAACTTGCAGTAAGAAAGCGTCCCTATGTGGGCAGCAGCGATTTACAAGATCTCGAATCAATCGGAGCTGTGGCAGTCGAGCACCTCGGTGAACCCTCTCCTCCGATGGCCTTGTCGTTCTGCAAGGTTGATTTTGTAGGATTCTTGTAGTAATTGCATGCACGTTTGTTCTTTTTGCGGAATTTTGTTGTGACGTTGTATTACTGTGTGCTACAGACGAGTAGAAATGCTCATATTCTAGCTCTAACCGATGAACGAGGTTATGTCAACCTACTTCATACTCGAGGCAAATTTTCGGATTTATCCTCATTATATGAGAACGCAGGCAAGTTAAAGTGTGGATAGAACATTAGTGGCGTGATAAGGTTTCGGTTTTTGATTCCCCTGTTTTTCTGCAGAAAAATCCAAGGTTTGCGAATGGGTTGCCCATGATAATGCCATATTTGATGTATGCTGGATCAAGGTGCCTGCCTACTCACTTCTGCATTTGCCCAACTATTTATTCTGTTATTCTTACATCATTTAAATGTTCACCACTATAATGAAAGAGTTCAAGTAGATCATGTACAACATTAAGCCATGAAGCAAAGTATATTCAGCCCTTTAAGCTCTCATACAATCTTATGTATGAAGAAAAATATATTCAATCCTTTAAGTTCTCTTGTAAATAAACTCCTAATTGTGCGTTTGTATGATCAATCAATTTGAAGATATCAAAATGACCACGTTTGTATGGACATCTGATTTTAAAATTCAAACTAGAAAGACTATATGGTACTTCTATTTGTTCAGATCTCTACAAGAACGCTTCCAAAGAAGGGACAGACCCATACAGTCTAGAAACATTAATTTGAAGTTTTGGGCATTAGAATAGTATTATGTTATGTGAACATAAGATTGCAGGACACCAATACAGCAAGTGAAGTGATTCCCTGAATAAATCTAAAAGTTGCCTTCAGCTGGGCGGCTTCATATTGATGATTGACAACAATTAGAAGATAATTTATTGCCATAATTGAAGTATTAAATAAGATCTTGAACAAAAGAAGCTAGCTTATCTCTGTAGTTCTTCATATCTGGATATTAACTGGCATAGATTCCTTCAGAGTAGTGAATTATTGCTTGATTTTCTCCAGGAGGATACAAATATCGTAACTGCTTCAGGAGATCAAAGTGTGAGTCACCAATCTCTTGTGAATTCTATTATCATTTGATCCTTATTCCATAATAGATGGTTTTAATATATAATGTAAAGCTTTAGCGCCCTTCATATGTAGTTAATCCTGAAAAAATGCACTAATTTTGTCTCCATCCTCACAAGTCTGTTCAAAGACTGAAGAAAAAGAGCTCTCTATATTTTTATGGTTACTTGAATTGATTATCGTGGCACAAAATTTGCCTTTTGAGCAGATTAAAGTTTGGGATGCACAAGATAAAAAATGCATTAGAGCATTGATGGGGCACACTGGAAGCATAAAGTCAATTAGTTGTCATCCTACTAATCATGGTAAATTCATGGTCATACGGTCCTGCCTCATGCTTTAGTTTTGTAGAATCTCTTCATCTCTCCTTTTTTTTTTCCCTATCTGACATTTAATTGTTTAATATAAACAATGGCAGTTTGCACTCAGTTTCATGCGTTCAATTTCACTGGATTATCCATTTAATTTTCTGTTCAACAGATATTGTTGTATCTGGTTCAAGAGATGGGTCATTTGCTCTATGGGACATCAGGTCCTCCAAAAACACTCATCAGAATTTTCGCATGTGGTAATTCTCAGCATCTTTTCATCCAGCCGAATAAAATAGAAACACTTGAACAGTATATTGTTCTTTTTTGCTTATCTATGTATTCCAGTATGCAACTCGTGATTAACATATAAAATAATTCATTGTTGGTCTAAGATCGGGTTCACAATGAAATTTCATTACTAATATGATGTCAATGGAATAAACTTGAGCCTTTAGTTTTACTACCCCGAATTATTTGCAGGCCCACTTCTGTAGTTCATGAGGCTCATATTTCTCCTGGTAGAAGACGACGTAGGCGCACAAAGGTAGGTTTGCTTATTCATTGCTCTGTTTGTTCTCATGTTCTACCTTTTCGTCATCTGGAGTAAGTTTTTTTGCCAGGCTGAGTCTATGAGCATCACATCAGTTCTTTTCCTCAAGGATGAAGTTTCTGTTGCTACTGCTGGAGCAGTTGACAGGTACATGAGGTTTTTGATGATTCATAACCATTTGGTTTTGTGTGTTTGGAGCTTTATATTAACGACAGTGTCTTTCTCAATTTCCCTAAAACACTCAGCGTTGTTAAATTCTGGGACACCAGGCATCTTAAAGCTCCAATTACTCATGCATGCCCTAAGCTGGAATCATTAAGTGAGAGGGTAAGGTCTTTCTCTACATACTGAGTAACTTCATTTTTTCTGTCTTGAACTTTACAGTATTTGCACTGAAGTAGTATAAAATAGATGATTCTCTGCGGCAGTTCAGATATTTATTTGGATTTCCAAAATGTGCCTCATTTGAAATGCCATAAATATCTCCCATTTATCTTGTAGTTCCTAAAGATTAAATTCACAATGAATTTCAGAGTAATCAAACTATTCTTTTGCAGGGAAGACGTTCGAGTGGCATTTCTAGCTTGTCTCAAGATTTAAATGGAGTGTTCATTACAGCCTCATGCATGGATCACAGGTGGAAAAAGCAAGAATTCTCGAAGAATGTCTTCATTTCACAAGCACCGCCTCTAGAATGATATCATACACTGCCATATAAACATCCTGCATGAAAATAAATCTCGAGTTTCATTTATCGTTTCTTGATGTGACCGCACATTCTTGTTGTATTCAGCAATGCTGCCTTTTGTTATTGCAGGATATACCTATATAATGTACTCCAACTTGAAAAGGGACCAATAAGAGCTTTCTCTGGAGGTAGAATCGAATCATTTTTCGTAAAGGTACAATTATTTAAACATTTTGGCTTTAAACTCAGTTGTTGATACTTGACAAAAATATGACAATTACTCTTATTACAGGCTGCAATCAGTCCCAATGCAGCTCACATTCTCAGTGGTTCTAGTGATGGTAATGCCTATGTATGGCAAGTGAATAATCCTCATCTGGATCCTATCATTTTGAAAAGCCACGATGGAGAAGTCACAGCAGTGGACTGGTAAGATTTAGAATAAAGATTTTTGCGTGCTACGGCGAAAATCTAACTTCTAATCGTAATTTACTCCCGCTAGGTGTCCTTCCGAGACGGGGAAAGTAGCTACTTGCTCAGATGATTTCACTGTAAGCTATACAATTATTCGATCTATTTTATGTTATTCTTAAAATTCTCGCCACCAACATAGAGGTGAACCAGACTACCAGAGGGGGAAGGTCATTGGCCTTCTTCCCGGTTGATTAAAATCTTGGGTCACCCCAGTAAAGATATACTAGATTCTGACATTGCATTCACAGCATACTGTTTTTTATTTAAATGTTGGTGAGAGCAACCTCAAGCATTCTTGAAACATGCATCTAAGTTTCCAAAAATCTGTTAGGTTCGTTTTTGGAACATTCCGAGCAGTTGTTACTCAAACACACGATCTCCTTCATCAAGTCGAAAGAGGATCATGGCATTTCCGAGCATGAAACAGAGAAAATTGTTTGTGGCCGATCAATACGAAAGAGACTGTAGACTCTCAGATGAAAGACGCCATGTCAACTCACCCGCAGCTGCACTCATTCTGCCTGAGGTCTGCACCCCAAAATCCCATATGAAACCATTTTCTTTGAGCTTTGAGGTAAAAGAACATTTAGAAAAAAACCCCGAAACCGACACAAATAGCCCTTCATCTGTTCTTAATCCTCCATCTTCATTGAAGAGAAAGACAATCCGAGATTACTTTTCTGTTTCCTGATAAAGTGTTCTTTTTTTAGATGAATTTTAACTGTTGTATAGTTTATGCCTCTGTTTCTGTTGCTGTATGTGCTGGCACTCTGCGGCAGGCTTGATCGATAGAGTGATTAGATATACTTGGGATGAAATCACATTTTTGTCGAGCATTATCTCTGAAAGATTATGTATTTTTTTTTATTTAACAGAAGATGTTCATTCCCTTCTGTCTGAAAATAGGATGCATGCATGGAAACTCTAGTTTAGGCAGTTTTAGAATTGATGAAGGTTTTGCATTCTTTGCCAATTCCAAATGGATTTATCTCAGTAAATGTTGTGAAGCGTGGCAAAGTTCGAACGTGAAAAACATATTAAACTTTCAATATAATTTTAATTATCTTGAGCTAATGGATAGATAAGATACCGTAAAAAAAGAAAAATCTAAGCTAATTGTATAATTTGATATTGGGGTTAAGTGAATGAGATTGGGTTTTCTGTGAAGAATTTGAGATGGTTTGAAACAATCTAAACAGTGTAATATCATAATTTTTGTAGGGACTTGGACACTAACTCATTTCTTAATCATCATTGGGATTAAATAGATCAATTACACAAATTTGGTCGATTTTTTTTTTTAAATGCACTAATGTACAAATTGTTACAACATGAGATAATCCACCTTATTTAATTTACAAGATCAAGTTTAATATCTACAACATGATCTAAGGTACAAACTCATTCAAAACAAAATCGTAACAAACTAGTGTTCATTAACTATCTCAAGTATTGAACAACTAGCTCTACTTCTAGGTCTGGATCTCCACTCTAATCTCGTTCTTTCATCCTCTTCTCGACCTTATCCTATCCCACCTGTTGTCATGCACACATACAAACACAACAATAGCCGGATAACTCCGGTGAGAAATATAATTCCCAGTATAAACAACGTATACATGCATTTCATATAAGCATATACAAAGGCATAACTATTTATCAAATAACATGTATCATAATCTGAGAACATGAATCGATATAAAACTGTAAATCAAACTCTTAAACTCTTAGTCTTTGACTCAACTCTTATCTAGTCTAGGGATCTCGGTTTGAATAAAGCACGTCTCGCGCATATGCGCGTTCAACACCGGCGCATATGCGCGAGACTCTCTGTCTCGACAATTTCAAATACACCAGCTCGCGCATATGCGCGTCCAATGTTCGCGCATATGCGCGAGACCTACTGTCTCCGCGCTTAAACATTACACTTGCTCGCGCATATGCGCGCCTCTTCTCGCGCATATGCACGAGATCTTCTGCTTTCGCGTTTGTCTGTTCACGCATATGCGCGCCTCGTCTCGCGCATATGCGCGAAGTGTTCTGCCCTCACACATATAACATGCTTTCCTCTTGTCTCCCTCGGGCTTTCATAATCACATCAAATAATTATCCTCAGATTAAATGAATACTCTCGAGCATTACAATTTCAATGGTGATTTAAAAGTAAGTGTTTTCTCTCTCATTTAGCGCATTTGATATCTTTTTTCCTCCTTTTTTTTTACCAAGCTGCATTTTGTTTTGGTGTATTCTGAAAATAAACATTCGCACAGAAACTCTACATAATTGAATGGTTTCGTTAAATATGCATAAATTGACATAGTTTGTGATTTCTATCCTATAATGATTTTATAATTTATAGTGATTGATACAGAACACACACTATTGTTTATATGCATGTGTCGTGTTTGTATAGAATATTATTTTCAGAGTAAAATTCATTTTCGACTTGAAATTAAAATATTTATAGAACATTTTAGAAATTATTGAAAATCATAATTTGTTTAATTTTAAAATTATATCTTCGAAGTAACATTTTTTTGTTTGAAAATTTAAGCTTAGTTTGTTTGGAAAATGCCAAAAGAAGATTCAACCCATACCATAGCATGTGATGAATAAAAACAAAAAATACACAAGAAACTCAGGGGTGGCAACGTATCACGCAACATGTAATCCATGCAAGCCCTCGGCTCAACACGTTTCAATCCCCTTCTTCCATAAATCCTCGCTCCCAACTCCTCACCTCTATCCATTCACTCATTCATTCCACTCCTCTGGATTCTTCATTTCTCCATAATTGTCATGGCAGATCGTGATCGTGATCGTGGTCAACAGTACCAACTCTATCCCCAGCAGCAGCAGCAGCAGCGCTACGAAGGCGGCCTCAAGAATATCCTACCACAAAAGGGCCCCACCGCCTCCCAAGTGATCGCCATAGTCACCCTCCTTCCAGTAAGCGGGACCCTCCTCGCCCTCGCGGGGATCACACTCGCCGGATCTCTCATCGGCCTCGCCGTCGCCACCCCGGTATTCCTCATCTTCAGCCCAGTTCTGGTTCCCGCCGCCATACTCATAGCCGGGGCAGTGACCGCGTTCTTGACATCCGGTGCATTTGGGCTCACAGGACTCTCGTCACTCTCATGGGTCTTGAATTCGTTCCGCCAGGCCACTGGCCGTGAGCCGCTGGACTATGCGAAGCGGCGGGTGCAGGAAGCAACGGCTCAAGTGGGAGATAAAACGAGGCAAGCGGGAGAAACAATCAAGGCTAAAGGTCAGGAAGGAGGGCGAGAAGCTGGCCCAACTGTGGGTGCCGGTGCCGGTCGACCTGCTTGAACCAACCGGGCTCGTAGTAGTAATAATAATAATAATAATAATAACACAGAAGTGTGTGTGTGTGTTTTGTTGAGTGTATCTCTGCTTGTTTGTTGGTAAATGTGATTGAAGAACATTTGCTTTGTAGCTCCAACTGATATCCCATTCATCCAAGTTCTATTTCGTTTCGTTTTGTTCAAGTGTTTGGAATTTGGAAAGAAACTAATAAAGATTATGGAAATTTGGAGAAATATTAAGGATGTGTTTGGATTTATGAATTTTAAATTTATTAATTTTAATATTTCAAATATATTTTCTTTGTTTTAAAGAAATTCATCTATTTCTAGTTTCATATTAATTAAGTTAATAATAAAGATATTTGAAATTTATTTTATTTGTTTAACTAACTGTTAAATAATTAAAGTTGATTATATCAGATTATTCGTTATAAAGAGCGTAATAGTGAGTCTCATGTGAGATCGTCTGGTCAACTTTACCTATATTTACAATAAAAAGTAATATTTTTAATATAAAAAATAACATTTTTTCGTGGATGACCTAAATAAGAGATTTAAACACGATCAGACTGTCTCACACAAATTTTTGTCTTAATCATAAACAATATTAGTTGTAGTTTGCGAGCACTACTATGAATATGAAATAATATTACATAATGATATTATATTTACGACAAACTAGGTTTTAACTTTTAACTACCTATTTTCGGTACAAAATTTACCCGAGATATTATTAAAAAAAAATAAAAAAAAAACCAAAAAATATAATTTCATAGTTTCTCAATTTATTTTTTATTTTATATAAATATCATAAATAATTAAATATATGTAAAAAATTGAAAAATATGATATAAATTGTTGCTATAATTTTTTTATTAGAATTTGTTGAAATAACCAAAGAAACTTAAAATATGAAATTAAAAAACTAAAAAAATCATAATTAATTGATATTCAATTGTCACTAGGATTATTATTATTGACAATGAATGAGAGTAAATAATTTCTCAATTACGATTTTTTTTCCAATTTTTGACCAAAACATCCATGTAATAGATTACCCTACAAACAGGTTGATAAGGAGAATTAAACTCGTGATTATTTAATCACGATTTATATATTCTATCGTATATTCTCAACTCGTCATATATTCAAACAAAATACGTCGACAAAAAGAATTAACCTTCTAACCATTTGACCTCGTGTTCATATATTCTATCAACTCTCGTATAGCTGCAGAAGCAGAAAAAAGACGTAAAACAAAACATACAAAAAAATGTGCATGTATTGAATAAAAAACAACCGAATCACTATCTCTATACACATATACTAATTTCACATCAAAATTTTCTCTATGTACCACCGCCTCAAGAATTTCAAGAAAACATGTAGTTATTTTGGTTAAAATCGAGGTTAAGCAGACGTCGAATGTTTACTCGAATAAGCAGATTCAACACCACTTCTGGCTGTTAACGTTTTCTGGTTCACCATTTTCTGAGGCAGCAGAATTCTGAGAATGAATGGCTGCAGTTACTTCGGGCCTTTTCAGATGAGATGAAGGATTACCAGGGGCATCACCTTCTTTGGCAGAAGTATTAGATTTGAACCATGTGAACTGCAAAGGGTAGCCTTTCCAGGACTTACCATTCACGAATGCTTTCTCAGCTGATCGACGAGTTGCAAAAGAGATTCGAGCTGAAACACCACGGGCTGATGGAGCATCATCACCCTCTTTGGGCTGCGATTCTTCCAATTCCACAGAAGAAAGATCGCCATAAGTATTGAAATGTTCTTCCAGAGAAGCAGCCTAAAAAGACAGATTTATAAATGACTATAAGCTGGAACAATGACAAGGAAATGCAGGTCTAACCAAAAAGAAAATACACAACCAAAGCACTGTATTCAGCACAGTTCTTGTCTTCTTGAAGATAATTATCATACAATTCTAAGTTCTAAACTCGTTTGGTAAGTTACATTGATCTCTTTCTTCTCCACTCTCTCTGCATCTCCAAAATGATAACAAAGGCAATCGCGTTTTTTTGGACCAACGAGTGTTACAGAGGCGGAGATAAGGCAGGGAGCTCTACCGGTCACTGGTCTTATGATCTTGGAAGGAGACAACAAGGGTTCCTTTGGGTTAAAGGATTTGAACTCGTTAGAATGGTTTTGAATTCCATGAATTTGAAATTTCTCACCTCACTATGAGCTTGGACATGAGTAATTATAATAGAATTCAAATTCTCCACTAATGGGAAATTCATATATCAAATCCTTCTCTCTCAAATTCAGATCACTCGATCCAATGCAGTTTAAAAGTTCAAAAGCAACACATTTACATGTACTAGCCAGTAAAATAATCCAAGAAAGAGAAACAGACGAGAATGATAGGATTTACATTTGTCAGGCCGGCAGGCAATGGTGAGACAATTTTGAAAGCCGTAGGGCGATTGTCAAGTTTGAATCTGTTTGCTACAAAAGGTGCCCAGGGATGACTTGAAGGTCTCAAGCTCAAACGTTCACGTGCAACTGCAGTCGAAGTTGAAGAAGAATGTGGCAAAGCATGTTCAGCCGGTTCAACATTCTCAGCAACTGTGTTAATTCTTGGCGATGATATAGCAGTTTCCGCTTTTGAAGTTGTAGACTGCAAAACATAAAATTGTTAATTTTTGGTGATGATACAGCAGTTTCCGCTTTTGAAGCTGTAGACTGCAAAACATAAAAGTTTTAGGGAGCAATAACTTATTCTTGGAGTCACATGCTCTACAATTTTCACCATGATTAAGTTCCGCCACGGAGTTTTACAGACAAATACAAAAATAAGTGTATTTATAACTTTGCAAGTAATACTGGGGCGACAACATGTCCATTTACAATCACAACAACCAGAGAATATAAGAATATTAAATATACAATCACACACAAACTTTAGCCACACGATACATGTTTACTATTTAGAAATAATTTACGCAAGGAAAAGGATAAATAACAAGGCAAGGATCCAAAAACTTCTTCAAAACATTTTATTGTATCATGGCCTGGATGAAGAAATGTGGCTGCTTACTTGTTTATCAAGTTTGTCTAACTGGAGCCGGAATTCATTTCGTTTCTGATCAAGCATCTCCTGCTTTTTACGAAGTTCTTCCTTTAAAAGTTCCAAGTCCTCCAGCTTCTTTTGTTGTATAGAACAGGTTTTGGGACCATTATAGCTGACAGGCCTAGGATGATCATAGACTGTCACTTGAGAAACAGACATGTGGATGCTACCATCCTTGATACCTGCAGAATAAGGATATTCTTCCCGCTTGTCAGAAGGGTAGGAAAAATCAGGACCAATCGTCACTCCAAGAGGAGTTGTTGACAATCCAACACTGTTTATTGTATCATTCGGAATGTTATCTCGATTTGCCCACTGGAGTTTGATGAAACGATTCCCAATTACAGCATCAGGTGCCTTCAAGGCAGCTTCTGCTTCTTCTGTTTTTGAAAATTGAACAAAAGCCCGTTTACTATGCATTGGAATATAAATGTCAATGATCTCACCGAATTTCCGGAAATGGGTGAGAAGAGATTCCCTTTTGTTGTCTTTCCAGGGAATTCCATTGACAAACAGAGTACAAACTGCCTTATGTGATGGTTTTTGGGCGTCACGAGCAAAATTACCATATGGTTTAAGAGGCACTTCTTTAACTTGTGGACATTCATCAGTTACCTTGACCTGCTTCTCCCATGGAGAAACACCTTGAAGATCTGCGTTTAGTGCCTCCTTTTCTTCAGAATCCTTTTTCTTCTTCACCCCTAATCTATTTTTTGAGATACCTATTCTCCTCCACACCGATGTACTTAGAGATCCAGAAGCAGTGGCACTTCTGACTGGACGCTCATCAAATCCTTCACATGGTTCAATGTGTGGCCTATCAGCAGGGTACATATCCAGGAAAGGCTCTGTTTTATCAGCATTGAATTGATTAAGTGATGGGAGTGATGAAGTTGCAGGGTTATCACTTGTCCATAAAGGCTGATCAGGATCATACACATCAGATCCCCCTACCAACGAATCACCTGCAAAACCACATGTAAGGCCCAAACCATCTTGATTTGATTCAGGCTTGCTACTTGTATTCACAAAAGAATCTGAAGAAGCAGCAGTTACAGGTAAAGTACCTTGTCCAGAATAAGTCCCCAGAAGCTCCGAACCAGGAACTGAAACAGGGAGATTGAACTGAGAAAGGCTCTGCAATTTTAAAAACAATTGTTAGTGAAGCAGTTCAGACATGTCAAGCCCATATAAAATATGAGGAACAGCATGAACCATTTTGGATATAAAAGATCATGGGCATTGAGACAGACAAATTAAAGAATTATCACTAATTAGAAGTGGCAAATTCTACCCATGTATACAACCAGTGAGCACACATACTATGTTCCTGAACACAGACATTTGAAACACCGTAATCGAGTAATCAACTCTTGAATAATAAGTAAAATTTCCAAAAATTGCATCAAGCATTTCAAAAGTTGAAGTGAATTCCCTGTAATAAACATTAAACAACTGGATGGTACACACACCTGAACATCATCAATAATGATACGATTAACACCATGCTCCATTGGGCATAAGTTCCCTCTCAAGCAAAACCCAAGCTCCTCAAAGTCTCTACAATGTTTCCGTGGAATGCCAATATTCACACAAGGACTAATGGATGGCCTGAGAGCCGCTTGCAAGCCACATGAATGAAGTGCATCCAACCCACCATTAGGTGCACCTGCAAGCAATCCAAATGCATTCCAAGACAAACTCTGTGCATTAGCGATGTTTGTCATCCCCCTACCTGCAACCAGACCAGAAGGAACAGCTCCTAGTGGAAACATATGAGATGTAAGATCCACTGAGCCAAGCCTATAATCATGTGGGACCCATGCCCCGAATTCTTTTCCCCTACTTCTAACAGTGTGAGCTTCACGAGGAAGTGGCTGATTTTTACTTATTCTTTGATTTAAATCCATGTGAGCTCTGGAAAATGAGGCCTGATTTGGACATCTCCTCTCAAACCTTGACAGCAACTCTCTCCCTGAAGTCATGTCATTGCCCTTGTCACAATAACCATTTTGAAAAGGCTTACCCCTTTTTCTACAAGGCCTAGTAAAAAAATGATCAAGAGAATCCCCATCTAAAGATTGAGAATGTGCTGCCCGTTTACGATGTTTATGGTTCCGCTCAACATCCTCACCTTCACCTCCACTGGTTTCTTTCTTCCCAGTATCACTGAGTACATCAGAAGCCAAAATTCCTAAGTTTTGAGAAGAAACTCTCGCTTCCATGAAATCCTTTCGATGAGTATAATGTATTATTGATGTGTCGTAGCAAAGTTTATATACTTATTTCTATGAGGAACGGGAGAGTTAATTAACTTGCATAGTTGACTAGAATGGTGGTCACCTGAAAGATGTAAGCCTAAATAGAAAGGCGGTTAGATCCACAGTCGGATATGAGTAAAAAATATATGATTAAGCAGTTACTAATTTCGTCAACAGTAACAAATAAATAAATAATGGAAAACTATTACTATAGTCTATGACAAGAAAATCTTGTTAACATCGTGAATTAACAAGTAACATTCAAAATTTATTGGTATTCAAAAAGTTATAAGCTGAGAATGCGTAAGCACAAAGACGAGTTATACATAAGCTCTCAATATAACTGCAAACTTTGCAAAACAATAACACAAGACAAAAAGATAGAGAGGACTAAAAAGAAGAACTGGATCACGAATATACCGGGATTGTTAGTGGCAGAATCTCATCGAGATCTGAAATGATTTCCCCCCCCCTCATATTCAGTTAAGTTCAAGCTCACTATTTATTAGAATTTCAATTCAATATATTTCAAAACATCACGCCCTTTTGGTTACTACCCCCTTTTGGTTACTACCAAATCAGGAAGTCTATAGGAGCAGAATCTCACCAAGATCTGAAATGATATTTTTTCTCGTATTAAGTTAAGCTCAAGCCAGCTATTTACTAGAATTTGATTCAATCTATTTCAAAACATTGCGCTCTTTCATTTATACCAAATCAGGAAATCTATCAGAAAAACCTTTTCTTTTTGACAATTTCGGAATATCGGGATATGCTTGATTGCCACACTCGAAAGCAACAGAGTAGGTTTCTGTGGCATATCAATAGTTAAGAACAGACATATGTATTTGCTTCAGATCTATGTTTGGCATCGATACGCTACTACAGTAATTCAGACGAACCAAGTAATTGATTTCAAGCACATGCTAAAGCGTGGCAATGGATAAGTAAAAACAACATTAAAATTAATTTCTCTCATCATTAAATTTTGTGAAATGGAAAATTAATCGAAGAATCTCAAAATCTTCTTCAATCATTATTCCATGCGTAAGTCTACTCAAGTTGGATACTTGAAAAGAGCTCGAAGGAGAACTCTCTTGTCAGTTGCTCTCCTTGAATGATCTGTCTTTACTCCATTTACTGTTATGGCTTAAATTATATTTGAATTATTTAGATGGTCTAATTATAGGACTATCGATACCGTTAACATGCATAACACAGAGAGTTCAAAATAAATGACATATGATGTAACTCATACCCGACATATAGCTTTCTAGAATCAGTCTTTAAAACACAAAATCCAAGCTCAATTCTTTCGAAAAGCAGTTGCACCTCGACCAAATCCGTTCTTGTACAGCAGAAAATTTGTAGGAGGTAAAAACAAGCGTGCAAAACTACATTACAGAAGATTATGCTGAGAAAACTATTTATATTGATCCCTGGCTGTCCAGCATTGCATAATCACAACCAAACTCAATCAAGAATAAAGTGAAGCCCGAAATTCAACAAAACTTGGGAAACTTCTCTATTAACAATCCACAACAACAACAGAAACACATATCTCACTATAGTTTTGATTTGACAATCCAATCACAGCAAAAAGAAATAAACAAATAGATAAATAATCGTATAAACCCACCATAATCAAGAACCAAGCTGATCACCGCAATAAAAACTCATACGAAAAACCATCATTCACACCAAAAACGTTCTAAAATCGAGATAGATAAAAGCAAAACCTGACAAAATCTGAATTGGGTCCTAAGGTTTCGATCCCTTTGTTTCGTCTAACTGTACAATGCAAAGAAGTTTGTTTCACCTACGATGTGTGCGTATTATAAATACGCACGTTTTGCCAGTTTTTCTATTCTTAAAAATATCTGAAATACCAAGGGAAAAAAATGCAGAGCCCTGTGGGATAGGAGGGTTTACAAGAGAAATTTGGTAGCAAGTACCAATTATGGGATTAAGCAAAAACTTTATGAGATTGTCTTATTATTCATATTTTTTGACACAAATATTTTATTTGGATCATTCATAAAAAATAATATATTTTTATAGTAAATATCGGTACGATTGACTCGTCTCAGAGATAAAAATTCATAAGACCGTCTCATAAAGGTCAATACCTACTCAGCTACTCTTATGATCATTATTATAATTTAAAAATTATGATTATTATTCTCAGCATATACCTAAAATCGCCACATCTCTAGTTTATAAAGCAGAATAATACTAGAAAAAAATAAAAATAAAATTCTCATGTCAAATTTTTTTTTTAGTCTGTCGATAATATTATCATTTTGTCAATGTCTAAAAAATTCTTTATTACTGTAATTATAATTATTGCTTTTCCAGTGTGAAGCAATATTGATAATAAAATTAGATCAAAATGTTACCTTCGTTTTATGAGGTAGACTAGTAATCCAGCGCGTGTTTTACTAACATCCGAAGAAAAATAGATGATGTCAGTTATTAAAAAAAACATGGAACTAAATTAAATTTAACGTTTGAGGTAGTAGTACATATTCTTCATATGAATCACATGCTTTTTCTGTAATTCCAACCATTGTTATATGATTTCAAGCAATCATATAGGGATTCAACGACACACTTTGACAAATAATTAACACATGGTTTGAGTTAATAAAAAATGATTGGTTTGATTATGTAAACAATGATATTTTATTTTTTGTTTTCTTTCTTAAACTTCACATATAAATTACTCATATTCTTCATTTCAAAATCACATCAAAACACAAAATGTGGAACCTTGACCCGTTACAATAAAATTGTGGGGACCCGGACGCTAATCATCTTCTTAATCATCGTTGGGATTTAATTATCAGTTCTGATAAACAGGGTCTAAAATTTTTTTTTTAAAATGCGGAACATAGTGAAATCAAACTCATATACATATCAGTATAAAATACAATACGAGTCTTGTACTGCATGCATTCAAAATAAACTAAGGTTTAACAACTAATGTCAAGTGTTCAACCCTATCTCTAATCCAAGTCCGGAGCCTCCACTCTAATCACGATCTCTCCTCATCTCCTGGACCCTGATCCTGTCCCACCTGTTGTCAAGTACACATACAGACAAGACAACAGCCGGATAATTCCGGTGAGAATATAATCCCAGTATAAATCAATGAAACATGCAATCATATAAACAATATAAAGCATGTAATCAGGTAACATGAATATGTATCAAAATCTGAAACATAATTAATAGCAATCCGTCGACATAATTCTACACTTCAGACTAGACTCAATCCTAGTCTAGAGATCCCGGTTTCCAGATGTGGTGTTCCTATATCGAATTCCGTAATAGAAGGAACCGTATTCCTATTACTCGATATAACCAATATCCTGGTATTCCTATATCGAATTCCGTAATAGACGAATTCCCATTTCCTATTACTCGATATAACCAAACATCCGGTGTCCTGACCTATCCGTCATGGACTGCAGTTCTATCTTTAATAACCTATCTTGAGACATCGTGCAATGTGCCGTGGCGATACCACCACTATCCGGCACTTCTGTCACAAGATAAATCGTCTACTACCTGTCATCTAAAATCAAGAGAACAAGTATATCATCAATTCAATGCAAATATCAATGCAATAAAGTAAAGTATGTGATTTAGGGAAACCCAAGTCCAAACCGACTCAAGTCCATCTCCCAATACCACATTGACTTATACCTTTGTCTTCTCCGTCTGACGAAGACGATGATCTGTCCATATCAAATCTGAAATGACAATAACAAATACACTGTATCAATGTGTAACTCAATTCAAAATCTGTTCTGATCATACTCAACTCAGTATATAATCTGATCAATATCTGAGCAAGATACAATTTGATTCATAACAACAATATCCCGATATAATCGAAATCATAACTGAATCTGATCAATCTGAATCAACTGATGTTTCGACGGCACAATAACACAGTCTTGTCACCCCGTCAATCTCAACATCACAGATATCATTTCTAAATGCGTTATCAATACCATATCATCATTCTTCTAATTCTAGTATGTCAATATCTATTGAATTCACTCAGGATCTGTTGAAATTCATAAAACAGACATACAGTATAATTTCTTCGATCTGACTTCACATATATACTGAATAGTCTATTCAGAACATATCAGAATAATCAACTCTCTATTCTTGAATCAAGAACAATACAATTCCAGTGTTTAATCTCAGATAATATCTTCTGAAATTCATAACAATTGTATAAACAGTCTGTTCTTAAATCTGACTTCGATTATACAATACCTACTGTAGCAGAAACACCATATCTGAATCATATTCAATTCTGACAATATGATATTTCTAAAATATCTCAAAACGTAACGAAACTTACGTCCTTGTGTAGCTCGTGTCGAGAGGAACACGATACTGCTTTCGGATTCGAATTCTGATACACGGATTCTTCGAAATCACAAATCTAAAAGGCGTAAGGATTTTTCTCTCAACAGCTCGGCCCTTTCTGAAGTTTCTGAGGAATTAAGTGTCATTCGCTTATATATATACTGCATGCATAAAGGAAAACGTGGCACGCCTCTTCGTGCAGCACGTCGCACCGCGGGTGCGGTCATACATGCACCGCGGGTGCGCTCATGCCATGTCTATCACTACATTTCTCGGCAGCTCAGACCGCGGGTGCGCTTCCTACAAGACCGTGGGTGCGGTGTCATTAGCGCAGGTGCGCTCCGTCTAATACCGCGGGTGCGGTGTGGCTACGGGATCACCTTCGAAATTTCTTCACATGCACCGCGGGTGCGGTTGTGCTGGCACCGCGGGTGTGGTCTTACAAACTTCTAAATTTCTAATTTTTGATCTTTGCAACACCTTATAATCTTGTCTTTTCTTCCCTCAATGCATGTCATGCATTCTCATATCTTCCGAGTCTCACGTTAACGAAGATTAATAATCTTGGTTTATCAATTCGATAATTCTCGGGCATTACATTTCTCCCCCTCTTAGATCTGAGTTCGTCCTCGAACTCATAAGTAATCAATTCAGATATATCAGGAGAAGTGTATACGAGCGTTTAACTTGAAACTCAATCCCTGATTCCAATCTAGAATAAGAATTCACTAAGTATATCATCATAATACTTTTCCAATTCTTTCTGACAGAATCAATCTTATCTTATTGGCTATACAACATCCGTATATGCCAATCCACAGCTTATAACATATCAGTACTATAAGTTGTTATCAATTCTGTTTATCCTAATCAAGGACATATGAAATCTTCAGTTTCAAATATCAATCGTCATCATCCGACGTTGGTTTCTTCAATCTGTTCATTCTGAACTTATCTTAATAGCTATCGTCATGCAGTAAGTCATACAGTGACAATAAATCATCTCAATTAGTGCTAACATCCAGCACTAAAGTTCTACCAATGTCTTCTAATATCTGGATAGTAAACTCTGACTATCTATCAGTCAGTGAATCATCTGCGACATAATTTATGGGGTAATCTGCCATAAGTGCAAAATAAATCAAAAATCACAATCTGATATAATCTACTTCAACATTCTGTTTAATCTGACCTTTTCTTGACATCGATCTTGTCATTTGGTCATGTTTGTACATCATCTTGTACAAACTAATAGATATAGATTGAACAATCTGTCAATCATAATCATATTATATCACAATCTGGAAAATATTGGGATAATCTCATTACGAAATTCATCGAAATATACTCCTCATGTCGAATCAGAAATATACTAAGTCTGTAATAACTCTTCTGATTTCTCTCTTTCTGTCTTCTCTGTTAGCGATTCAGACATATCAGTACAATTTCTGCCAACATTTCTGTACAAATTCTGTTATAACTGATTTAATCTATCTATATCATACCTGTCTGTTCGAATCTCATACATTCTCAGTCAGCAAAATGAACACTGAATCCACTACAATGCATTTCTGACACGGTCTGTAATTTCAGATTCAAACTATTCGGTATAAACAAATCAGTTAATAATAAAATTTAAAGAAAAATACCTACCTGGTATTCGGCTCTGATTATAAATATCAATTCTGTTATACAATTCTGAAACACTCTGACACATTCTGATCTCATTTCTGAACTGCTGTAATTCTTTAAATTAACTCTGATACAATTGAACTGTATATAATCTCAACGGTTCACAACAATCTGTATCATATACGGATTCAAAACAACAGTAATATCCAATCAGATACGAAATAGCAGTAACCTATACAGATCTAGTGAGTTCAAGGAACTCATAAACGGTAATCTCTGGCAATAAGATTGCTTCTGTTTAATCAAACATGTCTTCATGTCATTCTGATCAACTGTTATATCTCATCTGCAAATAAAATATGATCCCCCAAAACAATATAAAATATCTCAAATACTGATTTAGAACAATAACAATACCCAGCAGATATAAAGCAACAGTCGAATAAAATAATCTGCCCAATCAGAAAAATTACATTTCTGAAATTTCTGATATTTCTGAACATTCTGGTCTTTCTGACATCAGTCTCGTTCTCAGTTACTGATCTCTGTCTCAACTGTATCAAAATCTATCTGTATACTAACTTCAGATATCGCATATTCTGAATACAATCTGTTTCAAGCGGAATTCTTATCTGAATAATTTCTGTATACAATACTCACAATTCTCAGAATATTCAACAAAATCTTTAAATATTCAGTATAATTTCCAACTACTCGAGTCAATCAACCAGACACTGCAAATATATCCATATATCATAGATATAACGAGTATAAATCTTCAGAATATCTCTAAACATACTGAGACATGCCAAAGAGAAACATTACTCCAATGTAACTCATGTTCTGTATTCTGCTGTTAATCTTTCAAATCGTTCAATTCGTTCTGTATCATTCTTGATATTCAATATCATTCTGTACTGAATCTACCATACTATCAATATCTGATCTTAATTCAATTCTGCAATCTATCTTTCTGATATAAAGCAATCTGAAATCTTATCTGGCAATATCAGCCAACTCGTACAATACTGGCAGATCTGCCAATATTAGGCTCGATTTCAGTATATCTACTGAATACATAAGGATACCATCTGTTCCTTTCTGTATCAATCGAGTCATAAACAACACAGATATCAAAGGAATTCGAATCTAGAATCCTTACTGTGAATCTCTACTCATCAGCCCTATCTTGTCTGACTCTTACCATTTCTGGAAAAATTCTACAATATGTCTGTACTTATTCAGCATATGCTTATCAATAATGCGTTCAAATCAGGAACACAAGTACATCATAAGCTATTTCTATTTCATTCTCATCTTACTGTAGTATACAATATATACAGAAATCTCTGATATCAACACTTCCTCAACAAGCAAGGACATCAATACTACAGTACATACAAACCCAACAGATACATCATATCTCCATGCAACTCAGTCAAAGATATTCTTAACAAATGCATTAGTATATATCAATACATATGCAATAGAATCATAAAGACTAGTACCGGTTGTGAATTCTGAATCTGTGGTTTCAAGTGAACTCTGTTCCCTACGATCTTCGGGAACGCTTCTGGGGACAAACTTTAGCAAAGTGTCCCGGCTGTCCACAAATATTGCATCTACCAGTTACTCCCTGGCATTGTTCAGTGGAATGTCTTCCTCCGCAACTTCTGCAATACACTCCAGTATAACTAGGACCAGAAACACTAGAGCTAGATGAATCGGTTCCTAGCTTCTTGAATGGCTTCTTTCGAGCTTTCAGCACATCTTGCTTCCCACTCGTACTGCCGTGATCATATCGAAGAGGGGATTGCTGTGTCTGAAGTGGCTTCACACACAACCTTGTCAATTGTCTAATCAGACTCGTCTCAGCTCTCTTCGCTCTACTCAGGATGTCAGCAAAATGGTAAGGTCGCTGCAAATTCATAAATGCAACTACCTCTGAGTTCAACCCTCTGATGAACTGATTTACTATAGCTTCATCATTTCCAGCTAAATGAGGAGCAAAATGCAGTAGAGTAGAGAATTTAGCAATATATTGGTCAATATTCAGCGGCCCTTGGCTCAAATTCTCAAACTCTAATTTCTTGTCCTCTCGGTACGAAGCTGAGAAAAATCTTCGATAGAATTCAGTTTTGAATATTTCCCACGACATCACTGTACCTCTCTGTGCCCACATTCTTCTACTGGTATTCCACCAACTCCTGGCGGCTTCTCGTAACTGATAAGGCACCATTTGAACCCTCTGTTCATCTGTACAGTCGAGTAAATCGAACAAGATTTCTATATCATCAAACCAGTTCTGACAATCTTCAGATGTCTCGGTACCATTCAGAACCGGTGGCTGTAATAACTCAAATTCCTTCATCTTTTCTTCTAACTGAGTTTCTGATACATCTCTCTGTTCAGACGAAGTACTGCCCTTTTCTGAAATTCTTCGAGGCGGTATATCTGAATATCAAACAGATTAGTACACCATCTATACAATCTGTCTCAGCCCTCCTCTGATCATATACCTCTGATTCAGACTCGGTTCTGATCCAGGCTTAGTAATTACATGCTGCAAACAACTCAGATAACAAGCAACATGTAATAGGGAAAGCAATAAATCATGCTAGCACACACAATGTAGTCAACATTGAAATAAATCTCATGCTAGCAATCACATGCAAGGACAAAAAATTCAATCTACCCCGGTCATTCTCTGCTGTCTCAGTCTGAAGAATCTATCAACTCTGATTATCTCAATCTAAAGGATCTATTGTTCTGATAATCTAAGTCTAAAGGAACTATCAGCTCTGATACCACCTGTTGTGGGGACCCGGACGCTAATCATCTTCTTAATCATCGTTGGGATTTAATTATCAGTTCTGATAAACAGGGTCTAAAAATTTTTTTTTAAAAATGCGGAACATAGTGAAATCAAACTCATATACATATCAGTATAAAATACAATACGAGTCTTGTACTGCATGCATTCAAAATAAACTAAGGTTTAACAACTAATGTAAAGTGTTCAACCCTATCTCTAATCCAAGTCCGGAGCCTCCACTCTAATCACGATCTCTCCTCATCTCCTGGACCCTGATCCTGTCCCACCTGTTGTCAAGTACACATACAGACAAGACAACAGCCGGATAATTCCGGTGAGAATATAATCCCAGTATAAATCAATGAAACATGCAATCATATAAACAATATAAAGCATGTAATCAGGTAACATGAATATGTATCAAAATCTGAAACATAATTAATAGCAATCCGTCGACATAATTCTACACTTCAGACTAGACTCAATCCTAGTCTAGAGATCCCGGTTTCCAGATGTGGTGTTCCTATATCGAATTCCGTAATAGAAGGAACCGTATTCCTATTACTCGATATAACCAATATCCTGGTATTCCTATATCGAATTCCGTAATAGACGAATTCCCATTTCCTATTACTCGATATAACCAAACATCCGGTGTCCTGACCTATCCGTCATGGACTGCAGTTCTATCTTTAATAACCTATCTTGAGACATCGTGCAATGTGCCGTGGCGATACCACCACTATCCGGCACTTCTGTCACAAGATAAATCGTCTACTACCTGTCATCTAAAATCAAGAGAACAAGTATATCATCAATTCAATGCAAATATCAATGCAATAAAGTAAAGTATGTGTTAGGGAAACCCAAGTCCAAACCGACTCAAGTCCATCTCCCAATACCACATTGACTTATACCTTTGTCTTCTCCGTCTGACGAAGACGATGATCTGTCCATATCAAATCTGAAATGACAATAACAAATACACTGTATCAATGTGTAACTCAATTCAAAATCTGTTCTGATCATACTCAACTCAGTATATAATCTGATCAATATCTGAGCAAGATACAATTTGATTCATAACAACAATATCCCGATATAATCGAAATCATAACTGAATCTGATCAATCTGAATCAACTGATGTTTCGACGGCACAATAACACAGTCTTGTCACCCCGTCAATCTCAACATCACAGATATCATTTCTAAATGCGTTATCAATACCATATCATCATTCTTCTAATTCTAGTATGTCAATATCTATTGAATTCACTCAGGATCTGTTGAAATTCATAAAACAGACATACAGTATAATTTCTTCGATCTGACTTCACATATATACTGAATAGTCTATTCAGAACATATCAGAATAATCAACTCTCTATTCTTGAATCAAGAACAATACAAT
Source organism: Primulina eburnea (assembly GCF_022965805.1). NCBI lineage: Eukaryota > Viridiplantae > Streptophyta > Magnoliopsida > Lamiales > Gesneriaceae > Primulina > Primulina eburnea. Next base: position 44,376,310 of record NC_133102.1, on the reverse strand, counting down.
TCCAGTGTTTAATCTCAGATAATACCTTCTGAAATTCATAACAATTGTATAAACAGTCTGTTCTTAAATCTGACTTCGATTATACAATACCTACTGTAGCAGAAACACCATATCTGAATCATATTCAATTCTGACAATATGATATTTCTAAAATATCTCAAAACGTAACGAAACTTACGTCTTTGTGTAGCTCGTGTCGAGAGGAACACGATACTGCTTTCGGATTCGAATTCTGATACACGGATTCTTCGAAATCACAAATCTAAAAGGCGTAAGGATTTTTCTCTCAACAGTTCGGCCCTTTCTGAAGTTTCTGAGGAATTACGTGTCATTCGCTTATATATATACTGCATGCATAAAGGAAAACGTGGCACGTCTATTCGTGCAGCACGTCGCACCGCGGGTGCGGTCATACATGCACCGCGGGTGCGCTCATGCCATGTCTATCACTACATTTCTCGGCAGCTCAGACCGCGGGTGCGCTTCCTACAAGACCGCGGGTGCGGTCTTACAAACTTCTAAATTTCTAATTTTTGATCTTTGCAACACCTTATAATCTTGTCTTTTCTTCCCTCAATGCATGTCATGCATTCTCATATCTTCCGAGTCTCACGTTAACGAAGATTAATAATCTTGGTTTATCAATTCGATAATTCTCGGGCATTACAAAAATACAGCGGAATTTAGAATTTTCAATTGAAGGATGGAAGGATTACAATTTCATAACATAAATTCATTTACAAAATTTTTTTAACCAAAATAAATACATGATCATTCAAATGACATAACAAAAATACAAAATATCATTCATATGATCATGTCCAAAAATGTCATCCTTCCAACTTCGTATGCATATGACTTCGGGCCACAATCACTGTCCTGGTCCGTCGCTCTTAGCTGCATCACATGAAATAACTGAAATGAGTATAAAACTCAGCAAGTGGAACTCTTACATAGCAATGAACATAGCATAATCTGTAAAACATGACTTTAAAACATTGAATAACATCAATCTATGAATCATAAATAACATAGCAATAACAATAACAATGAGATGATATTTCTCTTTTCTCTGGTATGGATTGATATCAATAGTAACTCTGTCTGTGGTGCTCGTATCCCATCGATATAAATCGACAACTCTGAGGGATATAAGCCTATGGTCGTTGATCAACTAATTGCATGCAATCTCTGACTATATATCTATCAATCCATAAAACATTTAAACTCTTTCTCTTTGGCATTTAAACAACACTTTGCAATCACTTGCTCTTTTGTATTCCCTTTTCAATACAATTGAGACATACAATGCCTCCAATAGATATACAAGTGAATCAATACATAATTATGAAGCCAATGAAGGGAATAACACATTAAAACCTTTGAAATACAATACATATACATCATGTGAGCACAAGGGATGAAATTCCACTTACAAACCACAAGAACATCTCAATCTAAGCTCTTGATACACCACCTACAACAATAATCCATAAATAACACCATCATCAACTCAATAATCAAGAACCCATGCCAATTAATCCATAAATCCAACATAAACATCAAACCCAAATCATCTCTTCTCCAAAACCAAGAAATAATACAACCAAAAGCTTACCTTAACTTCTTAGAGCAACCAAGAACCTCGATCTCAACTCGAAAATCCAACTAGAAGCTTGAATCAAAGATAGGAGGAAGCAAAAGAAATGAGGGAAAACCCTTGTCTACCAAGAGAGAATTCGAAATGGAGAAGAAGGAAAAGGGAAAAAGTGAAGTCAACTCATCCAAAAAGCACTTTAAATCTCGACCATACCTCTACTGTTCATCACCGCGGGTGCGCTACTCTTTGTACCGCGGGTGCGGTAAGCTCACGGCACACCACCAATAATTCTGAAATCGATGACCGCGGGTGCGGTCCTGCAATTACCGCGGGTGCGGTACTAACATCACCGCGGGTGCGGTGAAGCTACGGGAAAAACACCAAAATCCAACAATTACGACCGCGGGTGCGGTCCTTACACTGAGTGCTGGTGCGGTGCTGCCACGGCAGAAACAAAATCTCAAGCAACTAAAATCTAACCAAAACTCTGAAACGAAATAACCAACACCAACTAACAACATCAAAACCACCAAGCAACTATAACCAGTCATACTATAACCCATAAACACAACTCTTAACATCACTACTAAACTCAAACTTAATCAATAAATCCATAACATACGAAAACTTAAACCGTACCGTACACCGGGCTCGGCTATTACACAAAATCCTATCATCTATAATAATAAGTGTAGAAGTGAGATAAAAGATTTAATGTGAGATTTCCTAAGGAGTGTATATCTTTGGAAAAATATGATTAGTGAAGAGAAATTGACTATTAAAGTCAGACTGTTCTGACTGAAATATTTTGTTTTTCCAGTTCTCTTGTTTACTTTGCTATTAATAAAAATTGATATCCCTGAGAGATTTAGAGTGTATGCAGCTCAATCTTAAGATGAACCATTATAAATATTGATGTTCTATCTTATTCATTGTTGATATTACTTATTGTTTTTCTCGTTCTCTTGTTTACTTTGCTATTAATAAAAATTGATATCCCTGAGAGATTTAGAGTGTATGCAGCTCAATCTTGAGATGAACCATTATAAATATTGATGTTCTATCTTATTCATTGTTGATATTACTTATAATGTTCTGCTACAATGTTACCTCATTTATTTATCTGATACATTAATCAGTAGCAGTCCGGCTCCGTCTCTCGTTAATTATGTCTCACAATAACCACAATTGGGCTTTAATGGAAGAATAATCAAGAAATGAGGTGCTCAAATCCAGCTACCAAACGAACTCCTTAGCAAAACCAAATCTCCAACGTGAAAACCCACCACAGAAACAAACAGGTTCCACCATAAGGCAAGTTTGGATGATGAAGATTTTGCCTAAAAAAAAAAGATCAGTATACACAGGATCGGGTGGTGGAGCCTCTGGATGCAAAGAATGTTGTGGAATCGTTTGGAAATGAATCGTTAGTGAAAATTGTTGCTCTTCGACAATCCACTTTACAATAATTTTGTGTGACGTTGCAATTCATGATAATTGAATATGTAATCTTGATTCGATATCAAAGATAAATACATGTATTTATCGCTTTAATAGGAAGTAGAAACGATACAATTCAAATATTTAAATCAAATTGAAATTTAAACACCATGTCTTGATTGTTATATGCTTACATTGTATTGCATAAAATCGTTGGATTATGTTGACTTCAGTTGATGTCCACTTGTCTAAGTTTTTCGTTATGCATGGGTGTGTAAAAACGCAGAATATGAAATGCCAAATTCGGCGCGATATAGAATCATTGAATCATGTTGACTTCAGTTGATGTCCACTTGTCCAAGTTTTTCATTGTGCGCAGGGTGTAAAAACGCAGAATTTGAAATGCCAAATTCGGCGCAAATTATTTCTATTCGAGTTTGATCTCGATTCGAAATCAAAAAATTTTAAATTTGTTTTTAGTTCGAGTGCGGCTCTAAAGATTCGAACAAGTTCGCGAATTATTGTTCGAAAAATTCTAAATTTATTTATTTAATACATAATTATATTGTATTAATAAAATATTAATAATTTCAACTCGCAAACCTGCTCGATTCTCCCCTAGTCGTGAACTACACCACGGTGCTGGGTCTCGTTACGTTGTGCCTTTCTCATGTTTAGTAATTACTATAGATTATTTGCTTTGAATTTTCAACGTTGAAATTAGGTCTATAAATTCAACGAAATCATTGAAAGGAGTTCCGGAGAATCGACAATGGAAGCAGCAGCATCGTCGGCACTCGTTTTCCCGAGGTTAATTCACTGCTCTTCGATTTTTTATTCGTTCTTTAACATATTTGCACTGCCACATTGTTTAGGGTACTTCAGACGTCTACCACATTCATACTCTAATCCCCATTTTCTACGAAATTAAATGCGGACATAGTGAAATTGGGAGAGTCCAGATTAGGACTCTTCGTGGTTTTGTGAAATTGCGTCTAGATGCATTGAAAAGAGAGAAATTACGATCGGGATTATGTTTGGCCACTGCAAATGGTGGCTTCAGGAAGGCGCTGAATGGAGTTGCTGAAGGTGACGGAGTGATAATTGTTGATCATGGCTCGCGTCGGGACGAATCCAATCTTATGCTAAGTAAGCTTCTTCTTTATTTTTCTTCGTGATTTAGTACCGTCGGTTGTGAATGTGAGTTTAGCAATTTAGATTCTGATCCTTTGTTCATGGAACGGTTTAAAAATTGGCGAACAACTAGTGAAAACTAATTATGTCACCATGAAGTCAGGAATCATGCTGATTTGTGTCATATTGGGATATGAAGACGAAGCACAAGGGGTCGAGCGTGGTTTGGAAGTAACAATTTAGAGACTTTGTGACAAAGGCAATTTTTCATGATTATTTCTTAAGACTTTTTGATTTAGAGGTTGGTGTTGTTTCAACTGTATGTTTAGCTCAAGTAAAATGGCTTTTTATCTTTCATATTTTAGTTCATCACAACTTCTGGAGACATAATAGGGAAATTGCACTTCACTCGATTTGTATCCCTATTTTTTTACTAACTGGTTATTGGAAGTAACTAATTGGTTATTGGTTATTGGAAGTAGCTTGTCTTAGTAATTTAATTTAACTCTATTCCATTTTTACAGGCGAGTTTGTGGATGGATATGTTCAGAGAGAGAACCAAATATCCTATTGTGGAGCCTGCTCACATGGTATAAATTTCACTATACTTAATTAAGCGAAAGATTGTAAACTGCAAAAGAATTTTCCATATATGAATAAATGATGGCAGTAAAACTTTGTGTTTCAGTTCCTAATAATTTATTATTTTACAAATTAGGAACTTGCTGAGCCATCTATCAAAGATGCCTTTGATTTATGCATTCAACAAGGAGCGAAACGTGTTATAGTGAGTCCATTTTTCTTGTCTCCTGGAAGACATTGGAACAAGGTAACTATATACTGGTTTTTGATACCATCATATGCATTGAAACCAAGTAGTTGAACCTGACTATGGGATTTGACAGGATATTCCATTTCTAACGGCGGAAGCTGCAAAGGAGCATCCGGGGGTATCATACATTGTTACTGCTCCACTCGGTCTCCACGAACTGCTCGTGGTAGGATTCTTGGTTTTTCTTGTTTGTGTTCAATGTATTCACCTTAATTAGATTGTATTTGTATCTAGTACTTCGTCAGAGTGTAAATTTTCCTCTCGAAGCTGGCAATAAGTATGTGCCACAGTGCATAAAAACCTTGCACAAAATGGATTTTTTTGCCATGTTCAGCTCCACATCTGAATCCTTTCGCTTGCATTTTCCCTCAAACCTCCCGACGACAGGTTATATTATCAGTATAATGGCCTTATGAGACCTCTGTATTACAGGATGTCGTAAATGACAGAATAAACCATTGCTTGAGCCATGTTGCTGGCGTCGCGGATGAGTGCCGGGTTTGTGCAGGAACAGGAAAGTGCCGGTTGTATAATTAGTATAGCCAGTGGCTTAGAAAGTCGAGAAGGCGAAATATCACTGGGCTAGTGGTGCATTTAAATTCGTGATGGCATAACTCAATCGTCCGTGAGCTCGAATGAAGGCAAAATTTTCAGCGGTACCACAGTGGTCCTTCTATATCGTGTAAAAACGTGCCAGACCAAATATATGTTACACATAATATAATGAGTTTTTGATAGGTTCCAGTCAAAGCCTAAGATTAAAGTACGAAGTAAACAATTTCTCTTCGGGTGAGAACAAACCACAATTGCTTGAGAAATTTCTCTGCTGTCATCTTTATTCAATCGAGGAGTTTGAATACAAAATATTTCTTAATCGCTCATCTAATTTTTATCACTAAGCATTTACTAATAAGTTAATTTAGTCTATCCAAACAAGAGAATTTTGAAATCAGTCGACACAAACACAACTCTAGGGTGACGAGGAAATCAGCTGGGTTGATTTTTTTGTCATTTTCAGACATGGGAGATGCATGCAAAATCGTGTAATTTTGCATTGCTACAATCTCAACGTGGAGTGAGTATAAGCTGCCTATCTTCAGCATGACAGGTCTTTTGAAAACAGGAAAAAGGCTCAAAGCCTACGTAAGCAAATGCATTTCTCAGCTGCAGCATTTGACAGAAGAGAGGTTAATCAATCATGGAAATGCCCTCCATGGTCACTTGATCAAAATGGGCCTCGCATCCCAGAAATACATTGCGGTAAAGTTGCTGATCATGTATTTAGACTGGAGAAAATCATTCGAAATAGACCGGATGTTGAAGGAGTTTAATGGGTTCAATTTAGTCGTTCATAACTGTTTGATCAACGGGAATCTCGAGTGGGGTGATATTAATGAAGCGTGCCGGTTGTTCGATGAAATGCCTGAGAGAAACGAGGTCTCCTGGACTGCCTTGATTTCGGGATTACTGAAGCATGGATATGTTGATGAAGCTATGTGGTATTTTGGGAGAAACCCTTTTCTGAATGTGTTTTCATGGACTGCAGCAATCAGTGGATTTGTTCAAAATAGGTTGAGTTTTCAAGCAATTGAGCTGTACAAGAAAATGCTTCGATCTGGGGTTTTGCCTAATGAAGTTACGTTTACTTCTGTTATTAGGACTTGTGGAGAGTTGGGCGATTTTGAATTAGGAAAATGTGTTCTAGGGACGACTGTTAAGATTGGTTTTGAGAATTATTTATCCGTTCGCAACTCTTTGATCACTTTTTATTTGAGGTTAGGTGAAGTTGACTTGGCAAGGAGAGCTTTTGACCGGATGGAGGAAAGGGACGTGATTTCATGGACCTCCATACTTGACATGTATGTTGAAATGGGCGATTTAAGTGGGGCTCGCCGAATTTTTTATGAGATTCCCGAGAAAAATGATATTTCTTGGAGCGCAATGATCGCAAGGTTCAGTCAGCATGGCGATGCAGAAGAGGCATTGAGTCTATTTAGACAGATGATACATCATTCGTTTAAACCAAATGTGTCGTGCTATTCTAGTGTGATTAATGCATTAGCAAGCCTGGAGGCTTTACAGGCGGGGAGGAATATCCATGCTCATGTGTTGAAAATGGGTATGGACGTGAATATATTTGTTGGCAGCGCACTTGTTGATTTATACAGTAAATGTGGAAATACAAAAGCCGGGCGCTTGATGTTCGACTCACTTTCCGAAAAAAACACCGTCTGTTGGAATTCGATGGTCTCTGGTTATAGTTTAAATGGCCAACTTGCCGAAGCAAAAATGCTCTTCGATCAGATACCTAACAAGAATAGCATCTCTTGGAACTCTTTGATAGCTGGTTACGTAGAAACTGAGAATTTCGTTGAAACATTTGAAGTGTTCAATGAGATGATTTTGTCCGGAGAACAGCCGAGCAAATCTACTTTTTCAAGTGTTTTGAAAGCTTGTGCAAGCTTAGCTTCGTTAGAGAAAGGCAGGTATGCCCATGGAAAAGCTGTAAAACTCGGGTTCCAGCAAGATGTTTATGTGGACACTGCTCTATTAGACATGTACGCTAAATCTGGAAGCATAGAGTGTTCTAAAAAGATCTTTGCTCGAATGAAAATGAAGAACGAGGTAGCCTGGACTGCTATGATACAAGGGCTTGCAGAAAATGGATTTGCAGAAGAATCACTCGCCCTGTTCCTGGAAATAGAAGAAACCTCATGTGTTGCTCCAAATGAATTAATGCTGTTGTCAGTCCTATTTGCTTGCTCTCACTGTGGTTTAATCGACAAAGGTCTTGACTATTTCTATTCTATGGAGAAGATTTACGGGATAAAACCAAACGAGAGACACTACACGAGCGTGGTGGACATGTTGGCTCGGTCAGGACGACTTTCTGAAGCAGAGGAGTTCATCGAAAATATGCATTGTGCCCCTGAAGGGAACGTTTTAGCTGCCCTTCTGAGTGGCTGTAGGATGTTTGGAGACGAGAACTTGGCAGATTTAACGGGTAAAAAGATGTCGACCATGGTGGAAACCAAGGCTGGAGGATATGTGTTGATGTCGAATATTTATGCTTCTAGTGGGAGATGGATGGATGTTTTGAGTACAAGAAGATTGATGGATGAGAAAGGAGTGAAGAAGAGTGGGGGTTGTAGTTGGATTGAGGTTAGGAATGGAGTGCATGTATTTTATTCACGCGATGACACACATCCTCAATCTGCTCAAATTCATGGGCTGTTACATTTACTCAATTTACAAACATGAACTTATCAAGCTTTTGTCATTTTCATTTACGTATAGTTGGAGAAAACGTGTTGTTTATACAAAAATTAACTATAAATTCATATATTTGAGGCGGTCGTAGTTTATTTACTGAGACGGTCTCACGGGTCGTATTTTGTGAGACATATCTCTTATTTGAGTCATCCATGAAAAAATTATTATTTTTTATGCTAAGAATATTACTTTTTATTGTGAATATCGATAAGATTGACACGTCTCACAGGTAAAGAGTCGTGAGACCGTCTCACAAGAAACTTACTCTCGTTTATTTGTGTTAAATTGAACAGAAATGTGATTGTTTATCTTGAATGGAAATTTGAGTAAGATGTAGATGAATATTTAATTAAATTTGTGATATATTTTGCCTTTAAAAAAATTGTAATATACTTTGCCTTTAGAGAAAAGATAAGAGATGATTTTCGAAATTTTAAAAAAGGTGCTGTGTTTAACCATTAAACCTAGTGAACTATTATATAAGTAATGCGATGGTAATATTATTTTTTATTTCACTAGATACTCAATTTTATGTTTAATTTAATAATAATTGAAAACTGATTAAATTTGAGAAAGGAGTAAAAAAAATATAAAAAAATTAGAGAAGAAAAAATAGGATAATTATTAATTTGAAATTTAACTTAGAAAAAGATGAATTAAATTTTTGAGAGAAGAAATTTTGTTTCACACTCCAAAACTGTTACTATGAGGTGTATTTAAGTTTGTAAACGAATCGAGCCGGTTTACAAATTTTTTGAGTCGAAATTGAACATATTCAAATTTCGAGTCGAACTCGAGCTAAAATTATTTTGTTCGATAGTTCATAAGTTGCTCGTGAGCCTTAATATTTTATTAGTATAACATAATTATATATCAAATATTCATACATTTCGAAATTTTTGGACGATTCGAGCTTTTGAATATTACTTCTCGAACATTACTATCCGAACAATAGTTAAAATAGCTCATGAATAGATTAGAAGATTTCGAGTCGAACCCTAACTCAAATTTTTTTCGAATCGAACTCGAGCAAAAAATTTAAAAAATCCGAGTTTCGAATTAAGCTCGAACTTGATTATACTTAATTTTAGTCGAATTCGAGCTTTACATTTTTTTTAATATCGATTCGGTTCGTTTAAACTATAATGTGTAAACTATTACATATTAATATAGATACTATATATTATATATTCATTTCTTGAATTTGTTTTAAATAATAGATAAGCTCTTTACATATTATAATCTATCTTAATAGGTTACTAAGATATTATTTTAAAAATAAATTGTTAGAATATTTATTTTGTTTTAAGATAATAGAGATGAAAAATATTCATACGTTCAAGGAGTGTGTGTCATTATTAAAACAAAACGATTCTTGATTTTTGGCTTTAAAAATTATTACAAGATTTTATTTTTATCATAAGACCAAGAAGATGTAATATTAATAAAATAATGAAAATATTACCAAAAGAATCGAACTCTTAATCACTAATCAATCGCTTACATTTTCCACTAATTTTGACAATCATTTGGAGCCCCAGTATGGTGGATTTTAGAATATTAATCATTCGACCTATTCGGAGATATTATCATCGACATAAATTTAGTTATACATGTTATACAATTACAAGTTTCGACCTATTCGGAGATATTATCATCGACATAAATTTAGTTATACATGTTATACAATTACAAGTTATCAAATATATTATTTCCACATTTTGATGCACCTTCTAAGAAATTATTTAAGCTTATAAACTTAACCAAAACCATCTTCAATATAGGATGAACAATCGGTATATATTGTGTAATAAATATTCGACTTTTAAATTATTTTTAATAAACTTTAGAATTATAGTAGAAAATTGGCAAAAATTTGTGTGAGACGGTTTTACGGGTCGTATTTGTGAGACGGATCTCTTATTTGAGTCAATCATGAAAAATATTACTTTTTATGCTAAGAGTATTACTTTTTATTGTGAATATGAGTAGGGTTGACCCGTTTCACAGATTATGCTCCGTGAGACGGTCTCACATGAGTCCCACACTAGAAAATTTATATATTTTTTCCTTATAATAATAAAAAAAAATTGCTGCCTTGACTTGAAAATTGTCTGTAATTAGTTTGGCATTCCGCTGTGGTTAAAAGAAGGGAAGTCTCCAGCAGCTTAAACCCCGCGAACTCCCTATAAAAGCCAAACGTCACCGCCGTCCGCCATGATATTGGCAACTGCAACTCTATCGTCTCCGCCATTTCTCGCTTGCAGAAACCGCCTAAGCTCGCTAATCTTTTCGAATCCGAGACTTTCCGCTGGAATGTCGTTCAAGGACCCCCGTGCTGTCTTCACTCGCCTCCCGAACGCCTCAGTTCGCTATTTTTCGGCCGCTGTCAGTAAAATCCAAGTTCAGAACCCTATCGTCGAAATGGACGGTAATTTTTCGATTATTGCAATCTATTCACCGATACTATTGGATATTATTGATGATTGATTGATGTATTTTTTCATTGTTTTGTTGTTTAGGCGATGAGATGACGCGAGTCATCTGGAAAACGATCAAAGATAAGGTATGAATTGCAGCACTGCTTTGTATTTGGTGTTTTGCATTTATTTTTGTGTTTCTCGTTTTTATGTTTAGTTCTGGCTATAACGAGTAGTTGTTTGATGTTGATTATCACAGTTGATATTTCCGTATCTGGAACTGGATATAAAGTATTTCGATTTAGGTATATTGAATCGCGATGCGACGGATGACAAAGTTACTGTGGAGAGTGCTGAAGCTGCTCTTAAGTGAGTCTGTTTATATTCTTAATTTTTAGTCGGGAGTTCAATTTTTTGGAGCATCTTATGTTTATCACATTTTCAGTTTGTATTAGTTAAGTCAATGAAATATGTGGAGATTAGGTTAAAATTGAGCTGTAATTTTATTTTTCTATATGTTGAGTGTGAGTTTTATTGTTTATCATAGTCGTACACTATTTTTTAATGATCTCAAGGACCGCAACATTGGAGGCGTCATATCTATGAATAGTACTGTAGTCATGAAGGAAGAAGCGACCAATCAAAGATTCCAGAGTGACTGGAAGCTTCATGTTATGAGATCCATTAGATAAACAGTTGCTTGTCGCACTTTTAAGGATTTTATATTGGATTATAGTACAGATGAATTTCGCTATGCGAACACAACTTGAGTGCTTTTATGTTTTGTCTTTAGGTACAACGTTGCCGTAAAATGTGCTACGATCACTCCAGGTTAGCTATTCTATTACATATTCTATGCATTAACCTACATGTTTTATGGCGATTTTAAAGTACAAAGGTTTGACGACTTTCAGATGAGACCAGAGTCGAGGAATTTGGACTGAAAGATATGTGGAGAAGTCCCAATGGAACAATCAGAAATGTATTAAATGGTCTGGATGTAAAACATACTGTTATGTTCTCCATTATCAAGGCATTATTATTTCTTGTCCTTACTGACTTAGAATGTTCCTGATGCCTTTATCTAGGAACCGTTTTCCGCGAGCCTATTTTGTGCAAAAACATTCCTAGAATTGTTCCTGGTAAGATATTTCTTCTTATTCCATGAGTAAAAGTGTAAGATTTTGAACTGTTGTGATACTGTTACCCATTTTGCAGGTTGGAATAAACCCATTTGTATTGGTAGACATGCCTTTGGTGATCAATATCGTGCTACTGACACAGTCATTAGAGGTCCTGGAAAGCTTAAAATGGTTTTTGGTGAGATGATAATGCAATATTTCTATCAAATACTGAATTTCAGAATGAGTGGTGACATTGAAACTCTTCTGTTTGGTTATTAGTGCCAGAAAATGGTGATGTACCGCTAGAGCTGGATGTACATGACTTCAAAGGTCCCGGAGTTGCCCTTTCTATGTTTAATGTTGACCAGGTACGTCTTTTTGTTGATTTCCTTGAAAAATGCTACCTTTTCATGAGGGCCGTATGCAAATTTTTTCCACCTTATAATGTCTTTGATTAACTTTCAGTCTATTCGAGCATTTGCTGAATCATCATTTGTAATGGCCTTGGGGAAAAAGTGGCCTCTCTACTTGAGTACAAAAAATACCATCCTTAAGAAGTATGATGGCAGGTATTTGAAGATCATAGCATACTGTTCAACTTTTTCACTTGTAAAGAGTCTGGATTTGCTTAACATTTTGACATATCAGGTTCAAGGATATATTTCAGGAGGTATATCAAGAAAAGTGGAAGGAAAAATTTGAAGAGCATTCTATATGGTTTCTTTCTCTCTCTTTTAGGGTAGTCACTGGCTTAACTTCATTGTTCTCTGTATTATTATTATTTAATTAACAAAGACTTTACTCTTTGATAGGTATGAACACCGATTGATTGATGACATGGTCGCTTATGCAATGAAGAGTGAAGGTGGATATGTTTGGGCTTGTAAAAATTATGATGGAGATGTCCAAAGTGATTTGCTTGCCCAAGGTGATTTTCATCTTGAAAAAGAATAAATTCTTATTATTTTGCCATGTTTCCAATGTGGTTTGAATCAAAGGTCACTGAAAAAAATAGGTCCCTCAATTCATATTATTTTGCCATGTTTCCAATGTGGTTTAAAGATGCATAGAATATCATAATATTGGAAGAATTACTGACGTCCATTTACTTTGCAGGATTTGGTTCATTAGGACTTATGACTTCTGTTTTGGTTAGTTCTGATTTGGCACAAGTTGTAGTACCTCATGAAATCTGTTTGGTTCATGGATTGGGTGATCTATCTTTCTGCCTTGCAGCTCTCTGGTGATGGTAAAACTTTAGAAGCAGAGGCTGCTCATGGGACTGTGACCCGGCATTTTAGGTTGCATCAAAAAGGTCAAGAAACCAGTACAAATAGCATCGCATCCATATTTGCCTGGACACGAGGATTAGAACATCGGTTAGTTTAGCTCTGGATATTAGTAGTTTATTGGGTGTGGGATCCCTGTTTTTGAGCTCATAAAACCTTGTCAATCTGCCATGGCTTAATTATTTTTCTATTCAGCCAGAGTCTTGACGCTTGCAGTTGGATGCAATTATTTGTTTCTGTTCTGCTTTACTTGTGATTAAACTCTGAAACCAGGTTTAAAACGTGAAAAACATTATAGGAAGCATGTGATAGAAAAAGCCTCATGTATTTTATAATTCAGTTACTGAACTAAATATGGTTTTGCATTTCTACATCTCTCCCAGTGCCAAGCTCGATGGCGATGAGAAGCTGTTGAATTTTGCTCACAAGTTAGAAGCAGCATGCGTTGAGACAGTGGAATCTGGAAAGATGACTAAAGATCTCGCCATTTTGACTCATGGGCCAAAGTAAGTGGCTGTTTTTCAATGTTAATAACATACTCATCTAATGATTGACAGAAAGTTGCTATAAACGAAATCTTGAAAGGTATTTTTTCTCTGTGTTAATAGTGTTTTCAGTAATGTTATATTACGGATTCCACTGTCAACTGTGGCACTCATGTTGTTGCGACAGAAAGTAAATGCAGTTGCATAATACTTTACTAATAATATACTACTTCTGTTGAGAAATAATATATCTTGTTACGGTGCCTCATGTTCTGATTTTTGTTCAGGGTGTCAAGAGACATGTACTTGAACACTGAAGAGTTCATTGATTCTGTCGCGCACAGTCTCAACTCAAAGCTTCATGATATGGTACCCGTTTAAAACATCGGTTTTAGTTATGAGCATGTATCCTATTTAGCGAGCCGATAGAGAGAGGTGGGGTTGGTGTTTATAATTCCTGCTTGGTTCTGAGAGAGGTGGATCTTACTCTTGTAGCTTTGACCTTCGGCTTCTTTAACCACGATGGTGTGTATCCGACGAACTTCAGTGAAATTCTACATTCACCTAGGTATAAAGGCTTTGATAGATCCAACTACTGTGTAGCCAATCAAGTGGGTGAGAACAAGATGAAGATTTTGTTGGATAAAAATTTGATGATTTGATGTGTGTGTGTGTGTGTGTGTGTATTTCCTACTAATGATCTTAACTGCATTTGAAAATTTTATTGACGTGTGAAGGGGAAAAGTAAATTGACTTGTAGCTTTGTTAATGCATTTTTCAAAAACAATTGTGTGCAATTGTGCCTTGGTCGTGTTATCTCAGCCACTCAGAGAATGGGAGAGGACCGCAGGCTAAATTCGAAACAGTCAAAACCAGGCGATGGCTGAATATTTACTATTGATTTCTTAATTCTTTTTTCGGAAATAAATATAAAATAAAAACTTATGTTTCATTGCTTTTATATTAAAAAAATATATTTGGGTTATGAATTATTATTATTTAACCAAGGGGTTAGAACCCATGACTGGGAGAGGTGATGCCACTTGATTGAGATTAGTCATTGGTGTTTCGATTTTAATTATATCTCATCCAAACTTGAGTTTCTAATTCTGCTGCTGATACGAGAATTATTAGACTCGATGAACGAAATCCTTCGGTGATAATTCATATGGATCGCAACTAATTTGTTTCAAAACAGCTTAAACTATACAATCCCTATAGATCTTTAAATTTATTGCCTAAAAGTGACGATGACAGTAAAGACAAATAATATAATAACTTTCTCAAAAATGAGATTGAAGACTCAAGGCATAACGCTAGAGTTGCGAACCCAGTCAAAACCAAACTCAAGAGGAGTCTTAACCAAGCTGGCTCCCAAACAGCTCGGCTCGGGTTGAAATCCTTGTTTTTTTTAAATGAACATTCTCATTAAAATTGGGTAAAAATTTGGAGTACAGAAAAAGACTGGCATCCTAAATGGGTTGAAATCCTTGTTGGTGTTACAAATGTTGCAACAGAACAGAGCATCAGCCACAACTTACGCATACGTATATGTCACTTTTTTGGGGTCAATTTTCTCAACACACACTGAGAAACAACACTACACATTTTTATATGAGAAATCGCACAATATTTGTCCACCTCCTGTCTCTATGGTAAGCAAGTGTACAACAAATGATTAATAGTAATGTTTTCGAGTTGAAGTTGATTAAAGTAATCGAACACAAATACTTTGCAGCTACGAAATGCATCTATGATCCACCCCCAACTGTATTCAGCCCCATCTATCAATATCACTGACGTGCTATCAAGCCCTCTTCTGGTTTCTGGTGACACCTCACCTTCCCTCCCTTTCTCTGTGAATGGGGAGGTTTAATACTCTCACTCCCATCTTGACTTCCGGTTTGGGGATCTACTGCGACTTCTGCCTCTTCTATTTTCATCAGCCATTTTGCCATTAATTTGAGAGCTCTTGTATTGATGGCTCCCAGCGGCACCAGTTCTGTTGATTATATCAACAGCTATCATATCACAAGTTCAACATACATGACCAAGATTAAATGAACCATTCAATTATACATACCTATCACGTCTGTGGTCAGAGTCACGACCACCACCACTGTTATCCATCAATACTGACATTCCAAAAGAACTCTTCGCCCCGTTTCGTTCACCAAAGGTAGAATCATTAACCCTTCTAAGGCCTGAACCAAACTGGTGCCTGGATTTTCCTGCTGCACCACCCCGTGAAGTGGCCATATCACGAATTTCAACTGAGACATGTTGATTTGCTCCTTCCAAAAGCTTGACTAAAGCAGCCGCATGCTTAGCATCATCGCTACAGAAAAAAGTATAAGCCACTCCAGTGGCACCTGCCCGCCCAGTTCTTCCTATTCTGTGAACATAGTCCTCTATTCCATTCGGGAAGTCATAATTTATCACCATCCTGTGACAATAAATTTCAGGAAGGACCTAATTTCAAACTTTTCCAAAATCCACAAAATATTCTTCTGTATCTTAGTTGATTAATTTTTGTTGTCTATATTATTATTAATTATAAACAAATTATTATTATTCAAATAACATCCCAAAAAACCACATACTTGTATTGTGTTTATTGCCCAAAAATCATTATAAGATCAATTTAACAGCCACCTACTTGATATCCTTGATGTCCAGGCCACGGGCAGCGACATCAGTGGCTACAAGCACTGGGGTTCGTCCTGTGCGAAACTGAGTCAAGACATGATCCCTCTCAGCCTGAGATTTGTCTCCATGTATTGCCGCAGCTACAAATTGTTGGGCTAGAGCACCAGCAAGTTGGTTGCACTTTTTCTTTGTAGAACAGAAAATAATAACCTTCGATCCTGGTTCTTGAGATCTTAGTATCTGTTCTAGGCGCCTCAACTTATGCCCTGATGACAGAACTTCAACATGCTGTGGCAGACACATAAAATACATCAATATTCCAATACGTAACAAAAAATTGCAACTAAAAAGAAAATAGTAATCATAAAGTTCTACTTGGTCAAAAAGGAAACTAATAGTATGGAGATTACAAATCAGTCAAATATGGACCTGTGTTATTGCACTGTTTGCAGCAAGTTCGTCGACGCTGCCAATGTTAACCTGAATAGGGTTAACCAATAGATTAGCAGCAATTCTGCGCACCTCCTTTGGCCATGTAGCAGTGTACATCAGGGTTTGCCTCTGAGAAGGAACTTCCTTCACAATTTTCCTTATCTGGGGTTCAAATCCCATGTCCAGCATTCGGTCTGCCTCATCTAACACCAAATATGAAACTTGACGAAGACTAATTTTTCTCGATTCCAAAATATCATTCAAACGACCAGGAGTAGCGACCACGATATCTACGCCCCTGAATAGGTCTCTCAGCTGAGGGCCTTTTTGTGCGCCTCCATATAAGCACTTAACAAGTCAAAAATCAAAACTAAAATCAGCAACAAACTCAAGGAACGCTGGTCTCTAAAATAATATGCGGGCATTGAGAGTCAGGAGACAAAAGGTCTCACTTTTCAAACGATGGGAACTTCGTGGATAAATGGCAAGGAAATAGGAATATACAGGTAAAATAATATGGACAAATAAATCATACAAATTTATATGCCACCTCAAATAGTAAAGTTAGATGCACATCGTAGCAATCGACCACATACTAGTAAGACACTCATTCTAACTGAACAGAAGTCAATAAGAAAATCCAGCATCAAACACATACTGTGCAAGTTATCTTAGATGATCTTCCAAACTTCACAGCTTCATCTAGTATCTGAGTTGCCAACTCTCTTGTTGGAGACAACACCAAAACTGTTGGTCCTAATACAGGATTGTTACGCATTTGCTTCAGATGAATAAAACCTGGAATCAAGTAACCCAAAGTTTTTCCCGAGCCTGTCTTGGCAATGGCTACAATATCACGACCTTGCAGAGCAATAGGCCATGTCTGTGCCTGGATGGGAGTCGGCACAGAAAAACCAGCATGTCGTACCTGAAAAATGAACGAAGGGGAGGGAAGATTCCCATAATCAGATGAGTTTCCTTAAATCTTCTGACTGGTTTCATTTGAATTTAAACAAGGGGCCGAGGAAAGAAGAAGCATCATCTGTCAGAAAAGACATGCACTGCTTGCTGGTACCAACAAGAATATGACGCATCTTCTCTTCGTACCAAGGGCAGACAGAATCATTTCCAACAGAAGTCACAGCGATACTCGGGTGATTCAAAAGCCCTTGTAAAAATTGGACAAACTATAGGGGTGCACCAAATCACAGGTACTACTTCAAATGTACGGATTAGTTTCATTTGGACTTATGCAACTGGCCAAGGCAAGAAGAAGCGTCATTCCTCGGTGTAGAAATGCAATGCTTTCTGATGCCAACAAGAAAAGCAGGACACTTCTTCTCTCTTCAGACCAGGGGGCAGAAGTCCCAGCCAAGTTTGGATGATTCGGAACGCCCTTCACAAAAACTTGTCCACCGATAAGGGAGCTCCAAACACATGCAACCCCCGACAGGACGGCACAGTGTACGACATTTGGCTCCTACCTGGAGCCAATATCGCACCTGCGACAACAAAAAGGACAGATGGTTCAAGTAAGGTTTGTTATTCTCCACAATGGAACTCCGGTAGGCACTGAACCTTACAAAAAATTACTTGACTCATGGTTAAGACTTCAATTTTTTCTGGCCATCGAAAGATCTCAAAGATAAAAAATAAATCCATACCTCCCTTAAAATCTCAGGAGGAAAACCAGTGGCTTCAAAAGTGGTGAAAGGTTGGATTTCCAGATCTCCCTAGTAAATTGAAGGGTCAATCATATACAACTTACAAAAATATTATTTTTCACACGGATAATGTAAAGAAACTTAAATATGCATATGCTAGACATGCAGAGGTATCAGAACAAGACAAAGCAGAAATCGAAATTTAACAAGAATAGAATGCCATAATTCAAAATTATTACAACTGGTGATGTTGATCTAGATCTAAAATAACATCATTTTTAAGAAAACTGATCCTGATATCAGGATGTTTCACTTTTTTAAAAAACAATTGCACTCATGCAAATGACAAATCCATATCCACGTGTTAGAAACCAACAGCTCAATCAATCGGCTATCTTGGTTGGCCATAATCCTAATTTGACTCAGTAGCTCAAAAAACCTCATTATAATGCCTAGATTGGGTATGGTAGAATTGGTTGAAAATTGAACGAACATTCACAAACTTGTTCCGAAAAACATGGACGGTATGTTTGGACACAAGAATGCACATTCCCTCCCTGTTTAGATAATTATGTTCCTTCATTTCTTTCTTTGACAGTACAATCCTTGATTATATCATCTTTATAATATATAATAATAATTAATAGCAGTAATAATTATAGTAACAATAATAATTATAAAATAATATAATAATTATTATTATAGTAACAGTAATACTAACAAGCTACAATAATCATAACTATAATGATGATAACCTTCAATTAGTCTATGGAGTCATTGTAGAGAATCATGATCATAATAATAACAAAAAAATCATAATGATAATAATAATTATTATTTTTATAATAAAAAACAAAATAATCATACAGTTAAAATGTTATTAATAATAAATATAATATACTGATAATAATAATCAAAATAATAATAATAATAATACTAATAAATTTCTTGAATATTTTTATTTTCATTTTTTAACTACACTCTGATTTGATCATTAACAACATTTCCATTTATCCATACCATGTAGTTGTTTAAAATACCAGTACAATAAGTATATCCCATTCCTTTCTTGAGGCAAGGTTTCTCCCGCTCCTTCCTCACCCACGTTACATCACAAAACTGATTCCATTTTCACCTTATTCCACTCCTATATACCAATCCAGGCCTAGGTGTCAAAAAGTTCTCAAATTCTAAATTGACTCGACGGTCAAAAAACAATCTAAGCTTCGAAAGCCATTTATCAAATTTAAATTGCCGCAAAATTGGTCTTCAAATTCAATTACATAACTGAGGCTCTCCATCATCAACTAAGCAAGACATCCATTTAGCTAAAGTCAGAGTCAGAATAAATGTAGGCCCTTTTAAAATTTTAGATTTATATGATTAGATTTTAAAAAAAATGTCTCTATAAGAGAATTATGCAAAGAGAGTCATAGATGCTTACAGTAACTGTAATTTCATGTTGGATGCGAAAAGACTCAGCAGACAAACTGCCATCAGCACCATTAGAAGTATATGATCCATGTCCAGCATTGGTTTTCCCATTTGACGAATTTTGCAAATAATCGGATCTGATCCTGGCAGTCTAACATAGATAGGAAAACACAATGAGTTTATCCAACAAAGCAAATTAGTTTCATAAAAGAAAAAACAAACTTCAAGATAACTTATTTTTTTGTCAACCGAATACACAGATAGATCACCAGCATCAAGTCAAAATTACAGGGTCTTTGAGTAAGCATGGCTCATGTATTGTAAAAATGAATAATCATCCTAACTACATTAAACTAAAAAGGGCAGCAGCAGAATTGGAAAGAGTGAACAAGTGCTTTCATTTTTCACTTTACAAAATGGAATTTTTAGAATTAACCCATTAACTGAAGCTAATGACAAGATATATTCTCATCATAGTCAACCCAATAAGGCAGGAATTAAGGTTTTAAAAATTGATCAGGCCAGATTATACAAAAAAAAATGTTCAGTTTCGCTGGTAAAAAAATACCATATGAAAATAAAGTGCTGATCCTTCTGTGACTAAAACCAATCTATTTCTACCAAGAAAGACAATTAGAAAATAAAAACAGATGGTATTCTTTGAATTCAGAATGATTAGTAAACCATCATCAAAGAAAAAACAGGTCTATCAATGTCATCATGTTAATTAATCAGAATAAAAAGTAGAGATAGCTGAATATTAGACACTTCACGAATCACGACGTTTATATAGCACCGAAAAAGTCTGAAAACGTGACCATAGAAAATAATGGAGCACTAAAAATGTGAGTGACTAAACCTATCTTGGACGTATAGACTAATGCCATACCCCACCAAACAGGACAACCCCACAACCCCACCTAAACAAGAGGGTCCGAAATACTAGTTACCAAACAAGGCATGTAATGATGTAAAGCATTCAAAAGATAACCACTTCATATACCTGATAACTTCCAGAGCCGGTGGCATTTTTTACTGGACCATTCCCACCATTGCCAACTTTGATATATTTACCATCAGCAGCATCCCCATTATTGTGATTGCCATGGGACGACTTTTGAACCGATGAACTCAAAGATTTGTGAGGTGGAACAGAACTTGCCAGCGAAGGAGCTACAGGTCTCTCATACTGAGTTACATCAGTCTCTGGATTCCAAAAGTAAACATAACCTGTACTGCCATCAACCAAACCTATCCATGGTTTTGGGAGAGTGGGATCTTCTGGTGCATATCGTATACCAGTTGATGAGGCAGTTGCAGCGGCGACCATATCAAAGTATCCTTTAAAATCAACAAATGCAGATACTCAGGAATTAAGGGTAGAAAAAAAGAGAAAAGCTGACCCCTATCCTCCATGGGTTAAATTATATGATATATTACTCAAATTAGTACTCATTCCTATATTCTAGACTCGCTCTATAGTAAAAGAAACAAAAAAACCCACAGATGTGAAGGAAACATCAAATACATACATAGCACATAAACACAATGGCGAACGAGAGAACTCAATTAATTACGAAATCTATAAATAACAGACAGTTAATTACCGAACCCAAAAGCTATGCAGTGGTGGTCAGTGGTCACCAAAATATCTTAAGAACAGAACCAAAACAAGATCATATCATAGAGGCATTCGTGTCTGCTCAGATAATCAAATAACTTATACAGTCAACATTTATCCGGGTATAAATCATAAAGATATACAGAAGTATTAGCATCAGCACAACTAATTAAAACATAAATTACGGAAAACGCCGATTTCATGCAATTATAACATATATAACCCGCCGTAACACAAAAATTGCAGATCGAACCAATAAAAAAACCAGAGCAACAGGAACAAAACACGGAAAAACAGCGAAGGAATATCCCAAAAATCAAAATAAAACACGCGGCATGTTCTCTTTTAGAAAGGACCTTAAAAATCCTGATCCGAAACCCTAAATATCTGATTGCGCAAATATCCAATAAATCAACATACGCACATACTCGGATCTAGAAAAAGAACAGAACCAATCTAGAGTGTCTCAACTTGTAAGCGAGAAACCGTACCGCGTCGGTTTTACAATATGAACGGAGGAAACAGGCGCTCCTTTTCAATCCTACAAGATTTTCAATCGTGAATCGTGCGCGAGAGAGAGAGAGAGAGAAAAGGGGAGAAACAGCCTCGCTTCCCAGAATCGAGAAACCTAGGCAAACAAAGAGGGCTTATTCTATGGTTGATCTGGGTATTTATATTACAAGGTCGGGCCATCAGAGACGCGTGGTTGGTTTATTCTTACGGCATCTTTGGAGTGCAATTGCCCACGCAAGGATAAAACATTTTTTCCAAACATTTACAAAATAACACGTTTAGTCCTTTAAATTTAAATAATACAACGCCATTAATTTCATAGATAAATAAATGGCAAAAACTTATATGAGACAGTCTTACGGGTCATATTTGTGAGACGGATCTTCTATTTGGGTCATCCATGAAAAATATTACTTTTTATGCTAAGAGCATTACTTTTCATTGTGAATATGGCGTCTCACAGATTAAGATCCGTGAGACAGTCTCACATGAGACCCACTCTAAATAAATATAATTGTAATGACTAATTTATAATATTCATTAAATTTTAGGGACACAAAAATAACAAAAAAAATTAGTAAATAGAAATATTATGGAAAGTTGAAAATATAAATATTCTTATTTTTTTGATAATTTTCTTATATAAAAAAGAGTGGGTCTCATGTGAGACGGGTCAAATTCATTGATATTCACGATAAAAATTAATATTTTTAGCATAAAAAGTAATATTTTTTCATGGATGACCCAAATAAAAGATATGTCTCACAAATACGATCTGTGAGACCGTCTCACACAAGTTTTTGTCACAAAGAGTAGGTCTTTTGTGAGACGGTCTCACGAATCTTTATCCGTGAGACGAGTCAACTCTATCGATATTCACAATAAAAAGTAATTTATGATCCAAATAAAATATATGTCTCATAAAATACGATCCGTGAAACCGTCTTATATATTTGATGTATATATGTGTGTGACTACGAAATTTTTTATTGATTACCAAACGACACCAAAGACTGATAATTTAAACGCGTTGATATTTTGTCGTTTCCTAAATCGTTGCATCTTTCCACGGATAAAAATTAGTTGAGCCAAAACTGTACATTCAATGAATGGTTTCGTTCTATTGGGCCATTTTGCCTATATATTTTTCTCTCTGGTCTATTCAGCACATTTCTTAATTCCAAAGGCCCAAGCTGAAATTTCCCACCATGTCTCTGATAATTAAAGTTAGAAAACTTCTCCTTTCTCACATTTCCTCTTCAATGGTAATCTGAAGTATTTGCATTTTATCACTTATTTCTCAATTGAATAAACTCTATGAGTTAGAACAAATCTCCAGTTCTTTGAAAATGTTGCTTGAGCAAGAGGTCCACCAATCTCTTCACTATTTTTTTAAGGATATGTCGATTCTTTGACTTGTGCAATACAAATTTCTCTCCATGTAATTATAAATGACGATTTTTTTGGATGTTGTGGTTCATTGACCTTGGGAACATAGTCATCCAACCTACTTGTTCCCTGGCCTAGAATCTAACAATCCTCTCCAAAGAGATCCCACGTTCCCTCAACTCAAACCGCTTAGCCGGTTACTGCTGTTGTCATATTTCAGACATGTCAAAAATGATCCCTTGAAAAGTAGTTGATCTCTCAACTTTATAGTCCATGATCCCCCATAATATTGATGGTTTCTTGGCCCAGAAAAATTATGTAAATTTTTTAAAATTATATACTCTTATAACATATTGTCATAAATGTAGTAGTTTTACTCACATTTAATATATTTGTTTAACTTAAATAATATAACTTGATTTCATTCATATGTTCTTCGAATCGGATCTATAATAAAACTCATCATTTGATTCAATAGTAGGTCTTTTGTGAGATGGTCTCACGAATATTTATCTGTGAGACGAATCTTTATCTGCTAGACGTGTCAACCCTACCGATATTCACAATATAAAATAATACTTTTTCATAAATGATCCAAATAAGATATTTGTCTCATAAAATACGAACCGTGGAACATCTCACACAAGTTTTTTCTCTGATCCAAACATATCCCAAAAGAAAACAAACGCTTGTTATCCAACCCAACACCCAGGTAACTTATCCAAACCCACTCCAAATACTATCTGGATCCATTTTCACCACTGGAGCCGAACCGACAGGCTTCTGCCAAATGGACAGCGGGCTCAGGATCGGGTTTGAATTTGGGTCAAATAGAATATGCCCGGATGCAGTAGAAGCTGGCCCGGCTAATAAAGCCTCTACCGAGCTTAATGCCTTGAGTAGAATACAATAATTTTTTCAAAGGTTGGCCTGGGAAAGAGATCAAAACCATGATTAACCAATTTCAATGCTGGATAAAATGGGATTTTTTTTATTACAATAATTTAATATTTGTTAATAAAATAAAAATATTGAAAATTTTATATCAGTCACTAGCCAATTCAAAATTCTTTATGTTAAAAAATTGTGGGATCCTTCATTTCCCTAAATAGAAATTTTGTGCGCTTAGTCCTAACTTTATTAAAATTATAAAATAAAAAAAACAAATATATTTTTTTAGGCTATAATCTCGGTTAAACATGCTTAACTAAGTCTGTGTTATTTAGAGAATGTTTGAGAGAGTTTTTGTTTATTTTAAAGTGATTTTTCTAGAGATTTTTTGAAAGTAAATAAGAATCAAAAGTCGGGAGTGTTTGAAATAAAATATCTAAACTAATGTAAAATAAAGTTTGATTGTTTGGAGAAAAATGACTTTCAAATTTTTTTTTGGTAAAATGACAACAATATATATGCTTAACATACATAAATTGTCTTTTTATTTATCTAAAATTTTATATTCACAACGTGAACAGTGTATTTATATAATTATTATTAAATATAAAATATTTTTTATCAAATTAATTATATTTTTATAACCTGAATTCTTGAAAATTTATATAATTTAATAAAAATAAAAAATGAAAATATTTGTATGAATGGCCAGGTAAAAAAATTAATCAGTAAATTATAAAAAACATTAATTTTTAAAATATAAAATGTTTGCGATAAAATATAATTTTGAATTTAATGGATTTCATTCGAAATTTTTAAAAACTCAGATATAAATAAAATTTAATATTCTAACAAATCCATAAAAATATTTATAAAAATTAAGAGTAATTGTGGAATATTTTTTAAGATTTCAAATGTCAAATTGTAATTTTAAACCATTAACAAAAAAACAGAAACAAAAAAGCAACTCAATCTTTTTTCAAACTTTTGGTTAAAAGTTATGCAGGCTCAAGCCGAAGTTGTTTTTCACAAACACTCCAAAACACTTCTACCCAGCTAGAATTCAGAAAATACTTCTTAGAAGCTCTCTCAAACGCTCTTTTATGCTTGACGTCGATGCTTCACCAACCTTCTTGCTTTTGTAGAAAAACGAGTACATGTAACAATGTGGATTGTTTCAAATTCTACCAATTGATATAAGCTTGGTACTTCAAAAAAAAAGTACCAAAACCGTTTCATCAAAGTTTTTCCAGGATGTTAATTTATTGTTACAACTTTAATTTTAAAGCGATGAATATTTTTTTTTATTTTTAATTTTTTTTTTTTGAAGGGGGAGTATTCATTTGAGTCTTTATTTCTCAGCATCTGTTAGATTTCCGTAATTGGAAAAATTAATTTTAATTTTTTTTGTATTGTGAGATATCCATAAATTGTGCTAACCTGCGTGCCCCAAATGGGATTGCTCATTTATGGGAATTTCACGGATTGGGCGTGCAACGTGAGAAATGTACAATGTACCCAAGCATGACTTCATCATCCCCAACTTCTATATCATTAATAATGCATGCAAGAGGGCCTAAAGGTGTAGTTGAGATGGAAGGCTATGACATATAACTTTCAAGAGGTTTAGGCCATTTTCGACGGCCTGAGAGAAGTCGTGCCCAATATCTAGGTAACCCCGATAGGTCATCTTAATGGACAGGGTATCATCTCATTCATCTAAATCCATCAGGTCATCTAGAGATTCACATTAGGGTTGATTTAACTAGAATCGCTGTGAGGTCATCCGAGATATCAACACAGTCGACTTCTTATATCATGATTTTATCGAGTCACTCACCTACTGATCAAATCCGATCTCCCACCAAGTATCATGATTTTCATCAACATCACTTACCAATGATTTGAAAACAAAACTCATGTTTTGGATTCTAATTAGTTGCTAGTAACACAATCATCTTGTAGGATTAAACATAAACCAAAATATATAACAAGTGATAATGTTACAAGTTAGATATTTCAATTTGTACAGAATATCAAGTGCTACAAATTTGACAATTATTGCTAGGTAATATAGTTATTGTGTTTATAATTGGTGATAATTATATATTTCAAATATGTAATTGTAAAGCATATCAACTGTTATGATCCAAACACCCTTTTAGTTGGGCAATTATTGTTCTCTGATATATTGGATAACGACGTATATGAAAAAAATATGAAGGATCAAATTTGGTAGACTCAAGTTCGATTTCGATTCAAATCTCAAAAATTTAGTGTTTTTTGCTTGAATTTGGTTAGAATGAAACTTCAAATTCGAGTTCGGCTCGAAATATTTGAACATATTCGCGATCTACTCGAAATAAAGACTCAAAATTTTTTTATTAAGTATATAATTACATTTTACGAATAAAATATTAAAGATTGCAACTGGCTCCTAAACTATCGAATAAAATAATTTGAGTTTGATTTGGCAAAAATTTAGAACATGTTTGAGTTCAGCTGAAATTCAATAATTTCAAATGTGCATCAAATATAATCAAGTAAGCTCGAAAAATTGAATTTGGTCGAACCGATTTCTTTGCACCTCTAGGAGCAATAATCGTCCCTAATGCGAAAGCGATTGAGATCAATGTTCTAAAAGGAGCCATCGCCTAAGTGATGGGTTGTCGCTCACCTCCTAGATTTTTAGAAGTCGCGTAATGTAATATACATGATTTTTTTTTAAAACTTAATTTTGTAAAAAAAAAATTCTTTATATATTTTTCAATCAATTTGTATTGTATAAAAATGAAGAATATGCCACCGTTTTTGAATTTAAATATGATAAAAGATATATTATTTGAGAAATACGGAGATAAACAAGAAAATCATTTATTTAAGTAAAAAAAAATGGTATAAACGTTGTCAAAGCGGCTGCCTAAATACCCATACGGTAGACAATAGGCGGTGAGTATCTGTCCACCTACCGTTTTTTAATACATTGATCGATATGTATCTCATAAATATTTAAAATATCTAATTTGTGTAATTATTACATATTTAAACTTTTAAGCAAAAAGCCCAGTTTGAGTTTAGGGAAAAAAATATTTCTGTCATGCATGTTTATTTATATGTGGTTTTGGTATACTATTTATAAATTTTATTATTATCCTTATATATTCTCATTCTCTTTTAATTTAAGTCATTTTTTTTTATCGGAATTGTTAATGTAATGACACACGTCAACGTTTCATTTGTATCCGTTTACAATTTGTATAGAGTAAAAATAAAGAAACATTGTGGTATGGTTATTGAGTAATAATAAAGAAAATCCCCAAAAACATACCAAAAAAAAATTGTCTAGATGTCGTCCAAACGGCTGCCTAAATACCTAGACGGTAGACAATAGGGATTATTTCACACGCCTGAAGGGGTACATCCAAGTGCCAAAATTTTTTCTGGTCCAATTTTTTTTTTTAATTTTTTTATTCCCCATGATATGAATCTCAACCCTTGATCTTGGGTGTGGGCACTGCCCCCACACCCAGGATCGAACCTTCCAGACAATAGGCGGTAGGTAGTTGTCCACCTACAGCTTTTTAAAATATTGATCGAGAAAATATCATAAATATTTAAAATATCTAATTTGTATAAGACAAAAATTTGTGTGAGACGGTCTCATGAGTCGTATTTGTTAGCCGGATATCTTCTTTAAGTTATCTATGAAAAAATATTATTTTTTATGCTAAGAGTATTACTTTTTATTGTGAATATGGGTAGGGTTGACCCGCTCACAGATTATGATCTGTAATACGGTCTCACATGAGACCCACTCTTTGTATAATTATTGTCAATCACATATTTCAAATTTTAATCAACAAGCCCAATTTGAGATTAGGAAAAATTAAATTTTTGTCATTTATATATTCTCATTTTCTTGCGATTTAATTAATTTTTTTTATCAGAATTGTTAATGTAATGACACAAATCAACGTCTCATTTGCGTCAAGATAGAAAAATATCTAAAATTTAAATATTTAAAAAAAAACAAAAATAATATAATAAATTTAAAATGTGACAACATACAAAATAATTACAAAATATCAATTTACTACGAAAACAAAACTGCCCTTTTCCCTTGCAAATTACAAGTTTTCCGCAGAAAAAATAATGCTGAAATGATTGGGGTAAAAGATGGAAGGTGACAACACCACATAATCGGTGCTTTTGCACATTTACATTAATTAATTAATTCCCAAGAAACAAATTCCCCTTAATGCGGTGCTTCCCACCAAGCCACGAATAGAACCGTACCATTTATTTATTCAATTTTAATTTTCTTTTAAAAAATATTATTTTTTTGATAATTTTCTTCTGAAAATAAATTAGGTCAGACTCAATAAAAGAACTGTATCTATTTTTATTATAATTATATTATTATTATTATTTCGAAGTGGCTTTTTAGTTCGCAATAAGTCACCAACAGTAGGAGTGAATAGATTAATCAACGGATGCTATTAAAAAATAAATAACAAAATATAATAGGAGAGTTGTAGATTTTTAATTTTTTCACCCCCAAGTTTTATATATTTTTAAATATCCGGAGAATTATAATTGCGATGCAGTAAATTTACATTTTTGGATTAAATGATTGGATTTTGAAGAATGAATTTGATTTAAATTAATCACTCAAACAATTATATATAATGTACTGTATCTTTTAAATTTCAATATCAAAATTAAATTTTACAATATCCATTTTAAATTAATGTTAAAGCTTCATTTAAGTAAGAGTTAAAAGATGTTTAATTGATAACTAGTAAACGTGGCACACATAAATTCTTGGTAGAAATTTTATATCTTTTGTTCTTGTTATTGGACCTATTATTTAGAACAACTTCTATCGAGTCTTCCCTTATGAATAAGATAAATTCATATATGAAAGAAGTTGACAATAAGTTATTCTATAGAGTTCAATAACATCCGAGCTCATTAATTTACCCCATCAATCTGAATGAACAGTCTCAACTCAGGAATAAGAACCGGTAATAGACACAAAACCATCCATTTTGGGTCTATATTTGTTCGAACTTGACTGCATACGATTCCATTGCGTGTGCTCGGGTTTTTGGATTATAACTAGAACTTTCCATTTTCTGAAAAAACACACTTTTTTGCAAGAGTGAGTCTCATGTGAGATCGTCTCACGAATCTTAATTTGTGAGACGGGTCAACCCTACTCATATTCACAATAAAAAGTAATACTTTTAGCATAAAAAATAATACTTTTTCATGGATAACCCAAATAAGAGATCCGTCTCACAAATACGACCCGTGAGACCGTCTCACACAAGTTTTTGCATTCTTGCAATTACAAGGTTTATTCGAATATGAAATCGAATATATATTGAATAAATATTATGTCTAATGTAAAATATATTTTCAAAGTATTTGATTGGGTAAACATTCCATAAAACTAAAGAAACATAATATATATTTATATTATTATAAATAAGTGTTTAGTTAGATTCGAGAATATTATTTAGAATATTTTCTTAATTAGATGCATTAAAAAACGTCAAGAATTCCAAATTACCTATATCACCTTCACCAAATAAGAGTTTTTTGGGCTACTCGAAGTTAAGATATCTAAATAAATTTTGCATTTGTACCAAGTATTTGATTTCGGGGATTTCAAAAAAATTAATATTTGAAATTACATCGTTGTTTCAAGTATTTCAATCCAAATACATCATATATCGTCCTACATTGCATTTTCGAAAAGATGCACTTGGGAAAATATTTCGCATCCATCCAAATATAAACAAATGATAATTTTGCATTGATGTGAAATTTTAAATGTATCACTTAATCAATGAATTTACTTGACTTTTCATTTTGAGCCTTTTATCTTAGTCATTTAAAAAAAAAAGATTTAAAATTTGGAGTAGATGAATTTGAAATCTTCCCATGTAACAAAATGCCATCAAAATCTTTATTTTTTAAGGTAGATTTCTTTATACAATTGTGAAAATAATATTGGAGTATTTATTATTCATGCATGCATTAATTTGTGTCATGAAAAATAAACCCTATGCAAGTCATTTTCCCCTATGCCAAGAAAGTGACAAATTTATTCATCAAAATACTTCACATACAAAGAGCAATCCATCCAACTTCCAAGCCCAAGGGGTAAAATGGACACTTACACTCACCCTTGAAGCCAAAAAAAATGACCAAGTACCAAATTTTGCCTAGGTTTCGACATAAAAACTGATTAAAGGAACTTGAATTCCCTCTTCTGCCCCTACCCATTCAAAATATTTCCACTAAAAGAAACCCTACCAAAGGCCAAATGACCAACCTCGTACAGCTCCAACCAGATCTCCTCTGCCGAGAAAACTGCGCCAAGATTGTCCATTGCCTCTTCTTCCCAAACAATTCCCGATGTACGTTCATTAACCCTCTCTTTTCTTGAAATCCCGTCAGTTGCACCCCCGCCGCATCGCCTCTCCTTGTCCATTAACTTCCGGATCTTCTCCTTCTTCCGCCGGCGGATGCATCTACGCGCCACCGCCCACGGGAGCTTCAGGAATGTCAGCGTCAGCAGGTTCACCACCGCGCAGGGGCAGCAGCAGAGGGCCACGCAGTCGGCTATCACCCACGCGGTGCAAGATTCGCATGACTCCCCGGTGCACGCGACCAAATCTCCCTCGTCATCCTCCACCATGTGCCGTCCTCGGCGGTGGCGGAGGCTTCTGCCCACGGCGGCGCTCGGAGAAGACGAAGCTGGAGATGAGTTTTGATCGTCCATTGATATTTTTATATATGCTTCAGAATGTACTCGATCTAAATAACTTTCCTGCGAAAAGCACCAGAACCAAAAACCCTTTTCCTCTGAATTCCTGATCAATCAAAAGAAAACATGTTAATTCTTCATCGATTAACAATGGAGGATTGTGATGATCGCAGAAGGGTGGCCAATGATTCCCTTTTCTACGACCAAATTAGTGAAAAAGTGAGGAAAACGATGGGATTTATTGGGTTTTTGAACGGAGTGAAGGATTCAATAAATACTACTCGTACGTACGAAATGTGGAGTTGTTTTTTTCGAAATATTGGAGTTTTTCAACGTAATTATTCTTGTAAAATTCCAAAGAAATGCATCTGTTCATGTATTTAGTGCTGCGAAGGTTGACATTTTTGCTGAAAAGAGAGCACGGAAACCATTAAGACCACGCGCACAAAATCCCCCGTGGAGTACACTCCAACAGAAGGTATTGTACGTTTTGGCAGTAATAAATAGACATAAACATGAGAAATACTATAAAATAGCCTCTTCTTGCATCTTTTGTTGTCTTGTTTTGTATTGATACAATTTGGATAAATATTATAAATATCTCGTCCTTGAGAAAAATAAAATTAATTTCATAAAAAAATTTGTGTGAACGATCTCATGGATCGTATTTTGTGAAACAGATATATTATTTGGGTCATTCATAAAAAATATAACTTTTTATGCTAAGATATTACTTTTTATTGTGAATATCAATAAGATTTATCCGTCTCACAGAAAAAGATTCAGTGAGACTGTCTCACAAGAGACATACTCTCTTAAAATAAGTATGTTTGAGATTTTGATTCTATAATTAGTTATATTATAATTTGGGACGACCGTGAAATTTTGGTTTCTCTTGCATTTTTAGTCTTTTTTACCGAAGTATTTATGATGTCGCGTTAATTAGTTGAAATTTGGTCATGGTTTAAGAGTTTGGCTTCTTTCAACATTTTACATTTTTAATCCTTTTTTATTTAAGTTTTTATGAATAATGATATTATACACTGTCAGCGACAATATCGATGTCCCTCTTGAGGAGGGCAAGGGAGGATCTTCATCATTACCTTCCGTGTCGTATCGGATCGGAAATAAAAAAATATTAACAATTCAAATTAAAGAAATAATGTTGTTATATTAAGACCAATTTTGAAGAAAAAAAGATTATTTTTAATTGAATCTCGAAAAAAAAAAAAACAAGTCAATTCAAGCTCGGATTTATGTCTGATTTGGAATTAGTAAATAATATAACTCAACTCGAAATTAATTTCCAATTAATGGGAGTGAATTGCTAATTTTCACTCTTAAAAATTACTGATAATTTATTGACCAACATAGAACAAAATGCAAAAGCATTCGACGACGCGATTACGCTATTATTCTATATAAATGGACGTAATTATTTATTGTAGTTTAACTTATCGATACGAAATGAGTTTTTAATTTCTTCTTCCGAGACAGAATTTTTCAATAAAATTATCAAATATAATCACGCCTTAATTCACAAGATGTTGAATTTACTAGTATATTATTATCTCCTCCAATCCCCTTTTAGTGGCCTTTCAACGATACAAGAGTTTGTCCTTTTTTTTTATATGGCATGAAAGATCATGTCACATTAAAATAATTGTACTTAATGTGATGTTTTAATAATATAAAGAATAATGCTAAATGTACAACAACAAAAATATCGTACAACGATATTTACAACAATTAAATCGTGAGATTTTGTTATTATATAATTTCATAAGATGTTGATAAATGAAATTTTTGTATTAGATTTTTTATGTCGTAAAAATTATTGTACAAATTTGAATGATACACTGCGAACTGAATAATCAATTTGAAAAAAAGTTCTTACACCTAAAAGGTAATTGATATTTTAAAATTATAAGTTGTCTAGTAAGATTTGTTGAATTGATGTGGAGAATGGCAAAAAAATATGAAAATGTAATATAATAAAATAAAATAACAAGTTCCAAAGAGAGCATGGGGATTCCACATGTGATGTTACCTATAATTAATCTTCAATTATGGCTTTATGGGTCCATTCCTGGCTGGCCAGACGTCACACACACTCACCTGACCATGGCCTGATATCAAGACAAAAAAGGTTATATTTAACTATTTAACTCTTAATTAATTAGGTCATTGAGAGAGTGTGTGCAATTTTTTTTTTGTTTTAAAAAAGTAATTAGATTTGGAAAAAATCAGTTTTGTGTATTTTTGAAACTCAGTTTATAAGTTGGTTTCTGTTTAATTTAATTGAAATATAAAAGTTGATCATATGATTTTAATAAAAAAGTTAGTATAATAATCATCTGTTTATCAAACACTAGCAACTTCTGATTTTCAGTTCTGTTTTCAAATACGACCAACTTTTTATGTTTCTTCGCTTCTTCGTAATCTATAAATTTAGTCAATTTTACGAAAAATATAGTGTTTTGCTAACACCTTAACTAATTTTAGATATAAGCTTATTTCATTACATCATATGCACAACTTTGAAATCAACTTTGATAGAGTTGAGATTCTTAAATGCAAGTACAAGTGTCTTGTGAGACAGTCTCGTAGATATATTTTTATAAAACGAGTTAACTCGATTCAATACTTAAATTAAAAAATAATATTTTTAGTATAAAAAATCATACTTTTAAAAGAATCAGGTCGGGTTGGATCGAAAGAACTTCTGGTGCATCATTTATACGTTCGATACATTTACCGAGCTTCATTCATGTAATTGGTCGCTATATATATATACGCTAATTGTCGAAGCACATGCAGAAATTAAC
Source organism: Primulina eburnea (assembly GCF_022965805.1). Taxonomy (NCBI): domain Eukaryota; kingdom Viridiplantae; phylum Streptophyta; class Magnoliopsida; order Lamiales; family Gesneriaceae; genus Primulina; species Primulina eburnea. The sequence goes on along the minus strand of NC_133102.1, from coordinate 44,342,511 downwards.
GATAAATTTACAGATAGAAATTTGAATTGTGGTTATTTTATTTGGGTGTGAAATTGAAAATAAAGAGTTGTAGTTTAATTTTGATGAAAAATTGAATAAGAAGTGAATTAAAATTAAATTAAATTTATAATACATTTTGCATTCAAGAAAATTTATGAGGGATATTTTTTGAAATTTTAAAAATGTTTAACTCACAAATCAAAATTTAGTCAGTTGAAGGTAATTTTAATTAACAGTATATATCTTCCAAAACCTTTTTGCTTTCAATGGACTTCTAGCTCCTTTTACCCAAGCCCAAAACTTTGTGCATAATATCAATAATCTTTGTCAAAAAAAGCATTTGAAGCTGACTTAAAGCTGTAATCTCATAAACAAACATTATCGTTTATTTGGAATCTCATTCTCCTAACATAACATCTTCTAATAAATGTTCGTCACTTGCTCATGTCTAAAAATGCTTGATCAAATATGGTATTCGCCATCGATGGAATAAGCGCAGTAGATGACGCTATATCATGCACCTTTCAAAAGATCAAGAAAAACTCAGAATCCTAACCTCTATGACTTATTCATCATTGCATCTTCGTGTTCTCGACATCAAGTTAACAAGCCTTCCATTTGAAAGTTCAAAACAAGCTCCATTGCTAGAAGAGGCACCACCTGCAATCGAGCTCATGTTTAAGCCCGTTTCTCGAGCCAGCTCTTCTATCCCATCTATGTTGTCTAGTACTTGATCAAAGCAAATATATCTCCCACATGCTGCTTTTTTCATTTCTTGAAATACTCTTACGTGCGCCTTAGCTAATCTGTTAATGTCGACAGTAGCTAGCAATCCCTTGGTATACATTTCTTGGATTCCTTTGAGATAAGCAAGTGTGGGGGTAGGATTTCGATGGAAGAATTTGGGACCCGTGATAAGTCCCGGGCAAATGGTGGCTAGTTTCAAGTTATGCTCCTTTGCAATCTCCCAAGCAGCCTTTTCTGCTCTTAATTTCCCCAGAGCATACCAGAGCTGTATTGTTTAGAAACAAAATGCTTGATAGTTAAACAAGTAATTTCTTATTCGGAAATGTGTTGATGATTAAAACTAGTGGTAGTGTTGTAATCTCAGAATTAAAAAATGTGTGAAATTTTACGTGTAGTTTTTCACAAATTTTAAGTTTAAATCCACACTATAGATCTACTCGTCCATATCGGTCCATAATGGAGAACTCAAATTGAGAGGGAGGAGCCATTAATGATTTGGGAGTACCTTCTTTTTCATGCAAACAGATTCATCACTCCAGCATTTGTGATCGATTCGGTTAAAAGATTCATCCCAAGAATCATCTTTCCAGATGCAGGTCAAAAGAGAGGAAGTTAGTACACAATGTCTAACAGAAGGCGAAATCCCACACGCCTTTATGACGTTATTGCTTGCATTCACTTCAATATTGGACATTATTTTCTACAAAGAACAAAAGAGGGTTCAAGTAAGATTTTGAACAGTTTCTTCAACTGGTTATTTACCTGACAGGCTTGTATTGGCTAAAAACTTGATTGCTACTCGCTATAACCATTTCCCAGGACATATTCAAAAAGTACAAATAAAACAACCATATGGGCAGGTGCAGAAACTTGAAATTCCAACAATTTTTTTTTCTCCACGTGCTACCCTGATATGATCCTTGGAAAACCAATTACACTACCATCAGGGTACTGTGATTAACACTTGATTGGTTAAACTAACGAATAAATGTTCGATTTCTTGCCTATTTACATAGATAGTGAAAACAGACAGCATCATTATCAACTTCAATCTTATCAATAAATTAACATAAGTATGCAATTTAAATCTGATGCTTTTGGTCTAGTCAAGAACTGTACTAGTGCTTAAGCCAACTTGATTGTTCAGGTCTAGTTTTTGCTTTTATTTTTTGTCATCTTATCATCCTTCAATAATTAAAATTTATACATTTTAATTGATCTATACGGCGCTATCTAGTTGCATTAATACTTGCATGACATAACCACACAAGTGGTTATCTAAACATGCATCTCATTTTCGATCTTGCCATCGATCACTTCCCACTAGAGGAATATATCTAAAAAGTGTCGGTTGACACAAGAAATGCTCAACAAACCAAATCATCACTTAATTCATACTATGTCGAAGAAAAACTTGATAGTTCAGGAGTTAAATCTGAAGCTGAAGATTTTGCCGAAGTTCCATATTATAAACGTTGCTTGGTTAACTATAGTCATTTTAGACGTGCCTCATGAGCCCTCGGGGATTCTCACGAAAGTAGAGTACTGTGCATGACAAATGCAACTTTCACAAGCTTATTATACGAGAGTCAAGATTAACAGGGGAAATGAGTGGACAGACTCTGGTAAATAAGATGTGCATTAGTGTGAGGAAGGGAATGAAGAGAAGTTTGAATATGAAATAGAAAGCAACTCACAGTATAGCCGGATAAACCAGCAGGGTCAACAAAACCAGCGGTATGAAACACACCACGACAACCATCAAATGCCTCGGTTAGGCTTTCAACATCAGTAAGCTTGGCCGTGACTACTTCAACGATGTTGTTGATTAGTCTCATTTCACCGGAATTTTCCATTTCCTTCAGCTTTTCAACGTCTTCTGCTTTTTCCATTCAACGCCATTAAATTAAATTCACAGGCCAACCGTAAAAACAGACTCGAACACAGAACATACATGAAGATAATGGCATGAAGATTTTTTGTATGCGATAACCTATGAAACTAAAAATTAAGATGTAAAGTCCGTTTTTTTTTAAAACAAGAAACACATGAAAAGATGAAAATTAGTGCTATTTTCTGTTACTTGCATGCTAACTCAGTGGTGCCATCCCCAAACATGTCATGTGCATTCCAGGAAACATATATAAAATGAGTGGTTTTCAACACGTGGGCTGTTAATTAGGACGCATGAAAAGAAACTCCCATCATTTTTGGTGAAATGCATTTTAACCTCGTGTTCACAGGAAATTAATGGCAAGCACCTCCATTTTATGCAAAAGTGACTAATAACTACATGAAAATTAAACCTGAAAATTAACTTCCAAAATTTCCAAATGGTTGAAAATAATGCTCACGACAGTTTTAAAAACATTAACTATAGTCGGTTATTTTACCAGTTTAACTGCGGTATAAATTTATAAATAAGATTTTTGAGCAATAGGGAAGAAGATTCATCACTCTGTAAAGTAATCTAACACGAGGATGTTATTCCAGAAGGACATAAATATATATAAACTGGTGGGCACATATTATTATGAAATGATTGAAACAGCATGAAAAAGTTGGATGAAAAAACTATAAATTAATGAACAAGTGGGCATTTATCACGCAAGACGGCCATAGCATGTGGAGCACCAGAAACTGAAAATTTTCAGTTGACGGGCGAAAAGCTTTTCACAAGTAGCAAGTACAACGGGAAATTCAACTGGAATTTGTACCAGTAAATGAAAAGATCTATCACCAGTTTAACAATGGAACATCGAGAAACCAAATCTTGGATCAATCATCGGCACTAAAAACACGGGCGGAAATCACAAGAAGGAATCCCAAAAAAGCAAAAAGGGGGACCGGGGGTGATTGCCAGAATTATCGCGCAAAACTGGCCTAAAATTCAAACTACTACTAAAAGTCTGGAAATCAACAGCTTGATTCATCTGCAACACGCGGTAAACAGATGGAACCAACTATAAGCAAAAAAAAAGCTCAAGAAAAGCATAATTTACCTTCGTTATCAACGATAATCCTCACGGAGTACCCATCAACCAGGAGCTGGTTCACTATAGCGATGCCAAGATAGGATACGCCACTAGTGACACAGACCAGCTTGTCCAGTAATACGTCGTCGCCCGAAGCTCCCTCCAACGCATTTTCTCTGTCCTTAAGCCCATTCTCGTCCTTCCGGCCGTGCACGGCTGCGCAAGACAACAGCATCCGCCGGAACTCCTGAAGCTCCGCCTTCTGGGTCTCCTCCAACCGCACAAAACCCATTTCCAGAATCACAATGATTATTGTCACTTGTGATTTACGTGTGGGTTTTATTGGATTTTGGATGGAGAAATTAGCGGAGATCATCAATTTAGCGCCGCTTGCTTTACTAGCTCTTGAGCTTGGTTAGCTTCATTGATATTTAAAGAATAGCTTTCGATAATTATATATAATTAATTAAAAAGCTTTTAATAATATTAAGTTATGTATCATAAAATAATATTTACATTTTGTAATTTTCAAATTTTAATAAATTGAATATCGTGCGATTAAAGAGAATTTTGATCGTGTGTTTTTAGCAAATGTTAAAAAGAAAATATTTTTTTCCCACCAAATCCGAAATATCAAATGCACATTTTTTTTAAAAAAATTAAACAGATATCTTAAATCTAAACTTTTTATAAATGCTGCACAAACATCTCCTGCACCAGTTGCAATCTGACAAGCTGAAATATTTTGATGATATCTCATATACAAGTGATCAAAATAATTAACAGTCAAAACAAATATAAATAAAATCCAATTTTACTACAAATCATATATCAGATCGACTAAACTAGTATGGATGTTATCTAGGCGCTGCTGATTGTTATATATGTGTCATCCAGCTTGATATTTCAGCGTCCGTTTAACATAGATAACTTTCAAACTAGTCTAACCGGCCTGAAATATAAATTGTATCAAATATATTTTTCTTTCTAATTGTTTTACCCATTGATCATTTGGTCAATGTCTATGAGATATCATTAAAATACTTCAATTCGTAACTGGTGTAGAGAATGTTCATATAATTTTTATAAAATGTTAAAGTCCAATATACTTATTTAAATTTTCTTAAAAAAAGCGTGAATTTATGATATTTTAAAGGGAGATTTGTAATATTCCGTCTTAGGTGTCTGAACGTTTAGATAACATGTTAGACATAGTGAAAAGTCGATTATACAAACCATTTAAATTAAGGAAAAAATAATTGTTTTGAAGAGTTATAATACCTCGATGTTCTTGATTGAATTTTTTTAGATCACACACAAGCAATATAAAATAAAGTGAGGAAAATAATTTGTATCGCCCTTATTGAGACCATCTATTCTAATTAATTCGCGCGTATTATCTTAAACAAACATGATCGATAAACTTAAATAACAGAAGCATAACATGACTTAAATAGGTTATACAACCAATTGAAACTGAAAATACAAATATCAAATCTTAGACAATCATATCGAATCGTTTAACATAAACAACAGAACAAAATAATCACTAAATAAATCTCTTACTGAACCTTGATCACTGTTAACCACTGTCATGTTTTCATGGACCGTAAAACATGAGATATGTCATATGGAATGAGGCGATTAAGATGTAAGTAAGGACATGAGCGACAAATCGCCCGATTCATAATGCATGAGTATACAAACTTATATACAATGCATGAAACATGTACAATATATGAGATCAATATGAAATATCATACCGAGTTTAGAGACATCTAAGTGTATAATCTCCGATATGTTCAAAGCAAAGATTGGCTCTCACAATCAATATTAAGACGTAGACCCGAAATATCTCGAGTCAACAGAACCTGCTCGACCCGTCGACTACTGTGACTCTCGATGCCCACCCGTCCACGAAAGAGAAGGGATGAGCAACTTCCTACAAAGGTGATAATGCAATGCATCATACCATCATGACATGAACATGCATCATAAATCATGTATAATAAATAAAGATTCGTGAGACCGTCTCACAAGAGACATACTCTAATTTAAATATAATAGCTTATAAAAGACTGAAATTTTGATCTAATTCTTAATGCTCCGACTTTTAAATTTAGGATGTCCTTAATAATTATAGCATATTTTCTCATCAATTCCAAATATATATTTTTATTTATCTTTGTACAACTTTTTATATAAATTAAAAATATTATTAAAATAACCAATCATACAAACAAATTTTCTATTTTATATTTATTTAACGAATGTCCTGGTCATACTTTTACAGAACAATCAACTGCATAAACCCAAAATTATTGAAATTAAATGCATGGGTCCCCGATTATTTTGGCTTTGATCAAGCAAATCGAAATAGCTTGGAAGCCGTGATTGATCCGGCTGGCTTGTAGGCATCGGCTCGGCTTGAAAGGTCAATGTGTGGAACGGCAGGTGCGCTGCGCGCAACGTACACCGCAACCGAATAAGGTAGATGAGAGGGAGATATTAATAAACCTATAGCTAACCACGTGAGCCTGTTGGATACCACTAATAGTTAACTTTATATATTTAAAGAGCAATTCTTTTGTAAGACGGTCTCACGAATTTTTATTTGTGAAACCGATCAATCATGCCGTATTCACAATAAAAATTTATATTTTTTTATGGATGACCCAAATAAGATATATGTCTCACAAAATACGACTCGTGAGACCGTCTCATACAAATTTTTGTCATATTTAAAATATGGTAAATTCTCGATTATTGTCCGAGATATTTTTCAATTCAGGTCCAAATAATAAAAATTGACAGATTTAATTTATCATAAAACGACAAATATAGATAATCAAAATTACTAATTTTTCAAAAAAAATCCCACCCAATAAAAACACTTTACGTTTCTCTCAACCTTGTAATTCTACACCTAAAATTTGCATGATAGGGACTCCCAACATATATTTAAAGAAAACGACCCAATAAATATTCATTTCAGAGGCTAATTATGAATTATTTATTGTAAAGATTGAAATTTATTTCAGTTAACCTCAAAAACTAATTCAAAGAGATAATTGTCCAAATCCATATATACAACTCTTATGCATTTTATCCAATCAATTTGAAACAACTAACACACCTACTCATGCCAGAAATGAACATATGGAGCGTGGATTTTACAAATGAATAAACTAGAACTTGAGCTCTTAAACATAACTCAACCCCAATAGCTAGGACATGAAAAAATAAATATGTTAAAGATGTTTCGCATCGGTTGGGTATAATGATTTACCTTCATTATATTTTAATTTTCCATATTTTGTATTACTAATATATATGCACGCATAGCCTATCCAAAGGTATTAGCATATATAAACCATCACATCCAGATATATAACTAATTCGATTTCTCTATGACGAAGCACAATAAAACCAAATTTAATACATCATTTTAAAATTAAATGGCTGATATTAGAAAGCACACCAGTCAACCTACCGAGAAAAAAAAAACCCAGGATACATGGGGGTTGTGTACGAGCAACCTGCATACTTTTTCAATAGAACGAAAACTCGGAATTTTTGAAGTTACTCGTCTTCAATTTACATATAAAAAATGTTTCAATGTATTTACAAGCACAGAAACCGAGTTTTGAATTGATCCACACTGTACAAGAATAAACCATGAAATATGGATACATTGGCTTTGGACGCATGCTGTCCGGTGGCGATCATGTTACTTGGATACATCAATAAATTTAAGAAATGGCAGCTCAGAAAATGGACAGCTGCCTTACTGCGCACATATTATACACAACTATTTCTGGAAACAATACAAATATGCTCAAAAAACTCAATCCCGCTTAATAGATATGTGTTCGGAGAAACAGGCTCACACTGGAGAAGAGAAATTAGAAATGAATACTGATTTAGCTAAATATTCACGATATCTGGTACTTCGTCCTCGAACGTTTTATCCCGTTTCTTTTTTCAGGGATTTGTCATTCTCGAATCTTATCGTCTTTTTTGAGCAAAAAATTTAGTTTTTTTTCCAGCTGCAAGCCAAAGAGATGGTTTGTCTCACTTGAATGCAGGAAGTAAATATTATCTCGTCTTTCTGCAGTATGTTTCAACTCGCAAAACATGATAATATAAAGAAATGTAAAGAAACCGAAGATATAAATTATGCCATTAAGGAATATTGAGTGGAACGATATTCTACGTGAGGCAATTAAGACATACCTGAGAATTTCTAGTCTTCAGCCTCTGAAGTTCTTCAACCTTACTTCCAATACTGCGGTTTGAAACTTGTTCAAACACAATAGGGGAAAAAGACAAGAAGCTCGGAACACGGAGAAGAGTTTCACCGCATACCTTTGTTGCATTTGAATCACTTGAGCCTGCAATTCTCGCTCCTTTGCTGAAGTGGGGATAGCCTGCAAAATAACCAGAAAAAACTGTGAGCGTGGAACGCGAGAAGGCAACAAGGATAATGTCTTGGAAAAAACAATGTATGAGGTTCATTATAACATTGAAATGATAATTCTATTAATTGAAGTTTTGTTTAAAAACACAAGAAACAATACCAGTGGTAGATCATTCATTCCAGCCTCTGAATTCTCAGCAGGATTAACTGCACATAGGAAAAACCAAAGGCCGTGTCACAAAATCGAGGAGGGGAAACTTTAGAGCTTTAGATATACAGTGTGGATGAAAAATAAGTGGCAAAGGATTAGCTAGATGCAACTAAATAATAAAAGGGGAATGAAAACACAAACATGCCAGACATTGAGTACAATTACCTGACGTTTGCTCCAAGAACTTGATTAATTTAATTATCCCTTCCTGCCAAGACGAATGGACACAAATCAGTAATATCTAATAAGAACAAGTGCCATACAATTGAGAAGAGAATCTTACTCTTTGCATGGTGTTCTGTTGCAGGATGCCTTGTAAAGACGGCAGAACTGAAGCAGCAGTAACACTAGGAACTATTTGGCTTGAAGATGCCCCAAAGTGTGGGTTATTGGAGCATATAAGACCCTACATATAAGAAAGGAAGGCAATGGTTACAAAGCCATTGCCTAAAAGATTATTGCTAAGTTTTATGTACGCGTTATTTGATTCAGTATTACCAAGGCAATTTTCCATAGAATAAGGGATTATCTAGCAGAAATGTAAATCATGCAGTGTTAAATGCTATACTACAAGGCCCAAGTCACAGCTGAAACACCAAGTCAGGAATTCTATTATTTGCTCAATTAACAATCACTTTGTCAGATGTAACTAATACATTGGTCCACTGCATACTAAATACGTGATAATACATGGCACCTTTAATACTAGAACCTGTAATGCATATTCCGTGAGTTAATATTTTCTAGACAACCATTTGAACTTATTATTTACAGCTTAAGTTTAAAATGCCAGACAAGAATTTACAAGCTCCTCTATTGATAGTAAATGCAATTAGTTGATCAGTATAAATTTGGAAGCATGCAGCGATATCCAGTAATTATCCAACAGATGAATGTGATGACATAAGAGTCCACTCATAAAGATATAGCAATGCTCAGGCCTAGGATGTCAATCAGTCCAATCCACAAGAAATGAGAACCATACTCCATAAAGAGTTTATTATGGGTCCAAGTACAAGATTTCATAGACATGGATGTTAAGGCAACATAAGAATACAAATTGCTATAGAAAAGGACAACCTTTCGCATTAGAAAGGGCAAAACTGCAGATTCTAAAACATCTAATTTTCAGCACATGTGGCGGTTACTGAGATACTTTTGGAATTCAATTTCTAGTCACCATGTTAAAATGATGGGGAAAAGAGCCCATTATGTGGACACATCAAAATTATAGAAAACATATCTCCAACAAAGATCTCCAACAAAGACAAAAACTTGTGAAGGACGACGAAGAGACAGTGTAACATCTGACTTCCTACTCTAGCCCTAAAATCTAGGCTTGCCCTCTCCCAAAACAAAATCAAATATATACTTTATTTCGTCAAAACAATCTCCAAATAAATTTCCCCATAACATTTATTCCAAAACACCCAAAATAAAACTGTAGGAAAATCAGGAATAAAAACAGAGATTAGTGGGATATGATTTGCAAAATATTGATGAGATTAGGAGTGAAAAGGTAAAGTTATTCTTGATGGGCGATCTTTATTTGTTTCTTTGCTCTTTATTTGTTTCTGATTTTTAGGAAAGATTTGTACCAAATAAACGTATTCATACCTCCTCAGAATAATATAATTTATCGGGTCTATTACTGTAAACTTTTATGGTATCAGAGCAGGTTCTGTCATGGCAGACAGGACCAAAATCACCGATACTGATTCTTCTTCTGCAAATAAAACCTACACTACCATACCCGAGGCTTCTTCTTCTTTAAACCACACAATTACAAGCCACAAATTAAATGGGTCCAATTATTTACAATGGTCACAGTCAGTCAAACTCTTTATCTCAGGACGAGGCAAGTTTGGATCTCTCTCTGGAGCCACGATGAAACCCGATCCAAAGGAAGGTAATGTGAAAATTTGGGAGGCCAAAAACTATACGATAATGTCGTGGCTTATCAATTCAATGGAGCTAGGAAAAACTTATCCTTTCTTAGCCTCGGTCAAAGATATATGGGAACCAGTTAAAGAAACCTATTCGGATTTGAGCAACTCGGCTCAATCGTTCAAGATCAAGTTAAAATTGAGGGAGACCAAACAGGGCTATAATACCGTAACTCAGTATTATAATGTTTTGAAAAATCTTTGGCAGGAATGTGATATGTTCATGGATTTTGAGTGGACTTGCTCCACCGACAGTGTGAACTACAAGAAGATGCTCGAGAAAGAACATGTATTTGAATTTTTGGCAGGTCTTAATAAGAATTTGGATGAGGTTCGTGGAAGAATTCTTGGCTGTGAACCCTTCCAAGCACCAGATAAGTTTTTTCGGAAGTTCGCCAAGAAGAAACAAGATGAGTTGTAATGTTGAGAGACACTACTAGCCCAATTTTGGGTGGTCCAGTATCAGAAAATTCTGCCCTTATGACCAGGGGCTCGGACGAGGTACAATCTAGTCAACAAACAAAAATGGAAAACCTTGGTGTGATGTCCTTCAAAAAATTTGGCACACTAGGAAGAAGTGCTGGAAGATACATGGAAAGCCCACCGAGATGAAGGAAACGAGCCAAATCCAAAAGGCAGAGGGCTAGTATTAGTAATGGCAGATGAATCATCAACCACACCGAAACAAACAGATTCAAATCTATTCACTGAAGAACAGCTAGACCAACTGTATCAGATGTCCGGTTCATAGTGATCTATGGGGACCTTCTAGAGCTACAAATATATCGGTAGGTGGACTTTTAAGAATTTTTTTCAAATGATTAAAACTCAATTTCAAACAACAATTAAGATGATTCGAAGTGACAATGGCCGAGAATACTTTAATGTTGTTCTTGGAAACTTTTTGACAGAAAATGGGATAATACATATACATCAAAGCTCTTGTAGAAATACTCCAACACAAAATGGAACTGCCAAACGGAAAAATAGGCATATACTAGATGTTGCTAGGGAAATTATGTTTCACTCCAATGTACCAAATTTTTTTTGGGGGGATTCAATACTGACTGCCACTTTTTTTAATAAACAGGATGCCATCTATCTAAAGTATTAAAATATCAAAGTTCTCTGGGTGGTGTTCTTCAAAATTCATCAGAATCGTTTTCAACACATTTACCTCTTAGAAAATTCGGTTGCACTAGTTTTGTACATGTACATGCACACGAAAGAGGTAAGTTTGATCCTAGGGCTGTAAAATGCATTTTTTTAGGGTATTCACCAACAAAAAAAAGATATAAATGCTTTGATCCAAAAAGAAAAAAAACGTTTGTAAGTGCTGATGTAACATTCTTTGAAAAACAAGATTTTTATCCCAAAACTTCAATTCAGGAGAGAGAGAAACGGAAGATCAGTTTTGGTATATGACACAAACACCACCATCAAACTTTGAAGAAAATAATTCTGACTCTAATGAATCTGTTCAACCTAGTGGCATTCCTGTGGTTCCTATGCATGATACACATTCACGAGAAGCAGGGGGAGTAGTTGACAGATTGAAGAACCAATCGGAGCTTTGAGTGTACAGAAGGAGGAAGCTGGGTGAAGCACAGGAAAATTCAGCACAGCAACAGGGCCAATCTGCCAAACCAATTGCAGGTCCAATTCCATCTGATCAACATCAAAACCTGTCCAATTCAGGTATGATTCCGAGTTCTCAGGGTCAAATTTATGATGACATTTCTAATCCTTCACCTAATCATATTCCAGATGTGTCTCATTCTCTTGTCTTAGAACCGGATGATTTAGATATTCCAATAGCCCATAGGAAACGCACCCGGAGTTGTACTAAACACCTCATTTCTAAATTGTGTCAAACACCAACTTGTCAACCAAATTCCGAGCTTTTGTTGCAAGTTAACTGAGGAGAAATATCGAACACGATACACGAGGCACTAACTATTCCAAAGTGGAGAGAGATGATATTTGAAATGAGAGCTCTTAAAAAAATGAGACTTGGGAGTTGGTATCAAAACCAGAAATAAAACAAACAGTTGGTTGTAGGTGGATTCCATATAGAAGTAAAAAAATGAGACTTGGGAGTTGGTATCAAAACCAGAAAATAAAACAAACAGTTGGTTGTAGGTGGATTCCATATAGAAGTACAAGGCTAGGTTAGTAGCTAGGGGTTTTACACAAACCTATGATATAGATTATAAGGAAACATTTGCTCCAGTTGCAAAACTCAATACCATTAGGATTCTGTTATCACTAGCTGCTAATCTAGACTGGCCATTACCAATGGGCGTGAACGCCTTCTTAAATGGTGAATTGGAGGAAGAAGTTTACATTGATATTCCACCTGGTTTTGAAGATGAGCCAGTCAATGGAAAGGTGTGCAAAGTTAGAAAATCGTTATATGGCCTTAGACAACCACCTAGAGCTTGGTTCGAAAGATTTGCTAGGTTCATGAAGAGCCATAGCTATAATCAAGGGCAGTCAGACCACACCTTGTTTTATCGACATTCTGTGAATCAAGTGACCATTCTTATTGTTTATGTGGATGATATAGTTTTAACAGGAAATGATAATGAAAAGGTAGCACAGGTTCAAATGTTACTTGCTGCGGAATTTGAACTCAAAGACCTCGGGCAGCTTCGTTACTTCCTTGGGATGGAAGTGGCTTGGCCCAAGAAGGTAATAGTGATGTCTCAACGCAAGTACGGGCTTGATCTGTCGAAAGAAACCGGATTATTAGGCTGCAGACCAGCCAATACCCCTATCGATCCAAATATCAAGCTTGACAACAATATAGAAGACAACCCGGTTGATAGAGGCCGATATCAAAGACTTGTTGGTCAGCTCATTTACCATGTACATACCAGACCAGATATCTCCTTTGCTGTGGGATTAGTGAGTAAGTTCATGCACAAACCACAGCAAGTTCACTATGATGCAGTCTTGAGGATTCTTCGCTACCTAAAACGTTGTCCTGGCCGTGGCTTGTTCTTCAGCAAGAATGAAAGTAGAAATATGCAGGTTTACACAGACTCGGACTGGGCAGGAAGCATCAGTTATAGAAGATCCACAACCGGCTATTGTTCCTTTGTGTGGGCCAATCTTGTAACATGAAAGAGAAAAAAACAAGATGTCTGTTTCAAGAAGTAGTGCTGAGGCAGAGTTTAGAGCGATAGCTCAAGGCATGTGCGAGTTGTTATAGATTAAAAAAGTGTTGAATGAACTGAAAATGGAATTTGAAGAACCAATGAAGCTCGTGTGACAATAAGGAGGCGATTAGCAGTGCTCGGAACCCAGTACAACATGATATAACAATACATCTTGAGATTGATGGTCATTTCATAAGGGAAAAGCTAGATAATCGTCAAATTTGTATGACGTTCGTGCCTTCAAATCAGTAACGAGTAGATTTATCGACAAAAGGATTGTTCTTTCCAAATTTTCATAATTTAATTAGCAAGCTAAACTTGTTAGATGTTTACAAGTTAGCTTGAGGGGGAGTCTAGGAAAATCAGGAATAAAATCAGAGAGATTAGTGGGATATGATTCGTAAAATATTGATGAGATTAGGAAGATTTGATCTTTATTTGTTTTTTTTATGTTTAGGAGTTTTTTAGGAAAGATATGTACCAGATAAATGTATTTATACCTCCTCAGAATAATATAAATTTATTGGGTCTATTACCATAAACTTTTAAAAACCAAACAATGCCAAAGTACACGAATTTTTGAAACTTGTCAACTTCAAATTAAATGAACGAACAATGACGCTCCGAGTAAGAGAAGATACATATCACCGTCTAATCAGCACAGGAAGCTGTACTATGTCATTGCATTTCACCATAATCGAATAAAAAAATAATAATGCAGTTGCTGTTACAGTTACTAACTTAATCTATACCTTTGGACTCAGATCCGCCGAAGTGACTTTAAAGCGTCCCTTCCGTTCGACAACAGCACCTTCAGATGCCTCCTCCACTGAATGCATGTTTAAACACATAGAACATAGATATCACTGCAGAAAAAACTTGCACATGTCTACACAGGACAATGTTTAAATGCATTACCTGTAACAGAATTACTGACATCTTTCTTTTGACGACACTGCAAAGGACCAGTATAGTTCCGGTCATTCAGATATCTTGGTTGCACATATTCCCTTCACATTTATAGGAAAAGATTCAATACTCTCAGAAAAAGTAGCTAAAATGCCAAAAGCCAGAAGCAAGTCAAAGTATAGGATATGCATTATAAATAGTCAATAGAGGACAAGATGATTAAGCCTCCAGTGAACTTCAAAGCACAGTATACAACACTATAAAGGCCATTCAGTACACATGTTGCCACTGTCAAAATTTAAGCTCTTATGAAAAAAAATTTCCTTGATTTCAGGGCCAATAAAAACATCTGTAACACACCATCAGATTTAGAGACATAAATCGACGAATATTAGAGTTTACAAATTTAATCAGCATGCTTCTGCAGTATATCTGTTGAACATTTTAGAACTGAAAATCTAATGCTGAAATTCCCATAATCATAATAATATTTTCTCTGACAAAAACCTTTTTTTTAAGAAGACAAAAAGGAAAACCCAAATCTTTCACTCGCACTATTAACCCGTGCCCTTTGAACATATCCTTTTCTCACGCCTTATAAGGAAAAAACAAGAGGAAGAATCACGCAAGGACATTTATGATAGAAAATTTGTTAGTCAAAGTTAAATTTAGGTAAAACTGAATGAATCACAAGTAGAAAATGTAAAACCCGCAACTTCTATTAGTGAACATTCAAACTCTATATATTAGCAACCACACCCGTGCTCTTTATGAATGAATCACAAGTAGAAAATGTAAAACCCGCAACTTCTATTAGTGAACATTCAAACTCTATACATTAGCAACCACAACTGTGCTCTTTATCATTCAACTACCAACACGCGTGCATTTAACTTCTCAAAATAAAATTTTGTATTCTACACCGTAGTTAAGAGTATTATACCTGTCTCCATTAACAGCCAACTTCTTAGGAGATGAAATATAGTCCTGTAATGGTGAGCCACTCAAATATTTTTTAAGCCCTGCATTGAAAGAATGCCGCACAGAACCACTTAGGCCAATGTCATCACCATCAAATCTCCCTGACTCTTGCTCAGTACCTGTCGAAGGTTGCTGCTGAATTTGTAACTCAGAATCTAAACGGGCAGAATCTCTTGAACTTGGACTGCCAGCACCAATGTCATCCTCACACACATCAAAGCAACCTCTGCATTTAGCAGAAGTTTCCCATCAGTTAAACCTTTCAAAGGTGCATTTGCAGAGTCATTTCCTAAACTCACACTTGTATAACCAAAGTGCAAAATAACACTAAGATTGTGTTCATATTGAAAGATTTAAAATGAGTGGATTTCAAATTTATCACTCAAATAAGCATGAGAACATTTTCTTTTTATTTCTGTTTATATATATATATATAACTCACACTTGTATAACCAAAGTGCAAAATAACACTAATATTGTGTTCATATTGAAAGATTTAAAATGAGTGGATTTCAAATTTATCACTCAAATAAGCATGAGAACATTTTCTTTTTATTTCTGTTTATATATATATGAAACCCTGTCCCCGCCTTTACCCTCTGCCCTAGACTTTCCTTCCCTCAACAGTAGGTAAGAGTTTTAATTTGCCTCAATTCATCCGACTTTCTTATTTTGTTATTAATTTTTATTATTCATAGTTTCTTTTCATTTATTGATTTTCAGTTCTCTCGACAATATCGAATCAGATAATACAACATTTGAATTTTTAGGATCCGAAAGTGTTGCATAATTCGAAGCAATATTCTTTCGATTTGGTGGAATGGTTGTACTTGATATTATCAATTAAACTGAAAATCATAAATAAAAAAATAGTAAACAAAAACTATAAACAGTAAAAATTACTAAGAAAATAAGAAGACCTTATGAACTAATAGGCCAATTAAACTCATACCATACTGAGGCAAAGAAGAGGTGTAGAGGCGAGCGCTGAGGACAGTGCTGAGGCAATGTCATAGTTTCATCTAGTCGTTATTTTAATAAAAAGAGGCAAAGGGCAATTTCTGCCTCTATTAGAAATAGTTCTTTTTTAAAAAAAAAAGGTCCACAGGCTTATTCTCTGAATCGTGCTTCAGCACGTCTGGATGCAGAACACAAAGAGTGGAACAAGTGGCGCACCGTCGAGAGTGGAGAGCACTTAAGCCCACGCTATGTGCACTTTTTGACAACTATGACATCAAGTGATTAAAATAATGATGTTTATGATTTCATGTATCATATTTTATTTTTATCACATTTTAAAAGAATTTTAATTTTCTTTTTACGGTTTTCTTAGAATATTTTATTTGTAATACTTTATTTCTGTAAAATGCGCGCTTCGCTTTGCGCTCAAATCCCAAGATACACGAGAGCTTTAATGCGCATAGAGCTTTTATTTTTTGAGTAACCTAGGTATCTGGTTTTCACCCGACTAATCCTAAAGAGGATGACCTTCCCTCCTAGTTAACCCTCCAGGTAAATTCGAACGTGTTTGAAGCATTGTACACATTTGAAACTACTCTCATTTAATTTTGATCTTTATGGCTTAAGTCGCCTTTGGGATTTGAACTTGTGACCCTCATGTTATCCTCCAAACGCACACCTAAGTCACGCTTTTGGTGTTCGTATCGCTCTTATAGTTATATGTTACATGTGCACCCAATACAATTATACACGCATAAACATGAGTCCTTGTCTTTTTTTTAATAAGAAATGATATTTTATTATAATAGGAAAATTGATGTTAGATGTTACAAAAGACAGATAAGTTATCCACAATTACTTAAAAGATAAAAGACGCTCCGTTACTTCAATAACAAATAAAACTTCAATCCTAATTAGATCTGAAATCGAGAAATGCTTAAAATCTGTGTGTTTCCTTGCCTTCTAGCAAATGTGCTTATATAGGCCTCAATCATATCCAGAACCTACTCACGCAGACGACAAATAGAGGTGATGTTGTCAAGCTCATCAAATCAAGGCTATGAAGGATGAACAAATAGAAAGAAATTCCTTCACAAACCATTTGGCCTATGATATAATGACCGAGAGAATTAAAACAGAAAATGAGTCTAAAATCTTTATTCGTTCCAGTTCAAAAAATAAATAACTCGTAATTCTGGAGTTCTATTTCAAACATGTAACAGAGTGGATGAGAGAGGTAAGACACTAATAATCGGAAGAGAAAAGTTGAAACAATGAGGATTTTTCAAACTTCGTAACATAATGAAGAATTGATTTTCAGTCTGATATCATTTCGAAAGAACCTTTTTCTTTTGAGAGAACACAAGTATCAAATCACTCTTGCTATATTGAAAGTAAAATTTATGCAGATTATATAATTTTGGATCTCTCAAAGATGGGCATAACAACTGACGAGCTAATCAATTATTGGCAGAAATAAAAAAGCATAAACCAGTAACATAGATAGATTGATATCATACTTCAGTGCCTGAAGAGGTTTACTAGGAAAGGCAGTGAGTGAATTCTCCAAATCATGAATATCATTGAGCTCATCCTAGGAAAAAATAAAAAACAGACTGAACACATCAGAAGAAAAAATTGAAGGGGTATAACAAGAAACATGCAAAAAGTATTAAAATAATGACAAAGCCAAAAATAAAAAGAAAAAATAGAAAAACAGGGAAGATGGCAACTATAGCAAGTAGCGACTCTACCTCCAATTGAGGGTCTATATTTGAATGATTAGCTTGCTGTGGAGAAGACTTCCTCTCCACAAGAAAACCAACATCATCGTGCATGTCCAAGAACTTCCCACTCACACTTGAATCTTCAAAATTTGAAATCAGATCATCTTGTATCTGCATGAAACACAAAGGAGAAAGACCTGATTGACACTAGCACTTATAAGAACTGAACCCATTTCACCAACTGATAGTGGACTGATCGCATACAAGGGCAGCTTGATTCTTCAAGTCTTCCAGATTGAAATTCCAGGCACTGATTCCTCGAATGTACTCTTGCTGCAACACAGCAGAGGCTCATCATTGAGGTTGAATGGAATCTTCAAAACTCATGTATAACAACATTCATATACAAAGACAAACCAACTCATCCAAAATCACATCATATCCACATCCGACATTTGGACATGACAAGACACACATTTACTCCTCGGCCACATGTTTGACATTCCAATATCAGTCCATATAATTAATAGAAGATAAGGCACTAACGTGTCTGAAACTTCTATCGTGTATATTAGTTGTATTTGAGTTTAACTAGTTATATCAGATTCGTCTGATATGGCAAGCATCTCACCTGTGATAGTTGTTCTTTGTTCTCGTATAATGCCTTATTTTGAATTAGAATGTCTGCCTCCTTTGCCTGAAATGGCAAGTTTCTCACGTAAATACCTTTAGCTTCGAAATGAATAAAATAAAATAAAATGTTAGTTCATCTCACCTTAAGCATCCTAAAACGTTCACCAAGAGGTGGCATTCCATCAATGATAGTTCGGGCAAGATAATCACTCGAGCGTGCATTTTTAAAAAAGGCATGTTTCAAAAGCTTTTCTGAAGAGGGACGTTTTTTAGGATCCTTGACCAAACAAGCTGCAACCATTTCTTTGAAAGACTGCAAGAAGTTGTATTGTAAGGACTTACAATAACACAAATATTCAGAGGCAAAACTTCTAAACAACAAAATAAACCTTCGAAAATCTTTTGTCTCTTTCATAGTCCAGGCCTGGTGGTGCGTTTTGTAGGGTCATTAGAAGAACCTGAAAAAATGAGGAAGTTCAGACCTACAATATCCTAAACATTTAGAGGCAAACACAGATTATGAACAGAATGATGGCATTATCGACCTTCATTGGTGGGTACTTAGAGAATGGTGCGTGACCATGAGCAAGTTCAAGTGCTGTTATTCCTAATGACCAGATATCGGCTCTGTTAACACAAATATAAATTGAGAATAATGAGAAGGGTACATGGATTTTATAATATCTGCATCGAAAATTAGCAGGAGATACTCACTTAAAGTCATATCCATGTAATTGCTGCATTACTTCAGGAGCCATCCTGTATCATAAGTTTATTTTAAACCAAAAGGTTATTCGAGGCCAATATAAACGGAAACATCAAACATGTTACAAATAGCAATCATGTGACATCCCTTTACAGTAGCTAACATACCAGCACGGAGTTCCAACAAAAGTATTTCTAGAACGCTGACGATCACCGGTATCAAACATGCAAGCAGCAACACCAAAGTCTGCTAATTTAACAGCACCATTAGTATCAATCAGTATGTTCCCTGCCTGCAATAAAAGTTTCAAAAAAGGGAATTTTAGAAACAGCTGGTCGGAGGAGCACCATATACCAATCTATAGCACCTGAAACACATGTTAACTTCCAGCATAAATGTCATGAAGAAAATAAAAACTCCCAGAGCCAAACAGGTATATGATATTACAAAAGGAAGCTCAACATTTATTAAGAGAACCACGCCCAAAGCCACATAGATAAATAAGGAAGCTCAAATGTTCAGAGATCAAATCAGAATATCAGTGAGAAATATAATTTGAATCGGAACACGTTTCTACCCAAACACAATGGATTTAAGGTATGATTGTTTTATGGTCCTGAGTTATGGATGGTGCGTTAATGGGTTATGGGATGAGGGGTTTGAAGCTCATTGAAGAGATGACCTCATGAGTTACAATCTCGTTGACGAATTGAGTCTCATTAAAGAGAACCTCGCAATCTAGTGATAAACACTTTCGAGTTGCTTTATTTCATTCCCATGACTTCCTTAAAAACAAAAAGTCCTCTAAAATGATAAAGATAAATCTGTAAAAATTGCAGAGTAATTTCATAATCTAATCCACAACGATAAGAAATTTTTTTTGGAAATAACTAAACTAAATTTGTGAATAACTTCCTATTATAATCCTTAATAATGATAAGGATTATCATTTAAACAACTAAATTAAAAGATAATAATAAAATTCTATGAAGATAAAATTAATAATGATAAGGAGTATCATTTATTTTGAAATAACTAAATTAAAACTTCCATTGAGTGAATCATGTTTTTAGACAAGTTCCTCTGGTCTGGCCTGACCTTCGGTTGGATTCGTTGCAATATCATTGGGTTGTTCTTGGGTCGTAATGCCCTAAACAGATTGCTTAAAAAAAATTAAAGAACCATCTGAAAAACATGTACCTTCACATCTCTATGGATATGCCCGTCAGAGTGAAGATAAACAAGAGCTTTGACGACCTCGCGTAACAAGGTAGCAATTACTGGCTCCTCAAAACCTTCTGGATAAGCTGATTTAATTATATGAAGGCAAGATCCCGCGGCCATGTATGGCATTACAACCCATAGGCAATGACCAGTGGTGAAGGAGCAGTGAGCCCGTAACACATTTGGATGGTCAATCAGGGTCATTGTCTGTACTTCACGTCTGATGCCATCCTGTTGATATGGAAATGCAACAAAAAAACAATAAAAGATCGAATTAAAGACCCCTGCAACATTTGCAATAGTCACCTTTTTTATGAAATATGGAAAATTATGAACTACACTCATAGTTATGAGTAACACATAGTTATGTATATCACACATTTTCATGGCACCTGATATTTTCTAAATGTTTATTATGGCCAAATAAAATCTGTATTGTGACTGTTTATTGACCTTATATCAGTGATGTGACTGATACGGATTTCTTCATATCCGAAGAGAGACACATCTCCAATAATCAGAAAACAGAATGATTTCCAGAAATGTGTTTTCCGCAATGCATGTTCTCCTATTCAAGCTTCTCAATATTTTTATGGTACAAAATACTCCACCAAATATGCACTCTACCAATATGAGTAAAGTCATACATTGGCTGAAAATGTGTGGAAGGATTCAACAGGTGACTTTTGCCACAATACGAGTGATAAAGACATTAAATTGATACCCAATTTCAAAGAAAAATATATATATACACCAAAATGATGGAATTGTCTAAAATAGACTCAAAAAAAGATGGCATACCAAGTCATTATTGCACTTCTCGAGATCAAGAACCTTGATTGCAACTATCTCATTAAGAGGCACACAACGAGCTTTGTAGACAGTAGCACTGACACCTTCTCCAACTTCCTCATTTAACTCATAATCATCAGCAGTAAGTGGAAATTTTTTTGGTAAGGCTTGTGCCATGACTTTCTACACGAGGAAAACTTCAAAATGAAAATAGTGTACTTCCAAAAAGAAACAGAATTGGACAAATCAACCTACAAAGTTTCCAAGTCTCAAGCAAATCCTCCCTTGATAGAAGTAGATCACTAGATGTTACATAGTGCAACTGAGCACTATGAAGGAGATTATTTATCCAGTCACTGACCAATATCTTAAGTTACACAAAAATGTACTCTGAACATCTCATTGTTCCAAATTCCAGAAGATCGTTGTTCAATAAGATAAAAACAACCACGTGATGGATTAGGTGACAGCTGATGATAAACCTGTCGTGCAAAATGAAATAATCAATACATATTAGAGATTAATTAAAATGTGCAAATGGGAAAAAAGATAGCATAGACACGTGTTAATTGGATAGCATACATGCATCGTACTATTATCATCTGGTGCTGCCAATGAATGGAGGTACATAATTTCCAGTGTGAAGGCACTCGTGATTCGCCCACTAAATGTTTTTATGAATTTGACTAGAAATCCCAATTTCAATACAACTTGTCTTAACCCAAATCTGTACAGTTATACTCTGAAACTTTACAATCTTCTACTCTAAAAAGGAATCATCAAATACCATAATTTGCTAGTAGAAGTAGGTAACTGGGATTGTTGTATTATGAATGCTTGCATTCATACCAAAGAGAAGGGGACATGTGATGTTGAAACTAACATAGAGAGGTTTTGGACCAGATATTAGGACTGAATGTTCTCATCTCGTGTCTACAGATTATCATCAGAGAAAAATTAATATAAAAATTAAAATAATGTATTCGGAGATGAAGATTGGATTGTTGCCTCATACTAACTATTAGATTGTGCTTTGTCAAGACCTGGATACTTCTATGTCATATTATGATGCCCTTGATCTATTTCTCCACCATAAAATATCCATTACCCACTCCAGCCCAAAAAAATTGATTTCTTTATACATTCCCGCCACAATTACATGAATTTTTTTTCCATGCAAACGGAGATAAAGCAACGAATGTGAACAATACACATATGCATTACCAAGATAAACGATTCATATAATGGCGTCATGACAAAACGAATAAACATCCTGTAACAATGTGCAACATTAAAGGATTGGCTAATCAACAAGAGACGAACACCTATTTCATTCAATCAAAGAGCTTCTGGCCCTGTAGTCAATCCAGCCAATTGATGTAGATTATTGATCAAACAAGATTTGCAAAATTAATATACATCAGTTGGCTGGATTGACTACATGGCCAGAAGATATATATATATATATATATATATATATATATATATATATATATATATATATATATATATATATATATATATATATATATATATATATATATATATATATATATATAATATTCGACCATCTCAGCTCAGAACGAGACAAAACAAAAAATGACACCCGCAAAAACAACTAAAATCCTGATCGCAATTCATGCGTCCCCAATATAAATTTGGCACAGCTCCCATATGGAAGATGTTAATGTCGACTTACCTAGGGCTTTTGACACCAGAGAACTTCCGGAGGATCAAGAGGCGCAAAACCACGCTGTTCTGCGGGTACTGATAAATCTTTCGTACTACTAGTCCACCACAGACAAATATCAATAATGTAGTTAGATATAGCTATTCGCCTGCAGGCCGTGCGGGAGGAATCTTCACCCTTAAATTATACTGCTGAATAAAAACAATAATTTATTTTTCCCTTCGACTTTTCAATTTAATTTACTTAAACAGAACTTGGAGAATTCGTGAATTAAAAAATTCACATGAATCAACATTGATGTACGCGAAGATGAAATTCAACGATTGATTAAGAGAAAACACAGAATGTGGAGTTACTGAAAAAATTCTAACCCAAAAGTCTTAGAATTTATCTACAATAAGTCTACAACATTTCTTTCCATTCAATTTTTTACCTGAGTATTTCCTCTGAAGAACATCGATTTAACGATTGAGCGTTATGCAGAAACATCCCCAAGATCCATAGATTAACTGGTGAGAGTGACGGCTTCGGCTGGGTTTATTCTTCGATCTGCTGAAAATCTCCCACTCCTGAAGATAAATACTGAGTAAAAGCATCAAAGTTTGGATGGGTGACAATTGCAGGAACTGAGTTACAAAGCCGAAGACTGGTAAACGTTTGCGGGCGGGCGGGCGGGCGTGGCGTGGCGTGGCGTGGCGTATTTATTACTGTGGTTGAAGCGGAAGGGATGGTGGTCAGTTTAGGGATATTTTGGGCGTATCAGCTCTCCGCCTGATTTTTTTTCGTCAATTACGATAATAAGTAATAATTTTAATATAAAAATTATTATTTTTATGAGTTACTAAATTCGTAATTTTTAAAAATTTATGTGAGACGGTTTTACATGTCGTATTTTGTGAGACGGATCTTTTATTTGGGTCGTCTATTAAAAAATATTATTTTTTATGCTAATAATATTATTTTTTATTGTGAATATGGGTAGGGTTGACCCGTCTCATAAATAAAGATTAATGAGACCGTCTCACAAAAAACCCACTCAATTCATAAATACGTCTCACCAAAATATTTACGCAGGAAGAATAACCTAAATTTTCGGTTTGGTCGATTTGCTATGGTTTAATGTAGCCCGGACAGTTCTTAGAAGAAAAATGACAAGTTGACCAATATGGTGAGCAATTATTGTCTTTTTGGTTGGTTCATTTTTTATAAAACCTTAATCGAACAAACCCTCAGTTTTACTGAATAATAAACTAAATCAAACCATTAACAATGAAAGGCTTCCTGTTTGATTTGATTTTTTTTCTTAATTAGTTTGGATTCTTTTTAATATATTTAAAATTTTTGAGCTGACTATTATAAATAAACAATGTTTGATAATATGATCGAATGTTTGATGTTTTACTAAAAATTGGAGATAATGATAATGGCGTAATTCCGATCTTTTTAAGCCACACAACTTTCCAAACCATGTTTCAATTGTTCTTTCAGCAAATAGATTTGTTTCTTAACACAATATATGTTCATAGAGGACATTACAAGTTTAGTATAAAAAAGTATAAATTATCAAAATGATTTTTTTAGCTTCAAAAGAGGCTCCACGGTGTTGTCATCTATACCAATAAATATCACTTAAAAATCTTGAAGAGAAAAAAAAATGCATCTAACAAATAAATTTGAAAAAATAAAAAAAGTAAGTTTTAAATAAAATCTATTGCATGATTATTATATTTACAAAATCAGTTTGCTTCGGTTTGATTTTAGATTTTTAAAATAAAAACATTGAGTTAGATATTCATTTCAACTTTTTTTAACACACTTGGTCTAATTATCCTTAAATGTACTTATTAAACAATTCGAACCAAAAATAATATCTTGAAGATAAATTAATTACCAAGCCATGTTTTTGGTCAATTATGAATGCAATTGGTTCAAAATTGGATTAGAAATGAAGAAAGTTTAATCTCCATTGCTAACTTTTGGTTTAATGTTTTTTTTAAAAATAAAATTATTATGGAAACAAAGAAGCGTTGCTAGGTTGAAACATGTTTCTCCATTGTGGAACCTCTTGGGCCGGGCCGTACCCATTTGAATGGCTGTCTAACATATCTGCAATATTTTGCATAAAAACTGATATTTTTTAATAAGCAAAAATTTATGTGAGACGGTCTCATGAGACGGTCTCACGGATCGTATTTTGTGAGACGGGTCTCTATTTGGGTCATCCATGAAAAAGTATTACTTTTTATGCTAAGAGTATTATTTTTTATTGTGAATATGAGTAGTGTTGACTCGTCTCACAGATTAAAATCCATGAGACAGTCTCACATAAGACTCACTCTTTTTAATGAGTCGAATCGAGTAAAAGATTTGTCTTACAAAATTGATCAGTGAGACGGTCACATAAAATTTGTGTCTGTATATTTCATAAGAAAATTTGAATATTTGTTTGTATCCAAATATTAGTGTAGATGACTTGCCCAGATTTTGGAAAATTTTGGAGATCTTTTCTAAGACGTAAACTGAAAGTTTTCAAAATAGTAATAATAATAAGCTCTTTTTTTGTGGGATAAGAATTAATAATAATGCAAACAGTATATTTTGTGGGGATAAATTTTGGATGTGATAGAATTTATAAGGATATTTTGTTCTTTTGTTTTTTTTATTGGGAATTCACAGTTGTTGTCTATTGGTGTGCACTAGATATCTCATCGAATTAAACACACTAGCATGCAAATCACGTCAACCAGGTAAATCTGATTGGATAAGTGGTGTGTGACAAACTCATATAATACAATGTTGATATGGAACAACTTTTAAAATTGTTCTCTTAACTCTTTTAAAAATAATTTACTTGATCTTTTTCGTAATCCATCAATTAACTATTACAAGATGTTTTAAAGAGTTAAACATCCTCTTCATTCGTCATGATCAGACCATTCAAAAAATTACACTTAATAATTTAGTCCAAGAGATCCGCTACTCATATTCAGGGGTTGAGAAAAATACCAAATTTTCGATATATCGAAGTTATCATATCGAAATATATCGAATTGATCGAAATTTTTGATACGGTATGGTACCGATACCGAAATATTCGGTATGATAACGGTATGAAATTTGAAATTTTAGGTATATGTCGAAATACAGAAATAATATATATAAATTAAAAAATATATAATATTTTTAAATAACGAAGTTATTTTTTTAGAAAATATAAGGTATTTTTTGGTATAAAATGATATATATCGATACCGTATCAAAATAAAAAATTTAATTTCTGTTTAGGCTCATCATGTTGGAATAGTCCAAATCAAATTTCACTAAAGCAACTCGATTCATATTTGAAAATTTAAACTGTTAAGAAATCTTATTTATGTCGTCTAACCTTACAGCTAGCTAGAGGATTGGTTATTGGGTATCGACTTGTTAAAAAAGCTGACAAGGATTCAGAAATCACATGACCTCAGACATTATTGCAAAGATAGCGGATGAAGAAATCGACATGTTGCGGTTGATGTTTATTGGTGTTCATTAATATCTTGAATATAAAGACACATATTGTTGTTGGTGTTTATTGTTTTGATAGATTTGTTTTGTATATAACTTTCTTGGTCTCCTTGACTGTCTTATGGAATTTGATTATTATTGATGATCACTGGTTTTGAAATTACAAAAATATGAATTTTTTTTATATATAATTTCGGTATGATGATATTTTACGGATATCGTACTGAAACTTCAGCATACCGAAAATTTGGTACGGTAACGATATCATTTTTCTCATACCGATATTTTTGGTATGATATACGGTATCTAAAATTTCCCATACCGCTTACCTCTACTCATATTTACTCTACGGTTGTCAATGGACAATATATTTGAGATTATGGATTTCAAATTCATTGGTTGGTTTGAACGGTTTGAATGAACAAACCAACCAATGAATACACTCAAATCCATTCCATCCTCAGTCCTCTCAAGTCAAATACATCGGTTCAATCGCATCATTCATGTTTCAATCTTCCGACCTTTTGACCAAAATCCATCTCGTTGAACTCGTTCGATTAGTTCAATTATCCAAATTGGACTTCGGATGTACTTGTACATTTATTATCACATATTATTATTAGTATTAATGGTTCAATATACCATATCATATTAAATTAAATTAATTTTAATAAAAATATAATTTAATGTGTAGTAATAATAAATTTTCCTTTGAATTGGTAGTAGATTTCTTATTTGTTACATTTATATCACCATAAAAATTAAGATATTTTTTAAAGGACAAGATTTAAGAAAATTTGTTGTCGTTCGAAGAAATAAAATATTTATTTATTATAGATATTTCTCAATAATCACGATTACAAATACTACATATTCAATGTGACTTGTCTAAATTTCAACCCATACACATCATTTACTTCACCTTATGGGTTCGACTTGTTAAACTCATTAGACAAGTACACAAACAATGTGTTTTTAATAATATTTAATTTTTAACCAACACTGTCACACCAAATTTTAAAAATCAAAGATTTTCATTATAAAATCAACACGATCAAATTATCTACAACGATTCGATTTTCATTATAAAATCAACATGAACCAAATTATCAACCCATACACATCCCTTATTTCACCTTACGGTTTTACTCTACAACGATTCGACTTTTCGGTTTTGCATATTTTTAGTCCAAAACCAAACCATTTTATTACGGTTCAGTAATAAAGACCAGTTTATACGACCGGTTATATACAATTAGCTAAAATCTGCTAAGAAATAAAATTATATGTCATTTTATGCCTTTAAAATCTAAATCATAATATTTTTTAAACATTTAATTTGTGAGACTTAATTTTATATATATACAAGAAAAAAAACGTCGACTGATGAGTGGTGAGAAATACGAGAAAACGATCAGATTGAAGATTGATAGTTAATGATACTAAGTTCCTAAATCTTAATAGGCCCATTATACATAATAAGTCTTATACTTAACAGTTAACAATAATATGATGCATTATACATAAAAAACCCTATACTTAACAATAATATGTCAGGTTCGGTTATTCGATTTTTTTGGGGATTAAAACAGAAAACCGAACTGAAAAACCAAATTTCATAAATTTTAAAACCACAACCGACCGAAAAAACGATAAAATCGAACCATTTAAACCGAATTATTCGGTTCAGTCGGTTTTTTCGATTTTTCGAGTTTTATGCCCACTCCTGATCACAATTCATTAACTCAAAACCCATCTTGATATAAACAACAAATATGTGTTAATCGATCCACAATCATTTACCTATCCAAACTCGTCCTGACCATATCGTTTACGGGTCGGGTAACATACCCGTTCCATCAAAACTCATAGCCATCCTACTCTCAAAGCAACTTATTTTTGTACCCTTTTTTGTCATTTAATCGGTTTTCAAAAATATATGTTTTTAATAATTTTATTAATAAAATTACCATAAAATGATGCCAAAAGGCCGTAGAGTATTATTTTTCCAATATGGGCCCACCAACAACGACACCTTTGGCCCATATTACCACGTGCCACTAAAACAATTGCATTTTGGTCCACCCATCTCTCTATCCCGCCTTATCCCATATTTAGCACGTTTTTCTATCTTATATTCTTACGTGAATTATATGTTATTTATGTATTAAGCACAAAATTCGAATATTATAGCATTTTTTCGATCAATATGTAAATTACGTTTAAATTTTTTTACACCAAAAGGTCCAATTCAAGTTCCAATTCGAGAATTTAGATAAAACCTAAACGGAATTATTCCGATTTTGTGTGAGGTGGAAATTTAAAGACGATAATGAAATATGAACTTTAGACGTTTATAGTAACATGAGATAAGATTGGGTGAGATTCCGTTAACAAAAGCTTAATATTTGATCTTCTATAATTATATAAACAGTTCGAATTAGGTTAGTGATGTCTTGTCTATGACTTTATATATGTTTAAATCTGGCACATTAATTACTCGTGATTTATGTGAGTGTTCATCTGAGTTTATAAGCTCTTGATAAAATTTATAAAACTATTTAAATATTTTCAATATCTGAAATGGTGTTTGTTACTTTTTTAAAAATAATTTTAAAATAAGATAACAAAGTTTGTAATATGTTATAAAAAACTTCATCTAGTTTAATTTCCCCAATTTTTCTTATATATATTTTTTGTACAAAAACTTGTGTGAGACGGTATCACGGGTCGTATTTGTGAAACGAATCTCTTATTTGGGTCACCCATGAAAAAGTATTATTTTTTATGCTAAGAGTATTACTTTTTATTGTGAATATGGATAGGGTTGACCCGTCTAACAGATTATGATCCGTTAGACGGTCTCACACGAGACTCACTCTATATGTGTGTGTGGATTTTTATCCGTATGATTGGTCGATCTGATCTATAATTAATAAAAATAAATTTTTTAAATGACATGAATTGGATCAGATATCCATCTTACAAGAATATATATATATATATATATATATATATATATATATATATATATATATATATATATATATAATATTAAAATATGTTCAATATATTTACAAAGATCTTACAATACACCGAAATCTTTATCTTTATATGTAATATTCGAACAACCTATTGTTCAATAGTTGAAACTTTATAAAACTATTTAAATATTTTCAATATCTAAATGGTGCTTATTATTTTTTAAAAAAGTTTAAAATAAGATAGCAAAGTTTGTAATATGTTTTAAAAACCACATCGCATACTAGTATAAATTTCCCAATTTTTTTATTTTATTATTCTTAAATATCAAACCATTTATGCAATTCAATTACACACACATATATCTACACATATATCTAGAAGGTATCTTATGAGACAGCTTTATAGATTTTATCTGTGAAATGAGTTGACATGAATCATAATTAATTAAAATAATACAATTAATTAAAATAATACTTTTGATAATAAAACAATTTTTTTAATTATATGAATATGTATCACAAGAATTTTTGTGTATGTATATAATAAAATATGTTCAAATATTTACAAAGATATTATATTAAAAATAAATTTTTTAAATGACATGAATTGGATCAGATATCCATCTTACAAGAATATATATATATATATATATTAAAAATAAAAATAAATTTTTTAAATGACATGAATTGGATCAGATATCCATCTTACAAGAATATATATATATATATATATATATATATATATAATATTAAAATATGTTCAATATATTTACAAAGATCTTACAATACACCAAAATCTTTATCTTTATATGTAATATTCGAACAACCTATTGTTCAATAGTTGAAACTTTATAAAACTATTTAAATATTTTCAATATCTAAATGGTGCTTATTATTTTTAAAAAAGTTTAAAATAAGATAGCAAAGTTTGTAATATGTTTTAAAAACCACATCGCATACTAGTATAAATTTCCCAATTTTTTTATTTTATTATTCTTAAATATCAAACCATTCATGCAATTCAATTACACAAACATATATCTACACATATATCTAGAAGGTATCTTATGAGACAGCTTTATAGATTTTATCTGTGAAATGAGTTGACATGAATCATAATTAATTAAAATAATACAATTAATTAAAATAATACTTTTGATAAAAAAACAATTTTTTTAATTATATGAATATGTATCACAAGAATTTTTGTGTATGTATATAATAAAATATGTTCAAAATATTTACAAAGATATTATATTAAAATATAAAAGTTTATAAATTAATTTAAAATAAATTAGGGAGACAATCTATCATACTATTGAATTTTAAAATAAAATAAAAAATCATATTCCACGAGCCTAATTATACAAGGAGGAGACTAGAAGTTTCACGTGATCTGTATTATTAGTCTGATTAATGAAATAAAAAAAAATGGATGAATTGATTAATTAAAAAGTAAATATTTACAAAAAAAAATTATTTATAATAAAAAACTATTTTCGATATTTTTAAATGTCAGTTTTTGCGTCAATTAAACCAACAGTGAGTCTACCCATTCACCCATCAGTCTTCTGTTTCTGTGCACTTGAAAAGTTGCTGAATTAATCACTGCTTCGCCTTCGAGCAGATGCTATAATTCTACCTGTTTTGTTTTCACACTATCGGATTGCTGTTTCCTTATCGTTTACTCAGAATCCATGCACGAATTTCGTGTATTTTGTAGCGCATGCTCGTGATCCAATGGCGGAAGCAAGAGATCTCTGGAGCCTTGCTGAAAGAGTAAAGTGTTTAGGGAGGAGAAAGCTTGAGTTATAGGGCTCTGTGGGTTTTCTACGCAGCTCAGCTTTGTTCGCATTTATTTGTTTGGCTTCTTGTTCGTTTGCCTTCATTTATCTCCCGGAGCTCCAACTGCAATGGGATTATTTTTTTCGGTTGTAAAAGAATGCTTAACATATGCCATGCATCGGTAATGGAGGAGCTGCTGATTGAACGTCACTGTAGTTAATGTGGATTTGTTGGCAGTGTTGTGGCATTTATTGTTGTATTGACTTGAAGTGATCATCATCATTATTTTTTTTTTACCTTTTTTTTCTGGGTTTTAGAGGATTTGGGGGTGGAGGTGAAGTAGGTGGTGTGACTTGAGGAAAATGGTTGGTGGTAGAGGAAAAGGGATTCGTTTTACCAGGCTTTATTCGTTTTCATGTCTCAAATCTAAGTTTAGAGATGAGCATAGTCAAATTGGGGAAAAGGGTTACTCCAGGATTGTGTATTGCAATGATCCTGATAATCCAGAGCATCTCCAGCTTAGGTACGGGAGCAATTATGTTTCTACGACAAAATACACCGCCTTTAATTTTATTCCTAAATCATTGTTTGAGCAGTTTAGGAGGGTCGCAAACATATATTTTCTTGTTGTAGCTTGTGTATCTTTTAGTCCCTTAGCACCTTACAGCGCTACAAGTGTTCTTGCACCTTTGGTCGTTGTAATTGGAGCGACAATGGCGAAAGAAGCCTTGGAAGATTGGAGGCGTAGGAAACAGGTATATGTACATTTTAATTATTTTTTATATTCTGAGGACGTTGAAGGTTTTGGTTTTTGATTTTTTCACATGCATGCTTTCTTAAATATTTATCTTTTCATATGAGATGATGCGAAGGAGTCTTAATATATATTTATGGGAATGCATGAACCATATAACTAGAAGTGTCTGGAATGTAGTCAAGACAAGATCAAGGAATTTGGCCTGAGAAATTGGATACTTGATGTAATACCCTTGGTATTACACTTTTATTGGTAAATGTTAAAATGAAGATAATGTCGGTGTCAGATGAAGCCTACAAGAAATGACTCTTTAGTAACTGCATATTTAAAGATAATTAAGAGTAACTTGTACGCATTATAAGTTTTTATTTTTGATTTATAACGGGGTTTTGACATAAATTTTGTGCATCTTCGAATTGATTTGTTTTCCATTTTTCAGTATCGTTCTTATCATCTATTCGTGGTGGTATGTCTCGGCTTCTTCCTCTTGCATAAAACTGTTACACTTCAATATCTGTAATAAAATTGTGATACTGATGTTGAAGCACCTTTCCGGTTTTACAATTTTCAAAACTGTTTATATTTACAATCTTTTTTTTAATGCTGAAGTAAAGTAGCCTTTGTTTTCCAAAAAAGTTACATTATTTTATCCTAATCGACATTTACTTTTTGTAGAAAATCAGTTGCACTCATTGAGCTAAAAAACTGTGAAGATGAAAAGGTTCAATTTAGTGATTTTATCAGTGCTTTTACTAGTTATTGAGTAAGTTACATGCACGGGCTTGCAGCTCCTTGATCATGCATTTCTGCTCGTTAAAATTCAAATTGTGTGGCTCGCAGTAAACAAATGCTGTAACTGAGGAAGTTAAGATATCCCAAATCGTTTGATCATCATGCTACTTTTCACACTGTTCTAGACTTGGATTCATTTAAAAAATTCTTTGTTGGTGGCTGATTTATGATGAAAATTCTGCAGCTCAGTTTCATTTTATTAGAGATTTTGACGTAATGGTTGCTGCATCGTTCTCCCACTTATATTTTCAATTTATCTAAGTGCAAATAATTATATTTTTAGGATATAGAGGCCAACAACCGCAAGGTCAAAGTTTACGATAGAAGCAATACTTTACAAGATACCAGATGGAAGAATTTACGAGTTGGCGATCTTGTAAAGGTGTACAAGGATGAATATTTCCCTGCAGATCTGCTTCTTATTTCATCAAGCTATGAGGACGGGATTTGTTATGTTGAAACTACGAACTTAGATGGAGAGACTAATCTCAAGGTGAAGCATGCTCTTGATGTTACATCCTTGTTGCGTGATGATGACTACTATAAAAAATTCAAGGCAATTATCAAGTGTGAGGACCCAAATGAGGATCTTTACTCATTCATTGGAACCATGTGGTATGATGGTCTGCAGTATCCCCTTTCTCTGCAACAGATTCTCCTGCGAGATTCTAAACTTCGAAATACTGAGTACGTATATGGGGTGGTTGTGTTTACTGGTCATGACACGAAAGTGATGCAGAATGCTACAGATCCTCCTTCTAAGAGGAGTAAGATTGAGAGAAAAATGGATAAGATAGTGTACATTCTTTTTACTTTATTGATCTCAGTGTCTTTTATGGGGTCTTTCTTTTTTGGAATCACAACCAAGAATGACATTCATGACGGAAAAGTGCAGAGATGGTATCTCCAACCAGAACATACCACCGTGTTTTATGATCCGAAACGAGCGGCACTGGCTGCTTTTTTTCATTTCTTGACTGGGCTTATGTTGTATGGATATCTGATACCAATATCCCTGTATGTATCTATTGAGATGGTAAAAGTTTTACAGGGCATATTTATAAATCAGGATCAAGATATGTATTATGATGAAACCGAAAACCCAGCGCATGCAAGGACTTCTAATTTGAATGAGGAGCTTGGACAGGTAGATACGATCCTTTCTGATAAAACGGGTACTTTGACATGCAACTCAATGGATTTTGTTAAATGCTCAATAGCTGGCACAGCATATGGCCATGGTGTGACAGAGGTAGAAAGAGCCCTAGCTAAGAGAAAAGTTGATGCACATCATAACATTGTGAATATTTCCTCCAATATACAATTGTCTACTGATGACGTCACAGAATTGGGAAAATCAATCAAAGGTTTTAATTTCAAAGACAGTCGCATTATGAATGGTGGATGGGTTAATGAAACTCACGCAGATGTGATACAGAAGTTCTTTAGAGTGCTAGCACTCTGCCATACAGCCATTCCCGAGGTGAATCAAGAAACTGGTGAAATTGATTACGAAGCTGAGTCGCCAGATGAAGCTGCCTTTGTTATTGCCGCTAGGGAGCTTGGCTTTGAGTTCTTTGAAAGAACACAAACTAGTATCTCTTTGCATGAACTAGATTATGGAAAAGGCAGAAAAACTGACAGGTGCGTCTTTTTGCTTGTTCAGATACTCATTTGAATTCCTTGAAGGTGTAAGCTATGTAAGCAGATCATTTTTCTTCACCTTTTACAGCAAGTTATGGGTCTCAGTTATACACAAGATTCACTTACCAAATAATGAAGATTAAGAGCTAATAGTAGCCATATGTATTCGTGTTGTAGGAATGTTTCACAATGGAGGGAAGGATTTCATTTCCTAGTGTAATAAACCAATCAAGAAACTGGGAGTTGGACGAGTGCTTCAGAGTAGCATTAGTTTTGTTAACTAAGTAGTTAAAATGTTAAAGGTTCAAAATTTTGGGACCTGTGGCTGTCAAGATTCGTATAATTCTCGCGGTGTTCATAAGATAGTAACTACTGTTACATTCAGAACATCAAGATGAATGAGGAATTGGAAATTGGCTATATCATGTTCTGGCCAAATTACTTAGTTCTGGCATAGGGGTCCGAGACTCACAATTAGGGGGCCGATACTAGCATTTTCAGAAATATCAAACATGAAAATTCAACTTTTTTCCCGATTTGGGGAGGACCACCACCCACGTTTTCTCTGTACGGTGGGTGGTCCCCTAGTGTCCTGGGATGTGTGTCTTCAACCAATGTGGTCTTGAGCCTAAAAATCTAAGCCAATAATGAAACTGAGGTGTTAACCAAGTGTTACAGACATCAAGATAAACGAGGACCCTGCCATTTTCGTTTGGCAAGCGCTCATGGAAACTGGCTAAATGATCTTCTGGCCAAATTGCTTAATTCTGTGTCTTCCAGGATTCGGAATGGGGGGAGAAACTTAGGATTTCTTCAAGTTTTTTTTCCAACTCAATGTGGTCTTGGGCCTAGAAATTGAAGATACGGTCAATAAATAATTTATTCGGCAACGGTAGATCACACACACACACACATATAATCTTTTCTGACAATATTAGTTTATAAATTAGTTTGAACTGCCTTCTTGTTTCATTTTTGATGAGTTTATCTGGATTTATGTGTTATTTCCAGATCATACAAACTTCTTCATGTCTTGGAGTTCAGTAGCGCCAGGAAAAGGATGTCTGTGATAGTTAAGAATGCTGAAAATCAGTTGCTGCTCCTCTCCAAGGGTGCAGACAGGTATTTTCTCTCATAAGAACAATGCTTTCGAGTCATGTCTTGTTTAGAATTTGGAATGACAGCCTTTAAATATTTACATCTACTCTGGTATTTTATCAGTGCAATGCTCGAACGGCTCTCTAGAAAAGCAAAAGATTTTGAAGCTAAAACAAGGGAACATATAAAAGGATATGCTGAAGCAGGTTTACGAACTCTAGTAGTTGCATACCGTGAACTTAGTGAAGATGTTTTTAGATCATGGGAAGAAGAGCTTCTGAATGCCAAGGCATCTGTAAATGCTGATAGAGGTGCTTTGGTGGATGCAGCCGCTGATAAGATTGAAAGAGACTTGATTCTCCTTGGAGCTACTGCTGTCGAGGACAAGCTACAAAAGGGGGTCAATATCGAATTTAATTTGGATAGTTCTTTTTTTAAAAAATAAATTTGAAGTAATTTTCACGGTTTGATTTGAAATTCATTTAGCATTAAGTGGAGGCTCTTATATTTTTCGGTTATAAATATTCATTAATACTGTTAACGAATTATCTTTTTCTTCTATGCAATGTAGGTTCCAGAATGCATCAACAAACTTGCAAATGCTGGAATCAAGATTTGGGTCATAACAGGGGACAAGATGGAGACAGCGATAAATATTGGGTCAGTGACCACCTCGATTACTTGAATTGTTTGCTTCCTCCTTTCTCGCTGCTTCACCTATGATAATCGGGCATTGTCTGATCTCTATATTACTTCCTTTCCTGTAGATATGCTTGTGGCTTACTGAGAGAGGACATGAAGCAGATCGTGATCACTTTAGACTCCCCAGAAAGTAGCGATCTTGAAAAACGAGGGGAAAAGAATGATGATACGAAGGTAGTGGTTGTATTTTTTTACTTCATGATGCTGATTTTAATATTACATCTTTTAATGGGTCTGGTTATCCCAGGCTTCGAGTGAAAGCATTACAGATCAAATTAGGAAAGGAAAATCTCAGCTATGTTCATCTGGAGGCAGTTTGACTTCCTTTGGTTTGATAATTGATGGCAAGTCATTGTCTTTTGCTCTCAGCACGAATCTGGAGGGGGCATTTCTGGATCTGGCGGTTAATTGTGCATCTGTTATATGTTGTCGCTCCACACCTAAACAGAAAGCTCTCGTATGTGTCTTTGTTGTGCTAATTAGTACTTACTGTAAAGGTTTTGTCCTTTTATATAATTCAATATAGTAGATCTGGTTACAGCAAATTAAAGTAACACTGCTGTTAGAAGATATTCAGGTTACGAGGTTGGTTAAAAAGGGTACGGGTAAAACAACACTAGCAATTGGTGATGGGGCAAATGATGTAGGCATGCTTCAAGAAGCTGATATTGGTGTTGGCATCAGTGGCGTTGAAGGAATGCAGGTAATATCCGCTTCTATTTTTATTGTCAACATTGCCATTTGGTAGTCCTAGTCAATGAAAGATGCTATCCTGCTTATGTTTGCGTGTAATTAACGTAGTGTTTTGTTGTGCGTGAATACATTCAGGTTTTACTGGTTAAAAATAATTACTGAATTTGCATTTCAATATTGACATGTTTGGTTTCCTTTCATATACGGCGTCGATGTGTCGTATCAACTTGTATATTTTTTCTTGTTTGGAGTTGGGACCTACCTCTTGTTTCAAGTTAGGGATACTGAAGTAATATGTGCAGGTTCGCTTGGTTTCCTTTAGGAACTAGAGCTGGATATTCTGAACTATGGTACTTTTTTAAGAATAAAGTTGAAAACAATCTTTCTGTCTCCTGGTCTACTTACTTTCTCACCCGCTTTTTTAATCTCTGATTGGAGGAACAATTTTTAGCATTGTGTACACGTAAGGAGAATATATTGTCCATTAAATAAACAAGGAAAAATTCGTCTGATGTTTATATAAATTTGTAATTTAGGCTGCCATGTCGAGTGATTTTACAGTAGCGCAGTTCCGTTTTCTGGAACGCCTATTGTTGGTTCATGGCCACTGGTGCTACAGACGAATATCTATGATGGTACGGAAATTTTCTTGTTTATTTACTAGTCATGATATTAAATTTTTAGCTGTGTCTGTGGATCTTAGAATTAGAATTGAAAAGGACTCGTGAAATTTAGGGGTGTTTATTTCTTGTGTGCTCTTTTCCTAAAATCACTAGCATAACCCACCACAAATAAAATATGCCTGTGATTCTGTGGGACAAAAAGCATTATCAGTATTTGTTTTCACTGACGACTTTTGTAATTCTCCTATTCCGTCGGTGAATGCAGATATGTTACTTCTTTTACAAGAACATTGCCTTTGGGTTCACCCTATTTTGGTTTGAGGCTCGTGCTTCCTTCTCAGGCCAACCTGCCTATAATGATTGGTACATGTCATTCTACAACGTGTTCTTCACTTCACTCCCTGTGATTGCTCTTGGTGTTTTTGACCAGGATGTCTCCGCACGACTCTGTCTGAAGGTAAACGAGCTAAAATAAACGCTACAAAATATTACCGTGGCTAAGATTAAGAAAACAATAAATACCCATTCACATGTTTGAACAGCATCCTCGATTATACGAAGAGGGAGTTCATGATATTCTCTTCAGTTGGCCGCGCATACTTGGTTGGATGCTAAATGGTATCATTAGTTCCATGATTATCTTCTTCTTCACAACTAACTCTATCCTACATCAAGCCTTTCGTAGAGATGGCAGCGTTGTTGATTTTGAAGTTCTCGGTGTTCTTATGTATACATGTGTGGTTTGGACGGTGAACTGTCAAATGGCCCTATCTATCAACTACTTTACATGGATTCAACACTTCTTCATCTGGGGCAGCATTGCCTTTTGGTACATTTTTTTAGTTATATATGGTTCGCTTTCGCCTGTAGTATCTACGACTGCATTCCAAGTTCTCGTTGAAGCTTGTGCCCCGAGTCCGTTCTACTGGCTGGCGACCCTTCTTGTTGTTATTTCTACTCTGTTACCATATATATTGTACAGGACTTTACAGGTTGAGTTTAATCCTATGATACATGACATAATTCAAAGGAGTGGATTGGGAGGGTCCGGAATTGAATCGTCTGACTCGGGAAAGATGGGTGGTGTAAAAGATAAATCAAGATATCAAGATTCATTGTTAGTTAAACAGTAAATCTTAATCTTGTGTATGTGATAACTCTTTGGATGTTGGTGGGATGACAACTTTTGGAGGTCATACTCACGAGCATGCAATTCCTTTTGTAAATCTGAAGTTATCCGTTAATGGTTTGAAAATTTATTGTATCAGAAACCACTTGGCAGGCACATTTAGTATTCACCAAAAACGAATTGATTTTTGGCTTTTAACTTTTTAAAAAGTCAATTTGTTTTTGTTTTTTTAAATTCAGATTCTTTGTTGACTTTTGTTTAATTTAATTGAAACCAACTAATGGTGGGATGTTAGATTTTTTGTGATACCCTATAATTAGATATATACTAATATAAAATTTAATTACTATATAATGCTAATAATTAAAAAAAATTAAAATAACTAAGTGAAATATATAAGCATATGGTATGTATATATATGTATACACATAGTCTATGTATATATCATCATCATATTTATTTAACTAGCACACCACTTTTTTTTTGTCCAGCCGAGACCATTCACCTAAATAATTTCAATAGTTTCATAGCGTAATTTTCGAGTTTAAATGGTCGGTCTAGAATAAGAAAATACTAGTGAGAGAATGAGTTTTTAAAAATAGATTATGTGATAATCTAATCCTATATAATTAATTATGTTAGCCTAAAAAAGATAAATTTATTACCACAGACATTGAGGAAAATAAGGTAGGCAAAAAATGATTCTCAAAATTAAGGAAGTCAAATAAGTGTAAAACTAATAACATCATTTAAACTATGAATATAAGATATACAAAATTATATCTGAATCTTCAACGGATGATTCTACCTGACCCGGGCCACCACCATATCCACCGTTTGGATCCTGCATCAATAACAGATGAAACGTGAACAAAAGCAATTTAGTGAAATCATCATCCATGAAAAATATGTCTCATGTGAAACCGTCTCACGGATTTTAATGTGTGAGATAATCACAAACCATCTATTAGTTAAACTGATGTGTTTGTTTTATGATTTTCATTCTTCTTTTCATGATGAAAGTCAGCACTTGACCACTTATTATTTCTGTATTATAACAGGCTAACAGCAGAAATCCTTTTCTTTTCTTCAAATAGCAATTCATCTATTAGTTAAACTGATGTGTTTGTTTTATGATTTTATTTTGATATATTCGAAATCTCTCAAGTGCAATGCGAAAAAACTTGTGTACAGGAGATATCTTGAATATTTTGAACCACGATTTAGAAATACCAAATATTCTCTCAATATCATTCTTCAAAGATGTATGATGAAGATTGAACTACTCTTTCGCATCTTCAAGGTGAAGATTTTGACCCGTGTTGAAGATGATAACATACTCCTCGAAAAATAGCAAAATATTAACGTCGATTTAGATATCCAGCCTCCACTAAAAAATATTTACCTACCAAACTATATTTGTAGACTTAAACAATTAATGAATACTATATTTGAAAATTACAAAAATATAAATAATTAAATAACATGCAGGGAAAAAGCAATATCATATGGTATTTTGATTCTATTATTTCTTGATAAAATATACGTCAACACGTATGAATCATGAGAAGATCCCTCCTATCTGCTGAGTACATATATGAAATTTAAGTCGAAGTTAAAAACTGCTAAAATATTTTGAGAAATTGTTCCACGAGAATTACGATAACTTTTAGTAGTATCATGCCTAGCCGGAATATGAATGTGAGCTCAAACGCAAGCATGCAATAATAATAAGAAAAACAAAAACAATAATAATAACAATGATCGTAAATTTTTGTGTGTTCTCTTATTCTTAATTTCTGGTACTCTGCAATCCACGTTTGGCAGTTGAATGCAGAAAATCACAAAATTTTACGCAAAGAAATAAACAGCCGACTTCGAACGATACCCGGAGCGATCGTCAGAGTCCTCTTCTGATGTCGTCTTTTGTTGTTCTTCCTCAGGTGATGGTGATGGTGGTTGATATTGCCAGATAGCCGGAGACTTGAACTCAAAGAAATCATCAATCTCCTCCAACTTTCTCATGATCTCCTCCGACACCGTACGTGGAGTTTTTGGTGTCGCAGGTGGCGGTGGCGGTGCATGTGACTTTGCCTGAACGCTGC
Source organism: Primulina eburnea (assembly GCF_022965805.1). Taxonomy (NCBI): domain Eukaryota; kingdom Viridiplantae; phylum Streptophyta; class Magnoliopsida; order Lamiales; family Gesneriaceae; genus Primulina; species Primulina eburnea. Next base: position 44,301,607 of record NC_133102.1, on the reverse strand, counting down.
CATCCACGAAGGAGAGAAACATCCTCAGGGTCAGACTGGTTAATGCCTATGTAAGTTTAATCTTCAGCCACTATTTTACTTAAAAATTGCAATATCTCAGTCTGTTATTTATTAACAATTCTTTTGGATTTTAATATTTGATTTAAACTTTTAACCAAAACATGGATGAAGAAAAAAAAAAAGAAAAGAGGATTCTGCCCGAAAATTTAGGGGGAAAATCGAGATAAGATCGTGGCTGAGTGAATACTGTTTGTCTTTTCTACTCGAGCAGATTGAAATAATCCATATTCCAAATTAATAGGTAAGTGAATTTGCTACTGAATTTTTTTAATGCATGCGGTTGATGATTAAAAGGGGTGTATTCAATATAGGAGATTTATTGATTTTTAATAACTTTTATAGATTTTAAAAGTCATTCAATTAAGACTTTTACATATTCCATAGAAGTCTAGGGGTATTCAAAATAGACTTTCATAGAGTTTTAAAAAGTCAAGTGGTATTCAATATTGATTTTTAAAAACTCTAATTTTCAATAGACTTTTAATAACTTCATGAAATTCATTAACATACAAACATTAAAGTTTCAGGTACAACTATAAATTATCAAAAATTGTATTTAGTTCAACCCAAAGATTTGGATGGATTTTTAAAAATTTTAACTCATGCACAAGCTATTTATTTCTTTATCTATCACTTATCATCACCTCTATTCTTATCTCCTCTCATCTATCTCTATCATTCTCTCAAATTTTTGAAGTGTGTCTCTCTATGTATTTTCATCTTTACTTTTCAAATTTATTATTTTTTAGCTGATTGTTCATTTAATAATTTTTTATTTTAATATCGTAGGAAATTTTGAATTCTAGAATTGATTTTATGATTTTTAATTCATTCTTTATACAAATAATGTAATATTCAATAATAATAAAAGACGATCAAAAAAATATTGCTTAATTCTTAATAATTGAATAACCTCGCAACAACAATGATTTTTTAAATTCTTTTAGTATTTTCAATTAATATATAAGCTATGATATTTTTATACAAAATCATATCCACAAAATGCTAAAAATATTCTTTTCACACGTATATTATCAATTCAAAAACAAGATTACAGATTAGTCAATTGATGAATTTTAAAAAATTTACAAACATGCATATAAACTCACATATATACATATGTAAAGATTAAATGATTTAATTTTAAATAAGTATATTTATTTATTAATATAAATATTGAAAAACTATTTCAAACTGAATATGTTATATATGTCAATTAATTATTGGGTCAAATAAATTAATAAAAAGTAACATGTTATAATTAAGTACAAAATTTATAAAATTCTAAAAAAAAACCAACAAAACTATATAAAAATCTTGCAAAAAAAATCTACATTAATCCATATAAATCTGTTTATAAATATGTGAGAACATATTCCACAAAAGTCAATAAAAATCTATCAAATCCACAAAACTCTATCATTTAAACAATTCATTAAAAGTCATCAAAACTCTGAATTGAATACATCCCACTTATTAATTTTCCCTCATATTCGATTTAAATACGAGAAAAAAAATTATATAGAATGTTATCCTTATTTTTCAATTTATCATCTTATTTTACGTGGTTCACGCTCCTCCGTGGCCATGGACTCTTAGCCCAAATCTGTTCTTTAACATTAAGTCCCTAATTTTATAGCTTCGCTCCCATGACTCGATTGGGCCAAGATCACTATAAACGACGTCGTTAAAATCTCAGCTTTCGCATTAAGAACTGAAACATTTCTCTAAAAAAAGTACAGAATATTACTGATAATGTTGAATTTTCGCTATTTATCTTATAATAATATTAATAATAAATAAAAACATGAATAAACTCATATTTATGTCATTTAAAATTAACAAAAAAACTCATATGAAATCATCTCACACGTCAATTTTGTGATACAAATATCTTCGCATATGTATGTAATATTCCATGTCATATCAGCAAAAACTTCGATCAAAACAACTTAAAAATACAAAATGAAACCAAATTGTTGCAGTTGTACTACAACTAAGTGTAAGACTAACTAGAATAATAAGGTAGTATTTGCAAGAGTTTATTTTAAGTACTTCCAAATTTTCAACCAATTAAATGCTTGAAAAATTTATGTAGAAACACACACACACACACACACACACACACACATATATATATATATATATATATATATATATATATATATATATATATATATATATATAAAAGTTAAATTATATAAAAGTTAAATTAGTGGTCGTATAGAAAATGACATAACTAAGCCAAAAAAAAAAAAAGAAGAGGTTGCTACTTGCTAGCTAGGCAAAGCATCTCCACTTCACAAAGGGAAAGAAGGAAGCAGTACAAAAGCTACTTGCCAACCTACAAAAGCAACCATTATATTGTTCCTTCTCAGGTGTTTTCAGGAGAGGGGCGGTTTCACAATTTTAAACGATGTGACGCTTAGATTATTGAAAATATATTCATTAAAATTCAAAAGTACATTTAATTTCTTAACACATAACTAATTTTATATTTGATAGTGCACCAGAAACCCCATACAATTCGATTTTTATATTATTTTCCAACTATAAAACTAATGAAATCATAAATCATGATCTTTCGTGAGACGAGTCAATATGTTGATATTTATAACAAAATATAATATTTTTAGCAAAAAAATAGTTTTTTTTTTATGAGTGACTTAAATAAAATATTTGTCTTGCAAAATTGATTTATGAGATCGTCTCGCTGGAGTTGTTGTGATAAGAAATTGAACACACACACACACAAAAGCAATTCGTCTACTTATCTGAAATGTTTATTTCATGCATCAATTGCGTTTTATATATTTTAAATATGATGTTTTTAATATACACGAAAATTCATTTCATGCACCAATTGCGTTTTATATATTTTAAATATTTTTGATGGAATAATTAAATTTTGGTGATTTAACAAACTGAGTCAAGCTAGATAATGAGCTAAACTGAACATGAGAAAAATTAAAAGTATTTTAAGACAAAATGTGTTTGAAGCTTAACTGATATTTAGGTTTACCGAACTGATAGCTGAAGACCAACTGGAATGAAATATATTTGAGTGAATGAAGAAACATTATATGAAAAATCAATTAGACTAGTCAGAATTACAAAGTTGAATTATTGGATAAAGTCTTCCGTACCAATAGTCTCGAAATTGTCAGAAATATACGAACACTACCTACAATGTGCGTAATGTCAGAAGTGACAGTGACATGAAAAAGACGAGATTAACGATTACTATATTTGAAACATATATAATATTTGATTTTACTGACAGTTAGATCCAAATTTATAAATATAGTAACTTATAAATTAGTTAGACTCTCTGGAATCATCGCATAAGTCAAATATTCAAACTTTCAATATCTCAACTGGTTTCAAGATTTCTTAGCACACACTTAGGTAATATCATATCGTGGGTAGAAGAACATTTGCATGCATTGTGCATAAAAAGGACATATCTAACATCGTGGGTAGAAGAACAGTCCTTTTTCTTAAAAAATAAAATAAAATTAGACGTACTTTCTCAAGAAATTGACAAATTTTGCGATATATATATATATATATATATATATATATATATATATATATATATATATATATTTAAATCATTATATAAAGCATGTGGGTGACTTAAAAGAAATGTGCAATTGTTAGTAAAAATAGCCCGTGCATGCACTTACATTGTGCTAGTTCAACTCGAGTGTGCACGCATCCTAAATTTTGTCCCCTGTTCTCTTTAATTAATAATAATTAAAAAAAATTTAAAGGCAAACCGATACTTTTTTTTCTTCTTTTAAATCTTTATTATATTAAAGAATATCGAGAGAAATGCAAAATATTAATTAATTAATAGCCTTTTCCATGTCTATTAATTGATATAATTATTATTTAATACCTTTTTATGAGATGATTTTACGAATCTATTATGTGAGGTGAGTTTGATTCATACTTAAAGTGAAAACAATATTTTTATCATAAAAAATAATTTTTTTTTCATGAATCGAGTCGGTTTGGAGATTTGTTTTATAAATTTGATAAAATCATTTCACAAGAAATTTTATTTTATTTTATTAGAGGATAAAGTAACTTTTGTCTTATAAATTGACATAAATTGAATTAAAACCAAAATTTAACTTAATCTGAGTAACAAAATCAATTTAAGCTTGTTTACTAAAATCGACACGTGTCCACACATTTTAGTTCGTAATAATAAATGCTGACAAATTAATATATTTTTAAATATTTATTAAAAATTAAATATTAACAATTTGTAAATTGTAATGGCCTTGGGTATGGCATAAATAAAGAGTTAAAGACAAAAAATAATGGGTTGTCCCATGATTCCATTAATCCCCAATTAATGAGTAATATTAACGATGCTTTATTATCACTCATCTTTTTGCCTAAAAAAGATTCTTTGGTTACCTATATGTCTATAGTAACTTAGTAGGTTAATCGTGAGACAGTCTTACGTATTTATATTTATGAGATGAGTAGACTTGTTTGTTATTACAATGAGAACTAATATTTTTGCCATAAAAAATGATATTTTTCACTGTTAGAGTCGGGTTTGGAGATGCGTCTCACAAAATTAATCTACGAGACCATCTTATGGGTGTTTTGTGATATCTTTTTGGGATAATCGAGAACAAATTACTTAAATTATTATAGAATAAAATTTTATTTGTTAGAATACTACTTCAAAAAATTGTATGAACCAAAACTTAAATATCCTAAAATTTTTGTTTAAAATGATATAGGAAAAATTAACAAGAAATTCAATTTACAATTTACTAAATTTGACACCAAATACATCGTTGGTGAAAAACTCGTGTTTTCCTTAACGCTGCGTTTGGTTGATAGGATTAATCACTCGTTTGGTACGTTTTTTATTTAACCAGATCAATCCCTCCTATGAATGATTAGGTTATATTAGGTAGGTTAAAATAATACCTCATCACCCCTAGGATTATTTATCTCACTCTTAATCCATCTTATTTTTCCAATTTTACCATTCTCCTAAATCCAAACTCCCCACCACTTCCTTCCACCGACCACCCACCGCCGCCAGCAACCGCCGCCCGCCGACATCCGCCGCCGACAACCGCCCACCGCCGCTTCCGCTTCCGCTTCCGGCCGACCGTCGCCGCCGATTCCGTCCGACCATCGCCAGCCGCCGCTTCCGGCCGACCACCGACCTGCCGCCGACCGTCGGACCGGGCCATCGCCGGAGTAAAGAAAAAAAAAAAGAAAAGGGCAACTTCGTCTTTTTATCAAAAAATTCAAAATTATCTCATACTTAAAAATCATACTAAACATAATACTATTTTACATCATATATTATAATTCTATCACAATCATTTTCTTTATCATTTACATACTAATCATTAGTTTATTTAATCCTTCCAACCAAACGTAGTCTTAAATATATAATTAAGAGATGAATATATAAAACTTATTATAGATTGGATTGAATCGGATTTTTATATACCTCCTATTTATATAGAATGTATTTGATGTTTCTAAGCAAGCTTAGGAAACCGGATCGGTTAATTTCAGTTTTTTTCCGACTAAGTGACTATTAAAAAACTCGATTCTACACGAGTTATATATTTGTATTCCAACAAACAATTGAATTATTATTATTTTTTTTAAAAAAAATAAGCAATAAAGAAAGCACCATATGGATTTTGTTGTTTTAACAAATGGATGGAATGTAAAATTGCTTGAGAAATAAAAAAACAAAAAAGGAACAGAGCACCATTTGGATTTTTTTGTTGGCAAAAACTTGTGTGAGACGGTCTCACGGGTCATATTTGTAAGACGGATCTCTTATTTGGGCCACCCATGAAAAAATATTACTTTTTATGCTAAGAGTATTACTTTTTATTATGAATATGGGTAGGGTTGACTCGTCTAACAGATTATGATCCGTGAGACGGTCTCACATGAGACTCACTCTTTCTTGTTTTAACAAATCGATCGGTTGTAAAATTGCTTGAGAAATATTTCTTTGCCTTTCCACAGAAAAAATTTCTTACATGTATCAATCGTACCAATTTGAAATTCTACTTATATTGACTTCAATCACAAATTAATCAAATAAAAAACATTATTGGGTGAATTCTTTTCCTTGAAAAAATACTGGATTTATATGATATCGTTTGATGTTATGAATGAGATGAATAATAAATGCGATAAAATAGTGATAAAGTAGGAAATGAATAATGTATATATATTAAAAATATATTGTTTGATATATTTTAAATCAACCTGATTATTTGTTCTAATTGTTTTATAATATCTTAAACGTCTTTCAAAATCTAAATCAACCATAATTGTCAATGATATAATAGTAAAACTTCATTCATGTAGTACTTATCATATGTTCATCATGTGAGTGAAAAAAGATATCTAATGCAACTTACATATGGTTTCATCACGAGCCAATTGATGCAATTGAGATGACTAAAAAATAAGATAAACATGAGATAGATAACGTCCATCTTCATCAAGTGCATCAAACAGTATTGACAGACAAACAAAAACTTGTGTGAGACGATCTCTCGGTTGTATTTTGTGATATAAATCTCTTATTTATTTGAGTCATCCATGAAAAAATATTACTTTTTATGCTATGAGTATTATTTTTTATTGTGAATATCGGTAAGGTTGACCCGTCTCACAGATAAAGATTCGTGAGATCGTCTCACAAGAGACCTACTCTGGCAAAAATGCATGTGAAGAATGATAGCTACATCTCATTATATTTCAAACTAGTTCGACAATAAATAATTATTAGATAAAAGAATCAGTTTCTAGTTGATTTCAAATCAATGGATATAAGTATTATTTTTTATAATTTTTTTAAAATTAATCAATATTTTTCAAATTTATTTCACCGATGATCTAAGAACCAATTTCGCTGGCCATGTTTTTATCAGTTGATACAATTCGAATATAAAAAGAAAAAATTACATTTTTGGTTATACAACTTATATATCTATATATTTTTTAATTTTTAATAATATTATCGATCAATTCATAATTTTATTTCAATTACTTTTATTTTTATAATATTTTTTATCTGAGTTTTCACGTGATATTAGATATATAAGAAATGTTTGTCGTGACGTCAATATTATTCATTCTCATTATTTTTGCTGTTACATCAGTTATTTGACAAAAATGATTAAAAATTTAAAAATATAAATTAATAGATTAAAATCACATCAGACATTGCATCGTTTTTTTTTTTGGGAGAATTGGAGAAAAATCCCCATCCAGAAACTGAAATTTGTGTTCAGTACCTATGTCAGAATTTTTTTAACTGCACTCCCTCACAAACAAAAAACTTTATTATACGGTATCTGTGAAAAAAAAATTCGTATTTAGCGACGGTTTTAAAAACACCGTCGCTATTTACATATAGCGACGGATATACAACCGTCGCAGAAGTTTTTGAGCTGCACTTCCTGAGACATCAAAATAAAAAAAAAATTCGTATTTCGCGACAGTTTATAAACAACCGTCGCTAACTAAATTTAGCGACGGATATCAAACACCGTCGCTAAGTTTAAAAATGCGACGGTTTTATTTACGTCGGTCATAGCAACGGTTTAAACAAAAACCGTCGCTATTTTGTCCATTTTTTAAAATTTTTCTCTTACACGATTGTGTACATAAATTGAGAGTTTGAGCATATATTCTGAGATGAGCTACTAACAAAAAATGCAAACTCATGTCTCGATTTAATGAAGTAAGAATTGAGAAATCAACCTTTTACCGTGGTTTTAATCCACCTAACACAAGTCAGTAGCATAATAATTTCCAGCACAAAATAGGTTAATTCAATGAGAATTTGAGCACTATTGAGCACATAAATTGGGAATTTGAGCATATATTCCAAGGAGAACTACTAGCATAAAAAATCAAACTCATATATCAATTTATTGAGTAAGAGTTAGGAAATCAACTACTTACCATGATTTTAATATACCTAACCAGAGTTGATAACATAATAATACTCAGCACAAAATAGGTTAATTTCATCACACAAACACAAAAATTTTAGTATATATCGTACTCTATTACATACATAAATTGAGAATTTGATTGCGAGGGACCACTAGCATAAAAAAGTAAACTCATATATCAATTTATTGAGTAAGAGTTGGGAAACTAACTCCTTACCATGATTTTAATCTACATAACAAAAGTCAATATCATAATAATATTCAGCACAAAATAGACTAATTTCACCATACAACCAAAACAATTTCAGTATATTTCATATTATATTAGGTACACAAATTGGGAATTTTTGAGCATAAATTTTGAGGGAAACCACTAACATAAAAATGCAAACTCGTGTCTCAATTTAATGAGTAAGAGTTGAAAAACAACTCATTACCTTGAATTTAAGCTATTTAACAAAAATAAATATCATAATAATATTCAGAACAAAATAAGTTGATTCAAGTATACAACCACAACAATTTCAGTACATTTCGTACTCTATTGGGTACATAAATTGAAAATTTGAGCATATATTACAAGGGGAACCAGTAGCATAAAAAAGCAAACTCGTGTCTCGGTCTATTGATTAAGATTTGAGAAGTCAACTCATTACCATGATTTTAATCAACGAACAAAAGTCAATATCATAATAATATTTAGCACAAAATAGGGTAATTCCACCATACAACCACAACAATTTCAATATTTTTTTATGTATTATATTGGGTATATGAATTGAGAATTTGAGCATAAATTTTTAGAGAAACCATTGGCATAAAAATGCAAATTCATGCCTCAATCTTAATGGGTAAGAGTTGAGAAACCAACCTTTTACCATGATTTTAGTCCACCTAACACAACAATTTCAATATACAACCACAACAATTTAAGCATATTTCGTACTCTATTGTGTACATAAATTGAGAATTTGAGCATATATTCTGAGAGAAACTACTAACAAAAAAAATGCAAACTCATGTCTCGATTTAATGAAGTAAGAGTTCGGAAATAAACTCTTTACCATGGTTTTAATCCACCTAACACAAGTCAGTAGCATAATAATTTACAGCACAAAATAGGTTAATTCAAGCATACAGTCACAATAATTTCAGTATATTTCATACACTATTAAGCACATAAATTGGGAATTTGAGCATATATTCAAAGGAGAACTACTAGCATAAAAAATCAAATCATATATCAATTTATTGAGTAAGAGTTAGGAAACCAACTACTTACCATGATTTAATATACCTAACAAAAGTTGATATCATAATAATACTCATCACAAAATAGGTTAATTTCATCACACAAACACAACAATTTTAGTATCTATCGTATTCTATTACATACATAAATTGAGAATTTGATTCCGAGGGGGACCACTAGCATAAAAAGTAAACTCATATATCAATTTATTGAGTAAGAGTTGGGAAACCAACTCCTTACCATGATTTTAATCTACATAACAAAAGTCAATATCATAATAATATTCAGCACAAAATAGGGTAATTTCACTATACAACCAAAACAATTTCAGTATATTTCATATTATATTAGGTACACAAATTGAGAATTTGAGCATAAATTTCGAGAGAAACCAATAACATTACTCGTGTCTCAATTTAATGAGTAAGAGTTGAGAAACAACTCATTACCATGATTTGAAGCTATTTAACAAAAGTCAATATCATAATAATATTCAGAACAAAATAAGTTGATTCAAGTATACAACCACAACAATTTCAGTATATTTCGTACTCTATTTGGTACATAAATTGAGAATTTGAGCATATATTCCAAGGAGAACTACTAGCATAAAAAATCAAACCCATATCTCAATTTATTGAGTAAGATTTAGGAAACCAACTACTTACCATGATTTTAATATACCTAACAAAAGTTGATATCATAATAATACTCAACACAAAATAGGTTAATTTCATCACACAAACACAACAATTTTAATATATATCGTACTCTATTACATACATAAATTGAGAATTTGATTCCGAGGGGGACCACTAGCATAAAAAAGTAAACTCATATATCAATTTATTGAGTAACAGTTGAGAAGTCAACTCATTACCATGATTTTAATCAACGAACAAAAGTCGATATCATAATAATATTTAGCACAAAATAGGATAAAACCACCACACAACCACAACAATTTCAATATTTTTTTATGTATTATATTGGGTACATGAATGAAGAATTTGAGCATAAATTTTTAGAGAAACCACTAGCATAAAAATGCAAATTCATGCCTCAATTTTAATGAGTAAGAGTTGAGAAACCAACTTTTTACCATGATTTTAGTCCACCTAACACAACATTTTCAGTATACAACCACAACAATTTAAGTATATTTTATACTCTATTGTGTACATAAATTGAGAATCTGAGCATATATTCTGAGAAGAACTACTAACAAAAAAATACAAACTCATGTCTCGATTTAATGAAATAAGAGTTGGGAAATCAACTCTTTACCATGGTTTTAATCCACCTAACACAAGTCAGTAGCATAATAATTTCCAGCACAAAATAGGTTAATTCAAGCATACAATCACAATAATTTCAGTATATTTCATACACTATTGAGCACATAAATTGGGAATTTGAGCATATATTCCAAAGAAAACTACTAGCATAAAAAATCAAACTCATATCTCAATTTATTGAGTAAGAGTTAGGAAACCAACTACTTACCATGATTTTAATATATCTAACAAAAGTTGATATCATAATAATACTCAACACAAAATAGGTTAATTTCATCACCGAAACACAACAATTTTAGTATATATCGTACTCTATTACATATACATAAATTGAAATTTTGATTCCGAGGGAGACCACTAGCATAAAAAAGTAAACGCATATATCAATTTATTGAGTAAGAGTTGGGAAACCAACTCCTTACCATGATTTTAATCTACATAACAAAAGTCAATATCATAATAATATTCAGCACAAAATAGGGTAATTTCACTATCAACCAAAATAATTTTAGTATATTTCATATTATATTAGGTACACAAATTGGGAGTTTGAGCATAAATTTCAAGGGAAACCTCTAACATATATTACCGTGATTTTGGTCTACAAAATACAAGGCCATATAAAAGACACAAAATATAATAATTCAGGCATAATATCTCGAAAATATGGTATAATTTGGTTACAAATGAGAATATAACATGAGAATTTGAGCATAAATATGTCCTGAACCGTTCATAGTAGTCTAATATCTCGCCGGATTTTAATTAGCGACTGTTTAATAAATCGTCGCTACAATTAGCGACGATAGGTTCATGAGTTCCGTCGCTAATTTTAGCGATAGTTAATTCGTGATTTTTGTCACTAATATTTTCAATAAAAAAATTATTTTTAATAATTTAATAAATCTAAAAAAAATTACAATTCGAATTGGCTAACAATATTAATCATCTTAACTAACACTTAAAAAATTTACTAGAAAATTAAAGCGAAAAAATTTACCCTAAATCGAAACACTTAAAAAATTTACCAGAAAATTAAAGCGAAAATATTTACCCTAAATCGAAACTAAAATCGTGTAAGAAGAAAAATTTTAAGTGTTGTGAAGTGGTAAAATCGTGTGGGAGAGAAGAGTGTGTGGTAAAATGGATCAAATAGCGACAGTTTTTGTTTAAACCGTCGCTATTACCGACGGCAATACAAACCGTCGCTATTAGCGACGGCAATACAAACCGTCGCATTGTTAAATGTAGCGACGGTTGTATTTTTAAAACCGTCGCTACATACGAATTTTTTTTTCACAGCTTCCGTGCAATAAAGTTTTTGATTTGTGAGGGAGTGCAGTTAAAAAAATTCTGACATAGGTACTGAACACAAATTTCAGCTTCTGGATGGAGATTTTTCTCCGATTCTCCCGTTTTTTAATTTAAAAAATTGGTTATTGTGAGAAATAGAAAATGGACATGGTGTAAACTGGAAATTGGATTGCGACCGATAATTCCCCGACAGCAGGGCATGGGAACACTTTCAGAATTTCTTTTTCCATTATTGATCTGATCTGGCGCTGTCCATTAGGCATTTCCTGATATTTTTCAACGGTCCAGATTCTTTCCACGTAAGCACAACCTCCCCGCTCGCACCCCCTAGCGCAAGTTAGTCAACCTCGCTTAACAAAACCCATAATCCACCCCGAATGTCCCATCCATCCCTCACCAGTGATTGCGACACTCCAAAGTCCACTGTTGTCTAAAATAGTAATTTCACGACATAAAAACCAGTATATAACCTTACAGCCTCATCCCATAGAACTTTAGCACCAAATTAGCCGAAGGGAGATAGATTATATTACCAAATTACCCCTCTCCGGAATCTCTGGTTCGAATCCATTTCCTCCGCCGTCGATCGGAATTCGATAGCATCAGTTCTCCCAGCCTGATCTGGGACAAGTTTTGCTTCGCATGATGGGATTTTGCGTCTTCCCGCTGGAGACTCCGGCGAGGTTGCTGTGGAGCACCAGCTTCTTTCGCCACAAAGTCATGTTATTCTAATATCCTCAAAAGAACCCTCTCCAAATCTCCGAATAAAAATCATATCATATATATATCTTAAATAATCTCCGGGGAACTTTGTTTGTGTGTGTGAATATATTGAGCAGGACGACGTTGTGTTAGATCGCCGGAGATCTGAGGAAAAAAATGGAATCTGATCGTATTTTCTTCGACCCCTCGTGCCACGGCAACATGCTTTTTCTTGGAAATGGTGACTCCATTTTCCGAGGTACAAATTTGTTGGTCCCACGTGCGGAATTTGAGATAATAAAACCCGAAAATAAAGAATAAACTGGACACCGAGATTTACGTGGAAAACCCCTAAAAATTATTAGGGTAAAAACCACGGGCAAGATGAAAAGAATTTCCACTATAATATTTTGTGATGTACAACTCACTCACTGTGTTTCCAAAGAGAACACACACTCTCTTAATACAGGAGAACAAAACACCTCACAAATATTATAGAACTAAGCACTCAAATGCTTATAAGATGAGAGAAAACTCGAAGAAGGGATAATTTCAGAATGAAGGAGGGAGCTCTATTTATAGAGCCCCTGGACCGTGTGAACACGCGTTAAAAACGCGTCCGATAAATTGCATCGAAATTTCCTTTTGTTCAATAGATGCCGCCCACGTTTTTTTTGCCCACTCCCAACATTCATTTAATGCATTCACATTGCCTACATTTCTCCCACTTGGAGATTTGATTGAGAATCAAACACATCTCCACACATCCTTTCAATCTTGTCATTCCCTTGCTGCTTACGTTTCCGTTAGACCACTGGAAGATCTACACCACTCAAACTTATCAGTGTTTACTGGCTTGGTCAGATAATCAGCTATGTTTTCTTTCCTATGGATCTTCTGCATATCCACGCTTCCTTCTTCTACTACTTCCCGCACAAAATGAAATTGTACTCCAATGTGTTTCGTCCTGGAATGAAAGGCTGGATTCCTTGCGATGTGCAAGGCACTCTGACTGTCACAAAACAAATGAACATTCTCTTGTTTGTGCCCGATCTCCTCCAATAACCTTTTAATCCATATTGTCTCCTTGCAAGCTTGAGTAGCTGCCATGTATTCTGCCTCTGTTGTAGATAACGCCACAACTGTCTGCAGTTTTGAAACCCAGCTTACTGCTCCTCCTGCAAGTGTAAACACATAACCAGTAGTAGATTTCCTTTTATCAGGATCACCTGCATAATCTGAATCGACATAGCCCCTGAGTGTAAAATCTGATCCTCCATAACATAATGCAGCATTCGAGGTACCCTTAATGTATCGAAGGATCCTCTTAACAGTGCTCCAATGCTCTCGTCCAGGATTCGCCATATACCGACTAACTGCTCCCACTGCTTGAGCAATGTCCGGTCTTGTACAGATCATAGCGAACATCAAACTTCCCACTGCTGATGCATACGGTACTCGAAACATCTCCATCCTCTCTGCTTCACTGCTAGGACACATCTCGGAGGATAACTTGAAGTTAACAGGAAGAGGGGTTGAAATTAGCTTACTATCTTGCATGTTGAAGCGTTGCAAGACTTTCTTCAAATAATTTTTCTGGGAAAGCCAAATCTTTCTGTTACTTCTGTCTCGATGAACTTGCATCCCTAGAATCTTGTTTGCTGGTCCCAAGTCCTTCATATCAAATTCCCTAGCCAACTGTGCCTTCAATCCTTGGACCTGATCTTTGTTGGGGCCTGCTACCAACATGTCGTCCACATACAACAGCAAAATAATATAATCATCACCAGACCTCTTGAAATACGTACAAGGGTCTGCACTCAGTCTGTTGTATCCAAGGCTCGTGATATAGGAATCAAATCTCTTGTACCAACACCTCGGCGCCTGTTTGAGACCGTACAGAGATTTCTTCAACCTGCAAACCAAGTTCTCTTTGCCTTTTTCCGCAAAACCTTCTGGCTGGAGCATATAGATTTCTTCTTCAAGATCTCCATGAAGAAACGCCGTTTTTACATCTAGCTGTTCTAGATGTAGGTCAAACACCGCACACAATGCCAACACTACTCTGACTGTTGTAAGCCGAACCACAGGAGAAAATATCTCATTGAAGTCAATACCTTCTTTCTGAGCATACCCTTTTACTACCAATCTAGCACGATACCGTTCCACTTGATTATTGCCATCTCGCTTGATCTTATAGACCCATCTGTTACCGATGGCTTTCCTCCCTCGTGGTAGTGTAACAAGATCCCAAGTTTTATTCCTGTCTAATGCCTCCAATTCTTCTTGCATTGCTATCATCCACAAAGATACATCCGAGCTTTGAGTAGCCTCGTGGAAACTCGATGGCTCACCATCTTCTGATAATAGACAATATGCAATGTTGCTTTCAGTGACATAATCTGAAAGCCAACCTGGTGGTCTTCTGTCTCGAGTTGACTGCCTCACATTGGAAACCTCAGACTCAACTTGTACTTGTTCTTCGTGCTCTGGTAGTGCTTCACAAGAAACTTGACCTTCGTCTGTCTTATTCTCCACCTGAAATATAGTAGTTTCTGAATTCTGTGTGCCTTTGTCTCCCTTTATTTTATCTTCCTCGAAGATAACATCCCTGCTGATGACAAGCTTGTGAACAGTAGGATCCCACAAGCGAAACCCCTTTACTCCATCAGCATAGCCCAAGAAGATACATTTTCTGGATTTCGAATCCAACTTCGATCTTTCTTGCTCATTGTACAGAACGTACACCGGACTTCCAAATGTATGCAAATGAGAATAATCTGTCGGCTTCCCGGTCCACATCTCCATCGGAGTCTTCAGATCAATCGCCACTGAAGGAGAACGATTGATAATATAACAAGCGGTTTTGACTGCCTCCGCCCAAAATGACTTTTCTAGACCCGCAGTTCTCAACATAGCTCTTGTTCTGTCCAACAAGGTCCTGTTCATCCGCTCCGCCACTCCATTCTGTTGAGGTGTGTAAGCCGTCGTGAACTGTCTCTTGATGCCCTCATGTTGACAAAATGCATCAAACTCGTCACTGGTATATTCTCCTCCATTGTCAGTCCTCAGACACTTGATTTTCTTTTCTGAATCAAGTTCAACCCGCGCTTTGAAATCTTTGAAGATCTGGAAAACATCTGATTTCTTCTTGATCGGATACACCCAACATCTCCTAGAGAAATCATCAATGAACGAGACAAAGTATCTCGCTCCTCCTAGGGATACAACCGGTGCTTGCCAAACATCCGAATGAATCAGCTCCAATATGCTTTTGCTCCTGGCAGTGGAAGTGCCAAACTTTAATCTGTGTTGTTTACTGGTAACACAATGCTCACAAAAGGGTAGTGACACTTTTGTAAGTCCCGGCAGCAGCTTCCGTTCTGAGAGAATTTTCAAACCCCGTTCTGACATATGCCCGAGCTTTCTATGCCATAACACTGTTAATTCTTCTCCTGAACCAATTGATGCAACAGCTAATTCTGCCTCTTTGTGTGTTTCTCCCAAAAGTACATACAGATTTGCAGCAACCTTTTCCGCCTTCATAACCACAAGCGCGCCTTTCACAATTTTCATGATCCCGTTCTCGATCCGAGTTTTGCACCCGATGTCATCCAATTGCCCCAAGGACAAAAGATTTTTCGTCAGTCCTTTCACATGTCGTACCTCCTGTATGGTGCGAATGGTGCCATCAAACATTTTAATTTTGATAGTACCGACCCCAGCGATTTCCAAGGCATGATCATTTCCCATGAATACAGATCCTCCTGAGACTGGTTCATAATGATCAAACCATTCTCTCCGAGACGTCATGTGCCACGTCGCTCCTGAATCCATTATCCATGTGTCACAAAATTTGTGCCTGCCTTCCGCAACTGTTGCTGCTTCGCTGAATAATATTTCACCACTGCCTGAAGTACTGGCCACATTTCCTTGAGAACTTTTATCGATACTCGTACACTCTTTCTTGAAGTGCCCTTTACCGCCACATTTAAAGCAGTAAATATTTTTCTTCTTACTTCTCGACTTTGATCTACCTCGTCTTTGGCTCCCACTGGAGTCACGGTCCATGAATCTTCCTCTTATCATCGGCAAAGCCTCTGCCTGCTTCGAAGTTACCAACCTGTCTTCCTTATTCTTGCGCCGGCTTTCTTCTCCGAGAACCGCAGTTAAGACATCGTCGAATCTTAGAAAGCCCATAAGAATATTGTTGGTAATGTTGATGATAAGTTGATCGTATGAATCTGGTAGACTTTGAAGTAGAAGCTCCGCACGTTCATTTTCCCCTATTTTATGCCCCATGGAAGTGAGTTGGGCAAATAGAGTATTTAGTGTGTTGATATGGTCGGTCATCGATGAAGATTCCGCCATCCGAAGAGTATAAAGCCTTCTCTTTAGGAAAATCATATTGTGTATGGACTTGACCTCGTACATCTTTGTCAGAGTATCCCAGATAACTTTGGCTGTTTTTATCTCAGAGATACTTGACAAAACTTCGTCTGCAATAGCCAAGTGTAAATTGGCAACAGCATTATCATTCATCTCATTCCACTTTCCATCATCCGTAATCTCCACCGGTCTATCTCCAATAGCCGCCAAGCAATTCTCCTTTCTTAAAACTGCTTGTATCTTTATTTTCCACAACATAAAATTGCTTCCGTTGAACTTTGCTATCTCGTACCTTCCCGCCATTATGCCTACAACAATTTTAATAGACCGGACAAAATAATCCCGCCTTAAATAAAAAATCTCAAAAAATCTTTTCTGATGTGGAAGATCAGTCTAGGCTGCAACCACAGAGCATACTCAGAATTTTAAGAAATTTTAAACCAAGGCTCTGATACCACTTGTTGGTCCCACGTGCGGAATTTGAGATAATAAAACCCGAAAATAAAGAATAAACTGGACACCGAGATTTACGTGGAAAACCCCTAAAAATTATTAGGGTAAAAACCACGGGCAAGATGAAAAGAATTTCCACTATAATATTTTGTGATGTACAACTCACTCACTGTGTTTCCAAAGAGAACACACACTCTCTTAATACAGGAGAACAAAACACCTCACAAATATTATAGAACTAAGCACTCAAATGCTTATAAGATGAGAGAAAACTCGAAGAAGGGATAATTTCAGAATGAAGGAGGGAGCTCTATTTATAGAGCCCCTGGACCGTGTGAACACGCGTTAAAAACGCGTCCGATAAATTGCATCGAAATTTCCTTTTGTTCAATAGATGCCGCCCACGTTTTTTTTGCCCACTCCCAACATTCATTTAATGCATTCACATTGCCTACAAAATTCAATCATAATTTGACTCCTCTTCCCCATGTTACACTCTCGTATATTGACACTAGTTTTCGATCCATACTAGGAGGAAGATCAGTGATGAACATGGAGGGAACCTCGAGAAGGCGGCCCTTTTTCAGCACGTCAGAGGAGCTATACGACGAAGAGTATTACGACGAGCAGTTGCCGGGGAAGAAGCGCCGGCTGACTCCTGAGCAGGTGCACTCGCTGGAGAAGAGCTTCGAGGTTGAGAACAAACTGGAGCCGGAGCGGAAGACTCAGCTGGCGAAGAAGCTGGGGTTGCAGCCGAGGCAGGTAGCGGTTTGGTTCCAGAACCGCCGCGCACGGTGGAAGACTAAACAGCTTGAGAGGGATTTCGATCAGCTCAAATCCTCTTACGACTCACTCGTCTTCGATTATGAATCCATTTCCAAGGAAAATGACAAACTCAAAGCTGAGGTAACTTTATTTGAATCACAAGTTCCTAGCTTTTACTTCATTTCGAACAACATCGTTGCAAAAAGAGATTCAACGAATGCTATAAATTATTATAATATATCAAGAGATCATTCAAATATAATTTGGATCTTTGCGAAACTGTCGCATGGAGCCTTCCGTTACAGTTCCCGGGATAGTTAAAATTCAGAAAATTTTTGGGAAAAAATTTTCAAAAGCCCATCTACGATAAGGTTCACGATATGATATATCAAGAGATCATTCATATATAATTTGGATATGTTGTGTACTTTGTACATCAGAGATGATGAGCTCGTTTCATCTGATAATTTTTTAAATTTATTTGACATTATGTAAGGTTTACGATATGATCAGTTTATCGTCTTGTGTAAGAAATGTACAAGACTAAAAACATGGCAAGATGATCCAAATTCTTTATATTGACGCGGTTTCACAATTGATAAAGACATGTTTGGCTGAGTCCAAAGAATAAGATGCCTTTCTTTGATATCGATTCATCCATCAATTTTTATCCTTTCATAGATTACAATAGCATCGATCCTACCCCCCCCCCCCCCCCCCCCACTAATTTAAATAACGATGAAATTTCAGTTCTTAAAAGCAAATATACCTTCCCGGTCTCTAGAATTTGACAGATGATTTACTTAAATTCAAAATTTAAAATTTATCTCCTTATTTATTGTACTGTGTCAAGTTATGATCGTCAAAATAGTAGACATTTTACATATTACAAGGATGATCCCTCCGATGCAGCTTCTTTCCTTGACGGAGAAGGCGAAAGCTGAAGAAAAGCCGGTCGGAGAATCACCGGCACATCATGCATCGAATCCAGTCCCGACAGTCGCACTGTCGTGCCTCCAGCTCACTATGAAGGTGGAAGATCCGCAAAGCATCGGCAGCGATGGCGGCGCTGTGGTGGACGACGACGGCCCTCAGCTGCTCGACAGCGGCGACTCCTGCTTCCCCTGCAGTCATTACCCCGATTGCGTGGTGGCTGCCGAGGAGGACGATGGCAGCGACAATGGCGGCAGCTATTTCGAATTCGTTTTCCCCGCGGCGGAGCACCACCACCAAGAGGATGTGGATGTGGAGCCGATCGGCTCGTTTATCTGGACTTAATTTAGAATATGCATGGCATTGTTATATATTCTCATGATTAGTTAATAAAATAATTTAAGTTCCTTTTTTGCTGGTAATGTGCTAACGAATGTATGATATATGTTGTATTCTATAATCTAAAGGGGTCTTTGACATCTTTATCTATGAGACATGTCAATCTTATCGATATTCACAATAAAAAATAGTATTCTTAGCATAAAAAGTAATAATTTTTCATGGATGACTCAAATAAGAGATCTATCTCGCAAAATACGACCCGTGAGATCGGCTCACGCAAATTTTTGTCATTTTTGTTAAATACTAACAAACCAAAAAACGAGAGCTTTTAAAACTGTTTTTTTGAAGTGAACGGCAGAAACTTATGATTTTATATATTACCCAATTTCATATCGATTTATAGATGGGCCGTGAATTAGATGGGTGCAATTGGACTGACGTATGTGATATCCAATTATCATGGCCAACCCAAATTTACGAAGTAATGATTGGTCTGGATTAAAAATAATTATATTTAAGGAAGTTTGTAGGAGAGAATGCTAGTCGTTTTATCAAAAATTTTGATTGATGGTGATATTGTAACTTAAATATTTTAAATTATACAATTATTCAATCACTCTGTTTCGATTGCTCTATCGAACAAGAGCAATTATCGCATTCCTTAAATCTCTATTAATAATTGCATTTATTGCAGTCAAATAAGGATTGAATACGTGACATTGGCTCTAATATCACTTAAATGACTGATTGATTGTCGTTTTTTCAAAAGTTATGGCCGGTGGTAATGACGCAATTCAAAACTTTTATATAGTACAACAACTCTAACACCACGTTTCGATTGATTTATGAAACACAGACAATTATTACACATCAACAATATTATTTAAAATTTGAATTCCAAACAAAATCAAATTGGATGAACAAATCCAAATATATTGAAAGAATAGTAGAAATTACGTCAAACAGTCTTATGCTGATTTATTATTATTAATTTCTTTATTTTATGCTAATCCACTCGGAAGTGGATTAGTTAACATTCCACCCATTTACACTTTCTTGGCACGTAAGCATCTTACAGAAAATGCCAATTTACTAATCTTCCTTTTTGTTAATCACCAATTTGCACTCAAATTTAAATCAATTCTTTTTTCAAATTATTTATCAAGTTGCCATCAAAATAAATTGAATATTTTTCACTTTATTTACACATTTGTCATCAAAATTTAATTGACTATTTTAAAATTTAGTGGACTATTTTTATTCATTATGTTTAAAATTTAAACATATTAATTATTTATGAGTTGATTTGCGACTCATAATTTACATCATTTACGTTAGTTATATCACGGGTATCACATGGTCTCACACGTCCTATCCTATCGAAGAGCTGAAAATCGCCAACCAAACCCAAGGTTGCTGTTTAGGCAGACCGACCCAAATAAAGTAAAAAAAAAAAGGAAAAGAAAAAATCATTATAATTAATTAACATTTCATTTCATTTCACAAGTATTTATAAAAATATTAATAAAATTCTATTATTGATTTCACACGTCTGCATTATATACAAAGTAATTAATACAAAAAATTCACAACTTTCATTAAAAAAAATACATATATCACCATAAATTGATAACATAAATTTTTTCCCCAAGCCTTGGGTCGGGTTGGCCCATCTAGGTCCGTGATTAAACGAGTTAAAAAAATTTCAACCAACCCACTTAAATTAAATTGTGTAACGAGACGGACATACATGATGTACCCAACTCAATTGACAGCTCTAACCAAGATAAAAAAAGTCAATTTAATGAGAGAAGATTGTTATCCTCTTTTACGCGTCATCTCAAATGTTATAAATATTTTTGATATAACAATTTTTTTATAATAATATTTGAAAATTAAATATATTTATTATATTATATCAATAATATTTATAATTATTTATACAACGAATATTTTCTGAAAACAAACATGCTTTGACACAAGTACAATGAAATCTTAACGAACCAAGCCTGATATCTCCAGAGAGCAAGCATTTGTGTGTAATCCCATCAACTTTCGACTGTTACATTAATGTCTCGAGTTGCCCTTTTGTTTTGTATTGTTTACTACCATGGAGACAACAAAAGCAGCAGACATCTGTTATCTGCTTTAAATATTTTAGTTAGCAGTACTAAAATCACTGTCCCATCTTCCCTTTCTTTAATCCTTCCCTTTGTCACACACATCCCTTCACTTTCACTCCCATGTATATATATACATATTTACCATTTTTACAAAAAAAAGTTAATATAAGATAAAAAAGTATAAATTTATAAATCGAGGGATCTTTTTGATATATCATTAAAAAATGGATCAAAATGATTTAGCTTGATGTATAATTTATGTTGCATTATTAAATTAAGTTTTCTAGAAATGTATATATAGATTTTGAAGATATTTTAAATTTAAATTTTGGAGTGGAAGTATACCAAAGGTGGATCTAAACAGCTAAAATTGATGGATTTAGATCCTCTGTTGTATTGAAAACATAGCACCGAGTGCAGGGGTGGAGGTAAAACCTCTTGTACCTAGGCTTTAGTCCGGGTGGTCCAATTTTTTTAAAAAAAATTATATGTAAATTTTTGGATAAATTTGATATTAGTCCGGATAGATCAATTTAAAATATTAAAAGATGTTAGAGTTTAAAATTCTAGTCTGGTAACGTCAGATTCCTGGCTCCGCCACTGAGTCCGAGTGATGTGCACTTTTTACACTAAATGATCACATGATCATTTCGCTTAATCTGACAAATTTTTAAATTTATTTGATATGATGTGATGTCCACAAGATGATCATTTGATAAAGTGCACGACAGTTGATGTTGTATTTCACACATAGCAAGGATCCAAATCCAAAATTGTTACCTCATGTTGTTACTCTCATTTATTACTTGTGATAAGTGTGATTGCATTTTCTACACACGAAAAGGATAACTTGACATTTAATTGTAGGGAAATTCCATAGCCTCTATGCTTCATTTCTCTCACGCAAATAATGTGGAGCTGAAACAGGTAAATTCTTGAATTCTCTGTTCCTTTTTGGTCGAAGACAACAACAATGTGCAAGAATCGGATCGTTCTTCTCGCCATTCTCGTGACTCTTCTTGTCGGGTGTTCTTCAGTTTCTGCATCGCCTGTTACAAGTGAGTGTATAGACCAAACATCCTTGTTCTTTGAGGTTTATATGCTCGCATTTTCTTTCATTCTTGAATCTTACTTTCTACGCTTTGTTTCAGAAATCGTAGGTGGGGTTGTCACAAATGTTGCTTCCGCCGTTTTCAAGTGGTTGTGGTCACTAAAATCAACCACCAAGACAGGTACACAGACCGTGTAATGAAACCCATATTTCAAGATTACCTTTTTCACATTTTTTGTGTGTGTGTTAATCGGTTGATGGGTTTTGTGATTTCAGCTGTTTCGAGTCGTTCTATGATGAAATTCGAAAGTGGGTATATTGTCGAGACTGTGTTCGATGGAAGTAAGCTTGGGATCGAACCACACTCGGTCGTGGTGTCTGCGTTTGGGGAGCTTCTGGTTTTGGACTCTGAGAACAGCAATATTTACAAGATCTCAGCTCCTTTGTCCAGATGTGCGTTGCTCTTCTTTTGTTCTCGAATTATATGTTGAAAATTTTGAAAATGTTGTTTAAGTAAGCCGCCTTTGCAACCAAAGTTCTGATCTTTGAAACTACATGGCATGAATTTGAACTAACAGGTTTTATGTATTTATTATTATTATTCTTATTATTGTTTTAATGGAATTCTTTCCTTGGAGATTACTCCTAATATCTGATATCTTTTACGAGTACTTTTGGAGCAAAGCTGACGCCAGCATTTCTCCTTGAGCGAAAATTTTGTGCCCAGTCTACTAGTTCAGCTAAATCCTATTTCCTTTGAATTTGATTGCCGGGTTCGAACTGGTCAAGAAAGAAGGGGTGCTAGCACCAGAGTAAAAAATTTTGATTTCTTACATGTAGATTTTATGAAAAAAAGTATTTCATCCCGGAGGATTCTCCTAGGTCCGTCCACCTATATTTGTGGCTTAATTTTCTCAATATACGAAGTTAGTGTCTCCGCTGTTCTGTGTTTGATCTTGCACCGGAGGACACAGCACTTCGTTTTTAAGCACCGTAGATCTTTGTGTCTGGGAAGATTTGATTCTCCTCTACAAAATTTGTTAGTTTCTGATACTTTTCTTCTATGACCAAGTTCCTTAATGGTGGGGTGGGCAACTCAACTGCTTTATTCCCTTTTAGATTCCCATGGATTTTAGCTTTACCAGTACAAAGCTTATTATTCTGCATAAGTCACAGGGAAAAGTTCCTCAGAGTGTGCCTTACTTTTGTAAAGTCCGTAAACTTCTAATGTAAGCGAAATTCTAGTCATATTTAGTACGGACAGACTAGGGAGTGTTTTTTTTTTAAAAAATGATTGTACGTTATTATTTTCGGGTAATGCTCCGCTCCCAAAAAAAATAGAAATTTTACAATATATCACTGGGATATTGTGTTAGATGATGTCAAGAAATATTCAGGGTTGAAGGGGATAGAATAGAATGATGGCAAGTGCATAAATTTAAGCTTTGGTTTAAACCCTTTAGTCCTTCACAAAGACTGTACATGGAAGGAAAAAGACTAGGTAAGTTGGGAAAAGAAACAAGATGATCAGTAATCAGTGCCATGTGATTTCACATCGAGAAAAATGTTTGAGCTGCAGATAGTAGACCTAAGCTGCTTATCGGATCGTCGGAAGGTTACACGGGACATGTAGATGGAAAGCTAAGAGAAGCAAGAATGTACCATCCAAAAGGGCTTACTGTGGACGACTCAGGGAATATATATGTTGCAGATACTATGAATATGGCGATCCGCAAAATTAGCGACACAGGTGAATTATTCTAGTGCCGCCCTTGCCTTGGCTAGAGAATTAGTCAAATAAATGCCTTAAAAATTCTTTGGCACACGGCTTTTGCTTGAACATAAATGTCATCTTTTGCAGGAGTCGTTACAATTGCTGGTGGGAGATTGAGCCGAGGAGGAGGGCACATTGATGGACCGAGCGAAGATGCCAAGTTTTCAAATGATTTTGACTTGGTCTATGTTGGAAGTAGCTGCTCCCTATTGGTAATAGACAGAGGGAATCAAGCGATTCGAGAGATCCAACTCCATGAAGACGATTGTTCTACCCAGTATGAAGGCAATTTATATTTAGGTGAAAGGAAATTCTATAGATATATATCATCTCCTTCATATTGTATTTCTTTGGTGCTTATCAAATGTTGTAATGTGAATATCCTTACAGGCATAGCCGTGCTCGCGGCGGCTGTTTTCTTCGGTTACATGTTGGCCTTGTTACAGGGTCGGATTTCCACGATGCTTTCATACGACGATGTAAGTAGTAGGTCTTGTACAAAAATTCTAACAGAATCATGATAATTATAACTAGCAGGTTTTACACAGAGTCTCGTGCATATCTCTAAGTATCTTTCAGACATTTTCAAATTCAGCTCGAGTTCGAAAGTTTTAAATCTGCATGCATGATTTAGACTTTATTAGAGCCACTTTATTTCTTTACAAATCTGATAATAGAGTGATATTCCATTCTCTCTTTACCAATCACTTTTATTGAAGGAGCCGAAGGCTTATGTCAGAGACATGCCGCCAGCTCCATATCACAGGCCCCCTCCTAAGTCCATTCGGCCTCCCTTGATTCCATTGGAAGACAACAAATACGAACAACAACAAGACGAGGGCTTCTTCACTTCATTAGGACGACTAATTTCCAACACGGGCTCGTCTTTCTTTGAAATATTTGGCGGATTATTCTCTGGTATCAAAAGAAAGTCTTCCTATCACCCCATGCAACAACAGCAACAGCAACATCAACACCCTTCAAAACATGGGAACACCTGGCCGTTGCAAGAAAGCTTCATGATCCCACAAGAAGATGAGCCCCCACCAATTGACTCGAGAGAACCAACCCCACGCAAAAGCTACCCATTTATGACTAAGGACACAGAAAATACTCGGCACCAATCCATGCAAAGCAAATCTTACAATCACGATGGATGGAATGGAGATTTTCGCCGGCAACCACCATATCAAATGCAGCAACTGCAACATCACCAGTTTCATCAGAAGCATAACTTGTCGAGCCCCCAAACTTATTACGAGCATGAAAACTGCGAGACAAATGAGATAGTATTCGGGGCCGTCCAAGAACAGATTGGACGACACGAGGCAATGGTGATAAAGGCTGTTGACTATGCCGAACCCTCAAGTTACAATGGTCAGAATATAAGATCAAGATACAACTGCATGAGCTACTCCTCCTACGGCTACTAATGTTTTACACATTAAAATATTTCCTAGGATTTAATGTATAAAATACGATGTATGATGTTTGATTCACTTTATTTTTTTTTCCAAGCCTGCTAGTTATGATCCAAATGGAGCCTCAAAAATCAAAAGGTAACTCAATTTCTCAAATATATTCCATCTGCCCAAGAAAATGAATTCTATATTACTTATTATTTTGATTTAATTTCCCTGTTCATTATGGAGTTCAAATTACTCTAATATCTACTAAGATCAAACTTATAAGAAAAACTTTATCAATAGCTGTTTTTTATATTCGCAAGACTCGAAAGTCGAATCCTATCTGAACCAGCTGATGATAGAAGTCTTCTACAAATTTTATAGCTAGCCATGTCACGCTCCCACATATATTTCATGGACATTTATATTTATATATGACAAAAACTAATGTGAGACGGTCTTACAAGTCATATTTTGTGAGACGAATATCTTATTTGGGTCATCCATGAAAAATATTACTTTTTATGTTAAAAGTGTTATTTTTTATTGTGAATATTAGTATGGTTGACCCGTGTCAGATAAAGATTCGTAAGACCGTCTCACAAGAAACCTACTTTTTATATATTATAATTTCATTAAATAATTCAAAATTTAAAGTTTTCAATACTTTTAGTTCAAAAATATAGAGAATATGATTAACTAGATAAGCATCTTAGATATAAATGTTGAGATTTTTAGTGATTCATTTTGTGACATCCATGATGAATTTTTAAGAAAATATGCTAACCAACTTAAAAAAATAATATTTTTTCATTTAAAAAAATAATATAAAGCCTTATTTTAGTAGATTTATAATTTACTTAAACCTTTTATATTTCATCATTTTAAGAAAAAAAAATCAAATACACACACATTATCATTACAAATTGCGTATTTAAAATAGTTGCATAATTGATATCCAAATAATAAAAAAATAATCACAAATCCTAAAAAACAACTGTGCAAATACTCAATGCACGAATATATTATGTGCTATTTATCATACAAATAAATTGATAAAATTTTAACAGCTTATACATTTTCACCGGAAAATAGGATTTTGGTCCTATAAATTGACATGTTTTTTTTTTTAATTTTAGTATTCAACATATTTTGGTATTTTAAGGCTCAGTTAAGAAGTTGGAATGGAAAAGAAAGGATGAAAAAATAAAAGAAGAAAAGGGAAATGAAGATGAGAAAAATGGTGTACTTTTTAATTTGGGAGCTGGAGAAAAAAAAAGAAAGGAAATAAGTTTTATTTAATTGAAAACAAATTTTTTAATTGTGTTTCCTTCCATTTTTCCTTCCTTGAAAAACTCCCAAACAAAATATTTTTTTTAAAAAATTCACCGATAGAGTAGGTCTCTTGTGAGACGGTCTCACGAATCTTTATCCGTGAGACGGGTCAACCCTACCGATATTCACAATAAAAAATAATATTTTTTCATGGATGACCAAATAAGAGATCATTCTCACAAAATACGACCCGTGAGATCGTTTCACACAAGTTTTTATCTCACCCAATATCTTTTCTTTTCTTTCCATTTTCAAGCTCCTAAATGAAGCGTAAAACCAACAGATATTTTTTATTTGATATCAATTGATATCGGCCAATTCTATCCTACTCCGGGAGATTTACTCCCTTTATTTTTTTTTCTTACACATGTCTTTTTTTTAATTATTATTATTAAATTTCACACTATTTTAACCAAAAATCAACCAAACTAATTTCGTTTCATGTATATAACATGTGTTATAATATTATTATTATTATTCTCAAATCTTAAAACTTAATATTTATATTTAAAAATTACGTGAAATTTTTATTTGATAGTAAAATTTTTATGTTTGAGGTTTGAGATTTTTATTTTTATTATTTTTATTTTTGTGTTAGAATCGTATAAATTATAAAAAATCAATATTTTAAAATTTAATTATTATAAGAAATTCTATGTTCTACCCATTTATAAACGCTAATAAAATTATTGTAGCTATTTTTAAATGCTAGACATATATATTATTTAGTGACAGGGAGTAAATCTCCCGGAGTAGGATAGAATTGGCGATTGATATCGATGTTTTTTGACGTAGATAATAGTACATGTATTAAAATCTACCTAAATCCAACACAATTTCAATTCTGAATTTTTTTATAACAGGATATGATTCCGCAGTTTCAATTTGGGATTCTTATTTTTAGTAACCAATTCGAACTAAGTTCTCTACTCCAATTCCGGTTTTGGAACCAAAATGGAACACGATTTCAATTCTATTCTTTTTTTTATAGAGAAAATCGTGGTTGTGTTTGCCTCTTTTGGTTCAACCCGTAAAGTTGCTGATACGGCAGCATTTAAGCACCAAATAACCACTTGGCACATCTTGAAAACAAAACTCAGTCTTCATAAAGAAATACACAAAAAATTTGGAGGTTTTTATTTTATTGACAAAAACTTGTGTGAAACGGTCTCACAGATCGTATTTTGTGAGACGAATATCTTATTTGAGTTATCCATGAAAAATTATTAATTTTTATACTAAGAGTATTACTTTTTATTGTGAATATCGATAGGGATGACTCGTCTCACAGATAAAGATTCGTGAGACCGTAACCTACACTATTTTATTTAAGCCCTCAGTGATCTAACTGCCTAGATCAGGCCAATCCTCGTGTTTCGATTTCGAAGTTCCCAAGATTCTCTACCAAATCTTGATCTAGTTATGAAATTGAATTTTCTTGACAAGATAACAGCAGATGAAAAAAAGAAGAATTAACATAAGAGTGCTCTTGCTTGAATCGTTTAAAGATCCAACCTTTTACATTTCATTCACTATGTTTTCCTCCAACACTATGGCTAACCGATTGGCGTTTGATCAAGAAATATGGAAGCTAAATACCTTTCAAACGGCTTCTGTTCTACGAATCCATGGTAAGTCTTTGTTTAGGGAAGATGGATGATCCAAAGGGGTAGCAGATGAACTTCCGAGTTTCCCCGTTTTTGACCACAACCAAATCTTGGAAACAGAATAGCTATCTTTCTTTGTACCTATAGTTATTTTCTTCCCTTCTGTACTCTCCTCGGCTGAAGGATTACCTGTTTGATCCATCCGTTTGCCGATCTTCGCGTTAGGGACCATTCGATCTTGGCTCAACGACACCGTAAGATTCACATCACCAAGCAGGTATTGATACGAACCCATTGAGTAACACCTTCTAGCATCCAATTTACTACTACTTGTTTCACCTCCTAAGTCCCCATCCACATTGTCAATTCTTTTAAACTTACCAAGCCGAACCGGGAAAACCCCCTTTTCTTTAGCAACTTCCTCAATTTCCACCCTCTTCCGGATGATAGGGAACGCGTTTTCTCTATAACCATGATATCCATCTTCTTCCCTAAAATCATCTAATTCGAACGCCTGGTTTTCAATGGAGAAATCCGGATCGAAGAGGGTTCCCCTGCAGAGAGGGCACGTCGAATTTGACATCAGCCAAGTATCAATGCATTTGATATGAAAGGCATGACTACACATCGGAAGCAATCTTAACTGGTCCATCTCCAAGAATTCGCACAGGCAAACGGCACAATCAAACGGCTCCTTTGGACCCACGATCTCCTTATACGAAAACACGGGCAGCGCATCAATAAAAGCTTGATCTAGACCAGAGTCATGTAAATGAAAGAGCTGTTGCAGCTGTCTCTCAAGGGTATCAGATGTTGAAGCCTCTAAATTTCTATCAGAATCAGAGGATGATTGGTTCTTGGCGAGAAATCTAACAAGCAAGTGTAGAAGCCCAGCTATGAAAAAAAGAACTGCCAAAATGACAATGATAAATAGAACAGCAGGGTTAATTTTAGAGGCAGATGAAGACGGAGGAGGGCTCGATTCATCATGGAAATTACTGCCAACACCCAATGAAGAAGAAGAAGGTGGATATGTCAAAATCCCATCTTTTTGGTAAATTCGACGCTGAATCCAAGAAATTTTCAAACGGGCATGCCCAGAAGACCATTTCTGCACTCGCAGTCCCTCCATTGGACCAATCAATTTAACAAACAACTGGAACTCTGCCCACCCATTTTCTGAACAAGAAACCAAAAAGGCATCCACTTTCTTTATCCTCTTCCATTCACTAAAGCCAAGAATCAAACACCAACCACTTCGATACGAAACACCCCCCAAACACACAACACCCACAAAAAAATAAGACAGGTTCAAAATCTTTACCCCACGCAATCGTAAAAAAAGAAAGTGTGTGACATCAGGGGCTAATAAAGAACAATTTATGTTCTTTTCAGATTGAAAATACCTACTCACTGATTGCTCGACGATCGTAAGAAAAAGATGGGGACACGAGGAAACTTTAAAGATTGAGTATTTTACCAACCTTGTTATTGAGTGGACCAGTTTCTTGAATTTGCAGAATAACCTAAAGACACAGCTTTTGGTTGGAATCTTACAGCCATATCATCATATATAATATTGCAGGCGATCGAGAAAAAGTTTTGAAGGGAAAATTTGGTTTCAAAACGTATATTTTTAAATTATACTCATATATATATATATATATATATATATACTCATATATATATATATATATATATATATATATATATATATAAGGCATACAGCCAAGATTTCAGTTTCACCAAGTATCAATCAATCTATTTAATCGTAGTGTTTATTTTCTACAAAAAAATCATAGTTATTTTATTCGAAAAAATAGTCATAATCGTAAAGTAAAGGGATGCATTTAGACATTCTTGACTTTATAATCAGAAAAATTAGAGGGTGCTTGAATTTTTTTGCAAATATTAATTACTCACAAAGAGTAACGTGGATGTATAACCCGAAAGAGAATGGGTGTACTACTTTCATAGGTGATATATGTAATGGAGAATCAATTTGAAGCAATAGATATGGCGGCCACATTAATGATGAATGCCAAATTATTGCTAATATTACATTGTGTTTTTTTTTTCTTTTTTCTTTCTTTTTCTTTTTTTATGTGGAGCAGTCTTCTTCCTACGAATCTTTATCTGTGTGATAGTTCAATCATATCAATATTCACAATAAAAAGTAATATTTTTTTTATAGATGATCCATACAAGAGATCTGTCTCAGAAAATACGGTATGTGAGACCGTCTCACACAAATTTTTGTTTTTGTTTTATTTAACTAATTAAATTTTTTAATGTTTTTCTTACTTTTTAAGATATAAAATAAAACAATCAAAATAAATAATATATTTAAAATATATGACAAAATTATCTTCACAGGATTTGTTTTATTATTTAGCACGTAAAAATCAAGAAAAAATTCAAAATAAAATATCACTATTTTTAAAAATTAATAATGAATCCATTCAAATTAAGTCTTTTATGAAACACTCTCACGTATATATATGTGTGAGAAAGATTGAATCGGTATATATTAAAGACGAAAAATAATACTTTGACATAAAAAATATATTTTTCTATAAATTAGGTCAAATATGAGATATATCTTACGAAATTGACACTTAAGACATCTCATAAATTTTATTGTGATCCGTCAAAATGGGAAAAAAAAAAATCAAATTATTAGTTGAGATTAGTTCATACTAGCAATGTGACAAAAGTAAATTTATATTCCTAGTTAAAATTGTGTGATCAATGTAAAAAATAAACTAATAAAAAAATGAAATAAAATTCTGACAAATTATTTTTTGGCAAAAACTTGTGTGAGACGGTCTCACGGGTCGTATTTGTGAGACGGATCTCTTATTTGGGTCACCCATGAAAAAGTATTACTTTTTATGCTAAAAGTATTACTTTTTATTGTGAATATGAGTAGGGTTGACCCGTCTCACAGATTATGATCCGTGAGACGGTCTCACGTAAGACACACTCTAATTTTTTTATTAAATTTTAAGTAAAACCATTATAGTAAATAATATAATTTAATTTTTTGTAGGTTTTGGAAATCAACTAAATGTCATGGATAGATAATCTTGATAATAATAATTAAATAAATAAAAAGCAAAAAGATATGACGCAATTAATATTTTTTGGAACTTAAATACTGTTTGAGTGAGTCTCATGTGAGACCATCTCACGGGTCATAATCCGTGAGACGGGTCAACCCTACCCATATTCACAATAAAAAGTAATACTCTTAGCATAAAAAGTAATACTTTTTCATGGGTGACCCAAATAAGAGATCCGTCTCACAAATTTGACCCGTGAGACCGTCTCACACAAGTTTTTGCCATAATGTTTTGTGTTTCATAAATTATATATATTAAATACTACTACGGTGGAACAATTTAAATTTTTTTATTATAAATTAATATTTTGGAAATATCTGATTTAATTTTGGTTTTCTGCTTATAAAAAATATATATTATAAATATTTTTTTAAAACAATCATAAATAAATAATTATTTTCGGTGAAACGCACGCGTCTCCGAAGAGCGTGAAACGAAGCGAAGTCCCTGTCGTATTTCAAAAGACAGTGAGCCCGAGATACAGTTGCGGCCCACTGAATGGGGCTGAAATTACGCACCTAATTTTTTAGAAATTAATTTTGTTTCAAGAACAAAATTATAATATAGTATATGGTATATTTTTGTTTAATACATACACAATATTATTCTTTTATTTTTAAAATACAAATATGATTTCGTTTCAGATTACAAAAATATAATATAACTGTCTGTATTATTGTTGAGACTTGAATGTTGACCCGATACTTGCTTATCTCGGACAAAGAGAGTACAAAAAACAACTAAATCTATCTAAATAAATTAGGAAACTCAAACATTACCTTTGAACAAAGTATTATATAGTAACTTTTATGTTAAACATTAATGTATATACACGTGTATGGGTGAACATAAAATCGGTTAAGAGTAGATCTCTCATGAGACGGTCGCACGAATTTTT
Organism: Primulina eburnea; assembly: GCF_022965805.1. Taxonomy (NCBI): domain Eukaryota; kingdom Viridiplantae; phylum Streptophyta; class Magnoliopsida; order Lamiales; family Gesneriaceae; genus Primulina; species Primulina eburnea. The sequence continues at coordinate 44,268,795 of NC_133102.1, read as the reverse complement.
ATCTGTGAGACGGGTCAACTTTACCGATATTCACAATAAAAAGTAATACTCTTAGCATAAAAAATAATATTTTTTATGGATAACCCAAATAAAAAATATGTCTCACAAAATACTACCTGTGTGACCGTCTTACACAAGTTTTTGCATCGATTAAACCGAATTAATCGACAATTCAGTTTTAATTTTTAAAAAATATTAAAATTTAATCTATATGAAGTGCCGAGTTTACTAATCTATGTTATCTATTAAGGTCGAGGGCTTATAATAACTAGCTTTAATCATAAATTTTTTTATTAACAAAAAATACATATCATATTATACAACCCTATTTTACTAAATTTGTATCTCATCTATAACTATAATATTCTAATAAAATATTGCTTTGTATATATCTATACTTTTGAATTTTTAAATTATCATATAATCTATGACATAAAAAATTTTAATTTTTTATTTAATATAATTTATAAATTTATCTATATTTTTCATAAAAAAAAATTAATTCGTACGTACGGTTCGTATGTCAAAAGGCTATAATCTTATCTTATATTATATGTTTTTACTATTATATAATACTAAACATCTAATAACAACCACTTAAGGTTTAATGTGTCAACGTGACATCAAAATTTATTAACAATTTTACTTATACAAAATATTTGTTATGTACGTTGATGATACAAGCTTATTAGTAAGGCAAAAACTTGTGTGAGACAGATCTCTTATTTGAATTATCCATAAAAAAATATTACTTTTTATGTTAAAAATATTACCATTTATTGTGAATATCAGTTTGGTTCACAGATAAAGATTCGTGAGATCGTCTGACAAGAGATATACTCTATTAGTAATATCTATTTTATCTCTTTCTTATCATTTTTTCTCCATCTTATCTATATGTTTTATCATAAAACTCGCATAAATTTTAGACACTAATTATTTTTTAAAAATTAAAATATTTGGAGAAGTGTAAATCTAATTCTATGATTCTCTCTATTTTATCACTTTTAGTTTTTAAAAGTATTTTAGGCAAGAAAATCTATTTCGATGATTCTCTAAATCCTAAAACAAATAGAGGTCTAATCCTCAAACACAAATTAAGGTAGAAGGACCCCAAGGGCTAGTTTATAAATACGCGCCACCCCACCAAAATTTGCAACAAAATCTCGATTTCTATCTTTGTTCACGATCTTCATCACACAATCCTTTGATTTGTTCTTGAAATCTTGAAGAACATCATGGATCCATATTTCTATGAGTTTCAACAAGAATTGGTGGTGTCGGACCCGATATCGTTCATCGAAGCAACGCCTGCTAAGAAATCTCGACATGATCAAATAACTTTCAACTTTTCTTGCAAACAAAAACATAAGCGTTGGATCACAACCCAAGATTCCACGGAGTTACACCTCCTCGAAGATCTGGAGTCCCCGGCGGTCGTGAAATCGATGACCTACAGCGTTCAAAGAATCAACACGCGCCGGAAATTTATACTGCGGGCTGCAGTTTTCAAAGGGCTGGAAGGTTTCCCATTATCGTTTTTGGAGCGTCAAGATTTGTCTCAGGTAGCATTAAATACTGCATGGGACATTCTCGTCGAGTCCAGCACTCGTCACCACCACCACCATCATCTGAGAATTGGTTTTGATTTGATGCTGGTTCATGATTTCGCTATCGACGAAAGTCGTTACATCGATTGGACGAGCGAAGAGGCCGTGGAAGCTGCTTTGATTCCGGCCACAGATGCATCCATCGAATCTTTGCGGAGCAAGACGATAGAATACTCGAATGAAATTCATGGGAGTTGTGTGGTTTGTTTGGAAGAATTCGAAGCCGGTTGCGACAATGTAGTAACAATGCCGTGTTCGCATATATTTCACGGGGAGTGCATCAAAAAATGGCTCGGAAGATGTCATTGTTGTCCTGTTTGCCGCTACGAGATGCCCACGGATTAACTAGCAAGTAGGACGCATATATGGTTCAGTTGTAGTCCAAATCTTTTACGTTATACAACTATTCAAACGTCACATTCTCTTTCGCATAGAAGAGAATTTAGCACAAGATCTTAGTTCCGATATTAATTAGTAAAATCGAGTTTTTATAGTTGTATAAAAACTCATAGTTGGTGATAATTGTACAAATCGATTATTATGTCATAGTTTGATCACTTCTTAATGGGAGTAATTATTATTCGTATACATAAAACAACTGTAAAACCACATTTTCACTCACACAAAATAATTTAGATTTGGAAAAAAATTGGTTTTTCAATTTCAGTTAATTAAGCCGAAATCGTAATAACAATTCAAAATGTGTCTATATTAATTAATGACCTGTTATGCTTCTGCTCACTTGACATATTCCAACTGGGTCAAATATTATTTATAATAATGTTGTTTTGATAAAAAAAAAAAAGTATAATAAAAAATCGTTTGTTTATAATGTGAGATTTACCAACAATTATAAATTTTATTAAAACAAAGAACATTCCTTTCTAAAATCAAAGTCTTAAACTCGATTATTGAAAAAAGTGTAAGTATCCGAGAGAAATATTGTTTTGGTACAATAATCGTGTTTTCTGAATAGACAATCAAAATACAACGATTGAACTACTACACAATTTAAAAGATCAATCCCTCGATTCTACAAAATTTATTTCAATTTTTACTTGCTTGTAGTTGTGGTAAGAAACGAGCCGTTCAGATGCTAAGTATGAGAAAATGCAATAGCTAGTCCTGAAAAAATAATAAGGATAACAACATAATACATATAATTATGTAGTTTCACTATTGTTAGGACCGAGGTAGAGTTTAAACTTCAAAGAAAGATGAATAAATTTTTTAAGATATTTTGTGATTAAAGAACTACAATAGTTCGTTCTTGAAATGTTCTAAAATAAATTGAGCACCGAAAAATTAAATAAAATTTGGTTCTAAAACCATGCAGAAAAAACTCAAAATAATCTCTCTAAAAACCGACTAAACATTTTGAAAAACATGCAAGTTGAAATTATAAGAATGATGTGATTGAAACATTTTATCATACATTTTGTATTCAATATTTTGATAATTGGAAAACACATAAAATTCAATTATGCCTACAAAAACTAGTAGCAAAAATAAGTAAATGCGATAAATAAATATTAAGGAATTTGTTTATGAATGTTAAGATATTAACAACTCACGTTACCACCTTTTACCGGCCAAACTTCATGGGTTCTTCTAAGAAAAGGGGACAAAAGGTCTCCCTGCCTCAATCTTCTATACTCTTATTAAATATGTTAAAAACACACCAACTAATTTTGCTATAATCAAAATCAAGATTGATAACGTTGCCGCAACCCAACAACTATGCTCTAATAAATATAAATAAATTGAATAAAAATAAAACTAGTTAACTACATATTTATTTTTATTTTATAAAAATACTTGCTATACATAAAAAGAAATACCTCCCGGTATACAAGTTAAAATAATGTCCATCAAACAATACAAGAGGATGACATGGTTTTGGATTAATATGAATGTAAAACCATTTTCTTCATCTGCTTTACATCACAAAGACCAACACATACAAGAATTTTCCATAATAATTGCAGCTCCTAAATTACAAAAATAAACATAAAAATGATACAAAACATATTTTTAAAAATGGATCCCTTGCAACTTGACTAAGGATCCGCACGTCCTGCGATTTGATCGTCATCGCTATCAGTCCGGCCATCACTGAATGCCTCATCCTCGCTTACTTCGTCGCTCTCTTCCGTTAAAGTGTTTACGATGTGTTCTTTCTTTGCATAACGCTCACAGTACTCTGCACAGGCACATATAATCTTGGTCGTCGGATTATTTTTATTTATTTATACATTCTTCGACTTCTTTATTTACTCAGGAACCTTAATCCCTTGCATACGGCAATACTTAAATGCTGAGTAGATCATTTATACGCATAATCTTAAAGGTGCATAAAACGTTGGAAAATTTAGGAGGTCGTATACTTGCATATCAAAATATTAGTCAAACAAAGATGTAATAGCTATGTTTTCACGAACTGTATGCACACAGAGAAAATGTAAAGGCGAGACAGCAACCAACCAACCTTATTATTATCTTCTCGTATTAGTGCGATTTGAAACTATGGATTCATAAGAAAAGAAGAATGAATCGAATCACCTTTCACTTTTTGATCGTATTGCACCTTGTCTTTCATCATGAGAGACGCCGCGTCCCCATTCAGAGGGTCAGATGGGTTCGGATAGAGCAAAAGCTGTGGCAGGAAGACCTCAAACACATTCAAGAGATCTGCACAAAAAATTATAGGATTCTTGATAGCCCAGTTGCTAGAGCCTAGAAATTCAATTTTTGGGTTTTATGTTTTTTCATGTAGTTTAAAATATTAAATTATAAACCAAAAGCTAGTTCTATCTGGAAAAAAGGATACCTGCGCATGGGGATGTCCCCTTTTAGGGAATCGAATATGGAAAATTTTTTACTATCGAAGTAAGTATGGGTCGGATAGCCAAAATAACGCAGATGCGGATATCTCCATTTAATGGAAGTAATATAAATCGGAAAATATAATATCAAACTAAGTTGGATAGAACAGCGAAAATAGCACATGGACTGGACTTCTACTTAATGTCATTCATGTTAGGGTCTAGAATGGATAAATCACGATACCTACAAAGTACCTACTTCTTAAAGGATAATGAGACATGATAAAGCCGGATTGAGTAGAGCATGCCATATTTTTTATTACGAGTTACATGTGTAGAATGAAGATACATAAAATGCGATTCCTTTTTCTGGGAACTCTCAACTTACCAAACATTGGACTCCATGACTGGTTAATGACATCCAAGCACACAGAACCGGACCTATCACAGAAAAAATTGGATTTCATTAGCACCATAAACTAAGCAACACCTGAAACAAAGGAAAGCTATTGTAAACCAAGCATTAGAATGTACAAGAAACATTAGGATACTGAAGAAACCTCCATAAATTTATTTGCCAATACCTACCATACGAAAAAGAAAAATAGACTCACAGCTCATCGACATTTGGGTGGAAAATTTTGTTGAGAAACCCAATGGAAGGAGATTTGTAAGGATAAGCATCAGGAAGTTCAACACGAACTTTCCAAACTCCGCCTTCGTAAGGACCTGCAATAAAGTAGCAATAATATCACATCCATTTGTGGAGCTAATGTGCCATAAGCCCACGGGCAGAGCCCAAACTCAAAAGATTTATCCTATCAGGTGATAGGTTTGAAATTTAGAAACCATTCCATAATCCCAAGGAACTGATGCGGGCTCGCTACAGCTCATATTAAGAGGGTAAGCGGTAACCATATAATGGACCTATAAAGCCAAGGTAACATTACTTTCTTTCGGACCGTGAAATTCCACATTGAACTCATTGATTCCATCATTTATAGGTTCAACACTGTAGTCACTCATCATTCTACAGCCAGAAAGTAAACAAACACAGAAGTATTAAAAGAATGCTTATCATACTCAGAAAATAACATGAAAGGTCAAAATATTATTAGAGAAGGAGATCGAGGAAGCCCTTACAGTTTCATGACATCCATGTCCCGCCTTTTGCTTGGAGAAGACATTTTGTAGAATTACCTGTTCCCAGCCTATAGAGGAACACGACGAAAACAAAATCATTTGCTTATTTCGAAACATAGAAAAAATACTTAATAGAGGAACCAAGATCACAAGGGTACAATTATCCGACATAAAATTATTCATATCGTCTCCTTAATATATCTGTCATTTCATTAACTTAAAAGGAAATAAATTATCCCTTAGTAAAGGCCATGCTGGACAAACCATATGTTCTTAGATTTCATTGAAGTAATAACATAGGCCATTTGAAAATAAACTAAGAGAGCCGAAACATTTAAGTAAATGGCTATTAACCAATGCTCTCTCACAACACAGATTGTTTTCCACATTTCAAACTCAACAGGGGAACTTCACAAGCAAATGATTTGTTTTTGCTACAGTTACTCTTTTTAAAACAACATTTTCATAAATGATAATGATTCCACTCTTTTAACTATGTAGTTTTCACGCATCGTTGCTGGGTTTCCCCTATTTCAAACTCTTCTCATTATATCGTGAAGTCTGATCTTATAAACTATTCTGCTAACCATAAAAGGTTGAAAACACAACAGAGTCCTAGTATGATGAATGAAATATTCATCATTCTAATTTCCAGAACTAATTTAGGCACACCGCACTGACGATCCGTGCAGGAAAAACATCATGTGAAATCGATAGCTCCTAATTTAGGTCCAACTGATACTCCAATTGGTAAACTTTTGTTTTCACCCTATCCTCCTCCTCTTGGTTCATGAAAACTAATATGAAATCTGTATAAACAATCTGTGGGACATAAGCAATCATAAAACTAGGCAAACACATATTCAAGCACCAACCAAGAATCCAACCTCCAATGCATAGAGAAAAAATATTCAATCCAGAAAATAACAAACATCCCACTAATCAAAATACAAATCAAGAATCAGCAAATCACAAAAAAACCAAAATCACCCACTTCAAAACCTAAAACGAAAACCCAGATAATTTCTTCACAAAAAAACAGGAAAAAAGAAGCAAGATTAGCATCATCTATCAACTCACGCCCAAAACGATCCAATCTCGATCACTAGATCAATAGCCCACAAGACTGTATGTGTCTATATATATATATTTCTGTTCAGTGGGATGTGGACGTATGGAAGATAAGAAACCATAAAGCGGCGAGGAAAGTAAACGAATTTTAGGTGTCGAAATGCTAGTATAGAATCCTTATGTTGGTCTCAAAGATTTTGGTTTCAGGTTTGCACGTGGCTTCGCTTTAGCGACGCATATGAAAACTTGGCTAAACGTGGGAAAAAGACAAGGCGTTGGTCACCTCCGCCTTTCCCTCTGCACCGCACAATGTGGCTCCGTTTTCGCATTTTTCAGACGGTAATTTTTGTTTATTTACAGACATGGTAATAAATCAAATCTTTGGCCCGTATGTTGGGCTTGGCTTAATTGTTTTGCAATTTGGGCTTGGCCCATTTTATGATCGACGACGTCGTTTAACGAAAGTGTCAGTTTCGTGTCTGCATGTTGGCGGTAATAACTAACCAGACAACCACGCCACCACGCAATTACCATTTCTTCAGCGCAATGAGCGAAGTGAAGCAGAGCCGAGGGAATGGGAGTCCACGGCCTCTGGGAGTTTCTGGCGCCAGTTGGCTGCCGCGTCTCTGTAGAAACCCTCACCGGAAAGAAACTCGCCATCAGTACGTAAAAGCGCTGACCTTAATGTCTCTCTTGTACGTATCCCCATTGTTCGCTATTACTTCTTGTGTGTGTTAGATGCGAGCATATGGATGATACAGTTTATGAAGGCGATGAGATACGAGAAGGGAGAGATCGGAATGCTCACGTTTTGGGATTTTTCCGTCGGATTTGCAAGAAGCCAGTTTTTGTGTTTGATGGTGGAACCCCAGCTTTCAAGCGCCGTACAGTCATAGCACGACGCCGCCAGCGTGAGAATGCCCAGGCTAAGATCAGAAAGACGGCGGAGAAATTACTGCGAAATCACGTGAATGCTTTAAATAGACGCTCTTTGGGCAAGCTTACATTTTTAGACAAATAACAAATAAAATTTTATTTTTAATTGGAATCTCAAAATCTTCGATTTGATTTTCTTCATCGCTCTTGATAGGTCAAGGCAATGAGGCTGAAAGAACTGGAAGCTGATCTTGAAAATCAGAGACAGAAGAATGATGTCAAAGGAAAGAAGGCCATCATAGATGAACCGAACACACAGAAAGTAAATGATGAGGTGCCCAAAATTTGGATTCGGGTAGAGCTGGATGAAATGTGAGATTCTTTATGGATTTGCACTTGATTGTTGTTTTAGAGTTAATTGTATTTTTAACTTCTGTCGTGTATTGATTAAGGTTGGTAGCATCTCTTGCCGCGGAAGGAAATGAGGATTTTACTGCTGACGCACCCAGATCAGGTGCAGCTAGGATTCCGGGTGACAAAATTTACGAAGATGAAGAAAATGATGATGAAGAGATGATACTGGTGAGGTTATATTTTGTAATTCCACCCACTCTAGGCCTGCAAGAGCAGTTGTGCGCGTATAAGAGAAGAGGAGGAGGAGGGCAGGGCATAGCTAGTTTTCTTCGTGTTTCTATCTAGCTGTCTTCCTGTATTTCTTGCAGCCGGAGATGCATGGGATAGTCGACCCTGCTGTATTGGCGGCTTTACCTCCATCTATGCAACTCGATCTCCTTGTTCAGGTAAAATTTATTTTCCCATTTAATGTTCTTGTTGGAGCTGTTTGTGGCCCTTATCTAACCTGTTTATCTCCTGTTTGTAGATGTGAGAGAGACTGATGGCTGAGAACAGACAGAAGTATCAAAAGCTGAAAAAGGTACGGTAACAGAGATTGTTATGGACAAAATCCTACATTTAGGAATTCTTTTGTTCCTTTTACATGTATGTACATTTTCTTTTGCAAGACAATGTCCACTAGCGTTAGAAATGGCATCGATGAAAACATAGAGCGGCCCATGGTGGTGGTTTTTTGTGGTTTAGTTTTGGTTTTGTATTGATTGAAGCATGGTGAGGCCAAAATGTACTTATTAGAAAGCGTTGTTCATTTGTCCACTGTTGATAATCAGGTATTAGCTTGTTTAGGTTCCCGCAAGGTTTTCAGAACTCCAAATACAGTCATATCACAAGACTATGGCTTTTCAGCGTGAGATTGATGGGGTGCAAAAGTCTGCTGGCGTGCAAACTTCAAGGATCGCCTCCGAAGCCAACAAAGAGTTTATTTTCTCATCGTCACTGACTGGAGACAAACAGTAAGTAAATATTTTAATGTTTCTTAGAATGATGGACTTCTATTCTTATTTATGAAAACTTATCATTTATTCTTTATTGTTTCTTGCAATGATGGATATTTTTTCTTGTTGATGCAATTTTTTTCATTTATGGTGGAGTTTAATTGATATCCTCCTGATGCATCCTGTCTTGTATGGTTGTCTGATTAAATATTCTGCTAGATTGTATCAGAGTTCTTACATCTGCTGGACAAGATAGTAGTGGCAGTGGACAAAATCAAAACTTGCCTGTGAAATCTTTTAACGGACCTGTCAATGAGGTCAGGTCAATTACTAAATCTGATGCACTGAATGGACTGACTGAGGATCAAACTAGGAATGCACTGGATCATGATGTCAACTCCTATTTGGACGAGAGAGGTCCTCTTCGAGTTAGTAGAGTAAGAGCAATGGGAATTTGCATGACTCGAGATCTGCAAAGGAATTTAGATCTGATGAAGGAGATTGTGCAAGAGAAAGAAGATGCAAATCAGGAAAGGTTTAATGGAACTACCTCAGCTAAAACACTGGATGATGTCTTTAGTAATGCCCTTGAGATAATCCAGCATCATGAAGTTGAGAATCAGAACAATGATGGAATGAACAATAAGGATAACGAAACAGAAGATAATTATGAAAAAATTGGAACCATGGAGATTTCTTTCGAAGATACTGGTCATAATCATGGCCATGATGATGATATATTTGCTAGTCTTGTCGGAAACCCATCTGTTGTTGATTTGACCATTGAGAATCAGAACAATGATGGAATGAACAATAAGGATAACGAAACAGAAGATAATTATGAAAAAAATTGGAACCATGGAGATTTCTTTCGAAGATACTGGTCATAATCATGGCCATGATGATGATGATGATATATTTGCTAGTCTTGTCGGAAACCCATCTGTTGTTGATTGACCATTGAGAATCAGAACAATGATAGAATGAACAATAAGGATAACGAAACAGAAGATAATTATGAAAAAATTGGAACCATGGAGATTTCTTTCGAAGATACTGGTCATAATCATGGCCATGATGATGATATATTTTCTAGTCTTGTCGGAAACCCATCTGATGTTGATTTTACCACAGATTATTCCGTCTCATTGAAACAATCCTTTGATTCTGATTCAGCTTTTGAGTGGGAGGTAGGAGTCATTGAAGACAAGAAATATTGTTCCCAGGCTGAAACTAAGCTATCCTTCATGGACGAGGGTACCAGTAATGACGTCGATGTTGAGTGGGAGGAAGGATTTCAAGGTATTCAAATGAACTCATCATCCTTTCCAGATGAAATTCCCCAAACTATTAGAAAAGGTGCTTTGGTAGAGGAAGCTGAGTTTCAAGAAACAATTAGGAAAAGTCTTGACGATCTGATAGGTGATAGAGCTTTGAATAATCCACGTGAAGATCAAGAACAAGGAAGATCTGAGCAAATGGTTGATGGGGACAATACTTGGAGATCTGTTCTTGAAGCAAAAGGACCTCAGATTGAATGCCCAGCTAGGAATACAATCCAACCAATTGAATCTACCCAGCCATATGATATTGCGGAGCAAATCCTAACAAAAGCGAAAGCCGTCAAAATCAAAAGCTTTTGAATCAAGACATGCATGCCAGTGGAGCTTTGTCTGGAGAATTATTTGTGGCATCAGACACTCTGCCTGAAGAAAAGGATTTGTGCAGAACTTAAAAGCAGATAATTGATACCTATAGTATGGGTGGTAATGAACATGAGATGAACAAACCAGTGGATACTTGTGGGGGAGAGCTTGCACATAATAGAGATAGTTCTTTGATGAGTTTTTCCTTCACCGATTCTAATCCTGAAAATCTGCATGATCCTGATCTTATTGATGCTCAACATGGCATGTCTCATGCGGCAGCAGATGAGCCCTTCCACAGGACTGAAAAATCGGCAAGGATTTCTGCTAGTAATTCTATGACTGATGCAGATTGTACAAAAGAGTTGACCAAGGAAGATATAATTCTTGGCTTAACAATTGAAAATGACATACCTGGGAGGAACCCTTCCTCTATAGATATTTTCGAACGTTAAGTTGAGGAGATTGATTTGCAGGAGGAAATGACGTTTCTCCATCAAGAGCGTGAAGAACTTGGAATTGAACAATGGAAACTTGAGAGAAATGCCGAATCCGTGAGCAGCGAAATGTTTGCCGAATGCCAGGTTTTTTTTCCAAACTAAAGATGAAGTTGATAATGAAATTTAGACATAACTTCATGATGATGAAACATGACAATTGTTGCATTTACGGGCAAAATTAGCCAAACTTAAGAAATCCATCTAAATACCTTAAACTTACATGCTTCTTTTAGGCCATGAATGAACTTCGGTTGTCATCTCAAGGACTGGCGATTGGGTACTTTGAAGCTTTGCAAATTGTCCATATTCCCATTCTTTAAAGCCATTACATCTTTGTTAGTTAGCACTTTACTGTGATGCCGTGAACAGTGGGACTTATGACTTAACTAAGCAGATGATTTGTGAATTTTAGGAGTTGCTTCAAATGTTTGGCTTACCATATATTATAGTGTCAATGGAAGCTGAAGCTCAATGTGCATACATGGAATTTTGTAACTTTGTCGATGGGGTGGTTACTGATGACTCTGATGCATTCTTGTTTGGAGCACAAAGCGTGTACAAGAACATCTTTGATGATCACAGATACGTAGAGACGTATCTTTTGAAGGTGGTTTTTTCCCTCAAATGCCTATTATACTGTGAACCAGCTATTTGTGATGTAGTGCTACTTGTATAATCTAGCTTGACCTGATGATGATTATTACACAGTTGTTTTATATTCTATATTTATTATGTACTATACGGAATATCCATGTCATTGAGATCTTACCCTTTTATTGAGAAATATAAACCTTTTTACTACAGTGGTTGATCTTGGTGTTGTTTTATTATTTTTCAGGACATTGAGAATGAGCTTGGACTAAATAGAAAAAAATTAATCAAGATGGCCCTCCTTCTCGAGAGTGATTACACTGAAGGTGTTAGGTAATCTTCGTCATCCAAGTCTACAGAGCCCTTCTTTGTAGATACACTCATGAGCATCCTATGATTGATTCAAAAACCCTTGTTGAAAATGAACTATGTCAAATTCTACTTGTTGCTTATTAATCTCTCAAAATGTGACAGCGGCATTGCATTGTTAATGCCACGGAAGTCGTAAATGCATTTCCTCAGAAAAATGGCCTTCATAATTTTGGGAGTGGATTGAGTCACCTGATCCTGCCATTCTTTCCCATGGAAGTCTTAAATGCATTTCCTGAGAAAAATGGCCTTCATGAATTTTGGGAGTGGATTGAGTCACCTGATCCTGCCATTCTTGGAAATTTTGATGGACAAGGAGGAGGGAAATCAAAAGGCAAAGGGTCAAAAGACCATGATATACTGAAGGGTTCTTCGGGTAGTAATGCCGAAGAGAGGTATTGTGATCAAAACAACATCAAAATGATGAAGCACATTTTCATGGATAAGCATGTAACACATTTTTTTTAATCACATTTATCCTTTCAAATGTTACTGTGATGTTGATTCTTCTCACTTATATTCCCATATTAAAGATCAGTGAACTTTTGATATACAGAGAAATGTCAGCAAAAACTGGCACATTTCTTTTTCTTTTCCTTGTGATGCTGTGATTTCAGCATAGACTTCTCCACAAGTGGATAAGTCCAATGAACTGTTTTCATGGGGAAAGCTGGATCTGTTTGCTCTTCGCAAGTTAGTTTATGCCCTCATTTGCTTGTGTTGTTTCCCCTTGAATGCTTGGAATTGTTGCCTTGATATTTTATTTGACTTTATGCATGCTTGTATTTGTTCTGGGTTATGCTATAGGAGTTGTGCTCCTACTACATCATGTACTTTTCTCGGTCGTTGTATAATTCAGTAATAATTTTAACATGAAAAGATAACTATGTTGTTTGCTATGTTACTTTAATTAACAGAATATGTAATAGATACCTGACAAGCAAAATGAGTTGAGCAGGGTTTGCAGTTAGAGAAATTTTTGAAATGCTCTCCCTCTTTTTTCCTTCTTTGGCTCCTTGGCTCAACCTTCCTTCATCAGTTTCATATTCCGAGATCTGCTGACCGTTCGCTTCCACATTCACCGTCGCCGGTCGCTGGCGACCAGGCTTCTTTCTTCATCTTTTTCGCATTTTCCCCTTTTTCCGCTTCTCCGAGAGCATTTCAGTCCCTTACCCTTTTCAGTTCTCTTCAGGCAGCTTCCGGTATTCACTCCCACATTCTCAGGCGTCGCTGGTTCTGTTCTGTTTCCGCCTTATATCGTCATTAGAGATACCGTCATGTACGCATTTAGAAACGTAAATCTTCGGGGTCAGTCATACAAACCTGGGTTATCTGTTAGGGATGAGACGATTAGGATTGAATTTAAAACGTTCACCTTGAGATTGGGTACTAACGGCAGCTCGATATGGTGGTCGGAAAAAACAAGGACATCATGCTACATGCTGGATTTCAACCGCGGCGAGGCTTGTTGGATTAATCTTACGTTCAGAGATTACATTTATTCACCCCAATCAGGATCTTCCTTTCGACGTTACAGAGGCATTAATTCAGTGTTCACAATGCAGAGCTTTGAAAACAAACGAGGAAGATATTTAGAACTGTCTAAATTCAATAAACAAGGTAAAAAGCTAACTACTATTGTGCCTAGCGGACTTAACGCTATTGGGTGGATTAAGATATCCAGTGCAGTGGACAAGCTGATATCGGGGAATTATCAGAGGGAATCAACTCAACAGATGCCATCTCATGGAAGAATTCAACTCAGGTCTACAGAAATACATCGGGATAAGGGTTTCGGGGATAGGAGAAGCAAATGAGGATCTATGCCATCGACGGATGAGAGCAACAAGCTGCGGGTAAACAGGAAATGGAGTGAATCTATTATCATCACCAGAGGCAGTGTATCTTGTTCATGGGAGCTTATTGAAGGAGTTCTTGGGAAAGCAACGAATAGAAAGATAGAGCTCTTTCCTTTTCAAGCCAATAAAGCTCTTTGGTGGCCCTCAAACCAGGATGAGTTTTCATTCTATATCAACTTAAAGAAAGGCTTCTTTAACTTTGGGGTATCCTTAGAGTTTGAAGAATGGTCCAAAGACATCAATACTTTGGATTCGGTGGAAAGTTGTTGCAACAGCTGGATATGGATTCATGGATTACCTTGGGAATTTTGGACGACTACTACATTTAAAACTATTGGCGATCTTTGCGGGGGACTGTTGGCCATTAGTCCAGATACTTTACACTTCAGGAAGCTCGAGGCAGCGAAGATCAAGGTCAAGGGAACGGAAGGAGGTTTCATTAAAACAAAGATGAACATTCATTGGAAGGGAGAGCTATAGAATTCAGAATCAAAGTAGAAACTTTCGATCCTCAGAGTTACGAGAAATATGAAAAGCAAACCTATGCTCAAGCAGTTGTGAATGGAAAGAAGATATTGGCGGGCTGGGGAAACAAAAACATCTACAACACTTTAGCAAGGGAGGAGGAAATCTTATTCAGTTACAACAAAGGAAAATCAGTACAGGTCCGTCCATGTTCAAGATTCGGCAGGATCCAAAGAATTATGCGGATCACACAATGGGGAGCGAAGATTGGATGGGAGTCAGAGACCAGAAGCATCAGGACAAATACTAAAGAATTCTGAGAGGAAGGTTGAATCTTCGAAAAAGTCGACTGATGCAAAGGTGATGAAAATCTTGAGGAACATTGATCCCAAGCATCCATCAGATTTTACAAGTTCATCAGTTGGATCCATGAATAGCAAGCAGAATCAGGTTCAAGGTAATCAGGAAGTTAATGGCAGAGACATCTCCTCAACGAAACAGCTTTGGAAAACATACTGCCGAAGATGCAAAAGTGTGGGAGCTGAAGAAAAGCCTTCAAGAGAAAAAGGGGATTACAATATTCATGACAGTGGGTTGCTCATCAACGAAGGAGAGGTCGAGATGGAAAATTTAGAAGAGGTTGAGCTTGAAGATTCTCAAGATGAATTGAGAGAATTGGAGAGTGATTCAGCCGATTCAGAAAGCGTTGGCTACATCGGTTCTGAAACTTCTGAGAAGGCTGAAGATGAAGTCCTAGCTTTGGATGGTTTGTTCTCGCCAATAACGAATACAAAATCTATAACAAACGCTGAATCTCGAGAAAATTCAAAACCGATTGTGGGACAGGTACTTAACGGATTCCGCTCATCCTTTTTAAATCATTCTTTCTCGTTAAATTTGATTTTACCGTCCTCTTTCAATGTCTTGGGTATGTCTAGTGGTTTTTTAGGAAGAGGGTTAAGTGTAGTTGATGAAAAGCCTTGTAATGAGAGAGATATATCACCAAGAAAGGTGGAGGAGGTCAAGGAAACAATTGTACAGCAAGGGTCAGGGGTGGGCTTAAATGACAGCAATGCAACTAAGGATAAGGGTATAAACAATCCGTTGAAGAGGGAGTTGTACAGATTACAGTGTGGTATTAGTTATGACAGAGGTTCCAATTCGAGGGGTCCCAATCCGTTTACATGAAGATTTGTGCATGGAATATAAGAGGTGGGGGTGCGGCGAGGAAAAGAGTTTTGGTTCGGTCAATAATTCAAAATGAAAAGGCAGACATTGTGGTCCTCTTGGAAACAAAACGAGAAAAAATAGAGGAAAATTTTGTTGCAAGTGTGTGGAAATGATTTGTCGATTGGGTTTGTTTACCATCGGTTGGTAGGTCAGGGGGAATATTAGTCACGTGGGATCCACGCGTGGTGCAAGTAAATGATAATCTGATTGGGGAATTCTCGGTCTCCATTGAGATTAAAGGGAGCGACAACAGTTATTGGTGGTTCTCAGCCATCTACGGGCCCGTGAAACCGAGATTGAGAGAGTTATTTTGGGATGAATTAGCGAGGTTGAAGGTAATCTGTAGGGAGGCTTGGTGTCTTGGGGGTGATTTCAATGTTGTGCGGAATTTGGGAGAGAAACTTAATAGCCAATCCTCAACTATTAGCATGTCCTGTTTTGATACTTTACTGGACGAATTGGAGCTCTTTGACCCACCACTTCTGAATGCTAAATTCACTTGGTCCAATTTTAGATTGGTGCCTATTTGTAGTCGGTTGGACAGATTCATGTTTTCTGCGGGATGGAGAAACTTATTCCCATCTTTCAGACAAACCGTGCTTCCAAGACTTACATCTGACCACTGCCCTGTCTTGCTTGACACATCAAAGTTGAGATGGGGTCCAGCTCCTTTCAGATTTGAAAATGTTTGGTTGACACATCACACATTCAAAGACCGAGTGCGGACATGGTGGAACAAAGGGAATTTCCAGGGATGGGAAGGGTACAAATTTATGCATAAGCTGAAAATGATCAAAAAAGATGTATCGGATTGGAACAAAGAAGTGTATGGTGATGTCCGTGTCAGATTATACGAGCTGAACAACAAAATTAGGCAGTTGGATGAGATTGAAGCTGCTGGACACTGGTCAGAGTCGCTGAATATAGAGAGAAGGGATGTGAGGTGGGAATTGGAAAAAATATCATTTGCAAAATTTCAGATGCAAAGCCAAAAAGCAAAAATAAAATGGTTACAAAAAGGGGATCAAAACACAAAGTTCTTCCACGCTTTGTTGAATAGCAGAAGGAATAAAGCACTGATTGAAAGAGTGGAATTGGACGATGGACGAGTTGTTACTGAGGAAAAAGAAATTGAGCATGAAATTATCAATTTCTACAGAAACTTGTTTACTAAGGCAGTGAGAGCAGAGTGGGGGGTTCGACCGAGTTGGGGAGGGGTTTTAATGGGTTGGATTGGTCACCGATTCAGAGAGTAGATGCAGAGGATTTGGAAAATATGTTTGAGGAGGAAGAGATTAAAAAGGCCGTGTTTGATTGTGATGGGACAAAAGCGCCGGGGCCGGATGGATTCACTTTGGCATTCTTTCAAAAAAATTGGGATACATTGCGAGGGGATCTCTTAAAGGTATTCTCTGAATTTTATGAGGATGGGATTGTAAATGGAATTACAAACGAAACCTACATCTGCCTCATCCCAAAGAAAAATGATGCACGCAAGATAACCGAGTTTCGACCGATTAGCTTGGTGACAAGTTTGTATAAGATTTTGTCGAAGGTGTTGGTTAACAGATTGAAAAAGGCTTTGGGTAACACGATTGCGGAGAACCAGTGTGCATTTATTAAGGGTAGACAGATATTGGATTGTTGCCTCATTGCGAATGAGATCGTGGAAGAGCATCGCAGCAAGAAAAAAAAAGGATGGGTACTGAAAATTGATTTGGAAAAGGCTTATGACAGGGTAGACTGGCAATTTTTAGACGAGGTGCTGAAAAATAAAGGATTCGGTGAGAGATGGTGGAGGTGGATTAGAGGATGTGTTTCTAACGTGTGTTTCTCAATATTTTTAAATGGAAAAACTTGTGGGAAAATAAGAGGAGAAAGAGGTCTAAGACAAGGCGATCCTTTATCACCATTCCTATTCAATTTAGTAGTGGATGTGCTGGGGAGAATGGTGGATAAGGCATTGCATGCCAACGAGCTGAGGGGGCTGGATATAGGAAAAGAAAAGCTAAAAATCACACACCTACAATTTGCTGATGATGCTCTATTTTTCGTGAAGTCTAAGTTAGATGTGATGAAACTGCTGGATATACTCAAACAGTTTGCCAATCATTCAGGGCTGAAAATCAATATGGGGAAGAGTGTTGTGTTGGGATTGAATTATCCAGAAGAAGAGGTGGATGCAATGGCAATCGCTTTCGGGGGCAAAAAAGAATCGTGGCCCATCAAATACTTGGGGTTACCATTGGGAGGGAATCCCACTAAGACTGAATTTTGGGAACCAGTCATTTCGAAGATGGCTAAGAAATTAGCTAGTTGGAAAAAATCGTTCCTATCTAGAGGTGGCCGCTTAATTTTGATAAGAGCTGTACTATGTGCGATGCCCTCCTATTTCATGTCCCTTTTCAGAGTTCCTAACAAAGAGGCTGCAAAAATGGAAAAAATTATGAGAGATTTCTTGTGGGATGGTGAAGAAGGGGAGAAACATTGCCACGTTGTCAATTGGAAACAAGCGTGCAAACCTAAGGAAAAAGGTGGCTTGGGTATAGGGAATATTTGCCTTAGAAATAAGGCTCTTCTTGGTAAATGGTGGTGGAGATGTTCGGTGGAGAGGCGGACGCTGTGGAAAAAAGTCATCCAAAGCATTTACGGACTACAGGAAAACGAATGGGACTTGGGGTTGGCGGAGAGTAAGACATTTAGGAGTCCTTGGAAGTTTATATCTCGATATTTTAAGGCTTTTCATCAACTTATTAGGGTGGTGCCTAAACAGGGTAACATTATTCGTTTTTGGGAGGATGTCTGGGAGGGAGGGGAGTCGTTTGCTTCTAGATTTCCTGCTTTGTTCCGTGTTTCAACTTCAAGGAACAAACCTATTTGTCATTTTATTCAACTAGTTAATTCGGGTGTTTCTTCTTCTTTCACTTGGGATTTGAGGTTCAGGAGAAATTTATCAGAGGAAGAGTTAGGAGAGTTCACCACCCTATTAAGGATCTTAGAGGGAGTTAGTTTGCAGTTGGGTTCGCAGGATGAAAGAGTTTGGTTGGGTGATTCGTCAGGGCTTTTCTCTGTTAAATCTTTTTATAATTCTTTCTTTCCCTCTTCTACTTTTCCTCATTTCGATTGCTTCCATATAATCTGGAGAGTGCATGTCCCGCAAAAGGTTAAAATTTTCTCGTGGATTGTGGCGTTGGGAAAGCTGCCTACGTGTGATCGAGTGCAAAAAAGGTGGAGGGGCTGCGTCCTAAGGCCTCAGTGGTGTTGTTTGTGCAGACAAGATGAAGAGCATCAGGACCATATCTTACTGCATTGCTCATATTCCAGAAGCATTTGGATTAAAGTGCAAAGAGAAATGGGAGTTCAATGGGCCCTCCCTAACCAGGCTGATGAGTTTTTTAAGTCGGATTTTGAATGCCCAGTGGCACCGAAATATAAACAATTCTGGTATATGATCATCCATGGAGTACTATGGTCCCTATGGTTGGAAAGGAATAGAAGAATCTTTGAAGATGCACATGAATCAGCTGATCAGATATGGGAGAAGATTAGATTCAGAATTGCGTCTTGGACTACCAGCTTTAAAGATTTTGGGCACTTATCTATTTCGGATTTAATTAGGGATTGGCAATTTTTATTGACGGGATAATAGTTCTTTAAGACAATAGTCCAGCTCAGTAGGGCTATTATGTAATTTCGGGGATTACTCATCCGCTTTCTCTTGTAACTTTTACCTATTATAATATAAATTAGTCTTTTATCAAAAAAAAAAAAAATAGATACCTGACAAGCTGTTCACGTGCAGATTGTGTTGGGAGAAGTTTGGGTGGGGCAGTTCAAAAGCGGGTGGCTTGCTGCTACCAGTTTTAAAGGAGTACAACAAGCATGAGGTTGGTGCCTGGTCACTAAATTCGAAAATTTAGCAAATTTTCGTGGTATTATTGCTGTAATTGTAGTTGGCATGATCTGATACACCTTTTTGTTTCATTTCAACCTTGAGAATCTTTGATACCAAATAAGATGCTTAGGTTAGGTGACAAATATCAAAAGCCTTACATGTTTTGAGACCATTCATTCAAGATGATGTGTTGCTTTAAGATGGGATCAGGGCTGAGGGTCGTTGATTTTGCCTCTCTTGTGTTAATATTATGGAGATTGTTTGAGAAGAAGAGAGCTTAAGCTGACATAGTTTTTGTTTGTCTTGTTTATTCTGTACAGACACAGTTGCGAATGGAAGTATATTATACATTCAATGAAAGATTTGCAAATATTAGAAGCAAGAGGATAAGAACATGTACTGATCAGTTGTGGCATTGTTTGATTTGCAGGATTATGGATGGATAGTTTTTAAATGCACTGTCGTCCAACGTTTATCTCAATTGACAAGAGGCCCAAATCAAACAATCGGCCCATTTGACATGAGTGTTCAAAAAGAGAACAAATCCTTCAATGCCTATGTGATGATTCATCTCACAACTACGGAATGAGTGGTGATATGCATAATATTGGAACCTAAATCCTGATGATTCATATAGCTCCGAGAAGAAAATATGTTCATTAGAATTAAAAGAAATAGTTTTTTGTGTGTCTAGGATTGAACCACTTTAAGACAAGAAAATGTGTGTATAGGATTAATGTCCCTGTTTGCACTTTTACTTGGCAAATTATTTTGGAGCATATGCTGCAGTCATGGTATACTTGTGAACTTCAACTTTATTTGAACTTTTATATCCAGTTCGCATATCATTTTAATGATTTATTTGCATTGTTAATCCCCCAATAACAGAACTCGATTGAAGTTCATCTTAGAAAATTTCTCGACACAACGACACTTGAAGCTAAAGATAGTGTTGGCATTAGGGAATGATGTTTGATCTAGTTTAATGTCTTGTAAAGTTAATACCTTATCTAGATTGGAAAACGATATTTTATTGGGCTGTATGGAAACTGCCCAAGGTGGATGAGTTTTTGGTAATTGCATTTTCATTTATTTGGTTTTTCCTGAGGGTTAATTTGTTTTATTGTGCATAATTCTGTTACTGATTGACCAGCTAACCGTTTTGGTGAAATCTGTGGAATATGTGTGTGTTCCTAGGCCATTGAATGCATCTCTGTTATTGTTTTATTATTATTATTATTATTATTAGGGTTTATAGTTGGATAAATGACCAGTTTAGTGGTGCTGAGTGATGCTTCAAAAATTCTAGTGCAGTTGGCAGACTCTTGTATTTGCAGCGTACTTGTCTCTTTTGTTAATACTAGAAAAATGCACGTGCGTTGCACGTAAAAACTAAACTACTGAAAATATATGTACGAAATTTGGATAATATTTATTTGAATTAAAACATGGCTAATAATATTTCTCAACTGAAACAAACCAAGCCATATAAAATAAAAAAATCATGACCATAGACGGTAGATGAATCAGAGAAATTATCTTATCCACTCGATACACTTTCCAATATGCTTCTTGGTTGATTTTGACAACTCAACAAATGACAAATTGTAAAACAAAAAAATAATATAATAGTAAGCTCACAAATGAAAGTCATATATTTAATAGATTAATTAATAGATAATATATTATTTAGTAATATGTATTTAGCATCATATATTGAAAATTGATTAAATAACTTAAATGTTTGCAATGAAATCACTTACATGCAAACATTTTCTCTCAATCACATATTTTTGTTGATATATAAGTAATCTATATATATCTACATTCTAAATAGGAAAAATATGTTTTATACGATGTTAATATTTATTAATAATTTAATTTTATTCAATCACACCCATCTCTATTTGTTTTCTCATTATTACCTTAATGTTCGTAATATTAACAATTTATTTAAATTTATAACATTAACATAGTGATTTTCTGTGAATTTGATGTCAATGTAAATATTAAAGTAAATAATTTTAAATTTAAAAATAAAAATATATTAATGATTATTATTAAATTAATAGATGAAAAAAACAAAATAAAATAAATATGTATCTATGATAGTGCTTTTATGTGAATTTGATGTCAATGTAAATATTAAAGTAATTAATTTTAAATTTAAAAATAAAAATATATTAATGATTATTATTAAATGAATAGATGAAAAACAAACAAAAAATAAACATGTATTTATGATAGTGATTTTCTGTGAATTTGATGTCAATGTAAATATCAAAGTAATTAATTTTAAATTTAAAAATAAAAATGTACTAATGAAATGATTATTATTAAAAGAATATATGGGAAAAAAATATTTATTAATGATTATTATTAAATGAAGGTAAGAATATTTATATAAATTATTATTATTATTAGATGAAGATAAGGATATTTATGTAAATTCACAATTCACATTCATATATATAGATTTGTATATAGATATAGATATAGATTAAACCTCGACATATAAATTTATAATTTCTTATTTTATGTTTTGTTAAATATAAATTTTTTTGTATTATTTGTAAAAACTAAGATTATGAAAAATATAAGTAATACATAAATTGTAAAAATAAGTTCGAAACCTATAAATTTTTTTGTATTTTTTGTAAAAAACTAAGATTATGAAAAATATAATTAATACATAAATTGTAAAAATAAGTTCGAAACCTCTATTAGCATAATTTTTTATATTATTTATTTTAATAAAAGAATGTATAACACTATTACTATTATTTGTAAGGTATTTTCACAAAACCAATTCATTTTATAGATAATATTATTAACAAATATTTTGATATTATTTGTAGTCATGCCATGAAAGTGAGTGAAAGAGTAATAAATAATAATTAGTCAATGGACTAATAATAATTGATTAATAATAATTAACTAATTACATAAAAGAAGACAAAGTGTCATTAGAGTACAATTTTAATGAGAATAATAGAGGAAATTCACAATTCAATCTGTATATTTATATAAATATAGATATAGATATAGATTTGTTTTGGCATCTCGCAAGATATTGGCATTAGTTTGGGTCTCTTTCAACAGACCTTTTTACCTATTCAATGTTATTTGAGATGTTCAATGATTTGGCAATGTGTTCGTCATTAATTTCATTTTATAAATATTTTTCAAATTAACAAATTGCTCACTTACTACGTCCTTTTACTGTATGCGAGCGACGAGTTCTCATGAAAAATTGATTTGACATGACAGGTTATACCCAAGTAAAATTATTATTCTTCCTTTCGCAAAAGTGAATTTCACAATTATAATATTATCTTGATTTTATCGTATAAATCAAACTAATTATAAAAAATGATTAAATCTGAAAAAGTTAAAAATAAAAGATTGTATAAAGATAGCTCTCTTGAGACACTGGTGAATGTTTCATTAATTGTTCGTCGTGAATGTATTTCTCTATGACGTAGAGAAAAAGTTGATTTGATCTCATAGAAGCTTGTGATATGAGGGGCAAACACTTGGGGTCTTCAGAAATAAGATCAAACCGAACCAAACTATTAAATCAAATTAAATCTCATGATTTGAATTGATTTTCATTCAGTTACAGTTTGGATTGGTTTTAAAATCAACCAAACCAAAACAAATAGTTGATTCAAGTTTTAGATAAAAAAGAAAAAAAATCAAACCAAACCAATTACATCAACATAAAAAATTATGTAATAAATATTTCTTGTATATAAATTTTTTGCTTGATTTTTAGTTTGTGTTTTATTATTGAGTGAGTCTCATGTGAGACCGTCTCACGGATACTAATCTGTGAGACGGGTCAACCCTACCCATATTCACAATAAAAAATAGTACTCTTAGCATAAAAAACAATACTTTTTCATGGATGACCCAAATAAGAGATCCGTCTCACAAGTACGACCCGTGAGACCGTCTCACACAAGTTTTTGCCTTTATTATTAGTGAGCTTTGTAACAATCTAATTATATTAATAAATTTTTTTATATAAATTTTAACCAACCAAAATTTATGACTTTATTATTTTATTAAAAATTCATAGTTTAATTTAATTTGAATTTTTTTAAACCAATATAAAATAATTTGGTTTAAATTTTTATGTAAAAAATGAACCAAACCGTAGTTGAACACCCTTAATAAACATCACTTGCTCAAAACTATCAAAGAATACTTCATAGAACAAGGAAAATTCTGAAATCCGTCCCAGATAGTTGGCTTTTGGTACCTAAATCGTCAAATTGTCCGGATAGCAAATATTTGTCCGTGTCATACGCAGAGCAAGAGGCCATTGACAAAGCCTATACACATACTTTGTATAATTCAAACTCCCAGGGGAGGCACTAATCCTTCAAGATAATGTAGTCTTTATGTGATACAATAATGGTCCACACATTCTACTGAATCAATCACCATACCCGTATTTCCTCGAATTTGATTCGAATTTAAGGTTCTATACCTCCTGCTCGATTCATGGGCAGAAAGTGACTCTTGGTTCAACCATTGCATTGCCACTAAGAAGATATCAGTGGCTATGTAAGCCGGGAATTTGACTCTGTTAAGCATTTTATACCTCAATTCAACTCCATGCCCCTGAATAATTACTAACTGGCAGCACCATCCATTAGCCACTCCCCCCATCATCTGCCGCCTCCGAAGATAACTTCAATCCACATTCCATCCTAATTGCTGACAGGAGCTCAGGAGATACAAGTCCTCGGTCCTTTCGCACGACATTCACTCTATAATTTTTCGAGTCTAATTTGGTGTTTTCACCATCTTGGATAGGTTCAACTTCTCCTCGAGGCTTATAAAGTATGACTTTGCTAGGTTCTTGTGAAACAAGAACAGATCCCGTTGCTTGCTGAGAGAATAAGATGGAAATGAAAATCTTTGATTCTATGATTTAATCAAGAGGTGGAAAAAGTTCCCACTTACAGACCTCTAAACTGTGGACCACCTCCCGTATTGATGTTCCATCGGCTCTACCTTTGATACTAACTATGGCAAGAGAATGCTTCTTGAAATGAGTGTTGATTGTTCTAGCGATTCCAGACATGATATTGCGTTTCCCTGATAAATGATAAATAATAAATTAGCTCGAATTAAAGGTAACATAAAAATTAAGGCAGATTATATGCACTGGATTCAAACCAACTGAGGTCTGGCATACAGAAGTCCATATGAAGTTGTGCCACATTATAGGCGGTAAACTGCAATACAGCATAAAATAAAACGTTTCAAATTGTGTAAAACATCAGATTACCTATGGCCAGCACAGGTCGGTTTTTCATTCTGAGGGCCTGCTTTCTTAGAATAAGCCTCTCTCTGTTAGAAAGTTGTGTAGCCCTGTAAAATGCGGACTCATTTTGTGTTGCTTTCCCAGCTGAGTGCTCTAAATTAGCCTTTGAGTGGTCAATTTTAGAATCACGAAACTGAGGCTGAATTAAAGTGGTGGCTGAAGTATTAACCTGATCCTGTGACTAAATATAACAATGATGCATCAATCATTGTAGAGTAAAGTTTTTGCATCAAAAGTGAAAATGTATGTGCACATAAATCACACCACCCAAACTTTTTCTTGAATTTACCTCCCGACGAAGTGAAAAATCAATGCGTCGCTCAGCAATTTTCAAAGAATCTTGAATATCTTTAGGGACGGATACAGGTGGAGGCTCTTCCCTTGGCATGTCACATGCATCTTTGCCATCAATGTTGGAATGTAAAATATCTCTTGTTAAGTCCAGTCGGCCAACACTTACAGAACACTTTGAACTAGGCACAAAGTCCTCTCGTCCCGCAGAATTTGTATCAGTTTCTTGGTTTTCCATGATCTTCAACAATGAAGGGAAAATGAGATTGAGATACGGTTTAGCTTTGTGAAGGTACTTTACAATTTCAAATAAAATAAATGGATCATGTTTCCAGCAGCGTGGAGCAGAAAAAAAGAGGAAAAATATGAAATAGTCAATCAAGTTTCATCAATACACTTGTGTGTCCCACAAACAAGATTGATAGCTCACAACTATTATTATGCCAAGGATTTGTATCAGCCTCTCTTACATGCGCACCCACAAACGCAGGAGTGAGAGAAGAGGTTCATTGTATGCATGGTGTAAATAAAGGGCATTAAAGAGCATGAGGGACCCGGAGTCTAAGAACAAGGTGCAAGGACTTTTTCAGGTCAAATTTAAAAATTGTGAAGGGATAATTATATGAGACCAATCATTAGCCCACCTTTTTAGCAAGATGAACCACATGGATTAACGTTAATAGAGCCAGAGTCATAAAATGCTCATTATTACCTCCTCCACAAGATCTTCATAATGAGACTGCTCTTCACTGTTGAGATCTTTCTCAAATGATTTATCTACGTTCATATAAATCTCACCAGTCTCCTGCTCTTTAACCTGGATGATGACAACACAAGCTCAGCGTAGTTTAGATGATGAAATATCCTACTCGCTATAAAATAAAGATGGAGGATCTACTATCAAATGTGACTTACAAAGCCAAGTTTTAAATCTTTGGCCAACAGCAGATTGTTGGTATCTTTGTCTTTAGCCTGAAACAAAATATTCAAAATCACCGATACAT
Source organism: Primulina eburnea (assembly GCF_022965805.1). Lineage (NCBI taxonomy): Eukaryota > Viridiplantae > Streptophyta > Magnoliopsida > Lamiales > Gesneriaceae > Primulina > Primulina eburnea. Next base: position 44,242,730 of record NC_133102.1, on the reverse strand, counting down.
CTAATTGATAGAATTAATGCCTGGAAATGAATAACTTTGGAACAAAATCTACCTACCATTTTAAGCTTCAATTCGTTAATGTTCTTGGTGAGCTCCAAAACATGCAGTTTCAAGGACTGCATTGATGAAAACATATGCAAAGACCATTTTGGTCACTAATCAGTTCCTTGAAATGACAGAAAAAGTAAGGGAAAGATGTAAAAAAGGGAAAACTGAATAAAGAAAACAAAAGGAACAAAACATTCAATCCAAGTACATGAGACGAGGATGTATTTCAATTTCGCAAAAGTTAGATAGGTCATTGGTTCATATGAAATGAGCCATACCCAATCCTGAGTCCTGAATCATATGACAATTCTTAAGTATACTTCACTAGGTACAACTTATTTCACTATTTGTACCAGAATTGCATTTCAAAACCAAAAACTAGAGGATGTGGAACGTAAAACTAGATATCCAGATTCATAAATAAGAAAGCAAAAGCCTTGTCCAATTACCACACCTGACGACGCTGAGCCTCTAGTGAACGTTTCAATGCTTCTCTTTTACTTAGAAGTGTCCGCGGCCTTAAAGTAGCCGGGCGTTGATAGTTCTTCCCACGGTAAATGATGATTGCATAACCTTTAGTGTCTCCCTCAACTGCTACCAATATTCCACCACTTTCAGCCTCTAAAGTCTGTGCTACTTGATGTACTTCTTCAATGCTCCTCCTGCCAATAAGTATCTTTACCAATTCCCGATATTTCCAATGAAGATGCATGTTCTCAACTGTTCCATCAAAAACTCCTCGCCGGCCTACGAATGGAAAGAGAAAATTTTACTTTATCATCGATGCCACTTCATTTTAGATTGAATCGGCCTTTCATCCATGATCTACTTTCTTGCTTGCTCGATAAAATACTTACCCAATAGGAGGAAAGGTCCCATTTTAAGCCCAATTCTCCTCAGCATATACCTTTCTTCTTCAGTTATACCCTCCTTGTCTGCTTCCGGTGGTTGAGAGATTTCTTCCTTTCCCAACTCTTCTAAAAGCTTTTCAGCCCTGGATTTTTTGGCTAATGCCTACAGTGATAACATTAACATTAGGAATGCATGGAATAATTGGGGAAATATTTGAATGACTAGGGTATTTCACCAAGGCCTACAATGTCCAACTTTGCACCAGTTCTCCAAATCGCTGCCTCTGAGAATCTTAGTTTCCTTGGTTCAGAGGGGCCATGACATTTCTGGTCTTGTTGTTCATTAAGTTCAACTCCAGGAGAATATTCATTGGGCACATGTGCATTTTCCTTTGTATTCATTATTGCGTTTTTATCTGTCCCCGGTTGTGAAACAGCCAACCTGCCTTGCCTTCGCCCTTCTATTGCTGAAGAGACTGCAACCGGTAAAAAATCCTTTCCTCGGTAGAGAGAAATAAATTCTCTGTCCCTTGACAGCAATGTCCCTCCAGTAAGCCCCTGCAATAGTTCACTTTCGAGTTAATAGATGTCTATGAAACTAAACCAAAAGGTTACAGAGTTAACACAGACCAACGAATGAGAGCTTAGTAACCATCACGTTACAGAATTTGAATTACAAACCTTTAGCTCTTCAGCCATCAATTCACTATTTGTATTCTGAACGCCTCTCTTGATAGCAATTTTCGCAATTTCACATTTCTCCCAGAGCTTAACAATGGAAGCTGCCAATCCTTGAAGTTTCCTATTCCTGCCTGCAGTAAGAACTAAGTGAAGAACTCACAGGTACCAGTTAGAAAAAAAGGTAATCACATTCTGGAATGACCAAGGCCATATATTTTCACTCTTATATACTTATTCCAACAAATTTAAAGAGCATTCTTTTTCTCCGCACCTGCTATGATCCATGGAGGATACAATATATGTGTGATCAATTCGTGTCACATTTCAGTCAGTCAAATATAGACTTCACTAATCCAACCCCACTAATATAAAGTGAAATGACATAGAATCAGTGCAACAAGTAATGTGGTCGTTTCATTATTTAGCAGCAATTGATCTCAGTCTGGGGAAAAATATTCTAACCTAACGCAAAATGACATGGTAAAGGCAGACCAAGTCTGCGTAATGTAGTCATCTCATCAGTTTGTAAGTTTCGGTTTCACTCCATATGGAAGTAGACGGAATGGCCTCCTGTATCCAGGGACTATTGCTGGCAAAAGATCAGCATCTACAGGTAGAGGATCATAGCCCCACCAATCAGTAAACCGTGGACCAAGCCCTTCAAGAAGCTTCTCAGCTTCCTCGGTAAGAAGTGCCTCGCCAGGAAGCTGGAAACGAACTCTATCTGGCAAACCCACTCCTTGAACGAGTGGTGGACGAGAGACGCGCATGCAAGAATTATGTACAGGAGATTCCACAGCTTTGTTGCCTTGTGAAGACATCCCTATTTCACCATTTACTCCTTCATCGGTCTTTATATCAGGAGAAGATCCGGAAGAAGAGTCATCTGACGAATTATTGTCAGCAAAGAAGTAAGGATACTTGTATTCAGCTCCTCTATACAGTATTATGTTACTCCCAGATCTCCAAATAACTAAACCTCCAGTTTTTCTCTGAAAACACAATACCAATTAATTTGACGAGAGAGAAAAATATTGGACAAAATTGGCCACACCAGGCAGGCTAGGCATGATTCGTGAACTAACTGTAATAAGTAACTATTAATCTCGAATAGAACTCTTATATGACTCGAATATCCTTCAGATATCATGAGCAACAACAATCTCCATTTATTGGTCGAATCTCCCTGTTCGTACATTATAATGAATAATGATCAACAAGATTTCATATTCATATCTCATGTGTAGTTTTCTTACTCTTTTCTTTATTTACCACTTACCAAACATTGCTACTGCATTGAAACAGTTCGATCAAAGTCCCATTTTTATATATTGTAAACAAATAATGTATCGTTTATTCAGATCCTTAACATTTTAAACGCCGCTTACCTCCAACAAATCATGAGTCCTCTTCATGTTCAACTTGCATATATCCTCACACGCGATCCTCACAATCTCGTACCTTCTCCATCGTTCATGAATCCCATTCACAATCCCCTCAGTTATCCCAGCTTTTCCAACTTTCAGCTTCTTCTTCAAACCGATCCCAAGACTCGTCAGCCTCTTTATCTCATCCACCGGCAACGTTAGCTCCGCTAGCGTTGGAGCTCTCTCCTTCTTTTGGTTCCTCAACCTCTCATCCTCCTTCTCCTTCAAAACTACACGCCTTAACTCGTGAAACTTCTGTATAGCATCCCCCGAGCCAGGTTCCGGCACTGGGTTTCCGGGCATGCTCCAACTTGGGTCGAGCGTGTGCCCCACCCGATGCTTGGGCAAATGGGATCGTAATGGGACAAATATCTCACCAGGAGAAGGAGAAACCGGACAGGAACTTGGTGTTTCTTCTGGATTTTCATTATTGATTCCTACTTCCAAGTAGCCGAGGCTGCGGAGCTTCTCCGCGATGCGCTGAATGGCCGACTGCGGAAGTGTTTGGGTGTCCGCAGCGAGGGCGGCGGATACTCCAACCGGAGTTCGCTGTTGGCCAGGTGAAAGCGGCAATTTCGAACACCCAAATACCGAAATCGAGAAAGAGGGGAAGTACAGGGGAAAATTTCTATTGCAATTGCAGGATGAAATCATCATATTAGTGATAAAATTTAAGGAAAGTGAGGTTGAGGCTTCATCTGTGAAGAGAAGGGACGCATTATCCAACGGCCGTATCTTTGTACTAAGCTTATATATAGTCTAATATAATAAATTGGTAAACAATGAAAAATCATGTTATTTGATTTTTAAATATTGACACAATGAAAAATCATATTATTTGATTTTTAAATATTGACATGATACTTCAAAATAATATAATAATTATTATATAAAATAATATTTTAGAATATGTGAGAGTGATTCAATTGTTTTTTGCGAGAAAGACTCGTGGCGTGAATTTGGTTGATTAGATTAATTGGTTTGAAAGCCTTTTATCACTAGGTTGACAAAAACTTGTGTGAAACGGTCTCACGGGTCGAATTTGTGAGACGTATCTCTTATTTGGGTCATCGATGAAAAGTATAATTTTTTATGCTAAGAGTATTACTTTTTATTGTGAATATGGATAGGGTTGACCTGTCTCACATATTAGTACCGTGAGACGGTCTAACATGATTGTCGTACATGTATTTGATTTGCTTCTCTTTAGTATTGGGTTGTTAACTTGGAGAATGTAGGATCAGCAGCTTAAGGAATTTGATAACTGGACCTAGAAAGACCGCAAAACATGCCTGCACGACTGTATAAATAAAAGGTGTTGGCAATATATCGGCATCTGGCTACTTCGAGTGGGCATCGAGGCCCCCGTCTGGCATGTTTCTTGGATACACCCCAAGTTGGGTTGTTCAATTCTTGCTTCTTGTTATTATGATGGAAAAGTTGTTGTCTGGAAGGAAGGTAGTGAGAATGAGTGGTCACAGTTCCATGTCTTCGAGCACAAATCATCAGTCAATTCTATTGAGTGGGCACCTCACGAGCTGGGACTCTGTTTGGCTTGTGGTTCTTCTGATGGTAACATCTCAGTATACACAGCTAAATCAGACGGTGGCTAGGAAACCGTTGGGGTGACATCTGTTTCTTGGGCACCTTCAATGGCTCCTGGTCCATTAGTTGGATCGGGGAGACTGGATCCTGTTCAGAAGCTGGCTTCCGGTGGTTGCGATAACACAGTGAAGGTCTGGAAGTTATACAACGGAAATTGAACCGCTTCCCAGTGTAAGAAAAAAAAATGACTCATATTATAACAAGAATAAATGTGTAGAAATGACGACGGACATTACCTACAATTTTTTATAAAATATGTGTACGACGCCTCAACTTTGAAATATTGAGACGTGCATGCGTCTCTTCTTTTGACAAAAAGGCTACTGCAATCACTATTTGATGGTATGAAAGGCTTATAAATATCGGTGATTGAGGTACCTAAGCACACACATCATAAGAATAAAAATACACCATTTACAGAGAATGTTGAGTGCTTAGAAGGTTTCAATAGGAGGAAATCAGAAAAATTACAAATCATTCAATGTCTGGAGGTAACGCTCGATCTATTTCCACATATTGTTTATCATGTTTATAAATGTGTAGAAACATGAATTTTTGAGAAACACTCTAAAATTTTGTATCAGAGTTGTGATACATTTTTCTTGAAAATATTTGTTTTCATTTTTCGAAAATCGGATTTCATGAACTTTTGGACAAATTTATTTCTGAAATTTTCCGTAACAAACATGTAACATGAAGATGGGATAATATAATATTAAGAAACTTACTTGAGAATTTTCTGCACTTTGAAGTCTTGAAAATTAAATAGAATTTCTGAATTTGAAAAATAAAATAAGAATTTTGTAGAGCAAAATATTTTCGAAAAACTTGCAGAAGAAAGCTTGAAGAAAGTGATTATGGCAATTGAATGAAATGTTTGTATTCAATCATTCAACTAGACATGCATTGTATTGAATTTAAAAATATGACCCACAATAGAAGACATAATTGACGCCTTTCGGTCAATTATTTATTATTATTATTTTTTAATAATAATAATAATAATAAATAAATAAGTAAATAAATAAATAATTTGGAAATAAATTTTAATATATCCAAGTTCAATGCAATTTCTAATACTTGTTTATAAATTAATTTTGCATGTTAAATTATGTGATATAGTTTGGGTATTTATTTGATAAGAACATACAAATTTAATATTATGTTTGCATTTATTTTTGAAGTTTTTTAAATATAAATTGTATTGAAAATATTTAGGTAAATCAAGATTCACGTTACGTTCGAAAAAATCGAAAATTTAAACCTAAAAACCAAACAACGAACCTTGTAATTTAGATATAAATGTTAAAACCGAAGTTTATTTGATTTGGTTTAGATTATATATGTCAAAACCGAAAAAACGAAATTTCATTAAATTATTAATTTTGTTTATATTATATATTTTGATATAATATTTAGTAAATGAATAATCATTTTGAATAATTTTTAGTTGTTTGTTATTTGTTTAATTAATTTATAATTTATATTTAAATATTTTATAAAAAATCATGTAAAAAGTTAATATATTAAATTTTAAAATATATTTATATGATTAATTTAAATAATTATATCAAAATTGAATTAACCGACTGAAATAACCGAATCATTTTGGTAGAAAATCGAACCGAAGAAAAATTGTTCAGATATCAGATTATATATTTTTTAAAATCGGAAAAATCGAAATAAAAAATTAAAAACCAACCGAACCCATTGAACACCCTCGATATAATCCAAGCAAAGCCTGAAACTGATTATTGAATTTTAACAGTTGATTTTACGTAGATTAAAACAAGAGATCAAGATTCGTTCGTCCACAGTCGTATAACTGCCGCGATAAATATATTTCAAGCCAAATTTCTGATATACTTGGAACCGAGTTCGGGAAGGGGAAAATGGCGGGAAGTGATTCACAGAGACAATTTTTATCCCTAATCCGCGATTTCGCTGCCGAGAAATCTCAAGGAGGTAACTTTAAACAATGAAAAAAAATTCGGTCTTCCGCTGTTTCTCCAGATTAATTTCTGGATATTAGTCTTCCTAAGCAAATCGGTTGAGAGAATACAGTTGTTTCGATGATCGAAATGAAATGTACTCATTATTTTCATGCTTTTGGTGTATGTTTTCAGAGCGTAGAATTGTGAGCCAGAAGAAACGAATTGAAGAACTACAGTCCGAATTAGAAGCTGCGAGTACAGACCTGGGAGAAGCGAAGCGGGAGAGGGAGACTACAGAACAAGAGCTCAAGGGGTACGAAGTTGAATTATCGATGAATCAGGTTTCGATTCAAACTCTAGAGGTTCGTGATAATGCTGGAATATTCAATAACTCAAAAAATGAAAATTATTTGCCATATTATTCCAAAAATATCATAACTATTTGCGACAAAAGTAGAATTCGCCGCCTTTACGTGGCATGGATGAATACGTGATCAATCGTGCTCATGTTGTGCTTTCAGTCGAGGAACGCACTGGCAAGCAAGGAGATATCAAAACTCGGATCTGAACTGGAGGCTCTCAAGGTCTACTGGAGCTGTATTTGAATGAAAATATGAGCCTCATCTTTCTTACACGTTTCAATTTATGTACATTAGTATACTCACTGAGACTGATTGAGTTTCGAATTCATGTGTTTGATCTTTGTTCTCGGGGAACTATGCTTCACTGACTTGCAGAGCGAAGAAAACTCCTTGAGGTACATATTTATGTGTTATACGTCTCATGTACATCAAATCATTTAAAATGCTTCCATTTGTTTTGGCAGAGATGGCTTTATTTCAAAAATGTTTGAGCTGAATGCACAAATAAGGTTTGTTTGCTTAACATTGTTATCCAGTGGTTTTATTTGGCTTCAAACGAAGACATTCCCCCAAATCTGCTCCATGTTAATCTATTTGGCAGTTTTCTTTCTTTTTCTGCTCTAAATTTGTTTTGCACAAAGTTTAAGGCCAGTTTTATGCTTTGTTGTGTTACTGAAATATTTAATATGATAATATATTGTGAAAGTAGCTTGATTAACTTGATACTATACTGAAAAATGTGTGAGAATGCTGAGATTAATTTCTGGGTCGCAGGAAATCTCAACAATTACGAGATTCCATTTTCAATGCTGAGAATTTGTGTGAGGCAAAATCAACCGGTGGTATGTTTAATGTAGTTCAAATTAAGCCCGTGCAAGTAGTTTTGGGCCTGGATATTAAGTACGATATGTCAAAACTTTAATTTTATATGTTTCTCTGTCGTTGCTAAAGATATTTTGAATTCATACAAAGCAGTATCCTTACCTGCTCATGTTGGAGATTCTCCAAGGGGCAGAAGTGATATTGAGGATAAACTTGCCCTAATAATCTCTCAAACCGATGAGAACGAACAACAGCATAAAGCTGAACAAGTTATGCATGAACAGGTGAGTACTTCACTTCCAGTTGATTATCTGGGCATCGTCGATAAATTTTCCTGCCATCCGATGGATCAGTAAGGTTATAGTATTTCTGGATAAACTGAATGATTTCTGAGCCTTCTGCAGGTCCAACAAGAGCTTATTAAATTGGAAAAGAAAGCATCACTCATGGAGTCAATTATGGCCGAGAGCATGGAACTTCAGGAGCTGAGTAAATATCCTTAGACTTTCTCTGGTAATTGGCTAATTGCAATCATCCTTGGCTGTAAAATCGGGATTCTAAAGGGAAATCCTGACAGAGGATAAACATGTAGACAGATTGTTTTGGAAAATATAAAATACACACAAGTCGTAGTAGCATAATTTGCGTAATATTTGAAGTTATGGGATTTGTATGAATTATTCTATCTTTACTTCACCACGACGATACAAATAGGTTGTCATACCAATCTTGGCCGGTAGTGGGTCCTTTAAAGAAAAGAAGAATGCCGGAGTTTCAGAAAAGAGACGCGAGAAAAAATAACTATTTATGATTTATCTGTTACTAGCCCTTTGTGTTATGAATTGATTTTGGTGATTTTTGACACACGTCATTCTACTCGATCATTAGTCTTCATACTTGAGTCAGAATGAAAGACTTGGCATGAGAATCAGCATGTTATATTCTTCATTGCTATTTTGCCTTGACTAGTAGTAAGCAGATGCTGGAACTGGAAGAGAAATGTGCGTCTCTTGGCGATGAGCTGCAGAGAAGGTTTTTCTGTCCGCGTTGTCATAAAGATAATTCAGAGAAAATGAGTGAAATTCTTTAGATGAGCGCTGAAAGCTAGCATCTGTAAGTGGTTTCATTTCGATGTTTGACATGTTGATATTTTTGTGGTTTTATCAGATGTTGATATACTGTTTTAGAGAACACTAAAACGTTTCTATGCCTTAACTACTGTACTTCTGCAATCAGATGGAAGACCACATTGTATAAGTGAGATTTTTACCATTCAATACTTGCATGCACTTGTTTTTCCTTTGGATATCATGATGCCTATAAAAAGGTGTGGGTTAATCTACTTCTCTCACAATCAACAGTGACCTGTATGAATTTTCTTTGTTTGTGTCAATGTCTGTCATTAGATAAACCCATGCGCCTTCACCATCTCACGAAGATTCAATTTCTTTCATGATTAATGGCACAAAGTTTATGCGGATGCACGTGCTTTTATGCTAGTATGAAATATAAGTACATATGGTTTCCTTCATAAACGTGAGTCAGACTAGTTTACTTACAGTTTTAGTGGACCGTTGGATTGTGTTGGCAGATTTTGCTAACTTAAATCTGGGTAGAGAAAAGTGCTGGGACAGGCCAATGATCAGAAAACTTGCTTTCACTGCGGAAATAAGAAATTTGCCTCACCCCTATACCATTCCATAGAATCCTGTCACACCTGCAGATGTGCATTGTTAAAAGTACTAGACGCCGAATTGCACAGTTGTCCCAAGCTATTCTCAGAACATCATGTCTTCACAAGAAACTTCAATTTGAAACCCCTAAAGTCAAAAAGACACGATAAATACCCACATTCAAAATATTTGAATGTTATGTAAAAATGATGGATAAATGTACCATGCTGGAGTTCTTTGCTTCTCTCCGGCTCTATATGGAATTCCACCTGAATACCTATTGCAGTTAGGGGAAGAATACTTATAAGTAGGTGCAAATTCTTTATCTCCTTCCTCCCATCCCTGGAATACACCTCCATTTTCTTGTTCCCTCCGCAGCTGATCAAACTTCTGCAGCTCCCTCCAGTTTGCTTGTTGTATCAACTCCCTTGCTAAGTTGTCTTCTAGGTATAGTCTGTAGTTGAGATCTCCGAACCAGAATATCTGACTGTTCTAGAACATGCACATTTTATCATTTGTAATGAATGACAATCGTCCTATTAAGTTACTCTATACGTCCACAATTAGATAACATATGCCTATTGTATCTGTTGCCTCTTAAAGATGATAGCAAAGTGCTAGGGATCTCATGGCAATCTAATAAAAAATTTAGGGAACCACGACACATAACTTTTCTGTGTGATTTATCACGTTTGAATTTCAACTTACTCGTGCCTTAAGATTGTAAGTGGATGATGTCCATCTCCATCGTCATGGATTCTTGGGAAAGTGTCCTCCTAAAAATCTTCTGACACTTGGCGGTTCCTTCGTCCTTCATCACCTTTCTTTTCACCAGAAGCCAAGTGCGCAGCTATGAAGCAAAATCTAGTTCCACTAATAGACAAGCTAACGGAAACTGATCCTTTGTTTCTCAAATACCCCATGATATCACAAGCCACAGAGCAAATTTTCACACCCATTGCATCTCTTCAGCAATTCTCTTCTCATCCAAACACTTGTAAAGACACCAACCATCTTCTTGCTTGCTATTAAGGTGTACCTGCTAAATCGTTTTTGCTTTCCGAATTCAATCCCTGGCAAATATTTTCCTGGAAGTTCTGTTTGTTTGCTAACACTTGGACTCCTTTCAGAGTGAGACAGGCTTTCATAATGATAATCCTCATTTTTTATGGGATGTATAATTGGTGTTGACCACGGGCATCCATATTTATCGTCAAGAGTTTTGCCAATAAGTAGATTCCAGTTTGTAGCTTCTGTTGGATCTTCCGCTCCAATAACTGTTTTAGCTGTTAGAGGCACGATTTCTTGAAATCTATTATAGGATTAAGAATCTTGGTCTCAGAGAAACGACGTTGAAAAAAATCATTGACAGTTCGATTTCGCGTACCCAAGAACATAGATATCTGCTGCGTCCTTGAGATTCAGCCATTCATCACATCTACAGCCAAACTCCCCGTAGGAGACCTTCCCGCTACATTCCAAGTACCCACAAATACCCTGAAATACACAACGTAACACACCAAGGAATGTATCGATTATAAAACAAACATATATATCAACATTGAGGAGCACCCGCAAAATTAAATTATATGATCTCAAATTTATATTTAAAAAAATATGATTTGTCCACATAAAATAGATCAAATCATGGTATCATACCATGTCATCCTGACAATAAGATATTACAACTGTGTCGTACCTCAGTTCAATATTTTTTGCATTGCCGGGATCAGTCTCAGGAAACTCAAACGACATATCATCCATGAAATCCTCGTCTTCTTCACCGCTATCTGCATTTTCAATATCCATTTCATTTATTAACAAAGAAATATCAGGAGAGAAATCGGACAAGGAAAGAAAGACGGAATTATTATCTATATGCCTGAGATTTCATTATATATATATACTAGGAATATACACGTGCGATGCACGTAGATGACTAACGATGAAAAACATAATCACGAGAATTAGATAATGTTTAAAGTCATTTGAATAACATCATGTTTATAAGTATTTATCAATCTAAATATATCAAAACACAATACATAAAAATACGTCATGACAATAAATCATATATATTCACTTATTTATATGACATCCGCGACATAATACAGCTCTCTTAAATGATAAATCAGCAAAAATATCTTTCATTCAAATATCATTCAAAATGAAAAAACAACAATAATAAAAAATTAACAGAATAGTGAATTTTACCAAAACTAAATTATACTTAAATAGAGTACACATAGACAAACGTCAAATAAAATTCTCTTAATTTACTAAATTATCATAATAATGTGAAAATAAAATCATTAAACTTGTTATTAAGGTAAATATCGCTTTTTCTTTTGCTAACTTTTAACACATTGCGGATTTTATTTAATTTCTAATTTTTTTAGAATACATATTATAGATAATTAATTTTATATCCGAATCAATCACTTATAAATTAATATCGGTGATGAATAATTTAGGAGAAATAACATTTAACATAATATCACTCAAATAAATATATATAGTAAAAAACATATATAAATAAAATAATATGTAATACTCATTTAAAAATTTTATATGTAAAATTGTAATATATAACAAATAATAATAAACTATCAATATAATTCATATTTATTATAAGGATTATATTGATTAAATTTTTAAAAAATATATATATGTGGCGCCCCAAACCTCGCCACGTAATCATGCAACATGTGACGTCATATGCTAAAAAAATTTCCTTTCGACGACGTAATAATATAATGCATATACGACAAAAATAGTGCAATCACCACACTATCTGCGTCAATGCAGTAGAAACAGTATAATAAATACACACATACAACTCAAATAAGACAATAAACCATATTGTCTCTATCTACTATGAACTACAGGACTGTTTGACTAGACACACCTAGTCCTTCACCACTATCAGGTCTCATGCATAGTCCTGTAACCTGCCCAACAGAAACAGCCCCCAAAGGGTGAGCATATACAACAATAATCATCGTAATACATAACAGTTATATTAACAACATAAGATATAACTAAAATGATAACAGAAATACCCCCTTTGCCGTTTCTGGACAATCAGCCATCAACAACCTCAACAACATCACAATGCAACAACATCGACGATACGTCGCACCCCAACACCGGCGACAGCAATATCGTCGAACGAACAACAACATCGACGATACGTCGCACCCCAACACCGGCGACAGCAATATCGTCGAACGAATAACATCAACGATACGTCGCACCCCAACTCCGGCGACTGCAATATCGTTGAACGAACAACATCAATGTGACAACATCAACGAGAAGTCTCCCAACAACGATAGTCAACAATATCAACAATAATAAACAACAACTATAATATCAAATCACCCAATTCCGATGATTTATCATCGTTCAACGCAATAGTATTCATCAATACTAACAATAACAACATATGCTCGTACGTCAACACGTACCTGATAATCGAGTATATATAAATCCTGGCTATTTCTTTGATCCTGAGGCTTGTGATGTATCTAAATAATTCAACAACAATATCAGATCATTGTCACCGTATCAACACAATCATAACAGCCTCAATATACAACATCAAATAGCCCAACAACAATTAATTCAACAAAATATAAAACTCGATTATAAATCCGTATTGTTCAACAATTTAATAATCTGGTGTATTTAATTCACAATACTACCATCAAATACACCCTAATTAATTAACTTCAAATAATAGGCTATTTTACAACATCCGTCAAATTACGAAAACTTTATATCAACGTGTAGCATATTCTTCGTAGACTCCAAATATATAATCAGAATTAATAACAACTAACAAACAACTCTCCAATCTCAATCCAACGATAAAAAATCCCTAATTATAACAAATTAGGAATAATTCAAAATAACACCACTATAATCTTCTCTACTTCGTTAAAATCATACACTACTCAATAATATTCAATTTCAGTATGATTTAACAATTTATCGGATTTATTCCAGAAATCGACGAATTTCAAACATCACCAAAACTACAAAATTTATACCTCAAATCGAAGACCTCGTGTCAACGATCCCAGAACTGAAGTCGGTTCGTCGATTGGATAAACCGATAAGTCGCACGATTGAAAAGAAAAATCAGAACTGTATTTGACTCACTCTCTCACCTCACGTCTCTTGCCTCTGTTACGTTCGGTGGAGAAATCAATTCCACCGATCACACTTAAAATTTATTTTTTTTTTATTTTTTTTTAATATTATATTATATTATATTAATAAAATAATATAATATAATATATATTATTTAACATTTTAACATCGGTATATTTCTTTGGACCAGTCAAACGATCAAATTTTCCAAAACTCAAAACATGAAACTTATATTATTGAGTTTTCTACGTTATATCCAAATTTCAAATCATTTAAACTTCATATGACCAAACTATGTCATATTTCTCTCTTTAAAAATCATTACTTATTTAGTAATCTCACATTACTAAATCAACAAATTGTAATATTTACTTCAGGCATTACATATATTTTTTTAAAGACTATATCATAAATTAAGTTTAAATTTTTTTTTTTTAAAAAAAAAAAGAAGAATGATGTATTAATGTCCAGATATATTTAATATGGACAATGAATCACAAAAATTGACTAAGAAATATAAATAAATAATTTTTTTACATAAAATTTAGAAAATAGAGATGAATGTTAATTAATGTCCAAATCTATCTAAGATGAAGAATATATCACAAAAAAAAACCCTTAAAAAGAAATAATAATTTAACTTACTAACTTAAATGAACAAAGAAATGTAAAAAATAATTTTTTAAATAAAATTTAAGAAATAAAGATAAATGTGTATTAATGTCCAAATTCATTTAAGATGGACAATGAATTACAAAAAAAAAAAAAAAAACCTTAAGATAACCTAATAATTTAATTGACCAACTTAAATGAACAAAGACATATAAGAAAATTCACAATTGAACTGGTATATTTATATGCATCTTAGATATATTGGGAATCCGAGGGTCTAGCTTTATGCATGTGATATTATTGACTCGCTATCCAAGTCTCATTCCTCTTGTATTAATCAAGGCCTTGTTGATTAATGTTTGACATACTATTCACATTTTAAACAAGAACTGTTTGTAAAACCTTTTGGGAACCTCGATATCTAACCTTAACAATGTCAGAAAATTTGACTGGTGTGGATGAAAATCGTGGTTTGAATTTGAAATTATTGAAATTGAATTAATGTACGAATCAATAACCCCTTTGTAATTAGTGAATAATCTTTTAATTTACCTTTATGTGATCATCACGTTTGTGCATAAATGCCATGAGCAGGGGGAGTGGGTCTTTACTCTTTAGTGTCTCTGAACATGGATGCTAGCTATATATCTTGGATTTCTTGATTCAATAATGATATAACATTTAAAGGTAAGAATTTTGCTGTAAATCTCATCATTAATACCATTAGGAATAGGTAATATAAAAGGCAAGAAGTACTCAATCCAATGTAAGATAGAGTGGAACTCAACATTGAACTGTTGTATGATTTATTATACTGAAGTTGTACGACAAATATAGAGATCAACTAATATGTAGTCTTTGAACTGTTGTATGATTCATTATATTGAAGTTGAATAACTATAAATTTTAGTAAAACGAGAAGTATTTGATTATACAATTATTGTTATCAGAACGATAAAAGTATTCGATTATCATATGTTGTATGAAACACATTTATTGGGGATAGGGGATGTTACGCTCTGTTAAATGTGATATTTGTCGTTTAAAATTTAACTGGATATAGAAGAAAACAAAATCATAATGAAAGAGACCTTTATTTTCTTGAGTAGGTCTCTTGTGAGACGGTTTTACGAATTTTTATATGTGAGACGAATCAATCTTACCAATATTCACAATATAAAGTAATACTCTTAGCATAAAAAGTGAGATTTTTTCATGGATGGTCCAAATAAGATATCACACTCACAAAATACGATCCATGAGACCGTCTCACATAAGTTTTTGATTATTTTCTTTTTAAAAAAAAGTGTTTTGAGATGCATCAAATTGCGGTGAGCTTAAAGAATAGAATCTTAGATATATTTTTTAACCATCATTGTCTTGATGTTCTTGAAATTAATATTTGATTTTTTTTTTTTTGGATTCATTTTTCTAAATAATTTTTTTCGAAGTTTTATGTGGATAAATATTTTAATATTTCTACTCTGGTAAAAATTGTAAAATATGATTCAATATTTTATTGTTTAGAAATGTCTTTAAAATAAATAATAAAATAAAAAGTTAGATGAGATATTATAAAATTGGATTTTTATTTGTGACATGGAATTTCATGTAATTGAGAAAAAATAACTTTGAAAAATTAATAAAACATAAACCATCTCTTTTTTTCTGGATGAAATTTATTATCAAGAAATAAAACAAACATGTTATGCGTAAGCTTAGATTGATAAACAAGAATAAAATAAATTAGGAATGAAATCGATTTTAAAATGAAATGTATTGAGTTTGTCAAATATGATACATTAATGTGTTTATCGATAAACTTATTTAATACATACTAAAAAATAATAAATACATATTTCATAGTCATACAAAATTCAGATAAAAATAATCATAGACTGATAGACATGGTCCTTCAATAAATGAAAAAATAAAGTTTGAATAAACATAGGTGAAGGACTTTAAGCACCCTATAATTCTTATTCCACTTTCTTCGACACAATTCCCGTTAAAAAAGGTCAGGCAACCACAACATATTAACTAGCAAATAAGAGAGAAATTCTAAAAAAATTAGGAAGACTCAAAATTACTCCAAAACCTCTGACCATAAAAAATGCAAAGCCTACTAATTGATTTGAAAATTTCCCAATTCTGATCATTTATATTGATACTAATAAGAGTCCGAGATATGGATTATCCGAAAAACTAAATGAATAGCCCAAATTAGAGTCAATATACATATTACTTCTTTATCAGCCGGGCATGGGATTACCCGAGTTATTTTCTACCCAGACAGTCAGGAGCCCGGGCTCTCGTGCAATCTCCCGGGAGCTTTTACCTGGGCTACCTCGAGAAGTGTGTCACATTGGAGTATACCAGTATGAGCTACCTAGTGCTTAACAATCATTTCTGTCAGAACAACATGAGTTTGACGTGTCAGAGAAGTCATCGGAAGCAGGGTATGGACAACTGTCTTACCATACTTAGCAGGTGGGCACTGAAAATAAGGTAATCATGGGATTTCTTCTTATAAATAGCAGGTATCAATCTCATTTACGGATTCAGGAACTTTAAATTCTCAAGCATTCACGTATATTCACACATATACAAGCCATTTAATCTTTCTTCTTTACTTGCTGACTTAAGCATCAGAGTAGATATGCTAGACACTCTTCCGACGTCCATTCACGAGTTCATTTCATTGTTTGCAGGTTGCGGTGGAAGCCCGAGATATACCTTCCTCACCGCTATATCTTCCTTGTTTATCTCCCTAAAACATCATATATACTAGTGCACCGACGCACACACTGCGTGCTTGTATAATATTTTTTTACAATTCATTTGATTTATATTTAAATGGGGATTAAAATATGACCGTAATTTTGATATATAAATTAAAAAATAAAATAATAAAAAAATGACATCACCAAGAATTGAACTTATAATCTAAAACCTAAAAAACAATGTCTCTATCCGCTAAACAACATATAACTTATATTAAAATTTTAGCATTTTATTAATATATATAATTATTAAAACAGACCATGACACCAAAATTAGTTACTCTAAGTGTCTCAAACTTAATCAAATAGTATATATATATATTAAATAAATTTTAACAAAAGAAGAATATGTAAACTATATTAAAACAGTTAAATATCGGATTGATGACTTATTTAACTGATTTTTAAAAAGAAGTATGGTGGGATGCGGAAAAAAAAAATTGATTAAAGATAGTATATGTGCGACATGTGAACGTGATGGACCAAACCCATGGTCCAACTTAAAAAAAAAGTGCAGTAAATTATTTTTTAGTTATCAGTTTCAAACATCAAAATCAAATCCAGCAAACCAAAGAATGCTTCTACATTTCCCACAACTCTAACCGCAACCGCCAACCAGAAGCAATGGATCTTCTCCTCAACAGATCCATATCCATCCTGCTTTTGATGCTGTTCTCCAGCTGGGTTTTCGCGGAAGATGATGTGAAGTGCCTGCAAGAAGTGAAGAGTTCATTGACTGACCCGGAGGGCAAGCTCAGTTCGTGGAATTTCGCTAATTCTACGGTTGGGTATATTTGTTGGTTCGTCGGTCTTTCGTGCTGGAACGACCGCGAGAATCGTCTTATCAGTATGCAGCTCCGGGATTTTAGTCTCACTGGAAACATCCCAGATGCTCTGCGGTACTGTCAAAGTCTTCAGACGCTGGATCTCTCGGGTAATGGACTCTCCGGTTCGGTCCCATCTCAAATCTGCACTTGGTTGCCTTATCTCGTGACTTTGGATCTGTCCCGGAATGATTTTACGGGTCAAATCCCTGTTGATATTACTAACTGTTCGTATTTGAATAATTTGATCTTAGACGACAATAAATTGTCTGGGAGCATTCCTTTACAGTTTTCGTCTTTGGGGAGGTTGAAAAGGTTCTCTGTCGCGAATAATGATTTGTCTGGGAGAGTGCCTTTGTTTAGCTATGCTTTGGAGCCGGATTATGATGGAAATGGTGGGCTTTGCGGAGGTCCGTTGGGTAAGTGCGGTGGCTTGAGTAAGAAAAGTTTGGCGATAATTATTGGTGCCGGGGTTTTTGGTGCTGCCGCTTCTTTGTTATTGGGATTTGGTTTGTGGTGGTGGTACTATACCAAGTCGAGTAGGAGGAGAAAGGGCGGGGATGGAATGGGAGGAAGAGATTATGGGAGTAATTGGTCTGAAAAATTGAGGTCTCACAGGCTTACTCAGGTTGTGTTGTTCCAGAAACCGCTTGTAAAGGTTAAGTTGGTGGATTTGTTGGCTGCCACGTATAATTTTAGCGAGAAAAATATCATAATCACGAGTAGGACGGGGACAACATACAAGGCAGTTTTGCCAGATGGGTCAGCACTTGCGATTAAACGGCTTTGTGCTGGTAAAATGGGGGAGAAGCAGTTTAGGATGGAGATGAATAGATTAGGGCAGCTAAGGCACCCAAATTTGGTTCCGTTGTTGGGGTTTTGCTTGGTTGAGGAGGAGAAACTCTTGGTTTATAAGCATTTGTCGAATGGAACTTTGGGCTCTCTGTTGAATGGCAATCCCGGTGTTCTTGATTGGGGAACCAGGTTTAAGATTGCATTGGGGGCAGCAAGAGGACTTTCTTGGCTTCACCATGGTTGCCATCCTCCCATCGTGCACCAGAATATTAGCTCTAGCGTCTTTCTGCTTGATGAGGATTTTGATGCTAGGATAATGGACTTTGGTTTGGCAAGACTTGTAACTTCTTCGGAGTCTAACGAGGGTCGTTATGTCGTTGGGGATTTGGGTGAAATTGGGTATGTTGCTCCGGAATACTCGAGCACAATGATTGCTTCTCTGAAAGGGGATGTTTATAGTTTTGGAGTGGTACTTCTTGAGTTGGCAACGGGACAAAAGCCACTTGATGTTAGCATGGCTGATGAAGGGTTTAAGGGTAATCTGGTGGATTGGGTGAATCAGCTCTCTTCGTCTGGTAGAATTAAAGACACTATCGATAAGATACTGTGTGGTCGGGGTGACGATGAGGAGATCGTGCGATTCTTGAAAATCGCTTGTAATTGTGTGCTTTCTCGGCCAAAGGATAGGTGGTCTATGTACCAGGTTTATGAATCACTTAAGGGCATGGCCGAAGAAAGGGGTTTCTCGGAACAGTATGATGACTTTCCTCTACTTTTTGGGAAACAAGAGTCCGCCTCTCCCATTTAGCTTGGGAAACCTAGTATGAGATGTATGGCTAATGATTATTGCACATATTTATGCGGCCTGGGGTAAATTCTCACGAGCAAAGTGTGCTGTTGCCGTTTCGATTTATATTCCATAACACACGATATCAGCTGAATATATCTGTATAAATAGGTATGCTTGAATTTATTGCAAGAAAAAGGTACCCTTTGGTTCTTGGTAGACGTTCCTCTTTGCTGCTGGTGCCTTTGTTAAAGATTTGGTGGTTGAATACTTTTAGTGCATTATAAATTTGTCACCGCTCACAATGCTTCCAAGTTTTATTGTATGTGAGGTGAAGTGAGAAGAAATGTTGGAACTAGTTGTATTGGTTGAGCCATTTTGGGAAGTGAAGTTGAGAAATCATTGGTTTCATTCATGGTCTCTTGTCTCCAACCATTCTTGTTTGGTTGTTTTCTCTTCTTTGTTTCAACCGTTGTCACTTGTGGAGAATCAGTAGATTTGCCTCCATTAATGCAAGTTGTGTGCCAACAAACAGCATTGGAGAAAGTTCGGTTTTGCTTCCTTCGGGTGGTCTTTTTTTTGTTTGATTATGGTTCGAAATGATTTTAACAAAATTTGATTCCTTTGAATTGGTATAGTAAGTATATCGGTTGTTCTTGGTATATGATTTTACTTGGCAAGGTGAAAGATTTTCTCATTTCTACAATATATATAGATAGAAACACTTTGTTTTCTAAAATAAACGTGACAACTTCACTTCATAAAAGAAATCAGAA
This sequence comes from Primulina eburnea, assembly GCF_022965805.1. Taxonomy (NCBI): domain Eukaryota; kingdom Viridiplantae; phylum Streptophyta; class Magnoliopsida; order Lamiales; family Gesneriaceae; genus Primulina; species Primulina eburnea. The sequence goes on along the minus strand of NC_133102.1, from coordinate 44,222,592 downwards.
ATAGAAGGTGCCAGCCACGTCCATGTAACGGAGGGCAGCAAATCCCAACCTTTCATATTAAATTATTGAGATATGTATATTGGATGGACATTTTTCATTTTCAATAGTAAAAAATGACTTATGTATATTTTGATTGACATTTTTCATTTTCAATAGTAAAAAATGCCCTGACCAAATATTTATTTATTTATTTTTTATTTTTGAGAAATAGTTTTTCGGTATACTAACTTGTTCAATTTTAGGTTTTAGTCAATCAAGTTTCAAAATTTGGTTTTGATACATTAACTTTTAATTTTTGGTTATTTTTGTTTAATTGTGTATATGACACTAATAAATACTAATATGGAATCGAACGCTATATTGAAAATTATTGATTTGTCAAATGTCACGTCATTAATTGAACTAAAAAAAATTAATGTACCAAACTATACGTTGAAAATTTAATGGACTAAAACCTAAAATTGACAACTTGATCGACAAAATAATCATTTTCCCTAATAATTAGTGAGGTTAATTTATGTGAGATGCGACTGGTCGCTTCGGTTACTCACTCATCACCTTCAAAATGAAAGTGGAGTAAAGAAATGACTAAATAAATCTGGCCCATAAGTTTGTCAAACTCGTAATATATTCACAAATTCGAAACCGGGGCTGGGCCCTCTTTGATTAATTCTAGTAGTACGTAGCGAGGCTGAAGCCTGCAGCAGTATCCTTGAGCTCGCTATGGGATACCGGATGCGCACACTCCTTCACCGACGAATCCGAGCTGCAAGTAAGTTTTATCGTATATGATAAAAGTATTAGTAAAATCGTGTTTTCATCGGGAAAATTATATTTTTAGTTATATAACTTTTTCATTTTTTTTCTCATGTTATAATTTAAAGTATTAATCTGCTGATGTGCATTTTTTCTTAGTCATCTTTTACGAAAGTGCTGACGTGTGCTGACATGGCAACAATAAACAAATGTGCACTTACTCAACGATAAAATTGAAGGAAAAATGTAAGTTAGTAGATTAAAACTGTAAAACGAAACAAAAAATAATAAAAGAACGTGTGACAAAATATAAACCATGTTCGATCATACCTTGATTCACATGCCTCTTTCGTCTCGATATATGATTGACATCTTCAGCTGCAGTGTCAAATTTCAGGCCTTCATAATTTACTGTGGCAACGTCCCTTTCTTGTTTCCGATTTGACACATCCACTTGTGCATGGAATGGTACTGTAAAATTATTGCCGCTCACAATATCTGGGCAAATGTTCCATTCCATAAATGGTCTGGTCATGTTCTCGAGAGACTCCAAGGTAGAACTCATGATTTTCATTCGAGAAAATTTGGTTATCTGCGAAAGGTGATATCTCATTCCCACTTAACTGTGGTACATCAATGCTAGAACAAATTGTCGGCATAGTCAAAGGAAGTGGGTAGAAGAAAGTAGGCAGAGATAATGCAGCTGGGGCAGGCTTCTTTAAAGTGAATTTGAACACGACAGCTGATTTCTGAAATGGGAGACAAAGGTTCACACATAGTCATGTACCTATAAATAGGTGCTCATTTTGCAATTCAACAGCATCCTATTCACAAGCTTCTTCTTGTGATTTCTTATTTCTCCTATTAGTTTTATAATATTTGTGAGGTGTTTGTTCTCCTGTATTAAGAGAGTGTGTTCTTTTTGGAAATACAGTGGGTAAGACCATCTCCAATCCTTGCTCCACAATAGAGTTGCTCCATTGTGGAGCAAGGATTTTCACTCCAATCCAGCACCAAAAATGGTGCTGGACTAGAGTTGCTCTAAAAGCAACTCTACATGTGGCGCAGCACTCACATCTATTTTATTTTTTTTTAAATTTTTTTTTGTTTTTTAATAATTATAAATATTTAATATTCTATTATATATTAATTATATAATTAATATTTTTATTTTTAAATTTTTAAAATAATTTATTCTTGAAACATAAATAATAATTTAAATTTTTTTAAAATTTTTTAAAAATTAAATAGATTGTATAATTCTATTTTTTTTAATCGATTTTCTAATAAATAATGAAATAATATAATTACATTTATTATGTATAATTGTGTAATGAAATTATAAATAGTTATTATTGAATTAAAATTAATATTATAAGAATATTCTGAGAATATTCTTTTTTAGTGTAGAATGTAGTGTAGATAGGTTGGAGATGAATTTAGTGTTACACTATTGTAGTGCAGAATATAGTGCAGAATGTAGTGCAGTGGGTTGGAGATGGTCTAAGTTGTACACCACAAAATATTATAGTGAAATTCTTTTCATTTTACCCGTGGTTTTTACCCTAATAATTTTTAGGGGTTTTTCACGTAAATCTCGGTGTCCGTTTATTCTTTATTTTCGAGTTTTATTATCTCAAATTCCACACATAAGACCAAAACAAATGCCACCAAACTCGAGTTGGGCCGAAGGCCAATAACGAGAATAGGGATTCACTTGGTTAATGTTTGATGGATGCTCATTAAATGCCATGAGCTGCGACGATACTGCCCTCAAGTCAGACATGGTTTGTTGCAGCTGGAGGCGCAAGTGACAGATGATCACAGAACAGCCGTATACAGGGAATCTATCTCGCATCTCGGCCTCGTATATGATGGATTTCATAACATCATCCCTTTGATCCTCGAACTCCAAGCTGCAGAGCGTCTTCGTGACACTAGAGACCCCGAAAAGTCGGTGCACGTTTTGGACTGGTTGGCTGGAAAATATGGTGCAAGAGGGCAGGAGGGGGTGCACTTTCTTCTCTGATACTTGCAGACAGCGGAATCAGGGGTTGTTTCACCCTTTTCTGTCATGTTAAAATGGACCAAATCGTATTCGAAGTTTATATAAATGGAACCTAGGTTGCGTTGGAAGTCTTCTATTGTAATTTGTATGTATATTTTAGTTGCATGAAGAGAGGATCAGAATCAAGAATTTGAATTCATTAAGACATAGTTTGGTACATATGATAGGATAAATATGTGATATATAATATAAGAATAAATTTAGGATAAATAAGATGTAGCATATTATATTTAATGTTTGGTATTATTTTGATAAGAGTGATTAAATTTATATATTAGATTGTAATGACAAAATTAACCTTATCATAATAAATATTATAATTTATAATTTTAAAGTTGTTTCTTGAGTTCATATTTTTTTATCTGTTCATGATAGTACTTGGATGATTTATTTATTTTTACCTAATTTTATATATTATATAATATGATAATTATACTCTTGATTTTGTGAGTCAAGTCAAATATCAATTTTTAAGATTAATCGGGTATTACTAATAATTTTATATCATTATCTCGAATTCATTTATAAAATTATCATATTATATAATATATAAAAATAAATAAAATATTTATTTGATTTTAATTTCAAAAGGTACTAGCATAGATTTATAAAAATCATTTATAATTTGAGGGTAATTAAGTCATTTATAGTGTATTTTATCCTTAAATTAAAATTATGACACCTAATAGAAGGATATTTTATCATTCTAAAAAATTATTTATCAAGGCCCCATGATATTATCAAAGGCTTTTTAAAAAAGTACCAAACATAGGATAAAAAAAATTATTTATCAATTTATCTCTTATCTCATATACCAAACTATGCCTTAGTTACTATTCGTCCACGTCTTGGATCTGTTGGGATCTTAAGATCTACAATTATCCTAAGCTTCAATTCTAACGGGAAGTCAAATGTGGAAGATAACTGATATCTTGAAAGTTTCAATATATTGTACATGTACTTGATAGTATGTTGGCTACATCATTCTTAGTTAATTGGACTTTATACATATTTTTTTTATTTCTCTTTTCTTAATGGGAGATTGTGTGCGTACATATATCACATGGTTTAATTATTAATCCATAAATGTGCTATATCCGATCATGGTTTGAGTTCAAGTTACCCTAAAAATATGGACTAAGTTTCTTGTGAAACGATTTCACCAATATTTATATGTGAGACGAGTCAACCCTATCGATATTCATAATAAAAAGTAATATTTTTAGCATAAAAAATAATATTTTTTCATGGATGACCCAAATAAGAGATCCGTCTGACAAAATACGATCCGTGAGACCGTCTCACACAAGTTTTTGCCAAAAATATGACCCGAACAAGTAACATAATGATTCATGTTTTATCATATTAACACTATCAATATTAATATTACACATATGTCGAGATTAATAAAATTATATTGTTTTAAAAACATATTTTTATATGTTTCTCTCGTTTGATATAGAGATCTTGAATTTCAAGAATAAAATTCGTTTCATATAATTAAATTATTATTATTTAGATGTTTTCTTGAAAATAATATTAGTAAAATTTAATCTTAATTACCTACTTTTTTGAAGAATAGGTCTCTAGTGAGACGGTCTCCGAATAATTATCTGTGAGACGGATCAACTTTACCGATTTTTAGCACAAAAAATAATATTTTTTCAATGATAACCTAAATAAGATATCTGTCTCACAAAATATGACACATGAGGTCGTTTCTCACACAATTTTTTGCTTTGAAAGGTGTTATATATAAATTTTAAAAAGATAACTTAAAATAAAACTTTTAATTTTTAATTACTTCACAATAAGAAATTATAGTTGTATATAAATAATATTTTTGTAAAAAGGTTTAGCTTGCGTATTCCCACAATCGTAACTGAGACAACGTAGTAAGCAAGACCAGCCTTCGTAAATCTTTGCAATTTTTCCTGCTGTGTACACAAACAAGCTGGAGCTTGTGAAGTTCAAAAGATACTCCAATGAATTTCACCTTCCCGCGGCTCGTCCTCCACAGCAAATTTCTAACGAAAATGCAAATTATGTCTTCAGATTATGGATGCTTTCAATTTTATCCGCACAAAAGGAATATCTGTGCTGTTACAGTCTCCTTGTGTGCCAAGGTAAACCCTCAATGAGCACTTAGAAACAGTAAATTTTAACTTTGTTTACCCAAAAGTTATGATGGGATTTGGTGAAATTCGTTAACAGTCAGGTGAAAAAACATTGGTGGTGGTGGGGGGTGGAGCCGCTGGCGTGTTTGGAGCTATTAGGGCTAAAACTATAGCTCCTAATCTTCATGTTGTTGTGATTGAGAAAGGGAAGCCTTTGTCAAAGGTTCGTCGTGTTTAACATTAGAAATTTGACAATTTTCACCTGAGAAATTCTGGGTTATTTTTGGAAAATTCTTGCCTTCTGACAGGTGAAAATTTCTGGTGGTGGCCGATGCAATGTGACAAATGGGCATTGCCCGGACAATGTGGTAAGATTTTGTATGTTGTTGGATGTGTTTATTGAACAAGAATGTAGATGTTCGACATTTTGGGTGTTATTTTCCTATTATTTTGTCGTGTTTGAATGTTATGTTTATCGTTTGCTGTAGAGAATAGTAGTTGGGTATTTCCGACTGAGAATCAAGCTCCATTTCACGATCAGGTGTAGTTTGAAGTCACTGAGTGTGAATGAAAGTTCGGAGTCCTTTTTCTTTCGAGATTCACACACGATTTTATAGTTAATTCTGATGCACAAAACAAGAAAAAGTATTTTGATCTTTAGTCTTGTCATTAGCTCTTTTTTGTTCTATGCTATGTTTTGATGATATATTATAAAAATCTGAATTTGTCTAATTTTATTTATATTTTATTGTCATTTTGGATTATTTTTTGAAGTTTTGCTGGTAATCAAGTGTAGAGGTGAGATTTGATGCATTTAAATTATATGGCCTTTTTGAGATGATGAAACTGATGTTGCTGGCATAGGCTCTAGCAGGAAGCTATCCTAGAGGCAGTAAAGAATTGCGAGGATCATTTTTCGGTGTTCACGGCCCAACGGATACCATGTCATGGTTTTCAGAACGTGGAGTTGAACTGAAGGTAGAATCAATTTGAAAAAGTAAGCATTATTATTTTTACTATATATCTCACAAAAGTGAGATCTTAACCTCAAATTGAAATTCAAATGGAGCAAATGAGTTTTTGTGTTTCAACTTGCTACTCAGACTGAAGATGATGGAAGGGTTTTTCCAATCAGTGATAGTTCGTCTACCATTATAGATTGCCTTATGTCTGAAGCAAAGAAGAGAGGTGGTAGGTATTGCACGGCTTTGCACGAAATAGTAACTATCATGATTTTGAGTTCTATATATGACAGTCTAACTGTTTAGTTCTCATTCAGTTGTATTGCAGACTGGCTGTATCGTAACAAGTGTATCAACAATTTCCAGTGTGAAATTCTCTGTCAAGATTGAAAAGCGCACGATTGATTCTATTAAGTATGTTGAAGCTGATTACCTAATGATTGCCAGTGGAAGTAGTCAGCAGGTTGTATCAAATATTAGAAGTTCTGGGCATATCTTATTAATTGTTTTGTGCATAAAATCCTGACGCAGCTTATATTCTGATCGAGTCAGGGATATAATCTTGCTATACAACTTGGCCACTCTATTGTGAAACCTGTGCCCAGTTTATTTACCTTCAAGATTGACGATATTCGGCTAGCAGAATTGTTTGGGGTAATTGACTTTGTCCACCTTTATGGATTTCGTCCTCTAACTTGCAGAATTTATTGAAACCAGCTCTGAAGGTGACCCATGGCTTTCAATGAACGCTGCATTGCTTTGAACAGATGATTGATAGTTAGCTTTTACCCATGATCCTTAACTTTTACAACCGCTGTGTGTTTTCTTCTTTAGGATCCTTATTGAGCATCACAAACATGTCCCAAAACAGAGACACTTTTGATCCACAAGCCAATACTAAGTTGTTGCCCATTTTTTTAAACGTAGATTACATTTCCAAAAGTTACAGCAAAGTTGAAGTTAGAAACTGTTCGAAAAAGCATCCCAGAACATACACAGGCAAGACATTTTATTGGCAGCTTTATCTAATATTATCAAGACATCAAATCTAATCATTTATATCGGAACTATAGACTGGGCCAATGTTGGTAACACACTGGGGATTGAGCGGGCCAGTAATTCTTCGGTTATCTGCTTGGGGAGCACGTGAGCTCTCTGATTCAGATTACAAGGGTGAGAGACACAGTAGAATATAACTTCTTTCTATTTCATATATGCGTTGTTATCTCAATGTTTTAACAGGCCATGCATCCAGGGGCACTTCTTGTGGATTTTGTTCCTAATCTCAATATAGAAGAAGTGAAGTCGGTTCTTAGTCTATACAGGAATAAGTTTGCGGTAATGGTCTGATCTATAGGCCTCTGTCAGCCGTTGTTGCTCTTGTTTTCTTTTCCTTTATATTTTGTTAATCTGTGATCCCGTAGGAGGAAAATTAAGAAAGAATTCGGGTCTCATTTGAACAGGAAAATGGATTCTCATCACTTACGCTGACCAAAGTTTGAAATTATAAAAGAAAAAAGTACCTTAAAAAACCGAATTTATGTAAGGTGCATTGAATCGAAAAAGTTTGCCCTAGGTAGCCTGTGATAATATTCTCTGTCCCCTGCAGAAGCAAAAGGTCATCAACTCTTTTCCTTCCGTATTTGGCCTTGTGAAGAGATTCTGGAGATACTTATTGGAACATGAGGTTGAAGGCCATTCTATTGGAACACGCATCGTTGAATCTTATCGATATGTTTTTGGTGACTTCAATTTGCTTATACAGGATATAGATGGGGATCTTTTGTGGGCTTCCATATCCAACAACTCAATAACAGCCATCGCTTCCTGTCTAAAGCAGTGTTCCTTCTGTTTGAAAGGAAAGGTAAGATCACCCGATCCTTTTCCATCCTCTTTCTGTTACTAATATGCCTTTGTATCCGAAATATAGGGCCAATTCAAGGATGAATTTGTCACCGCAGGAGGTGTTCCATTGACTGAGGTGCCTCTGTCGCCATTTTCCTTTACATGAGGCTTGGATCAAATGACTTTACTAGCGTTCATTGCTTAATATACAGATATCACTGAATACCATGCAGAGCAGGATCCAGCAGCATCTATATTTTGCTGGGGAGGTACTTATTTTAGATTCTATTGAAGAGTCTCTTGTTTTGGATAGATCAAGAATGACGCAGACTGTATTGTATACTGATTCTCAGCTTTACTTGCATGCTGTGTAGGTGCTGAATATAGATGGTGTAACTGGAGGCTTCAATTTCCAGGTAACGGGACATTCTTTTTTCTGAAGATCCTTTCCTTCTATGGTAACTGACAACCCGATGCTTTAAACTACTGACCCCAACTTTTGACATGGACAGCTCTCCTATATTGCCGTAATTTTGCAATTTATCATATCCAGTAAAGTTTTGTGAGGCCACCATTTGATCATCCATTCTTTTTTGTTCATTTATGCACTTCAATTTTGTTCCAGAATGCTTGGTCGGGAGGCTATATAGCTGGAACGAGCATCGGAAACCTAGCAAGAACTATATGGATGCATTGATGGAGGGAGAAGTTAAGTGTCAGATCTACATAATTAATGAAAGTTATGTTCCAAAAAGATGATATATGTGACCACACAAACTCCTTAATTATTCGACAATTGCTAATTATTTACGTTCTTGATTCAATCGTAAAAAAATTAATGAGTATTATTAGATAAATATAATATTTACTTCGACATCGATATTTGAATGCATTTCCGCATTACAGCGTAGGTCTGCTATGCATTTTTTTATTTTATTTTTTTGAAATAACGTTTGAAATATTAGTTCAATAAATGATTTACAATATTTATTTATTCATTCATTCACATTCAACAAGTCCGATATGCTAAACTATTTTTTCCAATACAACGCCCTCTGCTTCCTTCCCACAAAAAAATCGTACCAGAATTGCTCCAAGTCAAGCACGTTTGACCTTGGAGTTCTTATATGACGAGCTACCAAAAAAAGGTGCGTGTGAGTGAGGAAATTAACAGGCTAAAACGACTCATCTTAGTATTACAGTCGTCGAATCTGGGCGTTGTTCATCCTAATTGCAGCTAATTTTGAACATATGAAAGGTAAAATTTTCACATAGTCTAGAGAATCATCATAATGTTTCTTGAACCATATTAAGGTGCCACAAAAGAGACACAGCAGCTTTGAATAAACAAATAGCTATTGTCTACACATATATATTCTCATTGTGATGGTAACGATATAAGTTAAATATTTTAAATCGTACAATATCTCAACCGATATATTTTCATCACTCTCCACTCTCCTAACATGAGTAATTATTATACTCCCAATGAACATGAATCCGAGAAAATCCTTTAAAAAAATTTTATGTAAAAAATTCCTCTAATTGTTTAGAGCCGGAATACAAAAACCCAGCAATTCAATTTGAAGCGGTCTTCTTGCTTATTAAGAAAGCTACTTCATGAAGTTCTTGGTATTAGGTGAATGAATTTATTTTCTCAAAATTACATATTTTTTTAAAGCCTTTTTCTCAAATATGTGTTGTGAATTTTGTATTTCTAAATATTTTCCCAACTGTTACAATTTTCATAATTTTTTTCTAAAAAAGCCAAAAAATCGTAAAATATCAAAGAAATTGGAACAATAATCTCCGTTATTATGTTAGCGAACCATGTAGTGCAAGTTGTGAAATAAAATTAAGAATCACATTCAATTGATATATCCCCCAAAATTGGTAAAATAATTCGAATGAATCAATAATATTGAATGAAACTCTCCCATGTTTGACCCACTTCTTCTTTTTAATCTTTTTTTTTTTGAAGCTCTTCTTTTTAATCTTTGAATATGAAAAATGTTCTTCACGAACTATCACAATATAAATATTTGATGTTTGCAAATGGTTATAATATATAAAAAAATGTAACAATTTCTTTACAATTTAAGAAAGTAAAACGAGTTTGATTTGAATTTTCTACTTATGAGCTCACCGCCCACGTCATTAAAGCTTTCCTAAAAAAAGTTCATTAATTTTGCTATAAATACCGTTGTTCTTGTATTCATTCACAGGCATTTTTCTTGAATTTCTTTTTCCTACGAGAGTGCGTTGACTAATGGCGAAATCACCGGAAACGGAGCACCCAGTGAAGGCTGTTGGATGGGCTTCAAACGACAGTTCTGGGGTTTTAGCTCCTTTCAAGTTCTCCAGAAGGTACAGATCCGAGTTTACATTTGTTTTTCGAGATTTTTGTAGAACTGGGAATAATGAAAGTTTTGAGCTTTTTTAATGTTAAACATGGGTTTTTTTTTCGGTGGTTTAATTTAGTTTGCGACATATTTGTAGGGCTACTGGGGAGCATGATGTGCAGTTCAAAGTTCTGTATTGTGGCGTGTGCCATTCTGATCTTCATATGGTCAAGAACGAATGGGGATTTACTCTATACCCTATCGTTCCTGGGTAAGATTTATACTTTGTCTCTGTGTGTGTGTGTGTGTGTGTGTTCATTTGTAAATATTATGTGGAAATGTGTTCTTGATGTGTAATGGATCATGGGTTCTTCATATGAGCAAGAATAAGTTCGGGGGGATCCGCTCTATATCCTATTGTTCTTGCGTAAGATTTATCCTGTTTGGGTGTGTTTGTGTATTCATGTGTAAATATTTTGTGGATATGTTTTCTTGATGTATAATGGGTTTATGTGTTTTTCTTGTGATATTATTTAGGAGGAATTCAAGCGAGATTTTTGTAGTTTGTGGGTTGGTGATGATATCGGTTGCAAAACATAAAAGTTGAATTTGTATTTTCAAGTTCAAAACGAGAAGAGCTTTTAACTAGTTTGAATAGTTCTTGCTCGAGTGTTGACTTTTTGGTCCAATGTTGTTGCTGTATAAGTATGTCTAATCCTCAACTTAATTTAAATATTTATGTTAGAATTTGATGTATTTGCTGGTCACAATATGGTAACTGCGCAAAAGGGGCATGATACATATGCATAATATTATTGATATGTAGGCATGAGATCGTGGGGATAGTTACTGAGGTAGGTGAAAAGGTGGAGAAATTCAAGGTTGGAGACAAAGTAGGCGTAGGTTGCTTGGTCGGATCATGCCGCCAATGTGATCAGTGTGTTATTGATCTCGAAAATTACTGTCCCAAACAAATACTCACATACAGTATGCCTTACTCTGACGGGACCGTTACGTATGGAGGTTATTCTAATCTCATGGTTGCTGACGAGCATTTCGTCATTCGTTGGCCTGAGAATCTGCCTCTTGATATTGGTGCTCCTCTCTTATGTGCTGGGATCACGACTTACAGCCCATTAAGGTTCTTTGGACTTGACAAGCCGGGGTTGAAAGTTGGTATAGTTGGTCTTGGTGGCCTCGGCCATGTAGCCGTGAAGTTTGCTAAGGCTTTCGGGACTCATGTGACGGTCATCAGTACGTCGATCAATAAAAAGAAGGAAGCTATTGAAAGTCTTGGCGCCGATGAGTTTTTAGTCAGCCGTGATCCTGAGCAGATGCAGGTGTCTTTCTTCTCGTTCCGGTGGATCACTTTCTTCTACTCTGGTACAATGTAAACTACTAACGTCGTATTTATTTGATTTTGCATGCATAGGCTGCAGCAGGAACGTTGGATGGAATCCTTGATACTGTGTCCGCAGTTCACCCCATAGTACCTTTGATAAGTTTGTTAAAGCCCAATGGAAAGCTTATCTTGGTTGGTGCTCCAGAAAAGCCACTTGAGTTTCACACCTTTCCCCTGATTCAAGGTGAGAATAAATGTCTGTTAGGAAAAAATTAAAGGAAAAAGTCATTCTTCAAGAATACACAAATTTTCGCTGACTTAATGAAAGAACTGAAAATATCACTGAAAAAATTGTCTTCATTTTTATTTGAGTGTTCTATTTCTTATTGATATATACTTTTTGTGAACTGCGATCCATTCGTTTTAGACTCTGTCGACTCCACAAAATACGAACTCATTCACTTGTTTATTCTGTCATCTTTGGAAAAAAATGAATAATAGGGAGGAAGACAATATCCGGAAGTGCAATAGGTGGCTTGAAAGAGACTCAAGAGATGATCGATTTTGCAGCCAAGAACAATATACTGCCGGAGGTGGAGATGATCAATATAGATTATATAAACACCGCTATGGAGCGTCTCCTGAAATCTGATGTGAAGTATCGGTTCGTCATTGACATTGACAAATCGTTGAAAGCTGCTGAGTAAGGCTTTATAAAAAATCGCTTCTTGATAAGTTATAGTTTCGGAGTATGGCAATAATCGATTCTTGTGTTGCGTTTTTGTAATTTTTTTTTTTGTTTCGAAACGATGAGACTCTGCTACAGCAAGCAAGCGATCTTGTTGTATCAAGTTTATGATCAGCCTATGTACGCTAAAAGACAACTACATTTCAATTTATATGTTGGTTTGGCTTCTTGTTTTCATCTACCTTTTATGTGTTGTTTGTAGTTTTAATTTATTTTTTGTTTGTTTGAAAATGATAATGAATTTGCATAGGACAAGCATTGGTGATGAAAAGTATATTTTTCCTGCCCAAATCTTCCTCGTAATTTTTGTATCATTTTCTCTTGGACCATTTCCCTATCTCAACAATGGGGAATCAAAACCAATTGATCTAATTTAAATTTTAAAATTCAATTCAGCATAGGTTTTATGTTATTTTTCTATATTTTTGCCCATACAATTGCAATTTGCCCGTCAACCGTGTGTTGATTTATTTCGTTTCTTTCAAAATCCATACAACAAATGAAATGGCTGAAAAGGTGATCCACATTGCACTGCTTCTCTGAATCTTCTACAAACCCAGCAAGAAATAGTACGCTAACGCGATCGGCACAGCTATCAGCAAACCAAAGACCACCCTACAGACAAGAAACAGTCTCGTATTATGTACACCACATCTTGTGTACGGGGACATACGCCAGTCCCTTGGAAAAATACAGATAAGATTAGCATAAAGGATGACACATAGAAGCCAAAAACTAGTCGAATGAAGTACCCGGTGCTCAATATGTCTGGATGTATGTTGTACTCCTTAGCAAATACAAATGGAACCAATCCTTGAGGTAAAGCAGCCTTTCTCGAATAACATACCAACACAATATTTTAGAAACATGGATTGCTAACTAAATTTATGAGTGATGCCCCCGTGCATGGGAGTCGCTAATAAGGCACCTGCAAGATTGCTACTTTAAGCAATGTTCCTCTCAGTCCTAGTGCGATTGAGGGTGCGGCAATGAGTAATGGTCCTGCTACAAATTTCATGGCCATGGCTAATGTTGCTTTCCGAGCCCCGCAGGCTATCACCGATTTCTGTGATGCCATGAAGAGTCCTGTAAGGTAATAAAATGTAAGAAAGTGAAGGATTTGTTTCACACAGATATTAAACTGGATGATCAGAAAGTACTGCCACAAATTTAGCGACACCTAAGCTGAACATAGCCATCCCAAGTCCTCCATCCGACAATATTGACAAGGATTTTTCAATCACATATGGCAGCTTTACTCCCAACCTGTAAACACATGTACTGTCAGCTTCTATTAACATTACTATGCCATTTCAAGTCGTTTTCGCTGTGCATTCGTCACGTGTTTTATTAACCACTGGAGAATACCTGAAATGGATGCTTGCCCATGTAAGACCTGCTAAGGATGCATGGGTATTGGGATTTCTGATGAGCTTTCTCCCCACTGTTAAAAAAATCGTCTTTATTTTTGTCTTCTTCCGATTCCGGATTCTGTCATCTACTTCACCTTCATCACTTCGCGGGCCTTCCGATTCTCCTTCAGAAAGTTAATTTGCATTCTTCAAATCACAAGAAACACAGGGGAAAAATATACATTTGACAGAAACTAATTCAATACAACACACTCTACCAATGAAATAGTGCATACCTTCTACTATTGTAGGAGGATATGCAGCCCTTAACGATTCATTCGTAGCATCGAGCTCAAAAAGAATCAACAAAAGGTTATACCAAACCAAGCTTTGTAACCCAACAATCTGAGCCAAGAAAACCACAGCTCCACTTCCATACATTCCCCTCAATAATGGGATTCCTAAAATCAAAGTGTTAGGCAGTGTTGATAAAGAAACACCGGTAATGATCCATTTTAGATTTCCTCCCGATATTATTCTTGCAGACACTGAGAGAATAATGAAAGCTAGTGTCTTTTGAAGAAAGTCTGCGCACACAAGTTTCAAGTTCATTTTGTAGGGATTGTTCGTTGAGATCAATTGGAAGGATAGGAGAGGGATTGAGAAATTTGCTACAAATTTGTTGATCCCCGAGCATTGATCCGGTGTGAAAAGTTTCCACCACTTTAGGGATATGTAAGCTGCAATCATGGCAATGTATAACGGGATAATTGAAGTAATGATGTGAGAGACACTGGATAAGCTTATCATTTCTTTTCTCAGTTGAGATTGATTGATATACAATTGTTGAGTTTCTTGTTGTGGTGAGGTCTTGTCTTGAATGAGCTTTTATAATATGCTGTTCTGGTTGAGTGTTCAGTATTAAAAGAAAAACCGCAATGGGCTGGACTGATACTTTCCCGTGAAGTTTTTCTCACTCATTTCCCATCCTTAATCAGTATCAGTTTCCCCAAAACACAGGCTTATAGAAGATAAGTATATCATGTCTCACATGCTTAACCAGTTCCTCACCACTCACATGTAGTATCAGAGCAGTGGAAGAGGGCGAGTCTCAGGATCAAGTCTCGACGCCACCTAGTTATGAATGGTAGTTTCATATAACGTAAGGCTTAAAAAAGCCAACATCGCATGTACATGCACCACTAATTTGTAACGGAATTAGAGATCGAAAAAAATATTGGTAGCTAATTTGCAACCAACATTACCAAATTTCGTCTTTTGCATGAACATGTTTAAAGACAACAAATATGTATCGAATCATAATAATTCCAGTACAGACATTGTATTAAAACTAAAGTTGTTGATAAATATGATTTGACATGGATTATTCCTTGTGACAGACGTACACATTTTTGAAGAAGAGTGATGGAGGAATAAAGAAGCACTGTGATATAGAATTTGAGTAAACAAGAGCACCGAAGAAAGAATTTTTGCTATAAATAGCCAAAGCTGGGAGAATGTGTGTCATGGGGACTTGCTTTCTTGAAATTTTTCCCATAACAGTCGAGGCATACCTTTCTTCAACCTCTTCTTAATGTTTCTCCTAGCTTCTTTTTGTTTACCCAACCAGGTGCGCAAAATGCAGCTTAAAATGAAAGTTTTTCAACTTTTCATATATATTGTTTAAAAAAAACTAACGAAACTTTTAGTTTTCTATCTTTTTTTCATCTGCGATCCGAGTTTATAACACCAATTAAATTTGAGTAAGTCTCTTGTGAGACAATCTCACGAATTTTTATCTGTGACATAGGTAAATCATACTAATATTCACAATAAAAAGTAATACTCTTAGCATAAAAAGTAATATTTTTTCATGGATGATCCAAATAAAAGATCGTCTCATTAAATACGACCGATGAGACCGTCTCATACAAGTTTTTGTCGTTAAATTTTAGCTCGTCTTTTACGGGCCAAAGCTAATATGCTTGAGTTACCAAAGCCCATCGATAAAATTTAACTATTTGAGTTTGGACCCATCTACAGTGATGAATCCAGTAGTAACCAGTAATATTTTTAAAAAATTTATTTTAGATTTTTTCAGGTGGATAAACTCAGCAGTTCGTCCCTCGCTATATATACCAGTCGTTGTATGCATATATCGTGTATTTGTAGAATCATGTATTTACAATAATTTTATTGATTTTTGGATATAAATCAGTTGATTCATAAACGATCGAGAATTTATATTAAAAGAATTTTTAGACGTGATTCTTTAATAAAATTCTTTGTAATTAAATAGAATGACTCTTCGAGTGAGATTATTTTAA
Organism: Primulina eburnea; assembly: GCF_022965805.1. NCBI lineage: Eukaryota > Viridiplantae > Streptophyta > Magnoliopsida > Lamiales > Gesneriaceae > Primulina > Primulina eburnea. The sequence continues at coordinate 44,206,733 of NC_133102.1, read as the reverse complement.
TTTGTCACTATTATATATCATCTATCATCTTATTTTTTAAATAAACGATGTCCAAGCATTTTAGACATCATAAAAATTAACTATGACACTAAAAATAGTTATCATTTAATAAAAAATCCTAATAATTTGGATTCGAACTTCATTAATAATAACATAAATTGTGCGACATTACCTCTGTCTGAAATTTTTTGGAGGAAAGTGCGTATTCTTCAATGGAACAAAAAACATGCTACAATTATTTGTCGTGTTAATTAAGCTAAGCCATCCATTTCCTAGTTTGATGCTTTAACCGCATAATTTTAAGATGAAAGCAACAAGTAAAGAATAGTAGAGGAGCCGATTCCATAGATATCATCGTTAAAAATCAACAATAAGACCAAATCAAACCTCAGCAACTTCACTAAAACAACAAGAGACAAGAACAGTAACAAGTATGGACGATGACTCCAAGAAAATGCCCACATATGGCATTATGTGCTCGTTTTTCCTCTAAAAGTATATCGTAAACATTTTTATATCAGTCAGAAGTCTCTTGACCCGATAAGAAGGTAAATCCAGAGCTTACCTCACAATATTTCAACGAAGAATATGTTCTACACGAGAATCGATCATGTGACTTCGAGGAGTATCAACACACGTCACCCCAAGCTTTACCAACTCGTCTTCTTTCTTTTTTCCTAATAAATACATGGATATATGAGCTCAAGCTCGCACAAACATGATCATAAGATTGATTCATTAAATGAACTTTTGATGTACCAAAGTTAATTTGGAAAGAAGCCACAAATTATGTCATAGATGACCCATCATTCATACGCAGATCACAAACTCGTGTCTCGAATAATGTAAGAGTAATGTTACTTGAACTCACGCTACACATGGCGTCGTAGAATCTCATCTACTCTCTCAACGGCCGGATTTTAAGGGACAACGTACATTCATACAACATGAAAACTAGCTATATTCGGGATCAAAAGCAGACCAAGAAATTTAGCGGAACAGAGAAACTAGGTAAACTATAAGGGGTAAAAGTTCATGTTGCATGAAATTTGTTTAAAAAAAAATATTGAGTATAGATGCTCAACAAGTCAGGCCCGTGGGATGGATATTCCAAATTCTGAGGTCACAATCACCGTCTCTGCGGCTGGGACATGGATCATTGATAAATAATATTTGGTAGTAAACTCGGTTTCAATGGCTGGAAGGTAGTACAAGAATACATATATTTGTCCCAACTCACAAATTCATTGTTTCCATCGCCCTTCCCGTCGGTATCCAAAAGTTGGTAGAGACAATTACAGCCAAAAACATAATAAGCCCAAAAAAACATGATCTTATATAATAAGTACCCATGAATTAGGATCCAAATAAAGAACTGAAAGAAGGAAAACATAGAAAAGACCAGGGCAAACAACTGAGGACGATTAAAAATGGCGCTGAAAATGATAAAAAGTGATCCATACCTTGGAAGGGATATTGTGAGCATGATGGATGGTGAAGTATCTGAAGTGATGCCTGTAAAACGTAGAAAAAGAGATGCAGTTGCTCTAGCACTTAGCTGTGACGACCAGCAGACACCAAATCAACAAGTTGATCCAACTTCTGCAGCAACAACCGTGAAAAGAAGTTCAAGGTTTCGTGGGGTGAGCAGGCATAAATGGACTGGTAGATACGAAGCACACCTATGGGATAAACTTACATGGAATGTAACTCAGAAGAAAAAGGGGAAACAAGGTCTCTTACAATTAATTTATGAAATTTCTGTAGTTACTTTTCTTGAAATAAATATTGGTGCCTGATATTGAAATCTTGCATCACTTTCATGGTCCCTGCTTCGAATTGGAATTTGACAACGGGCAGTGTATCTTGGTGAGTAAAAATTTGACTGTATACATCCACTCGTTGCAATTTGGATCGTAGTTTTGGTTTTGTCTATTATCTATTTGATTTAAGACTGTCTCTGAGGTTCTCAAATATGGCTTAGGTGCATATGATGACGAGGAAGCTGCAGCAAGGGCATATGATTTAGCAGCACTGAAATATTGGGGGACATCAACTTTAACCAATTTTCCGGTATCATTGTCAACAGTTTAAACCCCTATAAGACTTAGTCAAGTCCATACAATGCCGTGGATTCTTATTAAATCCAAATATAATTTCTGCAGATCTCTGATTATGAGAAGGAAATTGAAATCATGCAAACTCTAACAAAGGAGGAGTATCTTGCCTCACTGAGAAGGTACGATTTTTTTATATATATTTTAATGGAATAAATATTTTTAATTTTTCTTATGGAAGTAAGAATTAACCCAAAATTCTTTACCACAGAAAAAGCAGTGGTTTTTCAAGAGGGATATCAAAGTATAGAGGAGTTGCCAGGTATATGTTATCCCAAATTATTTTAAAGTTCAGTCCTTCATTGAAGATTCTAAACTCGCACTTGAAAGTAACAGGCACCATCATAATGGAAGATGGGAAGCAAGGATAGGAAGAGTTTTTGGAAATAAGTACCTTTATCTAGGAACTTACAGTGAGTAGTCTGCAACACAATTGGCGTTTGTAGAACAGTGTAAACTGGTATGTTTTCTTCGACCTGAATGGTGCATCTGTTTATAGGTACTCAAGAAGAGGCAGCCCATGCTTATGACATTGCAGCAATAGAATACAGAGGGATAAACGCTGTCACGAACTTTGACTTGAGCACGTATATCAGATGGTTAAAGCCAGGAGCAAGAACTTCAGTTCCAGACAAGAAAACAACACCATGCCAAGATTCAGCGACAATATTTTCCAATTTCCGAACAGGAGAGGAATCACTGTCACCCTTTTTGAAAAGAAGAGCTTTTAGTGCAGATGACCTCACCGAGCAAGAAAGGTTTGCCGACAAAGTGCCAGTTAGCCCACGCACCAAATCCTCTCCAACAGCTCTCGGTCTACTCCTCAGGTCTTCCGTTTTTAAAGAATTGGTTGAGAAGAACTTAAATATCGAGGAAGAAATTGATGGTGAGAGCATAAGAAACCAGAAAAGTGAGGATAGAAACCCTGAACTTGGTGAGATCTTGTATGATGGAATTGAAGAGAGGGCATTTGTATTTTCTTCTAAGGCAAACAACTTTCAGTTGCAAGGCCCACTCCATTTCAACTACGACTGTGCAGACATGGTTGGGAGCAACACAATAGGCATGGCCCCTATCAGCTAAATAATAGATATCATCAAATGTAATTTCCTTGCAGGAGAGGAAATATAATTCTAGTTTTCCAGACTCTAGAGTCAAGATGCTGCCATGAATTCTTTCCTTTCATTGCAAAGAACAGAAATAGTTTTAGTAAGATACAGGTCGATTAATTTACTTTGTAAATGAGTTTTCCTCAGATTGTACAATACAAATTATTTCCACAAAAATAATTGAGCTATTAGCTATTCCAGATGCTACTCCGTAAACAATGAAATGCACTGGCAAATAATAATACCCAGAAACCTCAGACAAGCAGTAACCTGCATGTCGTTTGAATAGAGGGAGAATGGGAAACAAAATATTTCATTCCACTGAATCAAAAAGAGAGTTTATAAAGAATACATAAAAGCATAAAAGATAAAGACAATCTAATCCTAAGAATACAAAATAAAAAATACAAAATACAAATAAAGATAGAAAAGATTAGATACTAATGAGATAAGATTAGTTTTTCAACACTCCCCTCAAGTTGGGTCATATAGGTCAATCATGCCTAGCTTAGAACACAAATCTTCAAAGGTTGGACGGAAGAGAGCCTTTGTCAGAATATTTGCCACTCTTCCTCGAGATCATCATTAAGAAATGCGTTCTTTTGAGTTGATACAAGGGTCAGTCTGAGTTAGCTACAATTGATAAGAGAACTCGAACAATGTTTAGTCTGGCAACAAGGGCAAAAGTTTCTTGGTAGTCAATGATGTATGACTATGTGTATCCCTTGGCTACAAATTTGGCTTTCAGTCGTTTTATGCTTCCATCAGACTTATGTTTGACTGTGAAAATCCATTTGCATCCAACATGTTCTTCCCGGATGGGAGATCAGTGATGTTTCATATATTGTTATTTTTCAGTGCCTTTATTTCTTCAAAGACGACATCTTTTCAATTTGGATCATTTATGGCCTCGTCAATAGTGGGAGGAATCTGGACCTGATCTAGACTGGAAAGAGATGCATGATATGTAGGTGAAAAATGCTCAAGTTAGACAAAGTTACTTATAGGATGTCGTGTACATGTTCAGACACCTTTCCTCAATGCAATCAGTCTGTCATCTAAACTGTCATCGAGATCAGTAGGGTCAATCACAGGTGCATCAGAATCAGTTAAGTCTGGTGAGTTTGCACCTGAATTTTGCATCGGAGAGAGTTCATGAGCAGTTTGAGTTTGTGCAGGTACTTGTATATTCTCTTGATAAAGATTGTTCCTTCGAGAATAAGTATGAATTGGGTCATTGAGGTTTAGTCTCCTAGGGACAAGAGTTAGATCTGGTGGCATAGCATCGAGTTTTGGTGGTTCTATATAAGGGATGGACGGTGTTGTGGATTCCCAAATTTGTGGTTCAATGATGGAAGACTCCCCCTTGACCCGAGGACTTGGTGTAGAAAGGCTCGGATTCAAAAAAAGATGACATACATTGAAGTGTACTATTTTTTTGTGACGGGATAAAAAAAACTTGTAGCATTTCTGATTAGGAGAATAGCCGAGGAAGATACATTTGACAGCACGTGGTTAAAGCTTCCCACGGTTATGAGAGTGAATGTGAACAAAGACGAGCAACCAACACCTTGAGAGGGATGTAATGAATGAGATGAGAGGAAGGGTAGAACTTTAGGAAGGTTTGGATGGGGGTTTGAAAAGCCAATACGCGGGAAGGCATCCTATTTATAATATAAGTGGTTGTTAGGATGACATCACCCTAGCGGTATCGGGATACATTTGTGGTAAATAGTAAGGAACGGGCAACCTCAAGAAAATGCGAGACCCCATTTTGTTGTGGTGTGTCGACGCTCGAGCTTTGGTGAATTATGTCGTGTGTTTGTAGGTACCCCAAAACAGAATTGAAATAATCATAAGCCCTATCAGTGTGTAACTCCCAAATATTAGCCTAGAACGTACCCAAGCTTGGGGTAACTCGTTGGTTTATCTTGTCTGTCGATGATCACACCTGTTTACCATGGGCCTTCCTCGTGAAAGAAAAACCAAAGTACCTAGATTTTCGAGCATTTCCATACTGTGGTTCAAACAGGTGTGATCATCGACAGACAAGATAAACCAACGAGTTACCCCAAGCTTGGGTACGTTCTAGGCCCCCAAATATCGATGTGTATAATAGAGAAAAGCATAGAAGGTACATAATAGTTTGGTGTGAAAAATGCACAAGTATGTTTAGAGAACTGACAAACATCACATTGAAAAGGAATATAATTTTTATTATTTAATAAGAAAGAAAGGAAACCACTTCTTAAGATGCAACGAGTTCGGGTGACCTAAACGGTAGTGCCACAATAAAACATCAATAACATTATTCGAAGTCAAGGCAGAAACGGAGTGAGACACGGAAGGATGGGCAAGAGACTTGATCAACGAGGCATCCATCTTGAGAATGAATAAGCCCCTAGAAAGATCAGTACCGCCAATCGTCCTCCCCGATGTCAAATCCTGGAAAACATTAGAATTAACGGAGAACTTAGTCGTGGAGGCAAATTGATTGAGCTCTCACTGGCTGACAACCGATTACAAGTAAGGTCTGGCACAAATAAGACCCAAGGAAGGCAAATGTCTTTAGTCAATTGAACAGCACCAGAACCAGAACTGGTAACCCGAGAGAGTGTCCCATTTGCAATACACAGGGAACTGAGAACATGACAAGACCTAAATAAGACTGAAGGAAGGCAAATATCTCCATTCTTCCTTTCGCCATAGATAAACATCATCACAGATTGAGACCAATGGAAAAAGTTTCTACCAGTAAATCTGTACATGTGATCGGTACAGATGGAAAGCCGGTAGCTGCAGGAAAGGTTATGAAGTTTGGGGTTTAGGTGTGGCTGACATACCATTTTTTGTCATTAAAAGCCCTGGCTAATTGATACCATGTAGTTATAGAGGGAGAATGGGAACAAAATGTTTCATTCCATTTACAAAAAAATATATAAAAGCATAAAAGATAAGACAACCTAATCTTAAGAATTTAAAATACAAAATACAAATAAAGATAGACAAGATTAGATACTATTGAGATAAGATTAGTTTTTCAACACTGCTTACACTGATTAAGCCTCGTGGTATTTACGAATTGAACATCTGGAAGAATACCAATAGGAGCTATTCAAGTTCAGAAGGCCATAGATTACCATAAGGACATTGTAACATTAACCGCTGTAAATTTATAGAACATAAATGAGTAGGAAAGCCCTCAACAAAGAAATTATGCAAAATAGCCATTGCAACATAAATTGAACATACCCAAAACAATAACAAAACAAGTATAAAACTGCAATATTATCGGCCAGACGGCCACAAAACCCCCTGTAAACACCAACCCCAACCCCAACCCCCGCAAAATAGCTACAGGACTCGAAAGCCACATCCTCTCTCCTGCCACCTCCATTAGCTTCCACTTTTAGCCTTTAAGAAACAAGAAAAGACAAGGAAAAAAAATAAAAATAAAAATAGCTCCCAAAAACCTATCCTGGTGGAGAGAGTAGAAAATTACAAGGTCCTAGTTTTGATTCTTATGATGGAAAAGTAGGACAATCTTCTTAAACCTTAAGCTTACCTTAGATCATAATGACTATCGATGTTTCTGTCTTTGAACAAGAAATCATTACAAGATTTCCCAAATTTGGCTATCTGCCAACTTGGGACATCAAATTTTGGTGTCCCAAATATTCAATTTGCGGCTTCTCAGACATCAAAATCCTCAATTTGGACAAGTAACATTCCATTTTTTCATTTACACGTGAAGATTTGTAGTGCAAGGAGATAACTGACAAATTCTATCTCGTATGTATATCAAACACAAATGGACTCAATGAATTAATGAATTCAAGAAAATCCACGATGTGACATATTGAAATCTTGGAAAATACACAAAAACTTACCTATAACAGATAATCATTCAAAGATAAACAAGTTAAACTGCACTTCTTTTGGAAAACAACAAATAACTTTTCAGAATGTTGTACCCTACATAAGAAATACAAGCCTTTTAACTATCCAATCATACACAGAATGACAATTTTAAAACTTCAAAACTGTTTCCTCTTGTTTTGGAACAATTTGTCTCGTTTGGCACAGACATAAAATAATGCAAACAAAGCTCCAGCAGATACTGAAACAGAAGTCCATGGGAATGGTGGGTCCTTGAAACAGGTAAGTCGAGCTTCCAATTCTTGGGATGCATGATAAACAAGAGAGTGGATAGCATATAGATCGTGATCTGAGGACCTCTGATAATACAAACCCATTTCATAATCAAAATGTGACAATGCTGAAATCGCCTTGTCCAGCTTGTACCTGAACAAATTCCACCTCTGTAAAAATTCAGCACGACGATTCTGTTTCAGAAGCTTTCTGTCTCCACCATGCGCACTAATTGATTCAAGAACATTTATCGCACTCGTAATACTGTAATTCAATGATGTCAACAAAAAATTCCTTCTAGCAGCATCCTTCTGAACAAAGGACAACGAAGATATCTCTGAGAAAGGTCCAAACGGTGTTTGTCCAACACTCCATGTATAATCCACGATAGAGGTATTATGCCTGGGGCTCCAGACCAGATGTGTAGGTGAGATTCCCCACATGCTCTGCAAAATAGAACCTACAATTGGTCTTTCAAGTTCCCGCGTCCTAGTAAACATGTGATGTCCATTGCAATTATAATCACTCACAGTATGTGTACTCTTCGTCCTGACGGCAATAACCATGTCCTTAAAAGCCACAGTCTGGTGATACCGATCAAGTAACAACATTGTGTTTACTTCAAGATCGAAGACATAAACGGGAAGAACCCTGCCAAGGTCCTCCTCAGGTAACCTGGCCACCCTTCTAAACTCATCAACTGATTCTGATACTGTTCGATGCAGACGTTTTGAATCCAGATACTCGCTCACAATTAAAGTATAGTTGTCAAAAAGGTACCTAGATGTGTAAGAAGTTGTCGCCCTCGCAATTGCAAATGAACAAATTGCACACTCGGATAACTTCACCTCATATTTCCTAAAACTCAAAGACTGCTCCCCTAGCAACAGCCCATTGTCATTAACCTCATCCATGAAAATCCTCTCTATGGACTTCCAATCCAAACCTAAGCTACTATCATCAGTATGAGAACCATGTATGTGTACAAACTCAACCACTAATGTACTTTCAAAAGGAACGGGAATCCTCAAAGAGGGAACAAGGAGAACCTGATAAGCACTCCAAACCAATGAAGCCAAGTCAGAGAGCAGACTCTTTTGCGATTTAGGACGACCATGGAGTGTCGCGAAGGGGTGAAATTCACCTTTAGGCAAAACCCCATCACCTGACAAAGCTGGGCCATAATCCACCGGCCCTGCTCCCAAATCGATCCACAAGTACCTATCTTTTCCAGTCCAAATTGATCCCAAGCATTTGGTCATCGCTGGAGATGGATCACCATGGGGTGTAACTGTAAGCATAGTGCTTGGATTGTGAACCCAGATGAATGATGTAGATGTGGATTGAGTTAATGGGCCTCTCCTTTTCGAAGTCTTGCTTGATAATATTATCAATTACGAGTATGGCACTGAAGACAGCTGGGATCGGAGGGATGAGGGAGCCGAAGAAAGGTGGGAATCGAGAGCGGCGGACAAGGAATTGGAAAGAGAGGAAGAAGATAGGAAAACTTCATGGTGAAGCGAATGGGAAATCGAGAAGTGATGGCTGGCGGCGTCGGAGGAGAATGGAGTTATCACGTGAAAGAGATCGGAGGAGAGGGTAGCAGAGATGAAGGCCGAGAGGGTGGAGGGGGCGGATTCGGAGAATGTGGGGCCCACTAAGTGGACGGTTAAGGGCACGGAGAGCTGCAGAGAAAGAAGGGAGGAGGTGGTGGCCGGATGAAAGGCGTGAGAGAGGGATTTTTTAAGGGAGGAAGGGAGGAGTAGGAAGGAATCGTTGGTGGCTTGTGGATCTTTGGTGGACTGTTGGGTGAGGAACGAGTCTAGGCCTGAGATCGACGCAGCGGAGGCGGCGAGGCAGAGTTGGTGGAGAAGAAGGAAAGGGAGAAGCACGGCCGCGGGGAGCATCTTGCGGCGGCGGAGTATCTTGCGGCGGCGAAGAGGTTTTGGGCTCGGGGTGGGGACGAGTTGACGGAAATGGAGTGGGAATTGTGCCCGAGGGATGACTCAAAATCGTGGTTGCGATACTGGAATTTCAAATTACATATCGTCAGTCACGTAGTCTACCATTCCATTTTGCTTGGGTGACATTTTCCATTTTTTTACATTTCGTTAATTAATTATAATCATATCACATCAATACTTAAAATTATATAATTAAATAATTGATATTATTAATAAATTTGTATAATTATATGATTAAAAATATTAGTCATTTAATTACATAATTACGATGAAAATAATTGATTGTCGAAATATAATTATATAATTATAATTTGATTCGACGAAAGATACATTACGTGTGTTAGTTGTATATCACGTATTTGAGTTTTATATGTACTTTGATCAAGAAAAGGGAGCTAAGAGCCTAAATTCGATATAGGTGCGCGGAAGCTGATGAACTTGACTCCTCCAGCTCACATGAGAATATAAGTAAGAAGTTCGAGCATGGTGCGTTGGTGCTGATGAACTTGACCGCACTAGAGCGCCCGAGTAACAAAGAAAAACTAAAATTCGAGCACGGTGCTCTGGGCATATGAACATGGCCGCCCCAACACGACCCGATATGGATATAATTTTGCTCGATTTGTTACCTACATAGAAAGCTTAACACTCGAGTTTTAGGGCATTCATTCATCACTTTTGAAAGACTTGTAATCTTGGAGAGCAGCTGCACGCAAGATGACTATCCGGAGTCGACGAACTGAGAATGAGGTGAAGATTTGCAACGACTCATATTTCTTGTTCTTCTTTTGATATCTTTAATTAAGAAACATTGTTTAGTTATGATTTTGATTATTTCATGATGGCGTTTAGCAGATAAATACTTTTATTTGTTGGGATTACGGGATCCTATTTGGAGACGTTTTATTTAATTAAACATTTGATTTTTGATTCATACTTGCTTTTGTTATTGTTTTTCTTTGATTATTGAAGTTTAACTAACTTTGATAATATTTTATGTTGCGAGTGATTCAGAATAACATTTTGTAATAAAACGAGTAATAATGAGATTATATAATGATAAATTTAACGTAAGAATTTTTTATAAGTTTACAGAAAATTTTATTTTAGCTTCAAATCTATGTAATTTATTTAGACAAATTAAAATTAAAGTTTGTTTGATTTAAAAACCGATCCAAATTTTGAATTGTTAACACAAATGAAACAATTGATTTTGTTTAGTTTTTTTATTTGGTTTAATTTCTAATCACACGTAATACGAGTCCAGGGTGAGAATACTGGAAGGCTACGATTGGTTGAAAGGATAGGATAAACTAATGATTAGTACGTAAATGATAAGAAAATGATTGTGGTAGGATTGTAATATATGGTGTAAAATAATATTATGTTTGGTAAGATTTTTAAGTGTAGGATAATTTTGAATTTTTTATGAACAGACGAAATTGTCCTTCCCCCTCGCGACGGCGACAGTGGCCGGCAGGCGGTCGGAAAAGGTCGGAGGGGGAGAGGAAATTTAGCGACGGATTATTGAGAAACCGTCGCTAATTTGAATTTTAGCGACGGTTTATTAGAAAACCGTCGCTCTTAGCGACGGAATTTTACAAACCGTCGCTAACCGGCTATCGGCCGGTGTTCTGCCGGCGGTCGGCAGTCCGTCGCCGTTCGGCCGGTGCTCGGCCGCGGTCGGCGGTCTGTCGGCGGTCGACCGGTGGTCGGCCGGCGGCGGTCATGGATGCGGCGTCGGTGGCAGGAAGTGGTGGTAAGTTTAAATAAAAGAGAAGGGTAAAATTGGAAAAATAAGAGGTATTAAAAGTTGGATAAATAATCCTAAGGGGTGAGGATGTATTATTTTATCCTACCTAATATAACCTAATCATACCTAGGAGGGATAAGTGAGTTTATTTAAAACTGAACCAAACGTTTGATTGGGCTGGATAAAATTAATCAATCCTACTTTATCAACCAAACCAAACATGGCCGAACAATACTATTTTTTTTAAAAATTTGATTAATCTTAAAAACAATCCAAATCAAATAAGATCCAAATCATGCTATTTGGTATCGGTTCGAACTATTTGAACCCAATCAGACCGGATTAGATTACCGATGCTATAAAATTCCGGGTCTCTTGGCTTCTCTCCAATTCTCAGCCCCCTCTAAGATCCTGCAACTCGCTTCAGATCTGTTGCAAAATGTACGGATTCGAAGCACTGACCTTCAACATCCACGGCGGTTACCTGGAGGCGATTGTGCGAGGATATCGCTCGGGGCTTCTCACGGCGGCAGATTACAACAATTTGTGCCAGTGCGAAACTCTAGACGACATTAAGATGCATCTGTCTGCCACAGAGTATGGACCATACCTCCAAAACGGTCAGTATTTTTTCCATTAACCATATCTATTACTAGGTTGGAACTTGGGAATTACATTTGTTCTTCTGAGCTGTTGGAAACTTGTGTGCAATCCATGGATCAATGGTGTATACGTTCGTATTGGGAATAATCTCGTCGATCATCTGAATTTTAAAAAATAATAATTCTGATGGCAATTAGACCGAAATACTGAATTTCTTGTGCTTGGGCGCTGGGTAAAATCTAATTCTAACTATATATATAGATTGTTTTTGGTAAAAATCTGAGTATAATTAGATACTTTACGAAGTGGATATTTGTTGGTTTCTTGATGAAGTATAGTAGGATCATCGTTCCATGGTTCTTTTAGTTGCAAGAATGATCATTTTTGCTGTTTATTGAATTGCAGAGCCCTCTCCATTACATACGACAACAATTGTGGAAAAATGCACCCTGAAACTGGTTGATGAGTATAAGCACATGCTGTGCCAAGCCACAGAGCCTCTGTCAACTTTCTTGGAATATATCACGTATGTAGATTTGAATAATGAACTGTCCATTGGTTTATTTGCATTCAGTTATCTATAGAACTTGCTCATGTCCATCATGCAAATATTTTCCATACGTATTTAACGGAGAACTACCAAGTAAGAGCATATTATTCATGGAAAAACAAATATTCCTATAGTTGAAATATGAGGCAATCAAGTTTTTCTTGATAGTCATTGATTTTTTTCATACTTGTTCGAAGGAAACTCTCTTGTACTTGGTGGGAACATCTACTTTTATGCTGCAAATAGCATTATTTCTAGGCCCACATAGACAAAGATTATGCTGCAAGTACCATTATTTCTAGGTCCACGTAGACAAAGAGTCGATGAAATTTGAATGGTGTAAAATAATTTAGATTGCTACTGTATTATCCTGTTAGAAACACTTAGGTTGCATTTGGATTCAAATCTGTAATAGCTAATACTTTGGTTGGATTGGGTAAATCTACTTGACAGTGAATTTCAAATCTACAATTAGTTATTTTTTGAGACATTATTGTGAATTCCAAATTCATCAAAATATTGAGTGATCTCATATCCGTCTTTCAAATAATCCAAACTCGAACTTATAGTTTACCAAACTAAATTCAAATACTCCTGTGTAGCATTGAAGAGCATGTTATCTTCAGATTGTGCTGGCAACAACTGATAATTATATCATGAATTATTGGTTCCGAGTTCAAGTTGGTATATAGATATCATTCATTCCCGACTTGTTGACTAGGTGTTCAAAGTTTGCCTTTATATTGTTGTGGTGAGGATGTCAGCAGTAGTAAGGTTGGACGAGTGGCATACAAATAAATCCATCAGTAGTCTCTTTTATGAAATGTCTATTGGTCTCAACATATTTTGTATGATCGTGTTGTATAGGTTTTTGAACAATGCAAATGCAACCTTCTTGTTGTGAAACAGCTTCATTGGCATGTGAATTGTTATCACAGCTCCTCCAATAGCCTTTTTAACCATAGCATTTCACATATTCCATGAGCCATTGATCGATATTCAGCTTCAACACTACTTCTTGCAAATACATTTTTTTGTTGCTTTTCTCTTCCATCAAGTCTGAATTTAGTGTGCAAGTAGTCATCGCTGTTATTGTCATGAAAAAGTATCAGGAGCATGAGGCTCTAGTACCATGTTAGTTTTGAGAAGAAAAATAAATGTTCTACACTTCTGCGTTATTTTCTTAGGTGGCAGCACAACAATTTATAGAGAAATAATTTTTTTTACAGATTTTGTAATCAATTCAGCTAATTACGAGACTATCTGCTGCGTGAAATAGGTAACAACTAACTACATAATCCTAATTGTTCTTCAAAAAAATAAAATCCTAACTACTTTCTACATATCTCGCCATTTTAAAATGTGACTTGTGTCTCTTTCTGTTTATAGAGTTATGGTCCTTTAGAATCTTTAAACTAAAAATTTTGGGGCAGTATTGTTCCATGACAACTGTGTAGCTTGGGCTGAGCAAAGGAGTTAGTCTGCTTGTTTATCTTGACATCTGTTTTCTTTTTCTTTTTTTACTGATGGAGTTCATGTTGCATTTCTGGTAGAGAACTTTCAAACTAGTTACTTTTTCTTATTCTCATTTAATTCTGATTAATGACCTGGGAGCTTGCTTGTACTTTAGATATGGTCACATGATTGACAATGTTGTCCTAATCGTCACTGGAACTTTGCACGAGAGGGATGTTCATGAATTGTTGGAGAAATGCCATCCTTTGGGAATGTTTGACAGGTGATGTATTTTATTGGACACTTAATATTGTAAATAAACTGATGGCTCGTTAAGAATTTTCCGTTAAATTCCTCAGCATTGCTACCCTGGCGGTTGCGCAGAATATGAGGGAGCTTTACAGATTGGTGCTTGTTGACACTCCCCTTGCACCTTACTTCTCTGAATGCATCACTTCAGAGGTACTGATTTTATATTATGTTCCCTTATGCCCTGGGCGACACACGTGCTACAATGGCCAGGACAAAGGGTCGCGATCCCGCGAGGGGAACAGAGTTGATAAATACTGATAACTCTCGGATAGAGTATTAGAACGGAAAGATCCATTAGTTTAATAGGTTCAGGATTGTCCTGTTTGTTTAGCTATTTATTTTCCCATATCCTTGGACATTAGAATCATCAAAGTTATGCTACCCAATGTTTTCTTTTGTGTACCTATACTTTCCTTGTGCTGTTGACTTGAAGATATGCTATCTAAAGCATTAGCAAAATGACTCAATAACCCTATAATTTGTGCATGTGAGACTAAATGTTCCAAAGAACTGTTATTATTCCGAATAGTTCAAGAGGAGTTAAAAGAGTGTACTCTGAGTAGGTGATTACCTTTGCGGCTTTGCCAAAGTGTTTGTCTATGATTGGTTTTTTCTTGTAACACCAAGTGAAAACTGGTTCTACAAAATGGTAGTTTTCAATATTTGTGTATGTTTCTCTCTTATTTTGGTAATCTAACAGGATTTGGATGATATGAACATTGAAATTATGAGGAATACACTTTACAAGGCATACCTTGAGGATTTCAACAGATTTTGCCAGGTAATGTGGTATTCTCATATCCTTGTACTTCTATAAATTGAATTATTCTGTCTTTGTGTTCTACCCTGATTTTAGAAACTGCAAATAGAAACTTGGTGGTGCCACTTCAGAAATTATGTCTGACCTCCTGGCATTTGAGGCTGATAGAAGAGCAGTCAATATCACAATAAACAGGTTCTCATGCAGTCTGTTATTTTGAAATTTTCTGATAAAGAATGTTTGATAAGACCGGTTTCTAACCCGTCTTACTTTTTCCATTTTCAGCATCGGCACTGAGCTTACTCGAGATGATCGTAGGAAATTATATTCTAACTTCGGCTTGCTGTAAGGGCTGTCACCTTTTCTCACTAAATCTCATATCGGAAATGCTTATTCGAGTTCATTTTCCTGCCACTGATGATTACATAATTGTTGGATAGATACCCTTATGGTCATGAGGAACTTGCTGTATGTGAAGACATTGATCAGGTAGTTAACAGTTTCAGTTTATATTTTCTTATTGTTCATGTGTATAGTTTCCTTAAATTTTGTTGCTCTTGTTGAATTTTATGCAAGACGATTTCACTAGCGTGGTCTCAGAGGTGTTATATTCTGATATATGCAAACCAAGAGATGAATGTGCAAGTAGGCTCAAATCAGGAGTTACCGAGGTGTTATAGTTTTTATTTTCTTTTTAGGGAGTGGTTGTCATGGTCGTGTGTGTGATCTATTAAAGATTCACCCACTAGAAATCCAAAATCAAGATTAAATAATGGAAATTCAAGTCTAATCTCTTGTATATATATTGGATTTTTTGGAATAATAATTATAAGCAGAAAATTTCCTCAAAAATATCATTATTGACTTGAGATCTGAGGTTCTCACCCAATGAGTTTCAAAACCAGGAGATCGAGAGGTTCTCACTTAATGATTAGTCCATAAATCGTCCCATTGCGAGACCCATGACTCGGGACCATAGCAGCGGTAGTCATTTTGTTAATATACTTGCCTTCCTCGGCTGGGAATTGGGATTTGGGGAAGCTGAAGGTTTACTTCATTTGTCATTAGTTGGTGACCGCGACCCATTTATATTCTTATGAAATGTTTTTGCAAACTTATCTTTTCTAGTAATCTGGTTTACGGTATTACACAATTATAATCAAGTGCATAAGATGATTGGAAATTAAGTTTTACTGGGACACAGTTTGTTCAGTTGGTGTGGATTTAGTTTCTGCTATTCTGAGTGGCATATGTGTATTCAAACTTTGGTTCCTCCTTTCCTTTGTCTATATCATGATATCATAAGAATCCTACTGTGTAACAAAAGAGTTATTTTGTTCAACTTTCTAGGTTCGGGCTGCCATGGAAAAGTATCCTCCTTATCAATCCATATTCGCAAAGTTATCCTATGGAGAGAGCCAGATGCTCGACAAGGCCTTTTATGAAGAGGAAGTAAAACGACTCTGTTTATCATTTGAGCAGCAGGTTTGCTTCTAACAATTTGTTTATCTGAGTTGTGGATTCCATTTTCCGGTCTCTGTCTTTGCACGTAATAAGAGTGCCATTTACTCTCTTTTTTCCACATCTTGATCCAAAATTCGACTACCTGTAACATTGCAGTTCCACTACGCTGTATTTTTTGCATACATGAGACTGAAAGAACAAGAGATCAGGAACTTGATGTGGATATCTGAATGTGTTGCACAAAACCAGAAGTCCAGAGTGCATGACAGCGTCGTATTTATATTTTAGTAATGTCTCAGTTCGCTGGTTTATCCAGACTTGTTCTGCCTTTTTTTCTTTGTGTACATTCTCTTGTTTATTTTCGGGTGCGCTTGTTATGTGCTGGTTTACCAGGTTTGCGGTCTGTTCTATTGTTCAACTTCATTAATAAGTCTGTATGATTGATCAAATACGCGGGTGTGGGGAAATAATGTTCTAAAGCTATTGATCATGGATTGCTAATAATTTGATGTACACCAAATATTTCTGCTTTATGGATTGAGTTAATTTTAGGAAAAAAAATAACTATAAAAATTCAAGCGTAACATGGAAATTGGGAAATTATATTAGTAGAGAGGGACTTTAAATGCAAAACAAAGATTCACAAATTGTGGCGTCTTTTAAACAGAGATGTTAGAACGAGTAACTGGGTTGAATTGGTCACTTGCTACAAGGCAGACAGCACGGGCTGCATTGGCGGCCTAGCCGATTCCACAGCCTCTTGTTTATTTTGGCGGTCGAGAGATTGATGACCTGTCTATTTTTCTTTTTTTCTTTTTTAAACTTGGAGAATCTTCTATTTTCCGGCTAGTTTTTTAGATGAAGTTAGGTACAAGTTCATGATTTTACCATGATATCAGAACTCAGACTCGTTGTTATGTGTTGAACTGTTTTTATGATCCACTTACTAATGAATTATATATATGAATTTAGATCATCCCCGGAACTAATTTTTCTGAATTGAATCAACTTCAAATTCATGATATTAACATATATTCACCTAAATTTACAACACAATCACAAATCACAAAACAAATAAGATATTCTTGAAAAATAAAAACAAATAAGACATTTTATTAGAAAAAAATCATTCCTGATTATTGAACGAAATATATTACCTCTGTTGTTATTGCCCATAAAAAGCAATTGTACATAGAATGTGTGTACAAGACAGTTAGTAATAAATATACATGGAATTTTTATTTAAAAATTGGTTTTTATTTTATATTCTTCAAAGAAATAAACATTTTTACCTTCGGTATAAAAGGATAGGGAATATTTAGAATTTTCTCAATAACTAATTTGAACATATGGTGTGTTAAAACCATCCAAAATTTTAAAATGCCCAACATTCCACGATACAATAATCATTCCAACAAATTATAATTGACAAAGTATTTACACAAATAAGCCTACTCAAAAAACTCAATTACTAAGTTATAAATATTTTTATAAAGAAATATACAATAAATATATTTTACATCGATATTTACAACAATTATATCATTAGATTTTAAATATATATTATCTAATGAGATTTTGATAAATTGAATTTTTTTATTGAGTTTTTTTGTGCTATGAAATTTGTTGTACAAATCACATTATACATATAGCACCACTTTTTTATAAATCACCCCAAAAATTTCATAATTTAAATATGAATTCTCCCTCATTTATAATCAATTGATTTTACCTCGAAAACTGCTCTACATAAACAGATTTGAATTTTTGCTTACATACGAGAATAATAACATAAAACTATATCTAATACTCCTATATATGCATTAAATCCGATATAAACAAAATCCGATCATTTTCTTTTCACTGTCATAACTATATATTAAACCGGTTTAATTTGACAATTTTCTTTTCTCGCCACTATAAATCTATACTATATTAATAAGTATGAAACCCTTAAAGTAATTATTTTGGAGGACACCAAAATATTTAATTTCATAATTACATTTCTTACTTTAATAAAACTCTCTTCAAGTCACTTCATATTTTACACAGAAAAGAACTAAACAAAACTTTTATTTTAAATCGAACAAATCTTATAAATTGAAAATAATTTCATGTTAATTATTTAATATTATTTGATCAAATTAAAAATAATAATAACTCATACAACGCGTATCCATCTTTTACTAGTATATACTGAGAGAGTATTAGGTAGAGCTTATAAGATCTCTTAAACAATTTATAAGTTGTTTTAGAGCTTATAAATTCTACAATTTTGTCATGCTCCACGTTGGAGCGTCCGCGCTTAGTAAGCGTGGACGCTCCAACGTGGAGCCGTAGGGCCGGCCAACGTCTGGAAGTAGCGATGGTTTTTAAAACTCTGTTGCATTTTGCGACGGTTTTATAAAAACCGTCGCAAACGCGCGCCCGATCGATAATATTTCTTTGGTATTTTATTAAATTCTTTTAAAGCATGAAATGCATGTTTATTTTATTAATTTGTGTTTAACTGTATTCATGCATTTTATACATAATTATTGCATGATAAGGCATAGTTTGGTACATGGGATAAGAGAGGGATTGATAAATAATCCTCTTTATCTCATGTTTGGTACTTTTTTAAAAAGCTCATGATAATATCATGGGCCTTTGATAAATAATTTTTTAGAAGGATAAAATATCCTTAATAGAAGGTGTGATAATTTTAATTTAATGATAAAATATGCTACAAATGACTTAATTACCCTCAATTTATAAATGATTTTTTATAAATCTATGCTAGTAGGTAGAAATTAAAATCAAATAAATATTTTATTTATTTTTATATATTATATAATATAATAATTACATAAATGAATTCGAGATAATTATATAAATAATTTTTATAAATCTCAATAAAATTATTAGTATCACTCGATTAACCTTAAAAATTGATATTTGACTTGAATCAAAAAATCAAGAGCTCAATTATCATATTATATAATATATAAAATTAGGTAAAAATAAATAAATCATGCAAGTACTATCGGCACATGAACAAATAAAAAATACGAACTCAAGCAATAACTTTGAAATTATAAAATTTATTATAATAAAGTTAATTTTGTCATTACAATCTAATATATAAATTTAATCACTCTTATTAAAATCATACCAAACATTAAATATAATATCATACATCTTATTTATCATTAACTTATCCTTATATTATATATCACATGTTTATCCATCATGTGTACCAAACTATGCCTAAGGGATTTATTTCATGAAATTTATCAGTTAATGCACTATGATTTTTAAGATGCATTTCACACCCGAACGAGGAACGGAGGCCGGAGAATTTTCAGGAAATTTATTTTAATACATGATTAATTTTTATAAATTAATATATGGTGTTTTAAGTGGATTTCTCAAATAATGAGATTTTACCGGGTATTCTTACTCGCATGACTTTATTTTTAACGGTACGCGAATTTTATCGAACCGAAAGACTTTTTACTAGTTGCACCGATAGTGCTTGCATGATTTATTTATTTTTACCTAATTTTATATATTATATAATATGATAATTGAGCTCTTGATTTTGTGAGTCAAGTCAAATATCAATTTTTAAGGTTTACCGAGTGATACTAATATTTTTATTGAGATTTATAAAAATTATTAATATAAAATAATTACGAAATCATTTATATAATTATCATATTATATAATATATAAAATAAATAAAATATTTATTTGATTTTAATTTCTACCTACTATCATAGATTTATAAAAAATCATTTGTAAAGTGAGGATAATTAAGTCATTTGTAGTACATTTTATCATTAAATTAAAATTATCACACCTAATAGAGGGAAATATTATCCCTCTAAAAATTATTTATCAAGGGCCCATGATATTATCATGGGCTTTTTAAAAAAGTACCAAACATGAGATAAGGAAGATTATTTATCAATCATTCCCTTATCCTATGTACCAAACTATACCTTAAACTCCCGTAACTCCCCCACAGCCGATATACATCCCTTTTCCTTTCAAACTTCCCACGGTTTCAGAGAAAAAAAAAAATCAGCTGAAGGCCACGGCTTAGCATTTCGCGTTCTCACTTATTCCCCACAACCCGTTCTCTCTTCGTGCCACCAATACTAGGTTCGCACCTCTTTTATTTCACCTGAACATACCGCGCCCGAGCGGTGAAATAATACCGATCGGGCGCGCATTTGCGATGGTTTTTATAAAACTGTCGCAATTGGCGACGGTATATAGTAAACCGTCGCAAAATGCGACAGAGTTTTAAAAACTGTCGCTACTTCCAGACGTTGCACGATCCAACGGCTCCACGTTGGAGCGTTCGCGCTTAGTAAGCGCGGACACTCCAACGTGGAGCATGCTCCGTGCTTTGTAAGCACGGACGCTGCTCCACGTGTGCAGGGTCCGTGTTTTCAAAGCACGGTTTGTCGTAAAATTGCAAACCTTTACATTATTTTTGAAAAAAAAATTTAAAATTTAAATTAGTTTTAAAAAAAACCCAATTATGTTTGATATTTTTTTTTAAAAAAAGCGCAGCTTATAAGTTATCAAAATAGACATCTTGTAAAATGTTTTTTTTAAAAAAATTTGGTACCCACCTTTTTAAAAATCTTATTTAAATATGTTTTAAAGATCAAGTTATCCTATATATTTTATAAAATTTCAAATATACTCTCTTCTACATAATATATAAATTGATTAATAGCCAATAATAATATTTAAAATTATATATATTATTTTTTTAATTTAAAATTATATTTTAATTAATATAATTACGAATACTATTAATGTTGTTTCCTTTTTAACAACACGTAGTGATTATTAATATTATAATTATATCCTAAATATTTTCGTTTATATATTAATAAATTAATATTATTATTAATATAAAAATTAGTATAAAATATGAATGAGTCTCATGTGAGACCGTCTCATGGATCTTAATCTTTGAGACGGGTTAACACTACCCATATTCACAATAAAAAGTAATACTCTTAGCATAAAAAGTAATATTTTTTCATGGATGACCAAAATAAGATATCCGTCTCACACATATGACCCGTGAGACCGTCTCACACAAGTTTTTGACATAAAATATATGACATATGGACATATTAAAAATAATCATATTTTGTCAATTTCATAATGTCGTATTTTTTATAATTATCATAAAAAAAATCTTATAATATCAAATGCATTAACAACTTTAAGATTTATCAAATTATTTTATCCAAATATTTTGATAATTTATTTTTAAAATAATATCTTGTAGCTTATGAACTCGTAAAACAGCTTATAAAACATGAGATCTCAAAAGTTGTTTTAAACAATAAAGTAGGTATAATGTGAGACGGTGTTAAGGATAATTATTCGTGAGACGGTTAACAATACTCATATTTACAATAAAAAGTAATATTTTTAAAATAAAAAATAAAATTATTTCATGGTGGTTCAAATATAATTAATATATATATATATATATATATATATATATATATATAATATATATATTATAAAATTGATCTATGAGACTCGCTCACAAAAGTTTTTGCGAAATAAATTTAGTCAAACACTTTCTAACCCAGACCTAATCAAATTAAAACCTCAATATTTACTTTTATAATAGGTATCTTGTGAGACATTTTCACAGATCTTTATCCGTAAAATGAGTCAACTATATTTATATTAGAATAATAAATAAAATTGAATAAAATAATCTCACGAATCAAATTTTATGAGAATTAGGTTAACCATAAAAAAATATAACTTTCATCAAATTTGACTCGTAAAATCATCCGATACAAATTTTTGTTATATCACCACCACAAAAACCGGCAGCTTGTACAGGATGCGAAGTCGTAGGCTTAAATTTCATCTCGAAAAATACTGTATTTGTAATGGTTGGTGGGACACACACTAGCGCGTCCGAAATTTACCATTTTTTTATTATAAAAAATTAAGATATATAATCAATAATAGAAAGAGGAATACGCTGAAAAAATCTCTAGCCGCCTCATTTTCAGGTTATTAGTTCTCTGTCTGATCTATATTTGAAGCGATTATGTGGGTTTTTACCAACTCTAGTTTGTCGTTTTGACTTGTTTGTTTGTGGCGTGATTTATGGTTATGCATGCGAATCTAGGGTTTTGGCTGTGTTGTTGATTGATTCTGTGGTTAGGTAATGTAGCTTTTGTGCTGGGAAATTGAATATTAACGATTGGATTTTACAGATTCTGACCCAATATGTTATCTCGTGCTCAATTTTGTTAGATTGGAACTCGTTATTAGTGTGAATTAGGTGTATTGGTATTTACGTTGTGTTGGTGGTGATTGTAGGCGGTAAGGATGTCTACGCCAGCAAGGAAGCGGCTGATGAGGGATTTCAAGCGGCTACAGCAGGACCCTCCTGCTGGCATCAGTGGCGCACCTTATGATAACAATATCATGCTCTGGAATGCTGTTATATTCGGGTATTTTTCGTTGGCCTGTTTGCTGGTTATTTATTTTGAGATTTACTAAATAACTGGGGTTTTCTTTTTGAAATTGCAGGCCGGATGACACTCCTTGGGATGGGGGTGGGAATGTTCTTCCTTAGAATCAAGTTTTAGTTTGGATTTGCTAATCATAGATGAACTATCACGAATGTTTCTTGTTGCAGTTTATAGTTTTAACTTAGATGTGTTAAATTTTCTCATCTATTGCTGAATGGGAAATAAGTGTTATTTGCTATGCTCATTCCAAGTGGTTTTACTTCCCCCTAAATTCGAAATTATGTGTTACTGATGTATAAAATTTATGTTTACGCTATTTCGTTGCAACGGTAAAATTTATTTATCTCACATGTTATTCATACCAAAGGTGTTATTGCATGAGAAAATATGTACAAATGCAAATATTTGATGTGTGAACCTATGATATTTGGTGCATAATTTTGATGGCTTAATTTGTTACCCTTCCCTTGTGTTGGATGAAAAGCACGACGATGACATGCTGAAAAGTTCATTAGAAGTTTTGTTGACATTGAATCTGGTTCTCTCGATCGTTCAGTTTTTTAATATTATATGTATATATATTGTTTGCTGCTAGGTACGTTTAAGCTCTCACTTCAATTTACAGAAGACTACCCAAATAAGCCCCCAACAGTGCGATTTGTGTCTAGGATGTTCCATCCAAACAGTAAGTTACTTGTTGTTCCATCCAAACAATATGCTTTTATGTTAGCATATTGTCAGTATGCACTATTCTTAAAGCTATCTGAAAGTGCCACCTTTAGACACTGTGATGCTATTTCTTTTATGTACCGTCCAAACATAACATCTCAAGAATCTCACAACAAATTATTTAATTATTTCATTTACTGCTTATTTTGAATCAAAAATGTTTACTACCCTGCTCAACATGACTTGTGACATGGTTCTGTTATGATTGCTAAGGAGTATCACATATCTTGGTAGCAAGGATTTCTCGAGTTCTAAGGTTTCATTCCTTTAAAGATGTTTGATTCATTGTGAGGAGGGGCTTTATATCTGCTTTAGCCCATCAGTGTTGTACTAAAAATTTGTATAGTTCTGCTTCCATCAACTTTGTCTCCACAAGCGTGAAACTTCTATGCCTAACCAAATTTAGCTAGTATATACTTTTTAAAAGCACCTCGACCATTTTCATGTGAAGTTTCTTAACATTCATCTTTGAGTTTGCAAATTTTTGTGCATTTCATTTGATATTACGGGGCCCATGTAGTTTTATCCATTCTCTATTTGTGGCTATAAATATCGTAATAAATGCTGTGAATCATGGATAACTCATTTAGATGTGCACACATGTAATATTTTAAGCTCGCTCGCTTGGGTCATTGGCTATTAATCTTATGTTTTACCACTGTTTTTACATTGTTTTCTAAAGCTTACATTTGGCGCGATGTGGTATTAGATCTATTTCCAAGAGATGATTGGTGAATGGCATTAATCATTATAGATTTTCATCGTCGACGAGATATTCCAACTAAATGGAAAAACATTTGATTACAATTTTTCTTTTCTCGTTATATTTCTGTTGTTTATTAGTTTATGCTGATGGAAGTATATGCTTGGATATCCTGCAAAATCAGTGGAGTCCAATATATGATGTAGCTGCTATTCTTACATCTATCCAGGTAGATTATGGCTATGAAATGTTATACCATGTCTTTTCTCTACATGTATAGAATGGAACATCAATTATGATAGTTTAAGTTCTCAAGAAGAATAAACTAACATGATTTAACTAAAATAGCTAGAGGTGAGTACAAGCAGGAGTTGAGGTATGACAGGGTGTACTAGAAAATTAAGTAACGATATCAATTTATTTTTGTGTTACAGATGCATGTAACACGTCAACAAGTGCATTGAATTTTTGTCATATATCTAAACCAAATGCATGATAGAGAATTGGACATTCAGAAACTGCTGGATAGTTTGTTTAGTTTCCACTTCAAAGTTCAAAAAAAAAATATTATTTTCCCTTCACCGCCCACTTAACTTTAACAATATTATAGGCTGCCAATATTACTGTGTATGCCAGACTCTTCAGAAGTCGTGGTGGTGCGACAAAGACTAGTAAATTTTCGCCATGATTGTCGGTATTATTGTTTGATTGATAGGTTCTGTTTCTGGGTGTAACATACCATGGTGGAATCATGTTTACTCCTGATAGCGCCATGACAAGAGTCAATCACTTATTTTATTCTCATTTACAGTCGCTGCTGTGTGATCCAAATCCGAACTCACCCGCAAATTCTGAATCTGCGCGGTTGTTTAGTGAAAACAAGCGTGAATATAACAGGAAGGTGCGTGAAATTGTTGAGCAGAGCTGGACAGCAGATTAGTGTTTACTCCTAAAGACTGCATAATGGGAGATTGCTACTGATGAAGAAGCTTCATATTCCAACGTCCTTTCTCCCGGTAGAATCATCTCTGTTTCTGTGAACCTTTGTTTTATTTTCATTCTACGCGAGTGACTCCTATAGTTTGAGAAAACATTGTTATTGTATCACATACTAATCTTCAGGACTCTGAAGGGTCTTTCTCTTGAAATTTTTCTGGTGTTCGAATGTGCCATAGTATCTGTACATATTGATATCTTGTACCATATATTGTGAAAATGTATTAAACTTTTGTTGCCCCCCCTCCCTTTAATTATGTCTTGAAAACAACTCTGCACATCACCCATTCTCCCTGGTTTTTAGCTTTCGATTCAGTGTTTTTTAGAAATTTATATGAAGTGTCTAGCTTCAACTTGATCATCGTTGAAAATGTTTCCCTGAGTTAAGGAATTCATGGTTGTCGTCAAATTCCATTGTTGAGATCGTATCTTATGACAATCTTTTTTCCCGAACTTGTTAGGCGTGATATATGTACCTCTCTTTCTTGATTACAAGTTAATAGTCGACTAGATACATTTGTTCACGACTGTAATATGTCTGAAGTAAGTTTTACTGATTAAAAGTTGGTTTAAATATCATCATCGGAGGGGTCATAAATCATTACAATAGCGTGTTGAACCCCTCCTAATCTTGTTTTTATTTGTCAGTCAGCGACCATATCTAAAACTACATTATCCTCATTACTGCTAGGCTGTCAATTTCATGTGGGAGAGATTCTCATTATTTATTTGATTCACGTTTCTTCCTTCGTAATGCATATATATTGATATTACCCGCTTGAGTCTCTTACGTTGTATAGTTCTTCTAGTAAAATATGCGTTACTTGCGTTGTAAAATCATCTTAGTCTAGAATGGGTATCCTGGGATCATCCTATATTCCATTGGGTATACGTCACTCTCTGCAATTTATGGTTTTTTCCCCACAAAACATGGGATGGACCTCTAGTTTGAAGTGGTGCCGACCCCATCAATTCAGCCAATGTAATCAGGGGGCATGAGTTGGGTGTTTTGAGTCTGGGTAATTCGGGTTTTGGGTATATTATTTTATACCTGATCCTGAAATAATCTGGAAACCGATTATTGAGTTTGGGATCAGGTTGGAATCCGATTTACCGACTCAAGTGCCTGGCACATGAAATTTAGGATTCTTGTCGCTTCAGAATCATTAGATCAAATGAGCTTATTGTAGAAAAAATGGTCAAGGGCAATGCTGAGGATGGAAAGCGTGCATCTGAAAAATAAATAAAGACAACTTTTTATTTTCTGACTACAGTTGTTTCCATTGTATTCTTGAGGTGTCGGAGATTTGGAGAATGCACAACTAACCTAACCACGTCTAAAATCACATGGGTTTTGTTGGAATCATGTGCTCTACAAGATTACAATGTTTCACTTCTATTGTGAATTTAAGGAGTTCCTATTTATTATTCGTGAGTTGTATAAGACATCCACATGCCTCGATATAATAAATTATATATATATATATATATATATATATATATATATATATAAGTTTCAATCATTATACATGGGAAAATAAATGGAGCAAGGGGGACCCTCGGCAGAAATGAAGATGAGAGGTAGGCTTCTTTGGGACTTGGGTGTCTTAAAATATACCTTGCGTGTGGGATGGTGCCTTTTGTTTTTGTATCCTTTTGTGGGTGTGTACAAGTGTACATATAATTAGAGTGAATGTCATGTAAGACCGTCTCACGGATCTTAATATTTGAGACGGGTCAATCTCATCCATATTGACAATAAAAAGTATACTTTTTCATGGATGATTCAAATAGAAGATATGTCTCACAAATACAACCCGTAAGACCGTCTTACACGAGTTTTTGTCATATAATTATTTACGTAACCTAATAAGGTACCCGGCTATTGATTTTTTGGGTTCTACTAATCAAATCATTCAAAATCAAAAATCAAACCTAAATTTTCGGTTCTTGTTTGGTTCGATAACAATAATTGATTTAAAATTTGAATTTCTGTGATTGTTTAAAAACTAATACACACCATCGATTTGGTTAAGTTTTTGTTCATCTCTAGCAAATACATAGTTAAAATTTTGAGGGAAAAAGTGTGTTTCCATTGAGAAGCGTCTTGACGCCTGTCTAATAAGTGCACCTCTCGCATTCAATACAGTCATCCAAAATTCAAGAAACGAATTCAAAAATCAGACATTTTGGTAGCCTTAAATTTTTTAAATTAAATTGTATTTGCATTGATAATTGAATGATGAATTTGAAATTTTTTGATTTGTTATAATGTTTAAATTGTAAGTGAATCCCGAATTCACCTACATCAAATTAAATATTTGTAACCATCGAAGTCTTGTTAGCGACTTTGGGGGATTGTTTTTTTCAACTAGTCTTAGAGATTGAAAAGATTGATTCTTCCTTATTTACTACAAGTAAAGGCTCAATCCAAGCCTTACAAGGGAGGTGTTTCAAATTCAACTCTACGGGTCAAGTCAGCATAAAAGAAGAGTAAGTCTCATGTGAGACCGTCTCACGGATCATCATCTGTGAGACTGGATCAACCATACCCATATTCACAATAAAAAGTAATATTCTTAGCATAAAAGTAATACTTTTTCATTGATGACCCAAATAAAAGACTCGTCTCACAAATATGATCCGTGAGATCATCTCACACAAGTTTTTGCCTAAAAGAAAAGCAGATTTAAAAAACAATTATTCTTATTACTTCTTCAACTAAAGGATATGAACAACAACGTGTTCCCTTCACGCTTATAAGTTTAGCTAAAGAATAGAAAATTATGATAAACTATCTTTTTATTTTGAATAATTTTATTTTAAGTATAATATTTGTTTAAGTAATTTTTTTTTTTTGTATTTGGATGGATTAGTTGACCATTTAATTTAAGTCCTAAAATCATCATCTATTGGTTTACCTCTTTAAATATGTTAGTCAATACTCTATTGGGTTCGACCCAATATTATTTTACATAAATTAACCAATATTACATAAATTACAATCTTCCAACTCAATGGGTTTATAATATTATAATATTTAAAATAATTATTAAAATAATCAAGTCTGGCTCGGAATCTCGTTGGGTGGATATTAATTTCCTAATCTCTTTCTCCACATTGATCGGGACGAGAAAAAATCCCGACAACTCTGGTCGAGAATTTTTTTTTGACGGGAACGTGATGGGATTCGGGTTGGGCCGGGATTTTCATTTTGTTAGTCAGACCTATTATATATAATTTTATTTCTATAAAGTTTTTTTTTAAAATGTTATCACAAACGTCTTTTTCCCTTAAAAAATCAAGAGAGAGTGTTCGGAGTAGTGCTGCAAACGAATCGATTTGGTTCGTAAGTTTTTTGAGCCAGTTCGGAAAATATTTAATTTGTTCAAGCTTATTGAATTCGAACCGAACTCGAACATGCTCGATTTTTTTTCGAGCCGAACTCGAGCCCAAACTATTTTGTTCGATAATCCGCGAGACGCTCACGGGTTTTAGTATTTTATTAATATAATATAATTATATATTGAATAAATAAATTTCTAGTATTTCGAGTACTTATTTTTATTTTTATTTTATCAATAATCCAAATAGTTCACAAACATGTTCGAATCTTTCGAGTCGAACTCGAACTCAAGCTTTAATTCGAACTTAATTCAGCCAAAAGTTTTAAAATGTTTGAACTTCAAATGGAATTCGAACTCGAATAAAACTAATTCAATCTTAATTCAAGCCTTCAAACTTTGTCATATTCAACTATATTTGTTTCATTTACACCGCTAGTTCGGACTTGAGAGGCATGATTGAACCAATTTATTATATTTTAGAAAAAAACATGAAATTTATTTATTAAAAATTATAATTTTGATTGTGCATGTGCATTTCTAATTGATCATCTTTTATTAAATTTCAATTTTAGACTTTCATGCTTCTATTTTGATATTTTTAATATTTATTTATCATAGTGTAGACATAATGCTACATACATCAACGCCACTATGTTACATATTAGAGTCACATTGACGCTATACTAATAAAAGATCAGAGTTTAGAAAAAGAATATAGAGATAATAGATTAAAAATGAAATATGATTACATTGACGCTACACTAAAAAAAACTAAAGTTGGGAAAAAATATATATATATAGATAATATATAGAAAAGACTAAAATTTAGAAAAAGAATATAGATATAATAGATTAAAAATGAAATATGATTACATTGACACTATACTAAGAAAATACTAAAGTTTAGAAAAAAAATATAGAGATAATATATTAAAAATGAAATATGATTACATTGACGCTACATATAATATATTAAAAATGAAATATGATTACATTGACGCTACACTAACAAAAAAACTTTTAGAAAAAGAATATAGAGATGATATATTAAAAATAAAATATGATTACATATATGATAAATAGACTATATTTTAAAAAAATTCTTATATTCATTTGATAGAGATTATGATTTATTAATTCCGCTCATCTAACCATAATCACTTGTAATCTAACTTTTGGATTATTATACTTATCATAATAAGATTCCTTGATTCAATAAATAATTAATACGTAACGAGTTACTCTATTTTTGTCTAGAACCGGACAGCCTAGGACATTGACGCACAAGAAACGGTCGTGTCGTATTTTGTGAGACAGATCTTTATTTGGGTCATCTATGAAAAAAGTATTACTTTTTATGCTAAAAGCATTACTTTTTATTGTGAATATCGGTAGGATTGACCCATATCACATATTAGGATTCGTGAGACGGTCTTACATATTAGGATTCGTGAGACAGTATCACATGTGACTCACTCTAAAATAAAATAAAACTGAAATTAAATTTAAAATTGCAGCAAAATGGCCAAACGTCGTCGTATCCGATACCCAAAAAATTTCAAATTCTCTTCTCCAATCAGCGCCTTGGATCCACTCAACCATTTCTACTAAAAGCGACTGTATAACTACACCAACTCGCCGACCTCCATCAGTATACGCAAGGTGGAGACTGGAGATGTATACATACACTAATTATACTCCACTGTATGTATAATTACCTCGGCCAATTCTGTCGAGTATGCGGGCACAGGATTTACTGGGAGAAGATGAATACATGCTCCAGAAATGGTGAAGAAGCTGGTGGAGTGATGCGGTGTCGAGGGGTCCATTTTCTTGCCATGAGTTTATGAAATAATTCTGCAGGTATACGGGCTTTTGATGTTTTTATACTTTTGGTTTTTTTTTCCTTCTTTTTAAATTTTCATATCAATCAGTCTTTCACCTGAAATTTAACTCCTTGACTGTTTTTGTGTGTGGTGGGTTTCCTCCATTTATGCCCATTTTTGTTTGTGGGTTCTCTCTTCGTCAAGATTTGTAGCTGCGGGATTCTGATGTGAGATAAAACCTTCGTTTTTCAGGCATGAAAAAGCGCAGATCTGAGCTGCATTGCAGTGAAACCCACTTTTATTTACCTGTTTTTTGTATGCTTTTTGGTTCTTGTTTTATGTTTGTATTTGTGGTGGTTTGTGATTCCTTGTGAGCGGTTGTGTTTGATTTAAATCTTCCTCTACGATACCGCCACGACTGTGTTTGGAAAACATATATACCTCTTGAATCATTTGTTCTTCGATTCTAATGTTTTTGACCTTGTAACTTAGAAAACATAACTTTTTGATAGGCAATAGGACTTTATCTTTGCCCTGTTCTGTGGGAAATTAAAAATTTGTTTATTTCCAGATTTTATTGCTCTTTTTTCTTTTAAAATTTAATTTATTTTAGCTACATTGTTTCCTGATACTTTCACTTAATGAAATGTTGCAGGTTTTAATTGAATTGAACAACTGTTCTTTTAAAGCGGCGTTCTTCAATGGGTAAGTCTCCTGGGAAATGGATCAAGACTGTGCTCTTCGGGAAGAAGAATTCGAAGTCTAATTTATCCAAGGTAAGATGAGCTATTATTGCTTTATTAATTTGTTTTGAAATTTTCTCGTTGATGTTTGACAAATCTTTTGCCTGCTCTTAATTCCATTTTCCATTAATGACGTTCCTTTGTATGGTTTCCCAATGTTCAATATTCCATCAAAGAATTATTGCTTATACCTTCTCAGGATACATACTGGGTGGTTAATTTTTTAAATTATTTTTTAAAGTTAGTTTGTAGTCCAATTTTGGTCTCATATGAAGATAATTCTGGAATTTAGAACGTCCTCTATGATTTGTTTAAGTCATCAATATTCCACTTTCAATTTATATTTTCCACGATTCTTTGGTGTTGTATGAATGTTGGATCGACTTATGATGAAATATATGTGGGCGTTTTAGTCACCTACATATTGTAATGTTTCTCTGTAATTTATGTTTCGTTATGTTTTGATGTTTCCTTTGCTATACTTGCCATCTCTATCTAGAAGCCATTTATGATCAGGATTACCTTTTCTGTGCCATATACCTAATTATATTCTGCAAAATCCAATTACGCGATGAAAATTATATTTTAAAACCAATGTCTTGAATTATTTAACTATACTTCTCTGATTTTTCATTATGCTTCTTGAACTCGGAAATTATGAAAATTTGGAATTAGATCAGTTGATAGTTTTGTTTTTAGGATATGACTTTATATCTTTCAATAAATGGTTCCGCATGGTATAAAAAATTATAATGCTGGTTTCCACTTCTTTGGGTGTCACAACGTCACTCCTCATGAAAGGCTGCTGCAAAGTCCCCTGTTGAGAATCAGGCTGGTAAATCTGCAGTCATTACTGATCCGCCCCCCAAGTTGACTGATAGAAATGTTGAAGATATGGAAATTGAGAATGGTACATCTGTTGCTCCTTGTGATGCCACCCAATATTATGGGAATCAACATTCACAAAGTAATTTAATGGTTCCAGTCGATGATGCTGAGATGAGGAGGCAAGAACATGCTGCCACAATAGCACAAGCAGCCTTTAGGGGATACATGGTAACGTACTGTGAAATTGCATGTGGAATATTGCTACTTAGCTGACCAGCCTGAGTTATGCATATAATTCTTTCTTTTCTTGTCTTCAATTGATTTCTTCAACTTCTTGGCTTCTTGTGACTGTGTTTTAATCATAGGCTCGACGTGCATTTTGGGCTCTCAAGGGTATCATAAGACTGCAGGCTCTTGTCAGGGGACATCTGGTCAGGAGACAGGCAGTTTCTACTTTTCGTTGCGTGCGGGCAATTGTTAAGATCCAGGCTCTGGTTCGTGGACAAAGAGTTAGACTTTCCGACACCAGGCCTGAAAAGTTTAAAAAGTATACTTTTGCAATGCGTCAGGTAACTTCGACCCGTATAACGTAATTTATTAAAGTCTCTTCTTTTCAAGTCTCGTTAATGAAGAAATAGGTCATGAGAGAACCTATAATGGTTCGACCCAACTTGACTCCAAATTTGTTTGGCCTCATGCGGTCCGCGGACTGAGGATTCTATTTGAAAAATATGTCTTTCCTTTTCTCAACCCCCGAGCCTTAGAACATGGAAATGTCTTCGTTTTGTCGGCACTTTAGTGTTTGCCTCTTGTTTTTCTCCCATCTCTTCTCCGACAATCTTTGAGTGTTTGGTGGGGGGGGGGGGGATTATTGCTGGATCGTTTTAGATTGTCACCTTAAGTTATTAGTTAGCACATTGAATGCCTGATTTCCATAAACTGTTTTAACGTCCTTTTTTTGTTAAATTGCTTTTGCTCATAATAGAATGATATGTCAATTCACTTTTTTGTATCATATACTAGCTTTCTTGTATTGCATTTTTCAAGGTTCTTGGTGCATGTATTCATATTCATCCCTGTGTACTTCATCAGGATTCTAAACAGGTGGACATGGGAGAAACAACAAATACATATATTCGTAAGGTATTATATTCATCAACACCCTAAGTTGCTAAAACATTTCTACTTGTTCATTTGATGGTACTATTTGGGTAAACCAAATAACATTTACCTTATTCTTCCTTTTCATGCCTTGTCAAATATTATTGATTGAACTAATAATGATCAAGTTATGAGAATGAATGTTATCTTTCTTTGTATCACTCACTCAGTCACTTGTAAAGACCCAGCCTTCAATTATATATTGGACACGTGGACGCGTAGTTGTGAATGGAGAAGAAATTGATCTGCCTGTCTTTTCTAAGAATTCAGCTGGTTCGACTTAATCTTTTTGTTGGACTTTCTTTTCATGGTTGTCTTCTCTTCATACTTCAATCAAATGCTACTAAATCACTGATCCCCTAATACCCTGTTGGATTCGATTTATTCATCTAGTTTGCTAGGAACTTGCCAGTGCCTTATCTTTTTACATAAAAGTTGAACAATTACATCCAAACCCTTAAATTTATGAAGGTCTTTGGCTGTATGCTTTTCCAAGGGTTTTACTTCATTTCCTTTCACTTCCGGCCGAAACAGAAGTATCGACATCAGTTGTCGAAGAATTAGAACTACTTACTCACATAACATAATGAATCATCAAACACTGATACACCTCTACAGATCCCCTCAGCTGGGTTGCCTTTAACGAAATACAGAACAATATTTTGGTGGTCCTATCTCTGATTATCTATCTGCTCCATGTTAAACTGAAACTTTTTCGTGAAATGGCACATTTTAAGATCTTTCTGAATGTTGGAAGAGATGTGATATCATAAAGCCATTTATTTACCAACGAAGATTTACTCTCTTGAAGTGAGGACCTGATTTATGGACTTTCTTTACTTTTAGCTTCTTGTCACGTTGCCGGCTTCTATGCCTTTAAGTTTGCATTACAGTCAAGCTGAACCAAATTCTGCCTGTAACTGGCTTGAACGTTGGTCATTATGTCACTTTTGGGAACCACCTGTGCGGGCGAAAAATCCTTTGAACGTTAAGCCTCAGAGAAATCAGGGAGGCTCACAAATTGTTGAGACCATAGCTGGAAAGTCAAAAAGAAGTATCAGAAAGGTTTCAACAACAGTTAATGGGGACGCTGATGCTTTAGCTTCTGGTGAAATTGACAAGTCCAAACGCAACTCTAGCAAAGTCACAAGTCATCAAACAGATCCTGTGCGAGAACAGCCCCAAAGTGAACTTGAGAGAATCAAGCTCAATTTGAGAAAGGTTTCTGCATCTGTAGCTGCAGCATCTGAAAAGTCAGAAATGGAAATGAAGAAGCCACAAACCCTGCAGAGTATGAAAACGTTGTTGTCTTCTGCTACTCTTGATGTTCCTGAGCAGAAAAACATGATACCTTCTGAAAACCCAACCAATCCAGATGTTGTAGCTGATGAACTGTCTTTAGTTGAAGCTCCTTCAAAGACAATAGTAGTTGATGAACCAGCAGCTTTGCCACATGATGATCATCCTGTTGTTGAGCTTCACTCATCGGAAGATGGTGGGAAGATAGAGAGTCCCTCGACTTTGAATGAGGAATCCAGCTTTAAGGAAGATCAGAGTGGCAAATCAAATCAGAAAATCAAGAAAAGGAGATCCCTTCCAGTAAAGCCGGAGTATCCTGAAAACATATCACAGAAAACCCCAAGTCTGCCAAGTTACATGGCTGCCACTGAATCGGCGAGAGCAAAGCTTAGAGCTCAAGGATCTACTAAATTTGATGAAGACGGAGCTGATTATGGATATGTTCGCCGTCATTCTCTGCCAGCCTCAACCAATGGCAAATTGAGCTCAATGTCACCTCGGATACAAAAGCCAGTGCAAGCTAATGGAAAGGGAGGCACCAAAACTAACCGATCACTGACCACCTCTAGAGATGGTGAGGATTGTAAATATACTAATACCTGCAGTCTAATTTGTGATGCCATTATCCTATTTCTTAGTTATCTAATTTTGGTACACTTAAATCACTTGCATCATTTTCATTTTTAACTTGATGATCCCCTGTTCTTAGATTCTGCCATTCTCTGGCTTTTGTACAATTAACCATCAATATGCACTATGACTCTAATTCCTTCCAGTTTTATGTATTCTAAGTGCAATTAATCATTTAAGTTCCTGACTTTTCAGACAAGGTTCTTCAGCCTGGGTGGAGGAGATGAAAGTGTGGCAACATGCTAATCTTGGATACTAATGGAAGCCTCATGTGAGACCGACGATGCTGCCGCTCACTTTCTTTGATTCGTGCAAAATCTCTACTTTAAAGGATGATAGTAAAATTTAACAAATGATCAAGAACTATTTGAACCTTTGTTTTCTTGTTGGTTTTTTAGGGAATGTATAGTCATGGATTGAGAGTATCTCTTTGGTTGACTAACTCCATACTCTTCATCTGTGTACTTCATAGTTTCTTTGATTAATTTTATACTCAATTGTGTGATTTTTAAGTAGTTTCAGTTGATCCATGTTTCTTTTACTTCTATTGCTTGAAGAAACTGTTGTGAGGTGCTGTGTAATTAGTTGGAAACTCGAGGTCTTAACACTCGAATGATAGATTAAAATTCATGAAAACAGACTACACAACTCATAACAAATTTGATACTGTCCGCATAACTCATCACTTTGAATCGTGAGTTTCCTTGGACGGCAAAAAATAAACCGAAAATCTGCCAAGTTCTGCAAAGACTGCACCAAAATTGTATTAAACAATATTCAACTCTGCAAATACAATTTTTTTCCTTGAGAGAAAACAGGTGCTATCACAAAAAAATGATCAGGAGGCAGGGGAGGCTGAATGCTCCTCTTATGATTTTTTAGGATTTGGTGATTGGAACTGGTTATATGGAGAGGCATTAGAGCGATTTTGAATGGAAGGGCTTCGAGTTGGCAGTGCATTCTTGAGCGAACCAGGTTGCAACTTAACTCCATTTCTTGCATTTATGTTGACATTGTCACGAGCAGCATAAATGGCCTGGAAATAAGAAGAGGAGCATGCCATGTCTTTCAAATTAGGCAGTGGTTTGAGGGCTTCAACAATTTCGCTCATCTGAGGTCTAACTTTTGCCTCACGACTAAGGCAACGAGCAGCCAACTGAACAGCTCGTTGCGAACCTTTTATTGAGAATCGACCTTCAAGACGTGGATCAATTAGTCTGAAGAATCTTCGCCTCTCCCCTAGATATGGTCTTGCCCATTCAACCAAGTTATGTTCTCCGTTAGGCCTGGTTTTGTCCATGGATCTCCGTCCAGACAACAATTCGAGTAAAACCACCCCGAAACTGTAAACGTCACTCTTTGCTGTCAAATGTCCTGAAATAGCATAGGTTACCGAGCAAGATAGCAATGAATTTTCAAACATAATAAATAACAAAACGAATGACTAAAAATAAAGATGTACAATTTTTTTCCTTTTCATGGTCCAATCATAAAATCCATAACCTCATATTGAACTAGAAATAAAAAATTAAAGATATATCTTTATTTAATCCTGTTATCCCCATAATCCAAACATTGAAAGGCTTTAAAGGCCTTTCTTCACCTAGTTCAAAAGGACTCCTTAATTCTCAGGTAAAAGATCAGAAAAAAAAAGGATCACATAACAGCAAATTAGATACACCTTTTGATTATTAAAAAAAGGCCAGCACAGAATGAGAGACGGCACGATGAAAAGCAAGGGAAGCAGAAAGCATTAGGACCTCACGAGGGAGGAGTAACATGCTCACCGGTCATCACATACTCAGGGGCAGCATAACCATATGTTCCCATCACACGAGTAGATACATGTGTCTTGTCTCCCTCGGGAGCATCTTTCGCAAGTCCAAAATCTGAAAGCTTTGCGTTGTAATCCTAGATTAACAGAAATAAATGAAAGGCCATCAGAATAAGCAAAAAGAATGCACCTTAAATATATTGAGGATATCTTGCAACATACTGCATCTAGGAGGATATTAGAAGT
This sequence comes from Primulina eburnea, assembly GCF_022965805.1. NCBI lineage: Eukaryota > Viridiplantae > Streptophyta > Magnoliopsida > Lamiales > Gesneriaceae > Primulina > Primulina eburnea. The sequence goes on along the minus strand of NC_133102.1, from coordinate 44,169,691 downwards.
TTTAAAATCTCTATATATCACAGGTTTTTCAGCTTCTTCGTGAAGAAAGGCAAGGCCCTTCGCCGCACTTAGCGCAACTTTCATTCTGATAGACCAAGGAAGAGGTAGAGACCCTGCATTACAGGGAATAGACAATATACTGTTAGTAAAGATAAAAAGGCCAGGCAACTGAAGATGAGCTGTCAAATAAAAATGTCTCTCAAATATATACCAATTGAAATGTGAACTGCAAGATCGAGGATACAGGAAACAATGGGAAAAAGTCGGAGAGTAGTGATTTTGCCAATATTAGAATTCTTAGAAAATGGGAAAGGTCACCAAATGCTCACATGCAAACACTTTTGCTCCAGTCAATATCACTTGCATTTGAAGAATTTAACGCAGAATATTGTAATATCAGAAATTCCGTGGGTACCCTAGCAATCTAAAAGGCAAAAGTGCAAGACTGTCTATCCCTTTCAGTCGTTTCTGTCCTTACATAATCATAGACCATTAGTCATAAATCCCACGAGCCTGTTCTAACAAAGTAGACAGTTTCAAACGCAAATGAAATTGTTGATACATTTTCCACAGCAGGCCAGTTATAGTTTTACTCTAAATATACACTTAAATAACCTAATAATCATCTATACATTGTGTCAATAATTTTTTGTATTAGCCACTTCAAACAAAAATTTATTCAACAATGAAGCTCTATATGTTTTAGATACAGCTACGCCTGATTAATGCAATTCAAAAAATAACAACAGAAAACATATACAAATTTTGGAGAAGAAACCAAAATCATACTCTTGAACAAGTGATTCTCCAAGCTTCCCCGAGGCATGAATTCATAGACCAGGAGTCTTTGATTGTCTTCTATGCAGTAGCCTATCAATTTAACCAAATGCGAATGGATGAGCTCTCCGAGATAATTTACTTCAGCCTACCACATAAGAACGTTATTTCAGCCTACCACATAAGAATGATTTACAATTAAAAATATATGGAAAATCAGAGACATAAAATGCATAAAGCAAACTAAAAATAAAGTAATTTCATACCAGCCACTCTTTGTGGCCTTGAAGTCCATTGTGGTTGAGTGTTTTCACGGCAACAGCAAGGCCTGTCCCAGCTTTCACTGGTGTGCTGCCATTTTCATTGACCCAACCCTTGAAAACACAGCCAAAACCACCCTCACCAAGAAGATTATCAGGCCTAAAGTTCCTTGTGGCCAGTTTCAATTCACTATAACTGAACTTACGAAGCTGAGAAGCTATTTTCAGCTCCTCGTCTATTTTAGGAGTTGATGGGATACTTTCAATATTGCTGTTTGTTGAAGATGATACAGCTCGAGCAACTGGTTGGCATCTACTAGTATCATTAGTAGATTCACTTTCAGCTGTTACACACACAAAAAAGTTGTTGGTTAAGTGAATATAAGTTTCAATTGTGAACAGAGCAACAAATAGTAGTTCTTAGGGAACATTAGACATGTATCCGCGAAGTTGACAAGAAGATATGGAAAATCGCCACAAAGGTGTGATATGGTAACTAATAATCTCCAACATATTAACTGGCACCAATCATAGAGTGAAAATCAGCAACATCCATCGGCATTGGCGTGCATAAATAAATAATCGAAAGGGCATTCAAAGAAGCGCACATAAAAGTAAGTCATTCGAAACAACACTACAGAAATACGAAATTTACTACAAAGTACATACCGTATTGTGAGCTAGACCCACTAACAGAACTATCAACCTTGGATCTTGTAGACAAGCAGCTACCAAATAAGCTGAACTTAATCCAACATCTACTCTCCCCACCATCACCTTGTTCATCATCATTAAGTATTTGTTTCCTTCCTTTTGATTTAGACGTGCCCTCATTCATAGGATTCCCATTGATAGCTCCAGGACCTAGACCCATTATCCTCCAAGCCCTAGAGCCAAGATCCCATATATCAAGAAACGAGCACTCAATTTCGAAAGCCCTTCTTTTTAGCTGAGCCCTTATCCAGAGATTCTTCTTTTTTACATTTTTTTAAGAGCAAGTGAGATTACCCTCCAATACAAAGATACCAAACTAATCAAATACGACAAACCATTCAAAAAATAAATAAAAATGAAAGAAATCAAGCAACACCCAGAAAAAGACAAAATGTCATCAAACTACCAAGATTAAAACTTTACTTCAGAAATCAAGCCAAGAAAAGAAAACGACTCAAGCCCAGACGATAAAAATGGACTAAAAAGGCAAATTTACCACAAAACTACTAACCCCCGGTCACTCAAAGAACATGCAAACAAACACTAAACCGCAAACACATGACTCCTAAATCCACATTTCCACATCAAGACATTGTCTTAGAATGTACATTCAGATTCAGAAACAATAACTCGCACGCACTCTCACCCACAATGCACTCCAAATTTCAAATCCCTACACAAGAAACAAAAATGGTTTGTCAAAAAGAGGCAATGGGGACACGAGCTGTTCTCGAGGCAGAACAAAGTTAAGTTAGCGTGTGTGAGAGAGGAAGTGCGTTCTGCGTGAAAAGGAGAGAACATTAGAAAGAACAGAGAAAGTAAAGTTCTAAACTCACAGGCTGTCTCACAAGAAAAGCCAAAGTAAGATATCATTGGCCGCAGAAGTGGGCCCCGCTTCCGCAAATCCTCGTACTTGATTGGCTAGTGGGTTAGTTAATATGCAGTGATGGTAACTAATGAACCGCTAGGATTTACTGCTATCGGATAAGCATTTTCCTTTCTTGATTTATTTGTCTTATACAATACTATGTTTTCTTTCCTTTTTATATAATATATTTAATTGATTCTATTAAAAAAATTAAAATTTTAATATATATATTTTATATAACTTAACTGCTAAATCTATTGAATTAAATTGGGCTTTAATTTTTTTTTATTTTGAATAAAAATTAAAATTCTTATATATTTTTAAAATCTATCTACAAAATAGTTTAGTTCAATTATTTTATAATATGGGGTTTGCACTAAGTAAACTAACTGACTAATGCAATAGCTTGTAAACTCAATTAGTCAAATAAATCATATTAGACAAACTTTTTGTGACATACTCACACGAAATCATCGTTTCGGAGTTTTACCGAAAATAATTTTTGCAAATGTTCAACAATTGATGAAATAATTTGATTTTAGTGTATCGCATTAAGTGCTGAAAATGAGACAAAAATTAAGTATTTTGATTTTATATTTTTATCTGAAACAAAATTCATTTCCGTCTCAACATTTCCGTTTCTGAAGCAATGTGTTTATTTTAGGTTCTGCAAAACAGTTATGAATAAAGAAAGATGATTTCTAATTTTATATTTTCCAATATTATGTGCTATAATTTTTTTTTGTAATCGTGGAACATTCCCCAGCAAGTATTATTCTAAGATGTATGGAAAAGTTTCTGTTTTATTTTATATATATATATAATTTAAAGCAATTCAATTTTTTTTTTAAAATTGTTTTACAGATTAATTCTGTGAGATAAATTAATTTTATATATAAAATTTTGTAAGATTGCTTTACAAATTATGTCAAAAGTATTACTTATTTCGATAAATAGATATAAGATTGACTCATGTCATAGATTTTGATTTTTAACATTGTTTAACAACATACTAAGGCTTAAAATAAAGGCCACAATGTGATCCAATGATACACTTAACACACACACAAGCGTATTTATTTAAAAATATAATTTGTGTTGTTTGGTAGTGTGAAACTTGTATGAACATATCTATATTTAGGGATGGGCATGAGTCGCATTTTTTAGGTTTCGGGTCGAGTACTTGATTTTTTTGGATGTGTTTTTTTATTAATCGAACTTGACCTGACTCTGGTAACTACTCGACTACTCCGGTATCCGATAATATAAGGTTCGGATCCCACTATTCACCTTTTAAAAAAACATAGGTTTTCTCATATTGTGCTACAAAAAAATCTATCAAAAAAAAAAATAGGTATATCAAAATAACCATATCTAATTTTCACACCTAATTAAACGAGAAAAAATAGGTGTGAATTCGGTTGTCATTAGTGGGCAAGACATGAGAATTTGTCATCTAGTTTTAATGGGCTTTCAAGGCCACTTAAGATAAAAAGAAGTAGATAAACTATCTTTCTGTGTAATTCAAAAACAAGTCTATAATTTTTTTTAAAAAAAATAATTCGGATTTTTGGGTACCCAAAAAGATAACGTTGGTAGATATTTTACCACTCGACCCGACCCAACTCAATATGATAAATTACCCGATTTATCCGAAATGCACTCGATCGAATTCGGGTTTGATCGGGTAAGCCGATCGGGTTGCCCACCCCTATCTGTATTTACGTTGTATGATCGAAAACGAGGTATTGGAGTTTGAAATCTGATATCATCAATCATGGAATGGAATGATACTTTTTCAGTGGCCAAAATTATCCATCTCCATAATTTGAAATTGGAAAAAAAAATCGATTATGGTAAATTCAAGAAAGATACAAAATATATAATTTTATCCAAATTTAATAAAATTGCTACCATTTTATCCAATTAAATATCATATAACTCATAATCTAAAAGTTATCATGGAACACCATAAACTTTAAAATATATTAAATTATTCTACTAAAATAATTTTTCAATTGATTATCAAAACAATTTGTAAAAAAATCTCCAACTTTTTAAATTGTAATATAGTCTCTCTAGTTTTCATGTATAAATTATTGACTCAGAATTTTTATATACAAAAATACTCATTAATGCACACCCAAACGCATTCACCGGATTGCCACTCATTTATTTAGAGACTTTATTAATTATTTTTTGTACAAAATTATAATCATCATCATCAAACTATAAAAGCTCAAGAAACTTAAAAGAATATATTAGAATCATAAAATAAAAATAATTCTTAGATTAAAAAAAAAACATAAGAATCTTAAATCAAATTAAATAAAGATAAATAATTATTTCAAAACTTATTTATATTTAACTATAAAAAATATATTTAATTATATTTTAAAAATAAATAATTCTCAAACACGAGCCATCGATTGGATCCACTTTGAATTCTAAAGAATTTGGAACTTGTATTCCCATCCCCGTCTTTCCTAATTAATCGAGAATTTCTCATTTAGTCATTTAATCTTTTCGGGATTAAGGTATTATCGGACCTCGTACTCGATTATATTTAATTAACTTGAAAATTCATATATCAACTTTGCGGATTTTAAATCTTCATCATTTTCTTCATATTCACTTCAAATAATATAAAAATGGTAACTAGATTAGCGGAGAACGTATGCCATTTTACAAAAAATTATAACTGATGGCAATTGTGCAACTCAAATTTTTTAAACCGCACGGTACCACAAACGTCATAATATTCAATTGATTTACCCATCATAAACAATTATTACACCTGGAACTTTATTCATTGAAATTTTGACTTATTACACGAGGATTAAGGTTAGATTATAGAGGTATGAGTTGTTTTTAATATTTATTTAATTATTTTTTTAGTTGGATAAAAATCTAATTAATTATGTAGGAAAATTGATCCTATCATTCGTCCATTGACGTATTAATGCGATAATTTGTCATATATATATTTGGCATTTTTTGTTTTTTTGTCATATTATTAATATGAGTATATGACACCAAACATTGTATCAAACTCTAGCATATTTCTCTGCCATCGTATCGATATTTTGACGATTAAAATGACTAAAAGTACAAAAAAAAAATAAGTTATTGCACTAAGAACTTTTTTCGATTAATTTAATTAGTAGTGTAATTTACAATTTTTAATGTTTAGTCATATTATTGATCAATTAACAACCTTAGTCTGCTCACATTTTTTTTTTTCAATTTTGATTCTTTTTTATCGGAATCCTAATATGACATTGACATAATAACGAAAAATGATGAAATATTGGCGTGTTATATATTATTGTTGACGCGTCAATGTGATGTAAGAACTTTAAAATTGAAAAAAAAAAAAAAAAGAATACAAGTTAATTGATAAAATAGTGAACTGAAATAAAAAAAAAAATGTAAGTTAAGTTACGCGATTAAAATTAATTTTTTCCCAGAAAAAAGGAAAAATTTCCCGAAGCAAAAGTCTGATTCTGTTTCTTCTCCTTCCCATCTCCGTGGCTTCGTCCACTGGAATTTGTATTTCAAATCCTCTTTTTCCTCTTCATATTAATCCGAAAATTCCAATAAAATAATTTGTTTCTTTTTTAAAAAAATCGTGACCCTTTTCGTATACAGAGTAAACTACCAACAGCTTAGCTAGCAAGAATTCGACAATATTATTTCAAAGTTAAACGTGGAGAAGGAAGGATCTTTTTTTTTCAACGCAGATTATGGCCATGACAGATCAGTATCAACCCTACTGATGTATGACAGATTTCTATTTTATATTTTGCATGTAAAATGGATCTCATTATTATATACATTGATGCATGATTAGTTCATGATACGACACGGTGATCAGATTATATTTATATATATATTTATGTATATTGTAACAAGAAGCGAAAAAAGGAAAAAAAAAAAGGGTGTGAAATTATAAAACTTTTGCAATTTTGACTTCTGACATTCACATGGCGCAGCAACATATTCTGCACATGATCAAGAAAAATTACTGATAATTCTGTTGTTCGTGCAATGGCCAAAAGTCTTGGTTTTCGTCGATATTTCCGAAGGTTGAAGATTTGGTGGTTCGATGAAGGGGGGTGATGATCATCGTTTAACTTCTGATTTTGAAAGTGATCCGGTAGATTCGATGATGAAATCTCTGTCAGTGATGGGAAAATGACGATGTTTTTGTTGTTGTTGTTGCCGCTGACATAAAATTTGGTGTCTGTCGATGTTGAGTTGAGGTTGTTGGCACTTCCATTGCTCCAACAGGCTTCGAATTCTTTGTGCAAATTAATGCAGTTGAGACAGCACGGGGTTCTTTGCTTTTCAAGGCTAATGACTGCAATAAAACAGTAACAACTAAATAAACTAAGGTTGTATTCGGATCGATAAATTAGAAGTCCATGAATTTCGATTACTGTTTTATTGTTAACAATGAAACAACAGATCAAATCTTAAATATCTTATTTATTTACACAATAGTTACGTAAAATGAAGTTAAAATGTTTCTACATAATTAACATGAAACATTAATTATATAAGCATAGGAGAGTTCGTTTTAAGTTTGTGGTCATGCTTATTTAAAATAATAAAATACATTTAGATTTTTTATAATCTGTCAATTCAAATGAAACCTAATATATATAACTTGGTTTAATTACCTTGATTATAATAAAACAAATATAATTAATAACATGGAAAACTGACAACGTCATTGGGTCTTAGAAGTCATGTAATTAACTCTTTTTTTTTTTTTTTTTGCTTTTTTCGTCCGAGTACTACATTATATCGGAAATACTGACGTAACACCAGAAAATTACTCTTCCATCCGACAACACATCAACATTATTGATTAAAAACTATTTAAAAAACAAAGTTATAGAACTAACATTTGACTTTGACAAATTATAAGACGAAAAAACGGCTATTTTCTCTTGATAACATTATAATTGTGAAAGTTAATGAACCTGTAATTGAAGTTTCTTGTTTTGAGAATCGAGGGCATTGTTATCCGATTGGAGTAATTCGAATTGTCTCTTCAAAATCAAGACATCATAGTCCTTCTCCAATGGCGTAGTCTTCCAACGGGCCCTTCTGTTCTGGAACCATATCGCAACCTGCCTGGGTTGCAGGCCCAATGCCCGAGCCAACAGCATTTTCCTTTCGGGCTCCAGTTTATTCCCTAATTCAAAGCACTTCTCCAAGGCCTTCACCTGTTCCAGGTTCAGCCTCCTCCTCTTATCTGTCCCAGCATCTGTGACCCGTCGTCTGACATGTCGTCGTCGAGATGAAAATCCTCATCGCCACCTTCCAGCCCGGAGAATCTCCTTATGAAGAACTGGGGTATACCTGAAACTCATTATTCTCGAGAATTCAAAACGTTGTTCTTTTTTAAGAAAGTAATTAAGATGTGATAACGACTACCATATTGGAAGCTTTACGGGATGAAGCTGAGGGCAAATAACCGCCATCTTCGGGATTTCTGAACATGGATGAATTCTTATGATTGCTGGAACATAGGAATTTAGTACAACTGTACAAGTTTTCTTGAATTACGAGGAATAATGAGTATGGTTTAGAATGCAAACACGAAATTTTGAGAAGAAATTACAGAGATGGATGGAAAAATAAGCGAAGACATGAGCTTGAAACCCAAGGTGAGAGAGATATGTGGTTGGTCAAATTTTTAGACAAAAACTTGTGTGAGACGTTCTCACGGCTCGTATTTTGTGAGACAGGATCTCTTATTTGGGTCATCCATGAAAATGTATTACTTTTTATAAGAGTATTATTTTTTATTGTGAATATCAGTAGGGTTGACCCTGTCTCACAGGTAAAGATTCGTGAACTGTAAACAGTTGTCATGATTTTATTTTCTTTATTTAATTTGTGAAAGTTGATTTTTAATTTACATTTTTGTTTTTTATTGGTTGTTGTTGGAGTGTGACATGGTGAAAAAAAATATTGATTTCCAAAATTCGATGAGTTAGTGAACTAAAACTTGAAATGGGATAAGTGAGTGGAAACAAAAGCTTTATTTTTCATATTTTAAAAGCATAATCCAAAACTTAATAATCAAATAGGCTTAGTTTTCCCCAATATTTTCAAAATCGGATTGGACTGGCCGATTCGACTAGAAATCGGTCATTGGTCCGGTCCGAAACACCCTCAAAAATTATTTTAGTGGTCAAAACATGTCGAGAATTAGTCCAACCGGCTATGCCCCTTTTTCGATTTGTTTATTTTTTATTTTTGAAAAATTAGTTTTTTTTAAAAAAAAATCTTAAATTTAATATTTTTAAACCTTACTCGAAGCGATTTGGATCTAGCATTGTGCACAGCACCGCTGCTTAATCAACTGAATATCACGTAACGTTTACGTGATCTAACGACTTTACAATATAGACGTAGCCAAAAATTATATTTAAAAAGTTGGATATTGTAAACTGGGCCTCACGATTAATGAAGTCCAACTAGAAAGGGCTTGGACCCGAGAGAGAGAAGACTTTGATCAGGATTCTAAGTTTAGTTCAAAACTAGTTTTCAGAATCAATTAATTAAATATTCTTATTATTTAAAATATATGAAGAATACAATACGATGAATACAAGAAAATCATGGATATGATTTATTGTCACTTGTGCAAATTGTGCAACTCAAATCAAATATAAACAATTCATTATCATTAGTTCAACTCAGATCTTTTTAGACCCTTGAACACCATGTTTCTTTTGCTATCTCGGCAAGCATGATTGTTGTTCCCGACAAAATTGATTTGTCCCTCAAAGTTGGCAAAAACTTGTATGAGACGGTCTCACGGGTCTTATTTGTGAGACGGATCTCTTATTTGGGTCACCCATGAAAAAGAATCACTTTTTATGCTAAGAGTATTACTTTTTATTGTGAATATGGATAGGGCTGACCCGTCTCACAGATTATGATCCGTGAGACGGTCTCACATGAGACTCACTCCTCAAAGTTTATATTTACAAAAATGAAATAATAATTCGATAAAGGGCGTAAATGTCATTTCACTAAAATCCTCGAAATATGGGGTTCTTAATGCAATTAGTTGGATATCCGTGACCTGTAAAGCGAACAGCCTATATGTTTGGCACATGTTAGTTATAACCTAAAAAAGACTCTCATGATACACAATAAAGAGCAACAAGCTTTTCATATGATAAAGGGAAGTTAATGCTATATGAAAACACAAGGGATACCCATTTCAAGGAAGAAATTTTTTTGAAGAAATAATATGTATACAAAAAAACCGTCAACGATGTACTGGTGACTGTTCTACCGATATCACGAGCATGGATATGCTATCGATTTATATTATAAAGGACCGAGATCTCATCGATAATCAAGAAATGTTGTAATCATATGACGGACTAACATACATTTGAATAAATCGATAAACACAAAAATACTGATTGTGATCCATCCAAACAGATTAGCCATTGTAGAAGGGTTGAATTTAAGTTCATATAACGTAATGTGATTAAATCTTTGTTCTTGCAATGTAAGGGTGTTTATGAACTAATTTAAATTAAAAATGAAATTCTTCTGGTATTTTTCATTTCAAAAAGTTTCATTTTTTAGAAAAATCAAACTTGAATAAAAAATTTGTGATATGATATATTGTAATAATATGCTCGTCGAGTTATTCATGAAATTATTTCATTCATTTTTCAGAATTATGGTTTGGAAAATACATATTGTTTTGTCATTAAGAAAGTGAAAAAATAAATTTATGATGGGCCACGATTTTCTCTCTTTGTATATTAGCCTACAATGACAACTGTATATATATATATATATATATATATATATATATATATATATATATATATATATATATATATATATATATATATATATATATTATCCTCATATATCATAAAATCAATTTTTTTTTTAATTATATTTGATTTACAACCTAAAAATCCTAGAACTTGCATCCTCAGTGAAATGTTTTCTCGTCCTATTCCTTGGTTCTCCTGCAACATATATTTACTATATATTATTTTCGCACTTTGCGAACGAATTTTATATTTTTTAGTATGTGTAAATCATTTAATTCAGTGACAATTATATTTTTTTAATGAGCGAGAATTTGCAGCCATCCATTACATTTCGATGTGCATTACGTGTCAATTGGATTGTGATATACATCAAGGCATATATCATTATGTTTGATTATTTTTGTGTGTGTATTTAGCTCAATATATCATGTGACATTAATCATCTATATTGATGATCAATAATTATCCTTATTAGGTAGAGTAGTCGAACCACGACGTTTGACCTGCTATGCAGAGTAAGATCTTGCATTTGCCGCTTTATCAAAAGATATAATTGATAGTAATGATACAACCCAAATCTTTTAAATTGCATAGTAGCGAAAACATTATGGTTCGACCGTTCTACTTAACATGGACAATTATTGCTCATCAACAATCTCATTCTCAATGATTGCACGCCTTGCAATCAATGAGATCGAACATATGACCTTCATCAACAATCTCATTCTCAATGATTGCACGCCTTGCAATCAATGAGATCGAACATATGACCTTAAATCTAGTACAAATTGTAGGATCGAACGCTTATCGCTTTATCAAAATGTATATCTGACAAGCTTAATAATAGAAAGATATATAGTTATGTTTTAAAAAAATATTCTTAAGTGTGATGTTTATTTAGGAGGAATAAAAATTGAACGGGTGATTAATATGAAAATAAAAGCGAATATTCACCTCCTCACACAAGGGACTTAATTAATGCTTGGTAAATGTTATGAAATCGATGAGAAAAATATAATTACTCAAAAAAAAAACATTAATTATTACTGAAAATTACGTATATCTACAGCTTTGAAGGCTATACAAGAAAATAATTAATAAACTACGAGATAGTAACATGGCCTTAAATTGGGGTTCAAGAGACTGATGAGGTTATATCATGTGAATAGCCATGAATGTTTTATAAAAGCAATTTATTGAATGCATCAATTTATATTTTATATATGTATAAATTAATTAGCTATTTAATATTTTTCATAGAAAAATAATAAATAATCAATTTGAATTATGTTACTAAAATATGTGTGTATGATAATAATGTAACTCAAATATTTTTAAATTATACATCAGTTCATGCGTAACGCGTCGATCATTTTTCTAGCATAGCGTGATTATTGCACTCAAACCATCTTTCTTAAAAAAATGTACTCCTTACAATCTATAGAACTTGCAACGATTGCGACTAAAGAAGTTATAGTTGAAACTCAACATTTATAAATTATACAACAGTTCGATAATCACATTTTAATTGCTCTACTTGTAAGAACAATTATTGTTATCCAAAAATCACTCTCATAATAACTGTACTTCACGCAATCCATGTGAATGAAGTATATGCCAATTGTTCTGATAACAATCGTACAATCGAACGTTAAATATTGTACATTCAAAAAAACTATATATAATGATAATAGTGCAACTTGAATATTCAAATCGTAAATCATCCGAGCATCACATCTCAGCCAATATTCTAATAGGAAAATTATTGTTTCTAAAGAAATCCATTCTCAATAATTACACTTTGCGGTTCATAAAAATCGAACAAGTGACATTAACTCTTACGTCAATTATATAAATTTAAACATTTATCGTTTTATAAAAAATTATAACTACATTGCAATTCAAATCTTTTTTAACCATTTAATACTTCAAACGCTATTGTAAATCGCTCTTATAGACCATTACTGCATGTCAAATTTCAGTTGCGTATATCCATAGGCTACATGTAGGATGTAATCAATCATCCAGCAGGCTTGCTGAGGGTATCCCGTGGGTTTAAGTGTGGGCTTTCAATCATAATCAAGGACCTATAGATTAATAAAAAAACGAACCAAACGCGAGATAAGAAGTGATTATTAAATAATTATTCCTTTATCTTGGCAATCAAACATAGCCTTGACAAAACCGAACAACATAAATACCATTTCATATTTGACTTCATTTTATTGTTAAAAGAATGCCGACGTGAGTATTTTCTGCATAAAATATTACACATATTATATTCTTTATGTAATCATTTTTCTCGTATCACAACAATATTACATAGTGTAAATATTTTAAATTTGAATGAAAATTGACATCACATGTTACATGTGACTAAGACAGATTATCTTCAATGCCAATCGCCTCTTTCATTGAGCTTGTCTTTATCGATCAACTCATATTTTTACCGTTTTATTTGGATTCTAACGTTTAACTGATATTCATCATCGGCCCGGCCGATTCGTTTCTGCATACGGCCAAATCTTTTCCCGGTATCGTATGTTTTTATTATGCATCCATGTCTGTATACTACGATATCATACACGATCACGTCCGACAACGATTGGTACTCGCTTTACACAAATGCCAACATTTTTCGGCAGATGGATGCATTAATTGTAAGAAAAAGACATGTTCATCTATTGCCGCGGAAATTCAGAGTTATCTATTAATGAGGAACGCATTTTGTTAAATTCAAAGAACACGTTTCAGATTTTACTGCAGGCGTGTTTTTATATGCGTTTTTACACAGACGATGAGCTCTCTAAATATAGCTCACTCCCACCATTCTGAAATCATCCTTCATCGAGTTATCTCTCATCTTATAGCATTTGAATGATTAGTTCTATAATATTTGTGATGTGTTTGTTGTCCTATATTAAGAGAGTGTGTATCTTATCTGGAAACAAAGTGACTGACCATAAAATAATATAGTGAAATTATTTTCATCTTGTTCGTGATTTTTACCCTAATAAGTTTAAGAGATTTTTCACGTAAATATCGATGTCCAGTTTTTACTTTATTTTCATATTATTATCTCAAGTTACCGCATGTAGGACCAACAACATTTTCAATATTTATTACTCGTATGTAAAGATTATTTTATATGACTATAACCTCACCGTTCCAAGAAAAAATGTGAATACATTAAGGTTGTATTTGTTTTTCGATTATATTTTATTATTATAATGAAATAATAGATGAAATTTTAAATTCATGTCTTACTTATTTACACATTAGTTACAAGAAAGTAGAATGAATTTCAAATGTATTTATTATCAAGTTAATTTAAAATCAATCATATTTAACTTAACATGCAAGGGTTGAATTTGAAGTTTATGATCTTATTTCTCTAAAACTACAAAAATATATTAATAACTCATCGATCCAAATGCAACCTAAAAGATTCGGACCTAGCTATGATTTTAAAACTTCAGGAGATGTTCTCTTCGAAAGGAAAACAAAACATATTTATTATCAATAATATTATAACAAATAAAAAAATGTTAGTTTTGGAGTTTGAATATGCCATTATGTTCGTGCGAGCGCACTCCTGCATACAATTGTGCGGAGTTTGAGCCACTCAAGCAATAATTCCTGCATTGCCGACTTTTTTCTTCCCGTCCCTAACTTTTTGCGCATACAATAATAATACGGATTATTTTATCTCACATAATATTTCGACTCCGTCGTGAAGTCAAATGTAAGTCATTTGTCAAATTTCATAAAATACGAAAAACCGACATCATGTAATAAAATTAGAATAAGGAAAAAACACTCTCGATATAGATAGATTAACTATAATAATACATTTTCACACTCCCATTAAAAGGCTAGCGTGACATTAGAGGTGATCACGGTGCGGTTTTGCGGTTTTTTTAAAAAATTCAAACCAAATTGCCATATGCAGTCGGTTAGTATTTTGAAAAAATTAATCGCGGTTTTACGTAAAAAATCATCCTTGAGGTTTTGAGCGGTTTCATACGGTTGCGGTCGGTTTTACGGTTTTTTAAATGAAAAATATTAGAACATATATTATAATTTATTTGAAAACAACAACAATATATATTGTTTTTAAATATAAAATATAGTTCAAAGCATATAAAGATTAAAATAGATTAAACAATAATCAAGATTCAAAACTAAGTTAATAATTTAACAACACAACACATTCACACCAAAAATGACATTTACATTATTTTATCATTTTTTTACGTTCAGACTACAAACAAAATATTGTAGCAAAAAAAATAAATACTTTAATAAATGACTAATATGAAGAATAATTAAGAAAAAGATAAGTTTTATTTATAAGAATAATAATTTTAAAGAGAGTTAGAATATAATGAATGATGACTTCTTTATTTGAATATGTTGTTTACAAATTATTATAATTCTAGACCAAATATTATGGCAAGCGGTTTAGGCGGTGCGGTTTGGTGCGGTTCTTGGCAAAAAAATAACCGAACCGTGTTTGCGGTACGGTTTATGATTAATATTTTTAATCGCAGTTTTTATAAAATATTATGAAAAACAGTGCGGTGCAATTCGATTCGGACGATTAATAAAAAAATTTGATCACCCCTACGTGACATATTTCCATTCATAAACAAGGGGTTTTCGGTTTTCTAATATGCTACTGTGTACCGCTCATTCCAATTTGAAATCTTTTCTTGGATGTTTTCTTTTAAAATTTGATCCATTTCCCGTTTGTATTAAAAGAAAAGGGAAGAAAGAGAGATTTTGGTGAAGCAAAAGCTACGGGGAAAAAGGGTCTTTTTTTTTTCTTTCTTTGTAACCGTGCGCTTGTTTTATTCTTTCTCCACAGATTCAAATTTCTCTTGGGAGAGTTGGGGGGTCAACTTTCTGTTCTTGAAATCAGGGATCTTTGTTATTCAACAGTTGTCGTTTTGTTAATATTCCTCCAACCGTTCAGATTTTGGTGTCTTTATTTGGCAGATGATTTTACGAGCTTCGAGTTGGTGTTCTTCGGAGAATCCGTCATTCAGTGCCATGTTTTGCAGATAATTCTACACCCAATTGTGTCTTCGTCGATTGGTCTAAGCTGTTTTATCTCTTTATTACTATTTTATTTGTGCTACTTGTGTTTTAGAGAAGCAGACCCAAATTGTTCCCATTTATTTAGCTATTACTAGATTTCTGGATTTTTGAAATCTTGGACTCCCCAAGCAATCCATTTTGCTGACAAGCTCTTTCATTTGAGAATGTTCCGCTAGTCCACTCCAATTCCTGCTCTGCTCCGACGCTCGAGGTGCTTTACATTTGCTGTCGTGTGCGTGTGCGTGTGCTCACTTTTCGTAAAAGTTTTACCTGGCTTTGGTATTTGATCATTGAATCTGGAAAATGGGTTGTGCTTCGTCCAAAGAAAAAGTATGCCACAATTGCAAGGCATCGTATTCGCCCGAGAGGCGGAGCTACTCGATTCACTCGCGCCGCCATCCTGGAAGGACGGGGGATAGCCTCCATGTGGTGGCTCTTACTTCATCCACATTGGGTTCCTTGAGGCTTGATCCGTCGATTCAGAATCATCTTATCGAAGATAAAGGCAACAACAAGGTTTCTTTGGATCAGAATCACAGTATCGATGGTGGTAAGGCAGTGTATGAAAGTGGAGGAAATAATAAAGAAAAGGCAACCAGAGAGCAATTTGAAATGGGGATGATTGAGGCCAAGACTTGGTCCAAAATGATCGACGGAAAAATCCCGAAAATCGTTTCTAGAACTCCGGTTAGAACCCCTCCTGGTGAGCCGGAGATGATCAATGCTTGGGAAATGATGGAGGGTCTTGAGGACAACAGTCCTCTTAGGTCGGCCAATAAATTTCGTAGCTTTTCGTTTCACCTTCCGTTCAACTCTAGCTTATCTTCGATTTATGATCAACCAACTCAAAATGTGAAGGAGAAAGGCGATGCTTCGCCTAAGCCAATGTGGTTAGATTTGGCCGATAGTGATTCCAATTCAAACTCGAACTCGAACGATGCTTCAATAGTATCTGAATTTGATCCTGAAGTGATTGCTTCATTCAGAAGGGCACTAGAAGAGCAGCTCCCACCTGACAATTCATTTTACCTCCACCCATTGGGTTGTGCATTGGAAGCATCAGATGAGAAGTATGCGAATAGCTTTGGTTCGGGTAACAAGATCGTGCAACGTGGTACAGACAAGGTGATTGTGTATTTTACGAGCCTAAGAGGCGTGAGAAAGACATACGAGGATTGCTGTCATGTTCGAATGATTTTAAAGGGATTATGCGTCAAGATTGACGAAAGAGACGTATCCATGGATTCGGGGTTCAAGGAAGAGTTGAAAGAATTGTTAGGAGACAGATATGGTGGGAGTGGCCTGCCTAGAATTTTCGTCGGCACAAATTATATCGGTGGGGCTGAGGAAATACGGCAGTTGCAGGATGAGGGGAAGCTCGGAAAGATACTCGAATGTTGTGAAATGGTAGATGATGGAGGAGGAGGTAATGGGAGTGGTGACATTTGTGAAGCTTGTGGAGATGTAAGATTTGTGCCGTGCGAGACGTGTTCGGGGAGCTGTAAAATATACTACGACGACGAAGATGGAGTCGAGCACGAATGTGGTTTTCATAAATGTCCCGATTGCAATGAAAATGGGCTTATACGGTGTCCGATATGTTGTGATTGAGTTTCAATTGTTCTTAAAGTATAGAAATTGTCCCTCTTTTGCTGTGATTTTCTTGTATAGAAATTGGTCGTTTTGCCGAGGAATGTGTGTAAGAAAAAGGTTATGCCATGTATACTTTAAACATAGTTAAAGATGCTATACTGTTTGACATGTTTTTTGTACCAAGACATTTTGAATCTGAATAAATCAATTTATTTTAGGCAGATCATCAAACCGACTGATTCTTTCATCAAAACCGACTCCATCAAAATTCCGATATTTTTGTCCCCAATCGAATTAACCGAATTTTTTTTTTTAAAAACAGAAAATACGTACTTAAAATCAAGAGACATTCACAACAAAATCTTTTGAATAAAAAACCAAATATTGGTTCATCAACACAAAAGCATATTAGCAACACCACACTCAATTGAATAAACTTGGCACGCTATCAGTATATTGTTCTCACATACTGTGAATATCTATATAAGCACCCACCGCTGAGGTAACCTACTGTTGAATTATTATGCATTCAGGCACCGTTTGGTTCGTGTGATAGGATAAGTAAATGATATATAATAAGAATGATTATAAAATAAAAAGTAAGGATAAACAATACATTATGATAAATTATATGATGTTTGACATGAGTTTAACTTGCTTGATTATTTTTGTTAATTATTTACTAAAATGTCCTCATCATATATTAGTTAGTGATATATTCTTAAAATGATTGAATAAATAAATAAATTTCTAGAATTAATTGATTTAAAAAATTACAAATAAAATTAAAATATTATATTAATTATTAAATTTTCAATAATTCCAATTTCCGAAAAAAAATTAAAAAAGCGATTAATATTATAGAAAATAATTAAATTTTGATAATAATAAAAATATGCATTTATTGTGATAATTAAAATATTAATACAAATTTGAATAATAAAAATGGTTAACAAAATTATAATATTACAGTTAAAAATAATATAATAAATTATTTATAATATTAGTCAAATTAAAAATTATATTTAAATATTATTAAATTTTTTGAATTTATAATTATTTTAAACTTTAAAATATTGAAGAAAATTTAATTAATCAAACATAATCCCTTCTCCCCCAAAGGATTATATAATCACCCACAAGAGGATAATAATGCATATAGTGCGGGCCGGGTGCGGGCTGAACGGGCCTATCATAATCTTAATCATGCACACCAAACACATGATAAGTGAAGGATTAAAAATCAATCCCGTCGTATCATGCACACCAAACATACGTGTGTCTCTGTGTGTGTATATATATATATATATATATATATATATATATATATATATATATATATATATATATATATATATATATATATATAATTAAGAATATATCGAAGAAACCCGTGAAGATATTGCGTAGCACGTCAAAGTTGAAGAGAGACAGAGAGGAGGGGGGCATGAAATATATATATATATATTCATTTCCTGCATAATATATTTTCTTCTAAAAAAAATGGTGTTCAATATTGTATATGCATATGAATAAAAGAATTTTACTATTTAATTATTTAATGGGCCCATGAGAAAATGGACTATCTCTAATGATCTGAATGGGATTGCTGAAGTTAAACCCATTACAAAGTTAGAAGGCCTCAAGATTGCAGATGATTTCAATCTCCGAATTTTTCGTCAACTTACCCTGGCCCAATTTCAACTCTCGTTACAATATATTGAAGTTGAGTTGAATTTTATTTAAGATTACATTAATAATCTCATTATATCACTTTATTATATAACTTTCTTTTTAAATCTTGCAATGAATCATATCTATATCTCTTTCTAGGTCTCTTGTGAGACGGTTTTACGAATCTTTATCTGTGAGATGAGTCAACCCCACCGATATTCACAATAAAAAATACTACTCTTAGCATAAAAGTAATACATTTTCATTGATGACCCAAATAAGAGACGCATTTTACAAAATACGACCCGTGAGACCGTCTCACACAAGTTTTTGTCATTTTTAAATTCAATCTCATGTTTATCTAAAACTTAAAATTTAATGTTAAGAAAAATAATTAATTTGATAAATAACAAAAGTTATCGTTTTTAGACAATTATTCCAACGGTATTAAGCACAGCAACGCATTCATAAGTGCAATAATAAAAATGATCGTGTTTAGATAATTATTCAAATTGTATTAAGGTGCAACGTATAAATAAGTGCATTAGTTTATATGAAACAACAATATTTGATGTTTTACCAAATGTTATAGCTGGTGTTAACTGCAGTAAATCAAATATTTTAAATCATATAATTGTGCAAGCACAACTGTTCAATCGTTCTTCTTGCAGAGGCAATAATAGTACCTCTCACACACCATGACACTTTATGTAAACACACACACACATATGAAAACCGGAATTTTGATCTTGTAATTTTGTCATTTAACGATCGATCCTCTATATTATCAAAATTTAGTTTTTTTCTTGTATCTTCCGATTTTTTACAAATGTTATTCATATTTCATAGAGAATGTTGACGTGACATTCATACATGTCAATGTTGGTAAAAAAAATATTAAAATTGCAAAAAATAACAAATTAAAACTGAATTTGACAACATAGAATACCAAAATCGTAAAAAGATAAACATACATGAAAAACAAAATTCCCTACTTTTTTTTAAAAAAAAATGAGGGTAAGATTTTAAGAAATTGTTGTTAATAAGACAAAAATGACATTTTACACACGATGGCAAATAAATTTACAGAATGAATATATTTCAGCAGCAAGCCCGTGGTTCTAATAAATCCCTTTTGCTTAAAAGGTCGAAAATTAGTTAGTGAATCCATCAACTCTAATTAATGATATTAATTACGAGTACTTATTTTGTCGAAGACAAGAATTAAAACCAATAAAGCGATGTCCCTTTCTTCCCCACTTAGAGAGCAGATTTCTATATGTAATTAAACTTAATTTGGTAGTTAAACACATTTTCGTTTTGTATTAAGCTTGTTAGTCGTGGATTTGATATTATTCAAAAGAAATGTGTGAATATGAGGACATGCAAGAAACGAGTACGTCTCGTATGAGACTGTCTCGCATATCTTTATTTGTTAGATGTGTCAACTTTGTCCATATTTACAATAAAAATCAATATTTTTGGCATAAAAAATAATTTTTTTATGCGTGAACCAAATAGAATATCTAAATTGACTAGTGACACCGTCACACAAGAGTTTTTGTACACTCAAAATCTATTCCGCCGAAAGATTTTATCATTTGCGCCGAAAGACATACCAAATTTTTAGCGATAAAATAAATAATTTTGTGTGAATAACTTTCGATTTACAATTATTAGGAATTCTAATTTTTTTTTTACCATTATTTGGATTTTGAATATTTAATTATTCAAAATATAGGCCTTAATTTCATTTCACAAATCTATTTATTATCGAAATCAAACTTTTTTTTTTCAATTTGAGATCAAGGTTGTGTTTGGATAATAGATTTGAATTTTAAAAGGTATTTGAAATTCAATTTGAACTTTAAATTAATACAAAAATCACATTTAAGATCAGCCTTAGCAAAGTACAATCACATTTTTACAATAAACAACTTAATTTATAATTACATCACATATATGATAACGACTCATAAATAAATATCCCAGATCAATTTGTTATCTAATCTCAGTCAATCATTTTCTTTTTTTAAAAAAAAGATAGTCTTTAGCGTATTTCAAATACACTCGAAGATATCATTTTTTAAAAAAAAAATAGTTGATCAGGTCCATTATCCTAAATATTCCCAGCTAGATCTGATGAGTGATAGGCCTATTAATTAAGAGGCCCCTCATACAATAAGATATATCTAACATATAATTAATTATTAATAATATTGCATGATTAAATCAAAGTCCTAATAATCGCGGCCTCGGGACTATCAGCATCTATGGTGGACAGCAACTGGGATAGCCTATCACTCAAATTATCCACCTCTCTGTGCAAGTTCCTTATGTAGTTGCAAGTTTCTTGAAGAACTTTGTTTGCCGATGTCTGCTTCATCAAAATTAATTAATGAAATCCCTTTAATTATTTGGTATATCATTTATGTACAAGTCAACATTAAAAAATATTATTTTTTAAGATAAATATGAGTTGGGTCGATATATATAACAGATAAAGATACGTGAGTCGGTGTCACGTGAATTTTGACAGAGTAGTGATTTTATATAACAAGTTTCTTTTGATTTTTCTCGGATTTAGGGATTGCGAACTACCCAGTGGATATGTGGACTATGGCATTGATGAGTGGAAAATTCAGACACTCTAATATATATATATATATATATATATATATGTATGTCTTTAATCTCAAAGAATTTATGCTAACATTTTTTTCCCTACAAAGGAAGAAAATTTAATGAACTTTGACTTCCACAGGCCAAACCTTACTTGGGTAAATACTTCCACAGGTATAATTTATAAAGTGTTCCCTAAAAGTTTATTCAAATTTTATGATATTACTAAAAACAAGTCTCATTTATGTCAAAATAAGTGGAATAACTAAATATATAGTTGCATGTGCTAATTTTTTTTTAAAAAAAATTCTAACACGGTTGCATGGACTTTGAATTGCTTATCCAAAATATTAAAATGGCTTTTCCATTTTTATTACAAGAAAAAAAATTCATTTAAATTTTAAAAATAAATTCACAAGCCACTCCAGTAAAATTTTCATTATATACATTGAAGAACAATAAATGTAAGTTTTTTTTGGTATAACCTAATAACATCATGAATATATATATATATATATATATATATATATATATATATATATATATATATATATATATATATATATATATATATATATATATATATATATATATATATATATATATATATATATATATATGTTGGATGTACGTACCTTGTTGGATCGACGACCATTGCTTCGATTAATCTCAGGAAGGATTTGGTGCAATTTGGAGACAAGTTCAATGATCTGATCATCAGATATTCTTGAACTCCCTGCTGACTGTGTTCTTGACCTTCTACTAGACATCCTTAAAATTACTATAATAATTTCACAAACTTAATTCTTTATTTCTGGAATCAAATAAATGTTTAATTAAAAGTTGGTACATATAATGCAAGAAAAGCTAGAAAAGAAATCTTTTAGAGAAGAAAATTTAGTGTATCAAAAGGAAGAGGTGGCCGGAGGAAGAAGAAGAAGACAAGTGTATTTATAATACAATTTTGAGGGTTAGAAAAGTATAAATTGGAAGAGTTTGCGAAGTGGGAAAGGACCATAAATGAAAGAGATATCAAGAAAAAAAAGGGGGATTAATTAGTGCAATAAATTAAGATGTTGATGTTGGGTGTGAAAAAGACAAGTGCATTGGGAGGAAGAACTATATGGTAAAAAAAAATTATTTTTTCCCATAATTTTGAATATTGAGAGAAAAATAATCTTAAAAAATTATTAAATTGATGGACTCTAAACTCTAGGGGTTCGGTGAGTTTGGCAGTGAGGTATAAATTTCATAGAATAATTGAGTTACGTACGTGTGGGTAGAAAATGCTTGTTGCTTGGTGAGTTATCAAAGTCAATGGAGTATTAAAAAATTACTAAATGATAGTTGTTTGTGTGTGTAGCTTGTGGCTGAATGAATGCTTACTACCTTTTTTTTTAGACACTACAAAAAAATGGTTTTTCGCAACGCGTAAATTCTCTTTCTGCGATGAATATTGCACGCTGCACAACTGCAAACTGTTAAAAGTTCGATATTATTCGCGGTGTAAATGTGCACGCTGTAAATACTATTATCCGCAGCGTGCGTTAATATAATTATCCGCAACGTACAATGTACGCCGTCAATGTTATTTCTAAAATTTCAAAAATCAGCGACGGTTCAAAAAACGTCGCTAATCAAACGTTTATATACTACAAACTACAGTAATTGTTAGTTAAAAAAAAAAACAACTTTATTTTTTTAAATTCGTGATAGCGTAGAGTAAAATGCTAAACGAACGGTGCACATGAACTATTGCACCGGCTTAATTGTGTGCCAATGTGATGGGATTGCTAGGCTCATGAGTTTGGAGAGTGACGTGCCTCACTCGATCTTGTTGTTGGTAAGTCATGTCTTCAACAGAGACAGTTTTGATACGACGTTATTTTATTACGACTAACCAAGCCATCCAGATCAAATGTAGCATCATCGACAATTTGACACAGAAAGTCACATATCTCATTACTTCTTGCGATAAAATATAGTTTTTTTATTCCTCTCGTCTTCCATTTTTACTGCTTGACATGCTCGTGGTTTCAGTTGAGCATATGCATCGTGCTTGCTATGGTACCAACAATGTGGGCCTTCGTGTGCCTGTCTATATATACATCACCATGTGATCATTCCACACTTACTAACAATCTGAATTTTCTCGTTACAATTATTATTATTATTATTAGACAAAATTCATCATGTTAGTTGATTTTTTTTAGGTTTTTCCTATGCGATTAGTCAACTTTTGGTTTCAATATAAGTATATATATATATTTTTTGGCTAATTTTCGTCGATGTGCTGACATGATCTCACATTTGATATGCCCAACTAAAAACTGAGAATTCTGAAAAAAATCATTATGTTAATATGATCAATTTATTATATATATATATATATAATTCATCATAACCACGGACCACCTCATTTGTGGACACGGTGGGTGATATATGTGTCTACTAATGATGTGAAAATCATATATTAAATATACAATTTTGATATGCTTCATCATATTCAGTAGATGACGTCACCTCGTTGATAAACATAAAGACCAATACAATATATGAACAATATATATATATAGATCCACTAGACCATGCATGCTTTCCGCATACCTTTAAGTTCCCCGAATTTTGCTCACCTGGTTACATGACAGTAAACATTTATATATTATATTTAAACTTTGACTTTGGCATTAGAATCACCATGCAGAATTCCCAAATTTCGAACTGAAGGCTCTGCAGAAGTTAAATATTTGTCAATAAATAAGATTTCAGATTTAAATATATGAATAAATATTTTCATTTGTTGTTTCATTTGACCTAAAACAATTCTCCACATATATTACAAAAATATATGAAAACACACAAGTCATTCACCAATAATATAGTGTAGTTTCTATGTCAAATATAAAACTCAGTTCTTACCTATTTACGTCAACTTTTACTCTAACATTTTTATTCTTCGAATACTACCCATTATTTCAATTACTATAGTTATTGTATTCTGTCAATTATTTATTCATAAATATATTATTTATATATCAAATTTACTTTAAAAAAAATTAAAGTGAAAAAATAAATTTACATACTTTCATATTTGTAATAATGACAAATTAATTTTTTTTAAATAATTTTCTCAATTATATATAACAAAAAATTAATTGACTGATTGTTAAAATAAAGTGCTCCAAACAATTATTTATTTAGAATATATAATCAAATATTCAAAGTATTCGAAAGGAATATAATTTATTTCTTAATTATATTTTATTTTTTGATAATATTGTCATATAGAGTTCTGTCTTCTATATTGTTGAGATCTTTGATAAATTCAAAATATCTTAGATTTATTTTTAAGAATTTAGTTCCAAACGAAACTCTTGTTTCCATATCTTGTAAGATTCTATTAAAGAATAAGTTTTAGGCCAAAGGAAACTTATAAAAAATCAAAGATAGATACCGGGATCGATGGATGAATATAGACACAGCAGGAGAGCAAGCACGAGAGTTGTTGATTTAATTTGAAGAGATAAAGTTCTCAAGCCGAGACGTATTGTGTATTGTCGTTGAGTGTTGAAGACAAGCTGACACAACGGCTAATGACAGTGCTGATTAGAGTGTTGTTCGTTGATGACAAGCAGACACAATGGCTAATGACAGTGTTGTTCATCAAATAGAATTTTGATTTCACAAATGTTGCATCCGTAGTTTTGGTTATTTGGTTTGATAATTATTTTGAATATATTATGCTCCCTCATTTTGTTAAGGGAGTTAACTTTTCTTTGTTCACTTCTATTGATTTTTAAACTAACAACTTTTTCTAGTGAATCTTTTGCTATGTACATGATTAATTATGTCTGATTTTATTCATCAAAATTTAATTGTATGATAAATTATATTTTTATACTGCATGTTATATTAATATAGTATAATACTGTACACAACACCTACATTTGATTTACACGATATCCACCTATTTAGTACTTTTATGACAAACAACTTTTTTCAATATTCATGAAATTATATCTAATGATAATTAATACAATCAATAATATAAAAAATGAAAACAAAAGAAAACGCTTTTTTTAACCTGTTGGAAAAGGCCTTTTTGTATTCCGGATTGTAGTATAGGTATTTTTATTTTATTTTTTGAAATACAGGAGAAATATTATTAAGTCATATCCGGAATAATTAAATTGTAAATAAAAGTAGGAGGTGTGGAAACAACCTCCTTATATAATATACACAAAAATATCACAAAACCATCTCACATAATAATTTTGTGACACGATTATTCAATCCAACCCGACTCATTAAAAAATATTATTTTTCACTGCATATATAAACCAGAGTTAGTAATCTGTTTTACGGATATAAATCCGTAAGAGCATCTACATTAGACCTAGTCGTACATATATATCTTTGTTTGTGTGTCACATATATGTATGTATACATGTGTATGTGTGTGTAATTAAGATTGTATGCAAGTTTGTCGACAATCGTATGCAAAATTTTTTAAATATGTCTCCTCGAGTACTAATATAATATTCATCGATAAATATATGTATTCGCATATCCACACATGATCTCTATATTTAAAAACCATTTCAAATATTATATTATATATTATAATATGGATAGATAGATATTATGTATTCGCATATTTACACATGATCTCTATATTTAAAACCATTTCAAATAAAGTATATTATATATATGGAGCGTTACTTGGATTATTTTTATAAATGTATGAAAAAGTTATTATTGATTTTTTTGTTACAAAATTTTGTAAATGAAAATTTTATAATATTTTTTAAATAATTGCAAACACCACCTTAATATTATTCGAATTATGTAAACTATAATAAACGTTTATGAAACCAAAATTCTTCAGTCTCTCGAGCACAATGCTTCATTTTATTATTTTTGTGGTTACCCTAGGTATATAAACATATTTTTTTTGTATTCATTATTTAGTTTTACAACACTACGACTTGAGCTTTTCGCCCATCTCTCTATTTCTTCATTCCTAACAACAAAGGCTCTTGTTCTTGACTATTGGACACCGATAGGTAAATGTTAGGAAACGTTTCTGAAATAAATCCGACCCGAAGGACCAAGTTCATGGATCGAACTAACCCGTATATTTTGGCGGACTTATCGTGCATCTTGTAAGATAAATTTAAATTTTTTGAACAAAAGCTACACAAACGTAAAAACATTCAGGTTTCCTTAGCTACAATTACTCTCATCTCCAACAATAGGATTTTTGCAACGAATTTAGGAACGAAGGTTCCACCAATAAATTAGATCGGAGACATGACCACGAGAGTGTTTAATTGTGAAAATACGAAGTCACATGTCTTTCAGATCCATTCAAAACACGACACGTGGCTCCGTACGTTTATATTATTAAGGCAATGATTTTTTCTTGTAAGAGGCAACCAAATCCCTATGCCGACCCCCTCACATGTCTTATATAAATTTTATGACCCCACCTCATATGGCCAACCAACATAATATCCCACTTCCTCACATTAAATTCTCCCAATTTCACTCCTAAACATTAAGCTGTATAGATTGTTGGATGGTAGAGTACATCAGTTCAAATATCACGATTTGTTCTATCTATGCTTTGCTCGCCAATATTCTCGATCTTGGCTACAGTTTGCTAATATGCAACTTCTGATAATCAATCACGTGACTTTGAGTCTCATTCAAATTATATTATTAAAAGTTTGTTGTTTTACTTAAAAATATAGTTGATGATAACTGTTCAATCCAAATATTTAATCCGTACCGTAACTCAAGTATCACTTCTAATTTTTTTATTCAATAAATATTTTTCAAAATATAAGCGGGCCATGGCCTACTTGGATTGGGCTTATTTTTCTATTTCAAGACCTGTTGTGTTGGACTGGACCCTGAACTCCTTCTTTGGTCCATCTAAAGCTCAGGGATTTCTGTTCAATAGTATGTAGGCCTATGGGCCATATTTGCGATTTTTTTTTTTTTTTGGAATTTTTACTCTAGCCATGTGGCCACCAAACATAAACATCAACTTGTAGAAATGAAATACCTTCAACAAAATGTGAATCACATGTTTAAAAATACATATCGAGTTCGAAACTCGATTGTAACAATCAAATACGGGGAAAATGTGAATTCAACCACAACACAGACGCTAATAATGAGTATCTTAAACGAGAATAGTCGTTGGATTAATACTCTTCGTTCTCTTTAATTTATTGTGTCTGGCTGTCACGAATTTATCGTGAGAACTTATTTTTGTTTTAAAGACTGACTTAGTTTTGTGTGTCATGACTCGACTCAAGTCAACTCCATCTCGAGTAGGCGGTAGTTAATTGTTCGACTAAAAACGACGAGATTAATAGGCATACTAGTTATTTGATCAATTACTTGTATTGTCGGATGCGAGTCTAATAAGTTACCATATGTACTAATATTTATTTTTATGTATTAGGATATTAATTACGGCGATCCAAACTATTTTGAAAGCAATCCCTTTTCTAAAAGAAATTGATACTTGAACGGAACATATAGTTTAAATATCCGATCCAAATACTTAAATACCGAAAGTTGGCCATTTAGAATTTGTTTTATGTTTTATGAAATGGGCTGAAACATAATGGGCCTGAATTTATTGGGAACCCGATCCAAATTTCAGTAAATTAACCAGGAGCTTTACTGTCTGTATGTCTATACATATTGGATGATTGACAGTTTAGCAAGTTTTGTGTGACATATTCGTTCGAAAAATATTGTCTAGTCATGAAAATGGGGTGGGTGTAGGACGAGTTTGGATAAACCCGATCACCTCGTGAACCATGTTAGTCTAATTTGGGTTAGACACATTGGACCTGCAAAAATTATATGATTTTTATCTTTTATTAAATGCAAAATAAAAAGTCTTAAAATTAATAAATCATTAAAATTTTGTATTAATACTATTTAGAACACAAACTATTATCACAAGTTAAAATTTATCAATTTATTTATTCAGTTAGTGACAAAAGAAAATTATAATTATATATTTTCATATCAAACACATCATCATTTCGTCAAAAAAAAAAAAAAATCAAACACATCATCATATAATAAAATTATCTGAATTCCAATTATTGTTAGCTGAAATTATGAATTAAGGCTTTCATTGTTCAATATAAGAAAATATATAAATATATTATTTGTAATATATACATATATATATATATATATAAAATATTAGTCTCATATATTCATGGCACACGTAACGCGTGTGCCTCGGTGGCTAGTATATATAATGACCGGACACGTATACTAAATCTAAAGATCTTCTTTATCGGGTTTGACACATCACAAGCGAGAAATGTTTAATATGATATCAAACCTAAACTCGATTCATTTTCATCCCTAAATGTTGACAATGTTGTGATACAAAAAGAAAGTGAAAGGCAATACCGGATGAAAGAACCCATGATACACGGACCAGATTCGCCCGACCTATATTTGAACCGGGTTGCCTGTCGGTTCCAGATTTTCAAATTTTCAAAATTAAATCCGGAGCCAACTGTAATTATAAACTATCCAACTGTATCTTTTACTATTTTTTAAGAAAAAAGGGAAAATAAAATAAGAAAAAAAAATGATGCACAGTAAAAAAGAAAACTGCCCCTAATTTACTGCGCACCACTCCTATAAATTGGCTGGACACTAAGCCCTAGTGTTCCTATTCCCACTCTGCATCGCACATTGTCCGGAGACGTCTTTGTATACGCCTCAGGCCATTCCAGTTCCTTCTCCACAAAATCCAATATCTGACAAAATGAGAGAGTGCATTTCGATCCACATTGGTCAGGCCGGTATTCAGGTCGGGAATGCCTGCTGGGAGCTTTACTGCCTCGAACATGGTATCCAGGTTTGTATTTTTGATTTTTTTTATTCTTTTGTGTTAGATCTGTGGTTTCGGTGATTCTAAATTTCTTTTTTTTTTTACATGATGATGTGAATTTCTCAGATCTCGGGAGATTTCTCATTGTTATTTTGGTTTTCAGAATGAGAGTGTCGAAGATCTCACATCAACATCCTGTATTTTTTTGAAAATGATTGGAGGAGATTGTGACAGAAAGAAAATTTATCATAAGTCGTAGGTCCGACTTTGGTTTCTTTTTAGATTTCGTTTCTGTGGTCAATTTTGTGTGTGTAATTGTAGGTCAGGAGGGAAGTTTGGTTTCGATCGTATTTGTTGTAGTTTGTGGGGTTATATGATTACGTAGATCTATGCAATCTTATTTATTTAATTCATTTTTTTGTGATCTATGAATGCATCAGAAACCGTAGATCTAAATGCTTTTTTATAATTCTGTTTTCTGTAATATTTCAAAAGTTCAATTTTAGATCTGAATGGACTTCTGTCAGATTCGCTGTTCTTATCGTCTTGTGTGGTATCTTATGGTTGATCGGGAAATTGAATTATTATTTTTTATTCAAATATTTTCATGCTCTACCTTGTGTAGGCTGATGGGCAAATGCCCGGAGATACCACGGTGGGTGGAGGAGATGATGCCTTCAACACGTTCTTCAGTGAAACAGGTGCTGGGAAACACGTCCCACGTGCTGTTTTTGTAGATCTCGAGCCTACTGTGATCGACGAGGTCCGCACAGGTGGTTACCGCCAGCTCTTCCATCCGGAGCAGCTGATCAGCGGCAAAGAGGATGCCGCCAACAACTTTGCTAGAGGTCATTACACTATTGGCAAAGAAATCGTGGATCTCTGTCTTGATAGGATCCGGAAGCTTGCAGACAACTGTACTGGTTTGCAAGGTTTTCTGGTGTTCCATGCTGTTGGTGGAGGCACCGGATCCGGGCTTGGATCTTTGTTGCTCGAGAGACTCTCTGTCGACTACGGTAAAAAGTCGAAGCTAGGATTTACAATTTACCCTTCTCCTCAGGTTTCAACTGCTGTGGTTGAGCCATATAACTCTGTGCTTTCGACCCATTCTCTTCTGGAGCACACCGATGTTGCTGTGCTTCTTGATAACGAGGCTATATATGACATCTGCCGCAAATCACTTGATATTGAGAGGCCTACATATACCAACCTCAACAGGCTAATTTCTCAGGTAATTCATCGGTCAAGGGTATACAATAATGCATCCGGTACTGTGTATCAATGGTCCTAATTCGGAATTTATTCGTTTGGAAATTTGTCCAGGTGATATCTTCTCTGACTGCATCTTTACGATTTGATGGGGCATTGAACGTGGATGTGAACGAGTTTCAGACTAACTTGGTCCCATACCCAAGAATCCACTTCATGCTTTCATCATATGCACCTGTTATCTCGGCTGAGAAGGCATACCACGAGCAACTCTCTGTTGCTGAAATCACCAACACTGCTTTCGAGCCATCGTCTATGATGGTGAAGTGTGACCCTCGCCATGGGAAATACATGGCCTGCTGTTTAATGTATAGGGGTGATGTTGTTCCCAAGGACGTGAACGCTGCTGTTGCAACCATCAAAACCAAGAGGACAATTCAATTCGTGGACTGGTGCCCAACTGGGTTCAAGTGTGGTATCAACTATCAGCCCCCCACTGTCGTCCCTGGTGGGGATTTGGCCAAGGTTCAGAGGGCCGTTTGCATGATTTCCAACTCAACCAGTGTCGCTGAGGTCTTCTCAAGAATCGATCACAAGTTTGATCTGATGTACTGCAAACGTGCGTTCGTGCATTGGTACGTCGGTGAGGGTATGGAAGAAGGAGAGTTCTCAGAAGCGAGGGAAGACTTGGCTGCTCTCGAGAAGGACTACGAGGAAGTTGGAGCCGAGGGTCCTGAAGGAGATGATGAAGATGAGTACGAATAGATTTTTTCTTTCCCAACTAAATCCGATCAAGCATTTGTCTTGCGACTGTCTTTCTGTTTTCTCTGTGATTTGTGTTTCTCGTGTTTGTTATTCTTGTGTGTGCTCGTGTTTTGTAGCCGCAAAACTTGTGATGCCATGTATTTGTGTATTCATCTTGTTGTCGGGTTAATTGCGGGAACTTTTTTTAATAATATAATCATAAAATGAAATTTGTGCTAGTAAATAATCATATTTTATTATAGTAAATTCGAAACTTTAAATTCTAAATATCATAAATTTGCGCACTGTTTGGTAGAGTGGCATCATCCTATCCCAAAATTAGTAAAGGGCGTGGTTCAAAATCCAGAAATCCCACCTAAAACTTAAAAAAATCGACATTTATGTTCATAGATATTAATAAATTTATGCGCTCTCTTTTTCACTTGTCTAAATGATAGAGTATGGATATGTATATAATGGTATTTCTACTCTATATATTCTTTACTAATATATTGTTATTTAACTTACATTATTATAATTATAGAATTGTTGTTATATTCATAACTCGATAAATTCAGATTAAAACAAGAATTCATTTATGTAATTAGTTTTTTCGATTATATTATTGATCTACGTTGAAAAACATAAATAAATATAGTTGTGACACGGAAAATATAAGAGTTAAAACTACATTTTATATTTGCTTTTTTTCTTTTCCATAAAAAAAAGGGCAACTGAAGAGGCACGCTCTATAGATTCTTGCATGGAGTTTACTCATTGGAGCTATACTAGTTTTCTTCTACTCTACGCATGAAACTTTAAAAGTTGAATCTTCACGGAGACTTTAATTAAATTGAACTCTGGTCTGGAAAAATGTGTGTTAATTTTTTTATATTTCAAATATATCCTCTGAAAAATTTCGAAAATAATTATTTACATAACTTTTATAATATTATCCTTTATTTTAATTATGGAAAAAATTATACTATAACAAAATTTTGAGATTCATCATTATATTATTTTACAAAAAAATCTTTTTAAAATCATAAATCAGCTGATATAACATAAATATTTATACACATTCTAAAATAAAAACCTTGTATAATTAATTATTTTGTGCACCTTTCATCGACATTATATTTCGTTTGGACCATTAATTAAACACGTGGCTTTAGTATTGAACATTAATCTAACGATATTTTCAAGATGTCAAACTAGGTTGTCCGTTGGTGAGTCCATTTCAACTTGTTAAATTATATATATAACGACAAATTTTTTTAAGTCAGTTTGTCTCGTCATCTAAAATAAAAAAAATAAGTTGAATTGGTATTTTCCTAATCCTCCAAAAACATAGTCTCGACCCTATTTGTACATATGTATATATTTTACGTTGAAGCTCGTGTATAACCGTTTTGTGTGATTAGCCCTAAAAATAATATCCAATCTCACCCCAAAACTACAAAAATAGTCATTAACAAATTTGACATGACAATAAACTAATTGTTCGACCCAAATTACGAAAAAAAGATCATCCATAATAAATGCTCATTTGATATGAAAACTCAAATGATGTCAAAGTCCACTAGAACCGTAGTTCGATCAAGAAGGCACTCGATGGAGAAAATTGACCCACGATCCATGATAAATGATCATGCAAAATGACTAAACTGCTGGGAAGAATGAAACAAAAACAAACATGAGTCATTACAAAAAGATTTCACAACAATTCGGCAACAATCATTATAAAAAATGCTCCGCATATCCATTATTTAATTATACTTCATTTTCGTTTACTCATTTTCAGTTTTTATGATTATAATTTTCCTTAACTATTTCATTTTTGTTCAGCTTTTATTTTTAGTTTGTAGTTACTAAAATATCGATTCATAAAAGCATCATAAATGTTTTTTGTTATTTATGAATATTTCTTTTTATTTCTTTTGTTTTTTTTAAACTTAATTTCCGATTCGTGATGATTTATCGAAGGAGTCAGTACTAACACCAATTCGATGCTAACATCGTTTGGTTTTAGAAATCTGATTTCGTATTTAACACGATTTCGTATCTGACACGCTCACACGAGGCCAATGATCCCTTACAAATTGATTCATACCCTGGCTTAATAAAATGATGATGATCTTACAACTATGTCGTGATCAAATCCATTTTTTAATGTTTAAGTCGAGAACTTTATGTTGTCAACTTCGGAATATAATGGTACTTGATAAAAAAGAGTGATTAAACCAAATAATTCTCACACTAGGAAACAGAGTAATCTTTTTAGATAATTAATATATAAAATATAATAATTTATTAAAAAAATTGAACGAAACGTCTGAAAAAACAAAAATATGTAATTAATTAATGTTTATAAACAACGAATTTTTATCAAAGTGTTTATAGCCAAAGATCTTAATGTTTCCGCCAAACAAAACAGACTTTTACTTAATTAAAAAATAAAACAGACTTTTACTGAATTTTAATTTTAATATTCATATCAGTAATATATACACAAAATTATACAGAAGAAAATCAAATCAAAAACTATATATATATATATATATATATATATATATATATATATATTATTATTATTATTATTATTATTTTAAATTTAATTTACAAACCAGGCAAAAATTCAGTGGCCATCAATCAATCAGTCTTGCCACCGAGAGGGGAAGCTGGTAAAACAGGCCTTGAGAATATCACAAAATCCCGAAACCCTAATTTACTCAATTTCCCCTCCCCAATATCGTCTCCCAGATGCAAATCCTCGGCTCTGATCCGCAAGACCTGATTATGGGCTCGCACTTTCTCACCGCCGCTCTTCCGATCGTTTCTTCCATCCGCCGCCATAATCATCATCACCGATCTCGGCGACTCCACCTCCTCCGTCGAAGAACCACAACTCTCCTGATCCATATCCACGGCCGCTGTCCCGGATTCTAAACCGGAATATTCTGGGCAATAGAATACCCTGATCTTCTGATGGACGCTGCAATACATGGAGAACGAGGTAGACAAATCTGGTTTTTGTTATTATATATAGATCATATGTGGGAGTGGTGGAAGGATGTAGATTGCGTGTGATATTTGTGTGTGAATTGAGTGTTGGGGTGAGGTGTGCAGAATACTTGGCAAGCTTGGCCGAGCTTCCCGTTGAGTGACGCTCTTTCCATGGCGACATCAACAGCCATACGGGCTTTCCACGCGTGTCCTTTGACCAGATTTTTTCTTTAAAAAAAAAATAACAATATTTCATATATTTTTTCTATATATGAAACAAAATATAGTCCAATAGTTCATCGTGTATATCTTACTTGTGTTTCTAAGCATATTTGATTATATTATTGTGTATATTGCATCTTTGAAACGAGATCAAATGATTTTAATGTTATAATTGAAATCGAGATGAAATTGTGTGACATGATAGAGTTAAATAATCTATGAATCTACGACTTGCATGTATATGATATTTAGTACATGTTGATGGTCATAAATCGAAAGTTCAGAGGATTTCGCGGTTTGTTAATGCGATTACAATTTTTAATTAATTTGTTTATCATTTTAGTTAAGTAAAGAATTGTGTTTCAAGTAAATTTGTCGCTTATTCAATATATGTGGGAACAATATTCTATTCGTACTTATTTACTATATTAAAATAACAATATAATGAAATAAGGAATGTATGGCTAAGAGAATGCGGAAAGTAAATGTATTTTTGTGGAATTATGAATTTTCTATAAAATGTTCTATTATATATATATATATATATATATATATATATATATATATATATATAATAGAACATTTTTGGGAAATCGACTGGGTAGGTGTCGGTTGAAAAGTTTATATAAATAAATGAACAAATTATACAGAAGGATCTTAAAAATAGCTCAGAAGATTTATGATATAAACTTTTGTTTAGTTGTTGGGTTCTAAAACGTGCCTAAATATTATTGGTAAATAGTGGGATCTGCCGGTCAATTCATATTCAATGAGTTTTTCGTTATTTAATTTCTATATGTGATTTGTCAAACCTCTGCTTAAGATCAGAACAATTTTTGAGATGTAATAATTATTACCATATTTGCGATGTTGTCATGTAATTTAAAATATTTGAGTTACATTATTGCTGCTGACTATAGTAATTGATAAAGTAACAAATACTCGGTCCTATAATTGTTATCAGAGCTATGATCATTAGTTCAATTCTCATTGATGGCAATAAGTTTAATTATTGGGTGATAAATTGTTAAAATGTCATAATTGTCCCTTATTAATAAAGCGATCCAATCACGAGACTTAACTGTTATACAATTTAAAAGATTTGAATTGCACAATTACCACTAATTATAATTTTTAATATCACCCTATCCTACAACAATCACTCTTTTAAAATTAAACACTCTACTTGTGACACAAACTACGGTTTAGTAAACTCTAAAATGAAATAATTATTAAACAAAAAGTTGGATTCATGGTCCAATTAGATTAGTGGCTCAAGGTTTATGCATACAAGTGCAAGGGGCACGTGTATTATACTTATTACGTGTAAAATGTCGAAATTTGTGACAATGAGATGTTGCCCAACCACATAACCGTATTAATTCTTACCAAATATTTGATTACTTAAATAAGTTATCCTATCATATAATAATGTAAACTTAACAAAAAAATCAATAACAACATATATTTTCACTTAGATTTTCATGTATTACTAAAATATAAAATTCATTTTAAAAAAATAATTATGAATGAATTAACCAGCTCACAAAATTACCCCATACTTGATTGCAAATCAATTAAGATAATATCTATTGTGAGATGATCTCACGAATTTTTATCTATGAGACGGGTCAGCCTACCGATTCACGGTAAAAGTAATACTCTTAGCATAAAAAGTAATATTTTTTCATGATTGACCCAAATAAGAGATTCGTCTCACAAAATACGACCCGCGAAATCGTCTCGCATAAGTTTTTGCCATCAACTAAATGTCAGAAACGGAGAGCTTGCTGGTAAATTTGACCAATCTTACTAGTTTTGTTTTGGCTAACAGGCTACACTTGAAGCAAAAATTGTGTACTTTCAAGATGGCTGGAGGAATGTCCTTGGAAGATCACTGGGATGATTTCAATAAGATCATGTGGGATCTTGAGAATATTGAAATCAAAGTTGACGATGAAGATTAAGCTCTCCTCCTCCTTCGATCATTGTCCAGCGAATTCGACAATATTTCGGACACAATGATCTATGGAAGAGATTCAATTACGCTTGAAGAAGTGCAGTCTGCACTATTCGCAAAGAGATAAGAGGAAGTAGATGAATCAAGAGGTGAAGGGCTTTATGTTAGGGGAAGACCGAAGAAAAGGGAATTCAAATTAAGAAATATAACTAGATCGAAATCTAGAGATAAGAGGAAGTGATTTTTGTGCAAGAAAGAGGGACATTTTAAGAGAGAATGTCCAGATCGCAAGAAACACAACCTGGATAAGAAGAATGATGGTGGAGATGCAATGTAGCCTTAGGTGTATGAGAGTGCAGTGATCCTTCGTGTAGCATATGAAAAGGTAAGCCAGGAATGGGTATTAGACTCGGGCTGTTCTTTTCATATGTGCCCTGATATACAAGTCAAAGATGATTATTATCTGTTAGCCAGGGATAGAACCAGGAGGAACATTACACCATCCCAGAGATTTGGATACGCTGATATGATTGCCTTTGCTCTTGTGGCAGCCTCTTCGCTTGATGAAGAAGAACCAATGTCCTTCAAAGAGGCCTGAGCAGTAACAATTCTGGTAAATGGCTAGAGGCAACGAAGGATGAGATGAAGTCTCTGGAAAAAAACTAAACCTGGCATTCGGTTGAAAAACCAATAAGCCAAAAAGTAATAGGCTGCAGGTGGGTTTAAGGTGAAAGAATCCATTCCAGAGGTGGAGAAGGTAAGTTTTAAGGCTATGTTTGTGGCTAAGGGATATCTACAAAGTGAAGGGGTGTATTACAACGAAGTGTTTTCCCCTGTGGTTAAACACATCTCAATAAAAATTATTCTTCCCCTGGTAGCACAAGAAAACATGGAGTGGGAACAGCTTGACGTTAAGACACCTTTCTTGCATGGAGATTTAGAGGAGAAGATTTTCATGACACAACCTGAAGGTTTTGTTAAAGAAGGTGAAGAGGAGAAAGTGCGTCGATTGAAAAGGTCTTTGCACGGACTTGAGCGATCCCCACGCC
Organism: Primulina eburnea; assembly: GCF_022965805.1. Taxonomy (NCBI): domain Eukaryota; kingdom Viridiplantae; phylum Streptophyta; class Magnoliopsida; order Lamiales; family Gesneriaceae; genus Primulina; species Primulina eburnea. The sequence continues at coordinate 44,132,173 of NC_133102.1, read as the reverse complement.
AATGGTACAAGATATTTGACAATTATATGCTTAAATCCATTTTTGTTAGATGTGAGTATGAAAACTGTGTTTACTTCAAGAGAAGTGAAACGGGAATCAGACACTTTTTTATTGCTCTGCGTGGATGATATTTTAGTAGCATCCAAGTGCAAACCTGAAGTAGAGATGTTTAAAGAATTACTTAAGGTTGAATTTGAGATGAAGGAGATGGGGCCAGCAAGCAAGATTCTTGGTATGGAAATCAAGAGAAATAAAGTTTCTGGCAGACTCTTTATATCTCAAAGTTCTTACATGGAGAAGGTGTTAAAGAGGTTCCAAATGGATCAAGCTAAACCAGTGCAAACCCCTATGGCTAAACATTTCAAATTGTCACTAAGGAATTCTCCTGAACTGAAGAAGAGATGCAGGACGTGGAAAAGATCCCCTATTCAAGTGCATTGGGTTGTCTCATGTACGCCATGGTTTGCACTCGACCTGATCTAGCTTATGCAGTGAGTTTGGTGAGCCTTTACATTAGTAGACCAGACAGAGACCACTGGGAGGTAGTAAAGTGGATCTTCAGGTACTCAGGGGAACATTTGGAGTAGGAATCATTGACGCACTTTTCTAGTCAATATTTATTCTGCTACTTGAATAACTTGCTGTGAAACTTTAGCGATTCTCTCTGATAATAATTCGAATGTAGGGGATGACCATTTTTGGTTTACACATGGTCTCAGGTGAGGAGTAGAGCAGATTTGTTCAGAGCATTTGATTAGTATAATATTGGAGATAAAGTAGTACTGAAAACAAAGAGGAGCAATCAGGATGTGGAGGTGCCCGTTATTTTGGAGGAAGATGGTAAATGAGGCTCATATTTTTTCGAAACATACTAAAATAGAAGTAAAATTTAGATCCAAAAATCATGAAATGAAATATTTTCTTTATTAATTAACTTATATATCATACATAACAAAGCTAACAAGGAAACAGCAAGAAAGCTGCAGGCTGCACATGCATTTTTCTTCTGTTCACAAAACTAATCCTGCTCAACTTATTATGACACCATACCAATTGATCCCTCGTCACTCTCGACATACTCAATACCCTACACACTAATTTCATATCTACTTGCGAGAAAAAGTAGAGGACTTCGTCCCATTCATCTTCATCCGTGCTCCGATGAAATCTCCGGAGAATACAATTTTCGCTCCTTATGATATCCTTGATTCTCCTCTCCTTCTGCATTCCAAGATTAAATGAACAAGTACATTACTCAACATGTTAAGATGTATGAAAACACTAATTTAAATCAATATAAAATTATAGAATGTGACATGAATATTCACAAAACCATACTTCAACTCAAATAAACGACATACAGAAGATTGATACCGAATAAATTAGGAGGAAAGCAAGTACCTGGAGAAGATCTTTTTTGAGGTGGAGAAGCAGCTTGTTGTCTTCAGAGTTAGAAACCTGCTGGGCCATTTTCTTGATGGATGCGACGTTGCAATCTTTGTCAGCTCCAATAAATCTCCAAAACAATCGAATCGATTCTTCCACTATTTCCACTAACATACCACTTGTCACACCATATTCATCCAAAATATCATTTTTCCCACTCTCCGTTTTGTCTTTCATTTTGTCCTCTGCCACAACAAATTATATCATTTATCTTACTACAAGCGTCTCTTGTGATTATTTTAACCTGTAAACTCAAATATTTTAAATTATACACGAGCTACGTCTTAATTCAAACCAAAAAAGAAGCATGCATTTATTTAAAGTACACAAACAACGTTCAATGTTACCTCTTATCAAAGGAACTTGAAGAAGGTTGCGAAGAACGCATCGATTTTGGACGTAGCTGTGAACTCTAGGCCCTTGGAACGGCTCATCTTCAATAAATCTCTGAATGAGCACCTGAAACTGCTGAAACTCTTCCGCGACCTGGTTGTATCGCTGGGCTGGACGAGGATCTGAATCCCACAAATCCAAGGCCTTTTCGTACTGCCAATGCAAGAATTCCCAAGAAAGGCAAATCTGGCCAACGTATACGACTTCGATGTCGCCATGTAATTCGTTTATGAACTTCTTCATGGGGTCGCTGCCATGGATCTTGTGTTTCCACCGCCACATATTCTGGGTAACCAGGGATTTTAGCGTTGGTGGCGATGGTGGGATTGAGTGGAGAGGGTCCTTGAGCTGCAAGAAGCCTGTGGTCGAGCACACAAGTTACATTGGAAGGTTCAATCCGTTTATGTTGAATTGAAAAACACCACCAAAAAAATCATCGCGTTTATATTTCATATTATTTTTAAAAATAAAAGTATTCTTGAAACCAAAAAAAAAAGTTCAAATAAAGATTTTAGAAAACGATGGGTTTATATGGGATATTTCGTTTTATTATTAATTTTCTGGGGAATGGGATGTGTCCTAAAAAAATATGGCAGCAGTGGACTTGACCTATGGCATACATCTTTTGGTAGTTCAAAATATCGAATTTGCGCATCCTTTCTCCGTAGCTCTTGAAGAACTTGTGAAGCTCCCCTATACAGCCTTCATGCTGGAACATTTCATCAATCTTCCATGGCTTCAAATCTTCCGATATCCTTGGCGACTCGGATTCTTCGAAAATGGTGGGCAGGCCCGTGGCACGAACTTTTCTTAGCTCCATTTTCAACTGCTCAATCAGTTCTTGATGTTCCCACAACGACTCCAGCTTGTTTGCATCATATGTATGCGAATTTGGCGAGTCCTTTGATTCGGGCTCTTTGGATTGGTCTTTCGTCCTAAGTTCTGTGTCGTCGTTCTTGTCGGAAAAATCGGCATGTGACAGGAAATTCGAGTTCAATGTCTTAAGATTACCTGGATCGTCATCCGTCACATGAAAGTGCTGCAATAACTCTTGATTCTCGTTGAATTCCGACAACTCATTCTTTGGATCACTTGTCTCGATATCGAATCCACCGCCCAAATCTTTGTCGGATAGGAATTCGTCGCTGGTCAAGTCCGTATCAGATTCCAACACATAAATTTTGTCATCTTGAAACAGGGATTCCTTGAGAAAATCTTCTTGATTTGCACGAAATTCCTTTGTCGGAACCTCTTCAGCCAAATTTTCATCTTGAAATTTTCCACTTACATCACCAACCTGTTCCAGATTTAAATCGAAAAGACCTTCTGCATCTTCAGAAGTATTACGGATTCCATTTCCATCAACTTCATTCACGTGTTGTGAAGTCTCGGTTTCTTCGTAGGTACCGATACTCGCACAAGGGATCACTTCAGAACGAAACGAGAAACATTGATCTTTTTGAAATTCAATAAATTCCTCAAGGGTTGGGAATTTAAAATTCAAAAACACCTCCGAATCATGTTCTTCTTCTTCATGATGATCGCCATTTCCCTCTGTTTCAGTCTCTTGATAATTGATCGGGGATCCGCCAATTTTCTGCAGCCTGTGTCGAAAACTATGAAATAAACAACACACAGAGAACTGACATGGAAACGAATCCGTAACACTTGAGAAAAAGACATGCACGAACCTGGAAAACCACGCGAAGACGAGACTGAGAAGTGGGATGAAATAAATGGAAACAAAGGACAAAAAGCCTTGGATAAAAGACTCTATCTTCTGGCAGATGAAGCTTGAGACACAATCCATTTTCAGGAAACTGAAAAAGATTTACTGACAAGAACTGATTTTTGAAAGAAGGATCAAGTTTTACGGGTTCTAGATTCAGTCTGAAGCAATGAAAAGGCAGGTGATTCGATTCATGACTCCTTTGAATATTTCAAATTATGAATGGACTTGGCACCTGTAAACAATGAAACCCATTCGAATTTGAGTAAAAAAGACACGTAAATCAGAGTCTGAAGAAGTTGAAATCAGACCTAATTGGGAGGGAAGACGAGATTTTGACAGCAAGAAATGAGGGGAGATGGTTACCTGCAAACGACTGGGCTCTAAAACTCGTTTCTTTGCTTGCTTACGGGCATGGAATTCTCTACCTTGCATTTTTTTATTTTTTATGATCATTACATGTATATACATGCATAATCTATACTATCTGTGTGTATATATGAGTTTGAATTGTGAATTTACTTAGTTACCCTTTAACTTATCATTGTTTCATTAATGTTTTACTTAGTTACCTTTTCACTCACCATTAATTCATTAATATTTTATTTATTTATTCATTTAGATGAGATATAAGTTTGAATTGTTAATTTATTTAGTTATCATTTCACTCATCATTATTTCATTAATGTTTTATTATTTATTTATGTGAATTTTCAATTTTCTGATCTAAAGATTGATATTGAAAATAAAAATAACTTTATTTCATTATTTTAGTTGAATGGACGAAAAATATTACAAACACATCAATAAGATACTTTATTTTATTTTTAAATTCATAAATTGTGATATTTAATTAATGTCTTGATACACATATCAAACTTTAGAAAATGTCATTTTTTATGGTACTCTTCCAATGAAAATGGACATTGAAACCATGTAAATTCTATATGCTCTTTTACAATTTTTCTTATATTTTATTTTACGTATAATTTGATTAGTTTGATTAATTTCAACTAGACATTAAAATTAATGATAAATTAAAAAGAGTGAAAATTACTTTCTATTTTTGTATTACATTTATTAGATATTCTTTATAATTTTTTAACGAAGATAATTTTTAATAAATATTAATTATAGTGATAATTTATTTTCATTTATTAGAAATTAATTCTTTAAATATAATATTTTTTAACTTTGTCTTACTTATTATTTTATTTATATATGTGTTTTATTACACATATTTATTTGATTGATATTATTTAAAAAAATGTATATACCATAAAATATTAATCATCAATATTAATTTACAAATGATCCATTCTGATATAAAATTAACTATCTATAATATGTATTCTAAAAAAAACAGAGAAAGTTAAACAAAATCCGTAAGGAGTTAAAAGTTAGCAGATCTATATACCTATAAATAGATGAGTTTGATTTGTGAATTTTCTTAGTTACACTTTTACACACCAAAATGTTCCGCGCTCGAGCGGTATAAAACTACCACCCAAGCACCGCCCCATTCATAAGAAGATAAGTTTCGAAATTCTAAGCAATGCCATCAGCTTCCTTCACTTCCTTACAGCATAAACTCGAGAGAAACAAGAAACCTTCCTCCCAAAAAGTTATTTCTTCTTCTCCTTCGTCATTTTGATATTAGAAGTTCATTCTCCATCACAAGAACATCATAGAGGTGTAAATTTTCTTTTTTTTTAGTTGTTATACATGTAGAGAAGTGATTTTCACCTAGTATATACACAGTGGTGGGTTTATTGATGTATTTGACAGTATATGAGCGAGAAACACCGTCTCAAACCAGTGTTCTTAAGCTTGGACAGTAAGTTGGCATGTTCTTGAAGTAATACATGAGTAATATTATGATTTCAAATACTTCTCATTGTTTATTGCTATATGTACATTGTTAGGATCTTATGAAAACATAGCACCATATTTCATTGTTATGTATTAAATATGAAATAAACTCATGAATATTGAAGATTGGTGCTATGTTATGAACATGAACATGAAATGAAAATGATTGATTTTTACATGATATAGAGCTTGTTGACATCATGGGTGGTTTTAAGTTGACCAAACCTATTGGCCAATATATGTTCATGGGGCGTAGGGTTGCCAAAAGTTGCTCCTTGACGTCCAACACACTAGTAGCTATATAATAAAGCAAGCACGGTAGTACAGGTCAACTAATGAGGCTCAAATACAAAAAATGAACATGAGTATATGCTATGATATGACAAGGTTTAAAGATTCATTGTTGTCACGACTTGATATGTATGTTCCTTCGACGCATATTGATACGTACAAATGCCAATTTATTGAGTTTTATAAACTCACGTAGCTCATGTATTACAGGATCAGGTAGTGAAGAGACATAGAATGATGGTTCGTCAATGGATGCTTGTGACGTGCCTCGATAAGAACCGGGACTTATTATTGTATAGCTTCCGCATATGTATTGTACTAAAATATGTCAGGGTTTGAACAAGTTTTACGATGTTTATGATGATACAAAGTATGCATGTATATGAGAATATGTATTTGTATAACAATATGGTGTAATACTGTGTATGAAAATATAGTTGAGGTTGTTGCTTGAGTTGAATTTTTGGCTCTTACAAAATATAGGGACATCATACCAAAAAAATTTAATAACCGTCAAAATGATGCCCCTTGTTTGATTTGCTTCATACTATAGTTATATCATTTAAGCCCCGCTGGAACTGCTTGAGCAATCAATCAGTGGTTAGATGTTATTATCGAATAACAATGGTATTATTTATAAACACCCCTTAAAGAGATAGAAGGAAGACGAAAAGTGATCAGTTACCAAAATATACTTAACTGATCCAGACTAAGTTTCTCTTACCTTTCTTTTATTTTATGCATTTTTTGAGGGGGAATGTCGAATATAAACGGTTAACTGAGAAGACAATAGTCAGTTGATCCTTGACTGAAATGATTCAGCCATAACTGGTCACTCAGTTGCTGACATAACTGATCTTCTCCAATAAGTTAACTGATTAATCGAATAATATTTTATATTAAATAATGTGACTGATTGATCACGCATTTTGTAGAGCTCAATTTCGGTGCACGTAAAACTCATGTATTTATTTAATTGTTAAATTATTTAATTAATTTTTTTAAAAAATTAATTTTTTCCAATGCATTACTTAATTAATGTTTCATTTTTTTATTTAGGTGAATTTTTAATTTTCTGATTTAAGAGTTGAGATGGAAAATGAGAATAACTTTATTTCATTATTTTAGTTCAACTGACGAAAAATATTACAAATACATTAATATAATACTTTTTTATATTTTTAATTTAAGAAATTATGATATTAATTAATATCTCAATATATATATCTCAAGCTTACATTTTTCTACAAATATTATAAAAACTATGCGAGAAAATGTCATTTTCCTTAAGGTTTTTTTCTAATTAAAATGGATATTAAGATGACCACTTGTTTAATGTATCCCAGGCCCATAAGAATAAATGGTGCTGTGGGCCTTATGAACAAGCCTTTTGCACTGATTCGTTTATGGGCCATAAACTGTACGTTTAGCCCAAATTGCATTTATTATTCCGTGAAAAGTAATTATAATCAAAATCATACAAAACTTTAAATTCCATTAACAATAATTTAAAATTTTATATTTTTCTATTAAAAAAACATTTATTTTTTTTAATTCACCCTATGTTTTAAAATAATAAACATAAATCCTTTAAAAATGAACTATGAATAGGATAGCTGTGCCTGTGATTTAGAAACATAAAATATTTTTAAACATAAAAAGCATATGGTATGTTCCATTAACATTCACTAATTTAAAAAATATAGATTTCCGACTCGATTTAATTCATTAGCAATGACATACACAGGTATATAATTTTTTGTTAAATTGTCTCACAAATCAATTTCATGACACAGATTTCCGACTCGATCTAATTCATTAAAAAATATGATTTTCTTGATATAGATATTAATTGGATCAACTCATCTCACAAGTGCAATATATAAGACCGTTTCATATTAAACCAACTTATGTATATGTAAAGATGAATATTTATTTCTGGATTAATACAAAGCTACTTTGTTTTTTTATTTATTATATCCATAATTACATATTGACCGTCTGACATTAATTGTCGCACCAATTCAAATACAATTATTACAAAGCGTTTATTAATAATATTCCGTGTTAGCCGGCATTAATAAGTGCATTTAAATTTCCTAAAAAAATCAGAAATAGGTTTAACTATTAATTATATTTTAAAATTTTTTGTGGTTAATCAATCCAAGAATATGTATCTTGTGAGACGGTCTCACATAGAAGTGTGCAATCGGTTTATTCGGTTACCGACCGAACCGAATAGACTTATAACCGATTTAACCAATTTAATTTTCGAATAACCGAACCGATCAAAATATTCGTAGAAACCAAATTAACCGAACCGATTTTCAAATCGGTTATTTCGGTTACCGACCGAAATAACCGATATTTTTAAAATATGTGAATTTTAACACATAAAAAAAGAAGAAAACAATGGAGAGCTTATAAATAACTAGAAACATTGAACAAAATATATCAGTAACAAATAAAAATATTGAAGATAAAATAATCGGATGAATGAGTTTCCTTCTAATGCATGAAAAGTTGAGTTTCATTTTAATGTATTTTTAATGACCATATAGAATTTAATTAATATATGTACTAATTCGGTTGATTCGGTTTAACCGAATTTTCCAATTAAAACCGAAACCGAACATAATTAATTGATTTTTTAAAATTTCAAAACCGAACTTTCGAATTAAACGAACCGATTTTTCTAAATAATTCGGTTCGGTCGGTTAATTCGGTTTAACCGAAAGTTTGCACACCCCTAGTATCACGAATCTTTATCTGGGAGATGAGTAAATTCTACCGATATTAATAATAAAAAGTAATATTTTTTCATTGATGACCCAAATAAAAGAAATGTCTTACAAAATACGACCCGTGAAACCATCTCACACCAATTTTTATCTCAATACAATTAAGGAAAAATTCTAAATTTGATCTCACATCTAGGCCCATAAAGATAAAGACTTGTTTTCATTTACAAAACTTGTTTGTTTTTTTTCACATTTTGTTCAATTTTTTTTCCTGTTTTCTCGATTTTCGATTTGACATAATAGCAATCTATATATATATAAAAGCAGAGTTTTTGCTAAAAATAGTAGTTTCCCGCCAAAATGTCATTTCTAAAAAAGGAAATATTTATCATCAATATTGACATACGTGCACTGCAATAAATGACCGTTTCAATTATTGTCTGCATTGATTATATCAATTCATTTAATTCAATTTCGAATTTAATTAATTTTTATATTATTTCAAATGTAATTTATGTATTATATGTTTTAATTTTTTCACTCAAATTAAAACTAAACTATATTAAAAAATTTTGCATTAATTATACCAATCAGTTTAAGTAAAAACTGTATAAATAAATTTAAAATAAAAATGATTGCAATGTTCAGTATCACTCATAAGATAAATCATCCAAAAATAATTTTTGCTATTTTAAGTAATTTACTGCCCAAATTACTTACTAAAAAGAAATACAATATTTAATTAGTTTATTTAAATTTTATAAAAATAAAATTGGTTGAGTATTAAAAATATATATATATATATATATATATATATATCTATATCTATATCTATATCTATATATATATAAAAGCAGAGTTTTTGCTAAAAATAGTAGTTTCCCGCCAAAATGTCATTTCTAAAAAAGGAAATATTTATCATCAATATTGACATACGTGCACTGCAATAAATGACCGTTTCAATTATTGTCTGCATTGATTATATCAATTCATTTAATTCAATTTTGAATTTAATTAATTTTTATATTATTTCAAATGTAATTTATGTATTATATGTTTTAATTTTTTTACTCAAATTAAAACTAAACTATATTAAAAAATTTTGCATTAATTATATCAATCAGTTTAAGTAAAAACTGTATAAATAAATTTAAAATAAAAATGATTGCAATGTTCAGTATCACTCATAAGGTAAATCATCCAAAAATAATTTTTGCTATTTTAAGTAATTTACTGCCCAAATTACTTACTAAAAAGAAATACAATATTTAATTAGTTTATTTAAATTTTATAAAAATAAAATTGGTTGAGTATTAAAAATCTATATATATATATATATATATATATCTATATCTATATCTATATATATATAAAAGCAGAGTTTTTGCCAAAAATAGTAATTTCCCGCCAAAATGATATTTCTAAAAAAGGAAAGATTTATCATCAATATTGAAATATGTGCACTGCAATAAATGATTACTTCAATTATTGTTTGCATTGATTATATCAATTCATTTACTTCAATTTTGAATTTAATTAATGTTTATATTATTTCAAATATAATTTATGCATTATATGTTTTTTTTTATTTTTTTACTCAAATTAAAACTAAACTATATTGAAAAAGTAAATCATATAAAAAATTTTGTATTGATTATATCAATCAATTTAAATAAAAATTGTATAAATAAATTTAAAATAAAAATTATTGCAATGTTCAGTATCACTTATGGGGTAAATCATTCAAAAATAAATTTTGTTATTTTAAGTAATTTACTGCTCAAATTACTTACTAAAAAAAATACAATATTTAATTATTTAATTTAATCATTACAACAAAGTTTTCCAATAGACATTAATTTACTATTTAATAATCATAATTTTTAATCCCAAATACATTTTATTTCGAAATTATCTTAATTCAAAAGAATTAATGCATTGTAGTTTTTTTTCGAAAACTATGTATATTGTATATCTTGAATTTTTTTCTTCAAAATTCAAATAAGAGAGCACAAGAAAATTAAAATAAATAGATTCAAAAGAGTTTCAAATGAACATTAAATTACTTTAAATAAACATATATATTACCCTCAATAATCAGATATGTTTGACACTCAATGCATGCAATTCGGATTTCCATAATTGGAAAGAGTTCATGTATGATATAATTTTTTCAAAAGCTTCCAATGTATACTTTTGTCCCTTGAGATGTCTTATTTGAATTTTAAATTATAAATAATGCAATATTGCATATTATATTAGAAACCAATTTTATTCTATTTATCTTATTAGATTTATCTATTCCAAAATTGAATTCTGAAATGACTCTTCTTTTCAGCACCATATATGAGTTGAATCATTCCAAGATGTAATGTTCATTTAAATTTAGATTTGTTCTTTGTTATGAAATACCTACATATAGAAACAACGAGACATTAAGTTTGAAATCTATCTTCTATTATCAAGAAGTAAAAAATATTATTCTTCTATTTGTATAAAATTTTAATTATTACGTATTACTAATGTGATAATTTTCTTCTATATTACGAAGTTCACGGATACATGATTGTATAATGTCCCGTAATGGAAATGATTAAACCAATTCTAAAGAAAGCAAGCATCTGAAGACACCTTATAAAATTTGTTGACATTGTTTGGGAATACACATAGTAAATGTTAATAAAATAACTTTTCTGATTTATACATAATCTTATGATCACATGTTTCATTTTTCTTTCGGAATAAGGCTGTTGTGTGTATTACGAAGAGATTTTGTAAATTAAATCACAACTCATTTGGATAAAAATATTGATGAAAAAATTATTGTTATCATTCAAATGTGTCAAACACGTGTCATGTCACAAAATTGTTTGTGAATGTGGATTTAGACGAAATTACTGAATTTTTTAAAAAATATTTCTCATTAATTTTATTGAATGTAATTTTAAAATATTTTTGTATCACATGTTAATAAATAATAATATATAACTTCTCGAAAAGTAAAGAATTAAATAGATATTAAGGTTGAGTGGCCGATATCAATACACTAGACACGATAAGCATCATGTCATTGTCTTAGGCTAACACGATCTAAAATTTTGATATATGATAGTGATTATTAGCCAAAAATATTAATCAACATGCGTTGTATTTAAAAACTTTTCAAAATTAGCGAAAAAATAGTTTTTATTTTTTATAATTGTATTAATTTTTTAAATTTAAATATCTATTCATTTTTCACTAATTTTTAATAATATCATCCCGTGCATCGCACGGGTTAAATACTAGTTGACATAATAGCAATGTCTAGTGTAATGTAATTATTAATTCCTTCAAATTTAACTAAATTTGTAAAACAAAATCAATTTAATGTATTATGAGTTTACGACCAAATTTTGAATAATGAAAAGATCTAAGTCCTATCATGGTTTTTGGATTTTTTTTCCTACACTTAATTGTATAATTAAATTTTTATAAATTTTTGTGATGACATTATATGATGGAATATTTACAAGGACAGTCTCAGTACAGGGGTTTGGTCGATCCTGCCCCACACCCAATCAACGGCCAAGATTCTTTCATGGGGGGAAATTTTTAAAAAATATATATATATAAGGGCCAGAAAAATTCTGGCCCTTGGACCTGCCCCTGCAGGCACTGCCTACAGGGGCAGGATGAAATATTCCCAGTACAGGCAGATTTCATGTGAGGCAGAATCGAGTATTTTGTTCGACATAAAATTCACAAATGATATGATTTATCAACAAATTTTTATTTTTTTCATAATTTATTTTTTTAATGATAAAAAATATTATAATTGGAATAGCAGAAATTATTAGTTAAAATTTTCCCCAATTAAAATCATTTTTTAAAATTAATTTTGTGAGAAAATTGATATAATCCATTTATATATATGTAAAAAGACTTATATATGGAACGGAGGGAATAATAATCCAATTTTGTGTTCCCCTTTTCAATTAAAACACATAAATTTTTTTATGCTTCAAGTATGATATATTGTTTCAAGGTACAAAGATATAATGTAATTGTCTGCACAATTGACGAGGTTTGCTTATCTCGGACAAAAAAAGAGTACAAAGAAACAATTAAATATACCAAAATAAAATTAGAAAAATTACTCACAATCGCGGTACTCAAACTCGAGACCAACAAACTCTCCAGACTTCAATCTTAACCATTTAAAATAGACATAACAATTACTGCAGTAAGCATGCAAAACTTGAATGCTCAACGTAGATATATAATTCAGTGTGGGTATTTTTGTTAATTATTATTGAATAAGGGAGACAAAATTAGGGCAAATAATTGAAGAAGGTGGCAAAATTAGGGTTTATGATTTGGGCAGCGGGGCAAGCTCGCATTGAATGCCACACGTTTTTTTGGGTATCGAGGCTTCTGCAGAACCAGCAGAAAAGAGAAGGTGGGCAAAGCTGACTTTACCTTCACCATGTTAGAGTTAATGCATTTCTAGTCAAATTTTTTATTGGATATTTCATGTGATTTTAGAGTAATGCGTCACGGTCAGTGATGTAAACAAATCAAACGGTTCATGAGTTAGTCAGAGTTTGGTTTTATAAAAAGTTTGTTTGTTATATTATATATATACGAGTTAAAATGATAATCGAGTTATTGAATAACTAAACTTGAGATCCGATTTGATTACCATGATAAACAAGCCTTTAACGAGTCAAGATCAAGCTTTTCGCTAATTTATTAATTTCAAGACAAGTCGAACTCGAGCTCGATTTTCTGTCAATCTTAAACAAGTCAAATACAAGCGGTCTCATACAAAATGTCTCAGCTGTCTCAAACAAGAGAGAGATTTTTTCAAAAGATAGGGCGGAAAATTTGATTAAAGAGCCAACACTTTTTGTTCTTAAAGAACTGCAGAAGTTGAGGCAAAAAAGAAAAACAATATTATAAATTAGAAGAAGATTCAGAAAGAAAATATAACTAGTGGCGGGGGGAAATGGGAAGACCGCCTTGCTGTGATGAAATTGGAGTGAAGAAAGGGCCATGGACTCCTGAAGAAGATATCATATTGGTTTCTTTTGTTCAAGAAAATGGCCCCGGAAATTGGAGGGCTGTTCCCAGTAAAACAGGTGGGTTGTATATATTTCATTTTTTCTTGGAAAAAGTAGTGTTCCTTCAAAATTTCACATTGGAATTATGAAAATTTTATAGATGAAAGTTTACATATGAACGGCTGATCTTTCCCACTGTTTCTATTCTTTTTCTTGCAGCAAGAATATATATACTTTGTAAAATGTTTAACTTTTGAAAAAGGAAATTTGTTTTTGCAGGGTTGAAGAGATGCAGCAAGAGTTGCAGGCTAAGGTGGACCAATTATCTTCGGCCAGGGATCAAGAGAGGTAGCTTCACTGATGACGAAGAAAAGATGATTATTCAGCTTCAAGCCCTTTTGGGAAACAAGTATGCTATGCTACATTAGTAATATATATCGACCACAAAAACTAATTAAATCTTTATTGGATTTCCCTTACATTTTGTAGCAACCATGTTGTTCTGTGTGCAGATGGGCTGCCATAGCTTCTTATCTCCCCGAAAGAACAGATAATGACATCAAAAACTACTGGAACACTCATTTAAAGAAGAAACTCAGGAAACTCGAAATTGGGTCCGGCGATCCGTCCACCCTCGTCGAATTTTCGCACTCCATCTCGAGAGGGCAGTGGGAGAGGAGGCTACAAGCTGATATAAACACAGCCAAGAAGGCCCTTCTTGATGCATTATCATTCGAGAGTACTAATGCCAGCCATTCTTGTCCTGGCCAGGCATTTTCTTATGCATCCAGCACTGAAAACATCGCCAGATTGCTTAAAGATTGGGTCAGAAAGACACCAAAAGCTGAGGAGAATAATCATTCCAAGCCTTCAAGTACTCCAAATTCGTCCAAATGTGATTTTATTCCATTTCGGATTCGGTCTGGCTTATGAATCATCACGTCCCGAACTTTCAAGATCCGTTTCGGATAGCGAACCGGACCCGGATCAATTCGCAGTGCTGGAGAATTGGCTGTTCGATGATCAAGCTAAGGAATATTTGACAAACTTCGATTTTGATGAAGATCAAGGTATAATATAATTTTAGCACTTAACTTCAACGTAACTTTCTTCATTTTTTTTTGGCGTTAAATCAATGTAATTAATCGAGATGATATGATTCGTTTCAATCATCTTCCCGCTAGTTTTATTTTTGATATAACATATTGTACGTACAATAATTTTGTATTCATATTGTTTCTTTCTTTGATATTTAAAATGAAATTTACTTGTTATTATGGATAAAGAGCAGCAGTGGCGAGCAGTAAAATGGCAGCTCAGAAATCTCTTCCTTTGTAGTAATTGGTATCATATATATCACATGCATGATGGATGATCGTACGTACATACATTGCATGAATCCAGGATTAGACATAAATGCAAACATGTGCAGTGTTTGAACCTTTTTCGCCTGCAAAGCAACGCAACTTGCCCATCGATTATTTACACACTTATTTTCAACTAAGTTATCAGGGAATTAAGCTAAAACAATATTTTCAAAGTAAACTAAGATTATATTATCACGGATTATTAATGATTTATAAAATTTTGTTTTTCTTTTAACCATATGCCTCTCCTATTGTATATTTAGGTACAGTTTGGTACATAGGATATGATAAGTAAGGGATATATAATATAAGGATAAATCAAGGATAAATATAATGATAAGATAATATGTTGAATGTTTGGTATGATTATAATAAGAGCGATTAAATTTATATATTGAATTGTAATGACAAAATTAACCCTATCACAAAAACTTATATTTCATTGTTATCAAGATCTTGTAATTGCATATCTCAATTCTTAAATTACGTTTTATATATATATATATATATATATATATATATATATATATATATATATATATATATATATATGTATGTATGTATTTAATAAACATTTAACATTAACTTAAATGTATTTAAATTGGGGGTAATTAAGTAATTTGTAATGTATTTTATTAAAATTATCACACCTCTTACCAAGGATGTTTTATCCTTCTCAAAATTTATTTATCAATATCATGGGCTTTTTAAAAATGTACCAAACATGAGATAAGGAGGATTATTTATCAATCTCACCCTTATCCCATGTACCAAACAATGCCTTAGAATTGAATCTCAAATGATATTTTGTCCCAAATTTAAGATTTTGATATCAAATAGACCATGAGAAGAGGAAAAAGACCTAGGATATGTTAAAAAAATATATATTTGGGAAAATAGACCCGATCAACCATTCTTTTTTAAAAAATAACTTCTCCAAGTATATACAATACAGAAAATGACATTTTTAAAAATAATTATCGATCAAAGTTAGAAAGGAAAAAGAAGAAGAAGAAAAACGGTTATGAGACACTCTTTTACGATGCTAATGGACTAGACTGGAGATTGTTCGAGAAAAATAAATAATTAAGGATCCAATCGTTTCCTGGACGGGTCTAGTCTAATAAAAAAGCCCAGACCAAACAATTGAGCCCACCCATGGATTCAATAATTTAATTTGTGGTAAGCTTGAACTTAATCTATAAATTTTATATATATATATATATATATATATATATATATATATATATATATATATATGACAAAACAAAGTCATTATGTTGTATTGTTGAATGAATTTGTGTCCTAAAATTAAGTACGTGGACTAGGTTTTGAGTGTGAAAAGGCGAGATAAGGTTATCTCCAACCTAAAATCCTATTTTAAATAGTGTAGTTTCTGAACCAAATACAATATTTATCTTCAACCTATCAATTTTAAATCTTATTACAAAAAAAGGCGAGAATATTGTTTTTAAAAAAAGGTAAGAATATTTTTTTTATTTGATTTGTTTAATTTTTTTATTATTAGTTATTAAATGTGTATTTTTAAATTTTGTGATATAATTATAATTACATTTTAAATTAGATATAATTAATATTATATTATTAATAATTGCGATAATATTAATTACTATAAGGATTAATTTAATTATTATATATATATATTATTGAAATCTACATTATATAAATTGAAATAGAAATTATTAAAAATGGTGAAATAAAATTAATACATGACATTAAATTAAATAACATATTACAAATATAACTTCAAATATTTGAACGACCATATTCATCACATAAATTATCAATTAAATCATTTCATAATGCATAGTACGCGTCTTGTCTTTTATTTTTTTTATTTCAAGCGAGAAATTCTAGAAATCCGAAATCTGATATGTTCACTGATAGTCATTTCTACTATTGAAGTCGATGCTTCCCTAGCATCTTGAATTACATTTTATTATGAATATCGGTAGGGTTGATCTGTCTCACAGATTAGGATTCGTGAGACGGTCTCACATGAGACCCACTCTATTAAAAGAACTATTTAATATTTTCTAAAAAATCGATAAATAAAATTTGGAAAGTTTTTAAATTCGAAATGGTATATTTTAGGCAATAATTTCATTGAAAAGAAAGAAACCATCTGTTCCAATTTGTATATCATTTATTGATATACAAATTGGTATAAAAAATTTAGTTGCATATAAGATTTACTTGCCAAAAATAAAAATATTAATTATGCATTGTACGTATATTCTTGTAGAATGAAGAATATCCAGTGATAAGTCCTGATCATTGTTAATCTCGTAACAAAATGCCATTCAAAGGAAACTATCCTAACTGGAGTGCTTCTTCGATAAAGGAATTAGCAATTTCAGCCTCTATAAATACCGTGGCTCCTGACGTTTGTTCGTGCTTACAGACTCGATCCCCGAGTGTAGAATATTTTGCTCACCGAACCGAACTCGAGGTATTATCCGAACATACAATACACACACAGTGGCGGAGCCAGGAATCTGACGCTACCCAAGCTAGAATTTTAAACTCTAATTTCCTTTAATATTTTAAATTTATCTATCTAATATCAAATTTATCCAAAATTATACAAATTTACATATAATTTTTTTTTGAAAAAATGAACCACCCAGGCTAAAGCTCAGGTACAATAGGCTGTAGCTCCGCCTCTGCATGCACATGCATACATACATATACAATAAGTATGTATGTGTGTATATATAAATTTCCTCTCGTTCGTTAACGCGTTACGGATTTCATCGTCAAAATTTTCAATTATTAATATTATTTCAGAATAATTAAAATTCATTAGGTGTATATATTATATAAGCCTCGTAGCTAGGTGACCAACAACACTAGGTTTAGGGTTTCCACTAATATTTTCCATCTTCACGTCTTTCAGATGCGCCCTTAACCAAAATTCTCTCAAAATACACTAGTATTCAAAGGATAAATTTTAAAAAATAAATGGAGAAGCGTCATGCGAGGTCGATAATCATTGAACACGACCAGTCTTCTGGGAATTCAGCCTTCGCTATGAGGACAGTGAGATATGGAGAGTGCCAGAGAAATCATGCAGAAGATATCGGAGGATACGCCGTGGATGGGTGCAGAGAATTCATGCCATTTATCGTGGATGAGTTCACCTGCGCTACCTGTGGCTGCCACCGTAATTTCCGCCGGCGCGTGGTGGTGGTAGAGTGGGTGTCGGGGTATTCCTCCTCAACTTCAAACGACACGTCATGAAGTATCAATGATGGTGGATCTGTGAGGTAGTTTGTGCTCTGTATTTTTTTAAATATATATTTAAAAGTATAGGATGATGAAATAGGACCAATATATGAGTGGTAAGATAAGGAGTTTGCAAACGATGCCAGTGTCTAATTTTCAAAAGAAAATTCTCGTGAATCAGCTAGTATGTGAAATTATTTGCATTTTGATGAAAAATTGGGGTTTGTCAATTATTAATTTGGTTTGTTTCCAAGTGTGAAATCAGGTCTTTATTAATTTGATAATTGAATTATAAAAACAAAGAGAGGATTTAATTATTATTTGCAATTGAGCATACACGATGCGTGCGTGTCTATATAGTGTATAGATACACACACGAGACACACATGAAAACTCTTGTGAATATCCGCAATTTTGGTACTTTGTGTTATCAAATATAAATCTTATTTATGCATCTTCTAATTTTTGGTAATTTTATTTATTTATTATTGGAACATCAGCACTATGCCATATTAATGTCACATTAATGTCACGTCGGAGACTAAAATTATGGGGAAAAAAACAGACTAAGATTATTATATAAATAACATAGAAAACCAAAATCGCAAAAAGACAAATGTATCAGACTGAAAATACAATTTTCTTATATAGAACTAATATATCCAATGATATTATAAAACTCTTTTGTTCTCTTTACTCAAATCAATGTAATCTAACATATTGATCAGTGCATGAACAAGTTCAAAGTCTTTGGACAACAAACTTGTGTTGAAGCATAGTTCCAATGTGCTTTCTTCATTTACACCTCCTAGCTATTGGACTAAATTGCTCATTCTCTACAGTTTTGTGAAGGAGATTCCTCTCTAGGAGGATTCCAGCAGATGAGACACCTGAGGCGCCCGCGTCGCGTTCTAGTAGCCTTTCATTGTCGGTGTCGCTACAATGAGGAAATCATTGTTCATCATGTATTATGTGAAGTAGTGAACTCGATATTGTCTGGAAATTCATTGTCGTACATTTTGGTATCCAGAACTTTGCTTGCCTTGATTCTAAACAGGATTTGCTCCATCTTATGAGATTTTTCGATTCGACTTGCCAAACACGTCCTCTCTCACTGGCTTATGCATCAATCTTTAAGAAATTTGTTATAGTCTTGAGATTATCTAGTTTTATTTTAATTTGTTTGCTGCTGATAACATATTAATATATTTTATTTTTGAATTATAGAGATCATTTTGTAATTCACATATTGTAATATTTAAACAATCATTCTTGTAAATATTGCAAACATTTTTAGCAAACAGGCAAAGAAATCTATCTTTATCAAGCAGATTACTTATAAATGAGTTTATAAACGGATTCTATGTATTAAAACAACTTCAATCTCAAGGGGACTATTTCAACGAGAACACATATTTTAAAACAGTTCGATCTGCTCAAAGTGAATAATATTTAAGTATTGAGTTTCAAAACTACCTTATCGTTGAGGAACTACGATTGCCAATAGACTAGCTAACGTTGTTAATAAGTGATGGTACAATATATTTACGAATTTAGTCGAATATGAAAAAAAAAATTTAATGCTCGGATTCATAATTAAATCATAATTGTGTTGGTTAATTTGTGTTAAATGACATATGTAGATTTTAATTTGTGTTAAACATCTATAATATATATTTCTCAGCTGGTTGAATATCTGTATTCAAGTTCCAGCTGAGTATGATTTTCCTCCTTTGAGAGTTATTTTAATTAAAGAGCTTTAAATAGTCGAATTTAAAAATTTGTAACAATTATTATTTATATAATATATGTTACATCTATTAAAAGAAAAAACAACAAAAACTTTATTTTCAAAGATCGAAAATATTAATTCAACATCTTTTTCAGAAATTTAATTGCGATTATTCGACTTGGCATGCTTTTTGGGTCAAGCATTTGTGCTGAAGCCAAAGCCCAAAATCAAATAGCTAATATATATATATATATATATATATATATTCACTACATCAGAAGGGTTGGGGTGCAGTAACTGTTCAATCTTAGTAGTAAGTATTTCGATTCTTCTCAATTCCTGTGAATAAAACAGATGACTGGAAAGATTGTTCGATAACCCGACTCAAACCAGAATTACTACATAGAATATACGTAGTTTTACGAACGAACGGGTTTACACAAGATTTTACCAAGTTAGTTGCCAGTCCAATCAATCTATCCACAAAATTATACGAAATTTCAATGGGTGCGATATATTTTGTCTTGATAATTTAATTAGTTCATCAAAGGGGAAAAAACTGCCCGATAAGTACGAAAATAATTTAAATAATATTTTTTTGTGGGAGCGATTATATGCCGCACACTCCCATTTTTGGGTCCCAACTCTGAAGAAGATCACAAAATCCCATATATATATTATATTTGGGAAAAGTTATGGATTAGAAGGGAAGGTTTCAGAAATCATGTGTATGTGAACGAGAAGCTGACACACTAATTAATTAACTCACCAGCTCACCAAGTATTTATGATATATATATATATATATATATATATATATAAAATTTTGATACCCTGGGCGCCCTTTGGTGAGCGCCCAGTGGGCGACAGCTGAGCTGTCGCCCACATGTGCAGTTTATTTTTTTTTAAAGATTTGTCGTTTCGCGACGGTTTTACAAATACGTCGCAAATGGCGACGGATTTTAACAAACCGTCGCGAAGCCCACATGTTTTTTTAAAAATTTGACGTTTTGCGACGGTTTAAAAATCCGTCGCAAATGGCGACGGATTTTAACAAACCGTCGCAAAACGTCAAATTTTTTTTATAAAAAGAAAAGAGGGGACAGAGGGGCGTTCTCAAATTTCGTGTCCCACCTTCGCCCAACAGCCCACAAATGCATTAGACAGGTGGAAATTAGAAATAATTTACTACGCGACACAAACATGATGTTTTACGTCGACCACAGCGGGTTTTTATACATGTTCCATAAGTCATATGAAAGAGAACGATACAACAATATGGCAGCAGGAAAATTAAAACACCAAGATTTCTTGACAGAGAATGGTTATCATATTGAATTTGAAAATTCTACAATGCTAATTCTTGAATTAAGCAGAGGATCCTTCTCATGGTGAGAGAAACCTCAAAGCTCGATGTTTCATCCACGACAGAGGTTTGATAAAGCACTATAAAATGGTTACCCCATCGCACATATTCAACTTGATAAAATAATAACCTTTATCAAATCCAGTTGTTAGAACCTGTAAAATTCAAAACAGTTATGAATAAAAAAAATATTGATGATTAACAACATATATTTAGAGATTTAAATTACCATCTATCGATCCAAAATCTTCGTCATCTGAGCTTTCTTCTTCGTTTTTATTATTAATAGTTGACCTGAAGAACGTTGAGTATGCCACCATATATTAATTTTGATGATTAACCAAATATATACAAAAATACTAAAAATTTACATTGTTGATAAACACATACCCGTCTTGCAAATTTGGACAGTTACGCTTGTCATGCTGCACACCTCGGCGTCCACACCCACGACATTTTCTTCCCTGTGTGGTTGCCTTCTCCTTTGATGACTTTAATCTCTTCCCACATCCCTTTGTTCTAATTTTTTGAGGATCAACGATATCAACAGCCCTATCTGTGGCTCTTCTACATTGACTTCCACCGCTTACTGTTGTAGTCATATTCAAATCTTTCATTTTGTTGCCAATATAATCAAACTGTGCATTCAAGAAATTTGTTCCCTCAACAGTCAATGATGCAATATCAACTAATGCAGAAGCTTTATAGGATAACCTCAAATGTCTTGACATCAAACATCTTTCTGGAGCTTCAACCACATTTGGCTCATCTGTAGGAAAAAATTCTACATTCTTTGCTGCTTGCGTGCAACGTTTCAGTATATATTTATCAGGCAAATGAAAGACTTGGTTTATACGAAAAAATGCTAACATATGCCTGCATGGAATGCCCTCAAACTGAAATTTCATACAACTGCATAATATATCATCCCCTTGTATGACATGTGTAAGCACTCTTGGTTTCGAAGAAGAAGAAGCTTGAAAATTCATTACCTTGTAAATCCCAAACTCATTTCCCACAGATTCTGTTTGCACGTAATAACCATGACTCTGACTCATTTCTTCTAGAAACTCCAACCATTTCTTTTTCGTGTAAACCGTCACCATCTGAGATTCCATTGGCCATTTGGACTGTAGCTTGGGACGCTCATTCATATCGACATGATCTGCAACTAACTCATTGTGTCTTTGGTGCCGGAGTGCCTTATTGAAACGAATGATAAAATCCATCAATGAGTTCTTGCTAGATATATATCTCTTGAAAAAAGCATGTGAACTTTCGGACCGCTGACTACTTGACATACCCGCAGAAAATACATGATTAAAATATGCTGGCACCCATTTATGTCGCAAATCAAACATCAACGACAGCCAATCATGTTGTTCCAAGTTAGCATTAGACATAGCAGCTTCCCAGGAACTCTCAAATTCCTCATCTGTGGAGGAATGTAGAATGGCATTCCTTATGCTTTCGTAGTGATCACGGAAAGTCATTGGGTTTAATTTCTCAGAGAATTTGTTCAGTATATGCCACAAACAATATCGATGTGTTGTTCGAGGAAAAACTTGTGATATGGCTTTCGTCAGAGCCGGATCTTGGTCAGTGATAATCAAGTTTGGGGCACCTTGACACATGGCTTCTAGGAATTTATTAAGCAACCAAACAAAAGAATCTGTTTTTTCGTCACTCAACAATCCACAACCAAAAAGAATGGTCTGATGATGATGATTAACTCCTACAAATGGTGCGAAAATCATCCCATATTTGTTGGTGTTGTATGTAGTATCAAACACAACCACGTCACCAAAAGCAGTGTATGCCCTTCTTGACACATGATCAGTCCAAAAACACCTGGTAAATCTGTTGTCCGAGTCAGTCTCATAATCAAAAAAGAACAATGAATTCTTCTCTTTCTCAGATTCGAAGAAATCGACCAATGTTTCTGCATCAATACCCTTATGCTCATCCCTAACACTTTGCTCGTAGTTTCTGATATCTCTTTCTATGAAACCTACATGTTCAGGCCCACCAGACTCTATCTCAAATAATCTCATTTGTTGACAAGTTGGCACATTGGCTTCTGCAAATTGTTGACTCAACATTTTTTTTGATGCAGAAATACCGCGATGCGAGCGTAACAAATGCACCTTCGACGGAGTCGATAATGAATGATTATGACTTTCAACGAAAGTACTGACAACCCAACCCGGACCTGTTTGTTCCTTGACAACTGAAATCTTGGACAAACATCCGGTTCTAGTCTCACCACGGGCTCTTTCTTTTCTTGGTTGATCTTTTTTTGTCTGTTTGCTCCATCGAATATCATCTGTATGCCCTTCTTTAAAGCATACAAATTTCTTCCATACAATTTCGTTTGTTTTCTTACTTTTCTTGCTATTACTCATTCTCGCGCTAAAACCGGATTCTCGGGCATATTGGTTGTAGAATGAGAATGCATCCTCTAACGAATCAAATCTCATACCAATCTGGGGTTTCTGATCATCACCGACTTGGGGGATGTACGATTGTTCATCTCCACTATATTGATCCATTTCATCTACAGTGGCGCTAGGCAGACGTGGGGTGGTGCTCGAAAATCTTTGCGGGCGGTAAGGTGCTGGCGAGGATTGTCTGGGGATTAACCGAGCACGATTAGCGACGGTAACAATATAATCATATGAGAAACAACATCGAGTATAAAATATATTTTAATAAAACATACTAGAAATGAATAAATTTATAAATACTCCAGATACATAAATAGCTAGATCATCAACACCATTTCCTAGTGCAATTAATTAAATATGCAGACTTACACTTCACAAACATTAAAGAACATGTATGCCAATACACCGGAAACCTTCAAAATCATAAATTGGAAATTTCTTCGGAATATGAAATTTAGAACTACATCGATTTACCTTCTGATGTCGTCGGAATATTTCCCCGCACGAGAGCTCCAGAAGTTCGCTCAATCTTCTTAACGTAAAGATTTGAGCGTAGGTGGGAGAAGGGCTGTTGGGCGAAGGTGGGACACGAAATTTGGGAACGCCCCTCTGTCCCCTCTTTTCTTTTTATAAAAAAAATTTGACGTTTTGCGACGGTTTGTTAAAATCCGTCGCCATTTGCGACAGATTTTTAAACCGTCGCAAAACGTCAAATTTTTAAAAAAAATAAACTGCACATGTGGGCTTCGCGACGGTTTGTTAAAATCCGTCGCCATTTGCGACGTATTTGTAAAACCGTCGCGAAACGTCAAATCTTTAAAAAAAATAAACTGCACATGTGGGCGACAGCTCAGCTGTCGCCCACTGGGCGCTCACCAAAAGGCGCCCAGGGTATCAATTCCCTATATATATATATATATATATATATATGTTGTCAAAGTTTATATGGTGGCCTATAGTTGCTTTGCAATTTATCAACTTTATTTATTAATTTATTTATTTTTAAAAGACTACGATCAGGGAAAAAATTGGTTCAGAGATTAAGAAGCATCCATTCGTGCCAAATTCGTGTTGAGTTATTTGAAACGTACGATTTAAAAGAATTGAGTTGTATTATTATTATCATTCTACTCAGGGACGGATTCAGGAATAAAAGTTGGGGGGGTTTGAACTCAATATGATAAGTTATATATTATTAAAAAAATTTACATTATATCGTTCAACGAAGTTGTGCCCTACGAGATTTTAAAACATAAAATTCATCAATAATAGATTTTACATCAATATGTTTAGCTAAATCTCGTTCAATATAGAATGTCAAACAATCGGCAAGAAAGTCATCCTCCATTTTATTGCGAAGTGCCGTCTTCACATGCTTCATTGCTGAAAAAGCCCGCTCAGTAGTGGCAGTAGACACAAGTAATGTCAAAACAAGATGAATCAATCTAGTCAACATAACATAAACACTTGACCGTCCACTCTCGGTCAATTGCTGACACAACTCAACAAGTGTAGAAACCTTTAAATTCTGCATCACATCAAGTTTATAATGTATCAATTCATACTCCAAAGCAACAATTTCTTGAGCTGTGAAATCTCTAGGATAAAACTTCTTCGCAAGCTTGCAATTATCATCACTGTTAAATGAGTCAAATGAATTTTTAGGATCTAAAGTTGTATTAAGAGAAAGAAGTTCCACCGATGACTCATTGAACCGAGTATTTAACTCCATCAAAATAAAATCTATTGCTGCATTAAAAACGTCAAAATGGTAATGATGTTCTATTGATGTTCCATTTTGAAATAGTTCAAGTTATAATCCTAAACAAGAATAAAATAATTATTAAACAAATAAACAAGTAATAGTCAATCAACAACTCAACAACAAACAATCAAGAAACCACAAATCACGCACAGAGAAGCTATAAAAAACAAAATAAAAAATGTATAGCCGATTCTTACCTGGATTGTTGCCTTGCCGATGAGCAATTCGATTTCTTCGGGAGTCCGCAATTCTATTCTGTCGCTAAAGGGTTTGGAACTTGGGAGAGAAATTTTGTAGAATTGAGGTGGGGCGGATCAGTGGATATGAGATGAATTCGGTCTCATCCTTGTAAATGGACGAGACTTGATTGGACTAAGACATTGATGTACAACGGTTTTTGAAACAACCGTCGCTATTAGCAACGGTTTTGTCAAAAAACATAGCGACTGTTTGAATTAAAATCGTCGCCGATCAACATCGGCGACGGTTTTACTAAAACCGTCGCAAATATTAGCGACGATTGCTGAAAAACCGTCGCTAAAAAAAAAGTGGCCGTCTCTGGTTCCACTGACTTTCTTATAATTCGACTATTTGTTGTGAATGGGATGGACTTTGTGTCGTATGTGCGTTTGTTTATGTTATATCAAGACAAACACGTCAATCAAAATATATATATATATATATATATATATATATATATATATATATATATATATATATATATATTATTAAGTAAGAGACCTTTAGAGTAACTATTTTTGATGTCATGGTCTGTTTTACTAATTATATATATTAATAAATTGTTAAAAAATTTAATGCAAGTCATATGTAGTTTAGTGGATAAAGTCTTTGTTTCTTAGTCATGAGGTTGTAGGATCAAATCTTATTTGGGTTTTTTTATTCTTTTTTTCTATTTATTTTTTAAGTTCATGTATCAAAATTAAAGTGTAACTACTTACTATTTTTTATAAATATATTTTGATCTTCATTTAAATATAAACAAAATAAATTATAAAAAATATCGTATAAGCACGCAACGCGTGCGACGGGATACTAGTATATATATATATTACAAGAATAAAATCTAAAGTCATTATTATTTTGATTAAATTTCGAACTAACATAGTAGATTGTAAATCACGCAGCCATATAAATCGTATTTAACAAATCTTGTGTGACTGACTTATCCGAGAAAGTGTTCGTGGAAGAAATCAAGCTTATAAATATTGATCAAACATTAATCTATTTCACGACTCAGACACCCATAAGAAGCAATTTTATTTTTATATTTAATATGCAAATAATAGTTATTATTAAAAATGTTACTACATTTTCACTTTTTATATATATAAAAAACGTATATGAATCTGGAATGATACATATCTTTCAATTTAAATTAAAACGAATTATTTAAGAATGTAACGTTTCAATGTTTGTGTCAATACCGAGTATTCCTTTTCCGTAATTACAAGTGACATGTCACATATGCTATGGTTCTTGAAATTTGAATTCATTATTATAATATATATTATTGCTGTTATTATTATTATTTAGGAAGAAATTTGAAATGTTAAATAGTCTTGTCCTGTAAGTTTCCACAGCATAGATTCGTTAATAATTATTGCAAGATTTTGGCTTTTGGGACCTCTCCATCATAACTAACCAATCCCTCGCACTTCTAAATTTTTGTTAAAAATTTATAAAATTAATGGCATTTATTACTATTTAATTTTTTTTAACAAAAAGAAATCAAGCTTTATTGAATTCGCACAAGAATACCTACACAAACATATATATATATACACCATAAATGGTCCACTGTAGATCATGCCCAAACCCTCGACTCACCCCTAGCCCAGATGAAGGCCAGTGGCAGGCTCAAATATTCTCTAATAAATACCAGTTTTGAGCATAAAATTCATGTATTCACTATATTATTTTTCATCAGCACTCTTAGATGATCTCAGCATATATCTTCAATCTTTGACTTGAGCGTTACTAAATAACTTCTTATTGGATTTATGTTGATGTTGCTTTGAATTACAGTTGACTCTAATATCATATTTAACTAAAACTGGTCTTAATGAGTACTAGAAATCTACCACAATAAATTAACTTGGTCTTTTACTTGATAGGACATAACATCGAGCATATCCCACAACTGAAAGTGCAATGCAAGAAGTTAGAAATATCTTTCCTTAAATCGAAAATTTGCACGAGTTTTTGCCTAATTTCTCCAAGACACAACCCGTCATTTTTCCCCTTTAGTCATTCTAAACAAAGCTTGCCTTCACATGGAAGTGTAATAATTTATGGGGCTCTGTCACATGAAAATATTAAACACATGCATCATTATCGGATTTAATTCGCAAATGTTTTATGGGCAAACAAATGGAACCAATCCAATATCCATCACGTGAAGTGGCTAAAATTAGGGTTTTTTGTGTGTAATAGAAATCGCATCGTAACGCTCTCTCTCTATTCATGCTAAGAATATGGCATTTTCAAACACTCGATCACCCCTCTCCACTGCTCCCGACATGGCACGATACACTACTTAAGAGCCCATCCCCACAAAATTAAAAATACTCCCTTTTTCAATTTTGATTTCCTCGTCAATTTATGTTAAGTTAATCACGTGTGATTTCGAAAAATGCTGACATGTTCAATTTTGTGTTTTGGTCATGTAATTATTCGACTTATGAGAAACAGTAGACGTGGTCCAACCTATAATTTTGGTTTGGGAACTTGGAGTCTTGGATTATTTTAATTGCTAATTATGTGCTGGATGATTTTTGTGACTTTTTTTTTTATTTGTGAAAAGTTTGTGTCGAGAGACACCACATTACCAAAAACTAAGACAACTCGACCGTGCCATTCTTCTTCACGTACGTCTTGGTTAGACACATAAATAATCGATCACTAAATTGTTTTCTAATTTCAATCAGTATTTTCGGCGCGTGACCCATCGGAGCCTTGGCTGATATATCTCCGAAGGAACCGAGATGTAAAAGTCCGGGTTGATCAGGTTGGGTACTGCGGTCCCATGGGAGACCTCCCAACCTTGTGGGGGGTGGGTCCATGTCTGAATATTGAGAGCTCATGAAACTTGTGTTATTTCTTTAATCACTATTTTATCTGAGCATCAGAGAGATTATGCCGGTAAACCCTTCCGGTCCTTTTGTAGCGACTTAGTGACGATGAGTGAGGAAAAGATTTAAAAATTTCTCCAATGTATTCGTATCTAAACTATCAACTATCAGTTCATTTCTAATTCAGCGACTTTATATATATATATATATATATATATATATATATATATATATATATATATATATATATATATATATATATATTACAACAACTTTTTTTAGAATTTGAGTCAAATGTTGGATTTGTTATAAGATTATTGACTTGTGTCTTACTGCACCTCAAAAACAATCTCATGGAGGAGATTGTTCAAGTTCATATGTACAACTCTCAAGAACTTAATCCAACTGATTTGAAACATCTAATATACTCTATATCAGAAACGAACAATTGAAAAGTGAAGTTTTTAAGACAATAGAGAGGTGGCATACCGCATATATATGATGACAATCTAATACATAACGGTGGACTTGGGTTGATATGATATCATGTTAACTAGACTATGAACTTGGGTCTAACTTCAACCAAAAAAATCTGAAGCGAGAGTATTGTCTAAGTTTATATATACAACTCTTTCAATCATTAGATTTAATCGACCTGAAATATCTAACATGATACAATAAAGATGTGTAATCAACTAACATCTAATCGTTCATACCAAACAATAACCAATTACCCCAAACACAAATAATATAAAAATTATTAAACTTTGAAAATAAAATAAAATTTATTTTGAAATATTAAGTAACGTGCTTATCTTCATAATAATAATAAAGAAACACCTTACTGAATACTGCAAGGCGCGTTCGGGAGACGAAAGTCGAAATGCAAATTGCAAGATGTGCTTTTTTATTCAATTTTTTTTTTAATGTAACTTCTATTTTTATTAAAAAAATTAAATAAAGCAAAAGGAAAATTATGAATCACTTAATCAGCGCAATTAAATCGTGATAAGTCCTATAAAAAAAATTACATAGAAAATCCTCAAGTTGACAAGTCACATTCGATCCTTATCCTGTTGAAAATGAATGTTCATTACATTTCATTATTGTATTTTTTCAGGAAAAAACATTTAAACCTTTTTTTTTTCCAAAATTCACACAACATAAAAATTCGGCATGCAATAAATCATAATCGCCACACAAAAAAATCATTTTTCCATATATATTCCGGACAATGCTTAGAAACTGAGTAAGTTTTGTAAATGACAAAAATTTGTGTGAGACAGTCTCACGGGTCGTATTTTATGAGAAATATATCTTATTTGGGATATCAATGAAAAAATATTATTTTTTATGCTAAGATTATAATTTTTTATTGTGAATATCGGTAGAGTAGACGATTCTCACAGATAAAGATTCGTGAGAGTTGAGACCGTCTCACAAGAGACATACTCTATATAATTATATATTCGTGTAGACATATCGAAATATTTATCAAATAAATTAAATATCTAAATTTCTCAACGAAAAAATACAATTTCCTCTACTGAAAGATAGTTAGAAAGTTCAATAATAATGTTCACAAGAATTTATTTTAGACAAAAATTTGTGTGAGACGGTATCACGGGTCATATTTGTGAGACTGATATCTTATATGGGTCATCCATGAAAAAATATTATTTTTTATGCTAAGACTATTACTTTTTATTGTGAATATCGGTAGGCTTGACTCATCTCACAGATTAGGATTCGTGAGACGTTCTCACATGAAACTCACTCTTTATTTTAAGTGTTTTCAAACTTTTAGTCAATAAAATATTTGAAAATCGTACGTAAAATCTAATAAATGTTGAACTTAGAGGTTATTGGGCTTTGAGCTTGATCTTTGAATGGGAAATTAGATAAGCAAGCAAGATCTAATAGATGGCAAGTGAGAAATGTCCCACATTGGAAAATGAACATAGCATTGGTGAACTTATATTGAGTTGCACTTTATGGAGGTGTAACAATGATTGGTCAAGAGGCTCTCTCTCGCGCCCGCCGACGCAGGGGGGTGCAAATCATGGGCCCGATTTGCAGTGGAAAAAGGCTTGACTTATGTGCAAGCGTACGATCGCGTCGAATGTCGGAACGATCAAGGCAAAATTTCCCACCGAGGTTCACCTGACTTTTGCTATTTTTATTTTTCGAAAATTGGAATTATGGACGAAGACCTTTGGTATTTCAGCTGACCCTTGGGGTTGTAACTGAAATGACCTTTGGTGCTCCAGCTGCTGACCTTTGGTGCTCCAGCTGCTGGCCTTTGGCCTTTCGGATGACCAACGGTTACAGCCGTAACTGTCCATATGAGTGCCTATAAATAGAGGCAGCCTCAAGTCTTTCAGAATGATCCAACACTCTCTCCTACATTCTCGAATTTTCGAAGCTTTGCTTGTTCTGTTGTCTCGGCTGTTGCTGCTCCCACCAGCTGCTGTCTCTCTGTCGTTGCTCCGTCTCGTGATAAAGTTCAGGTACTTTCTCAGTTCGCCGTGGTGGTGCCTTGTGCTACGGTACTACTGGTTTTTCGTTGTATCCTGGGAAACAGACGTCCACGTTCATCCTCGCAACACACACCGGAGGGGACGAATCTGTTTTAAGGACACTGTATTACATACAGGCCTCGGTTTGCTTTAATTTTTGCAATGTCCTGCTGATTTGACCCTTGGGGTTGTAACTGAAATGACCTTTGTTGCTCCAGCTGCTGACCTTTGGTGCTCCAGCTGCTGGCCTTTGGCCTTCGATGACCAACGGTTACAGCCGTAACTGTCCATATGAGTGCCTATAAATAGAGGCAGCCTCAAGTCTTTCAGAATGATACAACACTCTCTCCTACATTCTCGAATTTTCGAAGCTTTGCTTGTTCTGTTGTCTCGGCTGCTGCGTGCTTCCCACCAGCTGCTGTCTCTCTGTCGTTGCTCCGTCCCGTGATAAAGTTCAGGTACTTTCTCAGTTCGCCGTGGTGGTGCCTTGTGCTACGGTACTACTGGTTTTCGTTGTATCCTGGGAAACAGACGTCCACGTTCATCCTCGCAACACACACCGGAGGGGACGAATCTGTTTTAAGGACACTGTATTACATACAGGCCTCGGTTTGCTTTAATTTTTGCAATGTCCTGCTGATTTGTTTATCGCAATACTTGTTTTCCTTTTCGTGTACCTTTCTGTTTGTGCGTATACATTTTGAATAACAATAAACACTTGAAATAAGCTCTACGTTATAATTATTATCTTTATGTAAAACTGATTAATTAATCACTTGATAAGTCAGCAGCATCTTCATCACTACCCAAAATTCCATCGAAGTGGGCCTTTTTAAAAGTGATTGAAACTCGCATATTCTAATTACGGCTGACTCGATTGAGTACGCAATTAGATCATAATTGGTCTTATGTTAAATAAATGCAACATGTTTCTATTTTCTTTGTTGGGGAGGCATTAATTTCTTGCTTGTTCAAATGAAATTATACGAACGGGAGAAAGCCAAAATTGGTCATGTATGCTGCTCATATAGGCTTTTGGATTTTATTTAATTGGTTTCTTTTTTATTTTTTCTCAATGTTCAGTCTGATTTTCTGTACGAGTCTTGACATGAAATCTAGTATCATTGACACGATGTCAGATCTTAATAACATATTCGACTAAAATTGAGAAAACTGACAAAAGTATGTCGATCAAATATGCATAAAATATTAATTTATTACGATGAGATCAAATTTTGACAAATTACCTGACTAAAAGAGGTGAGATCAAATTTACGAGAGGGTCGAAATAGAACTATCTATAGACGAATTTTTAAGAAGCGCCAAAAAGAAGGGGAATGCTTAAAGGGAAAGAAAATTCTTGCCAAAAAAAAAAAAAAAAAAAACCAAGAAACCGTGAAGTTATTGTTTTAGAATATGGATAGAGTATTTTAAAAAATTTATACAAGTTCAATTACATTTAATGAGATAAAAGATTAAATTTACAATTCTGGGTTACAACTCAAAGACTAATTAACTCACATTTCTAGCAAAATTAAGCATCAAATTTGCTTAAAATTATTAATTTTTCTCTCCCAAAAAAAAATAAATAAAAAATAAAAGGTTACCTTTAACAAGGAACCACTTATTCCAAGAAAAAAACCCCAAACAAAAAGTGAAAGTAAAATTATATGCTTAATGATGAAGTGGTCCTCCAAATTTGGCAAGTGCTTCTTAAACATACATCGAATAAATGATAATTTAATTTATTTTAAGATTATAAGACAAGTACTTGTCCATTTCATAAATTTAATAATTAATTAATTAATTAATAAATAAACATTGAACTCAAAATGCTAATTCTTTAAAGAAGAAAAAGAACCGACTTGGCCCATTTGATCTGCTACAGAGAACATATGGATTGACAAACTATTACCTTAATATGCAATAACACTTACCAAATCTTAATTACAAGAGGTTAATTAATATTCTCTATATACTCTCATATTGACACAAATATGGTGAAACAACAATAATTGCTCTCCTTGATGCAAGGATCAAAACATATAGTAACTGTTATCACAAATTATAGTTTTTGGTAAAACGAAAAACGTTTAATTCTACTATTAGAAAGTGTTCGGCTAAACTTATTTAAAATAGTTTATAATCTTATTATAGAATAAAAGTTACATTTTCAATTTCAATGAGTCTCAATGTCATCCAATGAGAATTGAGAGGGAAGAATTTTTAATATGTGGTGTTTGGATTACTGCATTGTTCAAATAAGTTGCATTGTTCTTACCAACTATAGTTTTTTTATAAAAAACAAGCGCTCGATCATAATGTGAGGAAAGAATTATTAATACTTGGTATTTGGATTACTGCATTGTTCAAAATATTTAAATTACATTGTCTTGATTCAGATATTGTCATAAGTGTGGATTTTTTTTTAGAGAAGAGAAAAAACAATGGGAGAGTTGTTATGTGTCTTAGCTACAATATAAATATAATATAAATTATTATATAAATATAATTACGTTAATATGATATATTTTTTGCTATATATGTTACGCAAAATCTCACCAATTAATGAAAGCACTGACCCACACTTTTGGTTGTTGAAATGAATCCTATTGCACAAGGTGGGATGCACCCCTCCAACAAAACAACTTTACTGATTTCACCAT
The DNA here is from genome assembly GCF_022965805.1 of Primulina eburnea. Classification (NCBI taxonomy): domain Eukaryota; kingdom Viridiplantae; phylum Streptophyta; class Magnoliopsida; order Lamiales; family Gesneriaceae; genus Primulina; species Primulina eburnea. The sequence goes on along the minus strand of NC_133102.1, from coordinate 44,098,454 downwards.
TCACCAAATTCATATTATTATTTTAGGACAGATGCTGATTCTGTTTTTACAAACGCATACAAATACTCGAAATTAATTAGTTTGCAACTTTTAAAATATATATATATATATATATATAATATATACATACAAAAACTCATGAGAGACGGTCTCACGAATCAATTTTGTAAGACGAATATTCTATTTTGAGCATCCATGAAAAATATTATTTTAAGTTTTAATCCGTTTTCACCAGAGATCTAATCGAATACCAAATACACCAACAACGGCACTGTCACGTTCACAACATCCGACACCGTAGCACCGTTTTGACAAAAAATAACTTATTTATTAAAATATATAAATGTATATTAACTATTAAGACAATTTTTTTATTAACTTTTAAAAAATAAAACCTAAAATAAATCAACTTTAAGAATAATATTCCATATAAAAAATTAATTACACGTATCAAAGGATTTAACCAATTATATTCATTCCACTACTTCCCTTAAAAGGAAAGTAACATGCATGGAGATGGCAATAGGTTGAGAAGTTAGATTAGCTAAGTAGGCAATTATCATTTGTATTATTATTTAATGAATCCCACCAAACATATCTTATAGCTAACAAATCTTAAATATATTTTTTAATTATGATTTCTGAAAAAGGAACATTCCGATGTTACAACTAAAGCTAATTGCCACATTAAGGGAGATATGCAATTAATAAACCTACCATTATATTTTTGATTAAACACTTGCAATTGTTAAATTTGGTTATTAATAATTGATATCTCAATATGGAAACAAACTGCCCCCCGCGCGCACACACAACAATAAAGTTTTATAATAAATAAAAATATTGCCATCTAAATTTTCAAATTTCAAAACTCAAATATTTCATTCATTCAATTTTTTTTATGAAGATGTAACTTACACAATAGTACTTTGCGAATGAGAAAAACGCATTTGACAAACTCGGTGCAAAATGATCACTTAGAAAAATATTGGTAAGAAGAATCAAGCTCATTAGCATTGTTCAAACACACTCGTCTGCTCTACTGACTCGAACTCTACTTCATAGGTTTTAATTCATTCATATTCGATTCTAAAAAATAAACACACATATTTTTATACTTTTTTTAAAAATGCAGCTTATTTTTGCTAAATAAAGCCACATAGTAGATTTAATTCTATTTTCCAAAGTTTTTAAAACGTTGTCTAGAAATATAATATTTAATACACATCTTATATCAATAATATATATTGAATGATCAACCAATATATGCTTGTCCAAACAAACTTCGTACCCACTATTGAGGTTATACTCGACGATGAATCATATCTAATTTGTATATTTGATAAGTGAATGTTACCTCATTAATGAAGGGGAAGTTGGTGAAAAATCCTCAATCAAAATATTTCTTTGGGTTCACTCCTTATCCATAAAATTGTGGTACTGTGTCATACAAATGTGGTACACATACATGTGAAAATGTGGTACACTTCATGTTGAAATGTGGTACTAAAAAATACCCAGAGACTGAACACACAAAAAATCGACAGCTGAGGATTGAAGGTCAATTTCCCGATTAATGAACACGAAAATAAATAAGGTAAATAAATATCATATCAGAATCATATATATATCGGCACAATATACAATTAAATAATAATTAAGATTATTTATAGTAAAAAAGCAGTAGATGTTTTGTTTCCCAGCAGACAGTTGTGCACCACAGAGATAAAGATTAAAGGAAGATAAGAGGAAAAAGGCCTGAGAAATGACACAAAAAATGTCATTAAATTAAGTTGATAGGAATAGGAATAAATATTATATTATATGAATTAAAATCTTAGAGATAAGCATGTAAGTATATCTTCTCCGCTCAGATCAAGAAAGAATCGTGTAATCTCAGAAAGATTCGATAAAATTATTTAATACTCCCACTTTCTGCTGCTTCGTCTCGGACAAAACCACTCATCTGTTCCTTAACAGAGACAGAAAATTTGTGTTTTTATTTCCTACACGCACGCTAATTAATGTGCTACAGATGAAAAGTTTAAAAAGAAAATCATCAAATAAATATGTAGAATAATTTACAGGGAATTAATGGAGCTGGAGATTTCATGGAATTCAAGATTTGGAGATGGGAAAAATAAACGAATAAATAAAGCATCCAATCATTCTCAATTGCGATCCCAAGAAACTGGATGGATATATTTGATAGCTACTAGCTTAATGATTAAAGAAAGATTAAGAAAATAAAAATCTAGTAACCATAATTCTAGCAGCCTCCATTGATGGCATTCATTCAAGCTTTTCTCGCTATCTAATGCTTATTTTCAATGGCATCAAAAGATCAAGAAGAAGAAGATCCATTAGTGCCCAGAACACGAGCAGTGTGGCTCAAATCTTGTCCATGGATGCTGTGTTTCATGTCATTATTGCTTTCATGGTGGTGGTGGTGGTGGTGGTGGACGGCGGTGGAGGCGGTAGCTGTGGAGGAGGTGCCACCGATGGAACCGTAGTCGATGCCATTAGTGTTGGGGGATTTATCAGTAAGATTGTTAGTTAACTGGGATTGAGGTTGATCTTTTTTGGCCAGTGTGCTCTTGTTATTGTGCATCCACACTTTGAAAACCCCTCTGTCGATTGCGGTTTCGCTGCAGAATTCTGAGATCAAATCCTCGTCTTTTTTCTGCATTTTCCAGCCGATTCTTTCAGCGAGTTCGAACATTCTTCCCTTCTGATCCTGCGTGAACTTCGTCCGGAAACGCTTGCGGCCGTTTGGGCTGGACGAGAGAGGGGTGGAAGAAGCGTTTATGGAGATGGGAATTGGCTGGTTGGTGTCCGGAGGCGGGCCGGACAAGCCATGGCTCAGCGCGAGTAACATATGGGGCGCCGATGGGTAGTACGAGGAAGAGATCGGCGGGGGGGACGGGGAATTGTTCGGGCTGCTGCTGTTCCCGCGGTTAAAAGCGACAACCGGAGGGAGAGGGTGGTGGCGGTGGTGGGGCTGGTACTCCAAAGCCGGAGTAGCATTCGGCAGAACAAGCGGCGGCTCATCAGGCTCCCGGCGGTGGAAGTTCCGGTGACAACCGCACGCCGCGCATTTCAGCGAGGTGGGCTCCGCCGGGTTGGACGCAGGAGACGGCATAAACTCACCACAGCCATCGACGGCATGGCCCCCAAGGCTCGCGGCGTGGTTCTTCAAGCATTCCTTGTAAGTGACCACCACGGGATGATGGCCGCCGAGACCATAACCACCACCGTGGTGGATATGCAGCGGCGCGTGACGCTTCAGCACGCCGTTGCTGAAGGGAGACGGCTTGCTGGCGGGCTGGATCCTGGTCGAAGTTTCGCTGTCATCTTCCGGAGTCTTGAGTACAGTCGCATTGCTGGGTGTTGAATTGCTCAACGGGTGATCCATGAAAGGTGAAACAACATCCAAAAAGATGGAATCTTTGGTGTAATTTGCTAAGCGACAGAATCAAGAATTAGGGTTTTCAGAGGGAACAGAGCCATTGGAGCTGGAGAGGAGAGATTGGAGTGATACTGTAGACAGATAATAGAAAGATCTTTGGTTTATGTGGTTGAGTTTGTAAACCCGGTCGGTGTTAATTAAATTAACCCGAGTTCAAATCTGTGGTTAACTTTTGGCTCAAGCCTAACCATCTGTCAGATGCTTTGTCATGTGAATAATAAATATAGCTTGCTTACCCATTTCGTCTTACAATTATATTTTGATATTACTAGCCAAAATTATATTTTATTACATATTCATTATTTTTATCGTTTAATTTATAATATTATTTCTTTAAATTTAATATATTTATTTTTCATTAGAGTTGAGTAAACAATATAGTATAGTAAGGTAAAAACTTGTGTGAGACGATCTCACGGATCGTATTTTGTGAGACGTATCTCTTATTTGGGTCATCGATGAAAAAGTATTACTTTTTATGCTAAGAATACTACATTTTATTTTGAATATCGGCAGGGTTGACCCGTCTCACAGATAAAATCTGTGAGACTGTCTCACAAGAGATCTACTCCTATTGTAATGTGTCATTGTTTTCGACTGTCACATTATTATTCCGATAAAAAATGACAAAAATAAAATAAATATAACTTAGCGTAATACGACTCTAAATTGACCAATAATATTACTACAATGAATGTATTGATATTATATGATTGATTATATAATAAATAATATATTTTAATTTTTAAATATCTTAAATATAGATAAATAAGAAAATATATATTTTCAAAAAAAATCAAATAATTTATAATATTATTGAAATAATTTTTAAAAAAATTAAAATACAAATAATCATATATATATGATATAAATTAAAAATTAGATACAAAACATTTTCGAAAAAAAATGAACAATTCCAATCGGGTTTTCGACCTGTTCAAGGTCGATCTGATCAATTTTGACCGATTTGATCGATAAAACGATTTTTTTCTCAATGTCTGAACCGGAGTCTTGATCAATTTGACGTCGAATCCGATTCTGAAAACACTATTTGAAATCACATGCATAACTTTTTTTTATAAAAAAAAAAGTAAAAAAATGAGTCAACCTAGTGAATCCGATCTATTGGTTACGCACGTGTATATAGTAAATTTGTTTTCAAAAAACGAAAGTACCAATAATTTCTCCACCTTCAATTTAATTAAATTATCACTAATTATTTATTTATATGATATAATAATAAATAAATGAAATTAAATTATTATTATATATTATTAATGAAAAGTAGGAATAATTTCAGGGATTATTGATTGCGTGAGAGTTACACATATATACACAATTATTTACCATATAAATGTAAAGTTGACAGAGTCAGAGCAGTGTCCTGCTGCATTTACTGAATTCGTCAAAACTCCACTGTCCCCATTACACCCACCACACCCGAACCAAGCCCGGACCCCCCCAAACACTCAACCTCACTAATTGCCTTTTGGCCACTCCTCTTTTGCTTTTTTTCATCATCTTTCACAATCATACTTCCCCCTAAAAAAAATTTACCCTATATTTTAAAAACAAATTTTGTTGAAAAAATCAATGTTTTGAATAGGTTTTGAGTGGGATGATCTTAAATTATACAACAACCGATATTCATTACATTAATTATTGTCTGAACATTGGCAAAAACTTGTGTGAGACGTCTCATTGGTCGTATTTTGTGAGACATATATCTTATTTGGGTCATCAATGAAAAAGTATTACTTTTTATGCTAAGAGTATTACTTAGTATTGTGAATATCGATAGGGTTGATCCGTCTCATAAATAAATATTCGTGATACCGTCTCATAAGTTATATATCGATTAATCGACTCATTCGGTTCTTGTGTTACATGCAACTTAGGTATAAATATGTATACTTAGTTCTTTAAAAGATTCCTACAATATACATTTCGATTATGATTTACTCAAAATAATAATATTTATTATTATTATTATTATTATATAATGATAATTAAAGAATATTTTTATGTTTTTTTTAAAAAAATAAAAGAAGAGAAAAAAGACAAATATAATTCGTAATCCACTCTTGATCCCTGATAAAACAAATTAAAAACATAAAAAAACCAATAGCTATTTTCCACCTTAATTAGGACTTAAGATTAATTTGGAGTTTAGTGCGTGAAGATGAGGTGTTTAATTACTAAATAAACACTCCAAACACCTATAAGTACCCTCAACATTTAATGATCTATTTATGCCACATAAAAAAATTTAATTTTCATGTGACAAACATTATATAATCTAATTGATTACGAATCTCGTTAGACGGTCTTACGGATCTTTATTCGTGAGACGGGTCAACAATACTCATATTTACAATCGAAAGTAACTTTTTTCGCATAGAAAAGTATATTTTTTTATAGATGACTCAAATAGAATATACGTATCATTAATTTACCCTCATTACAATCAAAAATAACACTTTTGGCATAAAGTATATTTTTCATTCGAGTGCCCTCATTACAATGATTAATGGTTGCATTTTTTAAGATGAAATAATAAAAAAAAAGAAACAATTACTTCTGGATTAAATTAATTTTTTTCTAAAATAACCTGCAATAGTTTTTTTACTTTAAAAATTTTTCAGTGCAATTTTAGGTAACAAAATATTAATAATATTTTTAATTTATTTAAAATAGGCCATTATTTGTAAAACTTTAATATTTTTTTTCTAAATACTTATTTTTTGTTAATAATTATTTATGTTTTACTACCTTATCTATAAAATTCATAAAGTATTTAATTAAATTATATACAAACGTATATACCATTGATTTTAATTTTTCCACAATGTGCTAGTGTCATTTAATGTGTAGGTTTTACGTAAATTAAACATAGAAAAGGAACTGATGAGTTCATAATTGGTTTAATGATCGGAATGTGTGATTAATCAAAGCATTGAAAATCGCGATTCCAAAGTTATTAATTTGGGAGGAATGTTAGTCAATTAGTTAAGTCCTCGACCTTGAGCCGACGAATTTGTATTTTCAAATTAAAGCCCGTCACATAAATAAATAATTAAAAATACATATATATCACTATACAACTAAAAACAAATACGAAAATTATTATTAAGTGCAATAATTGTCCTTGTTTAATAGAGCGATCGAATCATGGTGTTTGAGCTGCTGTGCGGTTTAAAATATTTGAGTTGTACCATTATTACTAGTTATAGTTTTTGTTAAAGCGGTAAGCGCTCGTTCCTTATTATTATTTTATATAAAATTAATAACAATTTAGATCTTATAAAATTTAAACCACGACTTTGACGTTTCTTCACGTTTTTTTAAAAGCTTGGATATGATGTACTAAGCTTTCTATTTTTAGATCTTGGTACACTCCCCATCCTTAGATGGGGTAGGGTGGTCATATTTTGGGTAGGTCTCTAAAACGAAATGAAAACATTTGCTTTATTTTACAAACCAAATCGTGCTACATAGATGCACATCAAACACGAGTTTAATTATATACAGGACTTTTATTTGCCAAAAATTTAAAGATTAAGACCAATTATGCCAACAGCCAATATATGCAGCATAATTGAGGCGAAAAATATCTTTCAAAGGTTGAAAACCCAAATAATCCAAGATTGAAAAAATTATTTTCGATACAACACTGATGAGAGGACCCAGATCCAATTACCCTTATCAATTATTGTCATGGGAAGGTACTTCAAATTTTTAATTACTCATTCTTCCAAAAAATAATTAATTAATTAATTACCCATACCACACCTTAAAACTCACACTTTTGCACGAGCCAAGGTACCACATGCATTTTCTGATTTATAAATTCCTAGTGATTTTGTATTTGCAGTAAATTATCGCGACGAATTAAAAAGAACAATCGCAAAATGTGCTGTGTTTAGTTTGAAATGAAAGCAGCAACTATTAAACTGTCGATATGTGCTACAATGGTATTGCGTTTTTTGTAGTGTGATCCCTCCTGATGAAACTGAGCTCGAGAAGAAAGAGTAGATCCAATTATAGAATTGACAATTTCCGATCAAAGATCTTTAAGAAGCCTGCTCACAAACCGCGAAGCTTCCGGGGTTGATTGTAATACTCTTGGTGCAATTATCGGTTTTGTAGATTCCAACAAGTCGATCCGCTAGCTCAAACATGTTATTTCGGAGGCTGCAATGCAAGGACAACTTTCAGAATACGTAGCACTTAACATTCCATGCAAAGGAAAATAAGATTACGAAGGGTTGATTTCATTTCACCTTATGATGATGAATTGTGCATCCTTGGTACGATCTTTCACATAATGCCCGACAATCGAAACGTTCTTGAAATCTAGTGGTTCGTGCAAAAGATGTTGCAATGAAAAGACATTTGCAAAAAAAGGGTTAGATGAGGAAAACAGTTTCAATAACAAACCCATGAGTGAAGAGATAAATGCACAGCATACCTAAAGCGGCATCAATTTCATCCATCACGTACAGTGGAGTAGGCTTGTAGTGGTGCAGAGCAAAAACAAGAGCTAACGAGCTGAGTGTCTGAGGGTGGGGCATCAAAAAGACCAATCAAGATGTCGAACATTTTAAGGTGAGTTCGGAGTGGAAATCTTTATGGAACCCAAATGATTCGATGCAATTCATTGCCAAAGGTGCAAGGAATGAACATGATAATACAAGGAAAACATAAAATAATGGCACACACGATTTACATCGAAAACTTCATTGAAAACTTTCCCTATGATAATTGAATATTGCAAAGTGTTTTTAATGGAAATTTATATGGTTCTCAAAAAACCTAGAAAACAAAAACAAATATAATCTCGCGACCTTTCAAGCCAAACCAAATAGAATCAAGGTCACCATGTTCTAACAATTGGATTACCTTTTCACCACCAGATAAGTTGGCTATATTCTTCCAGCTCTTCTTGGGAGGTCTGACGCTGAATACAACACCCTCAGAAAAAGGATCCAAGGAATCAACTAACTCCAGTTCTGCGTCACCTCCCAAAGTAATCATCTGTAGCAGGAATGAGGAGAGCAACTATTAATAAGGTAAGAAATCAGCGCCTTTTAAAGGACACTACCTCTATGGTTATACCAAAAATGTGAGTAAATGAACTACAAAATCATCAAGGCACGGAATAACAAGCAGACATTTGAATACAAGCTTGATGTCTTTATAATCTGTCCATTTTGCACACACTTGGAATGAACAAGAACACAGATGGTAGATATAATAAAAGAAACTTCAAACATCATTATAAATGAAGTAATCACAGTAAAAATGTCCAAAAAATCTCAAATCACTCAAATATTGCAAGAAATAGATCAAAAAAATCCACAAATAGATACACCCGAGGTTCTAAAAAGTGTAAAACATGACACAACATCACAATCAAGCTTCATGTTTTACTAGTTTAAGCGTGTTTAATAGGAATTCTGATCCATTTCTTGCAATATTTGAGTGATTTGAGATTTTTTGGGCCTTTCGACTGAGAAGATCAAACATGAAAAAGAATTTTAAATTAAAATATATAAAATCAATTAATAGATTAAATAACGCATAAGCAACAGATTTTAAGAATAAATACATAAATTCACACTATTAAAAAATTAAGTTTTGAAATCACATATCGTGGAGTAAAAAAATTTCACATAATGTTGGGTCGAGTGTTGTCTCTTAGTCGAAAAAAAGGAAGGTTCGAAACAATCTCATTTCATCGCATTTATGGTTTTTTATGTTTTAGAAATTAATATAATTATATATTTATTATTTAAAATAAAATTCTAAAAGTTCAAATTTATAAAAAAAAAATAATAATAACTTTAAATTTTATTTGCGTTTTTTCCAGCTTTTGCCTGAAGCAAAGTTTTTTCCTTACGCTTCGCACTTAAAGCGCGCTTTTTCATGCCTTCTAGAACACTTGACACAACACAAAACTAGAGCAAGAGGAAACAAACTAATATTCAGACTGTCTCATTAAACCTGATACATCTCTTTTAGCTTCAATGATATTGTGTTGAAACCAGCCATAAACTCGTCTAACCTGGAACAATGGAAGATACATGTGATTTTCAGTAATCGGTAAACGAGGCCTGGAAATAGTCAAATAAATATATTGGCCAAATCAAATATTTACCTCCTCTTCCTCCAATCATCATATTGCTTCTTTATATCATCACGCTGTTGAGTAACTAAATTAAGTTCTTCAACACGCTGATTGTACGAGGATACTTTTTTTCGATACCTGATAAAAATTTTAGTGACCAGATGTTATCAAACAGAGATACATCCCTAACCTCTTTAACTTATAGCGTATAAATAACCAAAGTCAATGCTTACTCTGCAATCGAGTCAAGATTAGGATTCATGTCTTTAAGTTGAGCTTCGATAAGGGCCACCATCTCAATTGACCTCTTAAGGTCACACGTCTCACCAAGAGTAACGTCATTCAATGTTGCTTGAACCTTTTCTGCCTCCACCATATCCTTCTGAATCCTGTAAAAGAATAGTAACTAAGAATAAACAGTGTATCCATCTAACAGGAAGAAAAAATTCATCAAAAGCAGGAAAAGAGGGTTGGAAAGATCAAACATCGTTAGTGCTATAATGCTGCGATCGGGACTAAATGCTTACTGTTCCATTTGCTTTGAAAAAGCAATTTGTAGATCATCAAGTTTTTTCTTGTATCCTTTCCCCTTAATATCCAACTCTTTACAGGTTTTCTTCATATCTTGTAACTTGTAGTCAGCATCAACCTGAATTATCAATTATAGAGAGTTTATAAACGACTTAGTAAAAAGAAAAACGGAAAGGAAGGAAATAAAAGCCTAGCAGACCTCAGTTGCCCGCAGTTCATCCACAGTTTTCTTCAGTTTTTCATAGTCAGATTTTGCTTTATTGAGGACATCTTTGTGTTGATCAATTAACTAAACATAAACAATTAAATGCTGTAAAAACAACCCTACAGCAATTCACAAGTCAAACGTCCATTTTCACATGCACACACAAACAAAAGCTGACCTCCTGCGTTTTCTTATAATTCTCTTGAACAGTAAAAGCTTTCTGCTCAATTTCTGTAAAGGTGAAACGCAGCTTCTCCCTTTCCTGAGTAAGACGTGCCTTCTCATTTTTTGACTCTTCAATTCCCTTTGTCAGTTTCTTCATCATTTTCTGGCCTGTCTCTATTTGAACTTTGCGGCGGTTGATTTCAGTGCTACTTTTATCAATATCCTGTTCAAGCAAACATAGTGTGCCAAGTAAATATGCACGCTGAGGAAAATTCGGTGGATTATTACTCGATATACGACTTGAATGATCACCAGCAATCCTATACTTACAGACTGAATTTTGCTAACCGCAGACTTCTTGTTTTTCAATTTTTCTCCGCCAGCATTTTCTATTTTATTCTGAAGCTCCAAAGCCTACAAGAATGACTTAAGCTGTAACAGACTCCAGAACAATAATTGGTATGGAAACTGATGCGAGCATAAAAGATATTTCTTGGGACATTTTCAAAAGCATAATTGTGAATTGCAATCCGCAATTTCAGCAAACTTGCAAAGCTATTTTCAATTTCCTGAATAAAAAATGTTGAAAGAAAGATGTTGCCCGTGGACTTCCGAAAGCAAAATTATTAAGGATGGACAAAGTAGAATCAGTTCGGTGCCAATTTGTTGACAAGAATCGGTGTTTAAAGAGAGTAATTTGCAGCAATACTAACTAGTCATATTAATATGCCCAGTGACAAACCTTCTCCTTCAGCTGTTTTGAACCAAGCATAAGCCTATTGATTTCTTTCTCTTCAGCACAGATTATGTTACCCAGTTCCTTTAGCCTATCAACCTCATCCTTGATTGGGACAGAAGCCGCCTTGAGGGAATCCATTTGTTTTTCTAGATCATCATGTTGCAATTTCAGACTGTGCGCCTGGTATAAACAAATAGTCGAATTTAGCATACAATTAGCATAAAAATGATGATGAGAAGATTATAAAAACGCTAGAGCACCTCCTTTTGACTTTTTGCTAATTCCATTTCCAGGTGTGCTATTGTTTTCTCAGAGGCTTGATAACTCTTCACAGCTCCAGAAATTTCGCTGCGTAGATTACTTAGGCTTTCAACAAAAGCGGAAAGCTCCTTTTCAGCATTTGCAACTGCTTCTCCTGACACACTGGCAACTCGAATAGATGAACCCATTTTACCTCCACGAGGCCTGTTCCCCCCACCAGTCATAGTACCAGATTTTTCAAAAAGTGCACCATCAAGTGTTACGACACGCCAGAATTCCGTCTTTCCACCATAAGCAATGCGCGTTGCCTACAGTGGCAGGATAACAAAATTGCAAGAAAAACAGTATGAGCGCAAAGTTACTCCTATGATATTACATGGGTACTTAAATACGCTTTAATGCATATAATTGCACGACGTTAACGAAAAAATCATTTGGAAATAAATTTGTAAAGAGCAGAAACTACCGTGTATATTTCAAAATTTCTAACTATTTAGCGATATAAGAGATGTTCTTTCAGAGTTGGGTTTCTAAGGTTTAGACATAAGCTCTTGCAGCACATAAATAAAATCAAGAAGCAGCAACATGAACAGTACAAGTAAAATTTACATCAACAGATTGGCCTAATCCTCATTACAGTAGATACTTTTAAAAGTTTTATTTTTAAAAGTTAGACAGCCAAACAAATTATCTTCATTTAATGTGATTGCTATACCTGATCAATATCCACTGCCAGAACTGTGTTCCTTAATGCTGCATAGAAAGCAAGTTTCATCCTCTCATCCTGAACCTTAATCAAATCAAATAGGCGTGGAACTCCTTCTGGTGTAACCACATTTTCCTTTAATCTAGGCAAATGTTCAACTTGCTTCTCCTGCAAACAATCAACATCTAATCAGTTAGCATGCAATAAGTTCATGCACACACGTTTTGGCTCATACGTATTCAACTCAGTTTACGTTCTCCCCATCCAGCCAAGATACTTGACTAATGTGATAGAAACGATAAACTTCCAAAAATCCACGTCATCAACACAACTAGGTTAGCCGTCATTATCATAATCCTTGATGGATGAAGAATGGCAAAGTCTACCCGGCATGAAATCTGCCTAGATAAAGAATGGCAAATTCCATAAAAAGCTACTCTGAAATTATTCTCAACAATTGGAGCTTCATACATAGAACTCCAATAAGTAATAAGATGAATTCAACAGAAACCGGCAAAGAGCAGAACCTCCGTATTTTGGAGAGGAAATAACAGTTCCAAAGAAACATTGCAACACTACAAGTGAAAGCTTCGATAATATAATTGTCACGGAAATTTTTAGATTATAGCATCGCAGAAAATTGTATTCCTTGCGTTACTCCAGAGGAAACAGCATAAACAGTCAGCAGCTAATAATCATATTTGTTTCATTAAAATCTGTAAATGTAATTATGTCACAGCAGATTGGCTTGTGGCAAATCAAGTAGGACAAGTAGGAACTTCAAACTTCTTAAACGGAATTATTAATTTACCAAAATCATAAAAAGTGGAACGATTGATGTACCAAAATCATAAAAGTTGCAACACCGAGATTTTTGCTACGAAGCAACTCCACGCATGCTTGGGCTGCAGCAGTTGTCTCAACAACGATATAATCTAATCCAGGACATGCAGTTGATATGGCAACATCATATTTTGCTGCAAAATGGCACTCAATAGTTTTAGAAGTACAACCAAGCAAATTGAACAAAACAATCTCCCTAAAAAGATATAAGGGCGCCTTAACGGTGAAACAGTTTATTATAAAGGAAACATATTTTCTGAATGTATAAAAAAAATTAAGAACTTAAATAACGATCAATCTCAATGACAACTTTAAGAAAGCTTCTATGATTGTTCAAGCCAGTGACATCACCAATGCAAATTAATAATTGGAAACTCGTGACTGAAGAAAAACAAAAACTCTGCTTAGTAATCAGAAGAAGCGATCAGGTCATTAATTTCTCAATTATGTCATACTTCAAAATAGAATATTTGATGACAAATTGATACTTCTCAATTATGCAGTTCTCTAAACAAATACCGTCATCTTTCAAAAGTCCTAATTATACGGCCCTTATTTTATCATATGAAAATGCAAAGCACGATAGAATAAGCTCAGCTACAAGTGTAAACAAATACCGTCATCTTTCTATCGTGCTTTGCATTTTCTATTGTCAACGTTGTATCTGATTTTGATCAGATTTTCAACAAACAAAACATTATCAGAAAACAAAGCACCTGCCTAAGTCGTGTGGCGAATGGCGAGAGATTTTACGAGACCAAAACAAAGAAGGAATTGATGGGTGCAGCTCAAATATAAAAATACATCTTTTTGAAGTTAAGGTTGAAAGTGAAAGGATCAAGATGGTAAGTGCTAGCACAATACAAAGTTAAACAATGGGAAAAAAATCACATGCAACACTCCATTCTGCAAAGTGGATGCTACTAGTGTTGAAGACGGTGTTTTTGTTTGTACATTATGTAGTCATATTTAATGAATTCAGAGATGCCTGTTTCCCAGAAAAAATTGCAGTAAATTATGTTTTAGCTTAGCATGTGTGCGCGCACACATGAGATGCTCACCATCAATAGCTCCTAGATCTCCCATTCGGCCATATATTCCATGAATATGGTTTGATTCCTTAGCTAGCAGTATTGCTTTTAAAACAGATCCATGATTCTTTTCAGATTCCATAGTGGATAAAAGGTCAGTAACCTTTAGTCTTGCAGTTTGCTCTAAAGGAATCAACCTTTCTTGTTCTTTGATGCATGCCTGCCAGGTGCCAAATGGCTCAATAATTAAGTCACAAATGACAACATACATGAGGACCAAAAATGCTGTCAGGCTGCTTACTTGCTCTATTTTATGAGATTCAGATGCTTCAAGTTTATGTCTCTTTAGGTCATTTTGAATAGTCTTAACAACTGAAGACTTGGTCTCAATACTCTTTTCCAATTCACTTATCTGCTTCTGTGCTTCTTCATAAGCAGCACGACCAGCTCCGTGCTGTGATACGAAATGATCATTCATAAAGAGGTTGGAGCAGTCTATCCACAAAAGATACTGAATCCAAAATCGCAAAAAGTTTTCTGTTTCCAGAGAGAAGTTTGAGGCCATTGCCCAATGGTAGCTTAAAATGGAATAAAAAATTGTATCATAATTTCTTGCAGCGTAAGAAATGTTCGATGTTCAATGATTAGAAAATTATATTCATCGAAAAGATGAGAAAATGTCAAAAAGTAAAATGTATCAATTAAGTTACCAACCTCACCTTTTCATTCAAAAGATTTTTCTCGGTCATTGCAACTTCAAGTTTTCCTCTACTCTCAATCAATTGTTTTTCCCAAGGTTCTAGTTCGGCACGAACATCAGCAAGCTCAATACGGAAAATTTCCGTCTCAGCTGTTTGTAAGCAAAGGATCAAAAACAAAGTTCTTTACACAATTAATAGCAAGACCAACAAGAAATGAAATAAATTCATTAACATTAGTTGGAGTTCAATTGGTCAATATTTCCATCACTACATTATCGCTGATATTTCTAGAAGATGCAATTTTTTTTGCCAAAAGTGTGATTATGCCAGACCCAAAGAGATATGTTTCACACATTCCAAATATTAGTAATAACCTTTTTATGAATTCAAAATGCCATTACTTATCTAATGATGAAGTTAATGTGTTTGTGCATATATCCACCACACTGTATGTACATACATAAAAAGTTTTAAAAAAACAATATCAGAGCTTTCAAAACAGCAAATTTCATGCAAAAGTAGAAGATGCTAACATTCCCAACTTCATAACATTATCCATCAAGAACCAGCAAAGGGATCTGAAATCCTCTAGTAGGTTATGATTATTGTTTTAGGAATAAAAATTCAAGCTAAGAGTAAACTCATATTATATTGTATTCATTTCTTAACTGAATTTCTATAATATAATATTTTCCTTTACTCTAAATCATGCGATTCATAACCATCAACTACAACAGAAACAATCACATTCCCAGTATTTGATTTATAGGTCAACTTCTTACACAAAAATGAAATATATTACAAGTTGATTCCCATGTCTAGACTCTAGATTACGACAAGACAACTGAATTAAAGTTCCAACACAGACCTACCTCTAGAATTTTCCTTGATTTCTTCCAAGATTTTTTCCTCATCAACTAAAAGCTTTTGAAGTTTGGGAATGCCTTCCTCAAGCTGAGGAATCAAATTCTGAGACTCCTCACACTCTCGAGTAATATCAGCAATTTTGGTAGAATCCTGCAGAGGATAAATAAATAAAAATTTCGCTACAGACAAGATGAAACTTTTTCTTTGCATACCTTGTCTAGCTTATCATCAATTTTTTTTATCTTTTGCTTCAAATGCTTAAAATCTTCCCGATACTTCAAGTCCTGTCTTTCAAATTCCTTAAACTCATCCTTGCAATGCCTGAGTCCACTATCTAGTTCCTGAAATTTCCCGGCAACAGTTTCAAACGAAAACATTTAGGAAGTTGAGCACATCTTCAAAAATACAAAAGAAAAGGAATAATTGTTAAGAGAATGACAATATCAGAACATGAAAGGCACAGAAACCTAAAAAATTCAGTCAACAGAACTTTAACCAGCCGGACTATGGGTGCTTCAGAAAGATAGAAGTACGAACCTCTTGTGTCTTCATATACTTCACATGCAAATCTTCAAGTTCTTTCAATGTTTTGGTATTTTCTTTAATTTTTTGCCTGTAAAGATAACCCCATTACATTTCAGGTTTAGCATAATTTCCTAGCAGATATGTAGTAATCCAACCTCAAGCAGACAGAACAACCTTTCAATCTTCACATTTTCTTCCAGGCTCAGAACATTTTCCCGCAGCTTCTCTAGTTCAGTTGCATTATTTTCAGAGGCCAGATTGGTAGCTTTCTCTTGCCATTTCAACATAGACAATTCTTTAAGCATGTAGGCTTCTGCCTCATTCTTCACTCCCTGGCATAATCAGTAACATAAATACTACACTTTAAGAGCGAACTGCAAAACATATACCATTGGAACATCAACATATAAATTACCTCCAAGTTCTCTCTTTCTTTCTCAGCTAACTTTACCATCTGAACCACTCCAGACCTTTTCTCATTAAGTGCTTCCAGTCTACAGGATAGGAAAAATATGTAAAAACTTAAATTAAAAATACTTTTCACCTTTATACAAGCGTAGTGATTTAATTTGGATGGCCGTTGGAAACCAAAAAATATTACAAAATACGTGCCATCAGTGGTTTAATGAGGGGCAGTTGAAAAATATATCCATGCCACATAAGAAGCTTAGGTGTTCACACATTCATGGCCACATTTGAGCATCACAAGTGTTCACATACAAGACCTGGTAATGTGAAGATAACGGTCTTCATAACCAATAGAGTTTGACAAAATTCTATGTGAAATACCATATAGATTACAGAAAATTTGTTGTTTTCTTCTGCACAGTTTCTCCATGCCGTTAGAAATAAAACCACGAAGGTATGTGCCATTTTCACAGGCCACGAGAGGCTTTTAAGAATCTAGCCCATAACTCACTGAGATTCATATGCTTCTACACTTAGTACTTAGCTCCGTCAAATAACCAGGTTAGTGAACAAGATCTCGGTTGTGAGTTCTAGAGCACAGAAAAGCTGCATCAACATCAAATATAAATTTCTTCCTAAGAATTTGGATAAAATAGCAGTGACATGACCTCTATTTGTGTATTTTCTTAACTTCATCACAAGTTAGTCCATCCAAAGAATGAAAGAAATAGAAGATTCTTGATCACTTGATGCTTACAAAAATCGCATGCATGATGGAACTTATGGCTTCAAGAATGGAGCACATGACTTACTCTTTAAAAGATTCATCAATCTTCTCTACATATTTGTTAGTTCCAATTATATCCTCAAGATACTCAAGAAAACCTTCATCATGGGATCCCTGGGCCTTTGGCTTCATTAATGATATTTGCTCGACTTCACCCTGAGAAAAGGCTATGTATTATTAAAATGACATAAACTTCACCATATAATTCAAACTAAAAATACTATGGAAAATCTTCAGGAACAAAAAAATAATGGAACCTGAAGAATTAAGAAACGGTTGTTATCAAGGTCGACACCTTTTCCTTTTAACAGCTTGGTCACCTCTGTAAAGTTACTTGCTCGATCATTAATGTAGTATTTAGAGGAGTTGTCGCGGAATGCAACTCGAGTAATTGCAAAATCACTTCCAGGAACAGCTTCATAACTTCCATCATCCTATATCGAGAAAAGTATAATTATTCACTTAAAACTAGGACAGAAATACCTAAAAACCTTCATGTATCACAAAAGCAATACAGAACAACGTTCAGGAAGGGCCAATTAATATGGGTAATACCTTATCAGTGATATCCTGAAAGTGAACTGATACAGCAGCGCTGTCCAGATTCTGATGATTTGTTGAATTATGAATAAGCTCTGACACTTTATTAAGGACGCATCTGCAAGCATAATAAATCCATTCAGAATATCAATAACCATTTCAGCAGAATTATAAGTGGATAACTATGTTGGCTCAAAATTCTGAAGAAAACATTCCTACATTCTCAGTCGGCAACAGAAATGCACCAGAACAACTGAGGTGAACTCTAGTGAATTCCAATACATAAAACAAAAGAAACATCGTCGTATTGTCTCTTAGCTCTCGCTTTAGCATTATATTCGTAATAATAAAGCATACATAGGTTAGACATGGGGAAACTCTAAAATAGAGCTAAAAATGTTGACAAAATAATTTACCTGTTTAGCTCGTTTCCCAAACACGAACAGCATCGCATCTATCACATTGCTCTTCCCGCTTCCATTCGGACCAACCACCGCAGAGAAGCTCTAACCATGGAAATAAGAAAAATTCAACTTGTGCTATGATAGCAAATCGTAAACCATGAAATCAAGTAAAAATAAAAAATAAAGGAAACAAAGAAAAAAATCCAAACCTTGTGAAAAGGGCCAACACGCTGTTCGCCTGCATAGGATTTGAAATTCTTCATCACCATCTCCTTGATAAATAGCCTCGCTGCTCCGGACGCTGGCCGAGTGGGTTCGTCCATGAACTCGTCGGCGTTCACAGTAGTTGATTCCATCAGTCGCGATTTTGAGATAAAATCTGTCGATTAAACCCAATTCTAGCTCTCGGTCAGTTGAATCATCTCCTGTCGCCGTCAAAGGAGGTTTCCACGTTTGGGAAATGTTCAGATGTTTCGGATTTGGGCGGGAATTTGAGATTTAGTTTAGAATTTTTATTTTATTTTTTGAGTTTTTTTATTTTTTAACATCCAACAACTATTTAATTAATAAAATCACCTAAATAAGTAATTTATTAAAATTATTTAATAAATTTTCCCTTATGTTTTTTATCTGGCCCCTTTGGCTGAACAATCCGATATGCATTTTGATACACATTATTTTAAAAAAAAAAATTAATTAATTAACGGAGAGGTTTGGAAGGAGGGAGATCAATAAGTTTAGAAGTGATCATCTTATAACTTATCATGTTAGCATTTTAGTGAAAAAATTAATAAACGCAAAAAAAAAATCTATATTATCCAAAGCAAAAAGTTGAACAATTAAAAGCCAAGTTCTAAAAAGCGTGAAACGTTCCAAAGCACGGATATCGAGTTCCAAGCTTTTTAAGCTCAAGCGAGATTAGCACGGGTTTAAACGTGAATTTTTTTTAAAATTTTTTAGTGTAATTGTAATTATCTCAAACAAATAAACAAATAAAATAATACATAAATATGATAAATTTAAGTATTATGCATTAATTCTCATATTTATAAAAGTATAAAAATATCAAATTACAATTTTTATTTATTTTTGCAACTAAAACATATCAAAAAATAGTAAATATTTGACAAATCATTGTCAGACCCGCTTAATCATAATTAAAATTAAAAAATAAGCATCTAAATTATAAACCTAATTTATTATTTTAAAATAAAAACATACCTTCAAAATAAAAAATAAACCGATACAATTAATTATATTTAAACATACTTAATTAAACTATTTAATTACGTTTAATTTGGTCAAACTATATTTTGAAGTAGTTTGACCGTTTTTTCTAATTTTCTTCGAACTGAAACGTTTTTGTCGAACTTCAAGTTTAAGCGGACTTTTTAGAACGTTGGTTAAAAGTATACTCATATGACGATTTTTAAAATTTTCCAAAAAATCAAAGCCAACTCAAACACAGTGTTCTATACAATAATCACTAGTTGCCATTGTTAGAGAATCTTTGGAAGGTAGGCTTAGGTGAAGCCGTTGATTTAATTAATCAAGAGATTAATGATGTGCGGAAGCATGGTCAGCTGACTTGCTACGTTCTTATCCTCTTCTTGTAGCTAGATACCGACAATTAGCGCACTCAAATAAAACCCAAGACAATTAAACCAAATGATTACCAAATTTGTTTATTATTTTATCATTTATTATGTTGATCATTTGAATTCTTAATTTCAAACTATCTAACGATTACAAAATTCATGTTGTACTTTTTTTCTTTTTTTGAGTCGGAATATCAATACACAGTCAAACAGATCAACAGTTTTCGGTGTCATGTCAATAATATGAAAAAAATTTAATAATATTCTTTAGGACTAAATTTTGAATAATTAAAAAATCATGTAAGCCATTTGCCGACGATCATTGGAAAATGTAGTTTTTGTCCCTTTTAAAATCATAATCCTACTTGACTTCCTATTGATTAATTGATTGAATACTTGACCTCTGCTTTACTCGCAACTGATGGGTAAGTATTAATAATCAGTGTATATATATAATCACACATATATATACTAAGATTTTGATTAATATATAATTGCAAATTTAATGGCTTTGTTTGGATTTTGTTGGTTGATTATTGAGCTTAAAATCATCCCAAATGGATTCTTGAAGTGGTTTTACTTGAGCTTTTACATCCATCCCTTGTTCTTGTTCTTTTCCCAGATTTTTCTATGGCTGAATGAACTGCAAAATTGGGTTTTACTCTTAATCCTTTTACCTTTCAAAATCACCCTTTTTATCACTTTATCGATCTCCAAGTTCTTGAAGAGGCTTGCAGTAATTTTGTTCTCCTTTGCAATAACAAAGAGCAAGATATTTGAATTCTTTGCTGATCAGATCGGTCAGCAAGATGGTGGTGATGTCAGTTTACAGGAGTTTGAGTCAGGAGCTGCTACTGGTAACACTAGTGATCATGACCGTAGTTCTACACTACTGATTGCGAATCGACCTCAATTAATACGGAATTCTGGTCGAAAAAGGAGAGCCATCTTAGCACAGCCCGAGCTTCAATCCAGTACAACTTCATGGTTGAATGAATTTTTGTTGTCTGATTACTACACCAAGTATGTATCAACACATTACTCGGATAACTCCGGAAGTCTGTCTTCTCATGGTCAAAAGGATTCTTTGTCTGATACTGATATTTTGCACCCGAATATCAATCAAGGGTTTAGCATTATACTTCAAGATTTTGAGCCGCGATTGTTTCTTGATGAGGAGATGCTTAGCATGTCGTATGGAGGCGAAAATTTGCCCCATCCTACACCCTACGTAGCCTCTGACTTATCCCAAACTAATGGGTTGGTTGATGAGTATTCTCCATCACCTTGTAGTTCAGATTCACCAATAATCCCATTGGAGCAAGAACAACAATTAAGTAGCAAAGTCTTGGAGAAAGATGCTTATTCTTGCTCGTTTCATCAGAACTACACAGAAAGAATGAGATGGTTTGAAGTTCTTTATCATGACAGATTATGTGGAATAAGTAAGTACCCATAATTTGCTCAATAATTACATTTTACATTATTAGTTTAATTTTGATTACAATTTCGTACGAATAACAACATATAGCACTAAATACTGCTTCATATATATCATGCAATGTCAACACTTGATCGATAATTTCTTCATATATGTATGTGTTGACAAGGGTTGATTTTTCAGGGCATCCCATTCAGCACATGATGATTCCAAGTGCCAAAAATTCAAGACAAAAGATTTTGAGGAGCTTAGAAAGCGATTTGGAGTTGGTTTATGTGGCTAAATTATGCTTGATTTGGGAAGCCCTCCATTATCAATATCGAAAGGTTGAGTCTCTTGCTGCGCTTTCTGATGACATTTTATTATTTCATCCTGATATTTCAGAGAAGTTTCAAAAATTTAGAATTATACTTGAGAGATTTATGGAGGGTGAAAAATGTCACGAAGACATGAAATATTTGGACTTCATCTGTGACAGAATTTCCTTCGAAGGGTCTCCTCCAAATTCCCGACGTTACAGGTAAAAAAATTTATTTACGAGAAGTTCATTTACATTTTCTAAAATAAGGCCAAGCTTTTCTAGTAAATTACAACACACACACATATATAAGCGTTATCCTAACATTTATTGTGAGCATTTATGTGAACACCGCTGAAGTAATGTTTATCTATTAGATGTGAGGAATTCCACCAAATTTTTCTTTTTATACATTAAAATATCCCTCTACATCTAATATCCGTCAACAAATCATCTGACTCACAATTTCCAACTTCCCACCACTTCTTACGGTTTTCAAATTTTCAAAACTCCCTCAAAACATCAAACTAAATAAACATCCCATCTAAAATCAATATGTCCAAATGTGAAACATAAATGAACCAAATAAATCTCAAATGTATTTTTTTTCTTTCTTTTTCTAATTATTTTTTAGTCCAAATGTGAAACAAAAGTTACATTGTAGTCATTCACTATTTCTTATAATTATAATTTTTATTCTTATTTAAATATAAATCAAATGAATTATAAAAAAATTGTAAAAATATACAACATGTGCATCGATACACTAATATATTATTAATGCATCGATAATTACGTGTTCTTTTCTTCTCTATTTCCTCTTTCATTTTATTATTTCTTTTCAATGTACATTATAAAATTCATGTAAAATTTTATGATAGGACATAATGAACTATAAAATTCATGTAAAACGATTGCTATTTTTTTATTAAAAAAAACATTAGCTGCATGCCATTCATTGCGATAAGATCGATGACGATTCACTAGATTGAAGTCGTTCTCCTTTTCAAGAAATTTTTTAAAAAATCATTTTTTTATAAATTATTCACAGGTACATTTGATCCATTTATATTTTAATTTTAAGGAAATTTATTCTTATGATTTTTTTAAAAAAATAGGATTTTCAAATACACTAATTAAGTTTACATCATGCGTTCATGCTATTTAATTTTGACTTTTCAAATGCTGCAAAGGCAATTTCCCCATTTTTCCGAATTAAGAAATTAGATACTTTGAAAATTTTTTTAAAAAAAATCCTCATCATGAATCATCCAGATTCAACAACCCTTATCTAGCCGACTTAAAAGAATTAAATAATCAAATATTTAAATATTGAAGTGGATCTTTCATACAAATTAATAATATATTTTAGAGTGAGTCTCATGTGAGACCGTCTCACGGATCATAATATGTGAGACGGGTCAATCCTACCCATATTCACAATAAAAAGTAATAGTTTTAGCATAAAAAGTAATATTTTTTCATGGGTGACCCAAAATAAGAGATTACGACCCGTGAGATTGTCTCACACAAGTTTTTGCCTATATTTTAATATATTTTATATAATACAATATCATTCTTAAAGATGGAAAGTGCGATAGTGGCCACTTTGAATTTAACTAATGATAATCCACAATATATATAATTATATACTGACATAATCAAAATAAATCGCCTTAAAAAAATCAATACATGCAAAATCATTTATATTTCTTAACTTTATAACTTCTAGGTTATTTATTCTCCAAAAACATTATTAAAACACGACTTTAACAAAAAAAAAAAAGTGTATGTACAAGCATACAACACGTGTATGTGTTTTAAAAATGAAAGACGAAGTGATTTTATTCTAATTTTGAGTAATTTACATATGAAATTTTGGATTAGGAAGTGTGAAGAAAGAAGAAAATAGGAGGATGGCAGGAGAAGTCATGATGAAGGCAAATGAAGTGTTGAAGATAATTGAGAAATGCATACAAGCTTTTCGGTTATATGTCGAAAGAGATCATAAAAAGGAGAAAAAATATGTGAGGAGAATATTTAAGGAAATATCGTGGAGGACTCGTCCGCCGGTGGAAGACCCCCGAGATCTACACCTTCTATATGACCTAACCAATGCATTGAGGAAGGTAAATGGATCTATCAATCCATTCTTGTTAATGACAATGGTTTCGATCGGATCGACCCGGATGGATATTTTAATTTCTTTATTGGTATTTAAACTACGTGAATTCCTTCGCTGAATTTATTTATTTATTTTCCCTGAAGAAACTACGACTGTTGAATGGCATGCAAGCGAAGAACAAGTGTTGGTTTAGGAGAAGAGTGAAACCAGTGCAGGAAGAATCCGATGACAAGAGTAATATGGACCTTGTTTTCGGCACGATCGATCTGGAGCTGGTGCGAAAAGTAACCAAGATGCCGACGATTTCTACGTCTCACTTGACATGGTGCCAACACAAACTTGGCAACGTAGAATTTAAACAAGGGAGAATATTTAGGACACCTACCACTTGCTTGTTTCCTTCTTCATGATCTTGCCCCAAAGAATCTATGCACTGCATGCAACTCTATACTTATGAATGGTTTTCTCAACAAAATAAGCAGCAGGTTGTGAAAATAAGCATGTCTTCCCCAAGAATTCGGAAAACCATTATTTGATCCATTCAAATGAAGGGATGTATTATATACATTTGAAGGATATAACTATCAGCGTCTTATTTGAACATAGGAAAAAAATACATTAGACGTCCTCTCCCCCTCTCTCATATTTATCTATGCAGTATGGTATTTTTGTGGAATAATCGCAAGTATTTTAGTTCGTGATTAAGATATCATGGGAATATCACCCGAAGATCTCAAAGTTATGCATGTAGGCAATTATGAATGCATTAAATGCATGTCGGGAGTGGGCGCGCAGCTGAATCAAAGAAAAAAGAAACGTGGGCTGCTCAAAGGTTTCGTGGAAAGATGGAAGACGCGTTTTATACGCGTCTTCACACGGTCAAGGGGCTCTATAAATAGAGCTCCTCCCTTCATTTGGAAATTATCCATCTTCGAGTTTTCTCTCATCTTATAAGCATTTAAGTGCTTAGTTCTATAATATTTGTGAGGTGTTTTGTTCTCCTGTATTAAGAGAGTGTGTGTTCTCTTTGGAAACACAGTGAGTGAGTTGTACACCACAAAATATTATAGACGCTTGATCTTATAGACCCATCTGTTTCCAATGGCTTTCCTCCCTCGTGGTAGTGTAACAAAATCCCAAGTTTTATTTCTGTCTAATGCCTCCAACTCTTCTTGCATTGCTATCATCCACAAGGATACATCCGAGCTTTGAGTAGCCTCGTGGAAACTCGATGGCTCGCCATCCTCTGATAATAGACAATATGCAATATTGCTTTCAGTGACATAATCTGAAAGCCAAACTGGTGGTCTTCTGTCTCGAGTTGACTGCCTCACATTGGAAACCTCAGACTCAACATGCTCTTGTTCTTCGTGCTCTGGTACTGCTTCACAAGAAACTTGACTTCAATGAGATATTTTCTTCTGTGGTTCGGCTTACAACAGTCAGAGTGGTGCTGGCATTGTGTGTGGTGTTTGACCTACATCTAGAACAGCTAGATGTGAAAACGGCATTTCTTCATGGAGATCTTGAGAAGAAATCTATATGCTCCAGCCAGAGGTTTTGCGGAAAAAGGCAAAGAAAACTTGGTTTGCAGGTTGAAGAAATATCTGTACGGTCTCAAACAGGCGCCGAGGTGTTGGTACAAGAGATTTGATTCCTATATCATGAGCCTTGGATACAACAGACTGAGTGCAGACCCTTGTACGTATTTCAAGTGGTCTGGTGATGATTATATCATTTTGCTGTTGTATGTGGACGACATGTTGGTAGCAGGACCCAACAAAGATCAGGTCCAAGGATTGAAGACACAATTGGCTAGGGAATTTGATATGAAGGACTTGGGACCAGCAAACAAGATCCTAGGGATGCAAGTTCATCGAGACAGAAGTAACAGAAAGATTTGGCTTTCGCAGAAAAATTATTTGAAGAAAATCTTGCAACGCTTCAACATGCAAGATAGTAAGCCAATATCGACCCCTATTCCTGTTAACTTCAAGTTATCCTCCGAGATGAGTCCTAGCAGTGAAGCAGAGAGGATAGAGATGTCTCGAGTACCGTATGCATCAGCAGTGGGAAGTTTGATATTCGTTATGATTTGTACAAGATCAGACATTGCTCAAGCAGTGGGAGCAGCTAGTCGGTATATGGCGAATCCTGGAAGAGAGCATTGGAGCACTGTTAAGAGGATCCTTAGATACATTAAGGGTACCTCGAATGCTGCATTATGTTATAGAGGATCGGATTTTACACTCAGGGGCTTTGTCGATTCAGATTATGCAGGTGATCCTGATAAGAGGAAATCTACTACTAGTTATGTGTTTACACTTGCAGGGGGAGCAGTAAGCTGGGTTTCAAAACTGCAGACAGTTGTGGCATTATCTACAACAGAGGCAGAATACATGACAGCTACTCAAGCTTGCAAGGAGGCAATATGGATTAAAAGATTATTGGAGGAGATCGGGCACAAACAAGAGAATGTTCCTATGTTTTGTGACAGTCAGAGTGCCTTGCATATCGCAAGGAATCCAGCCTTTCAGTCCAGGACTAAACACATTGGAGTCCAATTTCACTTTGTGCGGGAAGTAGTAGAAGAAGGAAGTGTGGATATGCAGAAGATTCATACGAAAGAAAACATAGCTGCTTTTCTCACAAAATCAGTGAACACTGATAAGTTTGAGTGGTGTAGATTTTCCAGTGGTCTAGCGGAAACGTAAGCAGCAGGTAATGGCAAGATTGAAAGGATGTGTGGAGATGTGTTTGATTCTCAATCAAATCTCCAAGTGGGAGAAATGTAGGCAATTATGAATGCATTAAATGCATGTCGGGAGTGGGCAGCTGAATCAAAGAAAAAAGAAACGTGGGCTGCTCAAAGGTTTCGTGGAAAGATGGAAGACGCGTTTTATACGCGTCTTCACACGGTCAAGGGGCTCTATAAATAGAGCTCCTCCCTTCATTTGGAAATTATCCCTTCTTCGAGTTTTCTCTCATCTTATAAGCATTTGAGTGCTTAGTTCTATAATATTTGTGAGGTGTTTTGTTCTCCTGTATTAAGAGAGTGTGTGTTCTCTTTGGAAACACAGTGAGTGAGTTGTACACCACAAAATATTATAGTGGAAATTCTTTTCATCTTGCTCGTGGTTTTTACCCTAATAATTTTTAGGGGTTTTCCACGTAAATCTCGGTGTCCAGTTTATTCTTTATTTTCGGGTTTTATTATCTCAAATTCCGCACGTGAGAACAACAATGCATAACATTATAATAAGGTTCCTTCATTGGTATCGTAGCAAGGCTTTGTTAATTTCCTCATATTATGTTTGCTATGCAAGGAAAGTACAAATACTTATTGTCTCAAATTGGTGTTCGAGTTGGTAAAATGGGGATTATTCCACCTGCAGGGGTACATCCAAGGATCAGAATTTTTTCTGGCCCAATTTTTTATTTTTTTAAAATTTTTTTTCCTATGAAGTGGAATCCCAACTATTGATATGAGGTGTGGGCACTGCTCCCACATCCAGGATCGAACTAACCGTAAAATGGTCAGGAGTTCAATTCCCCGGATAATTCGATCCTACCCTGCAGGCACTGCCTGCAGGGGTACATCCAAAGGCCAGGATTTTTTATGGTCCAATTTTTTTTTTAAATTTTTTTTCCCCATGAAGTGGAATCTCAACCACTCATATGGGGTGTGGGCACTGCCCTACACCCAGGATCGAACCTACCCAATTCCCCTTACCAACGTATTATTAGACGACCTTATCGCTTATTATTTTGTGTCAATTTTAATATAATTTACAACATATTGATAATTATTTAATGTTCATAGGTAATAAATGATTTTAGCCATTTCACACACACACACACATATATATACTAGTTACTATGCACACGCGTTGCGTGTGTTTACAATTTTTTTTATTATTATCGATGTACTAAATTGAAATTTGACAAATTTTGGAAGGACTAAATTTATATTTAATGGTTGAAATAAAAAAAATAAAAATAAAAGTGTGTGTTGAAATTAAAAAAAAAACAAAAAACAAAAGTGTAATATTAGTATCATATAAGGGTAAAAGTGGAAAAAAAAATTGGTGTCCTCTTTAGGTAGTTACTATGAGGTCCTCACACTTAATAATATAGTATAGATAGTATAGATATACACACACTGTTACAGTTAAATCATGTAAATTTTGATCTAATAAATAACTTTTAGAATGTCTGATATTATATAGAATTAAAAATTAATACAATAAAATATCAATATTTGAAATTGATGGACAATACAAAAGTGAATCTCAGAAAATAAAATAACCACATTTTTTCCTTTAAAAAAATTAAAAATATGTTTTTAAGACAAAATAATCAAAGAAAAACGTAATATTTTCGAGTTATTCTAGATTCTTCCATGACCTTCCCCACCAGGCGGCCGCCGTTTATCTCCTCAACATATATACCCCTTCCACGTTCGAATGGCAATTTCCAATTTCACACCGTAAAAACTTCTTTTTTTTCTTCCGAATCCCGAAAATTCCTCGGCAAACGCGATCCATGTCCACCCCAGAACCTACGCAGGCACCTGGATCTCCACCTCCGTCCCTAGAGGAGCTGAGCACGCGAGGCGTCACCGCGCTCCTCGTCCCCTGGATCATCAGCATGGCTTCAACCACCGGCGCCTCCATCCGCGACGTAGCCGTGTTCGTGCACCAATCGACCAGATCCATCACTCTAGTAGAAGGCTCCCTCGAAATTGAGGCCATCCTCCGGGAGATCCCATCGAAGGAAGGCCACCTGCCAGCCTCCAAAGTCTCGATCGAGTCCCTTCCGTTGGTCCATGTATCTGAACCGGGCCTGGAGTGCTCGATCTGCCTATCTGATTACGAGGTCAACGGCGAAGTCAAGGAGATGCCCTGCAAGCACAAATTCCATCCGGGTTGTATAGAAAAGTGGCTGGGGATCCATGGATCCTGCCCCGTCTGCAGATTCAGTATGCCGGTGGAGGAGGCGAAGGAGGGGGAGGACGGGAGAGGGGATGGACTGAGGATCCATGTGTTCTTTGCTCGGGCACGTGATGCGGTTCCGGACGCGGAGTCGGGTCGGTCCGTAGGGGATCCGGGTTCGGGAAGTCCGGATAATGATGGGAATAGTGAATCGCAATCGCCACCTGATAATATGGGCATAGAATGATTAATGTTTTCTGAAATTTGGTTTTTGTACATATTATTATGGATTTAATCCAAAAGGGTTTGAAATTAATTTGAGATTGCAATTCATAAGGTTAGTTTATTTTTATTTTTAGTTTATATTTGTAAATTTTGGATTATGATTTTTATTGGAAATATATAAATTATTATTAATTCATATGGTCGTTAACCTAAATTATTGAATATAAACGTTATTTATTTTTTTAAAATAAATAATTAAGTAAAAAAATCCAAGAATAAGGATAAATTTATTATATGTATTAAATAATATCTATATGTTATTTGAATTTTCATTCGTGAATTTGTGGCATGGGAAGGAATAAGTATTAATTAATTTTCTTTATTTGGAAAGTGTATTATTTTTTTAAAAAATATTATCGAGCAATAACCTTCCATATTTTATTAAATACATTTTACTTGACTATTTTATTATTATTTTTAACAATATGACCCATCCATTATTATTATTATTAGTATTATTATTATTATTATTAGTATTATTTTCTTGATGCATGTATCCATTACTTTCCTTTACTGTAAAATGTTGATTTACCTAAAAAAAATTTTTTACATGTAATTATATTTGTATGTTAACAAAAAAATCACATTTAATAGACTTATTTACTTAAAAATATAGAAGTACAAAAATTTTGGTTAATTTTTAAAATTCAAAATATTTTTGATCAAACAATCTGAAAATAAAATGTGAAATAAATATACTCTCACGTGATTAAATTAACTTTTTATAAATTGAAGTTATTATTTTGACGTCATTTACTTTAGGCAAAAACTTGTGTGAGACGGTCTCACGGGTCGTATCTGTGAGACGGATCTCTTATTTGGGTCAACCATGCAAAAGTATTACTTTTTATGCTAAAAGTATTATTTTTTATTGTGAATATGAGTAGGGTTGACCCATCTCACGGATTATGATCCGTGAGATGGTCTCACATAAGACCTACTCTTTACTTTATATTAATATACACTAGATATTGAAATTAATTAATGTAAGCTCATTTTCAAATAAATAAATTCAAGAAAAAATTAAATAATAAATAATATGCTCATATACGAGATAAAAAAGATAGGCCCATTAGCCTTACAAATCAGTCCAACTTAGCGGCCCACATAGTGAGATGATGATAATATAGAAAACTTGAAGAGGTCATAATATTAAATTACACTAAATGAAGGTTAAATATCTATACTATTATATTAAGTATGAGGTCCTAATAATAAACGCTCTACGAAGACACCAACTTTCTTTCTTGTTTTACCCTTTTTAATTTTTTATATTTATTATTTTATTATAGTTGAGCCCCTAATAATAACCGCTCTATGAATACACCAACTTTCTTTCCTATTTTACCCTTTCTCATTTTTTATATTATATTTTTTCTTAACAAATAATATTAAATTCACCGTCATAAGGAAACTGTTCACGTGAAAAATAATATTATTTCTTCTCCAAACTAGCCACCGTGAAAAATAAACTCTCTTCTTTATGTTGTGACGTTATTATGTTGTAATATCATGAATATTTAATATATTAGCCACATGTATTCAGGACACACGCAACACGTGTGCCACGGTTGCTAGTTTACATTAATTTGGCACGACTGTTTATATTTATTTTCCATTTATTTTCTTAAATAAATAAAATAAATTAGTGGCGATATGCTGATAATGATGGATAATTATTTTTTCAAATCATTATTATAATGATAATGATTGACAACCAATTTTTTTTTGGTGACTTAAAAAAGAAATTTGAGAAAAATATATTATATATTTTTGAAAATAGAAAAATATACTTTTTAAAATATATCATATAAATTACTTTAAGAGTATGTCACTTGTAAGACGGTCCCACGAATCTTTACCTGTGAGACGGATCGACCCTACCAATATTTACAATAAAAAGTAATACTCTTAGCATAAAAAGTAATATTTTTTCATGGATAACCCAAATAAGAGATCTGTCTCACAAGATACGACCCGTGAGATCGTCTCTTACAATTTTTTGGCTTACTTTAAATATCACATCATAGACAACTAATTGCTTTTGTATAGGGTGTATTCAATTCAGAGTTTTGATGACTTTTAATGACTTATTTAAATGATAGACTTTCATGGATTTGATAAATTTTTATTGACTTTTATGGAATCTCACAGATTTATAAACAGATTTATGTGGATTTATGTAGACTTTTTTGCAAGATTTTTATAGACTTTTATAGATTTTTTTTTATAGAATTTTATAAATTTTGTAATTAACTATAACATGTGATTTTTTATTAATTTCTTTGAACCAATAATTAATTGACATATATAACATATTCAATTTGAAATTATTTTTAATATTTATATTAATAAATAAATTTACTTATTTAAAAGTTAAATCGTTTAATCCTTACATGTATATATATGTGAGTTTATATGCATGTTTGTAAATTTTTTAAAATACATCAATTGATTAACATGTAATCTTATTTTTAAATTGATAATATAAATGTAAAAATAATATTATTTATTATTGTGTGAATATAATTTTGTATAAAAATATCATAGCTTACATATTAATTAAAAATACGAAAATGAATTTAAAAATTCATTGTTGTTACGCAACTATTCAATTATTAAGAATTAAACAACATTTTTTTGATCATCTTTTATTATTATTGAATATTACATTAATTTGTAAAAATCATAAAATCAATTCTATAATTCAAAATTTTACCGAGTTATTAAAATAAAAAATTATTAAATGCACAATCAGCCAAAAAATGAAAAATTTGAAAAAGAAAGATGAAAATATATATAGAGATACACTTCGAAAATTTGAGAGAGTAATAGAAATGAATGAGAGGAGAGAAGATATGAAGATATGTGATGTGAAGCGACAGAGAGAGTTAGAAGTTTTAAAAATCCATTCAAATCTTTGGGGTGAACCAAATACAATTTTTTACATTTTGTAGTTGTACCTTAGGCTTTAATGTTTGTATGTCAATGAATTCTATGGAGTTATTAAAAGTCCATGGAAAATTTGAATACCTGTAGACTTTTATAGAGTTTATAAAAGTCAATGTTGAATACCACTTGACTTTTTAAAACTCCATGAAAGTCTATTTTGAATACCACGAGACTTCTATAGAGTATGCAAAAGTCTTGATTGAATACCTCTAGATTTTTAAAATCTACAAAAGTCATTAAAAGTCAATAAATTTCCCACATTGAATAAATGATAATATTTTATAGACTTCTTTTTATATATGGATGACAATGGGTCAGGGATGCATTCTCCATCTCCATCCCTAAATCCAAAAAAAAAATTATCCCTCTTCTCTGCTCAAGTCCTCGTTTTTTCTAATTGAGGGGTTTTCATCACCATATCCGCAAGGACTAAGTTTTCATCTCTGCATCTATCTCCAGTTCTATCTAATCGAAAAGTCCTCATCTTGATCACGCGAAGATTAATCCATATACCTGCTTCAAATAATATGCGAATGGCAATGAGAGACTTGTCATCCTCAACCAGATCCCATCCTCGATCTCGCGAGGATTAAATCATCGTCATGTTTTTCTGATTTGTTAATTGTTATGAAAGAAGTTATTATTATCATTAGAACGAGTAAGGGGACCGTACCAAACCCTAATTTGGGGCAAGGATTTGAGAAATCATCGAACCTCAACCTATACCCAAAATGTCTCTCCGAACTCGTCTCGTTTCGAGTTTTTCCAGCGAAGAAAATAGTTTTCTTTGTTGTTGCATTACGTTTTTTGTCTACCTTTGAGTAGATCAAACAAAATATATATAGAGATACACTTCGAAAATTTGAGAGAGTAATAGAAATGGATGAGAGGAGAGAAGATATGAAGATATGTGATGTGAAGCGACAGAGAGAGTTAGATGTTTTAAAAATCCATTCAAATCTTTGGGGTGAACCAAATACAATTTTTTACATTTTGTAGTTGTACCTTAGGCTTTAATGTTTGTATGTCAATGAATTCTATGGAGTTATTAAAAGTCCATGCAAAATTTGAATACCTGTAGACTTTTATAGAGTTTATAAAAGTCAATGTTGAATACCACTTGACTTTTTAAAACTCCATGAAAGTCTATTTTGAATACCACGAGACTTCTATAGAGTATGCAAAAGTCTTGATTGAATACCTCTAGATTTTTAAAATCTACAAAAGTCATTAAAAGTCAATAAATTTCCCACGTTGAATAAATGATAATATTTTATAGACTTCTTTTTATATATGGATGACAATGGGTCAGGGATGCATTCTCCATCTCCATCCCTAAATCCAAAAAAACTTATCCCTCTTCTCTGCTCAAGTCCTCGTTTTTTCTAATTGAGGGGTTTTCATCACCATATCCGCAAGGACTAAGTTTTCATCTCTGCATCTATCTCCAGTTCTATCTAATCGAAAAGTCCTCATCCTGACCACGCGAAGATTAATCCATTTACCTGCTTCAAATAATATGCGAATGGCAATGAGAGACTTGTCATCCTCAACCAGATCCCATCCTCGATCTCGCGAGGATTAAATCATCGTCATGTTTTTCTGATTTGTTAATTGTTATGAAAGAAGTTATTATTATCATTAGAACGAGTAAGGGGACCGTACCAAACCCTAATTTGGGGCAAGGATTTGAGAAATCATCGAACCTCAACCTATACCCAAAATGTCTCTCCGAACTCGTCTCGTTTCGAGTTTTTCCAGCGAAGAAAATAGTTTTCTTTGTTGTTGCATTACGTTTTTTGTCTACCTTTGAGTAGATCAAACAAAATATATATAGAGATACACTTCAAATATTTGAGAGAGTAATAGAAATGGATGAGAGGAGAGAAGATATGAAGATATGTGATGTGAAGCGACAGAGAGAGAGTTAGAAGTTTTAAAAATCCATTCAAATCTTTGGGGTGGACCAAATACATTTTTTTACAATTTGTAGTTGTACCTTAGGCTTTAATGTTTGTATGTCAATGAATTCCATGGAGTTATTAAAAGTCCATGGAAAATTTGAATACCTGTAGACTTTTATAGAATTTATAAAAGTCAATGTTGAATACAACTTGACTTTTTAAAACTCCATGAAAGTCTATTTTGAATACCACAAGACTTCTATAGAGTATGCAAAAGTCTTGATTGAATACCTCTAGATTTTTAAAATCTACAAAAGTCATTAAAAATCAATAAATTTTCCACGTTGAATACACCCCCTAACTGAATTTAATTTAAAGTATGGAGTTAAAGCATGAGAATAAAATATTAATCTATATATAAAAAGAAGTTTTAGCATCATTGAAAATCGAATATTAAAACTTAATGTGTTTCGATCTGAAATCGAACTCAATCAAAACCGGTTCACGGTTCCATTCTAACCCAACCGTTCCTTAATCACCTCGCAAGCAGCTCCGCTTGAGCTTGATAGTGCATTTTTCCTGGAAAAATAGTGATACACAGGTCAATGAGTAGTATGTTTCAAGAGCAAATTGAAGTCAATTACATATGCTTAGCATACTCGGTGAACTTTATGCACAGGTTTTGAGTGTAAAATTTACTAATTTGTTAAATAACAGGTCTCTTGTGAAACGATATCAAAGATCTTGATTCGTCAGACGAGTCAATTCTTCTCAAATTTACAACGAAAAGTAATACTTTTGACACGAAAATTAATATTTTGTCATATTCTCACAAAACTGACTTATGAAACCGTCTCACAAAATTTTTTGTGTTTGTTAAATTTTTTGTGTTTGTTAAATTGAGATTCTAATCAAGATGACAAAATTTCTGATTATTATTATTAATTTTATTAGCCAATGAAAATCCGAAGTATTGAATAAATCGATGAGTAAGTTGCTAGCTAGCATATAGGAGATAAGTCATCA
The DNA here is from genome assembly GCF_022965805.1 of Primulina eburnea. Lineage (NCBI taxonomy): Eukaryota > Viridiplantae > Streptophyta > Magnoliopsida > Lamiales > Gesneriaceae > Primulina > Primulina eburnea. The sequence continues at coordinate 44,063,579 of NC_133102.1, read as the reverse complement.
CAATAAACGTGTTTTGCAATTTACGTTTCTAGTTGATTCAGCTACTATAAATAGTAGCTCCGTGTCCTTTGTAGCCCTTAATGTACATACGAGAAACACATTCTCTAATTTAGATCTTGTGCACTTTAACATAAGTAACCTCTACCAACAAGCGGTGTTAATTTGCCAATATCCACCACCAAAGTTTCATATTATCATATACCAGTCGAGAGGTATTGCACAACTTTTAGGCTCAAATTCATGATCGAACCGAGGAGTCACAATACCGTGAAATGTGAACTTAAAGAGAAACACGCCCAAAACATTAAATTTTTTAAGATTAACAAAATATTATTCCACAATCAATCCTTCACGGTTGACAACATGAAACTGATAGTGACCACAATCTATATAGTTTCCCAAAAGGTTGAAGCATTGTGATGAGTTGTGACTGCAAAAACTAAGTATTCAACAAGTATCCAAGTCTTTGTCACGTCCGGTTTTACGGATTCAAGAAACAACGTCAACTGAATGGCAAAGAAAACGATGTACTTAAAAATCACAAGTGATGGATGGTCTAGCTTTTGATATTTCGGATACAGATATAAGTGAATGAGAATCCAACCCCTCAAGTTCATGGATGAAGCAGCAATTACTCTCAGCATAACAATCTTGCATTGAACAGATAAAAGCCTGCACAGGATTAGAGTGTAAAATTCGATACAGGAGCTCTGGTTGTGCCACACATATCATGTTTTCAATAGAAAACAATGATTAATAGAAAGTAAAAGAAGAGGATCATCTTTTTAATTTTGAAAATTAGCCAGCAATAAAGCAAAGGACCACAAGAAGAATAAAAACTTCATGAACAGCTAAAGATAATAAATCGGACAAAAATGAATCCCACGTTCTTCAATTAACCCTTCTGTATTTTATTGAGATGATTTATCGCAGAGAACTTAAAGTATTCCTATAACTGTTTTTATGTATACTACAGTATCCAATTTGTTGCTTAAAGAAAAGAAAACACTACTTCTTAATCTTCCCAGATTTTTTTGGCCCTGGAACCTCCATTCTGCCAACAGAACAACCACACGTAGCTCGGAAAACCAGAACCGCCCTCCCGTTAGTGGGCGCCATTTTCTTGAGCTCTGCCTCCAATTCCCTATGGTGATCACGCGGCAATTCGAACAGTCCCTTCTTTGTTGCATTTTTGGGTGGATAGTTTCCCTTCTTTACATACTCTTCTGTCTCTAACTGAATGTCGAATTCAGCTGCGTTGCGAAGCCCTCTACAGCCCGATTTTCCGCACTTTCTATCCATAAACACGGTGATAGCCACGAGTGCGGATGCCGAAAACAACATGCTGAGGCCTAAGCATCCAAACACCATGGGAGCACCAACTATTTCCTCACTCAGAACTTCCAAGACTTCTTCACCTACTTCGACGGTTTTGTGCACTAAAAACTTGGCACAGGGATAGAGCAAAACCCCAAAAGCACCAATCACAGCAATCAAAATTACGACATCAATCAGGGCAGAGCGCGATTGCTCACAGGCGGGGGTCGTAACATGATTTGGGGAGTTGGGATTTTTTCTGTTCTTGTAAAATTGATTAATTTGCCTCATTTTCAAACAAGGGTCGGCCGAGTTCACAGATTTAGCCACGCCCATAAGCTGGTCATCCGAAATCGAGCTGAGGAAAAAGACCATTTGGATTGAAATCGCAACCAATAAATCTAAAGATCGAATCTTTAACCAGACCCCACGATGTTACAACAAACCTTCAAATCAACCCACTTCCGAAAACGGGAAAAGAACTGATTTCGAGTGCACCTGAAGATCAGGAATTGCTGGCTACTTAAGAAACCTGATCTTTCTACAAAAGCAGCTCAAAAACAATATCGTAAACAAAGAATCTATACGATCAACAACAAAAATCACCAAGAAAATTCGATGGATGATGGCATAAAACAGGAATTACGGCCGGCTACTCGGAGAGGTTTTGATATTTGAGAAGAGACGAGAAGACAGAGCAATGAACCCAGATTATTAATAATATATAGACGCACATAATAGTTTTTAATATGCCTTTATTTTAATGAGTTACAACTCACAATAAAGATGAAGCGCCGTAGGATGAATGGCTCACAAATGGAGAGTCATACACGCCAAGTAAAAATTCTTCCTGGCTCTTTTTCTATTGGAGTCCTGCGGCCTTGCAAGTGAAACTCGGCAGAATGCCATATCTTGTAAGCAGGGGTGATCACATTTTTTTTATTAAACGTCGGAATCGTCCGAACCAAATTGCACCGTACCGTTTTCTATAATATTTTATAAAAACAACGATTAAAAATATTAATCATAAACCACACCGCATACACGGTACATTTATTTTTTTTGGCCAAGAACCACACCAAACCACACCGCCTAAACCGCTTGCCATAATATTGGGCCTGAAATTATAATAATCTATAAACAATATATTCAAATAAAGAAGTCATTATTTATTATGTCACAACTCTATTCAAAATTATTATTCTTACAAATAAAACTTATCTTTTACTTAATTATTCTTCGTATTAGTCTTTTATTAAAGTATTTATTTCTTTTGCTACAATATTTTGTTCGAAGTTTAAAAATAGAAAAAGTATAAAATAATATAAATGTCATTTTTGTTGTGAATGTGTTGTGTTGTTAAATTATTAACTTAGTTTTGAATCTTGATTATTGTTTTATTTATTTTGATCTTTATATGATTTGAACTATATTTTATATTTGAAGACAATATATTGTTGTTGTTTCCAAATAAATTAGAATATATATTCTAATAATTTTCATTAGAAAACCATAAACTGACCGCAACCGCTTGAAACCGCTCAAAACCGTACGGCTAATTTTTCATGTAAAACGCGATTAATTTTTCAAAATAATAACCAATATCATATGGCAATTCGGTTTGATTTTTTTTAAAAAAAAAACCGTAAAACCGTACTATGATCACCCCTACTCATAAGAGATTATTTCATATTTCGAGTTTGTGTTGTGTGTTTTTACATTTTCATTTTTGAAAAACAAGACTCTTTTTTAGAAAAAAAAAAAAAAAGATAAAATAGCTACTCTGTTGGCCATAATTGTCACTTTAAATTTTTTGAGAATTTTATGCATACTATTGTTGAGTTACGGATCAATGGTATGAATTTTTACTATTTTTTTGTGCGTGCACAGACATATACATACATGCATAAATACATATAGATATATAAGTCGGATTTCATGATTTCTTGAGGGATCAATTGAGACTTGTGTGTACTTAGATTTTGATATGGTGAATTTTTCCTTTGATAGTGGTTTTTTTTTAACCGTCAAATTCATATTCATGAGTTAATTTTGGATCTTATAAATAGTGTGTTAAATTTCCTAATTTCATATACATAAAAATTATTTTTACAAACATTGGAGATATATTTCAAGTATTCTCTTGCATTTCATATTGTTATTTTTTCATTTTTTTACCTTCGTAAGTTATGGTGATAAAGTGAATGTACATTTTCAGTTCGTCGCTGTAATTACTTCGTGCTAATTTGCTACAAGATTTTACGGTCGTATTATGGGAAACAATTGTCCATCTAGATACTCGAAGCACCATCGGAGGTGATAAATCTATTTTTAAGTAAACTATACTTTGTACAGATATTTGTTTGTGATACCCCTGTGATGCGATCCTGGGTGAAATGGACGAGCCGGGTCGGGAGCTCCACAGGATCTGCTATCAATAATTTATTTCAGGAAGATGAGCAAAGTAGATGGCTTCGGCTGTCACCTGCACACAATGAAATGAACTCGTGAATGGGCGCCGGAGGGGTGTCCGGCGTGGCCACGCCGATGCTTAAGTCAGCAGGGTACTCAAGCAAGAAACCAATGTAGCCAAGTAATGGCTGTGTGATTGGTGTAAATGAATGAATCTCTATATGTAAAGAGAGAACCTGGTATTTATAGTAGGAGAAGTAATAATGACCTCGATTTGCGTGTACACCTACCACTCATAGCATTTGATGTTGACTTCCTGTCAAGCTGTCCTATTTTCCCATCGTATCACATCAATAGGATTATGTCGGGTGCGCTTCTCGAGACAAGATCTTATCTTCTGAACCACTTGAATGCGACACTGTAATCGAGGTGCCCGGGTAGAATGCTTTATACAAGAGATTTATACAAGAGCCCGAGCCTATGACTGCCCGGAGAGTAGAGCATGGGCTTCCACCTGCCCGGCTCCAGAAGAATCCACCTGCAGACTTACTCGAATTTGGGAATCCATTTGATATTCCGGGTCATCCATGACCCGGGCTCTTACGGGGGTATCATCACACATCCCTTAAATAGTCGGGCTAGAGTCATACTCGCTGTCCCGATCAGTCATGCTTGGATTCCCAAAGAGATAATCAATCTTGTTCTATAAAAGCATCGGGGGCTTCATGTCTCCTAGAAATGAGAAGAAATGCCGGAGTATCGTGCCTCATGGACTTGAGATAAGATGCCGAGGCCTTTTGTCTCTCGGACTTACTGAATAACCAAGGTGCGGAGCCTTGGGCCGGGGAGCAGGTCCCGGGACTTGGAATGGTCGAGGTGCGGAGCCCCGAGCCAGGGTGTAGTGCCCTGGGCTTATCAATAACCAAGGTGCGGAGCCTTGGGCCGGGGAGCAGGTCCCGGGACTTGGAATGGTCGAGGTGCGGAGCCCCGAGCCAGGGTGTAGTGCCCTGGGCTTATCAATAACCAAGGTGCGGAGCCTTGGGCCGGGGAGCAGGTCCCGGGACTTGGAATGGTCGAGGTGCGGAGCCCCGAGCCAGGGTGTAGTGCCCTGGGCTTATCAATAACCAAGGTGCGGAGCCTTGGGCCGGGGAGCAGGTCCCGGGACTTGGAATGGTCGAGGTGCGGAGCCCCGAGCCAGGGTGTAGTGCCCTGGGCTTATCAATAACCAAGGTGCGGAGCCTTGGGCCGGGGAGCAGGTTCCGGGACTTGGAATGGTCGAGGTGCTGGACCCCGAGCCAGGGTGTAGTGCCCTGGGTTTAGTCCATAACCAGGTCGTGGCCTTGGGCCGGGGAGCCAGGTTCCCCCCGAGGACTTGGAATGGTCGAGGTGCGAGAGGCCCCGAGCCGAGGGTGTAGTGCCCTGGGCTTATTCAATAACCAAGGTGCGGAGCCTTGGGCCCGGGGAGCAGGTCCCGGGACTTGGAATGGTCGAGGTGCGGAGCCCCGAGCCAGGGTGTAGTGCCCTGGGCTTATCAATAACCAAGGTGCGGAGCCTTGGGCCGGGGAGCAGGTCCCGGGACTTGGAATGGTCGAGGTGCGGAGCCCCGAGCCAGGGTGTAGTGCCCTGTGCTTATCAATAACCAAGGTGCGGAGCCTTGGGCCGGGGAGCAGGTCCCGAGACTTGGAATGGTCGAGGTGCGGAGCCCCGAGCCATGGTGTAGTGCCCTGGGCTTATCAATAACCAAGGTGCGGAGCCTTGGGGCCGGGGAGCAGGTCCCGGGACTTGGAATGGTCGAGGTGCGGAGCCCCGAGCCAGGGTGTAGTGCCCTGGGCTTATCAATAACCAAGGTGGCGGAGCCTTGGGCCGGGAGCAGGTCCCGGTACTTGGAATGGTCGAGGGGTGGCGGAGCCGGCCCCGAGCCAGGTGTGTGCCCGGGCTTATCAATAACCAAGGTGCGTAGCTGGCGGGAGCAGGTCCCAGGGACTTTGGAATGGTCCGAGGTGCGGAGCCCCTAGCAGGGTGTAGTGCCCTGGCTAATCAATAACCAAGGTGGCGTAGCCTTGGGCAGGGGAGCAAGTCCCGGGACTTGGAATGGTCGAGGTGGACCAAGGTGCGGAGCCTTGGGCCGGGGAGCAGGTCCCGGGACTTGGAATGGTCGAGGTGCGGAGCCCCGAGCCAGGGTGTAGTGCCCTGGGCTTATCAATAACCAAGGTGCGGAGCCTTGGGCCGGGGAGCAGGTCCCGGGACTTGGAATGGTCGAGGTGCGGAGCCCCGAGCCAGGGTGTAGTGCCCTGGGCTTATCAATAACCAAGGTGCGGAGCCTTGGGCCGGGGAGCAGGTCCCGGGACTTGGAATGGTCGAGGTGCGGAGCCCCGAGCCAGGGTGTAGTGCCCTGGGCTTATCAATAACCAAGGTGCGGAGCCTTGGGCCGGGGAGCAGGTCCCGGGACTTGGAATGGTCGAGGTGCGGAGCCCCGAGCCAGGGTGTAGTGCCCTGGGCTTATCAATAACCAAGGTGCGGAGCCTTGGGCCGGGGAGCAGGTCCCGGGACTTGGAATGGTCGGGTGCGGAGCCCCGAGCCAGGGTGTAGTGCCCTGGGCTTATCAATAACCAAGGTGCGGAGCCTGGGCCGGGGAGCAGGTCCCGGGACTTGAATGGTCGAGGTGCGGAGCCCCGAGCCAGGGTATAGTGGCCCTGGGCTTTATCAATAACCAAGGTGCGGAAGCCTTGGCCGGGGAGCAGGGTCCCGGGACTTGGAATGGTCGAGGTGCGGAGCCCCGAGCACAGGGTGTAGTGCCTGGGCTTATCAATAACCAAGGTGCGGAGCCTTGGGCCGAGGAGCAGGTCACGGGACTTGGAATGGCGAGGTGCGGAGCCCCGAGCCAGGGTTGTAGTGCCCTGGGCTTCTTCAATAACCAAGGTGCGGAGCCTTGGCCGGGAGCAGGTCCCGGGGACTTGGAATGGTCGAGGTGCGGAGCCCCGAGCCAGGATTGTAGTGCCCTGGATTCTTCTGGAGCCGGGCAGGTGGAAGCCCATGCTCTACTCTCCGGGCAGTCATAGGCTCGGGCTCTTGTATAAATCTCTTGTATAAAGCATTCTACCCGGGCACCTCGATTACAGTGTCGCATTCAAGTGGTTCAGAAGATAAGATCTTGTCTCGAGAAACGCACCCGACATAATCCTATTGATGTGATACGATGGGAAAATAGGACAGCTTGACAGGAAGTCAACATCAAATGCTATGAGTGGTAGGTGTACACGCAAATCGAGGTCATTATTACTTCTCCTACTATAAATACCAGGTTCTCTCTTTACATATAGGGATTCATTCATTTACACCAATCACACAGCCATTACTTGGCTACATTGGTTTCTTGCTTGAGTACCCTGCTGACTTAAGCATCGGAGTGGCCACGCCGGACACCCCTCTGGCGCCCATTCACGAGTTCGTTTCATTGTGTGCAGGTGACAGCCGAAGCCATCAACTTTGCTCATCTTCCTGAAATAAATTATTGATAGCAGATCCTGTGGAGCTCCCGACCCGGCTCGTCCATTTCACCCAGGATCGCATCACCCTGTAAGAGCCTGGGTCATGAATGACCCGGAATATCAAATGGATTCCCAAATCAGGATCAATTTGGAGGATGGATTCTTCTGAAGTCAGGCAAGTGCAAGCTCGGACTCTACTCCCCGGGCAACCAGATGCCCGGGCTCTCATATAAAGCCCCGGGAGGTATTCTAACCGGGCCACCTCGAGAATTGAACCACACTCGAGTATGATTGATACATGCCGTCTAATCTGTCAGAACAACTTGGGCTTGAAGTGTCCTAGAAGTCATCGGAAGCTAGGGTATGGACAACCGACTTGCCATACTTAGTAGGTGGCACTGGAATCGAGGTACATACCTCATTTTCTCCTATAAATAAGCAGGTATACTTCTCATTTGAGGGATCCTCTCTCTGGTTCTCTCTGGAGAATTCACCCTTACACATATGTTATCACACATATTTACACCAGTAGCCTTTACTTTTATCTAAGCTACACTGGTTATCATCTTCACCTGCTGACTTAAGCATCGGAGTGGCCACGCCGGACACCCCTCCGGCGCCCATTCACGAGTTCATCTCCTTATTTGCAGGTCACAGTGGAAGCTATAGCTCACGGGTTCATCTACCTTGCTCATTTTTCTTAATAAATTATTGATCTGATCCGGTGGAGCACCCGACCCTGCTCGTCCATTTCGCCAGGATCGCATCATTGGCACCGTCTGTGGGAACTTGAGTTCAAGACGTAGATATGGTTTCCATTCAAAAGCAAGTCCGACCTTGCTCGGCACCTCAATAAGCCCAACTCTGCTTGGCAAACATAACAGTCCGACCAGCTCAGCTCTCAGATCGTATATGTGGATTTTGTATGTGCTCAAAGCTCAACAGCTATCCTGGATTGGCGTGGAAGAGCATTTTCTATGCACTCAGTAGCATACAGCTATATTAGTCACGTAATTTAGCTCAACTAGAGAAGTTTCACTCTACAGAAAATGAATTCTGATTCATTATTTCCAGGTTAGTGATTTGGTTTTTAATAAAACTAATATAGCAGGAGAAGCAGAAAAATTAAAAGTCCGGGAGACATGAGGCCCCGACACATTCTTGAGAGCCCGGGCAGACATCCAGAGAGCCCGGGCAGACCATACAGACAGCCCGGGCAGACCATGCCATAGCCCGGGCAGACCATACAGACAGCCCGGGCAGACATCCAGAGAGCCCGGGCAGACCATGACAGAGCCCGGGCAGACATCCAGACAGCCCGGGCAGACCATGCAGACAACCCGGGCAGACATACCCGAGCACCCGGGCATACCATGCAGGCCACCACGACACCTTCTTGAAAGTCCGGGAGATACGAGGCCCCGCCACAGTATCTTCAGTCCGGGAGATACGAGGCCCCGGCACAGTATCTTGAGTCCGGGAGATATGAGGCCCCGGCACATTATCTTAAGTTCGGGAGAGACGAGGCCCCGGCATCTTATTTATAAGCCCAGGGCACTACACCCTGGCTCGGGGCCACACACCTCGACCATTCCCAAGTCCCGGGACATGCTCCCCGGCCCAAGGCTCCGCACCTTGGTTCTCAAAAGCCCAGGGCACTACACCCTGGCTCGGGGCAACACACCTCGACCATTCCCAAGTCTCGGGACATGCTCCCCGGCCCAAGGCTCCGTACCTTGGTTCTCAAAAGCCCAGAGCACTACACCCTGGCTCGGGGCAACACACCTCGACCATTCCCAAGTCCCGGGACATGCTCCCCGGCCCAAGGCTCCGCACCTTGGTTCTTAAAAGCCCAGGGCACTACACCCTGGCTCGGGGCCACACACCTCGACCATTGCCAAGTCCCGGGACATGCTCTCCGGCCCAAGGCTCCGCACCTTGGTTCTTAAAAGCCCAGGGCACTACACCCTGGCTCGGGGCCACACACCTCGACCATTCCCAAGTCCCGGGACATGCTCCCCGGCCCAAGGCTCTGCACCTTGGTTCTTAAAAGCCCAGGGCACTACACCCTGGCTCGGGGCCACACACCTCGACCATTCCTAGGTCCCGGGACATGCTCCCCGGCCCAAGGCTCCGCACCTTGGTTCTTAAAAGCCCAGGGCACTACACCCTGGCTCGGGGCCACACACCTCGACCATTCCTAGGTCCCGGGACATGCTCCCCGGCCCAAGGCTCCGCACCTTGGTTCTTAAAAGCCCAGGGCACTACACCCTGGCTCGGGGCCACACATCCTCGACCATTCCCAAGTCCCGGGACATGCTCCCGGGCCCAAGGCTCCGCACCTTGGTTCTTAAAAGCCCAGGGCACTACACCCTGGCTCGGGGCCACACACCTCGACCATTCCCAAGTCCCGGGATATGCTACCCGGCACAAGGCTCCGCACCTTGGTTCTTAAAAGCCCAGGGCACTACACCCTGGCTCGGGGCCACACACCTCGACCATTCCTAAGTCCCGGGACATGCTCCCCGGCCCAAGGCTCCGCGCCTCGGTTATTTGTAAGTCTAGGGACCCGTACCCTGGCCCAGGGAACCAAACCTCGGTCATCTACTAAGTACAGAGATTTTTATCCGGTTTAGAGCTCAATATCCCGACTACTTATTGAAAGTTCCTGGCGTATTATCTCAAGTCCATGAGACACGAGACTCCGACTCCTCATCCCATCTTTGGGAGACATGAAGCTCCCGATGCTTTTATAAACTAGATTGATCATCTCTTTGGGAATCCAAGCATGACTAAATCGGGACAGCGAGTATGACTCTAGCCCGACTATTTAAGGGATGTGTGATGATACCCCTGTAAGAGCCTGTGTCATGAATGACCCGTGATATCAAATGGATTCCCAAATCAGGATCAATTTGCAGGATGGATTCTTCTGAAGTCGGGCAAGTGCAAGCTCGGACTCTAATCCCCGGGAAACCAGACGCCCGGGCTCTCATATAAAGCCCCGGGAGGTATTCTAACCGGGCCACCTCGAGAATTGAACCACACTCGAGTATGATTGATACAGGCCGTCTAATCTGTAAGAACAACTTGGGCTTGGAGTGTCCTAGAAGTCATCAGAAGCTAGGGTATGGACAACCGACTTGCCATACTTAGTAGGTGGCACTGGAATCGAGGTACCTACCTCATTTTCTCCTATAAATAAGCAGGTATACTTCTCATTTGAGGGATCCCCTCTCTGGTTCTCTCTGGAGAATTCACCCTTACACATATGTTATCACACATATTTACACCAGTAGCTTTACTTTTATCTAAGCTACACTGGTTATCATCTTCACCTGCTGACTTAAGCATCGGAGTGGCGGCGCCGGACACCCCTCCGGCGCCCATTCACGAGTTCATCTCCTTATTTGCAGGTCACAGTGGAAGCTATAGCTCACGGGTTCATCTACCTTGCTCATTTTCCTTAATAAATTATTGATCTGATCCGATGGAACACCCGACCCTGCTTGTCCATTTCGCCAAGATCGCATCAGTTTGATTTATTGGTTTCCTATTGTTTTACAAAATCGATATTTATATTTTCAGTTGCATACCACTTCTGACTAGTACTATATCTGTATCTTTGTGAGATTGTTTTCTGTCCTTGCTTCTTTATTTTATTATTATCAATTTGGCTAACAATCGTCACATGAAGAACCTCGTGTATGATTTGTAAAATATGGCACGACTACATCACGATACTTGTAATAAAAGCAAAATCACAATTGAGACACAAATTATTTTGATCGATTCATTTTACGAACAATCAAAAAATTTAATACCTTGAATGGGTTTTTCAAATTAAATTTAACCACAAGATTTGTTTCCATCATTATAATTTAAAAAAAATACATAACTATATGATCGTTCTCAATACAAAAATTATCATAAAACATCGTAAATTCAAAAATAACTAATTATAATATATAACACTATTCGAATTAATTTTACAAAAAAATCTCATAAATGGTAATTTATATTTTTTTATTTAACATAACATCTAAATCTTTTATACAAAAATTACATATTTAATTTATATATACACGTCCTGATACAGAAAGATAATCCTATAGAGAATGTGAGGTGAAGTTTTCAACATGCTATAACCTATATTTAATGATACCTTTTACGTATTTTATTTGTTTTTTTCCCTACAAATATTTATTGTAGTCCTCCCCATCGAAAGTTTCTTCAATTCCACATTTTTTTATAGAATAAAATCTAATTACATTAGCTAATTGATTGTCAAGAAATGAGAGTGATTACGAAAAGTGGTTGGAATAATTGACTTAAAACATTGGCACCATTAAGTTAGCTTCTTCTTTTTAAACCAAAAACTAAAAAAAAAAAAAAGAGAACTTTTTTATGTATCATATTTTATTTTATTTTTTAAAATATTGTAATCTAGGTACTTTATTTTGTTAAGAGGTTTAAACTTGGTATTTTATGTAAATTTTGAACGTGGGATGTGAATCGAGAGCAAGAACATAAGACGTGAGTTATAGAGACAATGATATTAAGATGAATGCACGCAAAAAACTTGTGTGAGACGGTATCACGAGTCGTATTTTGTGAGACGAGTATCTTATTTTGGTCATCCATGAAAAAGTATTACTTTTTATTCTATTTTTTATTGTAAATATCGGTATGGTTGATTCGTCTCACAGATATAAGATTCATGAGACTGTCTCACAAAAGACCTACTCCAAGAATAAATGAGATATTAGAGATATCTTTTGTCTGAAATAAACGTATTTCCAAGCTTGAGATCACGTGTTTTTTTACCCAAAAAAAAAGGTTATGAATCATATTTTTGCTTAAAAAAATTTCTAGGTTAGTTTTTAAATTACCTTTGTGTGTTAGTGTACACATAATCGAGACACTATGCCAAACTCCATTTACCCCATTTAACAGGGTTCTACCGCCAAGACGATTTTTTAATTTTTTTTAATAATATTTAGTAATATTTTATATTAATATATTTAAATTGTTTTTTGTTTTATTTTGGATATTAAATCATTGGTTGATATGATTGGGGAGAACATGACTAATTAAAAAGTAAGATGATTTTTTTATTTAATTAAGATATTATATTTGAATTAAATCAATATCATCAGTGTGATCTTCTTATTCTTCGGATAAAATCATCATTGTAAAGTTTTATCACTCTAAATTGCATATGAAGATAAATTTTGATGTATCGGTGTAAGACACCATATCTCATTTCTTGTTGAGCTTTGGTTTAAGACCTATAAAAAAGTATGATTCATTTTTAAAATTGGAATTTTAATTTAAATTAAAAAACCAAAAAAATTGAAAAAAATAAAAGTTCTAACAGCCTAGAACCGCCTAGGCCGATTTTTGTATCAGTGCTCCCAAATATCTCGAGTGATTGATGGCCATCATGTATTTAGTTACGAGTACGGACTTACGAATCTTTTTCTATGATACAGGTCAATCCTATCGATATTCACAATAAAAAATAATACTCTTAGCATAAAAAGTAATATTTTTTCATGATGACCCAAATAAAAGATATGTCTCACAAAATATAACCCGTAAGACCATCTCACATCAATTTTTATTTCGTTTTCAAATGGTAACTTGTAAATTGGGTGTTCTCTCTTTCTACGAAATACGTGTATGCCAATTTCGGAGATATTTATGCATTCTTCCAAACAGGTGGTGCCACAATAGTGGCATTAAATCGGGCTTTCCACTTGACCTTAGCAACCAATATTTTAATCAATAACAAAAATAAAAAATTAAAAAGAGTTGTCTTAATGACCTTCACATTTTTTCTCCCATTTCGTCCACACGTACATTTTAATCCATAGGTTTCTTTAGTCTTCAAATGGCTGACATAAAAAGAGTCGACCCACAAATTTGTTTTCTAAATCAAACGAGTCCTTATCGTCAATCTAATTTCATTGACGGACTTTCATCTCGACCCGAAATCAACACGCAGTTGCATCAACTCGTGGTTGAGAAAATCTTAAATATTGCATGTTATACGAGTTTTTTACATTGATATTCCTGAAATATATACTATTTCATATAAATTTGTAATATATATATTTATTCTGAAATATTTTAAAAAAAATTGTTTAGATTTAGCTTTAAGTGTGAATGTTCTGAAATATGGGTTTTGAGTTATTTCAATTTTCTATATATAAAAAAACATAAATAAGGGTAATATCGGAAATATAAAAATCGATTTTGCGAAAAAATAGTTCAAGGGTCTATTAATTTATTAATAGCATATATTACACTACAAAATACACACAATATAATATAATGGAAACCCATAAGAAATACGATCCATAGCAAATGGGTGTGATTCTAGGTGGAAAAATAACATACAAGAAATACGAGATAATATGGCAGAACCCCAATATCCAAGTCAATATTGATATTTGGTCAACTGTTGAATTGGAAATAGATGCCACAAACGGAGAAGTCGCACTCACTTTCTTGAAAAACTGCTGACCAAACTCGCATATTGAGGTAGAATTTGTATAATTTAAAAGTTAGGGATCAGAGCACTTGAGAACTCAGTTCATGAAATAGTAGGTAAGATGACACTCTTCAATTCAAAACCAAACATTGCTCAAAACCCACAATGGCAAACATTATTTGACTGAATTGCATGATGGAAACTTGCACGTACTACGTACACAAACTAATCATCTATAAATTCACATGCACGCATTTAATTTCTGCAAAATATATACTTTGAAACCAGGGCGGTAATGCTTAAACATGTCTAAGAAAGACAAGGAAAGTGCAACAGCACAAGAAACCGGTGAGACGCCCAAGAATGATGATGCTCCGAAAGCTGCCAACGGTAGAGGAAAGGCAATACTCGATTTGATTATGAGAATATTTGCTATGATTGGTACCTTGAGCAGCGCCATTGCCGTGGGACAAACTGGTCACACTCTTCCACATTTCTCTGGGTTCCTTCAGTTCTCGGCAGCAGTACACCAATCTTCCGACATTTACGTAAGTCGTTTAAACCATATCACTGAGAGGTGCATTCCATATCTTTGATAATATGTTGAATAGGCTACATGTGTTTTGTGCCACAGGTTTTTCGTGGTTGCAAATGCAATAGCAAGTGCATACCTGGTTCTTTCGCTCGTGCTATCCATATTCCACATTCTGAAGACTGGTGCAAAAGTAACCAGGGCAGTGTTAATCATACTTGACATGGTAATGATTCACATATAGAATCACGGATAAATCTTATTTTGGGATTACCCTGAATATTGTCTTTCTCATGAGGCTAGTGCAACTGATACAAATTGCATCTTCTTGTAGGTAATATCGGCTCTTTTGATTTCTGGGGCATCTGCAGCAACAGCCATCGTGTATTTGGCTCACAATGGGAATCCTCAGGTCAACTGGTTTGCTATCTGCCAAGAGTACAATGCCTTCTGTGAGCGCGTGTCTGGCGCTTTAGTGGGATCCTTCTTAGCAATTCTCGTGCTTATGCTGTTGATATCATTGTCAGCTGTTGCCCTCTCTAAAAAATGATTAAGCTAGAGAAATTTATACACTCAAATCAAGCGCTGAGTTTGTTCTTATTGTTCGTTTATTCTGAAAGATACAACCTTGTCTTTGATTTTACATGCTTTATTTTTTATATGGATTCGGTGTAGTTCTACTAATGTACAACACTTGTCAAAAAAGTATTTCTTTGTATTCCATACTGATTGTGATTAATTCACTCAGTCAATGTACTCACATCAAACGAGCTTTATGATACAAATATGTGGATCAAATTTGGAGTATTTGGCATACCAAACAGATGTAGACCTCAGAATCCATCAAGGAAAACCAGATTCTTTCTCAAGAAACCGAAAAATGAAGGAGCTCAGCATTTTTCTTTTCAACTAAACTAAAACCGCGTTCTTTCTTCACCCCTCTTGAATCCATCAAATTTCTTACGTTTTCAACCCTACTCCACTCCCCACCTGAAGCATATATGTTCGACAATAACACATAATCGCCACTTTCGTCTTCTCTTAATCTGAGTAGCTGCGCATTAGCGTGTTTCCCAAGCTCTACATTACCATGTATTCTACAAGCTCCTAGTAATGTCCTCCAAATAATACCATTTGGTTCAATCTCCATTGTGTTAATAAATTCAAATGCTTCATTCAACAACCCGACACGCCCAAGCAAATCTACCATGCAGCCATAGTGCTTAACATTTGGCTGTATATGATAAACATCTTTCATCATATTGAAGTATGTACGACCGTCATCAATTCGCCCAGCATGACTACAAGCAATCAGTACACCAATAAACGTAATCTCATTGGGCTCAAACTTCGTCTTTCTCATCTCCTCGAAAAGAGAAATGGATTTGTTCATATAACCAGTAAAAGCCAATCCTACAATTATAGAGTTCCATGATGAGACATCCCTATCTCTCATACATTGAAATACATCAAGTGCCTTGCCCATGCTTCCACACTTGGCGTACATGTCAATGAGAGAATTACCGAGAAAAACACTCAAGACTCCATTGTCCATCTCCGAAATGGAGCTATGTACCTTCTTTCCAACATCCAACGCTCCTATATTTGTACACGCGGACAAAAGACTTAATATTGTCACTTCATCGGGACTCTCCCCAGCGCTCCGCATCTCCTCGTACATCTCCAATGCTTTTTTGTGCTTCCCGCTTTCTACATAACCTGAAAGCATGGCGTTCCATGTAACAACATCTTTTTTAGGAACCACATCAAACAACTCCCTTGCACACTCCATCTCGCCTTGCTTCGCATACCCCGTGATCATCACATTCCAAGAAACTAAGTCCTTCACCGGCATTTCATCAAACAGCAACCTTGCCATATGCAACTCTCCCTTCCTGGCATATCCCGCAGTCAAAGCAGACCAAGCAACGACATCCCTCTGCGCCGAGCCATCGAACAGCGTTCTTGCAACCCTTATTTCCCCACAATTTGAATGAAAGTAAATAAGTGTATTCCGGGCAAACTTATTCCACTCAAACCCGTGTTTTGTTACTTTCCCATGCATTGCACAACCTATGCCAATCCAAGAAAGTCTGGTGCACGCCTTGAGTACGAAAGGAAATGTGTAATGATCAGGTTGCACTCGAAGTTTCTCCATCTGGGCATAAAGCGAAATTGCTAGTTGAGGTTTAGAGCTCTGGGCTGAACCCCGGAGCAAAGTATTCCACATAAACAGGTCTGGTTCAGAAATTTGAGCGAACAACTGGTGGGCATATTGGATAGTAGATTGAACCG
Organism: Primulina eburnea; assembly: GCF_022965805.1. Classification (NCBI taxonomy): domain Eukaryota; kingdom Viridiplantae; phylum Streptophyta; class Magnoliopsida; order Lamiales; family Gesneriaceae; genus Primulina; species Primulina eburnea. The sequence continues at coordinate 44,047,036 of NC_133102.1, read as the reverse complement.
CAATAGCAGCTGCAAAAATGAGTTCTCTGAGAGCAGAGCGATTGGAGTTAAAACCCTTAACGATCATGAAAGCGTGAATCTGTTTCAGAGCTTGGAGATTTGAGCAGTGGCGCCATAAGGAAGAGCTTGGGTGGCAGGAGGAGCTCTTTGATGTGGCGCTTTTCCTGATCATTTACCACATGCAAGAAACCGAAACGTCACGTGAATTTGAATCCAATTCCAGTTTGGGGTATCAAAATAGAGAAGACAAAATGACAATTTTATTATGAATTGAAGTCTGATTTTTTTTTTTTGGTAATTAATCATTTGTCAATCAATTATAATCATATAATTATATATTTTGAGGATCGATTTTAGTCTTTCTAGTAAAATTGTGTAATTAGTTGATGGTTTTTATTGTTATATTTATATAATTACTTTTTTAAACAGAAGTGCATGTTAGTAAAATTTAATCTTAAAGTAATAAAAAATCTAATATGATATCAGTTATTTAATCACACGATTTATATGAAAATCACTAAATTGATAACTGAAATATAGCTATTGAAGATAATTCACTATAAGAAAACGAGTTGTTTATCGATAGTTTAAAATTTTCGTCGCTAAATTTATCGACGTAATAACAAAAACTATTTTAGTAGCGATCGGTTTATTTACCATGTCATCCAACTTAATAGATAAAATTCTAGATCCATTTTTACGATGGTTTAACTTATTAGCATAAACGGTTTTATGAAATACGTCGGTAAAATTAACGATGATTTATGAAATTTGTCACATAAATGAGTATCTATGGTTTTGTCGATGAATATCATCGCTATTAGCGATATTTTTCACTCTTTAAAACTAAAGGAGCCATTAATGTTTTATTTTATTTGCCTTTTCAAATTCTTAGATGTTTGATATATTTTTAATTTCTCAAAATTAAGGGTGGACAATCAAATCGTGTAATTCAGATGACAAAAACTTGTGTGAGACGGTCTCACGGGTCGTATTTGTGAGACGGATCCTTATTTGGGTCACCCATGAAAAAGTATTACTTTTTATGCTAAGAGTATTACTTTTTATTGTGAATATGGGTAGGGTTGACCCGTCTCATAGATTATGATCCGTGAGACGGTCTCACATGAGACTAACTCAATTCAGATACCGACCGGACCCAACCACGACCGAGTGCATTTTTTCGAGTAGTTAAAGCAAGCTCGGCATGCTTGCGAGCCGGTTTTACTTATTTGATCGTGTGAGTTTATTAGTAATTTTGATATCTCTCGTAATCTTCTTTTCTATTTTTTTGATTTTTTTTTATATTCTTCATCGAGTGGCTTTTATGATATAGGACGGGCCATAATCCTTTGTGCCACAAGCTATATATATACATTCAAGGGCGATGGATTCATCATGGAGCATTTTAAATCCAGAGAAAATAAGATCTTTCAATCCCTTCGCAAAATTCAAGGTAAAGAAAATAGATTACAAACAAATTTTAACGACTTTAAAACATCTCACAACATAAAAGCAAACCATACATACAGGAAAACATCGAAGTAAAGATGCAATTTTAAATTCACACCAGCATTCCATACACATGAATTATGAATTCTTACGTTGGTTTTGTGTCTTGAACCATAATGTTTTACACGTGTGTAATATTCAAGAGATCTGGCTCATATAATTTCAGATCAGACGTCGTCGAGCCATGAAACACCAAAACCGGACTAGTATTTCTTCATAAGCGATCAGTCGGTAGCAGAGAACTCTAAACATTTCAGTTGATTCTGACATGCTAAGCTGAAAATACAGGCAAATACAGCGGTAGGCGTTTGCCTGGAAAGCCAGCCAGATTCCAATGTGAATGGACATTTTTCTTTATTTTTTCCTCCTTCGTGTTAGGATTCGTTTTTCAATTGCCATCATGTGAAAGTTCTTGACAATCTATAACTGATTCAACCAATCAAACACACTGTCTTGAGAGGCATATTGTAAATCCTGCAGCATGGCACAGTACATCATAATTCTAAAATTTATGTAAACAAACTCAAGAGATGGTGTAAAGAACATTAGAAGGATAAAGGGTTTACTGAAATATTGAAATCTGGGGGAGTATCGAGTTCAATGTTGTCGAGATCAGATATTCCACCGGAAGCAGCGACATCTCTTACCTTGCCACCCTCACGAGTAAAAGAGGAGTTATGTGGAGTTGGATTACCAAACATAGTGTTAGAATCAATTATTTCATTACAAAATAGCGAGTCTACACCAACAAAGTCAGCGGCTTGCGATTCTCCCGCCAGGCAAATGGCATATTCCACTTCATCCTCAAGCCAAAAACCAGACGGACGATCTGATGGGTCTTTGAGATTCTTTGCATTCTACACTAGAATGCAACAAGTTACTACTGTGCGGAAATTCCAATATATTAGGCCAAAAACCCAATTAAGTTGCTTAAAAAACATGATAATCGCATTACTTAAAGGGGTGAAAGTTTCACCAACCTGGACAAATGACTTTATCAAATAATCATCTGAGCCACCGTTGAAAGAGGGAGTATTCTGTGGCCCGGGAGGATCAGGAGTAGACATCTTGGGAGTTTTCGGAATAGCCTTAGCTAATCCCAAGTCAGATTCTTCTTTTACAATGGGAGTTTCATTATACTCAGTCTCCTTCTGTGGCTGATAGAAAATTATGGAAACCACGTATTCTCCTTGTTCATCTTCATTAGCACCAAGATGGTACTGGTGCATGACCCAGTTACATTTATCAGGCTTGGAACCCTTTTTTGAGGGTGCATAAAGTACCATAATTTTCTTAAAACCTTTCAGCACTAAATTATCCATCACGGGTTTGGTCTTCCCAGTTTTATGCCAGCGAACATGCGCCTTTATCGTGCTTTCTTGACCATTGATTCTCCTCCGCTTCCGGTGACCACTCGCATATGCATTAATAATTCGGTAAAAGAAATGAACACTACTTCCATCTTTTTTAGCACCTGAAACATTTGTAGTTGATGAATTACTAAGAGAAGAAACAATATAACTCACAAATTCACAAGTTGGGAGCCAACTCACCAGGAAGATTTTCGGGGTGAGTGTAACATATGCCCTCGTCGCCTTCTAGAGTTGGGATAAATTCATCAATGAACAAGTGTGGTTCTGAATCCCCCACCTCACATTTTGCAGCCAAATGTTCCAACAGCTCAACATCAGAGGGATCAAACTTCACACCAACAGGAAGGCCAGGCCATTCACGAGAAACCTGAATAGGGGGAGGGTGTACATATTAATTTCACAACAATAACCAATTTTAGCCACAAAGAAGCCAGCTCCATGGAATTCTTCAACATTCATGTCACAAGAAAATTTCTGTTGTTAAATATCGAATAAGATATTCTTATAACTTTCATATTACAAACTCTATTTTGAACAGGATGAAAAATTGGGAGCCATGAATAAAAATTTAAACTTCATTTTATGCTTAATAGTCGAAAAACTATTAGGATTGTTAAAGATATTGGAGCTCACATGTGTATTGTCTATGTGATAATGACAATTTGGACACTTCTTATTTGCTCCACAATCTTTGATTTGGTACGCCGCCGGAAGACCTGCATTTTTCACTTTCTTAGCAATCCCTTTGCCATCAATAAGCCATGTCCTGCACCATTTATACATTAGGCCAAGCTAACAAAGGAAACACATTTGAACCAAAAAAATAAATGCATTCACAAGAAACAGCTGCGGAACTCAACCTAGAAGTTAAAGTTGTGCATGCCACACCTGCAGCCGTGAAAGAAAAAAAAAAGACAGCTAAACTTTATGCTAAAAGGGCGTGCGTATGCAGCATCAAGAAGAGCACATTTCTAAGACACAACCAACTGTTACAGAAATGAAGTCGAGATAGTCCTCTAAATTTATGGTGGTCCCTCGATTTTGAATTGAAAAGTAATCAACTATAACTAGGGAAGATGTCAAATATCGCTCTCAGATTGCCAAGATTAAACAAGAAACAACATTTCAACTCACTACACAACATACATTCATCTAAACAAAAACCCTTTTCGCTGATTTCGATGCTACCAAATATTTCCAGCTATTGTGATGATATTGCCCTTCACTTCTTTATTTGCCATATAGAACACCCATTTCTACACCCCCAAACCCCTCCCGACACTCCCTCACAAAGAGTAAAGAAAACTAAAGTTTCAGTAAAAGCTTAAAAACAAAAACTAATTGAAGGCATATTCAATAAAATATTATCTTTTGATTGAGCTCATAAGTACAACTCCTAACACTTTCTTAGCTACGCCTACTATCGTGGCTAATAATCGAAACCCAGAAATCTTAAATCTAGAACGAAAAAATGTACGTGTACCCGATACATTCTCTACCCATTAAAATCACTTGGAACCATTCCCAGGAAAAAAAGAAAAGAAGGAACCATTCACATTCAAAATCTTCGATTGGTCATCCAAGATTAGATTATCTCCTTTCCATTCCAATACCTTAAAGGGAAAACTACAAATTCACATAGAAATCCATGTCTCAATTTACCTAGCCATGATTTAGGACAAAATAAGCACAACGGTGATCAGAATGCATTCGAAGCTGCGAAGTGACTGAGCTCCCCTCTTCTCTCTACTTAGCTTTGTGAGTCATTGGTAAACGAGCGGGAAACTCCCGCTTTGGTTTGGAACGAGTCTCGTTGTATGGGAACGCGAGGCATGTGTGTATGAGATCGACATAAACGCGCAGAACCGCGGGCCCACGTTTGACCGGAGCAAACTCCGAGCCTCAGCCTCCGGGCCCACGTTTGACCGCAGCACCGCGGGCCCACGTTACGTAAGACTTGCCCTCCAAGTTATTAATAGAATGTTGGAGGCACCATTTGCCAAAAGTGTTTTAGGATAACCAATTAGGTTCCTCCCTTTAAAATAAATATAATAAGTCTCTTGTGATACAGTCTCACGAATTTTTATACGTGAAATAAGTCAACTCTATCGGTATTCACAATAAAAAATAATACTCTTAGGCACCGTTTGGTTAATTGGATGGTATAATTAAACAAACTTAATAAGGATGATAAACAAAGTTGACCTTGTGGACAATTATTGTATGATGGATAATATATATTATGTTTGGTTTTCTTGTGAGGTTTGTAATGGAATGGTACATAAAATGGGTAATACCCAAAAAGCCCCTTGTATTTTTTAAATTTATTATATTTTATGCTTTTGCTTACCTTCTGAGGACGTTTCTTTCTCTCCACACCTGTACCGTCCAAACTTCTGTAACCTGTTTCTCTCCACAACTTCTGAAATCCTATTTCTCTCCCAAAAACCCAACGCTTTTCTCTACGAAGACAAGAAGTTGGTCGGCTAAAAAGGTTGTTGAATACTTTCTACTTAACAGTCGGTTTTATTATTCAGTTTCGTTGAAATAAAACCCAAATGCAGGTTTACATTGACTTCCCTTCTGTTTCCCATCTTAGTATGATTTTATGTTATTGTTGTAGTGTTGCTTAATTTCAGTACGCTCTGATGTAGCGCCGGCAAACGATTACTCATATTTGTAATCTCTTGCCGTATGTAGCCTTCGTATTGTTTTTAGATGAAAACCTAATTGCTGTGATTCTAAAAAGGTACATTTCAGCAGCTGACTACATATTCCCTGATTATAAGAAAATATCTTTAATTAAGTACATGTTTTTATTTTGTATTGTGAGTTAATATGTTCAATGCTTAGTTGTTATGGAGACAAAGCCTACACCTGAATGCCAGTGTGGCAATGGGTTCATGCTCTTACGTAAGGCTGGTGATAGATCCACTCGTCCAGGAGAATTTTACTACATATGCCCTGCATCGCTTAACCATCGGAAAAAATTTATCTGGTATGACCAGTATCAAGGAAATGATGTCACAAACAAAAATAGCATGTCAATGGAATATACTAGTGGATCTAGCAGTGGTACGAAGCAAACATGTATCAATCAAAAGGTCCCTCAACGCAGGAACACGCATTTACTCAAGATTGTTACCCAAGAAAGAAAGAATCAATCGCCCCCACAAAAGAATTTGTTGCACAGGCATGTGACGTAAAAGAAGAAACCGGAGACAGTGAGAAAATGGTCCCGAGGCCCATGCCTATTTCATCAGAGGAAATTTGTTGCTGTTTCGGGTGCACTTGTTGTTTCGTAAGTGTGTTCCTCCTATTTTTACTAATGTGTGTTATTTTGTCAAAGTAATGTAATTGTAAATATGTTTATGATCTCTTAAAAATGTACATGTATGTTGTATCATTCATTTTCCTGTAGAATGATGCAGTGTTAGGTATGAGTCTTAGTTTCGGGTTTTGACATTTTCTATTGAAGGATAATGCAATCGAATCAGTGTCCCTTATTTTGTATTTTGTATCAATAGGGCTTCTTCTGATTTCGTGAATCAATTTGAACTCAAATTTAATGCTTCTCCATTTCATGGTGCAACGTATTAAATATTTATCTCTTCTCCAGTGGAGATGGGACATTACAATAAATTGTAGTTGTCAAACCCTGCTACTGGGAAGAGATCAGATGGACATCTCAATATTGGTAGTAGGTGTGGCATCATAAATACATGTATTACTTGTATTTAACTCCTTGTTTATTTGTTACTCGGACATGTTAGCTTTTTTAAACACCAGAAATTAAGTTAGAGGAAAAATGCCTAGAGATTTGGATGTATCATCTGAGGAGTCTGTGAATAGCACTTACAAAGCTTTAGTACCAGTTGTTATTGAGTTTATATCAAGTGACGATGAAGCTGAAATCGACATCATAAAAATTTCATCGGATGCTGACAATGAGCTGAAAACCGATGGAGCTGTCTTATTGGCTTCCCCAACCCCTATGCCTCCATCAACAACCAAAGTGGATGTAATTGTTCCACCTACAGCTGGGAATGGTTTACTCTCTGCCAACAGGAAGGAAGATTCCTCATCACTAAAACACAAGGGTAAGAAGCCTAAGATTGTGACTGATCTTCAAGGGGTCGATGTGATGAATGATGCAGATGACGATGGTACAAATGAGGACGTTCATGCTGCAGTGGTTAAAACAGAATCGGTACAAATGAAATGCTATGAAGAATCTAAATGTGATATGAACTGCAGTGGCTAAATCTTTCATCCGTGGTAAGATAATTAGTTTTGGAACCTTTTTTGTTGTTGGTTAATCACCAACTTGTCTTGGGTGCAATCGTCCATTATGCTTTTGTGTGTATAGGCATCAATGATTTTGTTTTTGTTCCAACAATTGTACATACTCACCCAAGTTAATGTTACTAGTTCCAAGACTTTACATTTGAATTGCAAAGACAAACAAATACTAAAACCAGATAGAACATGGTTAACATGAAATTCCGAAAGGTTTCTGAAATAGAGTACGAAAGCAATATAAATGCCGAGATTGAAAACAAGGAAAATTTAATTGACGAACTTGGCGAAACTTAACAGAAAATGCGGAAAGGTTTCGAAAAAACCTTCAATTGTCCAGTCAAAGATATACAAACTCAATTTCTTCAGCAGCTAATAATAATGCCGAAAGTGACAACAACGAAAATTTATTGAAAACAAAGAAAAACAAAGGCCCTCTACGAAGACAACGTGAGAGCAACACCAATAGAATGGTGACAGGAGAAACGAGGAGAACCTCGTAAACCAATTATTGCTTTTGGGACAGAATTAATTTATTCAATGTGTACAACAGAAAAATAAAGTTAAGTAATCGTGCAGTTTCATCAGTTTTCGACAAGAAAAAATATATGCAAACTCATACAATTCCACAAACGTTTCATGTACACAAAAAGCCAACGGTTTCTAAAACAGAGTACCACAGCAACTACGTAGACCATTCAACAAACCAAAAAGATAATGGCAGGTAGATGAACAAAATACAAAACAATTCATTCCCATTTCAGAACCTGCGTGGAGTTGAATGTATGAAATGTGCTTCTAAATACGTTCTTCTAAGTTCAGTCTTCCTTAAGTAGCCTCCGAACCAACTTTAGCCTTGTATGTTGAGGAGCTTTAAACAAAAGATTCTGTTGCTTTGGATTTTCTGCTAGCAATGCAGCAGCAACAACAATATCATCTTCACTAAGTCCGGGGATTGATTCTAGCACATCAAACACATCTTTAGTTGCGTTAACTGTATCATACTCGACGCCAATTCGCTTCACAAATTCGTTCATTGTAGATCTTGACATCTCAGTGAAATTGTTAAGGGCATCAATGAATAGCTGCTCACCGTCTGAATGCTTCTTCCGTTTCCTGGTGTTCTTTGATTTACTACCAACTTTGTTCACGGAAGGAGCATTTGACACCGACATGGATTCACCTGCTTCGTCAGTGTCCTGGATGAGAGTATTCGGTCCAGTTTTGTCGTGTGGCAAAATATCAATCTCATCAGTCATGTTCAAAACTCCTTGAAGGGCCTCTGCAAAGCTCTCAGCATGCTGTCCCGTTGCACGGTCATTTCCAAATATTTCGCACCAATCGGGAAAATAAGGCCATGTTTTGTAACGCCACGTACGAACACTGCTATCAGCCTGTTTGTATATTACAGATTAAATAGTGCACGACAATTACATTTACGATTGACAAAAAAAGTGGAGATGCACACTGCACGTATTTATTTAGTAAATAAACAATGCAACCCGAAATTATGTACAACAAAGGATTACCTTCACAAATGAATCCCATGTTTCGTCTGTGGCTTCAATCCTCTTCTCTGTTTCATTCCAACCAATCCCACTCCTGCTAAGCATTGTCAACAAAGATCCATGAGTCCTTTTCCACACATGTATCTTTGAGTTAATATGTGGGTTCCCTCTTAAATCGGTGTTTGGAAAAGCCTGGGCAATAGATTTCTCTAACACAGTCAATTATCCGCAGCGAAACCCATTTTCACTCTTCCATCCAGCGTTGACTAGTTCTTTTAGTGCCTGAATGAGGAATTCATCCTCTTCTGTGTCCACACTCGCCGAATTCTCTCAGATTTCTTGGCGGTGCTATTTGCAGTGCCAATAGGTGAGCTAATATCCATGATGACTAGAACAATATATAATAACCCCTGTACAATGCAGAATTATTTATGTAGGCTATTTTATTCGAAAATTGGAACCTCCATACATAGAATTTTTTAAAATACACAAACAACATCGAGTTTTACATATCACAAAAATAAGGGCATAAAAAGTCAAGCACAACAGAAAACATAAATCATCAACCTTGGACATATTGTCTAAAATAGCAGTAATACAAAAAAAAATACATGGACAACATATTTTATCAGTTACTGTGGTACATAGACAGCGCTAAGTTTTCCCTCCATGTGTCCCATGCAGGAGAAGATTCAACATTGCCAATGAAGTCCAAATCGCCGGTTTCTGTAAGTTCAACAGATGAGTCATCAAACACATCTACAGGGTCATCTACCATTTCGGATCGAATGAAATTATGTAGCAGAATGCAAGCCATTACTATACGATTATGAACTTTCAAGGGGCAAAACGATGGGCTGCGAAGAATAGCCCATCGTCTTTTCAATAACCCAAATGCTCTTTCAATAACATTACGAGCATGACAATGTTTAGAGTTGAAAAACTCTTTGTAATTCTGGGGTACAAAAGAACCGCCCACCCACTGATTCATATGGTATCGAGTTCTCCTATACGGCGTCAAGAATCCTTCAATGTTTGGATAGCCATTGTCGCACAAGTAATAACAACCTGTCATTTCACAAAAGTATTAAGAGTTAGAGAGAACAAATTACAAATTCGAAAAGTGTTTTACACTCCTTAAGAGCACTTACGACAGTTAAGTACAAACCTCTTGGAATCTTTAGCCCATCTTGGCGATTAACTGCATCACGTAGAACACGAGCGTCTGCCGCTGATCCTTCCCATCCGGTTAGTGCGTAAATAAACTGCATGTCACGATTGCATATCCCCAAAACATTTATTGATGTTGTTCCTTTTCTATTCCTGTATTTCGCTTTGTCTACATTTGATACTTGGACACTTATATACGTTCCATCCAATGCACCCAAACAACCCAATTGTGTATGTCGTTCGTACACTTCAAATTAGTCGCAAAAACATTTGTGGTTGCTATGCTTCAGATGTTGAATTTAAATGCATGACGTCTATATAATGAATAAATACACTTACCTTGAACCATTTCCACGTATTGTTGGAGCAATTCTCATCCACTGGAATTGGTTTGATAAGTAGTATGGGGTGTAGTTTGAGAATCGTACGTAGTACTTCGTGGAAATGACAGCTCACTGTTTGACCACTTCGTACATAATCATGACCAATTTCTCTAACTTTCTTGTGATGTGCTAAAATAGATAAAAACATTGCCACCTTCTCCTCAATACGAACATATCTAGAATCCACTACGCCACTCACATTTTTTACCAAATAACAAAGACGTGCAAATGCATTACGATCCATTCTCAAATTCGAAACACACTGCACATCTCCTAATTCAATAATCCTATGTAGATGGTTTATCTGACCAGGTATTCTTCCTGTAATATTGTAAGAAGGGTCTCTTCTACGGTATCTACGAGGCGAACGTGATACGAACTTCGTAAAAAAACGTGTTAACAGCAATAAGAAGATGAAGGACCTGCTCAAATGTTGGTGTACCGCTAGAAATGTTGCGATGTCTCGGTTTACTTCAGCCATGACAGATAGATTTATGCCACAAGTTCTAACCATTTAACGTGCTCTACTAAAAAAACAGAACAACAAATAACAAGGTATATCACAACAAGTATTGAAGATGTAAAACAAGAAAAATAGTAAGAAAAAAGGAACTAAGTACTACGAAAATGTACCGAAACCAACAAACAAACAGAGAAGTGAAAAAGGTAGGTTCTTTCTCCTTCGTCTCGGAGAAAACGCAAACAAATTAACCAGATCTTATGTTAAATTGATGGATACGAAAATATCTAACCCTTTGTAAGAAGGTAGTAGATGGCTTCCAATTTTTTTCTTCACAGGAATTTCATGGATGCAGCGCTCCCATTGACGGCTTCGGGAAGAAGAAAAATGAGATTGGTTGGTCAATGTTATAATAAATGGTAGGTCTTCGAGGCTATTTTGGTAAAATGTGTTGGTGTAGTACATGGAACTGTACAGATGGCATAACATGTCTTGGCCTGCAGATGGTATTAGTAATAGCTGTCGTACAGTACTTTGTAACGGGTCCATACACAAGCATAAAGACCGTGTACTCGAACCAATCATGGTACTAAATCCGAATTCAACACAAATCAACCACTTATACATGTTACCAAACGGTGCCTTAGTATAAAAATAATATTTTTTTATGGATAATCAAATAAGAGATCCGTCTTACAAAATACGACCCGTGAGACCGTCTCACACAACTTTTTGTCAAATAAGGAACATTAATTTTTTATTATAAATATATATATGATATGAATATATATATATATATATATATATATATATATATATATATATATATATATATATATATATTATGAAATGATATAAATAGTTAATTATGTGAAGGATATATTTACAACTTATAAGAGTGTTTTTAATTCTTTTTAGAGTTGTCCAATATTTTTAAATGTTTATTATTTAGATCTTTTACGATAAATTCTTTTCTAAAAATTTACTCCTTTACATAGGATTCCCACCAACTGGAAGAACATGATTTAATATTTGATTTTTTATATTAAATAAATATTAAGAATTAAAATCTAGTGTGTCTTGGATTCCCTTACCAGTTAGCATACAGAAAGGAGATTTGGTGATGGGATAACTGATTTGACTGTAAAATGTGCATTGCATTGCATTGCACAATGACCCTTGGATTAACTTGCATTACAAATGAATTCTTTGATTATAATCAACAATGGATTCAATCTTTCCTCCCCCTCATATATCGTTTTGTCGCAGATGAACGCCGTCGTTGTGATGCGACTTCATTCAAGAAAATTTCCCTGAAGAATATCGACCATGTTTGGCGAAGATTAGCAGCACATGCTACAACAGAAGAACCCTCTTGGCTTGTTTTCCATCGGTATCTTGGGTGTGTAGCTCGTGTCGTCACATTTAGCCATCAACGAGCTTGTGCCTGGAGACTCTGGCGGGAAGGTGATGTTCTGGGAAGAGAAAATCACTTGTGGCAAAATGGGTTCTGGTGGTGAAATCGTTGATAGATAATGCAGGAGCATGTGTATTATCTGAGTGAAGTTGGGCCGAGTGTTCGGATCATCTTTCCAACATGAAGTCACTATTAAAGCTAAATCTTCTGGTAGATCATTTGCACTTGGCCTTACATTCTGATCAGAAAAAAGAGACAAATAACAAATTAGGAACATGGTTTGGTTTATTTTGGTCCAAGAAAATTCGTATATCGGAGAGACAGAAGGTGATTTTTACTTTAAAAGCCGCGGCATAGGCTGCTTGTAAATTTGACATGCCTTCAAAGGGTAGCTTATTATGTATCAGTTCCCACAGTACAATTGCGAAACTGTAAGCGTCCACCTTATGGTTGTAATGCTTCTTTTCTCCACGTCTCAAGGTGACTGTGCTATAGAGCTGGAACCAATATTTTTGAAAAAATCGAAGAAATTTTCAGTACTAACGTTAACCACAAAAATCGTACATAATGGAAAAAAATTGATTAAGTACCTCCGGAGCCATCCAGCGATAGGTTCCAGTCTCGGCTGTCATCATTTCTGTCAATGTTTCTTCTCTTGCTAAACCAAAATCCGCGAGTTTTACAGTTTTATGATCTGCTGTCAAGAGTAAGTTTTCTGCAGAAAAAATTGAGTACTTCTGTTATAGATTAATATACGAGCGTAGACCCGACCGCCACTCCCAAGATCCATAAAACCAAAACCGGAACTCTCTCTCGAAAACCAGAATGGTTTCGATTCCAAAACCGGAACCGTGGGGCGTGGACTTACTAAAGACATGAGATGCTCTCCCAGAGCATTTTTCAGGGGGGGTAAAACTATAGCTTCTCTTGCCCAGACGGGCTGGAAATCAGGTTGTAACAATATCTAATCATTTCTATTGAATCAATGTCACATAAAAGAATACGAATGTATTTGATGATCACCACAATAGTTCGATGTATGATAAATGTAATAGACCCAAAGTAGACAGGTTTTCACGCTGATGGATACAATTAGATATATGCGTCTAACAGCCCAAAGAAGAGAAAATGAAATATACCAGGTTTCAGGTCACGGTGTATAATTCCGTGTGAGTGCAAACACTCCATGGCACGAGCTATGTCGAGGGCAAATCCAACCGAAACTCGCATGTCCAGACAACTTGGCCTCATATTTAGCAAGTACTTCCGCAAAGTCCCACCAAGGAGAAGCTCAGTTACTATCACCATCACAGGTTCCTTACAAGCTCCGATAAACTGTATCATAACAATATAATCTCAGACACCGACAATTTTTATGATCACCAAAATGGAAGCAGGGGCAGACCAAAAGGGGGCTGCCAATAACTTCCAACCAAAAGTTTCAAGTGCCATTTTTAGGTTCCTCATGCAGAAGTTTTTAGCCTAAAAAGGACAGGCATCCAGGATTATAAGTGAAAATAGCAAATGTAAAACACAACCTTGACCAAGTTCTTGTGTTGAACTCGAGACAGCATCTTAACTTCTCTTCCAAACCTGGCGTCCCTCTTAGCAATCTCTTCGGGCGTTTCTCCTCTGTGAGCAATTTTGATGGCCACATTCTGGTTTTTATATCTGAAAGATTGTGATTAATAAAAGGCAAGTTAACTTCTTCATGATCAGCCAACATAGCAAAATATATGTTCCAGAGCAACAACCTAGTTAACAAAATGAAAATATCATCGTATGTCATACAATTTCAAATCATAATTCATAAATACAATATCTTCGAGTACAACACAAACGGACCGATATATTTAGTAATGCGCGATTTAGATTAAGAGGTAAAAGTTTTGCTGGATATTTAAATCTTGGCAAACATTAAACGATAATTTAAACCTCTTGTTAAGTCAAAGTTAAAATTACAAGAAACACACAAATCTTGAAGCAAGGTAACCGATTCCTTGTGTAATTTTCTAATTTTCAGCTCTTTTCTCAGGATTAGAGATCAAGATTCAGACAGAAGATAAGTCGACTTACTTTCCCTCGTACACTTTGGCATGAGCTCCTTCTCCAATCTTGGGTCCAACAAGAAGAAGCTTGGGATCAATCAACCACTTGGAGTCTAAACAAAACTCAGCCCCTGAGTAAAACCCATTTCCAGATCCCATTCTTCACTCGCTTTTCCTCTCAACTTCAATACACAACAAAAGCTACCATCTACTCCAAAACATCACCAAGTTAAAAACTTTCACACTTAGTCCAGCATTTCACGCAAAACGCATAGAAGAAATACTCCCACAAGCAATCATATCACTACCCAGCAGCATTTACTATCTAAAAGGTCAAAAACCCATACCCCAAATCTTGTACAGAGATCACTGAATCTGAAACACGAGTGTCACAGTTCTTGCAACCAAAGAATGATGCACCCCTGATGACCTCACTGATTCACACCCACCAAAGATCCTTCATAAACAGAACACATCAATGCATATCGCCAGAAAACAGATGAAAGGGTGCTCCCAAAATCCAAAACCGATCAAGAAAATGGTAATCTTGGATGGGTATGAAGTACAAAAAGGAGTAATGTTTTCTAAATGAAGTGGGGTTAGTTTGTTTAATTTTTACGTCTTTTATCACCGCGTTGTACTATTTCCCGTACTCTAAAATCTGCGAAGATAGATAAAGCCGCGGAGGAATTGAATTGAGACCGTGTCAGGATCAGGAAGGGTGTCTGTATTTTGTCTTCTTGAATTACTATTTTAACATGTAATATATATACGTGAGGCAGAGTATGGGAATTGGTGGTTGGGGGGGGGGGGGGGGGTACAGTGGTGGGGCAAAATGGGGAATAAGATGCCCATTACAAAAAGAATGGGGATTTTGGGGAGAGGAGGGCAAAATGGGGAATATACTAGATGCCCATTTGGGGAAAAATATTAAGATGTAATAATAGTAAAAGGAGAGAAACAATTAAAAAGTGTCACATGGAAATTGATGGTTGCATAGGGGACAAGGCAACTCGAGAAATGATGACGATTCCACCAGTTTCCAATCAGATTCGTGCTTCCTTTTTATGATTAATTAATGTCAATTGTTGATAAATAATCTTGGAATTATATATATGGGTTTGGACAATCCTCTCCTCTTGGGTTAGTTTTTGGGTTGGTTAGGTTTAAGTTTCAATCTTAACATAGTATCGGAGCCCGGGTTCCACCGTTATGTGTTGGACTGCCTATAATTAGACCACTCGTTCTGTCCATAATTGGGTCATTCGTAAACTCCACGTTCCAGATGTTCATTCCTGGACGTGAGAGGGGTGTGTTAATTATATGGATTGGACAATCTTTCCCTCTTATGGTTGAGTTTAGGTCCAAATTTCAATCTTAACCATTAATGCGAATTTTGTTTTATTTTTTTGCATTTTGATCCCATAAAATGTAGCGATATCAATTCTATCTCATCTTATGTGAAATCAATAGTCTTTTAAAATACCGTAAAACAAATTATTACGTTATTTGACGTGATTGATACATGGTTTAAAATTTCATTCCAAAGAACAAGCTCAACTATTTGTTGTGAATTATCTTATGAGTTGATCTTGGTGGAACGACGCACCGTTAATTTTAAATTATTTGTATACTCGTTGTATCGAGAATAAACTATAACACAAAACGAAACACGAATTGGAGCAGATAATTTCATCTCTTTTTATCGAATATCCAGCGTTACATATATTTTTTTCTAGAGAAACATTTGATTGTGGAATGAATGAGGTCCAAAATAAATAAAATTTCAAGCTTAAAATCTTCAGATAGTTCATCGCTCTTAATATAAAAATATATAGAAAATTATTTATTTTAAAAAATAACAAAAATTTCAATTTTACTAGCATTAAATTAAAAACATAAAAAAATATGACCACATTAGCTATAAATAGTGGAGTGAGAGAGGATGGTCAATTCAAAGATGGTTGTTGAACAAAACTAGTTTCTGTATTTGGTTACTCAAAAAGGAACGGGAAAGAAGAAGTTTTTTTTTTTATATATAAACACATATCATAGATGTAAATAAAGAGAATACAAAATACGTTGTGTATACTCAAGGATCACATAATCAGTGTTCGAAAACCATAATCGAAGAAAATGGTTATTTCAAAATATAGATACATCTCAAGAATGAAATCCAAATAGTGAAAGACAAAATATGAACATCATCCAACAGCCCGTTCGATGACCTCCTGAATCTTGTGGAATCAGTCGGTTATTTGTTTTTGGCATTGACTATGCGCAAGAAACTTCCAAGCCCTCAATTAATTTGATAGAACTGATCTTCCTTCTTTCTCTCGTTCTCTTTTAAGAATTTGTCTCGTATTTCATCACAATACATATATGTTTTTTAATTTATGTCTCATTGTGTTTTATATTTGCTCAGTCTTAAAATATTCTACTTTTTATTTGTCATAATCTTTATTAAAAGAATGCTTCAATAATTACCCAATTTTACTTTTTATAAAATAAAATGGTATTATTTATCATTTGATGAATAATCACTCCATCATGTTATCAATATAACTCTAAAATAATGAATGAAGTCGGGAAACTATAGCCTTTCTTTTTTGTTTTTGTAATTTCATATAATTAATTTAAAGCATACAATTTCTGAAAGCAAGAAATAAGCAGCTTAAATCGTGCAGCATCAGATTCTGAACAAAGACAAATGAAGCATAGCTCACCGACGTTTGTATAAACAAGGCTTCAATTCAGGCCACTTAATCTGCGGCTCTTTTGGTCTTTGTTTCTCCTACACAAGAAGCAAGATTAAAAACAGTTACTGCGAAGAACTCATCCATCGGCAGCGATGAGCATATTCAAAATACACCAGTATATCAGCATTAAACCTTCTTCTGAAAGTAGAAAAGCAAGAACATTTTATTGGAGAAGTCCTGCAAGGAACAGACATTTTTTTTAATAAAGATTATGAAATTCTTTTCGCGTTGAACAGAATACGACTTATTAGTTATTACCTGAGTCATGGATGCGAATCCTAGCTCGCATGTAGATTTTACAAATTCGTTTGGGTCTGCTCCCCCTGTGTTGGGATCAAACCTGCTTTTCACTTCTGCTATTAAAAGCCACCCCCTGTAAACAGTCAATTAAATTTGCTTTTTGAGCTATAATTAATGCGTCAAAGTTATAAAAGTCCAAACATTTAAAAGGCATACCGATGCTTAAGAACTCTGTTGGCTTCTTGAAGATAATTGGGAAAGTTGGTACCCATGAGGGAGAGACAAAAGACAGCAACATCTACAGAAGAAGTGTCGAGGGGTGTCTGTGTGAACAATTGTCAGCGACTGAGTTCAAGACAAGACTTCATACTTGCCCAAGAAGAAGAAGAAGAAGAAGAAGAAGAAGAAAGAAAGAAAGAAAGAAAGAAAGAAAGGGAGTAACTCAATTTCAAGAAATTAGAAGACTTTTCAAACACAAAACTTTCCATCTGTTAGGGAATCATCATAGAAAACTCATCATATTAACCAAAGCATGGGGCAACAATCCCAAATTGATCAACCCAAAGAGAAATAGACAAGGAAAAGGATAGGCACCTACATTGGACATATCACATGCAATCACCGCAGGATCATTTGAGACAAGATCAAATGAGAAAACTTTATTCTTCACGCTTCTTGACAGACGTGCATCACCTGAATATTACAGTAAAACTGACTTTAACAAGCAACATGCCAAAAATGAGATCGTTTATCTAGGTTTAGGATTCTTACCACACCCGAAATCCACCACAACTAAAGAAGGGCTGCGATCATTTATCCATTTTATGATAATATCATTAGGTTGGACAGGCCAATGGGACATTTGCTCTTGGTACCCTGAATGATACTGGCAAAGTGGGTGGGAAAATTATGTTGCAGCATGTTAAGTCCAGGAATAGAGAGTTGTGCATAAATGAAGATGAATTTCAGAATATGTTGCAGATAAAATTTCTGTAGAAAACCAAATACAATCCTATACATGCACACCTCAAACAATTGAAAAATAAAGAGGAAAAAAACGAAGAAACTCTAGAAGTAACACGGGTAAAAGTATACATATACTTTAAAAAGCAATTGAAATTGGCAGTGTGTGATCATCGTACTAAAGGGCAGCTATGGTGATCAAATATAGAATGCTATACACTAACGTAGGCATAGTTGAGCACATAATGAGGCCTTTTACAAACATCACACTGGTGGACAGAATATATCTTCTTGGAAAATGGCATGAAATCAAATCACCACTACCATCGATGTTTCGACATCAATAATTGTTTTAGGGTCAATTCTCGAGGTGGAGTTTTTTATTCAGTCTGAAAATCATGTGGAATGGAATACATAACTGTGGGTAGCCAACAACATAACAATGTATATCCTGCCATTAGAACCAAAATCACAAAATTGTCCGCACTCTTCAAGTTGGAGAAAGTTCCCAAAAATGAGCCATGAAATCTTCAAGAGTCGTAGATTATTTTTTATGCAGCTTGTATTTCAATTTTACTCGGGATACAATCAACTGAGTACTCAGATCGAGATTTACGCCTTAGGTGTGATGTTATGGATGCAAAGATTAATGGAAACTACATGGTGACAGATCACATCTGTCGAATAAAACAGAAACTCTGCAAACAAAGTCTCTTGCTTAGTTCTTGGCTAAGAGCCACAACCACCAAGAATCATCAGTATAAATACAGTCTCAATCAAAAAATGAATCACTGATGGTCTGCCTACCCATAGACCGTAGTCCATGTACTATTCCATTCCACATGATTTCACACCGAATAAATACGAGCAATTCCCCTCCTTTCCATCAAAAGAAAAATAAAAATAAAACAAGACCATCCAACTTACCACATTGAACAATGCCGGGTCCTCTTTAAAATAGTTCAGAGCCTCGTCTCCACTAGGAAAAAGCCCAAAAAGAATTATTCAATAATTTTGTCGAAAGCTCACTTGAACTAACACTGTAACAACATTTTCTCGTAAATATGATACTTATTTGTGATCTAAATAAAGAACTTGGGTGCATATCTATAAAGTAAATAGTAAGAACCTAAACAAGAACATATTTTTTTTAACAAAAAAAATCTTACGAGCAAGTGTACAACTTCTCATTAATCATGCGAAAATAACCTCCCGATAATTTTGCCTTCATCTACAAGATAAAAAGACAAAAAAAAACCTCACAAAAGTGTTAATAAGTAATCTGCTAATTCAACTCAACTCTTCGACCTAGGGTACCTTGTCAAGGAAAGAAGACGAGGATTTCGAGGCGCTTCTAACGACAGAAGATGCACAAGTTGAAGAAGACACAGACACAGACACAGACACAGATGCATTATTGGCGGCTGCGGCGGCGGGAGTGCATTCTTCCTTCTTCTTCCGACGGCTCCGACCTCCTCTCTTCCGCTTCTTGCTCCGCCGCTGCACGTCTGTCATTGTTTTCGATTTAATAATTACCTCAGAATTAATTTTATTTTCAAGGTTGATGACTCCACAAGCAGAAAAGGGACACTGGTTCGATGGGAGAATTATATTTGGGCCGTTGCAAACGAAGACAACAGGCCCACTTATTATAAAATTTTAAAACAGCCCACCAAATGCCACAAAAGTGGGCTTTAGGGGAATTACATGTGGACATATCAAATGGTCTGAACCAGACCGATCAACAACTTTCGGTAAAAGGTACGGCCCAAAAAACGAAAACATGGTCCATTTCAAGGCCAGAGTCCAGATAAATAACGAGATTTGGTTCCGGGCTGGGTGGGAAAGAGAGTGAACGAAGCCCCATTAACTAGAAAGATGTGTTGGGCTGGATAGTTTAATTGAAGTGTAGGTTGAATGTCCCTGGTATAACTGGTGAACTGGTGGCCCATTGAAGGAAGAGCCCAGCCAAATACAACAGGGGGCCCAACCCCAGCTTACTTTCGACTTTTGAGATTGGCTGGTAAATTTGCTTTCTCCGTTAGCCAAGCGCCATCTACTGCATATTTAACAAGTTGATTGATCGGCAGTGTATGATTCCACCCGCCAAGATTTTCGGAGCATGTACGAATGTGAAATGCTTGACCCAGTTGCATTCGCGTACCGTCAAAACTGGCCTCATCAATGACTCTGTTTTCGGAAACCGATCTGTATTCGAAAATACTCCCCTTGAAACAACCCGGAAACTGTTTAAGGAAAGCCTCACAGGACTGTGTATAACTGTGTTATTAAATTATGTTTCATGGAAAAACATTATATGGAATTGTTGTTACTTTTTCTCCGTTTGTTTTCATTTGGAAGGCCCGATCATCACACTGTATCTGTTGCCCTTAATGCTTGTTCCAGCTTTTTGAAGAGTATTCTGAGCCGGATGTTGTTTTGTGGACTACGATGATCACTGGGTATGAACAGAAAAGAGAACCAGAAGAGGCACTTGCCTTTTTCCCAAAAATGATAGTCATTGATAGGGTTGTGCCCATGGTTCGTCGGAACGGTTGCAGTGCTTGAAACGACAACTACAGTTCGAGTTTCAATGTTATCTCGCGGAACGGTTGTATTTAACTTTTGTTGGGGTGAGATGGTTGGGGAACGGCAGCTCACTCTAAGATGTATCAGGTGATATTATGTTGTGGCAGTCAATATTGAAAGAACTAGCACTAAAACCAGCTTTTGGGGTGGGATGGGGGGACCAAGATCCGGGAAAAAGACGGAAGCAGAGGAGCAACTTCCAATGGGTGTTTCTGTTAAGATCATGCGAAACACCGTTTTCTATAGAAATGGTGAGCCGCCATATAAAATCCAGAGACAGCTCCACGCAGGCAACCCTCAAATTATGGTCACATAATGAATCTTTGTTATTATATGAACTCAGCCTGTGTATTTCCAATTATACAATTTACGAGGTTACATTTTGGATGACAGGACAAGTGCCCAACATAAGACATGTTACTCCGGGTAAAGCAGCTGAGAGTAATGTTATTATTTCCCGAGGATAAGATAACAAAAAAAATCTATAGGGTGATAAAAATAATTGAAAGAATGATTTATTTATTATTCTTTGGGAAAATTTGCATATTTTTTCGTTCTAGGTCATGTTGTAATCAAGTTATAGTTTTAGTCCGCTAATTTGTATTTTTTTCGATTTTAATTATTTTCATCGGAGTGTTAACATGACACTGTAAATGATGACATGTTACTCGAGATTGTTGAGGCAATGACAGATATTGTTGATGTGTCTCTAATGAAAAAAGACTAAAATTTTTGAAAAATACAAATTGGTAGACTAAAACCGTGAATTGACCAATAATAAGTCATGACCAAAAATTAAAAACATACAAGTTACGTGACAAAAAATGTAATTTTTCTGAAATTCAAAACTATTATGCAAATTATTAGTATTCATTGAGGAAAATTTAACTTTTAAGACAACATCCACTAAATTAGCATGAGTAACTTAGAGAGAAGAGGATCTTAGCTCTGATGTTAAAACATTATTTAAAAAGGCTGAGACGGTTTCTTCTATAAATGGAAAGAGAAAGATTCACTCAAGGGTAATTCCCCTTCGGGTAGTTATCAAAAGCTGAAGGGGGGAATAGTCCGTTGCTTCTAGCTCAAACAATACAAAGAAAAAAAAAGGCCCTTCTCTCATTCATCTAAAAAGTAGAGCTAACCTTGCATCCTATCCAAGCAATCTCACTAGTATATACCAATTATATTTATATATATATATATATATATATATATATATATATATATATATATATACACACACACACATACATACATAATTGGTATATACTAGAGTGATTGTTATATATATCTTCTTGCATTCTTCTAGTATAACTACCATACACTTGGAAACAAGGGAAGAGTAAGAGAGGCTAATACGTAGTTCCATGGAAGCAGCCATGGTGGAAGCCCTCCTATTCGGAGACGCAGAGACTCGGGTTTTGGCTGCCAGAGATATTGGCAAGCTTAACAAGAAGCAAAAGCAGATTTTAGCCGAAAAAGGAGTGGTTTCTTCCTTGGTTTTGATGCTTCATACTACACAAGATTATGAATCCATTCAAGCTGCTCTCTTCGCCCTGCTTAATCTAGCCTACGGAAGCGAAAGGTTGGTGTTTTTAGTATGCATATGATTTTTAAATAAACACGTTATCTTACAGGGATTTATTGTTTGATATTTATACTAAACCTTTTCAGGAACAAAGTTCTAATTGCTAAATCTGGTGCTATACCAGCTATTCTGAAAATCGTGCAATCGGAGAATGAGTCATTGCTAGAGCTCGCACTGGCAGCCTTGCTGATCCTCTCTTCTTGCTCGGCAAACAAGCCTGAAATCGCATCATCTGGAGCGATTCAACTTCTCTTCCAACTCCTAGACCTACAATTTCCAAACGGCAAAAACATTAGCCATCAGGCCAAGCTCGATATCTTGTCCACGTTGAACAATCTCTCCACGTCACCACAGATCATCCCAACTATTGTGCTGTCAGGTGGCCTGATCTATTTGCTCCAACTGATTTATGAGTCGGAAAGATCATCAGACTTGGCTGAGAAATCTATTGCATTGGTCGAAGCAGTTGTTTCTTCATCTGATATTGCCCTGAATCAGGTACGAATCGCCAAAACAACAAAGCATTTTAAAGGGAATCGAGTTTTAACTTTTTTGGGTCAGCATTACAAAACAAAGACATCTAATATTATAATTGACATCAGGTTTCTGAAACTGGAGGAATGATCAAGGTTTTGGTGGAGGCAGTGGAGGAGGGATCAGCTGCCACCAAGGAACACGCGGTGGGGATTCTAGTGTTGATATGCAAAAGCTGCAAGGAGAAATACAGAGGAATGATTTTGAGAGAAGGTGCAGTACCGGGGCTACTACAGTTGAGCGTTGATGGTACATGGCTAGCTAAAGAAAAGGCGAAAGCTTTGCTTTTGCTGCTTAGAGATGGCTCCAGTGGAGGTTCTTCGAAGATTCAGCAATCCAAGAATGTGATGTTCGAAGAGGTAATGAGGGAGATTGATAGAAGGGAGAGGGCAGGGACATCAACTCAGTTGGTAGAGGAGATGATTGCCAAACTTAGGACGTGATGATTTTAAGCTTTTGTTTATTGATTTTTCTTTTTTTATTGACTTTTTGGTTACCAAGGCATGAATTATATTTTCCTTTCTTGTGTACATAAGTAATCGGAGGATATTTTTAAGAAATTTTATGTTTGGCTCTTAATTATTACTATCTTAGAATAAGTATAACCAAATTCCCATGCAAATGAAATCTTTGTGACGTATCAATGCGGTTTAGGCTAATCTATGAAAGAACATCTATTTAGATATTGATTCATATAAGGTAGTCAATGCGAACAATTCAATTCAGTTGTTCATTAGTATTTATCCCACAAAAAACCGTCTATATAACTCTTTTAAGCCAATAATTTATAACATCCTGCTCCTAAAAAGGGAGAATAACAAGGTGATTATCATGTTAAGCAATCGTTAAAAACTGCATCCATATATATAGATTCTAGATCTTTCCTTGAAAGAAAAGGGTAGTTCAGTAGGTCAATTATTAGCAATTTGACAATCACTTGCACTATAAGAAAGGACAAATGATTATTCAACAGCAGCAATTTACACTTATCCTATATCAAATAAGGAACACAAATTGGAACCTCATCTCAGTGAAAAAATTACCGTCTGAATACAATTATTTAAGAAGATAGAGTTCTCTTAAAATGAAAAAGATATCAAAAGAAATCAATCTCATAGTAATTACCCGAAGGCTTCACATCAACACCTTGCACCTTCGAGGGTGCCCGTGCTGCTGCTACTGCTGCTGCTGGTGCCCTCCCATCTTGCATCAAGAATGGAGGGGGGATGTCTGGAGGACTGGCACAACGTATAAGAGCCCAATTCACATTCTGAAAAAATGGATGTTGTTTGATTTCGGTTGCACCACGCCTATATGCCAGCCGGTGCTGAGGCTCTTTCACAAGTAAGCCTCTGATCAAATCTCTGGCAGCAAAGCTAACAGTAGGTGACTCCGGAAACCTCAATGGCTGTCCAACAACATTAAACAATGTGGCCCTGTTCCCTGCCCCCTTAAAAGGTGTTCTTCCAAACAAAACCTCGTATAAAAAAATCCCAAATGTCCACCAATCCACTGCACTACCATGGCCTTCGCCTTTGATAATTTCAGGTGCAAGGTATTCGTGCGTGCCCACAAAGGACATGGATCGAGCACTAGTGGGTTCAGCCATCAGTTCTGGAAGAGCAGAGGCTTGATTGGATATTTCACTCTTTTGTTTGGTTTTCTTTTCTTTTTTTGGCTTGCTTAAGAAACGTGGTCCAAAACATGAAGGTTGGATACAAGACGGCTGGATGACACATGATGGCTCGATGCAGAATCCAGAGCTCTTCGACTCCAAGTTGATATTTGAGGACTTCACGAGAGTAGGGTTCACAGCACATCGCAAGGAGAGATCAAAATCTGAAAGCATTATATGTCCATCTTCCCTAACCAAAACGTTTTCAGGTTTAAGATCTCTGTAAACGATCCCAAGCATATGCAGATATTCTAAAGCAAGGAGGACTTCAGCAACATAAAACCTGAAGAGAGGCATCACACAATTTAGTTGTATACCAAGCAAAAGTTTGATTAAAAAACCAAGCACGTAAGAAATTCTTACCTCGCAGCATGCTCAGGAAAAAACTTCCCAGGCTGTCTTTGTCGAAGTGCATGCAAATCTCCGCCAGGACAGAATTCCATCACCAAGAATGACAAATTCTCTGTCTCAAAGTGCGCATACAAGGTGGGGAGAAAAGGGTGATCCAAAGATTGCAGAATTTCTCTCTCTGTCTGAGCCCTGAGAAGCTTCTTTCGACTTCCCAAAACTTCCTTATCCATTACTTTGATAGCAAAACAGCATCTTGTGCCTATCAATTCCGCCAGATGAACAGTGCCTATATCTCCACCTCCCAATCTCTTGAAAACCCTAAAATTTTTCAACTCTAACACACCATTATTGTGAGATCTGACAACTTGAATAGCTTCCCACATTGTATCATTTGCTTTGTGCGGTTTGTATGCTGCACTGTGAAAACTACTAGAGCTGCTCTCATCACTAACATCACTACCAGTGCTGCATCTGATGCTAATCTTCCTACTCTTAACATAATCACAGGAGTTGCTGACTTCCCCACTTTCACCAGACTTCTCCTCACTGCTGGCGCGTTCACTCACTTCAGTGTTGGTGAAGCTTTGTTTGGCTTCTGTGTACTGTGTGGCTGAGTAAAAACTATTTTGAGGACTTGGACAATTGTCGATTCCGGATTTCGATGGCAAATACGCATTTATAAGGTCAATATCTCCTATTGCCCGAGACAAAGTAAAATCTACTGATTCCAAAAGACCATTGGAGGTGTGATTCTTTTCATCATTCCTTTTTGAAGCCAAAATTAAATCCTGCTTCTGAGCATTATCTTGTCCCGATTCATTATCTACATCACCAGGGTCATGAATTTTCTCTTTTAGTTTGTTGAATCTACCTTGGTCTCCATTTTCCAGCATATTGGAATGGAGCGTTTTATAAGTGTGCTTTGAAATGATCCCTGAGGTAGTAGGAATACAGGTTCTACTAGTCTCTTGTTCTGTAGTAACCGCAGGAGATCCAGATGAGTTTCCTTCATATCCATGCGGTTTTCTAGACGGGGGATGAGGAGGACGACGAGTCCCAGTTACAGAAGAATTATATTCCATGTTATTGATGGAAGTTGGAATTCATCTGTAAGGAATTAATGCCCTCAACAAGTGATTCCATAGTGTCATACAGCATGAATACTGAAACATACCACAAGAACGGGAAAATTTTAATCAAACTGAGTCTAGCATGGTTTCGAAGTGGTAGAGATTGTACGAGAAAACAATGGCTACATTTGTGGTCCATTAACTCAATGAATGTGAAGATTTTATTTTCACGTGCTAAAAAAATACGTTACGAAACTGATTTGAGAATCTAAGCATCAACAAGCAATCTTTTTTCCAATAAAAAAAAATCACAGAAGATCATAAACATTGTAAATCATCAACCTCCCTTAACCAAATCAAGAAAAGAACCCCAAGAACTGCCCAGACAAGGGTAAAATTACTGCTTCATCATAAAACATGATCAATTCACGTTTCCTCAAAAAGCAAAATAAAGTAAAAATGCCAAAAAAATCCCAGAAAGAATAAACAGTAAAAACTCAAAGAAGATTCTTGAATTAACTCATAAGGCAATGCACATGACTGAACAATCTTCCATCGTCACTCTTGGCAAATAGCCCATCTCAAAATTTCGAAAAAGCAAACGAAATTTGTAGGAAGAAACAGCTATTAACATATCGTGTAAGGAATCCTTTCAGATCTGATCGAAACAATAAAGGGATTATTAAAGATGGATTACAGCGACCCCAGTGAAAAAAGGAAAATGAACAGCTGTAAATGAAGATAAAAAAAGATTTCATTTACTTGGCCGAAATTTCTCGTTAACAGGGTGAAATTGCACAAATCTTTGCCCAGAAGTAATCGCCGAAATACCATTCAAGAAAACAAAATTCAATACAGCCTAAATGGAGAAGAACCCAAAGATTGAATAGCCGCCTTTACTCCATTGAAGATCATGAATTTTAACTGGATTATTAGGTAAAACGAGTACAAATCTCTTGGTTAAATCTTTGTCTCGTTGTTCTTGTTAAGGAAGACATAAGTTTAGTTTAGCGTGTGTAAAAATATGATAATCACACTTCATTCTCCACAAGTCAAGAATATATTGACTTATTTAAAATTATAAAAGTTGTTTATTTTAATGTTTAAGGAATATAAAATAATAAATTAAAATAAATTTATTTTTTATTTCTGAGTTAATTTTTATGTAAATATAAGTAATAAATTATAACCAATTGTTTTACCAAAATATTTTTTAATCAATAAATTTTTAATCTTTTTTAGCAAAAAAATAAACTTCATTAATTCTAAAGAAGAGTAATTACAATCAAAAAGCAAAACTCGGAAATAAAAACAAGAGGATCATAGAAATTACATAGATTAACATAGAGTTAGTCGTTTTAGCAAGTTTATGAGCAACCATATTCGCTTATCATCTAATAAACCTAACTTTAAATATTAATTTATATTACATATTATTAATCTTTAAAGTTTACAATGTACATGACATATTATTAATTTATAATTAAGTAATAATTAATGATCGGACTCATATAGAAAAGTTATTATTAAAATACATTAAGTATGAATTAATAATGACGTGAGATGTCAATTGTGTAATCGGCTAATTATTTACTTGACCACATGCACGCACATGAATTTCTTGGCGGATATATAGAGCAAAAACTTGTGTGGAACGATCTCACGGATTATATTTTATGAGAAGCATATCTTATTCGAATCATCCATGAAAAAATATTACTCTTTATACTAAGAGTATTACCTTTTATTGTGAATATCGGTACGATTGACCTGTCTCATAAATAAAAATTCATGAATATCCGTACGATTGAGGTCCGAGACGAACATAAAAATTGATGTTCTCAAAACTTAATATTCATATATTTTTTATTGGCATAAACATAATATTATTTTTAATATGAAAATCACAAAAAAAAAATCAGGTCATATTTCTTCACATTCAAAGTAAAGAAGAAATATCCAATTTTAAAATTTGTCGCATGTTTCACCGTAGAACATTTTAATTATTCTACCACCGAAAACATGTACACATACTCTACCTCCAATCAATGGTCCATCTCGCGCTACATTTTGCTCTCAATATCATGGCCAAGCAGATTTATTAAAAATTAACATCGCCTCAGAAAACAATCCACCACCAATTTACAGGGGAAAAAAAGGTCATCGTCCAAAAGCTCGAGCTTCCTAAACAAGAGCAAATGAAACGTTGGAGCTCGAACCCGAAACATGTTGTTTTGAAGCTTGTGTTTCAGAAGAAAGTTGAACAACTCCGGTGGAAACATACATCAACCTCATCAATATCGAACAATAAGAAGGCCAAAATAATCAAGATTTTTCAAACAAGTTTTCCAAATACAGGTTTAGAATGTATCTTCCAGTGGATAACACGTCCAGCCTTTTCTCACTAGGCTCGTACTTCCCTTTCCGGAGCTGATAACGATGAGTAACAGATGATATAGTATACGTTTGGCCTTCAATTGTCACACTCTCCCCATTCTGCAGGTTCTGCCATTAGAATCAGATTTTACATCAGCACGCGTAGTTTTAAAGTGTATGACCCATAAGACGTGTAGTTTAACAAGAGATAATGAAGATACTGTGATTATAAAGGGGATGGAAGCTAAAAAGGTGAGTTTGAAGATAGGAGAAAGACTCGAAATTCAATTGCAAGGATTTGACTATAAATGGTTACTTTTATGCATCCTTGAGTAGAGAATTGGCCATGGAGAATGCAAAGGGGTTCCCGTGAATGCTTCCCCTATGGATGGACCCAATGGGAGCAGGGCCAGCAAGCATTCCCGCTCAACGAACAAAAAAAGAACATTTCTTTTCCAACAAGAGGCTTACATTTTAGCCACCATGAAAAAAAATTCTCAACCTCCCCCATCAAGTTCTAATATTTTTATTGAACGCCGGCCCCCTGCGCCTAATGCCTATGAGGGTCGGTTCAGTGTGATTTTTACAAAATAAATTACCACAACATGGTGCTGAGAAAGAGAGTGACGACGCAAGAGATAATTGTTAGAAAGCGTCACTGCAAAACATGTCCACTACTGCACACAAGAACTCGTTGAGACATCAACGGAGATGCTTTACATTGCTTCAATAACACAAGTGATCACAACTGTTTAAACATATCCACCATAAATATCATCAATGGACACAGCAAAGCAAGCACGTTTGTAATTTTTTGAAACTTGAATCTATTCAACGATAATTCCTCTTCATAATTCATTTAAATATATTCGACTTCCAACTGAATTGAGCTACCACAAGTTCAGAAATATAGACAATAATCAAACATTATATTTCTCATTTGTAAGAATTTTCCTACGTGGAGCATAACTATCGCCTCCAACAGTTTAATGTGTCTTAAAGGTAGATCGCTCTACTAGTAGTAGTACACCGAATATCAAGTAAATTCACAATCGACGAGGAGGTCAAAGATATAGCTAGGTTAATTCCATCACAGTATTTCCCTTCAATATTGAGTCATCAGGAGTTCCAATATAAAATATAAAGAAGAAGAACCATAAGCACCGCGTTATCATATACAGAATCGAATTGGAGAAATAAAATTCGGAGAAACCCATTAAAATTGAAACGCTCACAGAAGGAAGGCAGCGAATGCCCAGATTCTTGGGCGGCGGACTGATTTCAGTAACTTTGTAAGGATAATCGCTTTGCCCTCCTCTCTCCTTCTCTTTCTTTCTGCAGAAAACTCGCGGCTGCGAAATTATTTGAATCAAATCTAACAATTACAAAAACTTGTCAAACCAGTAAATCCCCAACATTTATGAATTTTCTAGTGAAAAGAAAAGCGTGTCAACTTAAAAACACGACACCCGGAACAAGAAGCGCACCTTTCGAATGGTTAAAAAGCTTGAAACAGCCGCCATTCTTCTTCAGCCAATTCTCTGCTGCTGATTTTTTTTTCCCCTTTTTTTGGCTCTGATTTTCCTACACGAATGGGAGAGGAGAAATGCTGATATTTTTCCAACGTTGTATCAGGAACCCGAGATACTGGTTAGAAGACTAAAAACGCTAGTCCTAGATGAAAACGTGATAACACTTTAAACATTGTGGCTGTGATATTTTCACGTGGCTCCATGCAATTACGTAAAATTCCCTGTAACTTTGATCATCAGCTCTGATGTAGACAAAAAAAAAAATCAATCATCCTTACTAGTACTACTCTACGGACTCGTAAGTGGATTCAAGTGTTTATAAACTAATATTCGGCCAGGTTCCTGAATGGGTTTGAGTATCCACTGAACAACAAATATTGTGGGTTGTCGACGCCTACATCCAGGAGCATAGCTTCACTAGGGGTTAGGCTGGACTTTCTCGAGAATAATATATATATATATATATATATATATATATATATATATATTTTAAGAATTTTAGTCATTAAACAAAATTTTTATACATGAATTTTTATAAATTTTAAATAATCTAGTACTTGAACTTATACGATATGTGGTTATCTTAATTTATCTATTTACTCATTTTAATTCTACACTTTATATGTACAAAATTGTATAACTAAATTATTTCAATGAATAATGTCGCATGTACATTCAATTTTTTTACTTACTTTGCTATGAATTTATTTTAAAAGTTCATTATTGTAAATGATATATATCATGTAACTTAATATATTAAATTCTTAACATGATTTTTAAAATTTATCTAGTTCATAAAATATAACAAAAAAATTTAAAAATGCAATAAATAATTTTTATATTTTCAATGTCTCGCCTACCTTATTTTAAAATATTGGCTACGCCCCTACCTATATCATAAACAAATTATTTAAAACTAAACTAATTTAGGTCAGACCAGTTAATATATCAGTACAAATCTGGGAATTATTAACTCAAGTTGATTATGAACTACATACCGTTAAGTCGATGCTACATGTGGGGACACTTTTCTCACATGATTTGGATGGACAAGATTTACACACATATGTGATTTTAAAAAAATCAGTGAACCCTATGTATGATTCTACTACATGCCACAAAACTCTGATCAGGCTCGCCATATTCGTCGCAGAAAACACAGGTGATAAATTAAGTTTCCCTATAACCACTAGTATGGTAAAGTCCAATTAAATTTTTTTTTACAGAGCCCAAAAAATTAAAGAAAAATAAATTTCCATCAGACAGAGAAGAATATTAATGTATTCGCATGAAGTGGCCAACAGCAAGCTGTTCACTCTGAACATCAAGAATTGCCGAAGAAGGAATGTATATTGAGACAACTACTGTACTGTTCCCAGGAGAAATTTCCGAGAGTCGACCTGAAGACTTGTGAATCTGTGCAATATGACCGTCCATACTCGCATATTGAGCATGTGAACCAAGTTTAAGGCATCCTCGTTCAGTGAGCACAAAAGATGCACCAGGTACAAGGAATATATCACTGGGACGTATCCTTGGTGGGGCGGCATAGACTTCCACCTTGACTGGTCGGCTCAGGATTTAAAGTTCAGAATGTCGGAAAATACTAAAACAAATAGTTGTCACCCCAAGATGAGTACCTCAAATGGTGAAATTCGGCGCATGCACATAAAGTTGCATCTAGTAAATCTATTGAGGTTGTGTGTCTTGATCGATGATTTGCTATAATAAATCTCTGGGAATTCGAAATTAAGAACTTTGCTTATTGATATGTATCGGAGAGGTATACATCTATGTGGCCTAATTTATGTAGTTATACTTTCTTGCTTAATTGTGAATCATGAAGTGGTAAGCAAATTATTTATCCTTCAAATATTAATGGTTGCAACGTCCTCTACTTTTGTAAAGGAATTCCACATAGCATATTTATTTTCGTTTAGATTTTAGCTCAAGCTTGGTAATACCATCAATCTGAGGAGAATCCTTTTGGCTTTCTTGTCAGCATAATTTACTTTGGATCCTTCACAGCATATTTTGAACTGCAAGGTGTCTACTGAATTTTTTGTGAACAGATTGAAAGAATCCATCTTGAAAATGACATGACAGCTAAACCAGCACGCTTGAAGTCATTTCGTTCACTTTTTTTTGTTGGAACACATTTAATTTAATTTCATTTTCGAGAAGATGGAAGTTTTGGCTTGTATTTAACTGAGCTGGACTTACTTGTATCTATTCATTTGAATACTCCTGTTACAGAATATTCCATGGACTCATCTTGTTCAACTGTTGCTATTTCACCAGGTCATTGTTCTGAATCAGGGACCGATTTTTTTGGTTCTATTTCGTCAAGCATGCTTGATTTAAGAAACTTACGTTATTATACAGATTCTGTTCTCTTGTATTTAGAGTTCTGAAAGGTGGAAACAAAATCCACTAGAGTTTGATATATTTGTGTAAGAGTGAAAGATACTAATTTGGACTCGAATAAAAACAATCAGCCAGGACTATAAAAACTTGACTGAACCATAATCCAAAGGAAATAAATTAATAGTCAACTAGGAAGAAACAGAGAGAGCATGGTCAAGTTATACTTCTGCTACTAGCAAAATCTGATAAGAGAGTTAATTTCGACAAAATTTGTTATCTAGCCGTTGAGTTGGGTGGATCAATCCCCATTTCCTTATAGTAGGCTTTTTCTGCAGCCGAAAGACGGTCCTGAAACATCTTCCATTCGTTTCTACACCTCTCACGGACCTAGCAAAAAGGTTTACGCTGTCACGTGATGAATGAATATAGAACAAAAGGCATTTAGGCTGTAGTAGTTTCTACACGTACCCCTTCCCATGGTGCCTTGCCATTCTCGGCCTCACCCTGTTGAAATGAGCTTAAAATCAGAAATTTCACACGAATCGATTCACCTGACACTTTATTATCATGTGTAGCATACCTGGTTTCCGAGTGAAGGAACGGTTTGGTGCACGACCCACTGAGAATCCACGACTCCTATCTTTTCATGAGCAGGCTGGTCTCAAGAACGCAGAAAGCGCACTGTTAATCTCCATGAGCAAAGATGGAGTGAACTTAGTTACTTACGTAACTTTCTAATAACTGACCTCCACACATTTCCTAAGCGCAAAATCAAGCCCCCATCCATGGACCAAGTCATTCTGTAGCAAATGGCATAAATATTTCAGATTTCACGGCCACCAGTGATCCAGGTTGGTTCAACTTTTGGCTGTTTTGTTATTCTTTCTTTCCACATTTTTGGGGGCTCGCCTTATAGAAAAGATTAAACCAAACATTTCTGTACCTGAATCATATGCCAGACACAGCGCCATGCTTTACGAGAAAACACCGGTGCCATGATCTCGACAAATCTATACAGAAATAAAAAAGAAGAGAAAGCCTTTCTTGTTCAGTTGAACTATGTACGGAATCACAACAAATCAACATACGCTGCACATGGCGGCAAATGAGGATATCTGCACCAGCCTGGCCTTTCCTCTGTATCTCTGTGAAGAGGAATGATTACATTCTAAGTTGTAAAGTTTTAACGATCGTCTGATACAAAATAAATCAAGATACACAATTTTGCTAGTAGTACTTGTGAACTTCAGTGTCATTTCGTCTTCGTGTCATCTCCCATGACATTCCACTGTCTGGGGATAAACCGGGCTGCGAAATATCCAAACCATGCTTCTTCACGAGTTTTATATATCTGCAATAAAGACGAAATTTCAGTAAATAAGTTTTCTCTAGTCTCATCTAAAAGATGGAAAGATGTCAGGTGTCTCTACTTACTCCTCAAAATCAAAGTCGTCCACGCCTAAATCTTCATCCCATATAAAGATATAATCATACGGCGCCACGATATCAGGGTGCAAAAAGCGCTTTGCATACCACCTTGCGAGCACGAAAATAATAAGATCGTACAGTTATCCATTACAGCAGGCAGTGTGGGAAACCATAAAAACACGAATCTTTATAGTTACCATTTAGTCTGCTTCAGCACACTCACGTGGATAGCCCTTTTCGACCACTTGAATTCATCCCATTCACTTGTCCGACCATCATAGTGAAATAACAAAATTGTGAAGTTTTCTGTCAACTGTACAAATTCATTAATCCGTGGAACAGAAAAAGGTAAAATTGGCACTAAAATGAAATCCCGTCACCTTCCTCACTGCAGCATCAATGTTCTTTTTCTGCTCCAATCCAACAGTAAAGGTCACTAGATATCTCGGTTTTGTGATCAAATCCTGAACCAGTGCCATTTGTTTTCAATATTCATGAAGTCATATATTGAAAAAAAATAAAATAAGACTGTTTATCTTATCTTCTCTCTCTAAAATGTGAAGCAAAAAATGACATTTCCGATTATGGCATCACATACACACCTCGCCGGGAACACCATACAATCTGCGCATATAAAAATCAGATTCGGCTACAATTACACCAGGTGGTAGTCTCTCAGCGCCTTGGGGATTTGTCGCGGCCCATATCTGCATAAAATTATCAGAAAGTTAGAAAATGAAGTGAAGCAACAAATGTTCTTCCTCAGCCTCTGAGCCAAACAAAAATCTGTGTCAAATTAGTCTCATGTCTTCAACTCTGATAAATTCAGAGGTCAATTAGTTCTCATTACAAACAGAACCAATGGGGTGGTGCAAAAATATGAAGCCCCTGATTTGCATATAAAAACAAAAGGTTACCTTGGTATTGTTAAACCCATGTGAGATTCCTTTATGGCCTTTCAGAGAAAACCAGAGATTTAACAGTGCTTGAGTCGGGAGATCAGAGTACTTGTCATCGATGTAAGCAATGTTGATAGAAGGAAAGATTCTCGATGGCAAATGTGCCTGTTGATCATCAAAGTTATATGAAGCAAAACATTTCTTCAAAAGCATTTTACCGAATGTCCGAATCGAAACACGATTGTAACAAATCTATAAAACTAAGAGTCGAATCCACATGCCTTTGTGAATGACAGTGCAGGAAAAGACACTCCTAAGAAGAAGCCAACTATGATCCCCACAAAAGTTGTAAAAATTAGCCTCATTGTTTCATTTGTTCTACTCATTTTCAAGCTGCAGCCAAAAGAAACGAACTCAACCACATTACAACCAATGGAATCTGAACCGGAAGGCCGTACCAATAAAACCAAAAACTGAAAGTTGAATCTTAAAAAGTTCGTATGGAAACCGGCAAGCCCACCGGTCCCTGTCCACAAATGAACTTCAGGAATGATTCATTCGTTAAATTAATCTATTGAACAATTCTAGAGCTTATGCAATTAGAATTACTTGGAAATAACAGTTCTTTTCCTGGGCGTTCCCATAGTATTTTTTCTGCAAAATGAATGGCGACTTTCACTCTGCATGTCAGTCCAAGTCAAGGGTTCATTTCCTCAAGATCCATACGCACGTTCTCAGAGATTTCTTCGAGCCTGAAACATTGAAATCGAGATTTGAATCGAAATCCAATGCTTTTTTCCCGTCTTTTTTTTTAGAAAAAGAAAAGAAATCAAACACTTCGAAAATCACCATTACTGATCTGAAACAATTTTCTTGGCCACTACTAAAACACAACCCAAGCAAGATTCAAGCTTTCCCCCCCACCGACAATGAAGTTAAACATCAAGATTCATCAAACAGTTCACATGGTAGGTAGTTTGACTCTCACCTTTCGCGATTCAGAGATTCAAATCACATTCGCAATCCCATTGGTCCAAGTTAATTTGAATATAAACAAAAGGGTCCAGACTCCTGGCTTCTGATTGTCGGAAATAACGACGCTGTAATGACTAACGAGTAACGAGCCTAGTGCACACAAAAAGAAAAGAGAACCCAGTTTCAGTGGTGACAAATGGCGGATTCAGCGCTCCAATTATGAGAGAAAAGGTTGTCTTCATGAGGGATGGTGGGGGGGTCCAACATGCTATAGAAACACACTATTTTTGGATGCAGATCTATGCTGTCTCCTGCAATGTCAAAGAATCTTGATTTATTTATTAAATGGGTCTATTTAAAAATTTCGAATTTTTTTTAAACTGATGGGGACAGCCAAGAAATGTCCCAAAATAACATGCATTTTAAAATGGCAATTTTATTCAAATCTCTTGCAATAATGGCATGACAAGTCTATTTTGGCAACAGTTGTTATAAAGTGTCTATAAGGCTGCGTTTGGTTTGGAAGATAAAATAAACTAATGATTAGTAAGTAAATGATAAAGAAAATGATTGTTATAGGAATGTAATATACGGTATTATGTTTGATATGATTTTTAAGTGTAGGATAATTTTGAATTTTTTGATGAAATGACAAAATTACCCTTTCTTCTTTTTTTCTTCTTCCACTCCGGCGGCAGCAGCGGCGGCGGTCCCGCGGCGGCGATGGCGGCCGGCCGGCCGGAAGTTATAGGTCAGCGACTGATTCTGGGCGGCAACCGGTGGCGGTCGTCGACTGGAGGCGCCGGTCGGCCGGCGGTTGCGACGGCGGTCGGTGGTCGGCGGTTGCGGCGGCGGTCGGTGGTCGGCCGGCGGTTGCGGCGGTGGTCGGTGGTCGGCCGACGGTGGCGGCGGCGGTCGTGGCGGGAAGTGTGGTGAGTTTGAATATAGAAGAAGGGTAAAATTGGAAAAATAGGAAGAATTAAGAGTTGGATAAATAATAATAGGGGGTGAGGAGGTATTATTTTAACCCACCTAATATAACCTAATCATTCATAGGAGGTATTAACTTGGTTAAATAATCACGCGTACCAAACGAGTGATAAGGTGGGTTAAAAAAAATAAATCAGGCTTATCACCCCTACCAAACGCAGCGTTAAGAGTTTATAAGCTCTTAAATTTTGTTTTGCGAACTTTTTTAAAAAATTGTTTATATGTTTTTAAGTGGGGTGTATTCAATGTAGAGATTTAATGACTTTCAATGACTTTTTTTAAATGATAGATTTCCATGGATTTGGTAGATTTTTATTGACTTTTGTAGAATCTCACAGATTTGTAAACAGAATTACATGGACTTTTGTAGACTTTCTTGCAAGATTTTGATAGATATTTGTAGACTTTTGTAGAATTTGTGCAAAAAAAATTTCAATTCAATTTAACAAAATCAAAATTTCAATAAATATTATTTCTTCGAACTAGTAATTATTTAACATAAATAACATATTCACTTTGAAATAAATTTACTTATTTAAAAAGTAAATATATTTAATATATGAAAAAAAAATCACAATTCAATTTAACAAAATTAAAATTCCAATCCCCATGTCTATTCAACATGCAAAAATAATTAATTAATAAAATTTTAATTTATAAGCATATATAAATAAATTTAATCAATATAGATAAACAGCTAATCAAAACACTATGAAATTTGATAAATTTTAAGCAGTTTTTTATGAAATAAAATCTAAGGTTCGTTATTGTGAATATGATCAACGTCACTCCACATTCTGTTTGCAATAGTATCTCTCCATGTATTTGCATTTGCTCGTTGTTGTTCTTCAGTGCCAAATATTTGATCAAAGTTGTTATCCTCGTAAACTTGTTCTGATGAAGGTTGTGGAACTTCGTTCTCTGGTTCAACTGGAAATTCATCAGACCGACACTCCTTTCGAAGAAAATTATGCAATCCGGCACAAGCCAATACAAGCTCCGCCTGTGTTGTATATGGAAATGGAGGAGCAGTTTTGAATATTTTGAACCGCGATTTAAATATACCGAATATCCTTTCAATGACGTTTCTCAAAGAGGCATGACGAAGATTGAACAACTCTTTTGCATCTTCAGGGTGACGACCTTGGCCAGTGAATTCTTGGAGATGATAACGAACACATCTAAAAGAAGCCAAGAATTGACGAACTAACAGTATTTACAACCTTCTGAATAACAAACATGTAAAAGAAAGATAAAAAGGTGAGTTAGGTAACTATAGATGGTAGTCAAGTCCGGCTTTCAGAACTTCCATTCTTTCTGTTACATGTTTGTTATTCAGAAGGTTAAATATAATATAACCGAGAAAAAAAGACCAACTTATGATTGGAACCAGACCAAGTGCAAGCACGAATATATAATTCTTTACGTACAAACCATAAATCAATAACGATTCAAGAAAAGATTCATACCTTTGAAATTTGAGAAACCCTCGATTTGTCTTTAGAGAGGAGAAAAGAGCCGTCTTTTGAGTGAGAAAGAGATATATGAGTGAGGAAGAGATAAAAGTCTACAAAAATCTCTAGGGTAAGTAGAAGATAAATTTTGAGTTTCTACAATTGTACCTATAGTTTTATGGTTTGTACCTAAAGATTTATATTAGAATCATTGTAAATCTATGGAAATATTGGATACCTATAGATTTTTATAGATTTTTAAAAAGTCAAGTTTGAATACCACTAGACTTTTTAAGATTCTAGAAAAATCTAATTTGAATACCACTAAACTTTTATAGAGTTTATAAAAGTCTATGTTCAATACCTCTAGACTTTTAAACTCTACAAAAGTCATTAAAAGTAATTAAATTTCCAAGATTGAATACACCCCCTAAAATAAATTGTTTGACATCTTATAAGATATTTTAAAAATAGTTTGATAACCCCAACCTTTTTTTTATAATGATATAAATAACAACATTATTATTTATTAATTATAAAACTTATAACTATAATTATATTAACGATAATAATTAATATTTATTATTCCTACTATTATTACATGAATAATAATTAATGATGAATAATGATTAATAAAAATAGTTGGCAGGTATCTCAATTACAGCGACACCTACTAATTATGACAAGTCAGTTGTCCATACTCTAGTTTCTGATGACTTCTAGGACACTCCAAGCCCAAGTCGTTCTGACATATTAGACTACATGTATCAATCACACTCGAGTGTCGTGCAATTCTCGAGGTAGCCCGGGTAGTAAGGTACCCGGGTATTTGCTTGAGAGCTCGGGCTATGATGACGAGTGTCGGGAAGAAATGTAATGTCCAGGTTCTTGAGGATAGTATCCGACATATTGGCTTTGGTCTGGGGTGATCCAATTAATATCCCGGGTGATTCATGACCCGGTTCCTTATAGGGATATCAGTTATCACAAACACTTCTTATTCTCTTGCAAGTGAATTGTATAGCAATTTACATTTTCAAAGTTTATTTATTGTTAATAGAAATTGTTTCGTGTTGACTTCTGCGTCACAAATGGCTGCAACGAATTATGATTTGCCCACACCCTACCATGGCAGCCTTTTTTTTATATCCTAATATAGTGGCCGGGGGGAAGACTCGAACTTGAGTCCATACGTGGGAATTCTGATGAGACCATTGGACCAAGCTCTCGGTCTCCATGGTAGCCTATTAATGTGCCGGGAGCTGGACTTTCTGACCTATGCGCATGCGTTTTCGATTTAATGCGTCGATAATGATAATCTGATAAAATATGGATAATTAAATCAACTGGACAATAATTTATTATATTTTAAACTCAATCGTACGTTCACTTTGACCCAATAAATTTGTCAACAAAAAGTCTTTTAATTATAATTTCTGGAAGCAAAAGTCTTTTAAATTTTCATCGGACAAAAGTCATACATATTTTCACTAAACATTAATACATAAGCCTCGTGACTTTTCGTGATTGATAATTCTGCCAATACGTGGTGGAAAGAAGATGGAAAATTGGATTTGTATGTCCGAAGAAGTTACAACTATTTTCCTAGGACTTGGAACTTGTGTTCGTCGAGTCTTCTTCCCATCTGAATTTTCTTGTCAAGTTATTAAAGCCGGGAGGATTCATTGGGACATTTGCCATATTATGGATTAAATTCATGCCATCTTGCAAAATTTGCTAATTCATTAGGATTAGTACAAAGTCATGTCTACCATAAAAAGAAACGTGGTTGCTTTAAAGTTTTAGCTAAATTTTTTTATTAGCGGTGTTATTATCGAAAAATCTCTTTTTTCGATGTTGATAAAATACATAACTGTTATTTTTCTGTTTGCATGAGATATACATCTGATTAATGTAGTAAACTTCAAATAT
This sequence comes from Primulina eburnea, assembly GCF_022965805.1. Classification (NCBI taxonomy): domain Eukaryota; kingdom Viridiplantae; phylum Streptophyta; class Magnoliopsida; order Lamiales; family Gesneriaceae; genus Primulina; species Primulina eburnea. The sequence continues at coordinate 44,007,144 of NC_133102.1, read as the reverse complement.
GTTAGTCAATTAAACTATATCGGACAAACCACGTGTGTAACATACTCGTCCAATAATTTTTATATATATCTTTGGTCAGAATTGGATTAATGTACTAAATTAATAAGATGATAATTTTTGGGAAAACTAATGTATAAATCTATGATATATTCAATATCATAAACTAATAATTATTATTATATCGTCGTTTATTTTTCATGAAATTTAATTAATTATATTGATGTTTTGTCGATAGAATAAATTCTATTTGATAAATCAATACAATAATATTATTGAATTAATAAAAATAACGAGTATTAATTTATTTATCTTTATAAATGAAATTTTATTTATATTATTAATTCAAAAATATGATGTATATATTGATGTAATATAATAAATGTTTTTTTTTAAAATAATTTATTATTTTATCAATTCATCCATCTGTCAATGAACGTAGCAAGATTTGGTTTGTTTTTTGTTAATGAAATGTGATTTTGTAGAGTCTCAACTCTCAATCTTCGAAATTTTCAGAACCCGCTTGACAATCATCCCTGCGACTCATTCCCTGAATCCCAGTAATATAAAAATCGCCGTATATTTGCAATGTGCTGTGAGATTCAACAAATTCACGTTCGATTCTGCAACGCCTTTTTCTAGCAGCTCGGACGATGATTAGACGGCCGAATTCCCTGATGCAGAACAATGGGTTTTTGAGCTTCCATGCCTGAATAGCAGAAGCTCTGTACCGAAGACAATCGAGAGTCAATGGTTTGGTTAGGATTTGATTAGGGTTCTATTGCAAAATCGCGGAAATTTCATAATTGTAGCCCTTCACCTACTACCGAGTAATTCGGAAGCCCTAAAATCATTGCTCCCCCTTGACTTGCTTGCGGCGGGTGAAATTTCCACACCACATTTGGTGTACCAATTTATGGCTTTATTAAAGTGTTCAATCAATCACGTAATAAACATCCATAATGCTGAAGGTTCTTCGAATTTCAGCCTTTTTCCCCCCATTTTACAGTCTTCCACCGAAGGATGGGATCCCCCATTAATGTCCTTCAAATACTGGGAAAGAAATGCTTCAGGGAATCTATAAAAGGCGTTCTTTTGTTAAGAAATTCATCCCAACTTTTCCGGGATGTTAATTCTGTGATTTGTTAACTTATAGCAATTATAAAGATCATAATTTTGACGGGGCTTTTCTTGAACTCCAAAGTGTTCATTCATTTTACGTTTCTTCCCCGACGCAGTTTCTCTGTTATACCCGTGTACTTACGCACGTATTAAATATTTAAGTTTACGCGGTCGGCGGTTTGATATATATCTTGTTCTTATCCATCTTTTATCCACAAGTTCTCAAAATTTAAAATTCATCCGAACCGCCTTTATCACAATCTAGACGACATTGGATTTTCTTGTTATATAAATATACACAGAGGTCGTAGAATTTTGTGGCACTTCAACTTTTGTTTTTGTTATTTTGGCGGGCATTATTTCTTTGACCATAACAGAGGAAAAACTGGTTGTTTTTGGATCCTTTTTTCCTGTGTCGGCCTCTCGTATAATTGATATTGGACAGTTTCTTTGATTTTCCGAATCGCAAGAATCCGGGTTGTTTGGTTTTAAGAGATTTGAGATTTTTGTAATGGGAAATAAAAGCTCCAGTCCTAGGAATAGGGGAAGTTGGAGGCAATCTTCGTCTAGTGCCTCAACTTCATGGCAGCATGAGCATCCACAAGCATCGCATTCACAATATGCTCGTAATTACCCTGCACAGCATCCTTATCCAGAAGGGCATGTGACACCGAATCATCACTATGCCCCGGCTCAAGGTCCGGGCAATCCATCTCAATTGCATGCACCACAGAAGAAGTTCGAGAGGAGGTATTCAAGGATCGCCGATAACTATAATTCGTTAGAGGAGGTACGCGCATGGATAACAATTTGTATAAAAAACATTCATAAGTTTTATCTGATACAAACCTAAATGCTTAGAAGATGAAAATATATGAAGAGCAAGATCAGGTGGTGGATTGTAATATGTGAATGAGAGGACAAAGATTGAGGGAGGTTTTTTTAGAAAAAGGCTCTACTTTTCTTTTCTAAGACCCAGTAACCATATTTTCCTCTAAAAGATTAAGGGGTATGGCCAAACTCTGCAGCTTATCTCCAGTGGTTTATCAATAAATATGTTTTGTATGGATATATGCCATATTCATCCCAATTATCTATTGTTTTTATTTGATTTGGTGTTAAGATTCCAGTTTTCTTTTGAGCCACTTGAATGCTTAATTTTTCATTAAATGTTTCTGATGTGAAGTTTATTTCTTTCAGGTGACTGGAGCTCTTGCACATGCAGGCCTCGAGTCTTCCAACCTAATTGTTGGAATCGATTTTACTAAGAGCAACGAGTGGACAGGTTCAGTTCTTTCTTCTATGCCATTTAATCGCTTGGTCACTAAACTTTGTGAAAAAATGTGCTGAGCTTGGTCGAATGTTTAGGTAAGAGGTCGTATCATGGCCGAAGCTTGCATCATATTGGAAGTGATTCGAATCCTTATGAACAAGCAATATCCATCATCGGAAGAACCTTGGCTGCTTTTGACGATGATAACTTGATTCCCTGTTTCGGATTCGGAGATGGTATTCCATCATCAACTTTCTTCTTTCCCCTTATACGACAAGTGTTCGTGTCTCCATGAATTGTTTGAAAAAAAAAATAATTCATTTCTTCTGATTAATCTTGGCAGCATCAACTCATGATCAAGATGTATTCAGTTTCTACCCTGAAGAGAGACCTTGCAGTGGATTTGAGGAAGTTTTAAGCCGGTATAGAGAGATTATTCCTAACTCGAAACTCGCAGGTAACACTCATACCTTTTTCGTCGAGATCAACATCTGTTGATGAATTGAATGCTTTAGCTTAAACTCTATCACTTTGCTGCAGGTCCAACATCATTCACACCCATTATTGAAATGGCCATGACTATTGTGGAGCAAAGTGGAGGCCAATATCATGTTTTACTGATTATTGCGGATGGACAGGTATAACTCCATCAATAAAGCCAGCCGTGTTTTCGTATACAATCGACAATGTCTCTAAGATCTTTATCTAGAGATTCAGTGGCGTATGTCACGTTTTTTAATATTGTTCTTTATGGTAGGTTACTAGAAGTGTTGATACAGTAGGTGGTCAATTAAGTCCTCAGGAGCAGAGAACTGTTCAGGCAATTGCTCAAGCGAGGTAACTTGCTAGAAACATTTCCCAAGTTTTGTCGATCCATTTTTCTTTGGTGATATTTTTAATGTTTGCAGCAAATTGCCTTTGTCTATCATTTTGGTTGGAGTTGGAGACGGACCTTGGGACATGATGAAGGAATTCGATGACAACATCCCTGCTCGGGAGTTTGATAATTTCCAGGTTTGTGTCTTACTTCTAATCTGAATTTGCACACTATTAGTTCTTTTCACTAACATATTACTTTTGTTATCCAGTTTGTCAATTTTACGGAAATTATGTCAAAAAACGTGCACCAATCTCGAAAAGAGACGGAATTTGCTCTTGCAGCATTGATGGAAATTCCATCTCAGTATAAAGCAACTATGGAGCTCAACTTGTTGGGGTAATGATTATTTTACTTGGTTCTTTCCGATCCCAATCATATATATATATATATATATATATATATATATATGCCTTATTAATTTAAGTTAACAAATTAAATCAATGATTTTTTTAATAGGTTTTTTAGTAATTCATTGTACATCTTAAATGACTTTGGACATTAATACATATTAAATTCATCAATTTATCAATGGTTTTTTTTTTTGTTACTACTAAAATTGGTTGTTAACATGAGTTGATTTTCTCATGGTTGTTAATGAATATTTAATGTTTTTATACATACATCACTTTTATAACGAGTTGATTTTTAAATATGAACTAAGAAGCGTCATATTTTTTATTTAAATATGTCATTTTATTTTTGTGACCCTATTTTTTCCTTATATATATTTTTTAATATTTGCAGTTGTTTTTATTCTTATTATTTTTATTTAACATTATTAGAAATATTATATGCATAGAAATTTAAATCATAATGTCTACATTATTATGTCTACACGTGTTTGCACATTTAGAATCAATGTTCATAGTGCGTTTTCTGTGAAATGGGTCAACTCTACCTGTATTTATAATAATAATTAATATTGTTGTCGTAAAAAATAATACTTTTTGATTAGTGAATCAAATAGGAAATTCGTCTTATAAAATGACTCGTGGGACCCTCTCACAAAATTTTGAATGTTATCTTATTTATATATCTATTTTATTTAGCAAAATTACAATTGATATTTAATTTAATAAATGTTTAGTAGTGGTTTTATTTTAACATTATTACGATAATTTAGTTAATTAAGATAATTTTATTTGACAATATTTTGTCTATGTTTAATCCTTTTAAGTACATCGTGATTTTGCTTTCGATAAAATTCACTATTATGTTATTTTTATTATTTTTCCATTGTGGATTATATTTAGATGAAAATTTATATTTTCTAATTTGAGAGAGCTGTCATTGTGTTATAATCAAGTGGATTGAAAGTGTCATATGAATAAGTGAATATATATGATTTATTGTCATAATATATTTCATTTTTTGTGTTTTATATATATATTTAGATTGATAAATACTCATAAACAATATGTTATTCGATTTTAAACAGTATCTAAATCTCTTATTAGTTATCTATGTGCATCGCACGTATACATTCCTAGTATATATATGTATGTATGTATGTATGTATGTATGTATGTATGTGTGTGTGATGCATCCGCAAACACGCAAGGGTGAATTTGCTACTGATCTTACATTTTTCGGGTGTTGTAGTACACGGAGAGGAAATATGCCTCATAGAATTGCTCTTCCACCTCCTGTCTACGGTTCAGCCTTTGGTAGCAATTCAAAACCCTCTCGTGCCACCAGTTTTCAACATAGCTCAAGTTCCTATTACAACCAGAATCATGTTTCTGGCGGTGAAGCTCCTTCCATGTCAAGCTCCACGTACGAAACCCAGGTATAGCTGAGTACAAAGAAACGCGCATACGCCTCCTTAGATTCTGTTAATGAGAACTTGCTAGATCATTTGCAAGTGTTCTTCTCCTATGTCCAATATAAAAAAAACTTAACCGATTCTTGTTTCTTTGCTGAACAGATTTGTCCTATTTGCCTAAGTAACTCAAAAGATATGGCTTTTGGTTGTGGACATCAGGTACTTCTATACTTATAAGCAAGATTCTAAAAGACCCAAAACTATTGGATCTCGCAAGCATTATAAACTTGTCGAAATTCAAGCAAAAAAAAAAAATGTATTCCGTTATTATTATAATTTTAATTACCTAGAGCCAAATAATTGGTAAGATAATGTCAGACATCATAAATTTAGGATTATGTTGGAGAAAACAAGCAGCCTTAACAAGTCGGCACGAAAATATTTTAGTTAAGTCGAGACCATTTGTTTCGTTCTTTATTTCAGACGTGTTGTGAGTGCGGAACGGACCTTCAGCTGTGCCCTATTTGTCGAAGTTCAATCCAGACGAGAATAAAGCTCTACTGAGGAGCGTCTCTGCTTCTTGATCCGTCTTTCAACTCCAGCATCAAATTATTCTTGCATTGGTTATGTTACCATCTGGAAGATGAAGTTAAGTTTTGGCTTTTTCATGTACATACAGTATGTGATTAGCATTTATTACTTATTATTATTTCCCCTATGAAAGTTTCTTTTTCTTTATATTTGTAGCCGAAACTGAGAAAATGTTTCCATTTGGGTTTTTCAGATACGATTCTGTCGCAAAATGTGTATTTTTATTAGTTTTTCACTCTTTTTACTTACATAATAACTCAAGAAACTTTGTTATTAAATTCAAATCAAAGATGTACTTTTTTTTTTCTTTTAAATAATAAATATCACACTTAACTAAGAAGTAAGCGCCCAGCCCTTTGACTTAATTATTGTAAATTGTTTCAAGTTTTTACTTTTTAGAGGTTACAAACTCTAACACCATTTTTTAAAATAATTTTTTTAAAGCTTTTGGATACAAGAAGTTGTACAAAAAAATAAAAAGCCAAAAGAGAATAAAAACAAATCAAGTAAACCAAAAAAAAAAAAAAACAAAAACAAAAACAAAAAAAGAGATTTTAAAAAAGGGAGAAAAATCCAGAAAAAATAGATTGGAGGATAAATTTGGGCATGAGGAATCGAGGATTAACATTGAAGTTATTTCGATTATTTTAAATAATTTTTATACATTCGTACCATATTTAGGGATTATATTTAACTTATCTTATTTTTACATATTAAAGGATTGTTTTAGAGTTTAAGTTAATAAACACTAGCATTCATCATAATGTATTAATCTTATTATCTTTCAAATTTTTATTTCTCACAAAAACTAATTAACCGAAAAAAAAATATACATTCAATTTTATTTTTATTTTTTATGACGATAAAACGGGTTTTTATTAAAATTAATTTAAATTTAAAAAGTTTTTTCAAAAATAATTGAAAAAAAAACCTTTTCAAAACTACTGCAATCCGCGCTTATGGAGCGCGGACGCTGCACACGTGGATCAGCGTCCGCGCTCTGTAAGCACGGACGCTGGTCCATGTCAGCATCAGATAATATTAGCGACAGAAAATATATATAAACCGTAGCTAATAGTTGCGACAGTTTAAAAAACCGACCGATGAACACCCCTATTTCTTGATGAATTTCTTGTCTTTTTTTTTCCTACTTCTTCATTGCGACAAAAATAGCTTTTCGCACTGCGCAAACTCTCTTATAAAATTATGTGTATTTAGCGACGGTTTGGTGTGCATTTAGCGGCGGTTTTAACTGTCGCTAAATGAGCGATGGTTTTTAAACCGTCGCTGATTCCATTACAGCGGCGGTTTATAAACTGTCGCAATTATTAGCGACGGTGTGGCGACGGTTTAAGAAACCGTCGCAATATAGCGACGGTTTATTTATATTTTCCGTCGCTAATATTATCTGATGCTAACATGAACCAGCGTCCGTGCTCACGGAACGCGGACGCTGATCCACGTGTGCAGCGTCCGCGCTCCATAAGCGCGGATTGCAGTAGTTTTGAAAAGGTTTTTTTTTTCCAATTATTTTTGAAATTTTTTTTTAAATTTAAATTAATTTTAATAAAAACCCCGATAAAACCTGTCGTTGCTTTTTTAGCACGCACTGAGTAAACTCGCACATTAACTCAATGTTGGGTGCAATAATTGTCTATGTTTGTTAGAGTGATCGAACCGTGGTGCTGGAGCTGTTGTGCGATTTAAAAGATTTGAATTGTATCATTACCACCAGCTATAGTTTTTAGTAAAACGACAAGCGCTCGGTCCTACACTCAATATCATGCTAGTCAGATAAATTACATTGAGTTAATAGTGTACGACAGATTCGTCCGATAAAATATTGGTTTCAAATTCCTAAACATCGATCAAATTTTCACTTACTCTGTCAAATCTTACATCACCAACTCAAGGAAAGAAAATTCAATTTTAGCAAGAAGGCATCTTAATTTGAATCATTGAGGACTAAAATAATCCGCAAACTAAAAAATAAACATGCTACGCAAATGATGCTAGATACATTTACCCAATATTGTAACAAATTATATTTAAATATTTTTTTTCTCATTTTAATTATGAGATGGAGCTTTTATTTTGCTATATTTTTAATAAGATTAGCCTGAGAAAGTGATTTTAAGAAATATTTATGGTGTATTTTTTTTCAATCACATATAAAAATTTCAGACATAACTAGCTAAATATGAACAATGTTATATCACGATTTAATTATAATATAAAACTACGAAAAATTGTAGGAAAAATATTTATAATCATTTGACATAATTTGTAATTTGTACAGATAGTGAATTTTTGAATTTCGAGGAAGAGAGTGAGTATGATAATTTTAAGTAAGTTATAAATTTAATAAAATATTTTTTTACGATATTTTTATTAAATAAAAAAAGGAGCCGAAAGTATTTTTTTTTTTTTAATTCAGTGATGAAATCACACTTCATAATAATAAGTACACTGTACATATATAGATGTGTTTAATTTCGTCAAATAAAAATAATATGTTCCAGATAATGTATAATATTAAAATCTCTCTTGTTTGATCCATAAAATGTTAACGAAATTATTGATGTATATTATTTATTAGTGATTTTTGTGAGATGATTTGATCCGTAATATATGTCAATCATATTCATATTTACAATAATAAGTAATATTTTTAACATAAAAGATAATATTTTTTTATGAATGATCCAAATAAGAAATCAATATTATAAAATTGATTGTAAAACGATATCAACAATTTTTTTGAATATTTTTATTCCATACAGGATGATCCGCATAGCAACCTCTTCAAGCGATGAATGCAATCAACAACCTAATAACCACTTCCCTTACTCGCAGACAAATTGCAAGAATGTGCCATTAAATTTTTATCGACTTAAAACTCACTTTCGAGTTCTCTTTTCACCCCCAACAATGGCTTCCTCGAGCAGCCGCAGTACTGGTTCTGTTAAACTCTCTTACGAGAGGCTGAAACAAGACGACGATTTCGGCCTGGGGGAGAAGGTGATCGGGAGGTACTTGAGAAGCTCGTCCCACCACAGGTTCTTCAGAAAGGTGCACGTCAGGAGGAGATTGAAAGTGAAGAGCTCGAGGAGGTTCTTCAGCAGGAAAGCTAGGGTTCTCATGGCTGCATGGCTGAAGATGTACAGGAGATTGAAGGACAGTCGAGCCCATTTTGGCGACATCTTTTCTGGGAACTATCTGTTCATGCAGGTCACTCCGATCCAACCCCGTTGAAGTTTTCTGCCGATTATCGTAATAAACCTTTTTGTTTATCGCAAGGATCAAAGAGTTGATGGGTTTTCGTCCAGTAGGTATTCTCTTCCCTGCTTAGATCTCGATGTTTCAAAATTTTAATAATACGATTATTGCTCCCCGAGCCATGAAATGGAAATATGTATCAATTTGATGTTTTAATCTGTTTCTATTATTCTTCCTCTCATTACTCTATTACCTCATATATTTTAATTTGGCATTTCCTACGACGTAATCGAAAAAAACAAATATAAGTTTGATTTGTTCTTGCAAGTGTATGTATAGTTTTAAGTTGGATTTGAATCGATGGATTTGAATTGATGGATTTCAAATCCTTCGATTAGAACCAAATGAATACAATGGATTTAAGATGTGAATTCGAAATCAAATCCATTCAAATCATTTTATCCAAACTCAACCTTATATATATATTACACGTTCTCCGAGTTAAGAATTGAAATGGTGTGTTGAATGAAATTAAAGCTTGATGTTGAATGTAATCTGCAGCAAATTGATGATCGGAAAAATGTTAATCCGTGTAACGGATCAAAATACGCCAGTAGTTGGAGTACTATTGCATAATAATGGAAAGATGGATGGGGTACTTCAATTTTTTTAACCATTCAATTTCATAATTGGACGCCATTAAAAAAATTCATAGTGGCAGTGAAGAAAGTGAACAATTAACGACGGGAGATCGAGTAAGAGAATGACCATTTATGAATGGAAGATGTGTGAAGCTAGCTATTAATAATGTCTTAGATTACCTCCGTCCCAAACACATTTTCTTTTTTCACCAGTCTTAAATATATAATCGAATATCTTTAATAGAGACAAATAAATTGATCGCTTTTTGATTTCTCAATTTTGTTCTTATTTTATATCAAAATTACATTTTTGTTTTTATTTTTTTTAATTTCAAAAAACATTTTTTTATTTTTCTAAAATTACAACTATTCAAATAGCACTTTAGTCCCTCGATAATTTGTCAAATTTCACTTTAGTCTATATATCATTATAAAAAAATTGTATACATACGCACCGCGTTTGCAAAGTAGCTAGTTTAATATTATTTTCTCTATGTTGGATTTGACACTTGGGTTATACCATTTGTGAAATATTTCTCACTATATATAAAATTATTTTTAGAAAACAATGGCTAAATTGAGCGCAAGGATGATAGACAAAACATTTCTTTAACAATATATTTCCATTGAATTACTTATTTTTACTTACTTACAAAATGATTTGTATGATCTTTATCCATTAACAGTAACTATAGTGGCCTATCGCTATTCGCTTGCTTCTTCCTTGAAAAAATAAGAAAAATTTCGTGTTTTGGTCTTGTAAATTAGATTATGTCTTATTTTTTCCAATCAATATTTGCCAAAGTGTTGACGTAATGTAATGTTATGAAATAATGATATTTTGAATTCAGAAAATGTTAATATAACATTAAAAGATATTTAATTGTGCTGACCTTACGTCATCACTCGAAAAAAAAAAACCAAAAGCCAAAAGATGGAGTGAGTCTCTTGTGAGACCGTCTCACGGATCCTAATCTGTAAGACCGGTCAACCCTATCTATATTCACAATAAAAAATAATACTCTTAGCATAAAAATAATATTTTTTTATAGGTGACCTAAATAAGAGACCCGTCTCATAAATACGATCCGTAAAATCATCTCACACAAATTTTTGTCCAAAAGATGATCTACCTTATATTACTAAATCAAACCACAAAATAGAAACAAGAAATGGTAGCTCTAATACAAATTGTCAAATCAATTAATCAAATATTTGCCATGAAGTGCACCAAGTTTCCAAACATGACCCCTGTGACGTGGCCACGTGTACGTCTTCTCCACAATCTCTAGGGTTTTTGTTAATTCCCCCTTTACTCGAGGTTCGCTTGAAAAAACCAGACTACAGAATTACGTCAATTTACGAGTCCTGCGTTTATAATGCAGATTCTGCGGATACTCTCAGGTACTCTGCGAACATACCTTCTGTTGTTATGCAAAATATTTAGTAGTTTAGCTCGTTTACGTGTTTATTTGCAATTTAGTGCTTGAGTTTTGTGTTTTTGTTTCTCGGTGTGTTGCGATGCATATTTCATCTATACAGGAAATCGTCGAGCAGTAATTCGAGCCATAGGCCGTAGAAATTTTTGTGCTCCTTCGGAAGAGTATTTAAAAAGAAATTATGCTGCCAATGAGGCGGAATATAACACAGTCATCGGCTCTCTCGTTTCTCAGCGAAGGTGTAGTGCTTCTTTGCTGTTTTTGCTAACATAATTATGCTGGTTTTTGTTTTTGATGAGATGGTCTGATGTATTGTGAATTGAAAAAAATAGGCATTATTTGTTGAGGGATGTGTACGATGACATGATGCTTGATGGGGTGAAGCCAGAGAGGGATACATTTCACTCACTTATAGTCGGGACTATGAAAGGGGCTCGCTTGCAAGATGCATTCTTTTTCCGTGATGAAATGAAGTCCATGGGTTTGGTTCCAGATGTATGTATTTTCTTGATATGTTTTTGATGTTTTGTTGATAATGCAGTGCATCTGTATAGCCTTGGTCATGAATTGTGACAAACAACACCAATTTGGCGTGTGATTTTGATAGTCCGTCGATTGGCCCTATCACCCAGACAGTTATTCTCAATTACTTAAATGAAACAGTAAGATATGTTCGTTTTCTACCCAGGTTTTTTTGTACAACTACTTGATCTCGACGTGCGGAAAGTGCAAGAATCCGGATCAGGCTATTCGGGTATTGTTCATCTTTGGCTTGCTATCTTTTGTTCCCTTTTGCTAATAGTTCAGTTATAGTGTTTGAAAATTAATTGTGTTATTTTTTCGACAACTTTTATATCCGTCTGAAGCTCCTAGATGAAATGAAGAGATCTGAATTAAAACCTACCGGGCAAACTTACATATGTTTGCTTCATGCTTGTGCGGCTGGTGGTCAATTAGATAAAGTGTAAGTTAATTTTTCACTCTCTTTACGTCTGTGTTAATGCCTGAACTTTGTATTTGTGGTTGATTAATGTTTTTATAGTTTGCCATTCTGGGTTTCATTGCAGCAAAGCATATGTATTACGATTGACGCAACACCCATCTATTGTCTTTTCTTTCATTATTTTGAGTATTTTAACTTCTCATCATGATTGATATTTTACTCCTTTCTTTGTATGTTGACCCACAAATGTTGATCAGTCCAACCTATGATTCTCCATATCTTAAATGCACACGCTAATTGTTTCAGTATCACCTTTTCTGTGTTGCAGATATGCAATTGTTAGAGACATGACAGCTTCTGGTCTCGGCTTGAACCAATTTTGCTATGCTGGAATAATAAATGCATACAAGAACAAGAAACCTTTGACTGATGATACAGGCTCCAAAGTAATTATCAAATACATTTGTTTAACTACTTTCGATTTCACAAATAAGATCTTTTTGGTAATACTCATATCCTTTTATTTCTGGAAAAGATTATCGAGCTTGTTGAGCAGTCCAAAGGATGGTCCTCAGTTGATCAAACAAAACTAAGTGCCCAAAATGTAATGATGGGTATATCTGAAGAAGAATTGTACGGTCTCCCTACATCTGAATATGTTCATCGCCGTGGTGGATTCATTTTCAGGGAGTTGACTGTATACCATGTTGCATTCCATGCTTGTGCTGATCTTATGGATGTTGAGGTACTACGTTAATGACTAAATGATTCAGTTAGCATCACGCACTGTAGTTTATCACATTTATGTGTTCTTCTAGTCAGTAATTTCTTCTTTCTTCGCACTGTATTTATAAACATCTGTGCATTGCTTTTTTATTGTAGTTTTTGTGGTCTTCTAGATGTAGAGGGAAGAGAAACTACAGCAGCATTTGTGCCTAGATTGCATCTGATGGGTTTCCCATGTGTTTGACCTAAATTTTACTCGCCCATTGTTGTTTTATGTATCCAATTTATATATTTTCATGTATTTTCCCCATTCCCCTAATATCTGATAGTTGAGTAAAGATTGTTGAGGCCAATTTGCAATGGAGCACTACTTGGTGCTTTGTGTTTGTGGATGCTTCTACTTGCACTCTCTTGTTTGCAATTAACTTTCATCCACCCCTTTACCTGGTCATTTTTGTTGCGCTTGATTTTGACTGCACCATCTCAGTTTAAGATCTTTTTTGTCACAAAGCAATCATTTCAATCTGCTGAGAAAGTTATATGTCCATGTTTCTTATTTTAGTATTTATTTTTGGTTGAGACTCGGAAAAGGAAATATTAATGATTTATAGCAAGGAACTGAAGTCCGAAAGTATGACATATTTCACGCTGTTCATGAGTGCATTAACTGTTGCACTATCAACACATGATATTGTGTGCTCCCTCGAAGCAATACAGGGTAAAATGTCATTCATCTAAACTATTTCCTTCATCTATCTTAAGCAATTCCTTATCCTTTTAAGCTTAAGAATACATAATCAATGCTTTGGTCCTCACTTATATATACCTCTGGTCTGAAATATGCAACTGGTTAGTGATACAGAGCAGTGCAAAATCTTCACTTAGAATTTAGTTTTACTAATTTGTATCTTGTCAGGCCACAGATAGACTCTTGGCGATGCTTGAAAAAGATGGAAAAACCCCAGATGTATTCATTTTGCTGCAAGTTATGAGGTAATTTGCTGTTTGGCTGGTCATTTCTTGTGATACCTAGCCTCACAATTTCGATATATGTTAATGCCTTGACACAGATGTTCCGGCTTTTTCTTTGTGAAGGACATCAAGTATTTGTGGGCCTTTACTTTCCACTCAACTCTTGGCCAAGTATAATAGTAGATATAGCAATTTATAGCACCCTCCTGGTAAAACTGCAAGTAGTACCTGTTCCATTGTTCTTTGGTAGTTATGCACCATTCGTTACCGAGTTGGCCTTTTGTGTTAATATTATGTAAATGTCCTTTCTAAAGTTTTCTTAATAACAATTCAAATGGACTTTCGGATCTGAAATGTTAATTTTCAAAAATATCAGCGTCAGGAGAGTTACCATTAATGAACTTTTGGGTTAATATTCGTATTAACTTGGCCATTTAAGTGAGGGAACTTTAGTGGATTCTTACTGCCAAATCTCGATTGAAAAAAGTGAAAGCATTATTATTTTTCTATTCTAGGGATGGTAGCAACTGCTGCCTTGACTTATTAGCGCACTGATTTTGATAATTTTGATTTGAACTTTCTCGTGTAGGTGCTATCTTCATGCTGGCCACATAGACCGGGGTGTGAAAGTATTTGAAGACTACAAGAATGCGAAAAAACCACCCATTATTGAACTTTACGTGGTAGGTTCAGAGACAAGTAGAAGCACCTCTTGCTGACTTAGTTGACATGTATCAATTAGCTCACCCAACTTTAAGATTAGAAACAATCATAAATGATTACAAAAATCACCATGTTTTGCATTTGATTATTGTTGATGGCTCTCAGAAGTCTGAGTCGTGCTTCTATAAAATCAACAACTTTGCAAAGCCTTCTGTTATCTTGTTGTTTTGGAAACTTAGGTTTGTTTAGCCGCATGTAAACCATTTGATTTCGAGTAGTTTATCAAACCTGTTATACTCACTCTACCATGGTGATGTTATGACTTCCATCTTTTAATTAGTCCCATTGAATTTGATCAATTGTTGTTACTGGTGGTAGACACTCGCAGAAGGGGCAATGGTCGGTTATACTCCAAGGGGCATGCAGATTGCGCAAGACACATTGGTATACAACAGTTTGCATAGTGCATTCGATCAATCACTTGGTAACTATTTATGAAACTGCTATTTGGTGTTCAGGTTGCCATGAACTCTAGGAATTACTTCTTGAATACTAAAATGGCAAATGATCTCCTCCTCCTTGCTGCCGGTGAAAAGGTATCACATAGTGGTTTGTGTTGGTTTGGCATGTAATCTTCAATCGCTACCGTTAAGGCCCTTTAACCGTGTTTGTACTTATCTGCAGACCGGTGGGTATACGACTGCAAACTTACTATGGGATATGGCTCAAGCGCTCAAAATCAACCTCTCACTTCCCACTGTTGAAGCTTATTACTTTGGTTTGAAAGTGAGTTCTCAATTTTTCATCATTGATATCACATTTTCTACTAAACCTTTTAGTGAATACCTGATTGCATTGCTACTCCTAAAAAAGTCACAAGAGCACGAAACGCTTTCTGTAAAATCGATAGTTTAAAAAACCCTATGTTTTTAAATAATAAGCATGAATCCGCCGACATTAGACCTTGGGTTTTGTCATTTATTTCCTATATATTTTAAAACATATATAAAACAAGAATATGGCACGCGTGGCTTAAAATGCTTTTACTCTACGGAAAGGTTTCGTGCTTCACGGTCATTTGAAGGGATTATTCAAAGCCACAAAATCTCATGATCTTCACATCTTTCTTATGATTTGTTCGACCCTATCCATTTGTGGTTGTGGACCTGTGGTGAAAAGGTTTTAAGTATATTTGCACGAACAATATATTGCATCAAATGGAAAAAAAATGATTTATAGTCGTTGTATCAATCCTTGATATATTACTGTAAGGCTAGGATCGAACTAACCCTTTCTTACAGCTACTGAATTATATATGTCTTATCCCTTTAATATTTTTCGAATTTCAGGAACGACAGATACCCGAGGATGATCCACGACTGCTGAATGTTTCCAAAACGCTGGACAGTTTACGATTTAGAACTGGAGGTGGCGCAGGACGATAGATGGGTGATACTTATTTTAATTTCTTGCATTTGTAGTTTTTAGGGAAAAAAAATGTTCACTCTTGTTGCTCATATTTCCCCTTCGGCTGCCTCTGTTTATGGGGAAAAATAGTATAAAATTCCTTTTCTTTTCGGAATAGAACATCAACTACAAGGTAAACTCCTCAAATATGCATGTCAGAGCATGGAAGAAGGACGAGTCTTGTTTTGAAATAAATATGAAATTACAAAAGTAATTAGATGCTTAATTTTAAATAGCATGATAAATGGTATTTTGTAAATAATTTTGATTTATATTACAATAGTATATATATATATATATATATATTATATTAAAATAATGATAGGAATATATTTTTACTATGGTTGGCTTGTTTTTTATTTCGATAAATCGCAGAAAGTTTGAATTGTTTTTATAAAACGATAATAAAAAAGTTTAAAAAATGTCAATAGGCTTTGATGTACATACATCATACCTGTCAGCAAGTTAGAAAGAATGTAAAAGATAATGTTTTTTTAGATATGATTAAATTTATAAATTGTGAATAAGAAAAAAATCATAATTGAGCAATGTTTAAAAATAAAAATTATAAATAAATAATATTTGATAAATAAATAAGTATAATATAAATTTTTTATAGTAATTATTTTTGTGAAAATTCAATTAAATTAAACAAATACTATTACATGATCTTGATTTAAAAACCACTTGAAACTGATTTTTGAATAAAATATGTTGGGCTTTAGACCCATTTGAACAGCAGTCTCTCTCATATCCCAAGCTTCCGCTCAACCTCGGCCGCTGCGACAGCTTACCAGCCGCCGACCTCCTGTAATCAAGCTACTGGAACTACATGCCGCAGATACTGGTACATTTAGTAGTTAATCGATTGCCAGTTTTCCTTCTAATCTGTGATAATAGTTTCATTGGCGTATTTATTGTTTGATTCAAACTTGTGTTGTCAACTGAATTCTATGAAAGATTTTTGGATCTGTTGGCTTTTAACTCTGAAACCCTTCATTTTTTAAAATAAAAATAAGTGTTTGTTTTTCAATCTGTCGAATTGCATTCAATTTACTCAATTTGTTATTTAAACCTATTTCACAAGTGTATGACTTGAACTTTAATGGTATCATTATGGATTTTGATTCATCTTTTACTTATGTGCAGTTTTTAGCTATGCGTGGATCAAGTTGAAGCATTTTGATTGCAGAAGTTCTAGTTAGATTTGGATAGGATGACAGTAGAAGAACCAGTGGTATCCAGAACAAGTTGTCAAACTGAGGATGATAAAAACTCAAATATATTGATTAAGAAGGAAAGGCAGAAAAACAAAAGGAAGAAGAGCTTGATGAAGGAAGCTGAAAAAGCTGACAAGCGAGGAGTTTGCTATTTAAGTAGGGTACCTCCTCATATGGACCCTTGGAAGCTTCGCCAGATTCTTTCTGAGTATGGAGAAATTCAAAGAATATATCTTACGCCTGAAGGTGAAGCATTGAAGTTTTCATAATGAAATGGGTTGAGCTTTTAGTTGATTCAAGATGGAGGTTTTGGGCTAGATGTTTAGTTAACTTTTGTAGCGATAACATTTTGTATCAAATAGAGTATTTTTCAGTTAATAAAATGCTATACTTGTCAAGCTAACTGTGCTTTATACACATAGAAAGGTCTTCTAATTTTTTTAACCAAACTGATATTGCTACTTATTAGCTAATCTTTATTTGCAGATCCTGCTGCACAAGTTCGTCGCAAAAAGTCTGGTGGATTCCGAGGACAAGAATTCTCAGAAGGGTATGTTTAATGCCTCATATGTCTGTGTAGTTTGCCTTTGTATCTTCAGCATCCTTGCTAGTAACATGGACTGTTACAGATAAGTGCTATTAGTTACTTTGGACTTGCTTGTGATTGAATTTTTAATGTTAAAAGTTCAATCTCAAAGAGGACGCTCTTTGCTTTTTGTTTTTTGTTTCATTTTCTGCTCTTCATTTATCCTTTTGACATGTAGCCTCTAAAACCGGTAAAATTGGTATGCCTTTTCTTGATGCAGGTGGGTTGAGTTCACTGAGAAAGGCGTTGCGAAGAGAGTAGCAAAGATGTTAAATGGAGAACAAATTGGTATGGTGAACAGAATAATTTGTTTGTATATCTTTGTTAAACTATGTTGCATGGATACGGGTATTGAATCGTATACGATACGAATATGGTGATATGAAATTTTTTGAAAATATAAGACACTAGGATATGACCATTATTATAATATATTTAAATATTATATATATTTATTTTTATAATTTTGTATTAAAAATAAAAAAAATTAGAGATAGAAAGCCATAGGGAACAATGTTGAAAACGTGAGTGAAGTCATGATTTATCATGGATGAGACATGACACTAAAGCTGTCATTAATTTTTTTTTTTAAAAAAACATAGTGGGGATTTAAGAAGATGCGGCGCGGACTACACCAGCAAACTTCAATGGGTAAGAGAGGAGTGATGATTTAACCCCTAAAACTTTTTATTATTCTCAATTTTTCCTAAACATATCCGGAAAACGTATCAGGTCATATCCATGGCTTATCCTTGCATTGTCCAAAACATATCCGACCGGTCAGACCTACAAATAATCGGCAACATGGAATTTTCCATATCTGATACGTGTATAGGCATGTCAGATCCATGTCCGATACTTAAAAAAAATTAGGAGTATCCGTGTCACATAGCTTTTAAACTTGATATTTCTCAATTCTATGATATCTGGTTGAGAATTGGATACTGCACCATCAAAGTTGTAGCTATGCTTGATTTTTTACATTAAATCATCCCCTGATCATCAATTTGATGGATTTTGTTAAATATCTTGTATTATGAGTATAGCTTCAGTGTTTTGACCATTTACACATTCTGGTTCAGGTGGCAGGAAAAGGTCATCCTTCTATTATGACATTTGGAATATCAAATACTTGAGCAAATTCAAGTGGGATGATCTTACCGAAGAGATAGGTACTCAAATTAGGTTGTTCTATATTTTCTGACGTGTTACAATCTATAACCTTGACATGAAATGTGCTACGACAACTCAAATGTTTGCAGCAATCAAGAATGCGACTCGAGAGCAGAAACTAGCATTGGAACTCTCCGCTGCTAAAAGAGAGCGGGACTTTTACCTATCAAAAGTCGATCAGGCTAATACCTTAAGTAAAATTGAAGAACGACTAAAAAAGGTGAATTTAGTTGTTAATTTGTGTTTGGGCTCCAATATATGATCTAACTTTATGTTGATTGAGTGATGTATCATGTGTAATATCCATCATCTTAACGTAACACAAATTGAGTTTTCTTATTCGAATTAACTACTGCTTACTTTAATGTTTGCTGATGCAGAAACAAAAAGTCGAAATGATACCTAAAGTGAAACGTAACTTCCCTCAGAAAAAACCAGTTGTTACTGAAACTGGAGAGAACAAGGAGTTGTCTAGGGATATCCTAGCAGGAGTAAGTATCTCTGTCCGATTTATGCCCCCATCATGAAATTTAGCTATCGTTATTTTAAGATCTGCTGTGCACTTCCAGGTTTTTGGTGGTTCTTGACAAATCATATGTACCCAGTTTTGCCGTTTCTTGGTACTTCTGATCACCTTCGTCCAAATTTTGGCTTTGCAGCCACTTTTCATTGCAAATTAGCGGTGGCGTGCTTGAAATTCAATTGTTATGATGAGATGGTATCTTTAACGGATGATAATGTAATACATTCTGTGGTCTGGATAAATAGCAACCAAAATGTGCGTTCAAATTTCTCACACAATATAAGAAGCATGTTTGGCTGAATATGAAAGTTACTCGAACTGCAGATTTTACCAAGTTGTTTTGGTGTTTGAATTTACCTGAACCACATGCACTATCCTGAATCCATGTGAATGCCTGAGATAAAGCACATTGATCAGTTCAATGCATTCATTCACCTTGCTTTGTTAGTCACGCGATGATTGAAACCAGGCACCACCCTCCACTCCACTTGACCACAAATGAAAACAAGTTGTTTTCCAAATGAATCGTGTTGATTTGATAGTCAAGTTATGCTGAGTTCAAGACATTCATTCACCTCAACCTTATCAATCATACGATAATTGATCCTCAGCCAGCTGCACTATCCAAAGCCTGAAGTTTGATCGGCCTCCCATCTATTGTCACCATGCGAGACGAGCCCCGGTAAATACTCTGTTCTGGCACAACGCACTGCCTGAAACATCTTGTTGGTGAATTGTGAGAGTAAGCAAGACTGCCACACACCTTCAACGCTGTTCTTGACTATTCGATTCGATTTTATGTCGTGCTTGATAAAAATGAGTAAGATCGTAACGAAATCAAATACAATATTTTATAAATAGTGATGTGGGAAATCAACATATATCTAATATAATGCTCAATTATGATGAGATGCATAATAAACATTATTTTACTATATATAATATGGTATTGTATGTGACATTCGAATTATTTTTGTTCCTGTACTTTTTATTCGTGTCTTACTTCTGCAGAGTAAAAAACATGTTTGTGTTAATTGAAGACATCAACCTAAAAACAATAAAATTTTAGGACTATCAGCATAAAAAAAAAAAATAAAATATTTTTTTAGTCTTAATAATCTGTTATTAGGATAGTTATTTGAATTTCCCCGGAAAATATTTGGAATTATTACTTAATGGCCTGAAACTTGCGCACGAAGCGAACTCGCACTTCAAACGCGCGACTCTGAACGACAATGACGCTGTCTGTGGATCGCATCTTAAATCTTCCGAAACCCTGACCAGCTAAATCTCGCCGTCCTCCATTTTACTGACGGATTGATTCAGCAGAATTTCCACTTCAAACATGGCGGCGTCAGGTTTCCAAAGATTTCCAAGAAATCAATTGAATTCAAGCGGTAGAATTATCAATTATCTTAACAAAGCGCAAACTCGACTACCAACCCCATTGGTGCTGACTCAAGTTTCTCAAATCACCAAACCCATCGATCAATTCTCCTTCTTCGATCGCCTTATGACGGAAGATATAAAAGGAACTCGGTTTAGTGATTCAAGTTTCTACCCGGGCTTCTCTTTTGAATTCTTTCTCAAACTTGGTTCTACAACCGTTCCGTTTCGATCGGAGCGCGATAATGTCACTGATGATGATGAAGATTCCCGTACCATTAGGGCTGATAGTGTGAAGAAGAAGAGGAAGAAGAAGATGAACAAGCACAAGTTGAGGAAACTGAGAAAGCGTTTGAGGAGGAAGACGTAGTTTTGATTATTATGCATTAGGTTTACTCAACAGGTGAGCCTCTGCAGCTTTTGTTGATTCTTTTTCAAGGGAAAAGGATTGCATTTCTCCTATTTCTGCAATTAATTATGACATGATTGGCAAAGATCATTACATTTTGCGATGAAGAAAGTAATTGCTGGTTCTGGGCTGCTGGTTGAATGTACGAGTGGCTGGTTAATAATATTTGAATAGTCTTCGTTCTTTTAAGTTCTTATTATAAAATACTTATTGGTCTAGTCACGATCGAATCGATGACGATGTTATTGCATATGTTCCTGAGCTCCAAATCTAACCAGCTTGTTTGAATTGGGTCATGAATTATCAATTTGATCATATTCAAGTGTTTAGATGCACTTTTTGGTTCATCCGTGTGGGAAAGCTGATGGGTTTACCAGGAATTCGTTCTTCATTATATTCTTCATGGATTATTTAATCCAAATTTTCAAACATAGATATCTCCTTGTACCCTAATTCCATTTGTATCATGGAGGGTGAAATAATTTAAGAACAGGATGATGTGATAATTATGCTATTTTTTGTGTTCTACTCCTTAAAACTTATGCTGATACATCCTAGTTGGCTGATGGGCTCCGAAGAAATATGCCCTATTGGAAATAGACGTGCACAAGGATGACAAATGGGCTGTAGCACTAACTTTTTTTTATGGTTTCTTTTAGCTGGTTTATGCTTTTGCTTTAACTGCGCATTTTTGTTTTGTCTTGTATGTTTGTTTTCCAACCTGATGTATGTTACTCCTGGAATGTATCATGTTTTTGAACTTTGTGATGAAAGGAACATATGCTGATGGTAAAGCTTTTCTACGTCTCGATTGGTTCGATTTTCTTTCTTTCTTCTTTTTTTTCCTTTCTTTCTTTCTTTTTTTTTTATGAAAGTGTGAACCTTACCTAGTTTGCCTGGCCACTTTGAACGTGAAAGGTTTGATAAATTATGGAAAATATTGGAAACTGGTGAAAGTGTGAACATTACCTATTCAAGAGGTGAAATGCTCTATAGTTCTGCTGGTTTTGCTAAATTCGCCATGAGAAGAAACATTTGTTCTTCTGTTTGGTTCGCCAATTATATATGCATATACATGTTGCTGATCCATAAGAGGATCATAACATTGTTGTGAATAAGAAACGGAGAAAAGGATTTATTTTAGTTCGAAACACATATTTGATACAGATGACTTCTCAGAGCAATAAATCAAAAGGAAACATTTAAAATAACAACGGAGTAAGAAATTTTATTGACATTTGTTTGTTATAGATTGGTGGTATGACTTTTAGTGAGAGCTGGCTAGCTCCCTTAATACTTACTCTTTCACCAATTATTCTCAATTGATCCGATTGGCACGAGCCATCATCATATCCCATAGACATGGAAACCGGAAAATTGGGCCCTTTGCACATGCCTCATGCTTGCTTTGGTTTACTTTTGCTTTGTAGGGAATAATGTTGTTGAAGCTTCAGCATCTGAACCTACCTTTTGTCAACCATACATGCTAAAGATGATGAGAAAGGAAAAGCTGATGGTGGGACACACGAATTCCCCCTCTCCCCTTTCTTTAATCCGCTGTAGCGATTTGAATTCGACCACGGTGCAATCGAGGCGGGATAAGCCTTTATCGTGCAACTACATCTGTCCATGAAATCATCTGCTGCTAACAAAAGATTATATTTTATTGAAGACTGTATGAAATAATCACCACATCCACTACTCTATAATCATTCTCAACCTCATTCACCTCACTTCAAACCTACCTAGGAAACCGGCATAGCAGTATAGCACAACCTCCCCACTCTTCACATATGGGAATATTGATTCCCACAAATTTCATTTTTTAAAAAATGACCTTTTTTTAAAAAAAAAAAAAAACTATAATATGGTAGGGCTAGGAGTTTACACGACCTTTTAATTTTAAAATTTTGTAATGTCGTTTTCGCATTCGGTTGTCCGAATGAGTAATCTTTTATCTAAACAGCATTTCCAAAAAAAGAAAATATTTGTAGAAGAAAAGGGTATGATGCATTCATTCCCAAAAGGGTTGTAATTAGGGATAAAGTGTCCAAAACAGTGAAATGATCTGAGTTGGCCTAATTCGAAAAGTTGAAAATGAAAATTATGTATTTGTCATGAACAAAAAAAAAATCCGAAAAAATTGAAATGTGGGGCAGCGGCAACCAAACCCACAAAGAAAATTAGAACAGGGAGAAGGAATTGGTTAATGAGATCCTACTCATGTGGGCATTGCCTCCATGAGAGGATGGATGGCCAAGATCTTGCCAAACATACAATTTCAAAAAAAAAAGTGGGTCCTACATATGCATAGACAAATCTTGACCATCCATCCTATCATGGGGACAATGTCCGTATAGGTAGGATGAAATAAACCGAAGGAATTAGGGGGGTCTCGCGGACTTTTCGATTCGTCATACGGACAATAATACAAACATGTTCCATGCGTCATCGAATTTCAAAAGATAAAACAATTCTCTCTCCACATGCACACACTTTCCCTTTCGGCTTCCCCACACTTCCATTATTGTTTGGTTTCTCCATCTACACTTTTCCTACGGTTCACTGCCTTACTTCTATTGCAACGGTAGCTGTTAAGTGTTAGCTGGAGCTCGTCAAACGGAAAGAAAACCACCCAAGTGAAGTGGGATAAATATATCGATCGATCATGGGCGGGATGACGTCATCGATGGCAGCGAAGTTCGCTTTCTTTCCGCCTAATCCCCCGTCTTACAAGGTAATGAACGATGAAGGAACGGGTCTGCTGCTGTTGAGCCCGTTTCCGCACCGGGAAAACGTGGAGGTTATGAAGCTGCCTACGCGGCGTGGTACAGAGATCGTGGCCGTTTACGTGAGGTATCCCATGGCTAGTTCTACACTTCTCTATTCTCATGGCAATGCCGCTGATCTGGGGCAGATGTATGAACTTTTTATCGAGCTCAGTATTCACTTGCGTGTCAATTTGATCGGGTAATTTGAGCTTCTCTACTTGTGTCGCATGCTATGTTTTACTTTCGGGTTTGCGATCGTGGTCTTTATCTGTGAAGTCTTCGTTCATGTTGTTTTTCTATGTTTATGATTTATGAAGTGGGATTAGCTATATTTCAAATTCGCATTTTGGATTTTTCGGAGTATAGTGGATGTGGTAGTAAGAAAAGTATCTATGATGGTAGATCATTTTTTCGTGGCGTTTGCGATTATGTCATGTAAGAATCGACTGCGCTAGATTTGCTATTGTGAACTGTATAGAATAAGCTCGATGAAGTTTCTCGGAGCTGAAAGATGTTTTGGATCAAAGGCTGAATCTTACCGCCGATATCAACTGTGACGAGGCAGACTGATTAAAGCACCCCTTTATTGGACGCTAAAATATAAATACGATGAACTTAATTGAGAAATACACTAATGAAATTAGATATGATGAAAATTTTGGGTAATGCGTCAATCAAGTGATTGTCTGCAGTGCCTGCAATGTGTTGAAGGATGTCTATTTGTTTGCCTATTTTGAATTTCTCTTGTAAATCAAGAGAGTGATGGATCGAGGTAGAAGGTTTTGTTTCAATTTTTATTAGTTGGTGATTGGTGAAAGTAACCTCTAAACATGTGAAAGCAGTGTCCCTGTTCAATTTTAGTTAATGAAGCTTGGCGACCTCATTGGTGTTATTTAATTAACAATTACTGCATTTGTTTGAAAGCTGGAAGTGGGTTGGAGACATTAATTGGCTTGATAGTGCCAATAAGTACTTAAATATTTGATCTTTGAATTTTATTGATGAACTACTCAGCTTCTTTGGTTTTAGTGAAGTTGTATGAATCTAAATTGGTATTAAAATTAGCCAATTTTCAGTTTTTCCAAGGTGAGCCTGGTTTTATTGGAAAATCTAAATAACTTATTGTAGTATCAATTTGCTCGTGTTTCTGGAAAATGATTTGTATATCTAGCTGATGTAAAAACCATAATTGGTTGTGCCTTTAATTATTTATGGTCCAATTGTTTGAAAGCTTAAGTGGTCCAACATTTGATGGCATTTCATCAACAGGTTTGACTATAGTTCCAATTTCATAATTTATTGTCGTCCTCTTTGATGATGTTAAAGACTCTGGCAACCAAATTGATCCAGATTACCTTTTTAGTGTATTGCCACAATGCGCCTACTCGAAAGCAAATTCTTGAAACATCACACATGCTTTAAGTATTTTCTTCATCATGTTGGGAGTGTGAAATTTTGGGAATAATGGTTAACACTCTTTACATTTGAGAGAGATACTCCTGAATTGTCCCCATCCTTTTACATTTTCATGGGCTAATTGCATATGAATCCCTGTCGATAGTTTAAAAGGTATAAAACCCCCTAAAAAATATTAAAAGGCTAATATACGTCCATTCTTTAAAAATCAAACATATTGAGCCCCGTGTTTTAAAAAATTCAAGCACATTGACCCAATTTGTAAGGGGTTTTATGATTTATTTTAAAAACACGGGTTTTACCAAGTGTTTTTTGTTTTTGAATTTTTACAGGGGTCCAGATGCAATTTGCCCATATTTTCATAAATAAGATTTCATGAAAGCTGTTTTTTAAGCTGAAAACAGATCGTATTTGTGATGCTTTTGTAATTTGTTCAGGTATGACTACTCTGGGTATGGCCAGTCATCTGGGAAGGTGTGTATAACATCATTCAACTTTTTTCAGTTTTGGGATCATACGATGTAGTTTACTTGCCAAACTCCAGAATAAAATCTACAATGTGGTTATCATATTTGTAGCCCAGTGAGCAGAATACTTATGGAGATATTGACGCAGTGTTTAAGTGTCTTGAGGAGAACTATGGAACTAAACAGGAAGATATCATTCTCTATGGTCAATCTGTTGGAAGCGGACCGACTCTGGAACTTGCAACTCGGTTGTCTAGGTTAAGAGCTGTTGTGTTGCATAGTCCTATACTCTCAGGAGTGAGAGTCATGTATCCTGTTAAGCGCACTTACTGGTTTGACATCTACAAGGTACAGTCTCTCTCCCCTTATCAGAAGTCTTTACTTATCTCTTGGTTGAAAATTTTGTGTGTATTGATATTTTTGCTCAATATTTGTTACTTGGCATGTTGCAGAACATTGATAAAATCCCTCTCGTTAATTGTCCCGTACTTATTATTCATGTAAGTGCTACATTTTCATCAATTGCAAATTTTTTTAACACCAGAGGCTTTATTAGCTTGCAAGTTCACATGATTTAAGCAATATTGCGTGTGCAGGGAACGGCTGATGAGGTTGTTGATTTTTCACATGGTAAGCAACTCTGGGAACTGTGTAAGGTGAAACATGAACCCTTATGGGTTAAAGGAGGAAATCACTGTGATTTAGAACTCTATCCAGAGTACATCAGACATTTGAAGAAGTTTGTGGCAACTGTGGAGAGATCAACCTCACACAGAATCAGTACTAGGAAAAGCACAGACCTGATTGAGCCATCTAGAAAGAGTACAGATTTATTTGATGCTCCAAGAAAGAGCAATGACTGGAGAGAAAAGCCCAGACACAGTACAGACAAACCCGAGAGATTGAAAATTCATTCAAACAATGGTGACAAGCTGGATAAATTAAGGGCATTCGAAAAGTTGGAAAGGTCGCGCAGAAGCGTTGACTGCATTGAGAAGGCACGGAAAAGTGTCGACCTTCAAGTGGAAAGAGCTCGGAAGAGTGTAGACACCTTGGATAGAATACGTACTGGGTAAATTTTCCCTTGAATTTTGTAAAATTTATGCATTGAATATGGTAACGAGGGGTATAGAAAAATGTGTTTGGGGTTGATTTGTCTTATGTCTTGTTGATTACCTGGTTTATGATTTGTTGTTTGTGGGTATATCGTGTAATAACTGGACTTGGTTACAAATTCCTATTCGAATAGGTTTCTTTTTAACCCATTGGAATTTTGCATAGTGATTGATATCTTGGATCAATTTGCTAAACTCTCTCCGAGTTTTCTGTGGGAACATATTAGAAATCTAGATGTGGAGTGGAGATGGTGCAACTGGAAAGAATGAAATCTAGCTGTGGAGTCGAATATAGATTTGGGTCCATAAGTTGGAGTATATTTCAATATTGTTTTCTGCCGTATGCTACAACGATGCGATAGTTTGCAAGTGATACTAGTTGAAGAGCAAAATGTAATATTATAAATTCGAGTATGTAATGTAAAATTTGTTAGTGCAAAAAGATCAGAAAAATTGAGCAGAGCCTCCAACAATGGAAAAGTTAGGTTTGTGCTCACTGTACTCGACTATGGCTGACGGTGGGAGTTGACCAATGCAAATCTTGTGCACTGTTGAGAACAGAGGGAAAAGCTCTAACCATCCTCGATGATTCAAAACTTCATAAACCTCTTTTGCGGTTGATACACCCTGCATAAATTGAATTGGATTATACAAAATAGGCAAGTGAAGAAGAACCATTAACAGAAGTTTTATCCTTGATACATCGACCCCTCGAGAAAAATAACTCATTGATGTGTTGTGCGAATGAATTAGATATAATAAAGCGCTGCAAAAAGAAGTTTTAGACTTGATATGTCGATTCCTCAAGCAAAACAACTCATTGATCATCTTGTGTGAAAGAATTATATATGCCGACTTGCATTCATTGGCTATCCAAGAAATTAAATAAGAGTGACTTGCCAAGAATTTTGAATTAGGGGAAGGCATTGTGTGTTTTTGGTCAATAAAGGCTACAATTTTTATTAATTATCATACAGTATTGGTTTTCAGTCCATTGGTGCATCCCGGCTTGAAATTCTCGAATTCAATAAAGTTGTAATGGATTCATTTGATTTGAAAAAGAATTCAACTCCGGATTTCAGATTGTTTTCATCTTGGATGAATGTGATGTCTATCATAATTCTTATTGAAGAGTGTTTAATTTGATGAAATGCGTTCAAAATTATGGATTCGAAGAACTCCATATTCTTTAACCCAAACACACCCTAAATTTATCATTCAACACATTTTATTTGTTAGCTGGGTGGTACCTGTAATTTCTGGCCCTGCAACATCTCTGCTTCAAGCTCATCGAAAGATCTCTTCCCACCATTCCTAGCAAAAGCATCTGCGCACTTCCTATTTCTTCCCCCCACTGCCAATTGAAACACACAAAACTACTGAAGTCTTTGTCTTTACACAAATTCAAAAGGTGAAGTCAGAGCTTCACCAAAACGAAGTCCATAAGAGCCAGCTTACAGCATGTTGTGATTAAATCTGCAACGCCACAGCTTTCGAAGAATGTACTGTCTTTAACAGAAGGGAAAAGCAGCTTTGAAAGCGCCTTCATTTCTCTCAAACCAATTCTCATTATTGCAGCCTAGTAAATCACCATATAGAAAATTTTTAAGGTGACTGATATCAAGAAACTGACAAAG
Source organism: Primulina eburnea (assembly GCF_022965805.1). NCBI lineage: Eukaryota > Viridiplantae > Streptophyta > Magnoliopsida > Lamiales > Gesneriaceae > Primulina > Primulina eburnea. Next base: position 43,978,743 of record NC_133102.1, on the reverse strand, counting down.
AAATTAAGCTCAGAAAATTGATGCTTCTTTCACCTTCGTATTGTTTCCCATCTCCAACCCATCCACGAAACCTATTTCACGAATTCAATAATAAACAACTCTCCAGTAGTTACAACGCCATAAAACAACTCAACATTAAGAAAGTTTGAAATGGCAGAATATACCTGCAGCAATAGCCACAACATTTTTCAGTGTTCCACATAGTTCAACTCCTTCCACATCTTGGACCTGTTTTTAATTCGATATAAGATTGTGTATGGTTACATTAGAACTCTATATATAATTGAATGAAACGATTGTCGAGTAATATCACTAACCGCTGAGACCATGAAGTAAGAGGTGTTGAACAGTTTTACCCATTTCTCCGCAATCTCTTTATCTTTTCTATATCCCACAGTCGCCTCACTAAATTTCTCCACGGCAATCTGCACACACATCGATCTCTGTTGTCAAAAAAGATTTATTAGTTGTGCTAAGCATAAGAGACTGGCTGCCCAAATGACCTCATTGGCAATATTTGCTCCCATAAGAACACATGAATTAATCCCGAGTTGTTCGGAGATGAGTGTAGAAATCATGCATGGACCTTCCTTCTTCACCTCCATTCCTTTAATCAGAGAGATTGCTTCCGCGTTATCCCTTATCTTTCCTACTAGCTTTTTGCATATCCCCTCCATGAATTGGTGGGGTGTCACAAATACCAACATGTTGGCATCCCTTACTGGCCAATTTCAAAACAAACACACGAGTTCACGCCCGTTGTCTTATTCGAATTTATGGTACTAACCAATAAAGATTTGCATACCTGCATTCTCAATATCAGGGTCGGCAACAACATTTTTGCCAAGCTTTATGCCTGGAAGATATTTAACATTCTCCTGTAAAAGAAGGAACAATTTAACTAAGTTGCGGATAAATTCGTAACTGGATAAATTGAGATCCAGTAAGAATAAAAGAACGAGCAACACGTTACATTGGTTTGATTTATAACTTCAGAGAGCTTTTCACCTGTTGGCAATACTTCCTCAAACACCCACATCCTCACTTCATCTGATACACACCCCGAAATTAGTTTAAAAAAATCAGAAAACAAATCTAAACTGCTTACAGCTAAATTTATTCCATTTACTGAAAAAAAAAATTGTCTATTATGCTCAAATACGAACATGAACGATCAACAAACGAAGTGGAAAAAAAAAAAGAAAAAAAAAGGAAACCGTGAAATGAATTAAGCTTGAGGGTGTTGGACGCAATGAGCTTGGCTGCGACGCTCCCCCAATTCCCACTTCCAACAACCGTAACTCTGGACGGCACCGGCGGCGCTTGACTCCCAGCTCCGGCGGCATTGTGATTACTCTCCCCGTCGAGAGGTGTCTTCTGGGTTTCAAGAAACGGAGCCATACACACAAACAGAGAAGAAGGGAAGATGGAATAGGATCGAAAGGAGAAATGGGAATGCGGAGAAACGGCGGAGCGGAGAGGAATGGAGAAGAGGGAAAATAGGAGAGGCGAAGAATTAAATGGCATTCGGTGGGCAGAGAAGACAATACAGCACACATATCGTTAGTATCAATGCAGGGTGATGTTAAATTTGGCGATCTCTTCTATATATATAAACTAGAAAAATGCACGTGCGTTGCACGTAAAAACCTAAACTGCTGAAAATATATGTACGAAATTTTGATAATATTTAAATGAATTAAAACATGGTTAATAACATTTATCAAATGAAACAAACTAAGCCATAAAAAATAAAAAATCATGACCATGACGGTATATGAATCAGAGAAATTATCTTATCCACTTGACACACTTTTCAATATGCTTCTTGGTTGATTTTGACAACTCAACAACTGTTTGTCCAGGGGCGGATCCAAAATGATATGTTTGGGGGCTCGGTCTACCTCAATTCCTGAACGTAGAAAAAATTCCAAGAATCCTTGTCTTTCCTTCTGATGTGTCTCCGAACTCGCGTCCCACAATATTTCACTCGTCAGTCGACAATATAGCAGATGTTTTGCAAAAGGTTATTATTTCAAATGGCTTTCTTGATTGTGTTTGTATTAACCAACTATAAAAGTTTTAAGTTGGGATTTTGTAAAAGCCCGTTATTTAGGTTTTCAAAAAAAAAATTGCAGAACAATGTCAAAAAACAGCGTATAAAAAGAATTAAACATGGACCATATGTGTAAACCTCAAAAATCTTTAACCATTAGACTAATTATAGATACTTAAAATTTTGATGGGTCAAATAATATATATACTAAATAATAAAATATATCTTACATAGTAAAAAAAAATTAAAAAAATTCACGGGGGCCGTGGCCCCCTCCGGCCCTACAGTGGATCCGCCCCTGTCTTTGTCGTAGTTTGTTATAATATGCATATAGTTATTTTGGTATGCTCAGCAAATATCTGATCGTCTATAGCTATAAGATTAATAAATTTTCAACAACTATTTCTCAATCACTGTGAGAAAAATTACTTGAAATCTCTTCAAATGACTATATCTTAGAATTGTGTCCTCATTTAATTTTACACAATTCAAGAAAATCATCTTTAATCGTCATTTTTTGGAAGCTTTGCAATAATGATTGCGTGCATCATGTCATGAGGATGATATAGTTTCAATCTCATTTGTTGCGTTTAGAACATAATATTATATTATTCATTGAAACAAAACAAATTTTCTTCTAGAGAGTTTATATTTTGTTTTATAATATTTTATCTTGTAGAACGACATACAAAATTATTTATTGTATTTTAAAAATCTTGAGAATAGATACGAATAATGTAGTTAAGATATGCATATGAGATATCATTCTAATATATGTCAAAGTATTTGTTTTATTCAATATTTCATCTAATAATATAACCATTTAGATTTTATGAGCATTTTACGATAGTCAAAATTAATTTGATGAAATATTGTAGAATTTTATTTGAATTTCAATATTTGGCTAAGTGAATTTATTTGACAAGGAGTTTTCTATGCTACATCATATATGTTATGAATTAGCTGGTTAGACACTTTGACGAAAAAAAGAGACAAAAACAATCTCGTATCACCTCGAAATAAATCGAGATAATATTGGAGGAAATAAAGTGAAACTGGCTCGATGTCTCAATAAAATGCACAGAATCATCTATTATATTGTGTCAACAAAGCTTTAGAATTGTTCTCATACCACTATAAATAGAATGAAAATTATGTACAATTTTTTTTTCATGTATTTTTTTTCTGAATGAAGAATTTTTTCTTTTTGAAAAACTATTTTATTGAGAAATATTGACATTTATATGTCGCACAACCATGAAGTAGCAACATAATCATTATATAACACTTAATGTACACATACAATTCTTCAATTTCTTCTTCATTGTGCTTCGTTGAAATTTAAATCTGAATAATTATTAATCTTAAAATTTTGCTTTAAATATGATTTAATATATATGTATATGTTTCATGTTACTTAGTTGGACCTAATTTCAAATATCTATAAAAAAAAATGTGCTTGAATTATATCATACAGAAATCATGACATAGTATGTAGGACTGAGCACTTGTCGTTTTACCAAAAGTTATAGCTAGTAGTAATGGTGCAACTCAAATCTTTTAAACCGAGCAACAGCTCAAGCACCACGGTTCGGCCGCTCAACCAAGTAGGGACAATTATTGCACCCAACAATCTTCCTCCTATAATTGCACTCCTTGCAATCAATGGGAATCGAACCCGTGACCTTGGCTCTGATACCAATTGTAAGACTGAGCGTTTGTCGCTTTACCAAAAACTATAGCTAGTAGTAATTGTGCAACTCAAATCTGTTAAACTGCACAGCAGCTCAAGCATCACGGTTCGACCGCTCTACCTAACAGGGACAATTATCGCACCCAACATAGTAATACACAACATATTTTTTTTATTTAACATGTCTTTTTTTTTTTCATCCTATGTTTGTCGAAACTTTTTTGTTCAAAATTTGACGCATTTCGTAGACTATATATATGAAAAACCAAGAAATTATATAATTCACAGAAACCATTTATTATTCTCTTCATAGAACAGAAGACCCAAAATACATGGTTTGATTGGTGTACTCGCATACTTATTTTTATATAAACAACAAGACACATCATATAATATCAGAAAAATCAATTACCGCCAACAATACTAACCAAAACGAATAAAAAAATCATAACACAAACAATCTCGATAAGAAAAAAATGATAACTCAAAGTTTAAAAATAATTTTTTTAGTACAATAACAAAGAAATTGAAGTATATACGAACAATAAAAAGTATAAATCACTCTCAAATTAAATATTAACCCATATTATTTACAATTTGTATAAATTTTCCAATATTTTTTTAAATAAAGAGAAAACGTCTTATTAATGTCATCGTTTTATAGATATTCATTCCACTTCTGTAAAAAACACAAATGAAAAATGGTGCCTTGAAATCATAATAAAACCATTTAGAAAAGCAGCTGTAAAAATATAATACAAAGTCACACAATTTTTCTTAAACCATAGAAAAATATTAGACTATTGACAAAATATATGTAGCAACAACAAAACATGCGTTAACTTGTGATATAATTAAAATTTAGAATCATGCATAATCATTGAATTAGAACAAAATCGCATGCCAAAAATCTACTGGATATTATATATTTTAATAATTTATCCATATTTGTCGTTTACCAGAGGACTCTTAGACCTACCAATTTTTGTAGTTCACCTATTATTTTCATAATAAATAATATTACAAAAATAATATAAACAAGAACATAAAAACTCGAATTAAAATGCCTTATATCAATCTAAGTAAAAAAAAATTGATTAGATAATATAATAATGTCGTAAAAAATTTAAATATTGATTTATAAACAGAAGTTTGGAAATATATTTGTCCCAATAAATAAAAAATATTATCTCTTGATATTCTGAGACATAAGGTAAAAACGAAGAAATATTTCAATTTTTTAATATTTTCTAAGTCACTTTAAACTAAGTAATTTAAGCAAACAGAAAACATGCATTATGTGTTTAAAAAATAACAAAATATCTTAATAATAAAAAATTGAAAAATAACCATTTTTGTTGGATATTTGATTTTGTTTTCTCTTTTCTCTGTGCAAACAAACAAATAACAAAAACAATCCAAACACAATTACATGATCAATACAAATGACATATAACAATCAAACATGTTAACGCCAGGGTAAAAAAACTCCTCTCATTGCAAGAACAAAAAATAATCAAATAGAGCATATTATTTAGTAATATTTATTTAGCAGTATTTATAAAAAAATTGACTAAATAACTTAAAAACAGTGTTTGAAATCTATTACAGAAAAATATTTCTCTCAATCGTATATTTCTATTGACACATGAGGAGTCTGAAAATATTTTTATTCTAAATGAGAGAAAGAAATTTTGTATGACCTTAATATTTATTAACACTTTATTTTTATTCAATCCGACTCATCTCTTTTGTCTTCATATTATTATTTGACGGCAGTGTATAAATTTAAGTATTTAAAATTAAATTTAAAGTAAATTAAAATAATAATTAGTTTGATTGAGTTAAATACACTATTAATGATCTTATTAAACTAAAATAAAAAATGACTTAAATAACACCATTAATATGACAAATTGTAATATAAAAAAATAAAGTGATTTTCTGTGAATTTGAAAAAAAAAAAATAAAGTGATTTTGTGTGAATTTGATGTCAATATAATCACAATTCACATTCATATATATATATTAGTATAGATTAGTATAGATAGATAGATTAATTTAATTTTAAATTTTAATTAATTAATTTTAATTTTATGAAATAAAAAAGGAAAAAGAAAACACGTATTCAATTCACATATTTATATTAGTATAGTATAGATATAGATATAGATAGATTTTAATTAATTAATTTTAATTTTATGAAATAGAAAATGAAAAAGAAAATATGTATTAATGATTAATATGAAAATGTGTATTAATGATTAATATTAAATGAAAGTAAGGATATTTACGTAAATTCACAATTCAATTCATATATTTATATTAGTATAGATAGATTAGTATAGATAGATTAGTATAGATAGATAGATTAATTTAATTTTAAATTTTAATTAATTAATTTTAATTTTATGAAATAAAAAAGGAAAAAGAAAACACGTATTCAATTCACATATTTATATTAGTATAGTATAGATATAGATATAGATAGATTTTAATTAATTAATTTTAATTTTATGAAATAGAAAATGAAAAAGAAAATATGTATTAATGATTAATATGAAAATGTGTATTAATGATTAATATTAAATGAAAGTAAGGATATTTACGTAAATTCACAATTCAATTCATATATTTATATTAGTATAGATAGATATGAAATAAAAAATGAAAAAGAAAACACGTATTCAATTCACATATTTATATTAGTATAGTATAGATATAGATATAGATAGATTTTAATTAATTAATTTTAATTTTATGAAATAGAAAATGAAAAAGAAAATATGTATTAATGATTAATATGAAAATGTGTATTAATGATTAATATTAAATGAAATTAAGGATATTTATGTAAATTCACAATTCAATTCATATATTTATATTAGTATAGATAATTACAATCTGTTATATATTAATTTCAACACCAACGGCTTTTCATCCCACGTGGATTTTTTTTTTTTTTCAATTATTTATATTACTGTTTTTGCGATCATGGTTTTAACACCGACGATTTCGATCGTAGGATCGATATTGAAGGTGGAATCGAAACCAGATCATATATTGCAAGCTCCATTCCTGTCTGAATTCTACGAATCAAGTATAAAATAGGAAATACAAATTGAGATCGACACTTATTGGACTCTATCAATGAAAAAATAATACTTTTCATTATTATTATGAATCGAATTGACTCGTCTCATACCTCTTTTATGTTAATTGGCCATTTTCATGACATGGGAGATGATTAATTAGTTTCATTACACTGATTGTGGCCACGAGATTGGAGGCAAGTGGAACCCACAACCTTTCTTCTTCCGTAGTTACACATTTTATATTCAACACTTTTAAAATTTTCACCTAAATTCAGGTATTAATTTTCCCACTCCCTCCACCGTGAAGGTTGTTGGATGCTGGGATGTCCATCTTATCGACAGTCGAATTAATAAATTTTGTTGGGTGCAATAATTATCCTTACTTCATAGAACGATCGAACCGTCATGCTTGAGCTGATGTACGATTTAAATATTTGAGTTGCATCATTACCATCAGCTATATCTTTTGATAAAGCGACCAACGCTCGGTCCTACAATTGGTATCAGAGTCAAGTCACATGTTTGATTCTCATTGATTGCAAGGAGTGCAATTATTGAGAGAGAGATTGTTAGGTGCAATCATTGTCCTTGATTGGTAGATCGATCGAACCGTTGTGCTGAGCTGCTGTGCAGTTTAAAAGATTTGAGTTGCACCATTACCATCAGTTATAACTTTTGGTAAAGCGACAAACACTCGGTCCTACAAATTTTTTTAAAAAAATATATAAAAACCAAACTAGAACGTGTTCGTAAACGAAAACCTAATTAAACACCAATCAAACATCATAAAATCATATAAAAAGTTGAAATCCATTTTATAATACACGTATCACATGCATCGTGTGTGTCACGATCTTCTAATTGTTAAGGCTCAGATCATTAGACCGAAAATTGCAATGAAAGTGGCAATTTAAAAATTCAAAGATTATTGAACGATTAGTAAATAAACAATAAAAAATATTTAATTGATAAGTAAATGTAATACTTGTTGAATATGAATTTTTATATCCTAATTACCCTTGTAAGAGGCTACAAATACAAAACATACCAACCTTTATTTTGCTAGGTCAAGAGGTATTTGTGGAATAAAATGTGGAGTTTAAAAGAAGGATTGTAAATACAAGAGAATCCACATATGGCAGATTGAATGAGTTTGTTAAAAAATATACCAAACAACGAAAGGAAAAATCAAAGGCTCTTAATTCCCATGCAAAATTCAGACGTTGACCATCAAAAACGGTCAACCATTTGTGGACCAAAGTCAAACAAAACAGTGTTTGATGAAATCTACCGCCATGCACGTACTTCTGTATAAATATGAGTCACCCCCCTCAATATTTTGACATAACCAGCGGCTGCAATCTTCGAGAATCAGAAAACAAAGAATAAAATCGAAATGGCTCGTCAGGTGATTGTTCTTGCCCTCATATTTATCGCCGCCTTTGCTGTTGTTGTGTCCGCTCAATCCTCACCCAGCCAATCCCCATCGCTATCACCGGCCAAATCCCCGTCGAAGGATACCACATCCACCCCCAGCGTATCCCCTGTCCCGGCCCCCAAGGCAGCCGAGACCCCTTCTTCTACCGCGGCCACACCCAGCTCATCCCCTGCCGCCTCCACAGAGGTGGAACCCTCATCTCCTCCAGTCCCATCCAGTGAGGCTCCCTCTCCCACTGCGGATAGCTCTGTATCTGCAGGACCTACGGCCGACGCACCGGCATCCGTCGCTGACACGGAAGGTCCCAAGGGTGATTCCACCACCTTGACCGTCTCCGCCGCCACCGCTGGGGCCGCCGCAGCCGCCGGGTTCTTCTTGTTCTAAGCTGTTACGAGAATGAAGGGTATTTTGTTTATCAAGCTATTGTTTGAATTAGATTGATTCTTTTTTTTTTGAGATAGTTACCTCAACATTATCAACACAGGCTTTGTTTTGTAATTCTGAGATTAAATTTTCATACTACGTTAAAGCTAGCATATTCTTCTTCAAAATTCTTGGTGTATATATAAATTTTGATACGTTGTTCATCCATTGCATCCATCAATTAGGTTATTAACGAGAACTAAAAGTCTCTTATTTCCTATTTTGAATTGTGCGGTTTTGGATAATATATAATAATAAATAAACTCCTAAGTGGTTTAACGTTAAAAAGTTTAGATTATATAGATCACTAACCAGAAAATGAAACATGTTTAAGATACACGGGAGTGGAAGACATCCCCGCAAGTATACCATATTCTGTAAATTGTCAAAAGATTTTATTGAAATATTAAATCTTTTTAAAAAAAAAAAAACATTTTGGAGTACTATTAATCCGAAGGCTTGGACTATATGTATATACAGGAAATGTTACTCCCCGGTGTAGTTCCATCCATTGGATGTGAAAAAAAATGATATGTATTTAGAGGTGAGGTCCACCCTATCCAAGGGATATGTATATATCTGAAGCCATCAATCTTAGTGTTCATTTATTCTCAATCATTCAACATAGAAAAAAAAAAGAAGACAAAACTCAATATTTGCAAGCATGATTATGAATGGGGTAGATTACATTTTGATCCTTTAATACGTTTACTTTTCATTTTAATTCATAAAACTGTTCCATTAAAAATTTAGTCCACTAATTTGGTCATTGCTTTTACGTCATTTTATGTCAACGCCCATTGACCATTTCCGGTGTCATACCATCAAGCTACTGGGATTGTTTCAACCTGTCCGTGCAGGCGGAAATGTCATACCATCAAGCTACTGGGATTGTTTCAACCTGCCCGTGCAGGCATGAACGGTCCAGATCACTCCACATGAGTGATCCGGGCCCACCTCCATGTAAAAAAAAAAAAAAAACTGACTCGGAAAAATCCGAGCCGTTGGATCGACCCTTATGGGCACTGCCCACGAGGGTAGGGTCGAGTGAACCAAGCTACTGACACTGAACATTTTTTGTCATGTTAACGTGACGGCGAAAAATTCTTAAAAATTAAAACAAAGATCAACCTACAAAAATTTTGAACTGGAAATGAAAAATAGATTGTTACATGACCAAAATGATAATGTACTCTTATCAACGGTTGTTTGGTAGTACCTTAAATGATATTATAAGTGTTTGTTTGGTAGTACCTTAAAAACAAAGACCAACCTAACAACCGAAACAAGTGTGTTGTTTACAGTGTGATTATTGTGCAAAGGAAAACAAAACCAAACCGAGGCCTGCAGCGTATATAGTTTCTTTAAAACAGATTCGTCTCTTCCGGTATGTGCTTAAAAGACAGACAAAAGGTCTCAAAGACATGTGAAAGGTCTCAACCGAAAAAAAAAACCAAAGATGGCATAGACGATTTTTGCTTTAATCGGTCCGACATTCGATGCACACAGGTCGCGCTCGTATGCTTGCACACAAGTCAAGCCTTTTTCAGTTCAAATCGGGCCTATGATTTGCCACCATCTGCGCGAGAGATAGTCTCTTGACCAATCATTGTTACACGGAAATAAAGTGTAACACAATATAAACTTATCTATACCACTTTATTTTTTCGATATGAGACAAATCTACCTTTCCAAATTTTTATTTACTCACTTGGAAAGTCCATAAACCTCACTACCTAATACCTTTAATCCAACAAAATATTCATTTATTTTTATCTATATTTTTTATTTTTTAAATTGATAACTATAAAAAAAATATTATTATTAAAAATTATTTTTATTTTTAAAATTTTAGTATACTGTTAAGACAACATTATTTAATTAACATAAAAAAATTAATATGTATAGACGCATAGCGCATAAAATGAATTAATGATTCAAATATTATACAAAACTCAATGTCATTAACTCTCATACAATATGTAATTTGGAAAACTTACATTTATAATGTTTCAATTTTAAATTCAAACCAATAGTCATTTAGTAATCAATAAAACTTCGGTTCCAACGTAACTTAATCGTACGTAGAATTTCAAATCTAAAAATTGAAAGGACAAATTTTGCTCTTAAAGTTAAACATGTTGTCGGTCTCCCTATAAAAACATCATATCTATATTACACCAAACATCAATTGGTATTTCAAATCTAAATCAAATAGTTGGGAAAAGTTGTTCGTGATATTAAGCAAATCCAAGAACAATTTACTGTTATTAAAGTAGTTAGTATAGGGTCTGTTTTTATTATGAAAAAGGAAAATTTACTTTTTTTGGTATTTTATGTTTGTCCCAATGCGATTTTGGTTATTTATATTGTCGGATTTCAGTTTTAGTCTATCATCTTTGTTTTATTTTTTTTGGAAATTTTAGTCATTTTTCGGATATGACGTTGATGTGATGCAAGACTAAAACTAAAAGTTTATATATATAGAAGATCAAAATCGCATCGAAACAAATATAAATAGAAAAAAAAAACAAAATTTCCTATGAAAAATGATGCATTTGGAATAAATGATAAGGGTTAACATTTAATGATCCCATTAATTCACTACTTGATTTTAGGTCTTTACAATATTCAATAATAGATTAATTTTATAATTTATTCGTACACACACATAATTCATTAGACTCTAAAATTTATTAAATGTGCTAGGCATGAATTGAGTTTCAAGATTCAGCAAGGGTGTAGTCGGGGATATGGATTTACAATAAATATAATAGATAAAATCTTATATTCACACTTTATTTATTTATAAATTAGTAATAGCAAGTAGAATGAATTTATTTTCCTTCATTTTTGTTTAAACGAATTTTAATGTGTATGATATATATTGATATATGTTTTATTCTCGTTATATGTGTCGCGCAAGAGAACATCAATTTTAAATAAATTATATATTCCCTGCGATTATATAGATGTGGAACGCATATTTTCCATCTATTTTGTTATATTAAAAATGCCTTTAATTAACTTAGTATATTGATTTCTCTTCACTATCGATTTCGAGAATTCAAACATGATATTGCAATAATTCATTTATTTATACTCGACGAAAATGACCTCTCAAAATATTCTTCAAAATGGACCGTTGGCTTCGCCACAATTTTTTAAAAAATTATAGGGGACATTTCCATGCTAGTGAACCCCTTCGAATCATGTTTTGGCATGGGACCTTTTTCACACAAGATTACACGTTAAGCATACTTGATTATTGTTGATTATAAAAATATTACCAAGTACCTAATATGGTTGAAAAGTCGAATTTACCTAATACTATGCATCAAAGCCTATATAAATATAAAAAAATCCAAATGAGATTGTATAAATTTTGTGAGATATATCTCATATCTGACTTGACCCATAAAAAAATATTATTTTTTATATCAAAAGTGCTATTACTTATTTCATATGTGTATCGATCAACTTGTCTTACAAATATAAATATTTGAGTCTGTCTTACAAGAGTTATTGCGGTTTAATAATTGAGTAGGTATATTATGAGAAGGTCTCACGAATTTTTATCTGTGAGACATGTCAATCCAACCGATGTTCACAATAAAAAATAATACTCTTAACATAAAAAATCATATTTTTTCATGGATGACCCAAATAAGAGACCCGTTCACAAAATACGACCCGTGAAACCGTCTCACACAAGTTTTTGTCTTAATTATTAAGGTGAAATTAAAGTTACTAAACGAGTGAGTTTCTTTTTATCTCATGGAAGGTAAAAAGATGAAAGTGTTTTACTGTGTGTTTCCTATCATTGCTAGCCACTTGACATTGGGTAAGTCATGATGATAAGAAGAAAGAAGAGATATACATGATCGACTTAAGAATCAATATTCATTTATCAAATATGGAAGACGAATAACAAATTTATTCTCACCCATTCAAGGGGGAAAAACACATTTATCAAAGATGGAAGAGTATTCGATACTTTAAAACTCATATAAATTATATTTTTTATGACCTTAAATTGATGTTGTGGAAGGTTGTTTGATAAGCTCGAATCATATCGAAATTTTAGGGATTTTATTTTATCATATTCGTGCTTATCTGGAATTCTTATTCTTTATTATGTGTTTATTTGATTTATTTTTATCTTATTTGTAAATTTGACCAAAATATGAATTAAAAGCTTAATTTTGAAGATAAAGTCAAAGAATCTTTTGATGGATATTTTTTAATTATATTCTAAGCTGATTTTCAAAGTATGGAGTATAATTTTGTACACTAAGACCACGATGAGGCTAAGACAAATTATTTTTTATGTTTTGAATTTGATTATTTATTTTGATTCATTGGTGTTGTTTATTATATGTGCTTTTAACCTGACCAATTAAATTAATTAATATAAAATTGGAAGGGAGATTAATATTTGTTTCACTACACTAATCAACACATGGTTCAATTGACTAGAAATATTATTCAGTTTCAATGTGCGACTTTAGGTTGAAAACCATGCTGACTCAATGTGGTTGAATCTAATTAAAACGGTCATGAATAACTAGACTATTATATTTAATTAGGTTTATGAACTCGGAGAATTATTTAGTAAATATATTAGGGAATTTCGTCGCGAATTAAATAATTATTTTATTGAATTTGATACGTATATTATAAACTTGTCTTGATATCGTTGTTCGTCTCAGTCATTTTTAAGAATTTGAATTTTCCTTTAAATCAATCTTCTGTCGTCTTTAGTTTGAATTTCTTGTTTTAGTTAATTTATTTTATTTGTTTAATTTAGTTTTAATTAATTTGTCTCATCTCACTTAAATTTGATTAGCTTAAATTAAGAAAAATAATTCATATTGTAATACTTAAACGTTAATATCTATGGGTAAGGTAGTTGAACTCATAATCTATTTATTATAATTTGACCTAATTCGCTTGTTAAATTTATTCCTAAACGAAATCATTAGTCATTGTTCATTAAAACTGTGGGACTTTATCTTTTTTTCCATTTGTAGCTTAAACCTTGAGCTCTTTCTCATCATTACCTATTTTATAATTTTTTTTGCTCTCATTATTATTAATTAAAAATAATAATAAAAATAGAAAATTGCTATTAATTACATAAAACTTCATGGAAAAGATGTATAACATTTATTTGGATACAATACCATCGCAAAAACAAGAGATAATCTATCCATATAATTAAAGTGTAATTACAAATATTAACAAAGATATTATGAATTTATTTACATGATTTTGACGAAAAAGATTCAACTTGATCAAAAGAATATAGTACAAGACTATGAAATATAATGACTAAAAATATCACGCACCAATACATATATTACTAAATTTGAATTTTTTTTGGTAAATATATAAAAGATTTCTTTTGAATATTATTTGTAAATAAAAAATAATTTTCTACTTCAAAATGACGTAAATAATATTTATTTTATCATGTTTATCTAAACAATAAAAATTTTGTTTTTTCTAACAAATGTATGGTAATCGTTGGGAATCCGATGGCTTATGTTTGGTCCCAGAACATTCAATTGGTAGGTCTTTTGTGACACAGTCTCACGAATCTTTATCTAAATAATAAAAAATAATATTTTTAGCATAAAAAATAAGATTTTTTCATAAATGACTCAAATAAAATTTTCATAAAATACGATCTTTGAAACTGTCTCTCACTAATTTTTAACTTATTCAAATATATCTTGCTGCCCCGTTTCTTTTACGACAAATCAAAATGAGTTAAGTGTGACTTTCACGATTTGGAAACCATTAAACCAACCTGGTTGAAAAACTTTTAGATTTGGGAAAATGGCAGAAAGAAAAGCTGGCACGTGTATGTTGTGTATTTTCTGCAAAAACTACTATTTTTTATCTTCAAATCGCGGAGTTGCCAGCGTAATTTTCAACCGACGAAATAGAAGTTGAGCAGAACCTGTTATAATATGGCTCCACTAACCATTTCGAACTGTAAAGTCTTAGCGTAAAGAAAGAATCGGAATCGTGAGACAGCAAACCCGCTAATTGGTGTCCTTGTTTAGGTTGGCATCTGGTGCTCGGCGTGTGGTTGAGTAAGAAAAAAGTGGGCTCTTTTTCTCTTTCTTTGGAGCTATTTGCAGAAGTCGGCTGTATTTTGAGATGGGTTTGTGTTGATTGTGCGAAAGATCCAGGGGGAGAAATGGAACCCCCGAGGGGGTTGTGGGCTTCTTTATGGAACTTCATTTGGTTTTTGCCTTACTTCATCGGCCTTCTCATTCTTGGCTTCATTAAAGGTCTGAATAATTGGACCTTGGTTTATCATCCGTTACTTCTTTCTTGTTCTTGATTGAAGCAAATTAACTGTTCTTGTTTGATAATTTGTAGTTAATAAATGGCTTTTGTCTCTCTGTTTTGGTATGATCAATAGTTATAGTTGAGGAAGCTAGCCTTGATTAAAGCAAATTAACTGTTCTTGTTGGATAATTTGTAGTTAATAAATGGCTTTTATCTCTCTGTTTTGGTATGATCAATAGTTATAGTTGAGGAAGCTAGCCTCCTTTTAACTTTAAGATAAGTTTTCTTTGAAGAGATGCTCCTGGATACTTATGTTATTTGTTGAACCTGAGATTTGATAATTTGCATTCTGATTGGGCCACCTCGGAAGTTTGAATTACTGTATTGAAATCCTTTGAAATGTTGGATTTTGGCATTTAATGAATTTCAGGAATTGTCTAGTTTAGAAAAGTGGGTTCTTTGTTAGAACGTTTTCTCTTTTTGGGATTTCAGGTTGTACTGAAATGAAGGGATCCGTGGCAATGACAGCATGAAACTGTAGTTTTTTCCGACATTGGCTAATATCATTCATTCTTGTTATGGTCAAGGAAGTTTTCATATCCTGTAATTGGTTTTCTGATATGTTGCATTTTCATTTCAGGAATCATTATGTTTCCGGGAATTCTTCTCCTAATGACTGTTGGAATATCTGGAATAATAGTGGGTCTTTGGCCAATACATTGTTTCTATACGTATTACTGCATTTTTAGGTGAAGTTTTGAGTCTTTCCTCTGTTATGCTTACTACATCCAATGTCATTGGGATATGATTGACGTCTTTTTTTGTTTTCTTCAACTGCAGAACGAAACAATTTGGGACATCTTTGAAGCTTGTTCTTTTCATATTTGCTCCTGCCATCTTAATAGCCTGGCCCCCTGTTGGCATTGCTTGTGGAGTTTTAGGAGGGGCCGCATATGGCCTGCTTTCACCAATGTTTGCCACTTTTCAGGCAGTTGAGGAGGGGAAGACTGACAAATTTTATCACTGTTTTATCGTACGAAAACTGTACCAGAATCAGCGTATGATGGTTTCAGCATGTTTTGCTAGTTCATAGTACAGATCTTGTTTCACTGTGTTTGCAGGATGGAACTTGGGATGCTGTCAAAGGAAGCTTCACTATTATAAGGGATGTTAGGGATGTTTGTTACCATTCTTACTTATCCATTATGTATGATCTAAGGCATCTAGGGCCTCAGGAGGGAAAATATTACGAGATTAGGTTCGTTTTTTTCCCTTTCATTATTCTGCCTCTTGCTGCTTCCAGGTTTATTCAAGAAAAAATCGCGTGACTGAGTAATGGGAATTTAATTTGTAAAATTATGCTGTTATAATTACACATATGACATTCTGAATTACTTGTGCTGAATCTTGATTTTATTGTCTTTTTAATATGGAAGTTAATGTTTTTTATGTTTGAGCAAATCCAAGGATAAAAAATGTTATCTTTATGAGTTTAGATGTAAGGTTGGCGATATGAATAATCTGCCTTTTGCTCTGTTGAAAATCTTATTAGATGACAAAAGTTTGGGCTAAGTGGATTTGTATTTTTTATGATAGATTTATTTGTTGCTTTCGAGAGTCCCCACATGTTTTTTTGTATGTTTCTGGTTTGTTTGAATTTAGCATGGCTAAAGTTTTATGATATAGTTTTGGCTGCCATTCGGTTTTTATCATATAATTTGGCTGGTGTTCTTGGTTTAACGAAACAAGTTGCTCTGGTCGAACAAATATTTTGGTGAGAGATTTAAGAAGAACAAGATAACTTGATGTCAAAAGTGAAATGTTCGATTAGCTTTCCTTGACAATGGTTTAGTTCTGGTAATGTTCTAAGGTAGTTCTACCAATGATCGCTCTGTCACAGATTGATCTATCTTCCCCAAGCTCTTGTAGCTGGAATTCTGGGTTCAATGATTGACTTTCCAGTGATTTCAGTTGTTGCCATGTTCAAAAGTTTTTACATGCTTTTCAAGGGTTGGCACCGCTTATTTCATGACTGTATTGGTCGTGAAGGGCCATTCTTGGAGACAATTTGTGTGCCATTTGCTGGACTTGCAATTTTACTCTGGCCATTAGCTGTTGTAGGGGCGGTATTGGGCTCCATGGTTTCGAGTATCTTCTTAGGTGCCTATGCAGCTGTGATAGTGTATCAGGTTGGATTTTTTCTTGATTCTTTGAACTCTCCCTAATCTCCTTTTTCTATCATTAGCATCTAATTGTTGGCTTTTGGTTGTAGGAGTCCTCAATGTGGTATGGACTTTGTTACATCGTGGCTTCTCTGTCTATGTACGATGAATATAGCAACGATGTTCTTGACATGCCCGAGGGATCCTGCTTTCCTAGGTGTTTACTATCTCTAAAAATAAATCTTATATGGTGCACATTTTGTTTTTCAAAATTTACAATATACTGTAATAAATGACTTATTTGTCTACGATCTTGTGTAGGCCACAGTATAGAAAGAATCCTCCATCACGAACTTCCTCTTATAACAACTCTATCTCAGGGACTAATTCTTTCAAAAGGCCACTCTCTCGTGCAAGTTCTATCAATTCGCCTATGCTAGACTTGAAGCCCATTGAGGTATGCTTTTGGTCCCGAGTATTGGATTAATGGAACATATCAAATTTCAATGAGTAGGTAGTTTATGATGCTTCTATTGATTCATGTGTGTTATCTTCTCCATGCATATGCCTTCCGGCGATGCAATTATTATTTAGATAATTGATGGCTGGTTCGAGGAGTGTCAACGCTTTGGGGAAATTATGGTTTCCGAAGGAATCCTTACTCTGCAAGATATTGAGTATGCCAAGAATAACAAAGATAGTGACAGAGTGATCAGCATTGGTTTACCTGCGTATTGCATGTTTCAATTCCTTCTACGCTCGGCGAAAGCCAATTCCACTGGTTTATTGCTGAGTACGTGAAATTATATTTTCTTTTCTATTTAGAATCCATTGCATACAGTATGCTCATCTGTCACAATCCCATATCAATTTTTTTTAGAAATAACCTCATGTAAACCAATGTTGTTGGGGAAAATCAGTAAGTCCAGAGTACATCATGTCTTTATATCGTGACTGCTTCATTGTAGCATAACTTCGTATTTTCTCTTGCATATGATTATAAGAGGTTCTTTTACGCCTACGAAACAGTTGAATTCCTTGATAATATATCTCTGATTATAAAAAATTTCCGTAGATTTTTTATTTTGAGATGGTGTCAAGAAAATGGTTATGCATGCAGGAGACGATGATACTGAAATAATGCCCTCCAACAGACCAAAAGACACCTACTTCGATTGGTTTCTTAATCCACTTTTGATCATGAAAGACCAGATTAAAGCTTGTAACCTGACTGAAAGTGAGGAGGAATACCTTGGTAAAACAGTTTTGTTTAAAGGTGATCCTTCAAGATTAAAGAACTCAATGACTAGCCCACCACCTGAATCCGAGCTTCGACGAGCTGAACTGGATGCACTTGCCCGGAGGTATGAGCGACTGTCTCTCTATTTGATTTCTTCAAGGAAAAATCAACCAGTGTTGACTGCTGATTCTTTTTATGGTTGTCCTGATTTTCACTGCTCTGCTTTTTGTTTGTTTTGGAATCAAGACTTCAAGGGATCACTAAATCAATATCGAGATATCCAACTTGTAGGCGTCGATATGAGAGTAGTTTGAAAAAGATCCTAGAAGAGCTTGGTAAGAAGAATGGAGATAGCGGAAAATCAATGTCGAGATCAAAGAGCAAGTTAGGCAAGTTTGTTAGCATGTCTTTCAAAAGCAGGACAAACAACCCCGGTGTCGATCAAGAGGCTCACACAACCTCTCAAAGAGATCTTGAATCAGATGAACAGGTGCTATAACAGCTGTAATGTGGTGGTGTATTTTTTCTATTTATTTGACCATACTTTCTGATATAGGTATATCCTTCCCTCTTTCTGTATTATTTTAAAAACAATTTTTTTTTTCCTGTATAGCTATCTAATTTTTCTTGCGACGATGATGACTGATTCTTCATCGGGACAAAAAATTCGCATATATTTCTGTAAGGGTCTAACTAAAGATGTAAATTAATCAATCCTGACACAGCACATCTATCCCATTTTCTTGCATCCCTGCACATTTTTTTTCGGAGGAAATTGACGTAGACCCATTTGAGAATTATAATATCGTAATCATAAGATACATTTTGTGATATTTGATATAGAGAATTATTGTATCTCAGTATTTCAATTTATATATATTTTTATTCATTAAATTTGTATAATTAATTAAAATTTTACTAAAAAGTTTATTCAAAAATATTTTTATATATTTCACAATATTTAATTTATAATTCACACAATTAGTTAAATAGGTAAACCTTACTTAAAAAGACTGAAATGAAATAAGACAACTCAATTATCGAATTATATAATTTAAAACTCGAAAAACGGAATGAAAATGATAGAAAACTGAATTTAAATGACTAATTTATAAAGTCTAGAGGGCATATAATGAATCAATTGAATTTGTTTCTAAAACCATATAAATCAAACTGTGATACGATAAACCCAAATCAGACTATAATAAAATAGTTTGGTTATCAAATTAGACATGTCTAATAAAACCGTAAAATGAAAAACCGAACCGTAATTATATAAACCGACTGTTGCCTACCTCTAAATCTAGTACAAGGCTTCTAAATTCCAACGCTACTTCACTCTTTTAAGAATTTTATGACCTATGATTTGCTGGCATGTTTGGATCATTAATTGAGTGATTTCCAAAACAACAATTTGCATAAAACATGTTGCCAAATTTTGCCGTGCGTGTCACTATAAACTACCTCACTCTATCATCTTCGATAAAATAAATAAATTAATATGTCTCTTGTGAGATGTTCTCGCGAAATCAAATTAACTTGCTCAGTCGCTCGTACTAATGATACATTTGGAAGAAACATGATATCAGAAGAACTCAACATAGATCATATGATTCGCATCTTGATAAAAATGAAATTACAATTGCTTTCCATTCCCCTAATAAGAAGCAATATTAACCTCTTAATTAGTACTTCACATGCATTCTTCATTCCATTCCTCCCAAATCCATCAAGAAAAACAGCAAAGCCACTTCCTCTGCATCCATGCAACCATTTTCATCAGCAACACTTAAAACATGTACGCTCTATCTAAGAGAGAGTATCCCATAAATTAGCCTCTTTTAGGTTTTAGTCGTTTAAGTCGACAAAATTTGAATTTTGCGGAATAAGTTTTCTTTCTTTCCATTTTTTTTTACATTTTTCAGTTGCTTTTTGTGTTGACTAGTGTTGAACATTGTTTTCAGCATCCCACGAAGGAAAAAGGGAAAAAAAAACATTTTATCGAATTAAAACCAAAATTTGACTATTTAAATGACCAAAACCTAAAATAAGCCAATGTTACAGAATGAATTTGGTCATTTTCCCCTCTATTTAAATAGGAACGAGCTAATTAATATGATATAATGGAAAAAGTAACATCTTTGGAAAATACATGATATGAAATTCGATGTTTATCCATTTTGGAGGACAAGGGAGTAATTGTATTATCCGTGGTGGTTTAAATCTTGGCTATGTTAGACTAACACAGGCATGGCATTGTGAGGAAACTAAGAAAAATATGCTAGGGTCATGGGTAATAAAACAAAAACCTTTTGTTGATACTGGTAATCTTCGTGTTGTTGAGGCATGGGATTCGTTGGCTGCTGCTGAGGAATGGAGGCAGCATGCGCGGCCGTTCCCGTTGCCTTCTTTTCATCCCTGGCCTTGGCAAATATCACTGTAAATCCATCAGCCGAAGCCGGATTATTCACATCCCATTCACCAAATTTTGGCAGTGCCCCTCCTTTCCCATGCTGCATACATTGACATGTAATTTATATAACATACTCATTGTCGTTGTTATTCCATTCCATATGAAGGGAGATTCTATGTTAGGACATATATATGTTTGATCATCAAGAACGATAAATTTTATTCAACAATGGTGTCTATGCAGCGGATAGTAATCGATACAAAAATTCAAACAAATCCAATAAGAAAACATGAATTCGATGTTATATTTTCTAAACATAAGTAAAGCTTGGATCTATTGGTTATCCTAGAAAATTGTATGATTCCAAATGAAATTATGTGGGAAGGCAACACTGATTTACAATAACTTCATTCGCATTAAAATCGAATGGCAAATAAAACGGGAGCAAATTCATTCGTGCATTTCCATAAAATCCTCACGGAATCAAATCAACATTTGATCATTTCTACAAAATAATCAAAATCTTGAACACCGCAGAAGGATGAAAACTTACGGACGTCATCAGATATTACAGTTTGGCCAAAGCAAATGATTATTTTAAAGAGAGAAAGAGGAGAGAGATGGATGGAAATCAAGAACAAGTCTTCAGGAAAGAGAGGGGAAGGAAGAGCTGACCATAAATAGAATACAATTGGTTAGGAAAGAGAGAGAAAAGGTTTTTGCATTAGTAGTTGCACCCCATGAATGATCACATTTTCGCCCTTTATTATTTGAGATTAATATCCACAGTTATACAACAATATCCTTTTGCTATTTCCCAAGGACCCAAACCATATCAATTTTGTACCTTGGAACAGGTCTGAGGTTTTTAAAAATGTCAACAAAATCTACAAACACAAAATTTTTCTTACGATGAAAGTTAGCATACTTTAAGGATAAAACCTTGCATTTTTCTCCTGAAGATATGCATGACAATCTAAGAATTTTTCATATTAAGAGAATCACCACGCTTCGCTTATCCCCTAAATTAATTGCCTTGCCATCCAAGCTTTGTAGGCCATTCCACTTTGTCAATAATTTGTCTAGCTAGTCACATGTTCTGTTAATCTTTCAACTAATCCTTATGAAGGCGAGACAAGGTTGTGTTTCCCAGAGACATAGTTCATAAGATTATCATGAAGTGAGCATCCCATACTTTCTGCATGCCAAAGTTCAAAAGTAATTTCTCCAAATCCTTTAGATTTTTCTATACCACATGATCAACATGAGCCTTTTTCTTATTCCCGACAGCGCAAGTGAAACTCGAAATGCTAATTCTTAAACATCACATTATATGAATGACTATCGTGGAAAACAGTGGTGGTTCTATATACAAATGGAGACAAATTATTGTTATTGAATCACATCAATGGAGTTGGGATAGCTTCAATTTGTTTAAGACACAATGTCGAATGGAATCCTACCATATATAAGTGAAGCAATCATGAGTAATCTTCACCAACCCACTAGCTAAAATCACACTGCAAGGAATATCAAACCTTCATCTTGTACAACAAATGAAGCCATCTGTTCTCAGACTGATGATCCTCATGGTTGCAATCCAAATGGGGTGTTATGTCATCGGGTCCAATGCTCGACTTCCATTTCTTATTAATCCTCGGACTCTCCAACCAACAGAATACATTACAGTAATGGGTAAGATGTTTTCGAAACATCAGCTAATATTCCTCAATTGATCAATGAGTGGTTCATGACTCATGATTTTGAGGTCTTCTGTTGTAGGTTGCAACAATATCTGTGATGTAGCTTGTTGCTATTGTGATATAAGAAAACAGCCACCAGTTTGTGTCCAGTGCTGTGCGGAAGGTCCTTGAAATGCAAGTATTCAATATGATAATGCTACAAGATCATGCTACAGGTTCTGCATTATTCGATCAAATATCAATGGGGAAATCTGGAGATTCAAGAAAATCACAGGACAAGAAAAGAAATCAGAATCTGGCATTGTTTTTGCTGTAACTTTTTCAGTCACCCATGAAGTTATAAAGAAAATGCAGATTAACTCAAGTATGTTCATTTAGCATCCAACAAGCATATACTCGGTTAACTTGGTTTTTCAAAGATAATGATGAGTAGAGATGTTCAACGGTTGGTTCAGTTCAGCTATATAAAATTTTGGTTTTCTAAATACCTAACCCGAAAACTAAACATTTTATTTCGGTTCAGTTTGGTTTTCTCGAACTACGTTTTGGTTTATATTGTTTATGTAATTAACTGAGTTACAAATCAAAAAATATTTTTAAAAATAGTAAAATACCAATGAGTGGCTTGTAAAAATTCGAAAAATATTTTAAATTTCCTAAAAATATTAAAGATTTCATAATTAAACAAAACTGGCAATTCAAAACAAATATAAACGCCCACTATCAAATAGAATGCTTTTAGTTCATTTACACATCAAAATCAAGAATCTAAAAGTAAGTATCGTTGTGATTCTTAATAGTAATCATTTTGGATTTGTTGTAAACAAACGATACTAGCAACCAACTTATCAATTACTTTATTTAGCTGTTTGTTTTAGGCTTTTCTGGGTATCGGCTTATAGCATGTACTATATATAAAACCAGTTATAACATGTCAAGGGAGACAAGGGCCAAATACATGAATGAAGCGTAGGGGAGGCCAATATAAAATGTTGGTTCGGTTTTAACAATGAACTTTATTTGCCAAAAAATTAAAATAATTAAGCATCCCATCGAAACTCTTAAAATTCCTAAATTTCTAGCAGAAAAATTTGTTTTAGAATCACTACCCTCTGCAGTTGCAACAAGTAAAAATTATGCCAAATCCGAAAACATAATCAAAGCGTCGCAGCTACGAATATTAAATCCAAACATATAAATTGCAAAAATACCTTACGGGGATACCTGGTACTCCCATTTCGCCGCAAGAGCTAAGGTGGGGAATTTCGGTGGTCCCGTAAAAGAAGGGGGTCTCAGCGTCCTGCAGTGTAGCACACGGCTCAGCTATTTCCATCATCAACTTCCGCTCTAATGATCACCTTGTTGCAGTACAATCGATTTTTTAATTTTTATTAAGTTTTTTTTATGATTGAATTTAGAAAATTTTAATTTTATTTTTAAAGTACTTATATTACGAGACGGTCTCATAAATTTTATCAGTGAAAAATCTTACCGATATTTACAACAAAAAAATAATACTTTTAGCATAAAAATAATATTTTTCATTGATGACTCAAATAAGATATCTATCTCACAAAATACGACCGTGAGACTGTCTCAATCAGGTTCTAGTTTCAATTATTTGTATTAGAGTAGCTTACTAAAAAAATATTTTATTTAGAAATATGAAAAATAAAAGATATTTTGTCAATATATATTAAATATGAGTTCGAGCACAAGCTCGAGTAAATACATAAGACAATCTCAAGCTTAAAATAAATTAATCGATCAAACTTGAGTAAACAAATTTTAAATTGAGTCGAGCTCGAGATTCTGCAACCATAACTAAAAACACCATCAGTCTTGAAATGGACAACTTAATTCATGGATTTTAAATTGATAATCCCCATTTTAAGTTTACAAATGATCCAATTATAGCCAGAACGAGTGATCTAATTATAGGCAGTCCAGCACATAACATTGAAACCCGGGCTCTGATATCATGTTAAGATTAGAACTTGGACCTAACTCAACCCCAAAAGCTAGCTCAAAGGGGAGGATTGTCCAATCCCATATATATCACTCAAAAGTTATTTATCCAACCGACGTGGGACAAATAACAGGTACTGGATAGTACTCCTATATTGAATGCTTAAAATGATTTATAAGACGTTACAATCGATTTTTACGACGATCTAAAATCAACTATTTTTACAAGACAATGATGGATACGGGACTAGACTCGAAGCTTAACATATATAGTCATGGATGGATTGATACAAGTAGCCACAATTCAATGACGGAATACAATAAACTGAACAGATCGAGTTGTATACATCATATCTAAAGATAACACCTTCCATATATATATAATATCATGTACTTATTATAGTTCATTTGCTGACAAGATACTCTCTGGTTTTGGATTATCTATTTGGGATGCCATCATTAATCCTGGCTTGCAAAAGCTATTGCGAGAGGACACAAGATTGAGACAGTCTTGCTTGGAAAGATTCTAGCATATCCTAGAACTGATCACAGGGAAATGATGAAGGCCAGCAGGTGGTTGGGTATGTCGCCTCTTTGTGTTTGCCAACTCTTTCTTCTGTTCTTGGAATGAATCATTTGGATGAAGTTTGCGACCGATGATTTCTTGATGACTTGGCGCTGATCAAAGAAGAGAACCTCTGTAAGAAACTCAGGCTGAACAACTCTTCAGACAATACCAGATCCAACAACTATTGGCATATTTAAAAACCAGGCAACATAGCATCATATCTCAACACATGTAATGCTTACACTGCAGAGAAAATGAGCCATCTACGGCGTGTTGTTTTTGATCCGGGAACTGATGGATCCGTTGGCGTTTTCTTTCTGTGCAATATAGACATGGTAAAGCTATACACAACAGTTTTTAAATATGCACTATTGATTTATTGAGAAGAGTTCTATATCTGGCACCTTCTGTTCTTTGGAGAGGTAGCAGCAGGATTTTTTGAGATCCCTTCAATGGCTCCCTGCGGGTTAAAAGGGAAAAAGATTAATGTCTCAGGATGCTTATAGAGTTATAGTCAACAATCAAAAGAAAGAAAATATTGAGATGCTTATAGTCCACAATCAAAAGATAGAAAATCTTGAGCTATAATCTTCAGGAAAATGAGAATCACCAATACCGTAGTCTTTAGAGGAGCTTTGCCGTTTTGTGATGTTGCCAAAGAAGCAGGAGCAATTCCGATAATTCCCGTTTTCACAGTGGTAGAATGTGTCTCGTTGTCGGGTTCTTCAGAAGGAAACAAACCATACAGATTGCATAAATACTTGGAGAAGAACCTTTTCTTGGGTGGAGGTTTCTTTTTTGGAGCCTCCAGAGAGTACTTAGTCTCCATGACTTCAGCCTGTTTCTGATCCTTGGCATCTTCTGCCACATCAACTAAACAATCCTCCTTTCCCGTCTCCACAACATCATTTATCCCATCTGGGATTCTAACCATATCCATTTTCTCATCAGCAACCAAATGGGAATCCAATTTCAAGCTAATTCTTTGAGAACTATTATTATTATTACTATTATCATGGTCTTCAGCTACTGTTCCATTGGTATCATCTGCAGCACTCTCTTGCTCAGGTGCCGCCTTCTGAGCTGCTTTTCTTTTGTAATGAGCCTCAAAGAAAGCCTTTTTCTGCGCAACTGATCCCGGCCTCGAGTAACTCTCGGCCTCCTCCACATACTTCTTATGTGAAAAGGTGGACCATTTCTCCCAAGACAAGGGCTCGTTCATAAACCTACCAAATGACACCGAATCTCCAAGAACTTGCAAGTGGTTCATCTGCAAAACACCGTCAGCTCTCACTTTCACACAAAACCAACCACAGATTCCAATTCTTTACAAGAACCAAGCAACAATTTTAAAGCCAAAATCAAA
Organism: Primulina eburnea; assembly: GCF_022965805.1. Classification (NCBI taxonomy): domain Eukaryota; kingdom Viridiplantae; phylum Streptophyta; class Magnoliopsida; order Lamiales; family Gesneriaceae; genus Primulina; species Primulina eburnea. The sequence continues at coordinate 43,952,312 of NC_133102.1, read as the reverse complement.
TTCAATGACTTAAAAATCCTTAAAAACATAGAAGGGAGATGCTTGAAGGTTCTAATATGTACCTGTTTGGACTCGTTGGGTACGACAGAATCATAGGAGTATCCATGCATAACACAAGCTGAATCCCCCATTCTATTGCTAGTTCTGCAAAGAGAACCTCAGCAAAGTTTTTTTTTAAAAAAAAAAGAAACAGAAACAAGATTCATCCAAAGAAAACACGTAGTGGTTTGGTGTATATTTTTTCCTTTTTTTGTGGCAGAGTTTAAGCTTTGCGACTTTAATTTAAAAATTCAAACTAAAAGGCCAAAGTTGGGAGAACAAAGTAGGCCACACGTAGAGAAGAGTAGAAGCAAAATATGCCGATTTGTTAAGTTATAAATAAATTCTTCTTTGCCAAAAAATAATAATAATAAATAAATAAACAGTTCTTTTATTTAGCCACTTTGAGGCATAGGTCCCATTTCCACTTGATTTCCCGTGACATATCAACTATTTTTGTCCTGTAAAGTTTTTTTAATAAAATATTACATAGTTAATATAATTTCTAAAAAAAATAGTTATTTTTTTATTTAAATGTTATTTACTTAATAAATTTTGCTTTTTATTCCTCGCTTCTTAGTGAATTTGAGATGATTTTGGAAAAATCATTTTTTTAGATACTGATTGTTTATTTAAGAAGAAAAGATAGATAATGATTTTTAATTTCCTAAATTATCTCTTCTTTTTTTTTTGATAAAATGATATTTCATAGGCTATTTATTTTTTCAGTATTTGGGATTAGGAAGAGATGAAATGAAATCATTGCTTTTATTCTATATATAAAAAATAAAAGTAGAGCGATATGTACAGAAGGAGAGACCACCGAAAAGAGCAATTATGATGATGAGAGGTGGAATTAGGGAAAGAAGAATGTTCGGTCGAAGTTGGAGAGGTTGAAGATGTGATATCCTTAATGAAACACCTTTATGGCTATTACACGTATAGCCCATGAAAATTAATATTATAAATTATATATATATATATATAATTAATTATATATCTATATTATTTTACTAAGTTTGAAATAATTAAAGTAATTAAATTTGGTGTCATAGTCTGTTTTAACAATTATATATATCAATAAAATGTTAAAATTTTAATGCAAATTATATGTAGTTCAGCGGATAGAATCATTGTTTTTTGGAGTTTAGATTATATGTGTTCAATTCTCACCGAGATCATTTTTTTATTCTTTTATTTTTTAATTTATATATCAAAAAATTATAATATAGTCTTTCACTATGTCTTATAATTATATTTTGATCTTCATTTAAATATAAATCAAATAAATTATAAAAAATATTATACGGCGTGCTTCTGTGCACTAATATGTATGAATAGATTTTAGTCTTTCTTCCACCACTAATATATCAAATATTTTGATTGAATTTAACTCAAAAAATATTATAATAACTATATGTCTATATGAACACCCAATACATTGAGAAAATTGCTTTTCAATCCCCAAACCAAACTTGGGTTTGTGATCAATCCTGATGGGAAAAAAATGTGTTTGACATGGTTTTTCTCTGATAAAAATTGATACAAACGTAAAAAATATAGTGCTAATATTATGATATTGAGAAACAATTGTTATAACTATGATATTATTATATGATATTTGAGTAAACAAATATGTACAACAAGTATTGATTTTAATGACAAATATTTTCTAGATGAAAATCGATACAAAATATTGAAAATATAGTATTAATATACGATATTTGAGTATTTATTGTTTTAAATCGGATACTAATATATGATATTTGAGTACCCAAACAAGTGTAACAAGCGTTGATATTAATAAAATTGTTCTCAAATTATACTCGAAATCTTATATTTTGTATCATATCTAAAACAGTAAATAATCAAATATCATATACTAAGTACCATAATTTCAATGATTTGCATAGATTTTCATCTGTGAAAAAATATGTGGACCGAGGAGTACAATTTTTTTTTTGTGTGAATCAACTATCAAGGAGCTAAGAATTTTGTTTTCTCTCACAAAAACCAAAGATAAACACATATTTGGATTCAGAGATTTAAAAGCAAATTACCCAACAATAGTCCACAAGACCAGCAAAACTGTTTGGATTTAAAAACAAATTACCCAACATAATCCACAAGACCGTCAGTTTAGCATAAATCAGTTTTAACACAGGAAATGTTCGTGGATGACATAACTTTGTAAACGAAAAGTTTGTACTTTTTTTTAAAAAAAATAAAATTTGCAAAGAGTATCTAAATACGATCAATACCCATCCTAACAGGAAAAGGTTTCTTTTTAATTAACATGGTGGATGCTGGGTAAGTTGTTCAACACGTCGGCACAGCAGAACTAAACAGACTCATAAAAAATATTGAATCGAATCGAATTACTCGGTGTAACTCCAAATATCTGCTGGCCTTCATATTGGTTACAAATTAAATTTGATGAGTTGTAGGAGGCAGTTGTGCTACAAAATAACTAAATAATCGAGGAATTACTCGAGAACGCTGGCAAAGAGCATCCACATTAACTGGCTAAGATCAAATAGAACTCAATTCTCAGGCAAGTTACTATGTTACAAGCAAAAATACAACAAGAAAGACAGAGCCAAGCAACCGAACACCCGTCATCTACAAGATCCAGATATAACACAGCACTGCAGAACCCCCAACAGAGGTTATGACCAATATTAGCTTTTCTGTATTTACCAAATTCATGAGTATAACACATCAATACGAAAACTCGTGACCTCGAAGTGAAATATGTTTCTTGACCCAGATGGCAATGTCCTCCGCACACGCCTGAGCCTGAGGTGTCTTAAGAAGCATGTCAAGGGTTGCAAACTCGTGAACTGCATCTTTGTACTCAAGAACAGGAGCATCCACATTCACCTTCCGGAGCTCCTCTGAATATGCAATCGCTCGATCTCTCATCCAGTCATGTTCAGCTACCACAGTCAATGTTGGGGGCATCTGCTTCAAAGGAGGACCTCTACCAGAAACGAGTGGGTTTGCAGCGGCGTGATCCAGGCTAAACTCCTCCTCGGTCAGGAGAAGTTTCCATGCAAGTACGCACATAGCCTTGTCATAGAAGTAGGAGTTCGCCAGTTTTATCTCCGAATGTGTGGGTACACTTCCAATGAAAAAGGGATACATCAAAACCTGAGCAACCACCTTTACTGGGTCCAAAAGCTTACCAGCCTCTACGGCTTTCCTTGCCACATATTCAGCAATATTTCCCCCACAACTCACTCCAAGAAGCACACATCTGGTTCCATGTAACGCCAGTCCATCAATCAATTCAGACTTTAATTTTTCATTATTATTACATGGAAAATGTACATAGGAAGATAAGAAAGTGTGGCAACAAATATCTCAGAAAATGTACATAGGAAGATAAGAAAGTGTGGCAACAAATATCTCAAAAAATGCGCACCTAGAATACATAATATGGGTAAGCAAACAAGTCTTAGCCTAACCAATGTGATTGTTCGAGTGGGGGAGGAGTGGAGTTGTGCCACCACAGTAATGCACATAGGTAAATTTTTTGCTGCAAATTTTGCTCTCAACTGAAATTAGTGGCACATCAATGGACAATGATCACATAGTAAGCCTTCAAATCCAGTTTCCCCTACTCTCTCTCTAAAGCGCCCCATCGAAACCAAAAACCCTCTCTCATTTCAATTACTACTTTGATCCAGATAGGTGGTATACTGGTATTAGCCAACAGCATCATGCAAATACAGTACAAGAAATTCAAATAATCAGCCTCAAAGTTAGAGACGAAAAAATGCTTAATAAATTAACAATAAACCATAATCATAAGGAAAAAAACAATACAGTGCACCCCATCACCAATCTAGAATGTTAGATGCATCTACTGATTGAGAATAGAATCAATATGAAGTCAGGCAATGATCATACACGGATACAACTTCTACCCAAAGAATCCAAGCATTATTTATAATCATAAATAGGCGACACTGTCCTCACTCCTCAGGAAGAAGATAAATCTAAAACTCATCAAAGATGATTTCTGATCTTTCTGTCAAATGTAAGGTAAGCCAAAAGTATGGTCTTGAACTCAAACACAAGAGTATCAAAAGGAAAAGCAATCCAAAAAACGGGAACTCGTTTATTTATAATATCATACTAAAAGAATACATATATCTTCTTAAATGGAGACCGTCAAGGATCCAAAACAGTGTTTATTTGGGGTGATAATTTCTGACTATGGCAGAATGCCCTAGTTTAATATCGCGATTATTTTTCCACAAAGAAATACAACAATACAAAAGAATACACAGCATAAAGATCACAATTCACAAACTATAAACACAATAAGTTTGATAAGCAGCCAAAATTCACCACTGACAAGCATGTATAAGATTGTAAAAGTTTGCAAGACTTCGACCTCAGCAAAAGCAGGAGAAATTCCAGTTCCTTTCTTGATTTTCAAATTTATAGCGTTCTAGTTCCATCATTCAACTTATACATCAATATTACTTTCAAAAGAACAAAAGAAATCTACATTAACACAAGTAATCCATTTCCAGCTTCTTAGCCAGCACTCAATTAGAAACCATGTTGAAAAATAGCAAGAAATCTTCACTAAAGCAGATAACAAGACTTGCAAGTGATGAAAATCAATAGATCAGCAAGATCTCGACAAACCTCGACGGATCTCCATGCGCAGCCAACCAAGGCTCCACCATTGAGGCGCCGAAGGCATCAGGAACATGCCAATTACCATCTGTCTTCCTCAAATCAGCTCCACCTCCCTTCAAACTCCCCAACGACTTGCTGCATTCAGCCAAATGAGTCTGCTTGGCCAGCCAATGCAGCACCTTCAACCCATCCTCAAATGCTGCTGGGTACTTATTCTCAGGCGCCAATCTATAACCCACGGCCAAGACAATCACATCACACGATTTCGCAATACGCCTGCAGAAATAATCATTGCCAACCGAATCGTTGCTCCCACTAACAAATCCTCCGCCATGGAATTGCAACATCACTGGAAGTCTGCGGCATTTGTTCCCCGCCGGATTATACCCTCTGTAAATCCCACTTCCCGATTTTAAATTCACGTCATCGTTGCTACCTGCATAACTTTTTCTTCTGTTGCTATCAACATTCTGAGCATGCGTAAGAGCATTTGAATTGCTGCTAGAAACACCATTGTTGGGCGACCCGTAGCTGTTGCGGCGGTTAAACGACTGGGCCGCGTCGGATCCAAACCCGGGCCGAGATTTGGTTAAAGTTTCGGGGGAACGGAGGCAAGTATCCGGAATAAAGATACGGATCGAGAGAGAGGTTAAGGGATCAATATGATAATCCTTAGTGGCAACACCGTCGGTGAAGGAAGGGTTGGCTGCCGCTGCCGTCTCCTCATCAGGCCGTGACGTTACCCCCAAGGAGGCTGCGCCACCACCGGATGCATCGCCTTCGGGTGTCTGCAATCGGCTCTGTAACCGATGCTTTAGCATAAATTTGAAAAACACACTGTACAGTTTCACACCTATGCTTGGCATTTTTCGAGAAAAAGATTAAACCAACAAATAATATCAACAATTTCAGGTGGTTATCGTACAAAACAGATAATTAATCCTCCTTCCCCTCTCTCTCACCTTCAATTTACATGTGTTTATCCATCCCCTTGTCCAACATACATCCTCAATCAATCCATTCACAGAAATTTCGAACACGGGGACCTGAAAACGCTAAAAACTTTAATGAGTTCGAGATTATGGGTTAAAATCCACCGATCTTTCACGGCAAAACCAGGGCCTCTCGTCGATTGGGGGAGAAAATTTTGAAATTCTATGTTCCTATAGACAGTGGGAAGAGAAAAAGAGGTGGGGCTGCCTGCGCTTCGTATGTGAGTATGTGGGAGAGAAAACTGATAATAATAATAAGATATAATAAAAATTTAGATTTTTCATCAAATTTTAGAGATTGACATGCGGCGGTGCGCTGTCCCTGTTGCAAATCGCGGTGGAGCAGTTGAGATCCGGTGTGGTAGGTTCTTGAGTTCGTCTGATTGTACTTTGGAAGATTGGTGGACCAATGGATAGAATACACCTTGGGGAATGGTTGAAATCGGGGGTTTTATTGATTGGTTCTGTAGTCGGGATGTAGGAGATTATTTAGGTCGGTGGCGGAGGATTTCAGGCCCATTTCTGAATTGGGTTGGGCTTTTAGGTTACCCTCTTATTTAAGATTATTGCATTTTGTTGGGCATCGATGGTGGATCTGAATTCAGTATTTGAAATCTTTAAATGTAATATTAATTTGACTTTGATTTCAAATATATTATATTCTATAAATCTCTAAATCAAATAATTCATTCTGAATGATGATCTAAAATTCATTTATCAAAATTATACCTGAAAAATTGGACAAATTGTATCTGCTCTCATTATGAAAAAGTAAAAACTTAAAAATAAAAAAAAGATTGAACATCTCTATATAAATGTCTCTTGTGAAATGGTCTCACGAATCTTTATCTGTGAGACAGGTCAATTATACCGATATTAATAATAAAAAATAATACTCTTAGCATAAAAAGTAATATTTTTTCATGGATGACCTAAATAAGAGATCTGTCTCAAAAATATGACTCGTATGACCGTCTCACATAAATTTTTGCCATAAAATTGATAGTCCGAGCATATATCCAATATTAGTATTATCAATTAAGGTGGAATTTTGATTGATGAATTTGAACATAAATATTTCAAATTCATAATAACAAAATTATTGGTTTGTTTGGGTAAATTTGATAATTGATTTCAAATCCCAACTAACTTTTTTTAAAATTAATTCTTGTGACTTTTAAATTCATTTTCTATACTTTCTCAAATTCAAATCCTCTTATCCAAACGCAAACTTAGGATATTTTTGGTTGTAATTTAAAAATATAGTGTGTTCGGATTGACTGAACCCATTTTTTGTTGGAAATTTTTAATAGAACAGCTTATTCAGTTAATAGCCCTTCCGGAAATTTAATCTCTCCTAAAAGACTTCAGGAAGAACTGAGAAAACTAACATCAAATAACTATAAACTGATATTCAGTGCAATGTTTGCATTGAGGAAAGATGAACGAGAGATACACTGTCGGCGGCGTCGACAACTAGAGATGAACAACATCGACATATGAAAAAAATGAGTTGTCCCGTCACCCGTAATGGATTTGCCTTTTAAAATTAGGTTGAACCGTTGAACCATTTTGATATCGTATATATTACAAATATATATAAAATTTATATCATTTAAAATATTGGTTAATTACGTTAACCATTTTTGAAAATTAAATCGAACTGAATTAATCGATATAATATAAAAATAGAGTATCGTATAATAATAGTTTATACAAATTGAAATACCATACGAGTGTACTTATTATAAATGACTTAACTGGTTATGCAACAGACGATTGAATATTAATATTTATGCAGCGAGAGTTAAAGTCTTTCGTAAACTAAAATTCAGCAACAACTTAACAAAACATTTCAGTTTTAAATAAATTTAATACCAAATATATCGACATCATAATGACTCACGGAACTTCGAAAAGTCTTTATGCAAGTGAATTTTAAAGAACTTTCGAAAATTCACCAAAATGTAAGAAATTTATGTCAAAATCTTAATAAAATCGTATTTTTTGGGAATAATTGCATACCAAAATCGCAATGAAAAAAATTTATCAACTTTATGTGTTTTCAAATATTGAACATATATACCCCTAAGAAATACATGGACAAGGGTGTGCATTCTCGAAATATGAAAATGGTACCCTGCGATGCCTCGGGTCATGGATAATGCCCGGGATGTCTCGGGCCATGAAGCGGGGCCATGGGATAGTGCTCAGGTCAGGAGGATGTAAAATTCCCAGGTCAACAAGGACGACAATCCGGATCGATATCCGGATCTTAAGCTGCCCGGTACGTTGAGAGTATGGCTTGCCAGAGAGAATCTGTCAAAAATGTCAATTGCAAGACCAGGCCGTTGAAATACCAGGGATTTAATCTACTTGGGCTATTGAATTCCCGGGCTCTCCTGTAAAATCCCGAGATACATTCTTTCCGGACCACTTCGATATGAGTGCTGTATTTAATGGCGCCGACAAAATATAGTGTATGTGGCCGACCTATCTCTGACACTAATACAAGTGATTGACAAAATCAGGTGTGCTGGATGTGACTAGTATGAGATTTGACATGTCAGAACAATATGGTATAATTATAATTAATGATCAGCACAAAGAACGAGGTCATCATTACACTTTCTACTATAAATATGAGGTTCCTTCTTTGCATTTACTTTATTCAGATATTGAATACACTCATTTATTGTGCATTTATGACTCACCTTCCACACCAATCTCACGACCATCACTTGGTCACATTTGATTCTTGCTCGAGTCTTTCACTGACTTAAGCATCAGAATGGTCACGCCAGATACCTCTCCGGCGCCCATTCACGTGGTCACTCTCTTGGTTGCAGATCTCCACACTTATTCCGAGAAAGCACGCTTCTAATCCAGACGTCTTGCTCTCATATTTCCCAACATCTTGATAATAGATTCAGTGGAGCATTCGACCCGGCTCATCCATTTCACTCGGATAGCATCAGAAAACTTTTCATAGATCATGTTTTCGATGAAACTTTTTTGTCGGAGAGATTTTAACTAAGTTGATATTTCATCTGTGCAATTAAACTTTTTTTTTTTTTAAAAAAAGCTACATACATTTGTTAATGTGTAGACTGTAGATTGTGCATACGGACCGAGCCGTATCAGGCTCTCGAGCTCGCTGCAGCTCGATTCGAGTTTTTATCGGTAAGTTCGAGTTCCGTTGATTCGAAAATTACTAAGCTCACATTCGTTCATCATATTTAAAGAATATTGCTCGAGTAGGTCAGAGATTAATAATGACGGTAGAAGTAAGTATGTTTCAATCTCTCCGTTTTTCGCAGCCCACGCAGGCAGGACCGCAGGACACCTTATCCAACTGAAACTTGATTTTTCAATGGATACTTACTGTGACAGATGCATTTTCTATCGGCTTATCGCCAACTGAATTTGCGGATGTTCACTGAGTAAGGTTCGTTTATGTGCTCTCTACAATTATCGTTGTGTTGTTTTCTTGTTGTTTTGGTGAATTATGTCACTTGCTGGATTTATTAGTTTCCGTTGATCAAATGGTTAATGCTTTAGTGCAAGTGACTAGAATAACATTCTACGATCAAAAGGTGATGGATTTAATGTTTTTAGAGAAGATTTCTGGGGAAAAACCAGAAGGAAACAGCCTAAGTTAGCCCGAACGGCCTTGGTTTTTCGGACTTGAGGAAGGAATAGAGTCAGGGGCTACTGCTCTTATTCCGAATAACCCAACTATTCCCGCGTCATGAGGGAATAGGATATGAGTCCACCAATCTTGTTTCTGCCGAGCTTAGAATCTGTCGAGCTCAAGGGATATCTATACATTATGAACTCCTTAGATGTCCACAAATGCTTTACAATAAGGCAATTCAAATGGGATTATGGTTTTGTTTCATCCTGGACTACCTTTTGGAATGATTTTCTTTAGATTTCAAGTTTGAGTGCTAGTGGAGTGATATTCATCATAAGTAACTTTTCCATTGGAATTGTGTTCATGTCAGGACCAATAATTGGGCATATTTGATCTCCATCGATTAGGTAGAATGGCATCGGGTGAATGGCATTGTCAGCACAGGACTTTTCTTAAGAACGAGATTCATGAAAAAGACAACGAGAATGTGCCCGAAACAGGGTGTCTTTCAATCATAGTTCTTGGTGCATCAGGGGATCTTGCAAAGAAAAAGACGTTCCCTGCACTTTTTAATCTTTACCGGCAGGTATCTGGATTACTGGTTCTGGTTTATGTTCTTTTGAGAGTATGCTTACGTTTTTGTGCGTGCTTTGCGGATTGTTTCTAGCTTGATGTTTCACCGACTCACATATTTGTTAAAAGTTATATTCATTTCTACTCATACATTGTCATAGGACACTGTCCAGAGTTTACTTAAATTCCCTTTAGCTTAAAGACTTATCTCTTACAGTGGTTTGGGCTTTAATCCTGCAACCAGGGATTTTTGCCATCAAATGAGGTTAACATTTTTGGCTACGCAAGGAGCAAGATGGTTGATGATGATTTAAGAGATCGAATACGAGGGTACATTTTCTGTATTTCTCTTTCTTAAGTCCCTTGTGAAAGTAAGTTAAACACTTTTAAAATTTGAGAAACATTTTCTTGGTTTGTCAAATCTGAAGCTCGAAGCTGAAGGTAGTGTACAATCTTGCCTTTGATCTCACCATTCTCTGCTTATTTAATTCATTAATTTCCTGTTTTGTGGCCAAACAAACCTTTTTATTTATTTTCTGAAGGTATCTTCCCCAAGGGAAAGAAGGCACTGATGATATTTCAAGCTTTCTGCAGTTGGTTAGTACTTGCTGACCGCAATCTGCATATACTTTCTTATGTTTAACCTTAAATGATTAAGTTTCATCACCATTTGTAATCTGATTTTGTTGATGTAGATCAAATACGTAAGTGGTTCTTATGATGATCTAAAGGGCTTTCAAGAATTAAATAAGGCGATATCTGAACATGAAGCATCAAAAAGCATTATGGAAGGATCATCTCGCAGGCTTTTCTACCTTGCACTCCCTCCATCTGTATATCCACAAGTCTGCAAAATGATCAAGAATTATTCCATGAATAGATGTACGTATTCTTTCAAGAATTATTTTCAGGTTGCTAATTCCCTATTCATTGTCTTTCAAGAATTATTTTATGGTTGCTAATTCCTCATTCGTTTTCTTTCTCGATAATAAACTAACTTCTTGTGGGGAGCTTCAATCACTATTTTAAGTTTCTACTTTTAATTTATATGGTTGAAGATTGGTAATTATCATGTGAACCTCAGTGTCCAACATTTTCCTCTCATTCACCTTGTAATAGACACTGTTCTTTTTGTAGCATTTAACTGTAATATTTTTTATAATAACCACCAGCGACATGTTTAGCTTGCTGTGCGGTGTCTGGGAAAAGTGTAGACTCTTTTTGTGATTTAGCTGTCTATAAATTGGTTATGTTGTGAATCCAGAATATGTGCAGACCAGGAATTGATTAATATATTATGATGGTGTTTACCTTGTCATGAATTGACCAATGGTTCCTTGATGCAATATTTTGCAGCTGATCATGGTGGATGGACTCGTATTGTTGTTGAAAAGCCCTTTGGCAAGGATTTGGCTTCAGCGGAGGAACTGAGCTCCCAGATAGGAGAATTGTTTGAGGAACCACAGATTTATCGTATTGATCATTATCTGGGAAAGGAATTGGTGCAGAACTTGGTAATACAATTACATGAATAATCTCATGCTAACTGTGTCCTGCTACTCAATTTGCATTTGTCATCCATGATCCAACCATGAATTAAGACATTATCATCTCCATGTACGTTGATGTCGCAGTTGGTACTTCGTTTTGCAAACCGTTTATTTTTGCCTCTTTGGAATCGTGACCACATTGCTAATCTTCAGGTTGGCGGGTTGTTCTTTAAACATGTTATACTTTTCAGATTATAATTTTTCTCAACTGACTGAGATTATTTGTTTCCTCCAGATTGTGTTTAGAGAAGATTTCGGAACCGATGGCCGTGGTGGGTATTTTGATGAATATGGGTATGCATTTTGTTTATCTGTGATTTTCTATTGAAACCGTTCCATTGGGAAGTGTGGGTTCGTTTTTGAAATCTCAATGTGTTTCGATTAATAAATTATTTTGTTTTTCTTTGTGGTTTGCTGAGATTGAAGGAATTTGTATTTAAAACATATTTGATTATTTTATTCCTTGGCAGGATTATTCGTGACATTATCCAGAATCACCTATTACAGGTTAGACATATTTTTTTTAATGAAAAAAATTCATTAAAAGGTAAATATAGTTCGGTACAATTACACCGGGTATACCCAGGAGAAATCAACCTATTCCTAGCTCAGCGTGAGCTGTATGAAGCGCAGCTAGTGCGCTGGGTGAGCGTGCACTGCCCTGAACAGAGCACATGACCCAGCGATTGAATCTCTGTCCAAATATCCTAGTGGTGTGCTAAACATTATGCACCAGTCTAACATAAAAACGGTGGCAAACCCATGAGCATACAAGTACATGGGCATCCACCCGGGTCTCCAGCTAGACCAATTACACTGGGTGTACCCCGGATTCCCTTACTTCTTTCATGAGTCATTTAACTGGGAACACTTTTTCCTATTTTAATATTCCACGTCACATATGACAGCTAACTTTTAAATGGCACCTTTAGCATCAAATTTTTAACCGTGGAATAAAATTTGCAGGTTCTTTGCCTTGTTTCCATGGAGAAGCCGATTTCTCTTGACCCCGAGCATATCAGAGATGAGAAAGTGAAGGTATCTTGTACAGTTATTCTCTCTTGAAGAGGGCATTCGGAATCACTTTATTTTAAATATAACTAGCTGAATTACCTCAACCAAACTAAGCTCTGAGGAGAATGTGTCTCCCTCTCTATGCAAGAAAAAATCCTTAAAAAATTTGCCTCCTTTGAGTTCGATGGTTCCATTGACGTGTTTTTGTTTTTTTCTTCCTGCCTAGTTCTTACCTTTGATTTCTTTGGTACTCAGGTTCTCCAATCTGTGCTTCCAATCAAAGACGAAGAGGTGGTTCTTGGACAGTATGATGGATATAAAGACGATCCAACAGTTCCAGACAACTCAAACACTCCTACTTTTGCAACTGTAATTCTACGTATACACAACGAAAGATGGGAGGGTAAGATGTAATACGGTATATCACTGTGTGTATTAAACGAAGGAAAGCCTTGAATTTCGGAAAACTGATATTTCTTTTACGTATTCTATGTAATGATATGTCATTATTCAATATGAGTTCATGTTGTAGGCGTTCCTTTCATCCTCAAGGCTGGGAAAGCTCTAAATTCGAAAAAAGCGGAAATACGTGTTCAATTCAAGGATGTTCCTGGAGATATATTTAAATGTATGTTTTGAACTCTTGAGTGTTATACTGAGCTGTTGTTTCAACCGCTTTAAGCAAAAAATGAGGAAATGTTCACATTTTGAACCAAACAGGTCTTTAGTAAGACATGCCAAATTGCCAACAAACTTTGGGCAAACTATGGGTTAATTACTCTGGATTTCTCATTGTTTTCATGCATATCTGGCTTAAATTAGATGATGCTGTTAGTGATTTTTAGCCTTAATTTTGGTTATTTGGTTGATGCGTTGGTGGGATTGATTGTGAATCTTATGAAACCTGAACTACCAAGGTCAAAAGCAAGGAAGAAATGAACTCGTAATACGTTTGCAACCTTCCGAGGCCATGTACATGAAGCTAACAGTGAGTATAACTATTCGGTGTAATTTTCCCAAAACTTCCCAATACTCTGGCCATTATGAGACAATGGTTAACATTATTTCAACCAATCTTGTATCTCTACTTCGACTACTTTTCTTTCCTCCTGCAGGTCAAGCAGCCTGGGTTGGAAATGTCTACCACACAAAGTGAACTAGATCTCTCTTACAAGGAACGTTACCACGAGATTGTCGTTCCAGAGGCTTATGAACGTCTTATCCTCGACACGTACTATTTTCTAGTCTACTGCTGAACCTTTACGTTTTACACATGCTGCCTCTGTTTATCCTTTCAAAAAGTGCATCCCTCCATTCCCATTTGTTTCGTTTACAGCATAAGAGGCGATCAACAGCATTTTGTTCGGAGAGACGAATTGAAGGTAGTATAAAAATATGAATATCTTCTCTCATGTTGAATCCCCCACTCTAATGTACCAAAGTAAATAATTGGTTTTGGTTCAATGTTTAGGCTGCCTGGGAGATATTTACTCCCCTGCTTCAGCGAATAGATGATGGAGCGTTTAGGCCGCTTACATACGAGCCGGGCAGCAGAGGGCCGGCTGAAGGCGATGAACTGCTGGAAAGGGCAGGTTACGTGCACACAGATGGGTACGTATGGTGATACGGCTTCTATATTACGACCACTCGAAACCTTGTTTTTCAATGTAATACAGATATTACTGTAAAGGAACAATTGGAGGTCAAGATACATGTAGTGTTTGTTATATGTGAAGGCATTAATTAATAGGGGTCATATGTATACATGTTAAAAGAAAGGAAGCCCAAAACTTCAACAACCAGAAAACCAGTGAAAATAGTTATCTAAAAAATTGTAAAAATAAACAATTGCTAGATTACACCTATCCCATAAAACCAAACCAGTTAGTACAGATGTTCCAAGTTTAATGAGCATTAAAACAAACTTGATGACAACAAACAATAACCAAGTGATAATAACATAAACACATTCATTGAAGGTGAAGAATTGCTTCATTGTGTGTTTCATTAAAATATTCTTTTTAAAAAAAACATCAAATACAAATATTAAAGTGTGATTACTGTCTTACTTATTCATTCATTCATTAATTCACACTAATAGCATCCACAGTTGTGACATCCACCACCTACTCAAAAAGTGTGAAGTTCACGTGTCAAATACACGTTATGTTAACATCTGCATTCTCTCACATTTATTTTAATGTTAATATTCATTACTTGTGGGTCTCACCATACACTCATCCATCTTCATTCTTAATCTGCATTCTCTCACATTTATTTTAATGTTAATATTCATTACTTATGGGTCTCACCATACACTCATCCATCTTCATTCTTATTAGTAACTGAGGTACACGCGTTGCGTGTAACATAATATTAGATATTTGAAATATTGTTTAATCAATTTATAGAACGAATATTTGACATTTGTAATTTGGTATGAATATTATAATTAGTTTGTTTGTACACATTGTTGTGTATGACAACAAATCTATTTTATATTAAAATTTATTTCAATAAAAATGTTATAATATTATGATAGAAAAAAGAAAGATTTTCAGCGTCAATAATACTAATCATAAGCTTTTTTTAAATGGAGAAGTTTTCAAATGTATAGGTACAGTTAGAGCTTCCATTTTTGGGAAAGATTTCATACCTGAATTGGAGTTGTTGGAATTATTACATGTGGTTTCGAAGAGGTGGGTAAAAAAATGAAGAAATTTTGATGTCCTTTTCAAACACTTTTTTTAACACTTTCACACTTATTAAGATAGTACATGTATTATATTAAATAAATATATTTTTAATTTATTTACACATTAAATTACTATAAATAATAACATTATTTTTAATTTTTTATTATTTAAAATTATTTCATCTTCCATACAATAAAAAAAACATATAAGTTAAACGTTCTAAATATATAAAATACTAATTTATAGGATTTTTGTTATATTTTATCCAAATATGCTCAGGTTCAAATTCTAAAATTTATGTAAATGTTATATATATATATATATAATTTCAGATTTTTATTATTTTTATTATTAAAAGTTGTTACAAAATTTTAAAAAAAAAATTGGTCAAAAATTTAAAAAAAAAACAAGGTGGGAGAAGAAGCTCACACAACGAACCGCTCATGCACAATGATTTTGACACTGTATTATCATTATTATTCAAACACATTGATTTGAACACAGATACCCTAATAACAAATTAGTATTATAGAAATTATAACGATTTTGTCTTGCGAAAAAAATATGAGAAAATTATTGAAAAAGCATAAACCTTAATTAAACACGATCTTGTCCCAAAGTAATACAATTATCTATATTTGTAACTCATAATAAAAATAATATTTTTTATGAGTTAAATCTCATTTTTAGGACTATACGTGAGATTATTTTAGTGATTTATTAAAACATAAAAAAACATGTACACACGTTTGGTCTGGCCAAATTTCAGCACCCGAAAATGGCGGCCCACGTCTCTAGATCTTAACGTCCTCTCTCTTTCCACCCCATAAATGCTAATCTACTTGTACTCACTATATCGTACATTTTGCAATTTTGCTTCCACTGCTCCATTTATTCTGTGGGTCTCGCTAACATCATCATGGGCAAAATCAAGATTGGAATCAACGGTGCGTTCACTTTCTTTTTTTTTTTTTTTTTGCAGATTTTTTCTCCGATTGCGATCTTGTTTTTTTATTTTTTAAAGCTAAAATGGTTTAATAGGATTTGGGAGAATCGGGCGTCTGGTGGCTAGAGTGGCACTCCAGAGTGATGACGTAGAACTTGTCGCTGTCAATGATCCGTTTATTACCACCGATTATATGGTCTGCCATTAATATTCCTTTTTTTTTTCCTTTAAAAAAGACAAACTTTTTGTTAATTTATGTATATGTTTGTATATATGTTCTCTGATTTGGTTGTAAATGTAGTTAGTGGGATCAATGAGCAAAAATGCTCTGAATTGTGGTCGAAATGACATGTGTGGGATATTATATCTCCACTTACTATGTTCTGAAACGCAGTCTAAATGGTCCGGACCGACTCAATCTCCTGACTGCCGTCTGAAGATCTATCCTTCAAGTTCGTCCGTGTTCCATGTTAACTCTTGTTGGTTCATGAAAGTGCTGTAAAACGCATTCTGGGTTTGGCTCTCTCTTTTGATAAATGCATTGGGACATTTATGCAGCATCTTGATAAATTCTCCCAGTCCTCCCTCCCCTGACCATGGATGGAGTGGGGACTAGGGAGGGAACGTTATATATAAAGATAGTGAGCGTGAAGGTTGATTTGATTATAATGTGAGGAAAAAAAGCATGTATGGTAAAAGCATGTATGGTGCTTTGTTTATTGTCAAATGCTGTTTTATTTAATCTAGTGTGTTTATTATCCTTTTTCTGCGTAGACCTACATGTTCAAATACGACAGTGTTCATGGTCAATGGAAAAAACATGATCTCACAGTTAAGGATTCGAAGACCCTCCTCTTTGGTGACAAGCCAGTGGCGGTATTTGGAGCGAGGTGCGTGCATATATCCTTTATTAGTTGGAGTTATAACTTTTTTTTTTGTGTATTTTTAATGTGAAATTAATTTCGGACGATTAGGAATCCAGAGGAAATCCCATGGGCTGAAGCTGGAGCTGATTTTGTTGTGGAGTCCACTGGAGTTTTCACTGACAAAGACAAGGCTGCTGCTCATTTGAAGGTCTTCCTTTAAGTAACCTAAAATAAATTTATCTCGAAAAGTAACAAGCTTGGGAATTAAGCACTTCCATGTTCTTTTATCAGTGTACTTTTGAATTTAATGTATTTGTGTTTGGGCTCTCTGATATGACTCTCAGGGAGGTGCGAAGAAGGTCGTGATTTCTGCCCCGAGTAAGGATGCACCTATGTTCGTTGTGGGTGTGAATGAGAAGGATTACAAACCAGATATCGATATTGTGTCTAATGCTAGCTGCACTACCAACTGTCTTGCCCCATTGGCTAAGGTCTATATGTTCTCTACCAAGTTGTAGTAATAAGTTCCATCCGTATAGATTAAAATACTGAACACTAATCTTCTACTGCCTTTTTGTTTTTTCAAAAAATCTACAGGTTCTCAATGACAGATTTGGTATCGTCGAGGGGTTGATGACCACTGTCCACTCCATTACAGGTATGTATAACTCTGCATTTCTCTGAGTTTTCTTTCTTTTAGTTTGTGTGGATAGTACTTGATGTGATTATTTTCATTCAGCAACACAGAAGACTGTTGATGGTCCATCGATGAAGGACTGGAGAGGTGGAAGAGCTGCTTCATTCAACATAATTCCTAGTAGCACAGGGGCTGCAAAGGTATGTAGGCACCACTAATTATAGAAGCTTACATTATAAAGTACGATTATCTCGGGGCATGATTGTTCAATTCCTATTTTATTACTACAATTTATAACCCATTTCACCTTTTCAGTGCTGCTAAATGTTAGTGAACATTAATGTAACATTATTTTTGGGTAATGGATATGCACAGGCTGTGGGAAAAGTGCTTCCTGCGCTGAATGGAAAGCTCACTGGCATGGCTTTTCGTGTTCCAACCGTCGATGTTTCAGTTGTTGACCTAACTGCAAGGCTCGAGAAGGCAGCTTCATATGATGAAATCAAAGCCGCGATCAAGTAAAATACCATGTCTTGTTTCTTTTAAACCACAGTAATTCCTCCCAGTTGTTTCCGAAGACAGTCTCATTTTGCTGAATGTTGTCTGACTTGCTTCCTGTTTTATAGGGAGGAATCTGAGGGTAAGTTGAAGGGTATCCTAGGATACACAGAAGATGATGTAGTGTCTACCGACTTCATTGGCGATTGCAGGTGAGGTCTCCTCCGGCTGTTTGCCCACACTTTTTGGCCCACCTATTTCCTGGTGTCGCTTTTAACATGTTAATCCAGCCCTTTTGGCTTGATGTACTCAAGAAATTAAGCCTTGAGTGATGGAACTTACTATCTTTATCCATGGCATCAATACAGGTCAAGCATCTTTGACGCCAAGGCTGGAATTGCTCTAAACGGCAACTTCGTTAAGGTTGTCTCTTGGTACGACAACGAATGGGGTTACAGGTAACAATATGTACATCAAAGTGGTATTTTTCCTGCCAACTTTGGGATAACAATAAGTCCATTCATTGCTAATGTAAATCTAATCTGTGGCAGCAACCGCGTGATAGACTTGATTCGTCACATGGCGACGTCTGCTTGAGCTGTACGTTTGAAGGAGTAGTTTCATTTCATGCATCTCCCGTTTTTGTCGTTTTAGAATAATTGAGCCATTGGATTTCCGAGGATTTTTTTTTTCGTTTTTCTAGCAGAGAATTTGTTCCGAGTACATATTGAAGCAAAGTTCATTTCTCTCGAGTTTGATTTTTAGCATTTTGGATATGAGTGTGGTTTCGCAATTTACCAGATCCTTGCAATGAAATCAGTTGAATGAAAAAAATATATGAGATTGATATAAAATATCATCATTGTACATTGAAATCTCCAATAATAAACCGTGAAAAAACCATAGAATCATTTGATTACTTACCTTTTGCATAGCATAGTTATGTTCTAGAGTAGGTCTTTTGTTAAGACAGTCTCATAAATCTTTATGTATGAGACGGGTTAGCCCTACTGATATTCACAATAAAAAGTAATACTCTCAACATAAAAAGTAATACATTTTCATGGATGACTCCAAATAAGAGATATGTCTCACAAGATACGACATGCGAGACTGTCTCAAATAAATTTTTGTCTATGTTCTATGCATCAAGCCATTGTTCAATGCGAATGATAAGATTTTGTATCATAATCAGTCGTGTTTAACTCGAAATTTATGTATAATCAATAATTTAAATTAAAATAATTATGTTATCTATATCTTTTAATTTATAATTCTCGTACTACAATTATTTTATCATCTCATCTAGACGATACCTACATATAGTGAGTGCTTTTCGTGCTCCAAGAATTGAAGAAGAATCAAGGACAAAAACGAATGAAGTCAAAAGGAAGGAAAATCTTACATGATGATTTCAAGAATTAATTAATAAAATAAAAACAAAAAGAACAAGAAAAAGAGAAACTTTCCACTGTATATACGCGAATCCATTGAAAAAATAAAAAATGTTCCTACATTTAAAACCAGCAAAAAGGAAAAATATAAGATTTCATGCATCTCTATTATCCTTATATATACTATATATTTTTCTGCTACTTTTTCACACGCCATCCATTTTATCGTCAATATCCGACTTCACGTTAGGGAACTACGTAAGTTTAATCCATTTTTTTAAGTCTCAAATCCTTGAATTTAATCCATTTTTGTTCTCTCTGTTTTTTTTTCTGGGATTGCTGATTATTTTTCTCAATGTAATACAACCTATTAAATGTATGTCTATGAAGTTTGCCCCGGGAATGGATCCTCACGCCAATTTGGTAATCAGAGCATGTTAAATAATCTATCACATCTCTTTTGAGAGTTTATTTAATTAATTAATTAATTAATATCTTGTTTTATGTTACAGTGTTGTATTTTGAAGGTGCATATCCATTGTGATGCATGTAAATATAAGGCCTTGGAAGTGTTATCTTCCATCGTAGGTAAATAGTACGTACTTTACAATTTTATCTCTTTATCGCGTATAAATTCGATTCGACTCAAACCCGAAAAACTCCAGAATCATCGATCCAAAGGTATGAATCTGACACTTTTAATTTATTTCTTGCTGACTGATCTTTCACCAACCATGGCAAGGTGTGTACGATGTGACGATCGACGCAGAGACGAAAACAGTGAAAATCATGGGCGAAGTTAATCCGAACAGATGCATACAAGCCTTAGCAAGATGCGGGCAGCATGCAGAACTTGTATGGGCTACGGTCAACCACCCAAGATTGAATAAAATCGGTGGTCCGTATGATTATCGTTATAATAATTGTTATGATAATTACAATCATTATGGATACCAACCTTATTACAACAGCCACCGGAGATCGTTGCCGGAAGGGATGTGGCATGAGGGAAGCCTCCGTTATCCGGTGAGGAATGTGATGCCATTGCCGGAATATTCCTACAACACCAACAACTACTATTACGATCACGGGCAGAGGTATCGGCAGCCGATGGAGTATAATCCCTATCTTGACCATGAATCTATGAATTATTGCAATATAATGTGACCATTATGTTTCTATATTTTTTTTAGCTTAATATATACTTGGTACATTGAATTTGCAGCTTCCCAAAAAAAAAAATGACTGTTTTATTTATTTATATTTTTTTCATAATTGTATTAAAAATAATATTATTAAATCTCATGATGTCATATTTAATTTTGTAAATATCATGACTAATTCAGGACTTGATAAACAAGTGATACATATGAGGCAAAAACTTGTGTAAGACAGTCTCACGGATCGTATTTGTGAGACGAATATCTTATTTGGGTCATCCATGAAAAAGTATTATTTTTTATGCTCAACGTATTACTTTTTAATGTGAATATGGGTAACGCCCGTCTCACAGATTAGGATCCGTGAGACGATCTCACATGAGATCCACTCTACATATTATTCATTTATTATGTGAATTACGAATAATGCGTGTGACCGGTTGCTAGAAGTACTAAATTGATAGAAATGTAAGGAATTTAAAATGTATTTTTCGTATTTTGAAAAGAACCTCAACAAAATTCCAAAATAGTTAGTTTAAGGGGTTTAATTTTAATATATAGTAATAAATATGTTATCTAAAGTAATAAGTAATGTGATTTCATGGATGTATGTTACTCATGAAAATAATTTGATTTTATACGACTATTAATTTGAAAGGAAAGATGAAGATTTTAGACTATTTTCTTAACCCATAAACTAGTATAGTTCGAGTTCAAGAATTCATTATTTTGGGTCCATGTACGTTCTTTTGATCGATGAAGTGATATTTATCTATTGTTGAAAGTTGATTTTTATTAATTTTTGGAAAGTATAATTTTAATAAAAATAAAATAAAGAAGCATTAATGAATTCCCTTGTCCTTGAAAATTTTGTTAAACATGAAAATATCATGATTCAATCAATCATGGACCAAGATGGGAAAAGACCGCATATTGAACAAAGTATGTCTCCACTACTTAATTTTTTGGACAAGTTGATCACACTGATGGGACTCATAGAGCAATAAAGAAAATCATCCTTTTAGGTTTATAGATAAGATTTTGTGTAATGATAACACGGTGTCGGACATATCAACAATTTCTAGCGCTAAATCATCATCTTCTGGCGTCACTCAGGAAAAAAAATGACTAAATAAATATAAAGACCAACTTATTGTATTAAAACTGCAACTTAAAAACTTTCAGAACGATCAAATCATAGGACCAAAATTGTAATACCCTCTCGACCGATGACATCAAGTTTTTTCCGTCTTGACAATCAATTGAGTGCATGGCCTGCCTTGCATGTGAAGTGTCTGTTTATTTTGGACGAAAGGCAACCCTTGGTGGGCAAGCTTTTACATGAAAGAAAGACCCCTCCATCACCTCTTATACAACCTTTATTTTCAACCAATTGTAAAGTTAGGAAAGCTGCTTTTGATCAAATCTAAGGATATGGTAATTAAAAAGATCGGTTTGCATGAAATTATTTTTCAGATCTAAGTATAATTTGACGAATTTCTGTTTTTTACGATATTAATGTGAGAGAAGAGATCATTGCATGAAGTTTTTTAGCTTTAGCGAGTGTGGAGAGGTGTATCTAGTTTCTAAATTTGACTGACTTTTTTTTAACAATCTATATACTTAGATAAAGAGCATTGTTTTCCAATAATGAATTGACAAAATTAATCTTATGTACCCGTTGTATGTATACATCATGAAACACAATATGTGTGTTTTTGTAAAGTTGGTTATTTGTTAGGCATAGATGATGCAAAACCAAATTGTTAGTTTGACCTACCAAATTTATAGCATATGTATGTGACCTTCCAAATTCAAATATACCCCAAATATTTCAATTCAAATAAATTAACTTCTCATTTTTTCAAAGGCTCGTCTTCTATGCATCAACATAGATCACTTTTGCAGAAATAAATCTTCCCTACATGCGTCAAGAAAAACAAAGAATTTTGTGGATAGAGAGCAATGTTTTTCCAATTGTGAATTGAAAAACTAACATTTCATCATCAATTTGATGTGTAAACCATAATATATCTCATAGATATTTTGGTTAATCTATTTATACGTTAGGGAGATAAATGGAAAAAAAAAAAATTTATTTAAGAAATTATTTGCACCTTAATTCATATATCTTAATTATTTTGCATTTTGATGCACTAAGTTGGTGTTAATTGATTTCAATCGATAAATTATATAATAAAAAAATGCTAACAATAATTATATATAATGAGCAAGTGCTTGGGATAATACCACATAAAGCAATTGAATTACTCTACAAAAAAATTAAATATTAATAGGCAGAAAACTATTATCTAAACAAAATTGGAAGAAACGAGTTGCAATGAATAAATATTTCATGCTTTTAATTTAATTAGTTTTATGTTATTTTCGGTTTATTTTGTATAATTTACATCATGTATTTTCTTCAGAAGTTAGTAAAATATAATATTAGTCCAGCTTCTGCAAGGAATCTAATATTTTGATCTATTTTCTGAAACGGGTGCATTATAGTTTGCATACCCTCCAAATCCTTGATTTATCATCATATAATTTAAGGCAAAACTTGTCTGAAACGGTCTCACGGATCATATTTTGTGAGACAGATATCTTATTTGGGTCATACATGAAAAAATATTACTTTTTATGCTAAAAGTATTACTTTTTATTGTGAATATCGGTAGGCTTGACCCGTCTCACTGATAAAGATTCGTGAGACCGTCTCACTGATAAAGATTCGTGAGACCGTCTCACAAAAGATCTACTCATAATTTAGATACTAATAATGATGAATTCTTCATGTTGGAAAAAAGTAATTACAATTATAATACTCTAAGAAACTTCACCTAAAAATAAAAGAATTTGAATACTTGGTCAAATTTTTATTAATATCTTATTTATTAGTAATAAATCAAGTCTTCAAATCTCATGATATAATTAAAAATAATTTAAATTAAATAAAAATAGAAATCCAATAAATTCTAGTTATAATGATGGATGATTAAAAATAAATTCTTCATATCTTTCATATAAATATAACAATAACATTAATAAAATGATAGATAGTTTAACTTCATGTTATAAGTCCAAATATTTCATATGTGTCATTTATTAATTAGTTAGAAATATTATATTTTGATACATATTAGTCTGATTATTAATAGTCATTTCATCTTCATCTAAATGATTTTTTTTTTTTTTGGTTATTTTTCTTAATATTAATTTTATTAATAACAGACCGTTTTGATCCTTTGGAACAACTCGATGAATTTAGTAAATCATTTTAGGAGGCCATAAATTTATTTTTTTAATGTATAGTGCGTGGATGGATAAATATTTTTTTTCACACTACATTCAGACCTTTAATTTCGAAACAATTTCTTTATGTTCATCTTAATATTTCAACAATTTAGCTATATAAAGAGCCACCAACTCCATTCTCACAATGGTGTAGTTGTACCCACGAAGTCCATGTATCCATTCGTCTGCGATTACTCGGTACACATCCGAGAGGGTATTAACGAATCCATGGATCTTGATGTAATTTATGATGTTTCTATTCTTAAATTCTCCGGAAAATTAATGGGTTCAATCTTCTTTTCTTTCTAAAGCTGATATGTTAGTCGTGGATAGTTCTATCATCATGGTGTCATGTGTTGCTTTTTACTGGTTTTGATTTACTGATGCTCGAGCACTTCTTTTAACTTTCATGATGATCGTCTTTTCTCTCTGCAGATGTGGATTTTTCGTGAAGGAGCTGAGAAATTTTAGTCCAAGAAAAAAGCAGAGTTTTGATAACACAGATGCCGGCCCAGACGTATTTCCCTCTTTGGTGGGAGAGCACCGGAGATCAATGGTGGTATGCTTCGCCAATAGATTTTGCTGCAGCCAATGGACAGTATGACTTAGTACGGGAGCTCCTCCGCCTCGACGGCAATCACCTTATGAAACTAACCTCCCTGCGCAGAATCCGCCGCCTCGAAACCGTGTGGGACGACGAAGAACAGTATCATGATGTCGCCAAGTGCCAATCCCAAGTGGCAAGAAAGCTACTATTGGAGTGTGAGATCAAGAAAGGCAAAAACTCACTCATTGGGGATGGTTACGGAGGATGGCTTCTGTACACTGCTGCCTCTGCAGGGGACTTGAGTTTTGTGCAAGAATTGCTTGAAAGGGACCCTCTTCTTGTATTCGGAGAAGGAGAATATGGAGTCACTGATATTCTGTATGCGGCTGCGAGGTGCAAGAATTCTGAGGTTTTTAGGGTGGTTCTTGATTTTGCTGCCACACCGAGGATTACTGCAAGTGATTGGACGGGGGAGGTCCCTTCTGCGTATAAGTTCGAGATAATGAATAGAGCTCTTCATGCTGCAGCTAGAGGAGGCGATTTGAGGTTACTGAAAGAGCTTCTCGGTGATTGCTCCGATGATGCGTCGTCATATAGAGACGACAAAGGTGCAACTATCTTACATGCAGCAGCCGCCAAGGGTCAGGTCGAGGTCAGGTCTCGAATTTCATCTCTTCACACACTTTGTTTCTTGATCTTTTTGACTTTTTCGAACACGCATTGGCTCGGCTTGAATCCATCGGTTGCCCCCAAACTTCTGTGTATTTCAGATTGTCGAAGATAACGCCATAACACGTGGACTTATCGACTATGCGGACAATGAAGGCAATACGGCATTGCATGTAGCTGCTCGCACAGGTCAGCTAGCTGTTGTCGAGGCTTTAATTCTTGCATCACCGGCATCGATCCACGCCAGAAACAGTAATGGAGAGATATTCCTACATGCTGTTGTTACTGGTTTTCAAACACCTAGTTTTCAGAGATTGGATCGCCAGATAGAGCTCATGAAACATTTGTTGAGTGGGAAGATTTTCGGTATCAAAGATGTCATCAATGCGAAAAACAACGATGGCAGAACCGTGCTTCATTTAGCCATCATAGGGAACATTCATTCTGATATAGTGAAACTACTCATGTCTGTCAGCTGCGTTGATAAGGACATCCGTGATGTAAATGTGATGACTCCGACAAATATTCTCAAGAAACGGGCTCGTTCTACATCGTCCGAACAGGTAACCAGGCAAGTGATATCAGGTGGTGGGATTTTTGAATATCGGGATTATTCGGCTAGAAAAGTAATTGCATCCCACATAAAGAAGCAAAGCATAGGAAATAGTCCAGGGACTTCATTCAGGATCAACGACACAGAAATTTTCTTGTGCACGGGAGCACTGAGTATATCAGAAGCCACTCGTTCCGCAGCAGGATTGACCATTTTATTTACAGATCACAGCCAACATGACTCGAGCATGGAAACTCGTAGTTCTCCCAAAATCCACAAGTCCGATTACGTGAATTTTGCATCAAGACGGATCAAACGCTTACTTCATTGGCCGAAGATAAGAAACAGAACCTCAGAAATGTCCCCGAAGAAATTGGTAGATGCAAGAAATTCTGTAAGCACTTCAGAAGAAATCCCGGTTCCTTTGAGGCAGAGATTTTCAAAACCATCACCACTTCCTCATAACAAACGAGCACTTTCAGTGAGGAGCAATCAGCCAAGTCCAACTGCGAAGAAAAAACTAGCTTCAGGGATGATCGATTGTGCGATGCAGGCCATTCCACATTATATAGCTTCTAGCAGATCACGTTCTAGCTCTTTCTCGAAATTATCCATGTCCTCACAAAGTTCTCTCGATGCACAACAGGGTGCCCAGATTGAGAATGAGATTGCAAGACACATCGGCTGTAATGTTCTGAATGAAAATTCGAATCTCAGACATACAGGTTTGGTGAACAAGAGGTTTCTAAACCAATACTTGTGCTTCAGTGGCGCAGGCCAACCTGTGGAGGCTCCCGTTTCTGGTTTACAACCATATGAAGCTTACGAGCGCTCCGTGCTATCAACAGCTTGATCAAATAGCCCAATGAGAACTTTGTCAAACTGTGGATAGTAACAAGTCTGCTCTTTCTGTCTGTTAATATATATATATATATATATATATATATATATCATCTTTGAGGTAACTCAAAATGTGCGGCACCCACAAGCAAAAATGATTTCATGCATGTTTTGGGATCTTGAAAATGAAAATTGTTATGCTCCTTTTATGTTTTCTATGTTTTCAATCATCTCAATGTCATCTATTAATAACAAATATCGAATAGAATCTTTATTCCGATCTGAATTTGCTGGTTGAATACCAACTTCGTATCATCGAGCTCAGGCCATAGAAGCAAGCTCGTTATTTTCTAGATAAACATGATATCTTTTCAAAATGAAATCAGTTAGATAAGAACAGAGATCAATTTAAATTGTAAGAATTGTACCTTGAGATCTCCAATAATAAACATTGCAAAGACAACATAATCATGTAGTAGTCAAACTCCGAGAATTAATGAAGAATTGGGGATGACGAGAAGGGGTTTAAGCACAGGAAGGACAGGGAATAGTGTCATTGGTTAGCATATAATAAATGAAGAAAGTATGTTTTTCTAGGTAAAAACAAAGTACAATCAATTAATCACAAGGTAGCACAAAGGAACTGACAAAAAATTTCATTCATCTCCAGAAAAAGCTTTTTTAAGTTTTACATTTCTATATACTTTCTGTTTCAACTCCTAAATCAGAGAATGATACAAAACAAAAACACAAAAATTTGTACCTGTCAAAAAGTTTGCTGAAGATGCACAAAATCAAAAGTATCAACCAAATCAGACTCTTTTGGCTGGGGAACAATCCTCTCAATAATGCGGCTAAAACTTTCACAACTAACCATGGTATCCAGCACTTTATCTTCCATAATAGTATCCCGTGAAGATGCTTCCCCAACATTCCCCGAGAAAATCATCTCTGAAATGCGGTCTTTGGTCACCTGCCTTGCATATTTCTTCATCTCCACTGAAGTCACTAAATGATAAACATAAACTATTTTTTCCTGCCCCAGCCTGTAAGCCCTGCTTATTGCCTGCCTTTCAAAGGATGGGTTCCACACAACATCCAACAGCACAACCCTTGACGCGCCAACCAGGCTTATTCCTTCCGCACAAGCCCTTTGTGATGCCAACATTACTTTGGCCGAACTACATTTTTCATTGAAGCGATTGATGGAAAATTGTCGCTGCATTTCGTCGAGTTTTCCATCCATGTAAATCACTTCCCTCCCTTCGATCCAGGATAAATGGGTTTCTAGCAGATGTTGAATGTGGAGTAAAGGGTCAATATATTGGCAGAAAATCAAAACCTTTTCTTTGAGTACAGCAGCAAGCCGGATAAGTTCAATAACAAACTGGGTTTTTGCTCCAGCGTTGGGGTCTGTTTTTCTGTGTTCTAGCTTTCTTCTGAAATTGGAAAATTCTGGATACTTGGAGACAAGTGACGGATGAACTGAGATCAAGGATACCATGTAATCTTGTTCTAAAAACTTTTGGATCTGTGCGACTTTTTGAAGTAGGCTAGTTTGCAAGTCTGTAGGTTTCAAAAGAATTAAAGAGTGCCTCAAACCTGGGAGAGTTTCTTGAAGTATACAGCCTTTGTGAACATGGACAAACGGGTGGATCATCGATTGAATCTTCTTTAATCCATCTTCAGCTCTGCTTTTCTTGCTGATAGAACTAAGTAGATACTCCCATTCCCCTTTTGCTGTATCCCCCCTTCGCGTTGTCCGAGTCAGTTTTCCAATTCTACGCTTGATCTGACTAGAAAATCCTGGATTCACCAGACACAGTGTATTGTAAAGTTCAGAGAAATTATTCTGAAAAGGTGTCCCCGATAGAATTATACGCCTTTGGGTGGTTACTTTTGTCAAGGCCTTCCACATTAAGCTTTGGCTGTTCCTAGGGGTATGCCCTTCGTCCAGAACTAAAAGACCTGGCATTTCCAGGAGTATTTTCCTGAATTGCTCGTTTCCTCTTTTCTTCTCATGTTCTCCAGCAAGTTTCTCGAACAACTGGTAGCTAATTCCTAACACACTTCCACCCTTTTTCCAGCATAAAAGCTTCACTAAACGAATAATATCCCTGCTTGTTTTATGGTCTACCCTATGACCAACAACATTAGCAGCCATCGAGGTTTCTAGGGTAGATAACTTGGTTTCATTCATGTTGTGGAATGGTAAGTCAACCTTCCATTTTTTGAATTCTTGTTCCCAGGTGATGAGCATGCCTCGTGGAGCTATGATCACGGGACAACATGTCGGGTATAGCTTCAAAAATGTTTGGATGAATACTATGGTGAGTCGTGTTTTGCCAGTGCCAGGGGCGTGCGAGATTATGCAGCCTCTACCGCTTTCAGCAGGCAGCCTCTCCAGTCTCTTGATGTCGGTATCTCCAGCAATGTTCCGCCACATGACCTTAAAGCCTTCAATTTGATGTGGAAACATTTCTTGCTCGCCTTGAGGAATTAATTCCATGACTGTGCTTTTGAGATGAATACCACAATCCAGATTTCCACTAGATGTTCCCTGAAGCTTGATATCATTAATGACAGAATCATCCTTTGATTTGTTGCCTTTCTTTCCACGTTTCTCCACATGTTCCACATACTGCAGGAGAGAATTGGACATTTAAACACCCAAAATAAAATTCAAGGAATATAAATAGTTTCTATATAACATGTATTCAAATGCATCATGCTCATATAAAATTAGACAAATGGGACAAAGGGTAAGTTGATAAACTTACAAAAGGCGGTAAGACGTATTTTATTTCCAGTATCACGTCGGAACAGTATTTGCACCTGATGCCTATTTCATCATCAAGATAAACATTATGCTTCCCTAGACAGCATTGCGCTGCTGGACTTTCATCAATCTCTTGGCAGATACTATCATCTTTATCAGCCTGTAAAGGAAGTTGTGCAATAAGCTTCTATTCATGGACATCAATTGTAAGACGAAATAACATATAAAATTACATCGCAACCAAGAAGGAAAGCAGTTCAAGGCCAGCGAGTATGGGCACCCCATCCTGACTTTTGGCAGTTTGATACACAAGTCTAAGATCCGCCAAAATTCCTATATTTGCTCGAGCATAAAAGTCAGGCGCTATGTTTCTAAATGAGTACAAATCATTTAATTTTTTCATATGATCCACCGAGTATATTTGTAGCATAAGTTACTACAACACAATTATTATTGCCACGATCCAATCTAGATATCAAGAAATAAACACAAAGTAAGTTAAGAATTTGGGAGATATCAATCTGCACCTTTGAAATATCTGTGCTGCCATCACCCGATTCCCATAATCCCATCTCTAAATCACAGAAAAGAGAATCGATTTCTGTCTCCCAATCCGATTTCTTTTGTAAACATGGCTCATCATCCTCAAACCTGAACTTCAACGGCAATGTTTCTTTACTCAATTCGTTCTCCACAACAGAATCTGGTTTTTCTTCATGTGAACCCTTTTCATCCCATATACATTCCACCAACTTCTCCATCAAGTCCGGTTCATTAGCCAAACGAGCCTTTTTCTTGGCTGGTGCTGGTCTCCCCAACTTTATTGCGGCACTTGATGCATCACAGAAAAGAGAATCGATTTCCGCCTCCCAATCCGATTTCTCCGGTAAACAAGGCTCACCATCCTCAAACCTGAACTTCAACGGCAATGTCTCTTTACTCGAATCATTCTCCGCAACAGAAACTGGTTTTTCTTCATGTGAATCCCTTCCATCCCATATACATTCCACCAACTTCTCGATCAAGTCCGGTTCATTTGGCAAACGAGCTTTTTTCTTGGATGGTCTCCCCAAAATTTTTGTGCCACTTGATGCCTTCTTTGTCATACTTACACTCTGATAATAACTGCCAACTTTATAGTCCTCGTCAAGATTATGATCGTCCTCATGGCTACTGGATTCCGATTCCGAGTTCTCGGAACCCTCCGAATCAACAGAAACATTTGAACTCCTCTGGATTTCATTGTTAACAAATGTCTCATCACCTGATGAACCGACATACACTACATCTTGATTGCTGGTTTCGTGTTTCACATCAGTTTCCGCATTGCCGATAGCATCACTTCTTTTACCTTCCTTCTTTTTAATCTCATTGTGTTTATTTCTGTAAAAGGAGTCCCAAGCACTTCTGGTTCGCCTAGACACACAACTCAAACTAGGAGTGACGGGTGCCATCTTCTGTCCGTAAAGAGACATCAAGAACACATCACTACATCGTTAAAAATCAGAAAAAACCCAAAAAAAACAGAGAATATAGGCTTACTTCACGCAGAATACATCTACTTTAATCTACGGACGATGAGTGTCGATGAAAACATAAATATTTATAACCTTGGAATCAGTCCCACGATTAAAAACTAATCAAAATCAAGAAAACTTTACGTTTGCGGGTTTCGGCTTTGATTTTACGATGAAAAGCGAAAGGAAAAGGAGGAGGAAGAAGGGTTAGAGACAAAAACACAGGGATAGAGGCGAGGGAGACGAATCGGCGTGGAATTCTGAAAAGATTTTATGACGCGCACGAAAGGCAAGTTCTGGCCTTCTGGGATGTGTTTCAGTATTTGTGATTATGGGAATATATATGTGATATATCGGTTCGTATATATCTAGTTTATTGATATATACTTAATTAATTACTAATTATTTTGGACACGTGATTATATAGTTTTTTTTATCATTATCGATGAACTAAAGTGAAATTTAAAAATTATGAAATGATTAAATTAATATTTGAATTGTTGAAATAAAAAAAATTTATGTGTTGAAATTAAAAACAAAACAAAACAAAACAAAAAAAGTGTAATATAAATATCATATAAGGATACAGTTGGAAGAAAAATTTGGTGTCTTTCTTACGTGATTACTATCATGCCCT
Source organism: Primulina eburnea (assembly GCF_022965805.1). Classification (NCBI taxonomy): domain Eukaryota; kingdom Viridiplantae; phylum Streptophyta; class Magnoliopsida; order Lamiales; family Gesneriaceae; genus Primulina; species Primulina eburnea. The sequence continues at coordinate 43,920,812 of NC_133102.1, read as the reverse complement.
CAACTATAATAAAATAGAATAAAATTATATTTAAAATTATTTGATTGATTAACATTAATATATATATATATATATATATAGATAAATGACATTTTGGGACATTTTGGCGGAAAATTACTATTTTTGACAAAACTCTATTTTATCTATATATATATAGATAAAATATTGATTAACATTAATATTTATCTATATATATATATATATATATATATATATATATATATATATATATATATATATATATATATATATATATATATATATATAAACAGAGTTTTGTCAAAAATAGTAATTTCTCGCCAAAATGTCCCAAAATGTTATTTATATATTTGTATACTGCAATATATGATAACTTCGATTATTGCTTGGATTTATTATATCAATTCATTTAGTTTAAATTTGAATTTAATTTATTTTATAGTAATTCAAATATAATTGATGTTGTGGGGACCCGGACGTTAATTCATTCCTTAATCATCTTTAGGAATAAATAATCAAGTATAATAAACAGGATCTAAATTTTTTTTTTTTAAAATGCAAAGCGGAAACGTAATGTAATTAAATTCAAATTACATATTACACATAACCTAACGATTATTGTATGATCTACAATAGTCCAACTAGGTTCAACTACATGTCCGTGTTGAATCCTAAGTTGCTTCTGAAGCCCGGATCTCCACGCTATCTAGTCCAGTCTCGTTCTCTTCTTCACCATTATCCTGTCCCACCTGTTGTCATGCACACATACAAACAAGACAACAGCCGGATAACTCCGGTGAGATATAAATATCCCAGTATAAATCATGTATACATGCAATCATATAAACAATATAAAAGCATATAATAGCAAATCCTATCCCATATCAAATTCATGATATGAATCAATCATAGGAATAAATCATATTCTAAAAATGTACCACTGTCAGGAACATAAATAGACATATACCATATTCAGGAACACAAATCAGTATTAATCAATACAATAAGATATAACTGTCACTCAGTCCAGTGACTCTACATTTTAGACTAGACTCAATCCTAGCCTAGGGATCCCGGTTTCCAGACATTGGCATTCCATATCGACCAACAGTAATAGAAAAGACTCCAGTTCTATCCACGTCGATATAGTATCGATCACTAGTAATAGAAGAAGCTCTGTTTTATCCACATCAGTATAGTATCGATCACCAGTAATAGAAGAAACTCCAATTCTATCCACATCGATATAACATCGATCAACAGTAATAGAAGAAGTTATAATTCTATCCACATCGATACAATACTGATCACCAGTAATAGAAGGAGCTATAATTCTATCTACATCGATAGCCAATTATCCAGTGACAGACTATGGCACTTCCGCCAATACAATATCTCATGATATCTTGCAATGTGCCCGTGGTGATCCCACCACTATCAGGCACTTCTGTCATAAGACTACTCGTCTAGCACCTGTCATCTATATTTCAAGAGAACAATTATATCAATCAATTCATTGCAAATGTCAATGCAATAAAATCAAGTATGTGATTTAGGGAAACTCGAGCCAAACCTTACTCGAGTTGTGCAATCCCAACTCAACATTAATTTATACCTTTATCTTCTCGCTCAGAAGAAGAAGAAGAAGTCCCGACTCTATCTCGGTCAATTCTCAATCTGGTAATAACAATATCGAACAGATATAATATCAATAAACAACTCAATTCAATACCTGTTCTGATCAATACTCAAATTAAAGCACATACTCTGATCAATATCGAATCAAGATGCAATTTAAATCAATACCGAATCTGATCAATATCAATTAACTGATGTTTCGACGGTATAACGATACAGTCTCGATAACCCCGTCAGTCCAAACATCACAAATATAATACCAGACTCATAGTCCATATCGATACCAGTCATAATCTCAATAACAATACATATCTGATATGAATTCTCAGTCAAATCGACTCCAAAAATCATAACAATTCCACAAGCAGTCTGTTTTTCAATCTGACTTCGATTCTATGATGTCTAACATGACAAGAACATCATATATGAATCCTATTCAATTCTGACAATAGTATAATTTCAAAACATGTCAAAACGTAGCAAAACTTACGTCCAGTTGTAGCCTACGTTGATAGGAACTCAATATTGAAGTCGGATTCAAAATCAAACGGACGGATTGTTCACAATCTCCGAATCTTCCCTCGGTTCCTTTTTCCTTTCCTTTTCCTATTTTCTGAAGAAATGAATCGTATATACATATATATACATATCCATATATATACACACGTAGCACAACTAAGGCCAAATGGCTTGTCCTTGTTCTGCATGTCGCGCGCATATGCGCGTCACAACCTCGCGCATATGCGCGAGACTTATCGTCTCGACAATCGGCACTCGCGCATATGCACGCACCAATCGGCGCATATGCGCCAAACTTTCTGGATACCGCGCGCATGTGCGCGTCTTTAAGTCGTGCATGTGCGCGCAAGTTTCTGGACACTCCGCGCAGGTGCGCGCATCGACGCCGCGCATGTACGCGGGGACCCTTCTTACACCTCTTTTAATATTTCCTTGCGGCTTTCCAGGTCTACTCCGTTCCGTCTATAATCACTTTAATCAATCCAGAAATCATCCCAGATTAATCTTAAATTACAGTAATTAAATTCTCGGGCATTACAGATGTATTATATGTTTTTTATTTTTTATTTAAATTGACACTAATATCTGTTGAAAACATAAACTACATTAAAATTTTTGCATTGATTATATCAATCAATTTATTTTGTGATATAATTTGTATTACTATGATATATTTAATTTTTATTACAAACTGTATAAATAAATTTTAAATACAAATAATTGCAATGTTCAACATCACTTATATATATATATATATATATATATATATATATATATATATATATATATGTATGTATGTATATATATTACATTTGAATTAATATGAAAAAATTAAATTCAAAATTGAATTAAATGAATTGATATAATCATGCAAGCAATAATCGAAGTGATCATTTATTGCAGTACACATATGTATTATATGGTATTTTATTTTTTTATTCAAACTGAAACTAAACTCTATTGAAAACATAAATTATATTAAATTTTTTGCATTGATTATATTAATCAATTTAATTAAAAGCATTATAAATAAACTTAAAATACAAATGATTGCAATGTTCAGTATCACTCGTGAGGTACAAAATTCAAAAATACATTTTGCTATTTTAAGTAGTTTCATGTCCAAATTAGTTACTAAAAAAGAAATACAATATTTAATTAGTTAATTTAATATTTTCTAAAAATAAAATTGGTTGAATATTAAAAATTATCATTATAACAAGGTTTTCCAATGGACATTAAATTACCATTTAATAATCATAAATTTTTTATCACAAATGCATATTATTTCGAGATTACCTTAATTTGAAAGAATTAATGTATTGTAGTTTTCTTCCAAAGCTATATGTATATTATATATCTTGAATTGTCTTCTTAAACATTCAAATAAGAGAGCCCAAGAAAATTAAAAAAAATAGATTCAAAAGAGTTTCAAATGGACATTTAATTACCCTCAATAAACATGTATATTACCCTTAATAATCAGAAATGTTGACACTCAATGCATGCAATTCGAGATTTCTATAATTTCAAAGAGTTGATGTATGATATAATTCTGCCAAAAGTATCCAATGTATAATTTTTTCCCTTTAGATGTCTTATTTGAATTTTAAATTATAAATAATGAAATATTGCATATTATAATAAAAACCAATTTATACTATTTATCTACTCAAAAATTGAATTTTGAAATGACTCATTTTTTCAGCACCATATCTTAGTTGAATCCTTCCAAGATGTAATGTTCGTTTAAATTTAGATTTGTTCGTTGTTATAAACTACTTACATATGGAAACAACGAGACATTAAGTTTGAAATCTGACTTTAATGATCGAGAAGTAAAAAAATATTATTCTTATATTTGTAAAAAAAAATTAGTTATTGCATATTTACTAATGTGATAATTTTCTTATATATTACAAAGTTCACGAATACATGATAGTATAAATGTCTCGTGATGAAAATGATTAAACCAATTCTAAAGAAAGTACGTATCTTATTAGGAGAGACGTTACAAAATTTATTGGCATTGTTTTGGAATATACATAGTAAATGTTAATAAAATAACTTTTCTGATTTATACATAATTTATTTATAATCGCATATTTCATTTTTCTTTAGGAATAATAGGCTGTTGTGTATATTATGAACATATTTTGTAGATAAAATCACAACTCATTTGTATAAAGATATTGATGAAACAATTATTGTTATCATTAAAATGTATCAAACACGTGTCATGTCACAAATTGTTTGTGAATGTGGATTTAGATGAAATTATTGAATTTAAAAAAAGTATTTCTCATTTAATGTATTGCATTTGATTTAAATATATTTTTTATCACATGTTAAAAAATAATAATATATAGCTTCTCAAAAATTAAAGAATTGATTATGTATTAAGGTTGGTGGTCGATATCAATACACTAAACACGATAAGCATCATTGCCAGAGGCTAACACAATCTAAATTTTTTTGATATATGATAATGATTATTAGTCAAAAAAATTAATCGACATGCGTTGTATTTAAGAAAGTTTTTAAAATTAACGAAAAAATATTTTTTATAATTATATAATTTTATTAATTTAAATGTCTATTCATTTTTCATTAATTTTTAGTAATATCATCATGTGCGATGTACGGGATAAATACTAGTAATCAATAAAGGATAGATACTTTTTAAAAAAAATTGAAATAAAATAAAATAAAGACGATTAATTTTATAGACAAGTGTGGTTTCGTCTGATGGATGTTCAAATTATTCAGAAAATAGATGTCATCATTCTTGAAAATATAACAATAGTATTATGTGGCATATGGAGGGCTCGAAACGACAAGCTAAAGAACAGAATTGTAAAACCAACTGTCTCAGTGGTTAGTTCAGCATTACAACTCTTGACATATTGCAGAGCAGTGCGTAGCATTGAAGGAACCCAAGATATAACAAACCAGCAGGATGAGGAGAGAGTTACCGGGCAAAAACCACAAGCTCAAGCACTAAAATGCAACGTCGACGCATCAGTACATAATGGTTCAAGAAATATCGGGATGAAAATGGTCCTTTGAGGCTCATGCAGACTATTTATCTCGGCTAAAACCAATGTGTTCCTTGGAAGAGTAGGAATTAAAGATGCAGAAGCAATGATATTCAAAGATGCTCTTAGCTAGGTTGAAGGCATGAATGTTTTCAAGATGTAATCTTTGAGTCTGATGATATCCGAGTGAATCGGGTTAGATATAAGTGGGCGATCCACATGATAGTGAAAGTGATTTATAATTTAGGAATTTGAGTGAAAGTAATGGCTTCGATAACACCTGCCAAGAAAGGAACTTGGGATTGGGCGCCAGAGGAGTGTCCAGCGTAGTCATTCCGATGCTAAAGTCAGCAGGTTGAAGACGAAGAACACAAGCAACATATGTGAGAATATATGTGCTTGAGAGTTAAAAGTTTTCAGAATCTGTAAATGAGAATATACCTGCTATTTATAGTAGTAAATCTCATCATTACCTAGTTTTCAGTACCACCTACTAAGTATGGCAAGTCGACTGCCATACTTTCTGATGACTTTTCTCACATGACAAACTCCTGTTGTTCTGACAGATAAGATTGCCAATATCAATCATCTTCGAGTGCGATACAATTTTCGAGGTAGCCTGGGTGGTAAAGTACATGAGAGCTTGTGTGAGAGCCCGGGCTCTTGATTGCCCGGGAAGAGAATGTTCCAGGCGTCTCCATGTCCGGTTGCTGATAATAGTGCTCTGTATATTGACTCTGATTTGGGCTATTCATTTAGTTTCCCAGGTCATTCATGATCCGGGCTCTTATGGGGGTATCATCAGAGTCCAATTCTAAAATAGTTGTTGAGGCAATAACCTCGGAAAGTGAAGATGACTCAGAATTTGGTGCAATTATCTCAGAGTATCGTAAAGTACTTCGTCAACCACCATCTTTATGTGCATGTTTCACACCTAGACAAGCAAACAAGGTTGCCCACAACCTTGCTAGGGTATCTTGTTTCTATGTTCGTCCCTTGATGTTTTGAATGAAGATTGTAATTCTCTTGGTTCTTAATAATATTCATGATTTCCGTTCAAAAAAAAAAATTAATAATAATAATAATAATAAACACCGATATATTGAGTTGTTAATTGGACATTTCGGTTTGGTTCGATTTTATAATACTTCGATTTGATTTTTCGATTTTCAGTTTCATAAATATCTAATCCGATATCCGAATTATTTTTATTTCGGATTGATTTTCATAACATGTTTCGGTTTTTTCGTTCAAGGCATAGATTGAATCAAAAGCTAGTTGAAGTTTTAATATACTAATTAAGATTGAATGTTTCTAAAGCAAAATTATTTTAAGTTGTGCTTCAATGAGAGGATTTGATTTGGAACGAACTATTTTATTTGACGGAGAATTTGAAATATGAATTTAAAACGACACTCGTCTTAGTTATAATTCAGATACATTGTCATTATTATTGTATTTACATAGATTAGCAATAGATGAATTTGAAAATCATTAGACATAAATTCCTTAAATCCAAACACTACCTTCATAAATTTAGGACAATCAAATTTTAAAAACTTGAAATAAGTAGGAAAAATATTATTACATGTCTTAGGAAAAGATTAGAAAAGTGACAAGAAAAAATGAAGACAGAAAGAGAAGGGAAACGAATGGAAAGGAGACGCAAATTTTCTAAAGCCTGAAAATTTGATTATTTGAGTACCTGTAGGCCTTAAGGCATGTGTTTGTCTTCAGGTGTATAATCAATAATGCAACAAAAAAATAAACATTTTAAAACTGATCGATTTTTTATTCTTTTGTTTTTTAACCTAAAAATCGAAATATGTCGTTTTTAAATACTCGAAACAGGAAAAGGTTGAATGATTGAGAAACCCAAAATTTTTGTCTGTTAGTTTATTTTAACCAAATTTTTGAATTTCTCACAGAGACTTTTAGTCTAAATTCCTCATCTATAATAAGTTCGAGTTCAACCTTTTCTAAAATTTGTGTTTAAATTGATGAATTTCAAATTTTTTATTTGTTTGGATGAAAAAATTCAGTAACAGAGGCAAATATTCTAAATTCGCTATAAGCTTGTTTTATCTTTGTAGCTTCGAATAATCCGAGACCTCAAAAATACACTTCATCATCTCCTCTCAATCAAAATACTGATCTTTTGGATCGGCTCTCTCATAGAAACATGGAACTGTCATCTTAACATCACTCAGTCTATATATATTCTTCTCGATTTCTATATCTACTACTCTCATCATATTGTTTATCATCATCTCGATTCAGGCGTGATTTTCTATCTCCATCAGCTCTTCTCGCTCTCCTACTGCTGTCAACTTGCATGTACAAGCAAGTTGAGTGTGACCATACATAAGATTTTTGGATTCAACGTTTCATTCCATAGCCGAATTTTCAAAATTCACCAATTATTAATTAATACAGTTCCTTTTTAAAAACCAATGAATTTAAAAATTAATCGAAATCACTCGTTTTTTTCATTATAAGTATTACATAATTAATTATTTTGAAAAAAAAACAAAAAATCACGGTAATTTAATATTTTTTTTAATCAAAACAAAACATCAAGTCAATTATATTTTGAAACAATACGATCGAGTTTTCTTTCCTTGAAAAAACTTTGCGCTCATATGTTTTCCACCAACATAAAATGTATTAATTTGGATTTAAATCTATGAGTTTATAGATCATTTTATCTATTATTTGGCCCAAAAATAATTACAATTTAATATATTTTTTCCTTTGCAAGATTTCGCTAGTTTTAGAAAGTAGGGAAAATTCTAACTTGTGTAAGTTGGCCTAGGTCGGTAGCACTCCGGTCTTCTATTTTTGTGTATTCAGCCCCATTTTTGCATGTCCAACCCCGAACCAGAACCAAAGAAAACAATTTATAAACTTGCACCCACAGAATTATTTCGAAATACGATGATGGGAAACGCGGCGCGGGGATCAGATATTTTTAGTACACGTCAACCTTGTACAACAAAATGAAACGACGAGGTTTCCTAGGAGGAATGCCATGCTAGCAAATCGTGAGGACTTTCGACACGGTGTGTGTGTGTGTACGCAAGTAAAGTTGGGACCGACCAAATTTCATAGCCAGGAGAAAAATAGCTGTAAGAAGGCCTTAGTTGCCAATTTTTTAAATGTGTTTTTATTCGTCAAAGTCCAAGTTTGATTTTATGAAATCAAAGAAAAATGTCGGTTAGAATTTGTTATAAAATGATTTGGATCTCGAGTTTCCGCATATTCGATCCTCTCAGAATTTCTGGGTTTTCTTTGATTGATCATTGCTTACACCATGGGAACCGAAGCTCCTGCTGATCAACACCAAAACTACACACAGGTGGACAATAGAACTCAAGAAGAGAGGGCAATAGATGCATGGCTTCCGATCACCTCTTCAAGAAACGCAAAATGGTGGTACTCCGCCTTCCACAATGTCACCGCCATCGTCGGAGCCGGAGTCCTCGGTCTACCTTACGCCATGTCCAATCTAGGATGGTAAAAGAAAGAACATCCCAGTTGATAAAATCAAAATTTTGAACGGAAACATCAAAGATTTCACTTCTTTTTGTGTATGTGAATTATTTTCAGGGGTCCTGGAGTAACAGTACTGGTGACATCTTGGATAGTCACTCTGTACACTTTGTGGCAAATGGTTGAAATGCATGAAATGGTCCCGGGGAAACGTTTCGACAGATACCATGAACTGGGACAGCATGCTTTCGGCGAGAAGCTTGGTCTGTGGATTGTGGTTCCTCAACAGTTGATTGTTGAGGTTGGAGTGGACATAGTTTACATGGTTACTGGAGGAAAATCACTGAAGAAATTTCATGATTTGGTCTGCCAAGATTGCAAAGATATCAAGCTTACATACTTTATCATGATCTTCGCCTCTGCCCACTTTGTGCTCTCCCACTTTCCAAATTTCAATTCGATCTGCGGTGTTTCTCTGGCAGCAACAGTCATGTCCTTGAGGTGTGTAACAAGATTCTTTATCCTCATTCAACAAATCAATCTCCAGAAAAAGTTTCGGTATTTCTTATAATGGCGTAATCCTGATTCGACCGTTTTTATGTTCTGCAGTTACTCTACGATTGCTTGGGGGGCTGCGGTTGACAAGGGTGTGCAACCTGACGTGCAATATGGCTATAAAGCTAAGTCAGCAGCCGGTGCAATCTTGAACTTTTTCGCTGCCTTGGGCAACGTAGCTTTCGCCTATGCGGGTCACAATGTTGTGTTGGAAATTCAGGCCAGCATTCCTTCGACACCTGAGAAGCCTTCGAAGAAACCTATGTGGAGGGGAGTGCTCGTTGCTTACATTATTGTCGCCCTTTGCTATTTCCCCGTCGCGCTTATTGGATATTGGATGTATGGCAACGCGGTAGAGGACAATATCCTGATCTCTTTGAATAAACCTGTGGGGCTCATTGCCATGGCCAACATGTTTGTTGTGGTACATGTTAGAGGGAGCTACCAGGTGAGCAGGCAGCTGAATTTTCTCTTATTTTCTTTCGTTTATAGTTAGTTCAGAATTCTGATGATGCGCGGTCGGTGCAGGTCTATGCGATGCCAGTTTTCGACATGATAGAGACCGCCCTAGTAAAGAAGCTAAGATTCAGGCCAACGTGGTACTTGCGTTTCATTACAAGAAACATATACGTCGGTAAGTTTGTGATAGATCCTGTAAATGTTCTGCAACTTTGGATGTGCCCATTTCAAACATTGTTGCTTCTCTTGATTTCAGCACTCACAATGTTCGTTGGCATCACCTTCCCATCCTTTGGTGGGCTTCTTTCATTCTTCGGAGGCTTCGCTTTCGCACCGACCACATACTTTGTAAGCAAACTCACAGTGTCTTAACATAACTCTCATCTGTTTTTGATCTTCTGAGTCACTAACACGAAAACTCACACCCTGTTTCAGCTCCCCTGCATCATTTGGCTAGCAATTTGCAAGCCAAGGAAGTTCAGCCTCTCCTGGTTTACTAATTGGGTAAGTTCAAGTCGAACTCTATTCACTATTCTTGATATTTGTTTTCTTGGCATGTATTAAGCTGAAGCTGATGATTTTTCTGAATTTGGGATCAATGAATTTCAGATTTGCATAGTTCTTGGTGTTATTTTGATGGTCGTGGCGCCAATCGGAGGACTGAGGCAGATCATTATCCAAGCAAAGACGTACAAATTCTACTCATAAGATCATTATCCAAGCAAAGATGTACAAATTCTTGGTTTTATTTTGATGGTTGTGGGTAAATTTTTTTCCAGCATTTGTTGTGTGGCGTGCAGAAAATTGCAACATTTTATCTTCTGGTTTTTAGACTGAGGTGATTGAAAAAGGGTGCCAGTGAGCATATTATTGAAATAAAACAGCCTTTTTTCCTGGTAAATTAGATGTTTAACGAATCAACTTTACTGTTTTGTGAATTTTTTTCTGTAAAGACTTTCTATATCTGGCGAGTATAGTTCTCATCTATACTATCTATCACACAACTGACACAAGCTTTCCGGACACATGTGAATTGTAATCACTTAATCTAACAAGATAATATGGGTCGGGGCGAGGTTTTCTCCACTCACCGAATTGGCGGGTGACTAAGACGAGTCTACGACTACGAAGAAACGACAATCTCAAAACATATATATGAAGGAGACCGACTCATTCTGACAACTCTAATAAGTAGTTAAATGTTGGTTGATTCATTTATTTTTAATAATAAGCATTGAAATTTAAAAAATAGTATAATTTATTGCATTGTGATGTACTATTATATTTACTTTTCAAAGGAATTTTTTTTTAATAATAAGCATTGAAATTTAAAATATAGTATAATTTATTATATTATGATGAGAATTGTCATTTTATCCAATAATGATCAGAATATGGTTCAGATGTAGCAAAGTTTGTTTGTTTTTCTCGGTAGATGTTTTCATTTCGGGATGAATATCAGGATCTATACGCTTTATTATTATTATTATTATTATTATTATTATTATTATTATTATTATTATTATTATTATTATTATTATTATTATTATTATTTTAAAAAATTACATTTTAACTTCAATTTTCACATTAACAAAATACAATCATCATATCATGTTTGTTTTTCTCAACTCTAAAAAATAATTCTATTATTATTATATTATTATATAATATACTTTTCTCAGGCACAATTCTTAATGTTTTACAATTGAAAATACCATAATAATAATAATATAAAAACTTTGCACATCATTCATATTATATATATATATATATATATATATATATATATATATATATATATATATATAAATTTGTTACAATATAGTTTCTTGGCGTTGGTGTTTGCCTGTCCCAGTGTAGTCGCAATGAAAGGAAATTTTGTATTATGTTATGACATAATGTATTAGAATTTCAATAACATATAGATTCTATTATAGTAATATTTGTATACTGCCACGATTTGTAACTCATTTGATATCAATAGTTCAAATTTGAAATGAGATAACAAGTTTGAGAACTAGTTCTAACAATTTTCTTCTGGAATAAACAAAAGTCACATAAGAAAATTTCTTAGTTGGATGGAGCAAACCATATGGTACGAAGGAACACTAAATCACTCATTCTGTGTTAGCATATCAAATTCAACCAACATCCCAACTTCTATTATGGTAACTAATAGATCGGTGGCACATTCGATGCGTATATTTCGTAAAAAATAAAATAAAGAGTGTTTTTCTATTTTTAAAATAAAAATTATACATTTTTTAAATTAAAATATTAAGAGATAACGACGGTTCTCATAGACTGTCGCTAGTATAACTATCGCTATCAGTGACATCGGCGACGGTTTATTAAACCCGTCGCTATTATAAGAGATAACGACAGTTTTCAAAGAGAGTCGCTATTAGCGACGTTTAATTTTATCGTCGCCAATAGCGACAGTAAGTATAAACCGTCGCCGCGCGAGATCGACGACATCGGCGACCGTTTTTCAGAAACCGTCGCTATTGGCGACAGTGTAAAATAAAACCGTCGCTAATGGCGACAGTATTTCCAAAACCGTCGCTATGATTCTATATATACCAATTTCGCGAACATTTTCTTCCGCGATTTTCGCCTGATTCTATATATACCAAGTTCGCGAACATTTTCTTCAGCGATTTTCGCCTTTCTTCTCTGGTAGTAGCGAAATTCTCTCAATTTTTTTCGCAGTTTCGGTTTTTTTACTTTGTACTAACATTTTTTCGTATTAATTTCGTAGATTTGCTCGTCGGTGTGATTTTCCAGCGTTACGTGGATCTACATATCTTCGCGCACGTCAGGTTTTTAAAACGTTTTCTTGACGGAAAATTTAGCTTAGTAATTTATTTATGCATGAGTTTTTTAAAAACTGTCACTTTCATTCTGCGACGGTTAAGTTAAACCTTTTTTTAAATTAGCGACGGTTTGTATGTAACCGTCACTAATATAAGCAACGGTTTTGTTGAACAACAGCGGTGACACGGTCTCACGAATCTTTATCTGTGAGAAAGATCAACCCTACCGATATTCACAATAAAAAGTTATACTCTTAACATAAAAATTAATACTTTTTAATGGATGACCCAAATAAGATATGCGACTCACAAAATACGACATGTGAGACCGTCTCACGTAAGTTTTTGCCTATTTTTTAACCAAAAACCCATAAGTTACCACTTTCTCATGAATTCTTTGGGAAGCATGCCTTATAAAATATAACATTTATTTGGTTAATTATAATCTGATTATGTGAGATACATATCAAATATAGGCGCAAAAACCCTCTCAACTCCCTTCACTTTGTCCTCTGTGTATTGGATTTGTATCAAGTAATAGCTTTTCTATGCTATGAGCGTACGCGTCGCTTCACGAGAAGAGGTGAGAGTTCGTTTGTCGGTTGACTAGATTCATCATGTTTATTTCTTGATTGATTTTGTTTTTTTTGAAAAATCCTAATAAACTAATTGTTTGTAGGATTCTCGATCAGGGCATGCAACATACCTGCCATTTCACCGTTTTTAAGGCTTTGTAAGTTCCATCGTATGCGATTTTTGCTTATTACTTGTTGATTTGTTGTTTTGTCTGGATATTGAGCTAATTTTCCGTTGCAAAGCGGTATTTTGCTAGATGTTTGGCGAAATGTCTCTGTGGGTTTTGAATTTCTACTTATATGGGGCTTCTGATTTTGTTGGAAATTTAATTAGGCTGTGAGTCTTTTTGGGGTTTGTTTAGATATATGGGTTGTCGGTGATCTATATTTATTTTGATTTGATTGCTGTTTTTGTTGTCTTTCAGAAAATTTTCAACGATAGCAGCGGTACGATCACCAAGTCCTCGGATAAATTATAAGTTTCCATTGAAGTGCTCTTTGAGAAGAATTCATATGGAAAACAAACACAAAAGTGATTCCAGGGGCACATTAATTGTTCTAGAAGGATTGGATCGTTGCGGCAAGACATCTCAATGTGGTAGATTGCTTTCCTACCTACAAGAGTTAGGTCATTCAGTTGAGTCATGGAGATTCCCTGATAGAGATACTGGTGTTGGACAGATGATTTCTTCCTATCTTGCCAACAAATCTCATCTGGATGATCGTGCCATCCATCTCCTCTTCAGTGCGAATCGCTGGGAGAAGAGGTTAGTTCACTTATTTGTGTTATATTGATCCTTATTACTGATGAACTTGTATACTTGATTGTTATGTGCTTGATGCCTACTATTTAGTTGCGATTATATTTATCACCTTTCTGATGATATTCATTTTGTTTTTTTTTTTTTTTGCGTTTACAATTTTATCAACGTTTTTGTTTGATCATTGACTTCATAACATAGATCATTAATGGAGTCTAAACTGAGAAGTGGAACCACACTTGTAGTTGACCGTTATTCTTTTTCTGGAGTTGCTTTCTCATCTGCCAAAGGACTTGATATGGAGTGGTGTAAGGTCGGGTGCTAGTTGTCGTACTACCTTTTATTTTGTCTAAACTATACATTGAACTTAGACTAGGGGCAGGGATCTTTAGAACTTGCAAATTACTTACTTAAATTATTCTCTTATTCTTGCAGGCTCCAGAGGCAGGATTGCTGGCCCCAGATCTAGTGGTATACCTTGACATATCACCAGAGGTATATCATGTTTTACCGGAAACATATTTCGTGGTTTATGATATTTCATTGCATCGATCATATTTTGTTTTAATGACACTCGGGGTACTTGTTGCGTATTTTCCACTCGCAAGCGCGGTTGTCAAGTTTTAATATAAGAGAATAAATTATCGTTCCCACGAGGAGTGTATGTATAAAAGTATATTAGTGCTTGTAATTAAAATAGTCACGACTTTATCTAGAAGAATCAATAAAAAGTTTGGTCTACTTAAAGCGAATTAGTTGAACATAAATATGAGTCGAAGAACCGAGTGGAGCAAATATCAATGAGAGAAAATATCTAGAGAATTGATTTCACTTAATTTCCACGATTTCTATTCCCGGTTGAATTTATATTCATGGATTTCATTCATTTAATAACCAAGAACACTTAATTATTTTATTCCGCTTTTCCCAAGTGACAAATAAAGTTAATCATTCAAACTTCGATTAAAGTTCAAATTTAGATTCAAACGATGATCTTACCTAAATCTCGTTAAAGTTATACGCTTTCTGAACAGTATAAACATTTAACGATGTGTCTCTAATGATCTATAATTCTAGTCCTTCTTTTGAGTTGTAGAATTAATAAAATAACAATCAATTTATGACCAGTAAATTGAAATTGATAATGAACTAGAAAACACAATTAAACTAACAGGAATTCAATCGTATAATCAACATAGTCAAAATTATCGTGTCAATAAAATTGTATCATCCTCTAGAATTGAAAAGTTAGTTCATAACGAAACCTAAACTAAAACATAGCATGTTTGAAGATTTAGACATCTCAATACAAGAATTTAAAAGGCGGAAGACTAGATAACAAATCCGAAGTGGCGTCTCTATCCCCAGATTCGTCGTTCTTCGTCTTTGAGATCAATCCTTGTGTTCTAAATCCTTCTCCAATGTGTGCTTCTTGTTTCTCACGTCTTTCTCTCTCCAAAAATGGCTTCCCCTCCTCTGAAACCCCACTTCTTCCTTTTCTCGAGCCCGTAAAATAAGCCCAATTATCTTTTCTTGCACGCCTTAGCGCCGCGGCGCTTGTCAATCAACGCCTAGACGCCCGTAAAGCATTCTGCAATCCCAGATTTAGCGCCGCGGCGCTTGAGCTTCGGTAATCCTGACGCTGCGGCGCTGAGTTGTAGTGCTGCAACTTTTCTTTCCCTCCTGTGAAGCCTTAGCGTTGCGGCGCTTGTTCTTTGGAGCTGTGGCGCTAGTCCATCAATATTTCACAATCAAAAACCTCTAATCGCCAGCAATCATCCAATAATTTTTCATCTCCTACACGACACAAAAACAACAAATATCAAACATAATTCTTTCCAAAACTAACATAATTCAAATGGATTATCATTTAAATTAAGTGCAATTCTTGCACTTATCAGTATTCTTTTCCCTGTTAAATTTAGCTGACAAAACATGTGAATAAATTTTAGAATGCAGCCAAGAGAGGAGGTTATGGAGGTGAGAAATATGAGCAGCTTGAATTTCAAAAACGAGTAGCTCAATCATATCAAACACTTCGGGATGCCACGTGGAAGGTAATTTCTTTTCTCCACTTTTCTTGATTTTAATTCTCATTGTGCCGCCAGTGAACTTTAAATCAATTATGGATCTGCATAAACTGTGATGATGCTTACTATTATGATTAGCCATCCAGTAATAATCAGTTGATTCAATTGCTTAATAGTAAATAGACTGGGCTTGTTGGATGGTAATCCTATGCTTAACCTGGTCTGGTTTTCCCCTCTATTATAGGTTATAGATGCAACCCTTCCCATTGAAGAGGTTGAGAAACAGCTGAGGCAAATGGCTATGGAATCTGTGACTGTTTGCCAAGAAGGGAAGCCTCTTTTGGAGCTGTGGGCATACTAGGTACTCGTGCTCTTGGTTAATTTTATGTTACTTTGGCCCAACTCGCATGATTATCCTCTCAAAGTTCACGTCTTCAGTGCTACCTCCCATGGTTTGTTTTTATCTGCTACTGTTTGTTTAAACATAAATCTGATATGATTTAACAGTTATTACTGTATTGGCGTCATAAGAAGTGTGTTATTTGTGTTCGTTCGTTGTATTTTATTGGTCTTGAAGGGCATGATGAAATTAGATTCACACCTCTGTTTCAGATGCCATAGGATCGATACCATGCTTTGACTACATGCTTGTGTTTTGATCGAAATCCATGACTTTTGGGTAGAAATGGTAGAAATGGTTTCACGATGAGCAAGTAAAAAAAATTGGTAGGTATAGATCATGACACAGAAAAATTTTACTTCTAAAAGATGTATACTGTTCAAGATTCATCAGTAAAAATATATTTGTTGTGCCATAGGAACAAAAACTATGATTAATTGAGTGCATGGTTATAGCCTTGTTCTAATCAAAGGAATGGCCAAAGGTCTAAAGGGTAAATACCTAAAATTTGGAAGTGTCTCAGGCTCAGGGAAAATACAGGATAACAAAATAATTCGGCACGCACAACATGCAATTTTTATTTCTACTGTATATCGAGAACAAATGAAATTGGTCACCGAGTTCCTGGACCTTAGGCTTGTTCTTACTTAAACAAATGAAATTTATTAAATTCTAATTTATTTTGTTTATTGATTTAAATTAATTTTAATAAATGTAAATTATAATTATAAATATTTAATTATCTATCAAATTATTTTAAGAATATTTATAATTATTTTTTAAAAAATAATATTGTAATTATTACTAGACTTTATTTAACATTAACATTCAAAATATTATTATTATTTTAATTATTAAAGTAAATGCATATTTACAAATTAATTTCTAATAAATATATTAGTTTAAAACGAAAAAATTTAAAAGGTATACACTAACGAAAATAATATGAATAATTCGATTTTTAAATAATAATAATAATAATAATAATAATAATAATAATAATAATAATAATAATAATAATAATAATATCCATTCATTTTTTTCACGCTATTGCTTTTTAAATTAAAATATAATCAGATGTCCTCTATTAAAGTTGGAGTGTGTTTATTCAATCAAATTTACTATATTAATATAATAAATTTTTGTATCATTATTTGCAAGCTTGATATTCAAAATATATAATAAATAAATAAAAATATATATACATTAAAGGAATTTGACATAATATAAGGGGTATCTGGACTTTTCGAGTTTTTATCAATAATTTTTTTAATAAAATTTAGCTCCCAAAATAACAAAATGCCGAGTCAACGGCTCTATGCATCAATATCTTAGATACGTATATATCATGACAATTATATAAAATTCAATTGTTTACAAAGCAAAAATTGAAGTCCGAACACATGTATGTTGATGACAAGATGTCAAAACGGATTAGTGGAAGAGGTTGGCCTGCTTTTTTGGTGGGTTACAAAATTATCAATTCAACTTATATATCTCAGATGGTGGGACGGATCGACTCGACTCGACTAGTTAAGTATAATTTGGAGGGTTGAGAAATTATTTCCAAGCAAACTCACATATTTTATTTGGCGAAATGGGTTGGCTCAACGAAGGGTAGTGTACTCAGGCTTTTTTTTTTTGGCTTGATAGGATCATCCTAACGTCTAATATGACAAATCATTCATTTGGAATTTTTTTTGGCGACTTATCGGAATGAGGCAACGAACAAAAGTCATCTCTTTACCACGGTCTGCATCTCTTTTCGGGCAAATTCCATAATTTATGCCTCCAAATATGGTAGAAAGTTGACTTAAAAAAATCGGATTCCAATTCAATGGACCCTGCATATGTGTGGTTAAAACTGGATTTTTGATCTTCTCATTGGGACATTGTCCCATGAGATAGGGTGAAATATTCCCAATTCAATTATGCATTTCTCATATTTGGAAATATATTCCCATTTACCCTTTTTAAATTTCGTCCTAGATGAACAAGGTATGCGAAGATTTGATTGATTTGTTGGTTGAAATCGAACAAAAAAATATACCAAGTTCCTTTCTCTATATTTTTCTATTTTTTGTGTAAATCAGCATGTTTTTTTTATAGCTATGTTTTTTTCAGGCTTCAACATCGGGTATGTCATAGTGGGTGACTTTCACATACCACTTGGCTCGTGTGATGGATAATAAATTGAGAGATTTTTATAAAATACTTAATTCTTAATTTAATGTTATTGTAAAATAAACTTGAATCAAACGCAGAATGATATAAAGACGTTGAATCTCATCTTCACACCAAGCGGTTTCTTGATGTTTTCGAAAAATTATATATTCCTTTTAAAAGTAAAATTAAAACTGATGATTAATCACCTGGAGAATCTTGTTCCTTCATCGGAAAGTTGTTAAACCGAGCGCAGTGGTTACATCCAGTTTCCATGCAAACCCTGCGTTTTCCATTCTCCACACGTCGCATGCCACTGTCGTCGACCTCTTGGGTTTTTGCTGCATCAACCGGACCCGGCATGCAAACGATGGCCAGTAATGGGGCAGCTTCTCCTTCACCGCCAGCCTCACCTTGTGAGCCACTGTCGCGTCTTCTTCGCCGTCCTGGATCATCTTTCTGCAGGCTTCATTCACCCAGACCACCTTGTTTGTACAGTCCGAAACGAACCCGGGACACGTGTCCATCTCCAGATTATTGATCTTTTCCCAGTCCGAAAACCCTAAACCTACTCCCGCGGAACTATCTGCGTACGCATCCGTCACTCGCTCTACGATTATCCACGTCTCAGCCACAGAGCCGGATCGGTCGGATGTTACGGTGCCGGAATCGACCGCGTTGTGATTTATGATGCTGTTACATAACTTAGACGACGGATCCGAATCACCATACATGAATATCGATGTATTTTCTTGATTTTTTTGAAAGCTTATGATACCGAAAGAATTATCGTCTTCTGATCTCTCGGGCGCCGGCAGCAGTTGGAGGGTCACCTTATCTTTTTCCTGGGATTCATCTTCGACCCCTGATTTTTCTCCGTCGCTGAATTTTCTTGTCACCGGTTGTTTGTTTTGCCTGCCACGAACTCTAACGTACCTTCTCTTAGTTCGTCCAGCGGTTTTGGCGGAATCGTTTCTCCTGCTCGGATCCACGGCGCCGCCGGAGATCAACTGATCTCCGGCTACTGGCTTGGGAGCAATGGGCCGAAACCTCAGCATTACCCAGTTCATCACCGAGTACTGACCACCATCCTCCCTCGATTTCGAAGCTTTTGCCTCAAAACCACGCATGTATCAATGGATATATATGTATATATCAGTGCATGTACGCATGATCTTCAAATATAACACCTCGACGATTGAACAACAGGAATCTGGAGAAAAGGGAAATATTAAATGCTGTCACAAGGTCACCACAGCATAAAAAAAAAAGCGTTCAATACAAAGACACGTGGGAGGCCATGAAAGGGAAGATCGATGCAAGAGTGGACCAATGGGAAAGAAGAAAAGATACAGACACCTAACCCTAGCTAAAGGAATCATGGGAGTGTACTGTGAAAGTTCCAGAAATGAGACAGCTGTATGTTTTCAGTTTAATCTCTTTGGCCTAGCTAGTTTCTCCATTAATTAAACAAACTTTGGAAAACAATTTCATCCACATCATATTACATTTTTTTTTTCGATAGGTCTTTTATGAGGTAATCTCACGAATTTTTATCTGTGACACGAATCAATTCTATCGATATTCACAATAAAAAATAATATATTTTTTTATGAATGACTCAAATAAGATATATGTCTCTCAAATACGATATGTGAGATCGTCTGACTTAAGTTTTTACCATTAAGGTGAGTTGAATCATAAGATATTCTTTGGAGAAAATTATGGCCTCAGAGTCATTTTAATGGAATCATCCAAATATGACAATCAAGTTAATTGGATTAATATGCTAGAAGGGACAAGTATCATCAATGGCCGATTACCCAAATTTGACTAAATATTCCAACATAAAATTGGAATATTGGTGGTTTCGTGAAAATTAGGTATGACAACAGGTTCAGGAACCTACTAAACTCGGCCAGTTTAAGAGTCATTCGACTAAGCTAAACGCATATACAAATTTCCGACTCAATCCAACTCGTTTAGTTCGAAAAAACCGGTGTAATTTAACAAACTTTTACATTTTTTTTAGTAATTTGTATCTAATTATATAGTTCAGTTTCTACATTTAGTTTTTAAAATAGATCAAACAAATAAAGTTTGTTTTTTCAATAAATTTTGATTTGACTGAAATATCATATGATTGTTCTTTTCAGTTGAAAATTAATGCGTGAGTGAATAATTATCAATATCGACCAAACAAAAAAAAATGTAATAAGAATTAGGAGACCAGGGAGGTGCGTGGCATAAAATCATTGGCTATGTAAAGATGTGAGATAGATGTGTGTGTGTTAGAAATAGGTTGGGTTGTAGTAACCAATTAAAAGGAGAACACGTACGTCAAGCAGTGGAAAGTGAATGGATTGCGTGTCACTTTATGTATATTTTAAAAGTCCCTCTCTGTTTGATAATTGGAATGGTGGAGCTTTCATCTTCTGCCCCCATCCTATCTGCTTCGAAATTATTGGGAATTTTTTTTTTTAATCGGTGGAATCACATTCAAAAATCAATATACGAATCTTTGTGTGTGTGTGTGTATATATATATATATATATATGTTGTTGGATACAAGGGAAGTGAATGGAAAAATTCAAATGCGTATATTAGTTGCGGAGATTTGTTGATTTTTTTTTAGAATGATTGATTTGTTGGAGTTTATAAATTCTGGAAACTTTTGTATAATCTAGTATATTTATAAAAATCTTCACGTAATCTTGCGGATTTACGTTACAAAACTTTTGTTGGCATTTGTAAATTTTTTCGTAAAACCTTATGAATTTTGCAATTTATCGTTTGGGTTTTTTTTTATTTCTTTGAACTAACAGTTGAATATGAATATTTTTTATTTATTTAAAATATTTTGAATTATAATTAAAATTAAGATGTAGATTAGCTAAAATTATAGAAAATTATTAAACATAAAAGGTTATATAATAATTAAATAAAAAATAAATTTTATTTATTAAAAATAAAATATTTTTCAATTTACAAGCAAATAAAATACTATATTTTTTTGTTATGTAGTGTGATAAATTTTCATTAAAATTTTTAATATCTATAATTTTAAATTGTGAGGTTTTTTATACTATAGCTCGAAAAATAAAATAAACGATGATAATAAATTTAATTTAAAAATATTGTTAGCAATAATTTTTTTTTTCCAAAAAAAGGTAAAAAGAAAAGTAAAAAGAAAAATAAATACATATAGAAGAGAAAAGAATGAATTAATTAGTGTATGTATTGATATTATTTTTAATAGAAATGAAAAATGAAGATGTGAGTTTGAGATATTTCTCAATTAAATGTCCATCCAAATATGTAGATTAAATCAAATACATTTTTTGACATTTTATTATTGTACGTTAGGCTTTAATTCTTGTACTTAATATAATTTCATGAAGTCGTTAAAAGTCTATTTATATTTTAAATACGTCTTGACTTTTATACAAGTTTTAAAAGTAAAGTTACCACGTGTGACTTTTAAAATTTTATGAAAGTTTACATCGAATATCACCAACTATTATACAATATATAAATGTTTAGATTAAATAAACACTACAAGAAAAAGTCATTCAACAACGCACCTACAATAACGATTTTTCACTAAACCGTTGTCGTATACTTTTTAACAACAGTTTGAGTGAAAACCGTTGTCGTATAGCGTTTTTTTAAGCAAACGACAATGGTTTTTAGACCGTTGTCTTTTGAGGGTCAAAGACAACGATTTTCTAAAAATTGTCAGTTTTTGAGTGTTTTTTTGGGATAAAAGACAACGATTTTTTGCAACAGTTTTATAAATCGTTTTCTATTAGCGTGTTTTTTTAAACAATAGACAACGGCTTTAGAAACTGCTGTCGATTAGCGTGTTTTTTGGACAAATAACAACGGTTTTATTGAACTGTTGCCATATTTAGCGACAATTTTAAGCAAAACCGTCGCATTTTTAAATTAACGACAGTTTAATAACAATCGTCGCTAATCTCGACAGTTTTCGTTTAACCGTCGCTAATCGCGACAGTTTTTGCTTAACTGTCGCTAATTGCGACATATTAATAAATAACCGTCGCTAATAGCGAAGATTTATCAAATTACCTCATTAATAGCGATGATTTCACCAAAAATCGTCGCAATTTGTCTATAAATATCAGCATTTTCGGTAGATATGCAATGGGTAGGACATGGGTCGGATTTTATACATCAATCCTCATATCTATTTATTAAATTCATCCCCATACCCATCGGGTATTGAATTTCATCCTCATCCTCATACCCATCGGATTATCAGATATCCATATCCTACCCAAATATCCTATTATCATATACAATTGAATTTTTTCAAATTTAAATTGTTTCAACGAAGTTATGAATATTTAAAAAATTATTTAAATGAATAATATGAAAAATTATTAATGATAAAAATTTGTAAAATAAACTTTATAGAAAAAATAACAAAATATTAAAAACAGTTTATATTATTTGAATAAAAGTACGCAATTCAATAAAATAAAATATTTTTCAATTTTTGAAGTCAAACATGGAATAAACTTACCAATTGAGAAGATGAAAAATTGAATGAAAAATAAAATAGCGGTAAAACCTTGAAACGTAAAAGTGAAAGCGAAAGAGAAGAGAAAAGAAAATGTATCGATTTACTTGAATTTGAGAAGATGAATCTTTAATATAAATAAATATAATTACTATATATGTATGATATATTTGGATTTGAGAAGATAAATCTTTAATAAAAATAAATATAATTACTATATATATATATATATACACACATATATATATATATATATATATATATATATATATATATATATATTTAATTTAAACGGGTATTCAGGTCGGGTGTGGGTCGGATTATATCAAACCCGCCTCCATACCCAAACCCGAAAATCCACATACCCGATTACCCAATTATTTAATCGGGTCTAAAATTCCCTCCATACCCTCTTCTATTCGGATCGGATATCGGATCCTCCAACGGGTTCGGAGGAAATTGACATCCCTAATTTTCGGTCCAATATCCTCCACTTAAAATTTTTCTCTCTTAGACTATTTCAGTCTCGATTTAGGATAATTTTTTTCGCTTCAATTTTTTGAAAATTTTTAATTGTTAGCGACGGTAAAATCCGTCGCGAATTCAACAATCCGTCGCAAATGATAGCCACGACAACGGTTTAAGAACGCAATTTCAACAACACCCTCAGTTACAACAGTTTTAAAAAGGCTACGACAACGGATGTCGTGGGATAAAATCCGTTGTCGTATTGCGTTTTTGTTGTAGTGACATTTAAATTTTTAGACTTCATAAATTCATTAAAATTTGTAGGAGGCCACTCCGTTGCCTCCTGGCAAGCAAGGGGAGCTATGGGTCAGAGGGCCCAGATATTGCAGATGCTGCTGTAATTCCGTAAGCTTCCTCTCATTAAAATCGTTTTATCTATATGAAAGGTTTTATTTGTGTTAACAGTATTCATCTTATTTTTGACAAATTTAAATTGTCAAACTCATTTGCGTTAAATTTATGAAAGGAACTTGCACCTGCTGCTGTAGCTCATTATTTTTATACACGATATATTTGTGTTGCCACCTGCTGTGCAAGAAGCCACTCCTACTTTTACATCAACATCAGAATCCTCGAGAAAATCTATAGTAATAATTGGATCCGTAACAAATCGACTCGAGAAAATTTGAACATATTCGATTTGGGTTTGAATTCAATAATTGTTATAACTCGAAAAACTTAGTAGTACTTGGTTTGATTTATTTACATTTCTGTGTAGAGCAAAATTTAAGAGAAACTCATCATCCATTAACCTCGACGAACAAAGAGAGAACCCATACAATTCCTACAGAATTCTTCGTTTCTACTTGGTGAACATCCTGGTACTCCCCATGAACCATAAGAATCAGGCAAGGACGTTTTTAAAAAAAAGATGTGACGAAGCTTCGATTCACAAGCAAGCTTCAATTTTTTTTAGCTTATACGAGTTTAATACGAGATTAAGTGTGAAAAACGGCTATTAATTTTAATCGTATCTAGTGAATCAATATATCGAAGAACGCATTAACGTAGAAATTTAAGAAAAAATGCAAAAATTTAAGTTATATCACACATTTTTTAAAGGAGAACTTACGTGATCACTGTTGGTTCAAGTGTCAGAAAGGAAAGGAAGGGCTTGGAGCAAGAGGGTTTTTTGGTTTTAAATATAATATAATCTAATAAAAATAATTAACATTATTATTAATTAATTATTACTTTTTTTATAATAATCTTCATTTAAAAATAATCACAAATACATGTTTCTTTTTTGTTTGTTTTTCATCTATTAATTAATGAAATTTAAAATAAATGAAAGGGAAATGAAATTTAACTTTCATTTTTGTGATTAAATTTGCACTCCATTTTTTTTTTAAAAAACCTATCTTTAATGATGTTTGAAACGATGATATTAATAAATATTTTTTTTTTGTTTTCTTCCAGTTATTAATGACTTCAAAAATAAATTGAAAAAAATTAAAATTGATATACTATTTTTTGGAATAAAATTTAAATTTATCTTTCATTTTGTGGAATGAAATTTATATTCCATTTTCTTTAAAAAAATATATATATTTAATGAAATTTAAAATAATAATAGATACATGTTCTTTGTTTGTTTGTTATGAGCTATTACTGTATAATAAAATAAATTGAAGAAAATGAAATTTAGTAAGCATTTTTGGAATTAAATTTATGCTCTATTTTTAATTTTCATGGTTCAAATCGTATAGGAGACATGTTTCACAAAATTGACTCGCGAGACAGCCTAAAAGGAGTTTCTTTGTCAATTTTATTTTAACTTGAATAAATTAACATCTATGAAAAACGTAAATAATAATAATTAGTACATTTCTCTTTCCTTGTTGTTTTTTCCACCTATCAATTAATATATTATAAAATAAAATTTACATTTTTGTTTGATTTCTATTTTTCCATTAATTAATGAATTTTAAAATAAATCGAATAAAAATGAAGTTTACAATATTTTTCAAAATTTTATAGTTCTCCAATTTTTGAGTAGGTCTTTTGTGAGACATTTCATTATTATATAGCCCTGATAGGGGTTGACCTAGTAATTTTCGGAGTGAAAAACAATGTCTTTTCATGATTCAAGTCAGATATGAGACATATTTCACAAAATTGACTCATGAAACAAGTAAGATATGTGTCAATTTTATTTTTAACTTGAATAAATTAACATATATGAATAACGTAAATAATAATAATTAGTATACTTCTCTTGTTTGTTTTTTCCATCTATTATTTAATATATTCTAAAATAAATTTAAGAAAAACAAATTTAATCATCAGATTTTGGAATAAAATTTAAATTAAGCCTTCATTTTCTAGAATGAAATTTATACTTCATTTTAAAAAAAATTATATCTTTAATAAAATTTAAAATAATAATAATAAATACAGGTTTTATTGTTTGTTTTTTCATAACTATTAATTAATTCTAAAATAAATTGAAAAAGAAATGAAATTTAGCCATCAGAAATAAAATTTATACTTTATTTGTTTTTAAAACTATATCTTTAATAGAATTTAAAATGAATAGAAGAATAATAAAATTTACAATTTATTTTCAAAAAATATTTATATCTTTATTTTAAAAATAATTCTTTTATTTTCCTTTTTTTAATTTCCATTTATTTGATATTTTTTTTACATTAATTAATGAATTTAAAATAAATTGAATGAACATGAAGTATACATACACCCTTGTTCAAATTTTACTGTTCTCTAATTTTTGAATAGGTCTTTTGTGAGCCGATCTCATAGATATATCCTTCAAATAGGCCAACTCGGTCAATTTTCAGCTTTGAATGCATGCCATCGATAGTAATATCCGCAGCGTGCTTTTAATGCACGCCGTCGATAGTAATATCCGCAGCGTGCTTTTAATGCACACCGTTAATAGTATCAAATTAATAGTATCAAGTGCAACACTATTAACGGCGCACATATGGGTACACGCCGTGAAAAGTAGTATTCGCAGCGTGCTTTTAATGCACGCTGTTGATGACGTGCTGCGGAAAATCAATTTTCTTGTAGTGAACTCATGAGAACTTCTTAAGAGTTCAATCATCGCAGTACTATCATCACTCATGCACGTTTAACCCAAAAAAACTAAATGATGGTGAAAGATTTATCTTTTAGTTCGAATGTTTCTTAATCTTTAGGTCAAAAGTTATATTTGTTACCCAAAACACGAATTTATTTCTTATAATTGTGATTTACTATGCAAATCCCTATACTAAATTAATGGTGAACATAATATATGAGGATTGCACTGACATGAGTGTCTATGCATGACAAACACAAATAATTGTTTGGTACCATAAGAAAACACTTCAAAAGAATCAAAATGAGTTTAAATTAATTTTATGTCTAATAATTACTCTTATATAAATCAAATGGAATGAAAAAAAAATAAGAATGAATTCAAATCGTTTTTATGTTAAACAAATTACTTTATATCTATAGTTACTTAAAATGATTTATAAGATTTTTAAATTTTCTTATGTTTTTTAAATATTTTTTCTCAAAAAATAAAAGTTTTTAAAAATATTACAATTATTTTCATGTTTTATACCCTATCAAATTTTCACTGATAGTACTTGTAGCTATTTTTTTAGGACATTATTTATGGATAGAAGTTTATAACTTCAAAATATATCATGAGAAATTTAGAAATTATGGTTCTTGTAAAAAAAAATTAATATATTTGTTTTTTGGTTTATTATTTTGAATATTCATAGTCTAATTAACTATATTATTTTTACAATTTGAAGGTTTTGATATTAAAATAAATGTCAAAGTGATAGTAAAAATATGATTCTGATCATGAATTATATTAATAAATATTTTTATATTTAGATAGAATATGGCAACATTATACACTTACATGTATAATAAATCTAAAACAACTCAATTATATATGTTAATATTCAAGAGTTCAGGCAAAGAATAAACTCTGAACTTTATCGATGTATCGTAGATTGAATTAATCGTTAAAAAATAAAAAATAGTGTGAGTAATGTGATAATTATTCTCTTCATATCATCCTTGTATCGGCCTGTCAAAAGTAAGATAAATATTGTTGAACACACATGCATACACATAAATAATCATGAGCTAATTATATTTGTGGTATCTGTCAATCAGTGCTGGAGCTTATATGTCAAATGGCAAATATTTGATCCTGAGATTCTAATCACTGAATTACACAACTACCCTGATGAAGACGCTGGCCAAGTCCCCTTGGCCTTCGTACGTTGTGCGACGCCCACAAAGCAGCCTAGATGAAGGACAAGTTATGAAATTCACAGCAGAACAGGTAGTAGCTAGTTTGGCTTTGGATATCTAATTGTGCTTTTACGTATTCATATATATGCGCGTTGCGTGTGTTTATATATTATTTGAAAGTAAAAAACATGTTAAACCGTGCTCAGCTAGGGACATATTATGTTTGTGGTGTCGTGGTTTGTGCAGGTTGCTCCTTACACGAAACTAAGGCATGTCGTGTTCAGTACTGGTTCCATACCAAAGAGTGCATCTGGGAAGATATTGAGAATAGAATTAAAGAAGATTTTGCTGCCTCATTCGAAGATTTGATATGGACAGCAGTGGCGGTGCACAATCTGCATGCGTATTGTGTTCTTACATCAAGAAAATCAGCATGTCATTAATGAGTGATCTTTCCTTTACTTCAGTGATTTCTCAAACCAACGTGAATTTGTTGTTATAGTTGAGAAAATGAATGATGGCGGCTGTGTGTCCAATGACTAAAGTTTCAAATCTTGTGAATGTATACGTATGTCTTGCTCCGAGCTTCTGATGTCCTGCTTCATTTCCGACTCTTCTGGTTCCGTTTGAAATCAACCGTCAACCTCTTAGATTTTGGATGCCAGTAAAAGATGTACACGTGTTGCATGTGTTATTATAATTTTTAATTTTATCAAATAATATTACATAATTAACACGAAATTATTTTCTATTTAAAAGAGTTGTTCGATTTTAAAGAGAAGTTTTGTTTCTACTTTTTTCTATGTAAAATATTGAATGATTTAAAAGAGGTTTTTAATAAGGTAATAAGAGTAATTATGGAATTAAATATTTTGGTGTCATCTAAGATAGTTACTCTAAAGATGTCAAACTTAATAATATATATATATATATATATATATATATATATATATATATATATATATATATATATATATATATATATATATATACCCTGCACCCTAACGTGGGAGCCTGCACAGCTGGCGCTGTGTTGGCGCCCAGCTGGTTTTTTTATTTATTTTTATTTTTTTTAATTTTTTTTAAAAATATTTTTTATTTATTTATTTAACAGAATCACGACAAACGCTCAAAATCACAGAATTCACATAAAAAAATTCTTTTTATTTTTTGTCATTTACGCACAAAAAATCTGAAATCGAATTTTTTGTCATTACGAGACAGATATTTTATTTGGGTTATTAATGAAAAAATATTACTTTTTATTGTGAATATCGGTAAAATTGACCCGTCTCACAGATAAAATTTATGAGATCGTTTCACAAGAGATATATTCATAAAATTTATATCATTATTCTTATTATATTATGCTCAGAATATATTTGACATTGACAAATATAGAAGGTACGGAAATTACGTCGGAGACTAAGTTGGATTATCATTAATTAAATAACTCGTGCACAGAATTCAACTGCCTTTAAATAAATTCTCTCGGAATCAGTGCATTACATATTACTCTAACCTTTTATTTTACTCCTAATTATTTATTTACTTTATTCATAATTATAGAATTCTGGTTCAAGAAAAATCCTCATTAGATTAAGAGAGTGTGTTTAATAAAAATATATTATCAAAGTTGATAACATGACACAAAAACTGTGCCTCAAATGGAGAAAATATAATAAAGTTTGGCAAAAACTTGTTTGAAATTACGAGACAGATATTATATTATTTTAAAATATAATATTTTATTTAAAAAAATAAAAAAAATAAAAAAAACAAAAAAAACAACTGGGCGCGATCACAGCACCAGCTGTGCAGGCGCCCACGTTACCCTGCACCCAAGGGGTGCAGGGTAACAAGCCTTTATATATATATATATATACAGTTTTGATATCCTGCACATCTATCGTGCACACCTATGTGAGCACCGATGAGGTGTCACTCACCTATTGGATGTGATGAAATATAGAAAAATTGTTCATCCAATGAGTGAGTGATACCTCATCGGTGCTCACAAGTGTGTAAACGTGTATATAAACGTGTACGCATGTCCATTGTTCACAATATCTATCTACGAGTCGATGTCATATTATGTAACCTAAAAAAAAATTTAAATTCGTTAAAAAACAAATATATCCCATTAAAATTGAAATTTGACTAATAGATCTTAATGATTTTAAAAATATCGATATTGAAGAGAGATTAAAAACCTAATTTATCATAACTCAATGACTTTATCTCAGTTTTCCTTCGATGAATTTTTTTAATATTAAAAAGTTTATTTAATAACATATATATATTTCTTATATTTATAAACTATCTTTTTACATCAAATATAAAAAGTATTAAATATTATTAATAAAAAAATTTTAAAATAACAACTTTAAAATATCAAATACTATTATTTTCAATTATCAAAACCAGTTTTTAAATAAAAATAATCAAACATGAATAAAACTATAGAATATTTTTAATCATTCCAAACAAAATCAGCTGAAAAGAAAATAAGAGAGAGTGTGGGAGCTCGAATTATTGAACAATGGCGATTTCACTGAGAAGAGCCCTAATTTCTTCTCGAAACTTTGTACACACACTTCGAGCTTCATCTATCCGTTTCAATCACCAATTTTCCAGCATCATTTCATCTCATCCTAATTCTTCCCATCACTTTGATGCTCACACCTTCTCAAACTCTCCATCCACAAATTTTCATCAATTTGACGCTCGCCGAAGTTTTGCCAAAGGAAGGAAACAACAAATCGGTAATCTTACTTTCCATGTTACTTGATTTATAATTTGTTGTGGATGATATAATTGAATTTGTGTAGCTGTCAATTTGTTTTATGCTCAAACAATATTAGTTGTGCTGTCTTTTTGTGGTTAACTGGTCTGTACAAAGATCATTTCATCTTCTGTACCATAATTTTTGAAAAAGTGGGCAAGTTCAAGATTTTGAAACATTTCTAGGTCAAATCCGGATGTTTTGATCGAAATGCAGTTTTAGTGAATGTTATGAAATTCGGCTGAGACCGAAGGAAATGCTGTTACGCATGTATGTTTAACTTTAAACAGAAGTGTTTAGGGATGTGAATAAAATGCAATGGATAGAAGGCTAGAAGCCTAGAACAGAATGATTTTCGTTGTTTTGTATGTCCTCTGGCAGAGCAACTCCTTTCTTGACTAAATTCATATGTATTTCGGTCTAATTGAAAGGGAGAAGTATAGTCTTATGAATTTTTTAAAATTAAATTTTTTTTTCTTAATTGTGTTTTACTAGAGGAAGAGGAAGAGACTGAGGAAGAGGGAGAAGAAGAGGAGTATGATGATGAAGATGATGAAGGTAGGTCGGATCATGGGAATGTAGGGGCTAGCGCTAAGGTTGCTGCTGCCTCGCAAATGGATGCTGCCGTTGATGCACTTTCCCGGGAGTTGACCAAGTTGCGAACTGGAAGGGCATCAGAAGGTGCATGAATATGCCTTGTTTTGTGTCCATGGCCCATATTATTAATCTTTTAAAGTGTCTTGATTGATTCAGGGATGCTTGACCACATCATGGTAGAATATTATGGTGTTAAGACACCCATCAACAGGATGGCAGCTATCTCAGTATCAGACCCAAAAACTCTAAGAGTTACTCCATTTGATCCAAGCGTATGTGTTGCTTCTTAATTCTGATCTTCACATTTTTTTAATTTATTTTCTTTTTCAGTTCGTGTTGGAGCCAAATCTCAGTACGCCACTGATGTATATCCGTAGATCCTGTTTTCTTTCATTTAAAGACAAATTCAAATGTATTCTTCATATTTCATCATTTAGTTTTCCTTCAATATTTTGATAATAGAGAATCTTTTGCAGACCTTGAAAGAGTTGGAGAAAGCCATAATTTCGTCGCCCTTGGGTCTAAATCCTCGGTCCGATGACCAACAGCTGATTATACCGATACCATCGTAAGAGTTTTTCCCTTTGCAATGAATCTGTTAATAATAATTTTTAAATGTAAGATTTTTCCATTCCAATTATCAAAAATTGAATCTCTCTGACTAAAAGAATAAAATCTGCCATTCATTTTTGTCTTCCTTATGTTAGAAGCCCAGTAAACTTTTTATTCTCTCTCTCTCTCTATACAAATATAACTTAGTACATACTTGTGTTCACTGAACGATGTTGATGCACTAATTTTATACTTTGGTGGTGCTTTCAATTGGCAGATTGACTAAAGAACACACTCAAGTGAGTATTAAATTAATGTTTCTTCTAATTCAAATATGACGTATTTTGTCATTGATGACCAGAAGCCCTTCTCTTTGATGATAAAACTTCCAATATGGTCAAAATGTCTCTTAACAGGCTATAATTAAAGTGGTTGCGAAATCATCTGAAGATGTGAAGCAAAGCATTAGAAGATCACGCCAAAAGGTACTGCTGCGAGCACCAAGAAGTTTCCTTGAAAGTTCATGACTTATAAAATGGGAGCGGATTGAACGGTCATTTAGTCATTATTATCTGACTTGGTTTGTGCATAGTCGCTTCCATTTTATTGTCAGATGCATATTTTCCTACATATCTTGCACCTATAAAATGGCTTTCCTAGCACTTTTTCCTAAAAAAAAAAAAGAAAAGAAAAGAAATTCGGTATATTTTTCAAGATATATCTATGTGCGTGAGGTAACATCTAGTCAAGATCAAATTGAAGTATACTGAAAAGAGGCACGATCCTGTTTTGTTGCACTACTTGTGACATAGAGTAAATGGATCAAAATCTTGGAACGTGTTTCTAGTTATTGCATGCCTGTGGTGGTTTACCTTTTGTAAACGCTTGTTATGCTGTCTGAAATGTTTTATGAATGTTTCTTTCTCTTTTCTTTTCTTTTCTTTTTGTGTGTTTGTGTAAGACGCAGAACTCTGAATAGAATCTGCTTGGGTGGACAATGAATCTTTGACCAGAAACATTTTCTTGCTTATTCACTTAAAGCCTAATATCATGGTCACAGGCATTGGACAGTATTAAAAAAGTAGCACCCAAGAAGAAGGATAAAGATAAAGCAGGATCAAGTTTGTCAGAGGATGAAGTTAAACGAATGGAGAAAGAAGTGAGTTGCATACATTGTTGCGAACAAGACTTGATGTGCTTCTGATTCAATTATCACTTGGCTCTTTTTACATTTCAGATAGATGATTTGACAAAGAAGTACATAAAGAAGGCTGAAGATATGTGCAAGAATAAGGAAAAGGAAATTAAAGTAGGCTGAATGATGGATCTTCGTGTGCCTTATTTATTGCACAGTGAATTGGGAGAAATGTGGCCTCTTTCATGTCATTCGTGTCTAAGCTAATTCAATGAATGATTCAATAGAATTTTGGTACCGGCACTTGTGGTTTAAATATCATCTCCGTTCACTGTTTGTATCTGCATTACTTATTTGTAGTGTTATTTTCAAATGCATTTGCTTTAGATTTATTTAAATCAGCACCCTGTACATCACATAGTCGTAGTACCCTGTTTTCTTATGAATCTTTAACTGTAGCTCTTATTGTGTTTGCCCAAAATTTGTTTTTCATGATATTATGGCAAATGATACCCAAACAGCCTAGTGAAAATTTTAAAAATTACATAACTCCTTGCATAAAATCAACAATATTTTAAAACCTTGTATTTTTAAAAACAAGGAGTAAAATAGGCAAATATGACTGACTTTTATAATCTTTCCAAAACTGGATTCGCAAAGCTTATGAACCTCGAACATTTCATCCATCAAATAACTAATAATGAATTTACAACTATTTACAAAATCTTCACATTGAAATGGCACAAATCCGGTGCACTGAGATGTAAGAGTGTTGAGATTATATGTACAACTTACGTAAAAACGGGATTATTCTATGCTATAACTGGAGAATTTCTTCTCCTATGTGATCAAATGTTGGTCTTTAGATCATGATCATATATGTCAATTTTAATAAAAAATTGAATCTAATGGTTCTGAAAAAAGAGGAGAAACACTCCTGTTATAGCACAAACTAACCCGTAAAAACGTTTCTAGTCCTCTAAACTGCCAAAAATGGTCTCTCTTGTTACAAGCCTTATACCACGCACCCATAACTCTGCTGTTTCCTCTCCTCCGTCACACACAAAATGGAATTCCTTGTTCTTTGAAGTGATCACATAGAAAATTCCAGGCTTACTACCATCGCCTTTTGTTCGTCTGCTTCTCTGGAAACTTATGCTAGAGCCTACTTCAGCTTTTCGGCATATGACATTTCGACAGCTCGAATTTCCCCATCGAAGTACTCCGCTAGATCCTACCATTTTAATGACCTTTGTGTGCGGAGATCCTTTCCCTCCCTTTGTGTGCTTTAGTACCGTAGCACCGCATAATACCAGCTTGCGTGCAAGTGCATTTAGTATAATGTGTTTGGCATCATTTTGCAGCCCCCCATATTTTCTAGCAAGTGATAACGCAGTTTCACCCTTAGCATTTTTCGCATCACAATGTGCTCCATTGGAGATCAAGAGTTGGCACATCTCACCATTGCCTTCCCTTGCTGCCAGCATCAGTGGCGTGTAGTCATCCCCATCCGAGGCATTGATTTCATAACCCTTGCTTATCAGTAACTTCACCGCATCCAAGTCTCCATATCGGGCAGCGCAATGTAACGCATAAAATCCTCCAGAATTGTGGTTTCCCTTCTCAAGGGCAAAATCAAGCATTATTTTTTCAAACATATCTTTATTTTGACTCAGTTGAGACAAAGTGATAGCAGTCTCGCCAGATTTATTGCACAACTTCACATCAGCCCCAGCATATACAAGTTGACTAAAGACATCAATGTGGCCTTCCATGGCAGCGATCATGACCGCTGAGAAACCGAGAGCATCCTGTTCATCAAGATCAAAACCTTTTTTTCCAATAAGAGATTTTAAACCTAGAATATCTCCTGATCGCACTACAAATAGAAAAGGTGAAAATGCGGATGTGTTGGAAGATATGGGCACATGACCACTTCGGAATACATTCAGCATTATCTGCTGAAACTCTATATGCCACCGATTAGCCCTTGCAATAGAAACCACAGTTTGGCCTGCTGTGTTAACCAAACCAAAGTCTGCACCTGCTTTTGCTAATATTTTAAGGCAATCTTCCTGCTTGTACTTGACACTGATTAAAACCGCTGTTTCACCGGATTCTGTTCTCGAGTTGATATTACAACCAGAATCTATTAAAGTTTTAAGAATAATTGGAAACCCAAGACGAGCCGCCATATGTAATGGCCTAAACTTCGATTTTTGAGTGGTCTCAACTGGGGTTTCTATGTGAGCACCACATTTTATAAGCGCTTTCACAGCACCGCCATTGCCACATAGAATTGCATGGTGGAGAAGTGTTCTTCCAAGTTGATGGGAGTTTGGGGAGAGGTGATGGAGAAGCATCTGCAAGATAGAACCTGTTGCCTCGAAATATTCTACGGCACACCAGGAAATGGGGTAAGGCTCTGCCAGTCCTGCACCCACTCGAAGTTCCTCACCTGAAGCTGTATCCCAAGACCATGCACCAAGCTGCACTTTAACATCAGTTCTGGCTCCAGCCTTCGCTCCAAAAGTCAATAAAATACAGAACGGATATCAGTTTCTGTCCACAAATCGCAAAAACAAAATACTCTTTGAAGATAGTTTGCAGAGTGTGACATCACCTAGTTTTTAGACAAACAATGTGAAACAATAAACGATTATGGTAAATTGTGAGTACAGATTGGTTGTGGTTCTATTTTGTTCAAAACATAAAATCCAACCTTTTTTTGGGTTGAATTTTACAAGGCAGGCGATTCTTTTAGCAGACAGTTTTCCCCAATTCTTGAAACTTACTAGATGAAAGTTGATTTATGACAAACACAGATAATAATTTAGCATCAATTTGCTTACTTCCAGCAGTAGGCTAACAACTGAGATCTGCCTACTGACCACAGCAGCTACAAGCGCAGTACAGTCAGCGTTTGCATATAGACAAGGCTTGCATGATTGAAGCAACATGCGGTCAGTTGCATTCACATCCACTCCACACTGAAACCAGGCAGAAAAATAAAGATGGCGCCAGATCAGCAGATTGGTGGAGAAAAGAAAAATGGTAGGTCAAGATCGACAAACATAGCAAGAGTTTCCCATGTAATGCAAGCACAAAGAACTAGAAGACATTAATAAGAAACATGGTTTAGCTCATAATCATAGTGTTGACTCCTAAACTCTATGCAAGAAAATTTCATGATTACACACATAAGAAGTGTACCAGCTATATAAATTGGTCATCAACACAGCTGTGCAGTTTCACTAGAACTAAAATGTTGACCAGAAAGATGCGGGGCTAGCGGTAGGAAAAACGGGATTCTCATAGCAGTAACTTTACTCCTCAAAAGGCAAGGATAAAAGGGTGTAAAGACAAGTAACTTTCAATATTAAGATAATGATGCTCAATTTTTAAAATAAATGATCAAATATTTTCATTGCATATATTCTTTCTCTAAACAAGTAGCTTATCAAGCTGTTAGCCAACAATTTTAATTTCCCTGATTCATATTAGCAACCATGTCAGAAATTTAACCTCCATGAAAGCTTTCACCACATCCACAAAACCTCTACAGCATGCTGTCACAAGAGCATGAACGGCAATATGAGGCCGTATAAGATCAGAACCCATAAGAAGCTTCACTGATTTCGAACGCCCATGATTGCTGGCTTCTAATAATGCTTCCTCACATGCTGGTTGAGATGCCCCAGCCTTGAGTAAAATTTCAAGGATCTCAAAGCGGCCTTCTCTTACGGCTGCTGTGGTCGCAAAGCCCCTAAATAGTTTCAGATTCAAATCAGCTCCTGCACTCTGCCGATTTACAAAAATGAACAAACTTATAAATCACAGTCACAGCATATAAAACAAATGCACGAGACTCTGGAAAAAAGACACAACACCATTCTGATCCCTTCAATTCAAATATTAAAACAGTTTCAGAAGATGGTTGCAATTTGGAGCAACTAAAAAAAACATGCGAGAACGATCCAAATCGTTGTCTGTCCTGTCCAACGGACGAGTACTCACATTCGCTAAGTCAATACACAAGTTAGCATCATGAGCGTTTAACAGTCATAAAAGTTTCAGTTCTATCAAATTAAGATTGCCATGTTTACGCAAGAAAAATAAAGGCGAATTCAGTTTATAATACTTGATCACCGCAAGAGAAGTCTCAACAATTTTTAAAAAAGTGATTTAAGCAGTCGAACAGCTAAAATCTCCTAACCGAGTCGTAAAAGCGGTTCAAAATAGGAGTTAGAAAGAGAACTCGAACATCAACTTTTAAATTTTGAATACAAAAGCGCAAGTCCTGTTCAAAATAAAAACCGAAATTTCAGCATTCCATTATTCAATCATAGACAGTTCCTTCATCAACAGCATCACATCCAGAGAGTCCTGCTACCGTATATTAAAAAAATGATAGATACCCCAAGCGGACGAAGAAACGATTCATTCAACCAAAAAACTGGGCAAAAACTAAAATGAAAATAATAAATAATTAAACAGCTCAAACTCAACATTGAATTACCAGTAAGTTCTTAACGAGATCAAGATTTCCATTACTAACAGCAACGAACAACGGCGTAACGTCAGTCCGGAACTCATCGTAATCGACGCGCACCTCGCACGGTGACTCCTCGAGCAAAACAATCTCGGTTTTCCGGATCCTCGAGCACACAGCACCTACGTAGTTGACATCGACGAACGGATCTCCCAGGCATTCGATCACCGATTTCAGATCGTCACACAACGCAGCTTCGAGAAGCCGCTGCGAGACCTCGACCTGGTTATCCAGGGGAACCACCTGCTTCCCCGTCAGAAAGCCTCCTCCTCCGCCGCCGCCATGCCTCAATACCATAATTTGACAGCTCAAGACTAGAGTAGCAGCTCAATGGTGAGCTGCCCAATGGCTGGAGAGAGAATGGCGACACAGAAGTCGAGAAGGGTAGACAAACTTGAAACGAGTGAGCGCCAGTGTCAGGGTGGGGGTATATTTATTGGGGATTTATTAAATTAAATAATAATATATATATATATATATATATATATTATTATAATTAAATTTATATGATATCAAGATTTGGGGGTGGAAATAATATCAAGATTTTGATTTATTAGGTTGTTTTTTGAAAAATCCTATGTTGTCTTTTCCTCAAATTAACATTTTTGGCCTCGTGTAAAATAATGGATATTATATAAATTTATATATTTTCAGAGTTACAATCTAATAAATTGAAAATAAAATTATTATTATATATAACAAAGAAATAAAATAATAATTGACATAGATTATATTAAATAAATTTAAATTTTCACTCTTTTAAAATAGAATTTCAAGTTTAAAATTAATAAAAAAATGTATTTTATATATGACAAAAAGGTTTCACTTATAAGTGTAAACGAATCGAATCGAACGAAATATTAATAAATATTTAAAGTACGGGTTCGGGTCGAATTTAGTATATTCGAGCTCGATATCGACTTGAAGCTCGAAAATTTCAATTTTTTTGGGCCGAGTTCGGCTCCAAATGATATTCGAGTTTGAGTTCGAATCGAAATGTTCAAAAATATTCGCGAGCTATTTGAACTATTTCTCATATATTAAGGTTTGAGAATGAAAGTTTGAAAGCTTTAAAGATCAAAAAACTTGAAATGTATATATGATTATATCATATTAATAAAATATTAATGTTCACGAGCTAGTCCACTAACTATCGAACAAAATAATTTTGCTCAAGTTCGGCCAAACAAAATTCGGAGATTTTCAAATTAGATAATTTTAAATACAAATTAAATATTTATCGAGTCAGCACGAAAAACTCACGAGACAGCTCAATTCATTTTAAACTCTAGTTTCACCATCCACACAAAAATTATATATTCTAACCATTTCTCACTCAAAATACAGTCATAGATATTACATAACCGGCCCAAATTTTTTTAATCATCACAAATTAACCCGGCTTTAGCCTATATAACCACAGACTCCCCACATTTTTTAATTCGTTCAGTTGACCCGATTCGTATAGTAAAGAGAACAATGCCGACCTGATCAATTAATTCACAGTGCTTATTTTTCTTTTTTTTTTATTTTATCGATATCCAATAAATTTTAAAAATAAAACCGATTATATATTTATTTTTTTTTGGAATTGTTTTTAGATCGATAGAATTTTGCATGGAGTAATTTGAATTTGAAAATAAGATTTGGTGGATAAAGTTCAAATGATTCTGTTTTGTTCAATTTTAAAATATATTACATTGTTTGAGAAATGAGCTAAAGTGGGAGATTTCAAAATATTGAAATTCGAAACTATTCAAAGATTATATTTCTTGTAAACCAGTCTCGCGGATCTTTTTTCATAAGACAGATCGATCTAATTCATATCTATAATGAAAATTAATAATTTTGACATAAAAAATTAATGTTTTCATAAGTTGTGCAAGATCAAATATTCGTCTCAGAAAATTGATCGATAATACATGTTTCACAAGAATTTTTGTGTTATTTCAAAATAAGTATGATAGATTT
This sequence comes from Primulina eburnea, assembly GCF_022965805.1. Lineage (NCBI taxonomy): Eukaryota > Viridiplantae > Streptophyta > Magnoliopsida > Lamiales > Gesneriaceae > Primulina > Primulina eburnea. Next base: position 43,881,491 of record NC_133102.1, on the reverse strand, counting down.
AAGACCGTAAATTTCAAATTCTAGCCAATTTGGATGCAGGAATCCATACATGTGGTTGAAATTTTAAGTATGAATTACTTCATGCAAGAATCCCTACATATAGTTGAAATGGATACGCATTAATTATTTCAAATCATACTATATCTTAAAAATTATTAAAATTAAAACACTAGGAATTATACTTTACTTTAAATTACAGTAAATTAGACAATAAATCAAATTAATTATAAATATTTTAAACTTATGATTAGATAAATACAAATTTTTAAATAACAATTTTTAATCGATATGTAGGGTGTTTGTAAACTTTAGAATGTGATATATTTTTTAATCAATTCAATATTAAAAGTAGACCAATTTTATACAATTTTCACCAAATGTATTTTGTGGAGGTTTGAATGAAAATTTCAATTAGTGAGGTCAATATATAACTCTTATTTATTTTCATGTTTCTCACTCCTAATATTCCTGATTAATTATTATTCATTGGTCATACATTGCATTTACAAAAGCAATAAAAGAATATGGCCGAAAATGTATATTCGTTATATGATCAATAAAAAAAATGTGAACAAGAGTCATCAAGGCTCAATGATCTTCGAATTGATAAAATATGTAAGTGTTTGATTAATGGTTATGAATTCGTTCTCACTGTCAACATCTACTCGGACGAGCATGTCGTATAGAGATTGCAATGATAGTGATTATGAATTCGTCCGTGAATTCATAGTCAGTATTTAAATGTATGTGAACGATTATAATAATCACTCCCATCTTTAACTATAAGTAAAGCAAAAACCAAGTATTTCTATATGCATTGTATATCAAGATACATTTCCAATTGGAAGCATAATGAATATCTTATTCTAGTATATGATAAATTTCCAATTGGCATGTGTTCAAAGGTCAAATTAATATTTTATGCGTCCAATGAGATGTATCCACGTCGCAAAATTTGTACTAAATTCAACATTATTACATAATAATAATATATAGATACTTATATTACAAATAAACATCATAATATTCGTTCTGTGGAACATGAAAATATAATTACCTATTTTTTAACTGTTTCATTCTTCTGCAAAAAAAATGATATTTTATGAATTAGCATTATATATACTAGTTATTATACACACGCGATGCGTGTGTGTACAATCATTTTTATCATTATTGATGGACTAAAGTGAAATTTGACAAATTATGGAGGAACTAAATTGATATTTGAATAGTTGAAATAAAAAAAAATAAAAATAAAAGTGGGTGTTGAAATAAAAAAAAAAAAAACAAAACAAAAGTGTAATATTAGTATCATATAAAGGTAAAATTAAGAAAAAAAAGTTGGTGTCCTCTCTAGATAGTTATTATCATGCCCTCAAACTTAATAATATAGTATAGAAGTATAGATACCTATTGGGTTTTTTTTTAATTAAATCAAATATATTATTATTGCAAAAACACATTAAAAATGAATTGGGACTTTAGGGGTCGTAGAACTAAAATGTTATTTCATCGATGTATTTTAAAAAGATGTGACAAAACTTTATAAGATTTGCAAAAATTACGGTGCTGACATTTTACATATACTCATTGACATGTTTGTCTCGATGGTTAGGAGATGATGATGTCCATATTCTAAGTGTTACTGATTTATTAATACACGTGGTTATATAATAAATAGATAAATATATGAACATTGTAAGGAAAATTACATTTTTTTTTTAAATTTTAGATGTATGTTATTTATTTTTTGGTTACGTTATCCGTGAATAAACATTCTTAGTTCACTATTTTGCACATTTTTTGATTTGGTAATTTTTTTTCAAAGTATTGACGTGGCAGTGGAGAAAGATAATATTTAGCGAAAAAATATTTTACGTGACAGCAGATATTGCTGACACATCTAATGTCATATCAGTATTACGGTGAAAGAAGAACTAAAATTGAAAGAAAAAGCGCAAGTCAATGTCATAAGACCGTGAATTGACCGATAACGTGACAATAAAAAAACATGCGATTGGAAAAATAAAAAATATAACTTTTCTCACAATGTATCAATATATTATTCCTCATAACAAAATATTTCCATGGCAATTAAAATGTGTTGATGTGGAGTATAAAATGACATGGATATATTATACCTCATAACAAAATATTTCCATCGCAAAATTTTAGGTGCCTTTGGATCTACAATAAAAGATGTTTAACTTTAATTAAATATGCGAGACTGACTCGTATAATTTAATGATGTTAGAATATATGAATAATGACTAACCTCCGAAAACAATATGAAAGTAAGTTAATGTGGCGCAAATTATAAATTTAAAGTTCAAAATTAAGGATCCCACGATTTTGAAGTTTTGGATTCCATGAGCACCTTTTAGTGGGGTTTCATTATAGTTAGGTAATACTTTACTATATTGTTTAATATTATTACATATTTCGATTTGTTGGTTAGATGTTTATCTCATATGTTACGCCACAAATTATTTTATAAAACACATTGTAATTTCACACAAACATACATATACCATGTAGTAAATCTATTGTGAGATGATATCATGGATTTATATTCATGAAACAGGTAGATCGGTTTATATCTGGAGTGAAAAATACATTTGAGATGATTTTATGGATTTATATCCGTTAAACGGACAAAGACATAACCAGAGATTTTAAATGTGGTGGGCGGAATTTATATGTATGATATCTCAAATACCAACCATCACTCCCCAAGCTGATTATTTCTACTTAAATGTCACGATTCCATGCTCTTAGCATCAACTTTTTATCATCATTTTATATGAACAAGCAACTTTAAACAAACTTGGCTTGTACCATAATCTAATCTCCTTCTCTCAATGATAATTTCTTTTTTGAAAAATATTGCCACTGTCCAAGAAACTAAATTTTTTTTATCATAAATTATTTTAGTAAAAAATATTAATATGATGGGTTGCTCGTAGGCTGATTCGACACAAATAATTAAAATATATATTTTTAAAACTCCGATTTTTCATTTTTGCATCATATTACTTCCACTCAAAATTGCATTATACATACGGTCGTTATACAAAATTAAAACGCAAAAAGACTGTCTCATGGATTAATTTTTAAAACGAGTATCTAACTCGACCCGGTCTCACAAGATATTACTTAAATTAAAAGTGGTAAAGTTTGAACATGTTAATTAATAACTTGACTCTATTCAACGAGCCAAGTATGATAATCAATCAGTTAATTCATCAATACTTATAATTGCTTGGATTTTGAACGCTATTGGGCCGGTACGTCGAATGTGAATTTGGGCCATAACTGTTCGGCCCATTGTTTACATATATAGATCAGAAAGCCCGGTTTTCCTTTTTTCTACCTTCCCAGATGAACAAGATTCTTGAATTTGACGCACAATACCATGCGCTAAGACCCCGGAGAAGACTGGATAAATCTCTAACCCATCAACTTTCGTTGCCACAACTTCGAGTTGGAAGAATACTGGCGATGAATTCTGCGACCAAAGAAGATAAGAGAAGTGTGTTTTCCTCTATCATTTGACGTTTTAGTTGCAATGCTTCTTTGGACCTTGGAATCTTCGGTGTGAATGATTTGACTAATGTTGTGTTTTAGGTTTTTCGGGTAAACGTGTTGCTGTGATTGGCGCTGGTGTTAGGTATGTTAGCGAGAATCAAGGTGGTGTTAGAATCTAGTGATAAGATCATAGAAATGTGGTGGTCTTGTGGAAGGCTTGCGATTTCTCAACTCTGTTGATGAATTCCTAACTGTGAGTTGCTTGTGGTTTGTTACGTTATTTGGCCTCTTTTTTCTTTTCTTTTTTTTGCAGTGGGTTATCTGCGGCATACAAGTTGAAATTACAAGGTTTAAATGTCACGGTATTTGAAGCTGATGGGAGAGCTGGAGGAATGTTGAAAAGCGTTTCCCATGATGGTCTGATATGGGACGAGGGTGCAAATACCATGGTTCGTTTGTTGTAATGCAGTGCCTTCTAGCTGTTAAAGTTGCAAAATATCGTTTTTTATGCTAACTCAAATGACTTCTGCTTGACTTTGATATTTAGACTGAGAGTGAGGCAGCTGTTGGCTTTTTGCTGGATAATCTCGGACTCAGAGAGAAGCAACAATTTGTATGGCCCTTTTCCTTTTTGTTGTTTCTCCTTCCCCTTCCTTTTAGTTTTGCTTCTCTTGAAATGGGCTTGGACGATTTTTGCCAAGTGGTTTGGATTTCGCTGCAATAGCAATATGAGTAGTGAAGTATAATTGCATGCAATCTCAAGCTTATGATTTGGTTAATTTAGTTTGTGTTTTTATGCTTGAATGCAGCCAATTTCACAGCACAAGCGCTATATAGCTAAAAATGGGACCCCTGTAATGGTAATGTCGTCAGCACATTTACAGGAGTAGCATATATTGTCATCTTGATGATGCAGGAGGTACTGCTTCATGTTTGACATGTTCTTTCTAATATTTGGTAAATTATTCCTGTACAGTTACCATCGAATCCCATAGAATTGATCGGGAGCAATTTTCTTTCATCAAGATCAAAGGTTACTTACCACATTTGACTTTGATGACATCTCTTTATTTAATGCACAGGATGAGGTACCCCTATTTATTCACTGCAGTTTTCCTTTTTTCTTCTATTTCCAGCTTCAACTATTATTGGAGCCATTTTTATGGAAGAAAAATACTCTCTCTAAAGGGCTTGACACACAGGAAAGGTATCAATGATTGGACAAGCATGCTATACTAGATATTGTTTGCGAGCTTTATCTTTGTCCTCTTTATCGTGGAGTCCTTCGATATTTCTCTTTGAATGATATCTTTTCCTGATTAAACTGTCAACCATTGTCGACCACTCAACCCTATTTATGTGATTATCACGGAGCTTTATTGGCATATATTCTGTTAATCGTTGTTATTGACAACATTTTTGTTTGTCGATAAATGTCCTAGTTACCATTTTTGATAATGAACGACTTGGGGAATTTTATCTATATGTTATAGGAATCTAGTCAACTTTATTAGCATCTGTTCTCCTCCTTCACATCATACATTAACTTTACTTCGCTTAGCTATTGCTTCCTGCCATATGGAGAATTGAGCTTATTGCATGTGACCAACATTTACTTTTTCCTGCAGTGTTGGCTCCTTCTCCCAACGTCATTTTGGGAAAGAGGTAATCTATATAGTTTCACAAACTCAAAATTTTTCACATTTCAGCTCAACACTTGTCATACTTGCGATTGGCCTCAAACCAACATGTTGAATTTTGTCACACCTTTTTTCCCTATTTTTGTTGTGCCATCAAAATGGAATTTTACTTTACACCATGCTTATAAGTTTCAGCTTCCAAATATATTCTTACAAAATTATCATTAGGTTGTCGACTATCTCATCGATCCTTTCGTTGCGGGGACAAGCGGAGGTGACCCTGAATCCCTTTCTGTGAGTGATTTCAAATTTCTTTATCGATATGCCCAATAAATGAACGACAATATCTTTATCTATCCGATCAATGACTGAAATGAGGAAAATTGAAAGAATGGACATTGGAACGCATTTCACTCCTTTGGTGGTTTTGTTTTGATTAACCTACATATACCATGCTGTTAAAATCACCGAAAACGTTTTGCCTATTTTTTCCTTGACCAGATGCGCCATGTATTTCCAGAGTTATGGAACCTTGAGAAGAGGTAAGTTGGTATTTTTAATCCGTAGAATGGCAGTTGCTTATGGGTAATTAATAGTTTGAATTAATACTTTTTATGTAGACAAAGATGGTGAAGATCTTGCTTTATGACTATCTACTATGTATGATTATAGTTTAGACACATGGACACAACATTTGTGAAACAATCTAAACAATTCTGAAATATTAAACTTGTGAAAAGTCTCTTTCATGCATTTACGATTTCTGTTTATATTCTGTTGATAGTTCTAAAAACTTTGGTGTCTTCAGGTTTGGCTCCATTATAGCCGGTGCTCTCCAGTCGAAGTTATCTGCCAAAAAGGATACTTCTGGCGGAATGAAGAACTCATCAGCAAAAAAAAATAAGCGTGGGTCTTTCTCATTTTTGGGTGGAATGCAGGTACATATTGTTTCCTAACCAGGGGCGTAGCCAGGATTTTGTGCCTAAGGGGGCTAAATTTAATGTTAAAAACTTCATCAATAAAAAATAGATGGGTTAAGATATACATGTTATTTCAATCTTTTACACTATTAACATATTTAATATTTTTTCCAGTTTTTGAATAATAATCTCACTAATAATTTTACAAAAGACTAGATTTTATTATATTAATATTTTTGAATTTTATAATTCCGGTGTTCTCTAAATTCAAATAATACATTAGATTACATTTTAATAATAAAATTTTATTTTTAAAAAAATATATGTGAAAATTTGATTGAGTGAATAATAATATGTTTTCTCAAATAACTTGAAAAGTTATGTTATTATTAAAGTATAATTTTTAAATTTATTCTACATTATTGTCGTTCCATATTATCCAAAATAAAGAACTGATCTATTTTTCATTTTATACGAATATTTGTCCCTTTCATTGATCTAAATAAAAGACAAATCAATTTATTTCATAAGCAAAAATATAATTAACTCGATCATATGTAGTTTTTGAACAATTAAACAATTTTATCTATTACAAAACACAAAATTGTATATCTGATTTATATTTATAATTAGTGCATACCTACCAATCAAATAATGACCCCATTTAACAATTCATTGTAGGCTTAGCTAAGATGTTAAAACTAATGTGATAAATATGTAGGCCGATACTATAAAGTTTAAGCTCTGGCATTCACTTCTTTCTATCCTATATGGATGAATAACATATAATCAAGATACAGATTTATGCAGAATTAAATTGATTGTAATCCTCAGTTGCATTTCATGTGTAAAAGTTGTACCTGCTATTAACTTCATTAAAACCTTTTGTAAGGGATTTGGAAGGGTCAGGCTCTCTGTGGTTGTTATGCATGCGTCTTTAAACTTATATCATCATGCTAACATAAACTTTCTGGATACACTGACGGCCCTGCCATTGTAATGCGTTAGTTTATGTGTGTTTGCAGACACTCACTGACGCACTGTGCAATGTTCTTGATAAAGAGGAACTAAAACTCAAATCTAAGGTGCTGGAATTATCCAGTAGCTGCAACGAGAACTCTCCACTTGATAACTGGTCAGTTTCTTATGAGTCAGAAGGCAAGAAGCTTAATGATGAGAAGTCTTTTGACGCAGTGGTAGTTACAGTAAGTAAATGTTTGTAGAGAGGGTTTCATAATGTATTTTTACAGAAGCCGTTCTCTCTATTTCAAGCCCATGTAACAATTGATAGACTTCCTTGTCTACTATAAAAGAGACATCGGCTCTGGCCTCTTCTGTGAATATAAATATGGAAATAACTTGGACAAATTGCTTTTTATTGCAAATTATAATTCTTATGATGTTACAATGTTCAGAATGTCTGAGATATTGGAATGATTTCAATTTTTCTGCCAGGCTCCGCTCTCTGTTGTTAAGCACATGAATATTAACATAAGAGGAAGCCCTTTTCCATTAGACTTTGTTCCTGAGGTATGCATTTTTTAGCCTTTTCAGTGAACGCATCCAGGTTTCAGCATATTATTTGTGTTTGACAAATTCGAGAAGTTAGTTGCAAATGCGAATGTAATTTGGTGGATGAACAGTAATTGTTTGTTTTTCTAAAGGTCAATGATGTCATGCAAGTTTAATATATTCGTTCAGTTTGCGACATTTAATGAGTCTTAACTCTTAAGTTATTCATATCTTAGTGCTAACATCCTTACAATTATTAGTAGTTCATAATGGGACAAATTTGTGGACAGCACTTACTGCATTTAATAGGAAAGTACTTGTATGATTTTCTGTTTGATTGTCGTTCATTCTAGATGTAATATGCGCAGGTCAGTTATATACCAATATCTGTTATAATTACCACATTTAAGAGAGAGTATGTCAAGCGGCCCCTTGAAGGTTTTGGAGTTCTCGTACCTTCCAAAGAGCAAGAAAATGGCTTGAAGACACTTGGTGACACACTGCCCCTCCAGGTTGTGTAACTATTATTGTTATCCAACTGCTATAATACTTTGTGCTTGCAGGGACCCTTTTCTCTTCTATGATGTTTCCAGATCGTGCACCCAGTGATGTTCATCTCTACACCACATTTGTTGGGGGGAGCCGAAACAGAGAGCTTGCAAAGGCATCAAGGTATAGTAAATATCATTGATTGTTTTTTGCATGTCTCGAGTACATACAGCTTTCTCATAGTATTTTTTTCACAGGGATGAACTGAAGCAGATAGTGACTTCTGATCTCAAACAATTGTTGGGTGCTGAGGGAGAACCCACTTTTCTGAAGTATGTAATTATGCAGTGCGTATGGACTAGGAAAATAGTGCTTCCAGTTATACTTGCTTACATGTTATGCGATTGATTGCAGTCACTATTATTGGAGCAGAGGATTTCCTTTATATGGGCACGATTATAACTCGGTCATCGAAACTATCGGGAAGATGGAAAAAGACCTTCCAGGATTTTTTTATGCTGGCAAGTCTCCGGTTTACGTCTGCTCACTTTGATTTCCATAAATTCTTTTCCCCTTATTATTTTCTTTAACCAATCATATTTTTATTACCGGGAAACATTTTCATTTGTGATTTGGCTAAAAGCATCCTGCAAATTGTTATGTATTCCATCACACTGCTTGCCATTTTTGAATAATCAAAACATAAATCATCTGTTGAAGGGGGAATAATAGGTGGTAAAAATAAGGCAAACCAAGGGATAAACATGCATTTGTGGCGGTATGGAAACGTTTTGCTTTAGCTCGATTCTTTTGTTTGTGCTGAAACACATATTATCATCGATAGGCAACCACAAGGGAGGATTATCCGTCGGGAAAGCAATATCGAGTGGGTGTCATGCTGCTGATCTCGTGATCTCGTATCTGGAGGCTTTGTCAAATGCTTAGTTGAAACTCAGCAGCAGCGTGTAGCGGCTTTTCCTGACTGTATATGATTGTAGTCAGGTATGATAATGTGATTATTAGTGCTAAAGTAACTGAAAGTTTGGGAACCTTTTGCTTTTGTAGGAGGATGTCATTTCCGACTCATAACTCTATTACAGTAGTATATGTTTTATGTTTTACATCAAAATAATAGGAAGACAAATCTATACCCATGTATTTGTTTCATACTTTTCTGAAGAATACTCCTTTGTTTTTATTTATTTTTATTTAATCGAATAACTATATTAATATATTTATGTATCATTTTTACACTTAAGTAATTTATTGAAATCATCGCACAAATAATCAATATAAAGAACGATCGAATATGACGTTTGACACTATTTGGAAAAGATAAAACTGAAGTAGTTTGTTTCCGGTCCTAATTTGAGGGGGCCACGGGGAATGGCGCAGATGCTCACAACTTTAAATGCAAGATTGAAGCCTTTATCGGTACAAATTATTAGAAAAAGAAGAATAAATCATCATTTCACCCAAAATCCTATTTGGATAAAAGCTCTATTCCAATAACTCGGTGGCGGAGATAGAAATATGATTTTGTCCTGATTAGAATTTTAATTCTAAAATCTTTTAATATTTTAAATTAATCCACTCAGATTAATATCATATTATTCCAAGATTATATAAAATTTACATATAATTTTTTTAAATCATATTATTCTAAAATTATACAAAATTTACATATAATTTTTTTTTAAAAAAATATTGGACCACCCGAGTTACTTGCATGTTGCTCCGCTACAAAATTTACATATACATTTTTTTTTAAAAAAATATTGGATCATCAGAGCTACTTGCACGTGGCTTCGCCACTGCAATAACTAAACCCTCTTTCGATTCCTACCTCTAGGGATGTTCATCGGTCGGTTCGGTTTTCGATTTTAGAAATGTATAATCCGAATCCGAACCATTTTTCTTCGGTTCGGTTAGGTTTTCTACCAAAACGGTTCGGTTATTTCGGTTTTGGTATAATTACTTAAATTAATAATATAAATATATTCTAAAATATAATATGTTAACTTTCTATATGTTTCTTTACTAAAATATTTAAATAAAAGGTCTAAATTAATTAAACAAACAACAATCAAATAAAAATTGTTCAAAATGGTTTTTAATTCACTAAATATCATATCAAAATATATAATATAAATAAAAATATTAAAAAATTTATTAATTTAATGAGATTTCGGGTTTTTCGGTTTTGACATATATAATCCAAAATCGAATCAAACAAACTTCGATTTTAATATTTATATCTGAATTACAAAATTCGGCTTTCGGTTCGGTGTTCGGTTTTTTCGGTTTGGATTTTTGATTTTTTCGGTTTTATCCGAAGTTTGAATGTCCTGACTACCTCTGGCTCCAGCATTTAAAGTTTATTTAATGGAAAATTTGAATTATTCTGTCGAAATTATATGTTTTTCTTTAATATACTTTTCGTTTCTTACCCCTAATAATTGTAATAAGTCCAATCTCAAAAGTCTAGCTATCCAATTTACGTGCTTTTCTAGAAATACTTTGTTATATACTTATCTTATGTCATGTATATTTAAAAGATGCAACATATGGTTTTCATTTCAAATTCCTATTGGAATTTTACTCAAATATTTAAAAAAAAACAAGTTTATTTTCTTGAAAATGTAAGTTTCATTCTCCTATATAAATTACTCGAGTTATTTCTCAAAATTTACCCCAAAATCTACGAAAAATAAACCAAAATGACGAAAAATATCCATTTCTTGTTGCTTATGCGGAAGCAAAATCATTTAATGCAGTGACTGACTCAGATTCTTCATTTTCACCCGCCACCATTATCATATCAACGTGAATCTTTCCTTTCCCGAACCAGAAACCACAAATATACAGCATTCTGCTGGTGCCTGGGGTAGCTCAACGTTGCTTCTTTCTGCTTTCTTTTATGGTTTTCCATAATAAGCTATTCGCCAGCCATCAATCTTGGAATTCCCATTTGCATTTTCAGTTTGTCCTTGGTATTTGAGCTCAAATTCTTTCATTTAAAACTAACAAATTAATGATTGGGGTACGATCTTGAATGTAGTGCTTGTCTTGTTGTGTCTTCTTTTGAAGTAATTAACCACTTTAAAGGCAGTCTCTTTGGAATATGTCATTTTAGCTCTTTATGGAAAGACTCTTATCTATGGGTTTTTTTTTTCTTTTCTATTTCTTGTTGGCCCTGGCTTGACTAGGTGAAATTTGCAAATGGGGTGTTCAACTTATTTCATTCTGGTGTTTATTTCATGGGTTCTCTTTGCGTCAAGGTCCACTCATCAGTTGCGAAGCTATGACATGGAGATTCTTCTCCAGCTGATGAAGCATTTGGAGCACCCAGTGGTATTAACTGTTTGGGAAAATAGCAATGGTGACCCACCGCAAATGAGCATTAAATATGAGAATGATTCTGTCACCGAACTCAGGATTATTGGAGCTAAGCCTGCAAAGATCAGCGAGTTCAGTGGATTTGCAGTACCTAATCAAACCTTATCTCAGAGTTTCTCTGTTGATTCTTTATTTACTACATGGACGAGGTTGTCCAGCTTAAGGGTCCTTAGCTTAGTTTCTTTGGGGATGTGGGGGCCACTTCCTGATAAAATTCATCGTTATCTTTGCTTGAAGCTTTGGATTTGAGTTCGAATTTCTTTTATGGTTCAATCCCATCTGAAATGTCTAGGTTGGTAAAGCTTCAGACTTTGACTTTGGATGGAAATTTTTTAAATGATACATTTCCTGAGTGGTTCCTAAGAAGAACAGGTTGAAGGGTCAGATTCCCTCGGCATTGTCCATAATGGCTTCGTTGACTGAAGTTGTGATGTACCACAATTTTCTTTCTGGGAAATTACCTTATTTGGGTAATTTAGTTAGCTTAAGTTTGATAGATTTGAGAGAAAATAATTTGGACTCTGAACTTTCTCCATTGCCCAACAAGCTGGCTAATGTTTTCCCGAGTCTTGTCGATCTTTCTGGTAACAGATTCATTGGTCAGCTTCCGAGTTGCTCGAGTTGCTTGTACTCTGCCGCTGATGTTAGAATTGTAAAAATTTGAGGGAATTGTTTTTCCACCAATGCTACTAACCAGCATCCGGCAAAATAATGCAAAGACCTTGCTAGTGGGAAAAGCTTATTTACGAGACAGGTAATAGCCATAGTGGTTGGTGTTATTTGTGGAACTGCCATTATTGTAGCCATCCTCTTGGGTGATGGATTTGTCACATTCTGTAAAAGACACGTTGTACAGGAGAAGGTTGTTCAGCATATTGCACTGAAGGTTGTGCAAGAGGGTGCGCGGTCAGGGATTTCAACTGAAGTTATTGAAAATGCTCGTGAGTTGAGTCAAATTTAGAGTTTTGCGCTTTATCAGGTCAACTCTTGCAAATACCAGCAAGCTTGGTTACATTTAATTTTATGTCGTATCATGCTCTTTTGAAGGTGGTTTTATAAGCAAATCAAGAATTTACTAGACGTGGAAATGATTACAAACATCATGGAGGCATCCCCACCATGCTTTCGTGTTCTATCTTTTTTCAATATTGGAGAATTTCATATGTAATCCTTATAGTATAATAATCTTTTTAATGTCTTTTTATGGGTTCTTTTTTTGTAATATAGTATTAATTTCGCCAGCAGAGAAAATGCTTGACCCTGCTGCTTCAGCATATAGGGTGTTCTCCATAAAAGAACTGGAGTATGCCACAGGGAAGTTCGAGCAATAATGGTATCTGGGTGAAAGCACTATTGGAAAGGTATCCTTGTGCCTGGTTTAGTTCTGTTGGGAATTAAATTTTAGTTCTTGACTACCTCTGGGTTCTACCTTCGTATCTGCAGGTTTTTAAAGGAAAGTTAGAAAGTGGTGCCTTTGTTGCCATACGATCTTTGACTTTATTTAGAAAATAATATGCCTCAGAACCTCAAGTTGAGGCTGGATTTGCTCTTAAAACTTCGTCATCCCAACCTAGTCAATCTTCTGGGTCATTGTGTTGAAGTAGAAATCAAGGAAAATGGAACTGTGAATGGATTGTTCCTTGTGTACGAATTCATTCCAAATGGGAACTTACATTCTGGTCTTTCAGGTACTTTTATTTTAGGCACTATCCTCGTCTCAATTTGGAGGATGAAGTCATTGCCTGACTTGTATAATGGGAACTAAATGCTGGTTGAACGCACAATAGAGTCTTTTGTTTCTTTTGGTTATTGAATAGAGTTTGATAGGATTGAAATACGTGATTAGCCATTTTAATCATTTTTAATACAACAGTTCAATACCATGAGTTTCGATCTTGTTACAAACGGAGTGCGATCTATTTGAAGCCATATTGCACAAATATTATATAGGCATAATCTGTTTATGTTTCATCATGTGATTATTTCAAAATATATTTGGACCATGTATCTGTCTTGTTTTAAAACTAGTAATGGTAGTTTATATGTTGACCATGTTAAGGTTGTGTGATCGTACAATCTCTGTTTTGTAGGCGAAAAAAGATGCCGAGAAATCAGAGTAAGGAACATTGTATTTAACATTCTCATTGAGAACACACAACCAGTTTAGCCTCTTGCATCTCAAAATTTAGTAGATAACTGTGCTTCCTATTGATGACCATCGAAAAAGATTCGAAGCAATAACATACTTTTCAAGATTCCTATATGAAAATTCCTATGTTAGTTTGTGATTAATCTCTAGAGATGTCTGTTTCAGGCACGTGGAAAAGCCAGATGACGATGTTTACAACTTTGGGATCATATTGCTCGAAACGCTTGTAGGTCCTGATGCAAGTGAAAACAAAGAAGCATTTATGCTAAATGTAATGGTATTTTAATGTAGTAACAATACATCCCTTGGTAGTTCCAAGCAAATATTTCATCTCTTGTTGCTTCCACGTGATAGGCATCCTTCAGCAGCCAAGATGGTAGAAGTAAAATAGTGCATCCAATCGTGCTGAACACCAGCTCGAAAGAATCCTTGTCCATTGTGATATCCATCACCAAGAAATGTATATAATCCGAATCCTCGAACAGGCCGCCGTTTGAGGACGTTCTCTGGAATTTGCAGTATGCTGCTGAGGTCCAGGTTACTGCTGATGCTGATCAGAAATCAGATAGTGTGACATAGTCATAGTTTCAGTTCAGATAACTAGCTGTCCTCTTCTGAATTTGTCATTGTGCAAATATACATAGAGAATCCATGAAGTTACAGATGAGAGGGACTCGATATCGCGTCGACAAGAGATTGTAGAGAGAAAACAAGTGAAGTATCGATATGTTGGAGAAGGATTTGTATTCCAATTTTGAGGTGGACTTAAAAACGGTTTATTTCATCCTACCTATGCGGGCATTGCCCCCATGATAGGATGGATGGTCAAGATTTGTCCATGCATATGTAGGACCCACTTTTTCTTTTGAAATTGTATGTTTGGCAAGATCTTGACCATCCATCCTCTCATGGAGGCAATGTCCACATGGGTAGGATCTCATTAACCCTTAAAAACAAACTTGAGTCGTGAACAATTCCCAACTTTTTCGGGTCCTTTACAAGATTGAGGTATCTCGATCTATCTGCTGCATCTTGGGGCGGTAGGATTCCTCAAAATCTTGTAAATCTTCAGGCTTAGAGTATTTAGATTAAAAAACACGAGATAGGTTGGACATAGAGACTTATGAAATTATCTTGTTTTGTGAAATAAAAGAGCAACTTTCGACTTCAGTTTGGAACTTTTGGGATATTATCCGGTGAAATTGAATTTGGACAATAATCTTTCTATTGGATATTTGGTGATAAAAGTCCCAGCCCTTGTGCAGAGTGTGCATCCAAGCAGATCCAACTATGCCATTAAAACGTCAACAACGAAGTAATACAGAAGCAAAATTCAGAAACATCACATGCTCATCACCAAGAAATAAGAATGCAGAAGGTACAGTTTGGGTAAAACTTATAAGAAAAATATCATGACAAGTTACATATACTTGAAACCCTCCAAAAAAGATGGGAGAGCAGCAGTATTCTATCACACAGAACAGGAACTACAATAAGAGATCATTAGGCAAGGACTCCTTCAGGAACATCCCATTTATCTTCATCGGCATCTCTCTTCTTGGTCTTAGATGCTTCTTCTCTATCTTGCGTAGCGTTTCTCCCTTGAGGGCTCCTGCTAAGATTTTAATAAAATTACCTGATCCAGAATCACGAAGACCAGAATCATTATTTTCTTAATTTATATTATATATAATTGATATACAAGTATATATTACATTTACTTGCTAGAACCTCTAAATGTGCCAAACCACAATGTAAAAAATTGCAGCTACAACAACTACCTCCGAGTTGTGGACTTTCCATAGAGATGAGTATACACTGGCCTCGTTCGATGTACAAGAATCATGCTCAGAACAACTGCAAGAATGCAAAGTCCCGACATGATCAACGAAGTCAAGAAGAAACATATCGCCCCGTAGCACTTTAGAGCTTCTTTTGTGCTTGAGCTGATCACGTGTCGAGCTTGTTTCTCTGCTTCGCTATCGTATATGCTGCTGGCGATGATGCCGGAGAATATCAATGATCCTGCCGGATTGGCTAATGTTAGAAAGTTGTACAATGCTCCAAACTTCTTCAGTCCGAACAACTCGGAAGCGGTAGCAGGCACTATTGCCCAGTGTGCTCCGTATCCGAGCCCGACCAGAAGGGTTCCGACGTACATCGCCCCTGCCCAACCCATTGCGAAAGAGAAATGTCCCATCGCCATTATAAGTTGGGCAATGGCCATGGCAACAGGCCGCGGATATGCGTACTTCTGTACAATATTCTCGGAGAAGTAACCGCCACCGACCCGCCCGAGGAAGTTCCAAATGCTGATCATGGAAACGAATACATGGGTATTGTCGTACCCCAAGGACTGGCTCATCTGGCCCAAGTTGTCGATCACCATCAAGCCGGAACCAGAACCTAAGAGAAGAGAGAAGAATATGAGCCAAAAGTCTGCCTTTATCAGTGCTTCCGTCAATGTAAAGTCCTCCCCCCGGTGCGGCCTTCGTTTCTTGATTCTCACAGCTCCTTCTGCAGCTGCTTGGGCTAATCTTGCCTGGAGCTGAGCCATTTTCTTTCGTCTCTCCGAAGCTGGAAGCAAGTCCACTTCTCTAGGCTTTTCGTCTTCGATCTCACTGAATATGACATCCTCATGGGGTACCAATGGCTCCTCTGCTGGTGACCTTGGGTCCCGAGAGAAACTCAAGGTGACTGGGATAACAATGGGAATCAACAACAGAACAAATAAAACTAGAGTGAAGATTGTGATAACAGTTGGGCTCAAATCAAGCAGATCTTCAACAAGCATGACCGCCATCAGATACGCAGCCAAGATCAGACATATGCTGTAGATAAAAGAGAAACTGAACCCATCCGACGACCTAATCTGTTTGTGACCTCCAACCGGCCTGACCACGAACATCAGACCAATGACCACCATCGTCGGCCCGACGGCAACCATAAATATGAGTGAAGCGTGATCTGGGGAATGCATCATTGCATATACCTGAGTCAAGATTGCACCTCCCAACCCAGCAAAACCCTTCAGTATTCCCACAATTGGTCCACGGCTTTTGGGGAAGTTTTGCACGCAAGAGACTAGCGCAGCTGTGTTGAAGTAGGTCTCCCCATTTGTTCCTACGAATATAAGAATGCACATCTGCAACAAATTCATCAAGAACAATTCACTATCGCATATCCTGCCTCAATCTTAGAAACATCTTTTTGTCAAATCAAGAGCAATAGTTTGACAAAAATCGATATAATAACGATCGATACTCACAGTCCATAATGGCAAAACAGGAACTCGGCCGGTGACTACAAGCCAAACCAACCCATATCCAACAAAATTCTGAATAGAGCCAACAAGAATAGCACCCCACAATGGAAAAATCTCAGATAAACTCCCAGCCAAGAATCCTACGCTATCTCCCAAGTCTTTGGCCACGCCCAACCACGCAACCTGCTTTTGGTTATAGTTTAAACAACTTTTGATGGTCGGTGAAATGCTTCCGAACAAATATCCAATTCCCGCACAAGATTGTATCCACATCGCGGCCACGAAAACGAGCCATCTGTTGTTGAAAAAGGAAGAAATCCCATCATTCATAAAACACATAATTAATCAATCCTTCAGAGAAAAACACCTTTAGATGAATCTATAATCTTCCCTATTGCTTCCTAAGGTGGTTTTCTGCAAATGCAATAATAGTTTTTTTTTATGACCGCTCTTTGGACCCCAGAAAATTCAAAAATAGAGAAGAGAAAATTATGGAAGTTTTGGATTGATTTGATCTGATATCATATGACAACGATTTTGGTGGCAAGAGTTCTTCAATTTTTATGGTCAATGCCTTCTGGAATTGGCGAATGCAAATGGGATGGTGGGTGGATGCCATTGCAATATATTGAAAACATCAGCATAAAAAAACACAAAAGTAAAATTCAAAACAAAACGCAACTTTTTGTATTAATTTCCTGTCACATCAAAACAAAAAACCTCGATTATCCAATATATATATAAAAAAAACATTAACAACTTTCTCCCGACATCACAATCAATTCAAATATCTCCATTATTATTTAATAGATCCCACAATCAACTTATATTATCTATTTATAGACGGTTTCACGAATTTTTATTTATGAGATAGATTAATCATATCGATATTTACAATAAAAAATAATACTCTTAACATAAAAAATAATATGTTTTCATTGATGACTTAAATAACAGATATGTCTCACAGAATACGACATGACGTCTCACACAAATTTTTCGCCATCATTATATTTATAAATTCATGATATATGTAAATGATCTACTTTTTTATATGCATGACTTATTTTTCATTAAAAAGAATATAATATTTATTGATTTAATATTTTAATTTTTTATAAATTATTATTGAAAATTTATATAATAAAAAAAAAAAGAATATATCATGGCTACATTCAATCTCTAGTTTGTAATGATTACCTGAAATAGTTTCTGAAAGGCTCAATAAATTTTTTATGTGTATTAAAAAATTTATAAGATGAATAAAAAAATTGAAAGATTTTATGTGTATTTATAGACCATAAAACGACTAGTTTAATTTTAAAACTATATTACAGTTGAAAAATTGAAGCAAACAATTAAAAAAGAAAAATAAGAATCACATGGATGAACTGACTTTTTTTGAAAAAAAAAAAGCTTTCTGACATGGGATGCCGTAAGTCACTTTTAAAAAATAATATTTAATTCTCAGAAATATTGTAGAAAATCATCTATAAATTTTTAAATTTTCTAAATTTCTTTCTCAACAATTATTTTTGCACTATATATATATATATATATATATATATATATATATATATATATATATATATATATATAATGATACGCGCACAACATTATAGTAGGACTCTATCTGATTATTGTTGTGTATTAGAAGAAAATTTCAAAAAAATTCTTAATCTTCAATAATAATTTGATTATGACTTCAATAATATTGTTTTAATATTGGGATCTTTAAAAAACTGTATTTTTGTTCCTTTAATTTTTTTTTACTTTGCAATTTTAGCTCTATATGTTTTCAAATTGTCTTTAATCCTGTATTTTTTCTATTTTTGACAATTTTAGTTATTTTTTCGATTTTCAATACACATCAATACTGCATTAGTGCCATATGAACACGACGTAAAAACAAAAATAACATACTAAAATTGAAATCTAACAATCTAAAAGACCAAAATATCAAATATACAAACATATATGACCAAACAAGCAATTTTCCCTACAAAAATTAAGCATGAAGTCTAATCTCGTTTCAAAAAATTTAGGGATCAAAATTTTTGAACAATTGTTTTACCTAGAAAAAGCTTCCTTATTTATTTATTTATTTATTATTATTGTTTTTTTTTTATCTTTTTTAAAAGAGTGAGTCTTATGTGAGCCCGTCTCACGGATCTTAACCTGTAAGACGGGTCAACCTTACCCATATTCAAAATAAAAAGTAATACTTTTAGCATAAAAATTTATACTTTTTCATGGATAAACTAAATAAGAGACCGTCTTACAAATAAGATTCGTGAGACCGTCTCACACAAATTTTTTTCTTTTTAAAATTAGATAAGCAAATCCAATGGTGGTCCAAACTTGTGGTTAAATTTTTTTTCTCACACAGTATCTGTTCTTCCAATTTGTATAATGGTGACGGTATAAAACTGTATCAGTATTACAAAGAATGATCGAGTGAAGTTACATAGCATCTGTTCTTCGAATTTCTTCCATTGTAAACCTGTTAGATAATGAATGGGTGATGTGGTTTTTAATCACAAGGATGGTGGAAGCAGCTTTAGAATCTACCAACGCGAACATGTCTCCTATTGTTCCCAGTTCTGAATTCTCACTCCAATCTGAAAGTCCTCCCAACAGTGGTGATCTTGTGTCGTGTCGTCTTCCAACCATAATAACCTCGTGCTCGTTCTCTATGGATCGAATCAGCGCCACCGTCCCGGTTCCATCTCTCACCACTTCTTCTGCATAACTCACCCTCTTATTATAACTATTGTTTCGGGATTTCACTAATATCTCATTCATAACTTCGTTGTCCAACTTCTTTTCGATGTTTGCATCCAAATGAATGTCGACACTGATTGCCTCGCCCTTGAGGATCAGCCGATATATGGTCAAGTGGATGTTGGCTTGTGCCACCATCCTTGATCCTACAGCAAGCGCTTCTCGGTCGTCTGGGCCTCCGATGAAAAAAATAGCAACTCTAAATAGGTCTCCGTGAGATGATGGTGCTGCTGATTTAATGGTTGGTGCTCTATCGACCACGATGGCTGTGGTACAAGGCGCCATTTGGAGTACTTTGTCATTCATCGCCCTTATGCCTGACGATGACGATTCAGCTGTTGTGTTGAATCTCCTGTGAAATGGAATGATCACGAGTGAAACCCTCCTGTCCACTGCAATTTCACACACTTCATCGTGCATGCTTGCATAAGGAGATATCGCAGTAAAGGGGTGCACCGTGATGGCTCCATGGTATCTTTGCTGCAAGATTTGGAAGGCATTGATGATACTTCTCGGTGTGTAACCCTTGGCAGAGTTTACTTTCGCAAGTTTGTGGGGAATGAGTAGTGGACAAGAACGACCAGCAAGCTCGACAAGGTGTAACAAACACACATCAATGGGGGTGCGCTTTGTAGGATGGAGGCTTTCAAGAAGCTCGATTATGGCAGGGACGTTCTCTTGGCTGTGCACGCAAGCTAGTACCCGGAGTTCGGAATCTGGCTTTAAGTTCAACATTGTTCTCCTCTTGTAAAATGTGTGCCTCCGCAAAGGATCGTATAAGTACCTAAGTATATTGGTGCAGCTAGCGGTAACAATTAACATTGATGCGCACAAAACCACGAATGATTTATCATCTATTGCCTGTGCCAACAAATTAACTAATACAAGATCATCAGTTTTCAAAATAATATATATGTTTTTGTTGAAGCATGCAAGAGTATAGAAAAATTTCACAAACGTACCTTGTTGCTCTTCAACATCTTGAACAGACCTAGTTCCAGAACACCTTGTACATTCATCACAAGGCCAATCTGAATGGATTCCCTAAGTGGTACTCCTACACAAATGGAAAAGAACATTGCTCCAAGAAACTTACCCACATAGGCGACAAGTATGACAGACTGAACTGTCAAATAGTCTCCGATTGTAACATTGAATATGTCGATGACCAGCCCGTTCTTCACGAAGTAGAGAGGCATATAGAGCCAAGAAGTGATGAAGTCTAGCTTCTGCGTGAGGGCTGATCCCAAGGGAGGGCCTGCGGGTATCGCCATCCCATAAACCAGGGGGCCAAAGAAAATGTTGAGCCCAACGGCTTTACTGCAAAATCCAGCCATCACAATACCAACAAACACCAAGTAAATGAAGCTCTGCTTCAAGGGTTCTCCCTCCGGGTTTCTGTCCAATGCCCATAGAATAATGGGTCGGACCACGAAAGCCACCAACAACACAAAGCCAATCCCTACTGCAATAGTTCTTACAATCTTGATCTTGGAATGTGAACCATCATCCCGCATCAAGATAGTGAGGGTTACGATGCAGAAGGCAAATGCACTGCTGACCAAGGATGATGACAAGGCAACTCTCCCGAACTCGGTATTTGCCATTTTTAATTCCGTGAGGTAGCGAGCTACGACTGGAAAACTAAGCACAGACGACGCCATAGCCACCGGACCAAGATAGGGAGTCGTCAAACTATAGCTGAGTCGCACCATGATGGATGAGGCAGAGATGCTTAACATTAATGGCAGCACGACGGTGGAAACCCCGATGACCATCTCTTTCCTCTCAATCTTGCTCAATATCCAAGGATCCAGCTGCACTCCAATGAGGAAGAAGTAGAACATGCAACCAAACACTGCAAATGCATCAAGAATGATTAGACTCTGATAGGGATACACGAGTTCTGCAAAACCTGCAACCCTGCCCAAAAACGATGGACCTAACACCAAACCAGCCTGCATGAACAAAACATCATCAATCCATACAACATTTCAATCCCATTAGCCCATTGGCAAGCTAAAGTACGTAATCAACAAAAATCAATTACCAATATGTGGATAACCATGCTGGGTTGGCCGAGAGGGCTGAGGATGCGAGAGGTGAAGAGAATAAAGGTGGAGGAGAGGGAGAGCTGTACCAGAATGAGAGGAACGGAAAAATCAAGAGGATTGGTGTTGGCGAAGATGCCCCTCGAGTGAAACATCCCGGTCGGAATGCAGATTGATGAGAGATTTCCCTGTGGATGATATATCTCTGCATATGAAGCTATGTCATCGGGTTCCATCGCAATGGACCCCATTTTCAGACATCAAACGCCTGCAAGAAACAGGCCAGGAGGGGTTAAGGAGAGAAGAATACATGCAGAGGTTTTGAATTTGAACGTGAGGTTTGGAGGAATTCAAGAATTTGAGGTGCTCCCATTAATTAAAAAAATATATTTTACTCTTTACATAATTTTATCCAATCCATCAAACAACATTTCGCTAAAAAAAATATCAAAACAAATTATAAGAATTTGGAATAATGATTTATCGAATTAAGTACTAAATTAAACTAACATAACAATACAAATACAATGATATGAAATTTTTTAAATTGATTAAGCAACGTAAGAGTGTAAATAGAATTATATGAATGTATTTTAATTAATTAAACAATATAAGAGTAGAAGAAAATATTTTAGTATATGATGTTGTTATTTATCTACTCATTGTATCAATTGATTGATAAATATGCTCCTAAAATTTAAAATTACATCTTAAAAATCTAAAATAGTATTTACTTATAATTTTAGGATTATGAACATGTAACAACAATTTTTATTTTAAGTTATATTCTAAATTATAACTACGTAATATCGTAAATTCGAAATCTTTCAAAAAACTATATTTTGTTAGTCAACGTGTGATATAAAAAAATAATAAAACATTACATTAGCTAAAGAAAGTCTATGAACACAAATTGTATTTTGAGAAAAAAAATTAATATATTTAAACATAAGAATTGAAAATAAAGTAAATAAATACTTCATTCATCCCTTCTAAGGATGACAATGGGGCTGGACGAGTTCGGATATAGAGATAATAAGCTCATATCCACCGCGAACTACTTTGGAGATTTTAAAAAATAGCTGAACCCGAACCAAACCTAAAAAATCGGGGATCTCATCCCCGTTTCGAGTTTTCACCGCAGGAGCCCCAAACCCGTGGAGAAAGTTGTCATCCCTAACCCCTTCTATGCCCAAGATATATTTGCTTAAAATAATGAACTAAGAAAACTTTATTTCCAACAATTTTATTAAATGGAGATTCACTTCCTTAAATTAATAATTGAAATACCACTATTCTATCTCAGAAAAGGGTAAAAAATATCACAACTCTAAATTAATCTTCGGTGTCATGTATCATCATAATCATTATTCCATCATTTTTTTAGAATTACATTTGCTAAGGTTCGAAACCAATTATAACAGAAAATTTGAATTTTTTTTCACTGTATATTTATATTTTAAGATTTTTCTTATTATCATTTGAAAAATAAAATCATGTATACTAGTAATGAATTATATATATATATATATATATATATATATTTATATATATATATATATATATATTTATATATATATATATATATATATAAATATATTTGACATTAATAATTTACCAAATTTGTATTAGAATAAAATATAATTATTTAAGTATAATAATATTTTTCAATTCAATTGATTATTATTAGAAGGTTATCAATAAATTAGATTCATACCGTGTCTAACTTCTTCAAATTTTTCTCTTTTTGTTAATTAAAAACAATAAAATTAAACATCACAAAATAGTGATGTACGAGATAATAAATAATAATGAGATAATAATAACAATGAGAATATTCCCACAAATAATTATATATTTGTAAGAGTGACTCTACTTTGTAGTCATGTGACTCTACTTTTTTTTTTTTGTATATAGTAGATGTTGTTATTGATTTTTTTTCAGAAAATAAGTGGAAAAAGTATCAATTATGATATCATATATGAATAAGCTCAAAATATATTATATTTTTTGTTCAAATTAATTGTTTATTGATTTTTTTGAAATTTAATGTTTGATTATCTTTTTGTCATTATATGCGTAGTGGATTAAGAATATGAATTTGACCGATAACAAAATCAGAACTAATAATGCGAGTTATATGACCTAAAATGTTATTTCCCCATCCACATACCTTTCAAAACAGAAAAACAAAAATTTGTGTGAGACGATGTCACGGGTCGTATTTTGTGAGACATATATCTTATTTGGGTCATCCATGAAAAAATATTACTTTTTATGCTAAAAGTATTATTTTTTATTTTGAATATCGGTAGGGTTGACTTGTCTCACAGATAAAGATTCGTGAGACTGTCTCACAAGAGACTTATTCTGAAAATATAACTAATTAACCTGTAGAAACTTGTGTGCTCAACTTTTGGTTGCTAATTATATAGAGCTAGATATAAATATTTAAAAAAGAATTTTTTGTCATGTTGAAATGGCCGGGCCATTGTTCATGTTTTGGACGAAACAAGGAGATCAGTTGAAAAGCGAGCCACGTCTTTACGACAAGTCATCCCGCAGCTTCATTGTTTCCTTTTTCTTCTAAATTTTCGTCTTCTTTTAAGCTTGAATTTGTTTGATTCGATGAATAAATCTCAAATGATTCCGTTTTTTCATAATCTGAAATCTATCAGATTGACTCAGAGAAAATTTAGGACGAAGAATGAATTAAATTTGTGGAAATTACGAGCATGCATTATTCTTGCACATACATATTTGTGATAGTTGATACATATCGTTGTAGCCGTGACCTACGTTGAAGGTGCGCGAGAAGTTCTTGAATCCGGCGATTCTCAGAGCATATATGAAACAGGGCCATATTAGAAGTTGCACTAATGTGTCTCCCCAAGAAGATCCACAATCTCGGCCTAGCATGAGCGAAAAACAGGATCGAGCGCTTGCTGTTGCAGAGGCTAAGATGTGGGGTGAGACATGCATGGAGGGTGAAAAAAGGCGAACAAGTTATGCGGGATGATTTAAACCGCTGATCAATTTGCAACCCATCCGACAGTTAATGGAATGGACATTTGTAGCCATTATTATAGGAGTACGTAAGGACAAAAAATGGTGTGTGGATGCATAATTTGTGAAGGAATCTTGAACAAACAAGATTGGCATGCATACAGCCTGGCACCAGGTCTTATTCTTGCTCCAAAGGTGAAATCGCTCACCTTAGGCGTTCCTCACCTCCGGCCCGACAAGAATGTGAGAGGAGGTAAATCATAGTGACTCAGCCAACCAGCAGTAGCCAGATCTTATTCTTTCTTGCTCAATTTCCCAGGATTGAACAAATTTGGCTGTCCAAGGAAATATCCAACCATCTCACCACATTTATGGCTTTTTCTTGCCTCATCTCAAATAATTTGCTACTGCCATCTGATTCACTTTTTTACTTGGAAAATTTCAAAAATACTCTTGTATGTTGGCTTAGATACATTCAGAAATTTGGTCTTTAAATAACAAATTGATTTTCTTGCACTTTTAATCGTTTTTTCTTTGAATTATTAACGTGACAATATACAATATTGATATAACATCTAACCTTATTGAATTTTCTAGTGTCGTTCTAGCGGCCCGACAAAGAAATGACTAAGAATACAAAAGAAGACTGATTTATTAGATGGAAATAAAATTTCGATTAATTACATGACTAAAAGTTTATTCAAACTAATTAACTTAACCACATGAAATTTTTTGGAATTTCCACATGAAATTTTTGGAATTTTCCCTTTAATTGTTTATATATATATATATTTGTTTGTTCACATATGAAATGTATAAATTCGGGCATCTGCTGGTTCAAATACAAATCCCAAATTGTGTTAAATCAGGATCAACAGTTAGAGGATCAAAAATATGGTCAGATCAGTTAATCATGAAAAATAATATGATTTTTAGTGTTATTTATTTCACTTTGTTTTGATTATTGAAAATGTTATTCTTTGAATTGTTGAAACAATTCAACAACAATTCAAAGAATAACATTTTCAATAATCAAAACAAAGTGAAATAAATAACACTAAAAATCATATTATTTTTCATGATTAACTGATCTGACCATAATTTTTTATCCTCTAACTGTTGATCCTCTCTAAGAGACGAGATGCTAGCAATTCAACTATTATGTTTCACCGTATCGGGGTCATATGAAATCAAATCAAACATCGAAAATCTTTTATCATTTTAAATGCAAATCATAAGCATTTGAACCACATCGAATCTCAGGTCATGATTGGTATACTTGAATGGAATAAGGTAATAATGGAATCAAATTTGAGACAAAATGAGAGCAAGAATTGAATGATGGGTTTATTCTATTCAAATGAATGGTACCGAAAAAATAAAACATGAATTGAATAAAATTATTTTTAATTGCTAAATAGGATCGATCGAAGGATGATAGTTGAGCTATAATAAATCGGTTAATCAAAATATTGAATACCGATTAATTAAATCGAGTTTAGTTTTCAAATCAAACGAAAAACAATCAAAACAATCATTCGTAGAAAATCGAATAAACATTTTGTTAAAATATTTAAAAGATATGCAAGTTGAACGTGTAAAAATATTTTTGGTTGAAATATTTTATCAAACACATGGTATGCAATATTTTGGTATTTGAAATACGCATAAAATGTTTTAACAATACATTTTCAAAACAGTAGCAATAATAAGTAAATGTGATAAATAAATAGACACGAATTTGTTTATGGATGTTCGAAGATTAACAACTCATACGTCACAATTCATTTCCCTCGGGAAGAATCCATTGGAAGACTTTGATTTATACAAGTCCTTGTACAAATATATTCAACTTAGGACTTATCTAATGTCTAATTTAAACTTCTAACATATTCTCGATTGTAGGCCGCAACCTCATAATCCACAAAAATTTAACGTCTCTTATGTCAAGACTACAAACAAAATCTGTAATGTCTTTGTGTGAAGATTCACTCAATTAAACTTTGAAGTTCAATTCTCTTGTATGTATGTAAGTAATTGTGTGTGAGGATTTTACAGTATATGTATATATCAAATGTATCATCACACTTTAACTTGCTCTCATTCTAGATAATTTCTTCATATATGTTGCTCATGCTTTGAATCACCTTTCAAAACTTGTATTTGATCTTCAATATATTGTATTTATAGGCTCCTAGAACGATATATACGTTAGAAACAAAAATATGACTGCTTTGAAAGTTTTTGTATTGTTTCAGATATTGAAACATATATTTTCGTCTCGCTGACCACTTTTCCCGAGTCTAACTGATTTTGAGGTCCGCTGCCAGTTGGGCTCGTCAGCAAGAGTGAACCATACTGATGAGGTCCGCTGAAATCGGTCTTAGCTTCGTGACGCATACTGAATCGCTCCATTTGGATAATCGAGCTGATCATGCTGACCAAAATATCGCAACTGTTCATGCATTGATGATCAGTCAAATCGATGAGCCTTGCTACAATCTGTTTGTCTATATAACATTCAATTTAGCTCAACTAACGTGAATTACGACTTGTCGAAAATTTAGATTTTTGTTCAATCGTTTTAACGGCCGGTCATTTACATCACCAAAATGTGAGATATCATCTAAATATCGTAACTCACCAAATTTTCAATAAATTAAATTTATAGGTTTATATTACTTAAGTTAAATAAGAAAAATAATTTTTAAATATAATTATGTGAAGTAAATCGGGGTGAGAATGAACATGTTCGGATGTAATACGTATAATGTTTTCCGACCAAGCATGCCCTCAGTGTCCTAGCACTCGGTACCCACGCTCTGTTTGCCCCCAAACGCTCCCTCCTACCTTGCCGGAATATTACACCAATTTCGTCTCCAATTTTCTCGCTCCAGCACTGAATCTAGTAGCTTCTGAGCACCATTTAGCTGTTGTAACTACCTCGGTGGTGATTCTTTTTGCAATTTTTTGCGGTAAAGGTTTGAACTTGTGGCGCTCAGGGAGAAAAGAAAGAGGAAGATGTATGTGGTTCCTCCTCCAAAGAGATCCGATCCGTTAGCTGGATCTACCAATGAGTCGAATGACAAGCGGGTTTATCAGACTTGGAAAGGCAGCAATGTAACTCTTTTTTTCCTGCTTTTTTGCTTAGCTTCTTGGAGTATGAAGTTCGTGTGTGCTGTAATTAGGTATAATTAGGGTTCTTTTTTCTTGTTTCTTGAGTGTTTTCTAAAAATTATTTTTAATTCAGTGGAGTGGAACATCGGATTGTAGTGCTTGTATATGGCGATTCAATCTTCTGAGTTATTGGAAATGGTGTAATAATTGATAAATCCTGAATGTTTGTTTTGATCTATATGTCTTACTTTTATCTGGGGTAACCTGTTTCTTTACTGTATGCCATTCACCGGGTTCTTCATGCCTAAGAAAGTTGCTATCTTGTTAATGTACGTGGGTTTTTCTGAAGCAGTTATAATACCCTGTGTAATGTGAAATGGGATGAGGAGAGAAGTGTAAATTATGGCGTTAAATGGACATTTGCAGTTGCGGAAGGGGTGGGCCAAAATATGAGTTTTCAGTCCGCCCTCGAGCATGTGTGTAAATAGTTAATGTACTGTTTGCATCTCCGAGCGCAGCTGGCTTAGCTCATTGTTCAACATCGTGTGCTAGTATGTCCATTTGAAACTGCTAATCTAATCTGATTCCTTTTGAGAATTAATTATTGTTTCCTTAATTAGCATTAAGTTTTAGGGATTGGGAACTTGGGACGTGGCTCAATTTCATCTATCTCTGGTTCATGGAAATTTGCTGCTAGCGAGCAATGTTTTTTCTACTTTACTGTATTACTTCGTAGGAATGAGAAGTTATATGTCTGAACTTTGATTTGATGTCGCCCAGCTGGAAGTCATTCAGTAATGCTATGCAGATTGTGTAGGACCTTGTAATTTTGAGGTCTCTTTCTGGATATTGTGTTTTGTATGACTGTTAGCTTTCTTTTCTTGTTGCAGAAATTTTGTCTTCAAGGAAGGTTTATTTTTGGACCAGATGTAAGATCATTGGCCCTCACAATATTCCTGATTGTGGCCCCTGTCACTGTATTTTGTATCTTTGTTGCTAGAAAGCTAATGAATGATTTTTCCGATCATTGGGGAGTATCAATAATGGTTATTGTCATCACCTTCACATTTTATGTATGCTCCTCTCTCTCTCTCTCTCTCTCTCTCTCTCTCTCTCTCTCATACAGACTCATCACATACTCCACTCTGGTGGAGTTCATTTTTCTGGTTTGAAGTGAGTAAATTGGAGCTATTTTTGTGAAAAAACGGTCACCTTGGATGTGATGATGGTTTTACATTTCGTAAGTGTTGACATAAATGGTCATTTTAAGGTAAAGGTTTTGAAGGTAAATGACCATTCTGGATGGAGCTGTTGACCAATTTCCTTACACTTCAAAGACTTCCATCAGGCTTTTTCATTATTTGATGATTTTTGTATTTGCAATCCCATGGCAATATTTCATTGTCTGTGTGTATCGACTCTAAGGGAAATTCTAATAGTCGGGCTTTTCAGGATTTTGTCATGGAGTTATTCAGATGTAAGATTAGCTAGACATTTAGCTCTATATAACAGAAATGTAGATTAGGTATTGATTGTCTGAGCTAAGAATAAAGTTTGACGAAGAGGTTGTAAATAATTTCTTAATTATCTTCACATTATTTTTATTGCTGATATGTCGGTTTTGATGCCTTGTTGCTGAAGAGAAGACACTCACGATCAATATTTATTATAAAATTATCGGTTTGCGCCACGTTTGATCTATTCTTTTCTACACTTGCACATCCCTTAAGTGTGTGGAGTTAGGAGTGTTGTATTTGAACTCAAGTATAAGCTCATCTCACACGGAAGACCAGTAGGGTTCTTTTAAGCTTGATGCATTGTTGATCAGTCAATAGGTTAAATATCATCATTTGAAGCAGTATTTTTATGATTAATTATTCGGTCAGATTCTCAACTGCTTTTTGTCCATATGGCAGGATTTAATTCTTCTACTGCTTACTTCTGGAAGAGATCCAGGTATTATTCCTCGAAATGCGCACCCACCAGAACCTGAAGGCTATGATGGGAGTGTCGAAGTGGCTCAAACACCGCAGCTACGTTTGCCTCGTATTAAGGAAGTTGAAGTTAATGGTGTTACTGTGAAGATAAAGTATTGTGACACCTGCATGCTTTATAGACCTCCCCGATGCTCTCACTGTTCAATATGTAATAATTGTGTTGAGCGGTTTGATCATCACTGTCCTTGGGTTGGTCAGTGCATTGGACTGGTAAGTTACGCTTTCTCCGAGACACGTTTTCTGCCTATGCAAAGTGATACCAGTACATAAACTGTCTATTGGAAAGGAATAGAATATTCTGAAATCATCCAGCCAGTGTTTTGTGACCTTAAGAGTTAAGATGTTGACAGAAATTGAAAAAGAATTCATAGCGAGTAAAAAGTGCTAGAAATTTCTTTCTTCAGTTCAATTATATACCATTACTTCATTAATACTTTATTTATTATTTATTTATTTATCTATACTAATACTAACTATAAATATATGAGTTCGAATAATTTATTTATTTATTTATTTATCTATACTAATATACTATAACTATAAATATTTGAGTTTCCTTTCATTAATGTTTTACTTAACTATCATTTCACTCACCATTACTTCATTAATACTTTATTTATTTATTTATCTATACTAATACTAACTATAAATATATGAGTTTGA
Organism: Primulina eburnea; assembly: GCF_022965805.1. Classification (NCBI taxonomy): domain Eukaryota; kingdom Viridiplantae; phylum Streptophyta; class Magnoliopsida; order Lamiales; family Gesneriaceae; genus Primulina; species Primulina eburnea. Next base: position 43,850,971 of record NC_133102.1, on the reverse strand, counting down.
ATAATGTTTTATTTATTTATTTATTTATTTATCTATACTAATATACTAACTATAAATATTTGAGTTTGAATTGTGAATTTACTTAGTTATCTTTTCTCTCACCAATCACATTACTTCATTAATTTTTATTTATTTATTTATTTATTTAGATAAAATATGAGTTTGAATTGTTAATTTACTTATAAGTTACCATTTCACTCACCATTACTTAATTAAATTATTATTTTATTTATATATGTGTTTTACTACACATATTTATTTGATTTATATTATTTTAAAAATTTATTACCATGAAATAGTAATAATCAATATCTATAATATGTATTCTAAAAAAAAACAGAGATAGTTAAACAAAATCCGCAAGGGATTAAAAGTTAGCAAATCTATATACCTAGAAATATCTGATTTGATTTGTGAATTTTCTTAGTTACATTTTTACACACCATTACTTAATTAATGTTTCATATATTTATTTAGGAGAATTTTAATTTTCTGATTTAATGATTGAGATGGAAAATTAGAATAACTTTATTTCATTATTTTAGTTGAATTGACGAAAAATATTACAAATACATTAGTATTATACTTTTTTATATTTTTAATTTAATAAATTATGGTATTTAATTAATGTCTCAATATATATCTCAAGCTTACACTTTTCTACATGTGTTATAAAAACCATGCGAGAAAATGTCATTTTCTTATGGGTTTTTCCCAATGAAAATGGATATAATTGAGAGCATACAAATTCTACACCATTACTTAATTAAGTTATTATTTTATTTATATATGTGTTTTACTACACATATTTATTTGATTTATATTATTTAAAAAATTTATTTACCATGAAATATTAATCATCGATATCTATAATATGTATTCTAAAAAAAACAGAGATAGTTAAACAAAATCCGCAAGGGATTAAAAGTTAGCAAATCTATATACCTAGAAATATCTGATTTTGATTTGTGAATTTTCTTAGTTACATTTTTACATACCATTACTTAATTAATGTTTCATATATTTATTTAGCAGAATTTTTAATTTTCTGATTTAATGATTGAGATGGAAAATTATAATAACTTTATTTCATTATTTTAGTTGAATTGACGAAAAATATTACAAATACATTAGTATGATATTTTTTTTATATTTTTAATTTAATAAATTGTGATATTTAATTAATGTCTCGATATATATCTCAAGCTTAAACTTTTCTACAGGTGTTATCAATACCATGTGAGAAAATGTCATTTTCTTATGGTTTTTCCCAATGAAAATGGATATTGAGAGCATGCAAATTCTATGTGTTCTTTTGTAAATTTTTCTAATATTTTATTTGCAATATAATTTGATTATTTTGAGTTATTTCAACTTTATTCATAGAAAAAAAAATTAATGAGAAATTAAAAAGAATGAAAATCACTTTATACTTTTATATTAAATTTATGAGATAATCCTTATAATTTTTTTAATTAAGATAATCCTTATAATAAATATGAATTATAGTGCTAATTTATTATCATTTGTTAGAAATTAAAATTTTTATATATGATATTTTTAAATTGAATGTTACGTATATGTGTTTTACTACACATATTTATTTTATTGATATTATTTTAAAATTTTATTTAACATGAAATTATTAATCATCAATATTAATTTTTATATGATCTATTCTGATATAAATTAACTATATATAATATCTATTCTAAAAAAGAGAAAGTTAAACAAAATTCCCAAGGAGTTAAAAATTAGCAAAAAAAAATTGATATTTAACTTAACAACAATTTAGGGGTTTTATTTTAACATAATTATGATAATTTAGTTAATTAAGAGAATTTTATTTGACAATCGCTATATGCACTTCATTTAAATATATTGTGATTTTGGTTTTAGTAATATTCATTATTCTATTAATTTTATTTTTATTGTTTTTCCATTGTTAATAATATTTGGATGAAAAATATCTTTGTTAATTTGATAGAGCAGTCGTAATATTATAATCACGCGAATTGAAAAATGTTATATAAATAAATAAATGAGTAGGTCTCTTGTGAGACGGTGTCACGAATCTTTATCTGTGAGACGGGTCAACCCTATCGATATTCACAATAAAAAATAATACTCTTAGCATAAAAAGTATTACTTTTTTATGGATGACACAAATAAGATATTCGATAAACGAAATCTATGAGATCGTCTCACAAGAGTTTTTGTGTAAATGAATATATTTGATTTATCGTCATCATATATTTTTATTTATTGTTTTTTGATATATTTAGATTAATAAATACTTATAAACAAGATGTTATTCAAACAATTTTAAAAATTATCTAAATCTCGTTATTATATTTTTCATTATTAGTCACCCACGTGCATCGCACGTGATCATTCCTAGTATATGAAATATTTGACTTAATTGTGGAGTGTGCAGCATGTTTTACAATGATGAACAGAAACAAATTATTAAATTCCTGTGATATCGAGAAGTCATCGGCATGATCTTTTGGCTTAAAATTTCTTTTCTGCCATGTTCTGACCCAGACAGAGCAGGCTAATACATTATGTCAAAATAATGATACCGTTGTTGACTCTGTTTCAAAACCATGTGCGGCCTGCTTATATAATGTTTACTTTTTTTTGCAGAGAAACTATCGGTTCTTCTTCATGTTCGTCTTCTCAACAACTCTACTCTGTATATATGTTTTCAGTTTCTGCTCGATTTATATTAAAAACATAATGGATTCTGAGGGGATATCCATATGGAAAGCGATGATCAAGACTCCTCCTTCCATTGTTTTGATTGTCTACACTTTTATATCAGTTTGGTTTGTGGGTGGTCTTACTGCATTCCACCTTTATCTGATTAGTACAAATCAGGTAAGAATTTCTCTTAGTAAACTGCTATCTGAAATTTTATGATGGGCTTTGTGTTTTGTCGTTTTTTAACCCGTCGTCTTGAGTTAAAACAAAGTACTTATTTTGCTGTTGTAGACAACATATGAGAATTTTAGATATCGATATGATCGGCGTGCCAATCCCTACAATAAAGGATTAGTGCGGAACTTTAAAGAGATATTTTGTGGTCCCACGCCTCCATCAAAGAACAATTTTAGGAAAAAAGTGCCACAAGAACATCCTTTACCATCTCGATCTGTGGGTGGTGGTTTTGTTAGCCCAAACATGGGGAAAGGTTCTGAGGACATTGAGATGGGTAGGAAAGCGGTTTGGGGAGATGTAGGCTCTGTTCTAGATCATCATGATTGCCAATTGAGCGATAGTGACGGCCTAAACACAAAGGACGGGGGATATGGTGAAATGTCCCCAGAGATCACCAGGACTACAGTAGACAAGGGTGATCGTGTGGGAATATATCCCAGGCATTCGAGCTGGGGTAGGAAGAGTGGAAACTGGGAAATGTCTCCTGAAGTTTTTGCTATGGCATCTAGAATGGGCGAACCAAACCGAATCGGTGGAAGCAGCAGCAGTAGCACCATGCAAACCTGAGTTGGGGGCATGTCATCAGAACGTGGGAGAACTAATTTACTGGTTTTTCGTTCACTCTGTTATTAAAGGACTCTCTGGTTTTGTTTATTATATATGGAACTTTGTTTTGAAGTGTGTTTTTTAAGGTGTTGCTTTGGCTATTTGCTTGTCTTATCTCTAATTCTGTAATGTTGAATCCATTAACTAATCTACTTGTAGTCCACCACCACCACCACCACCACCACCACCACCACCACCACCACTCTCTTTCTCATGCTGTTGATCACTTCTTGAAATTCAGTTTCCATTGGAGCTTCGAATCGTGTGAGTTACGCCATCTGGTGGAATGAACTTATGAGAGTTTGTTTTCGCATTAGCAGTCATGTGCAAGCGTTGCGTGTTTGTATGTCGTTTTGTTTGGACAATAGTTTGTAGGATAATTTTGTTTTTGTTTCAAAAGTTTGTAGTGGTTTTTAATTATTTCAATTCTTGGTTATTTTAGTTAGGACAATTATTGAAGTGGTAAAGTAGGATAATTATATTGTTAAAGGATCATTGTAATTTATCTGTATTATATTATTAAACTTAACATTTCATAGTAAGTAACTTTGATACTTTAATTTGATACTAAGTTTTCTTACAGTTTTATCTTTCATAATATTTATTAGCTAATTTTGTTATCGGAGTTTATCAATAATTTTTTTGTAACTTATATATAATTTATCTAAAAATTTTAAACTATCTTATCTGATCATTAATTTATAAATATCATATCAAAATAAAATAATATATATATTTTTATACAAAAAATATCAATGATTTTTTTAATATGTCACGGGACAGAATATTAGTTTTGTTTTAAAGTTGTGTGATGGTTATGTTGTGAATGGAGATAATTCGGTAAGGTAAAAATTTGGGTGAGACGGTTTTATAGGTCGTATTTTGTGAGACGGATATTTTATTTGGGTCATTTATGAAAAAATATTATTTTTTATGTTAGAAGTATTATTTTTTTATTGTGAATATCGATAGGATTGATCCGTCTCATAGATAAAGATTCGTGAGATCGTCTCACAAGATATCTACTCATTTGATAATTTGGTTTGGTTGAGTGCCTCTGGAGAAAAAAAAAGAAAAAAAGGAATTGGTAATATTAATCTAGATTTAATTTCATGAAGTCCAATCATTTATTTTCTGAATAATATAAAGAAAATGTTTATATGCAAAATTTATCTCAGATTATATAAACTATTCGAATGTGAACTATGAGGCTATGATTATGTCAAGTTAATTTAAATGGTGGATTCTATTAGATAATAATATATAAATATAAATATAAATATAAAATAACTAAATATGTCAATAAATCATAAAAGAATTATTTCAATTAATTTAATAAATAAAAGATGACGGGCTGCCACAAATATTACAATATTTTGTTGCAAAGAATTTTAATTATTAATTAAGAGATAAAATTCCCGTCGACCACTGTCCGCTCCGCCACCCGCCGTTTCCATTCATGGAGACTCTTCGTACTCTGATTCCGTCTATCTGAGAGGCCTTCACGTCCCCTCTCGGAGACTGCTCCGCCGTATTCGACTTCTCCACCTATCTGCTCTTCCTCAGCCTGATTCTCCTTAATATTCGAGGCGTATCTTTATTTTTACCTGCTCTTTGTCTTTTCGTGCATATTCGCACTCACATCTTGCTGGGTTGATTGAATTTCCGATCAATGTATGGATTTATTTTTCTTTCTCTTTTTTTATCAATAATTTCGGTTCAAATTTATATATTTTTTCGTAATATTTTTGAGTCGATCTCCTTTCGTACGCTTGATTTTGTTTTTCATCTTGAGCCTGATTGGTTCGTTTAAAAGTTCAAGTTTTTGAAGACTTGGGTCTTCTCATTTGGACTGTTGGGCTTACTAGATTCTCACCATTTGTCACTGTTGCATTATGTCCTTTGTCGTGTAGACAACTTAATCTTTTTAGAATGTATACGGAGTTTAATGTTTAAATCCCTTCGTGAAAGTATGGAAGTCAGTTTTTAGTTGATTGGAAATGTTAGTGCTTTTGGTAATTCCCTAGTATGATATTAATCTTGTGGAAGGAATATGGGTTCAAAGTATAGGCTTCTCCTTTAGAATCCTTTGTCATTGTTTTTTGTTTTTTCTCTTGCAACAGTATTAGACTTGATTTTTTTATAGTATTGATTATGGTTGTGTTTGATGTTGAATGCTGGGAAGATTAAATTGGACAAAGTTCTAGCAGATGTACTGAAACACTCATTTCACCATCTTACTGAGTATCATGCAATATACCTACTTAATTAGGACAAATTTTGTGTTAATGCATATAGCTGCTTCTTCCTTATTATAGCCACTAAATTGGCGCAGGCTTTGTGTTTGGAAGCCAACTCTATTTTTCATTTTTCAAAGGGTTGTTCCCAGTTTTTCAGCTTGGTAATGACCAGACTGTTCAAATCATAACTAATATATAAATTAAGAGTAAAGAAGAGCTTTAAATGGTTGCGATATATTTCTTGTTTTTTGTTATTAGAGATGGTTTGTGTGATGACTGTACAAAGTAGACATACAGCTGAATGTGTTTCTTTATCATTGTTTCCTTTCATCTTTATGATTTATACTTTTACTTTGCAAATGCAATCTATCTTTAGAGTGCTATACGTGAGCAAGTTTAGGATGGCTGACCTTCCTGGTTATATAAGAGCTTGTTTACAGACTGGAAAACTCGCTATTCTAGCAATTCTTGTGTCAGGGGGAATTGTACTGCAAATACTGGTATCCATTCTAGGCTTCGCTCTCTTTGATTTGTTTGCCTGCGATTTCATCTTGTTTATAATATTTATATTCCTCACTTTAAAATGAGTTTCAGGCATGCGCTCTGTACAATAATTGGTGGCCGATGTTAACAGGTAATTATATTTCAAAGTTATGCGTTTGCACCTGATGTGTTTGAGTGTTGATAATTTGGTTAAGTGAGAATTGTAAATTTGGCTTCTCTTTTATGGATTTGAAATATCAGGTAAGGCTAGAGTTTCAAATTTTGTAGAAAATCAACCTGTTAAAATGATAACGTGGACATTTGGCACGCATATCCAAGTCCGTGTCTCTCTGTGAAACCAAGTGTATCAAACAGCCAGTGATAATAAATTAAACCAAAATATGAAACCAACAATTTTATGCCACAAATATCGAAAAAAAAGTTAGTTATATGCCACAGAGAGGCTTTATATTAAAACTATCAATTGACCGTAATTTTTCCAGTTTGCATCTCTTGCAAGTTGAAAGTTGCTTGTTTGTTTAATGTATTCTTCATGTTTTTATGCTGAATCTGAAAGAATATGGGCCTTTACTCTAATATATTCAGGATCATAGTTGTCAAAGGCGAGCGCGGCGAGAGGCGTCACCAGGCGTGGGCGTTGCGCCTGAGGCTGTCCCAGGCGCAACGATTCACAAAGGCTCGCCCAGGCGCGCGCCTGGGCTTGCCTTGGAAAGGCTCTCGGGCGCGCCTTAGGCGCGCCTGAGTTGCTTTTTTTAAAAAACAAATTCAGTAACAGAGGAGTTGTATTTTGAAAATGCAATCTCTCAGTTTTTTTTTAATAGTAACTTAAAATGTAAAAGCCCAAACCAACCCCAAACGTAACTTCTCAGGATGATTGAAGAATTTTAATTGTGTTACTTGTTGTTATGAGCTTTTAATTATTTGTTGTTTTGTGTGACATTGTGACTTAATTATTTCATATTTTAATATATTATTATAAGCTAAATATATTTTTAAAAAATAAAAATATGCGCCTTGCTTCGGTAAGGCGCGTGCCTCGCCTTGCGCCTTAAGCTCCAGAGCCCTTGTGCGTCTCGGTGCGCCTTGCGCCCTTGACAACTATGTTCAGGATACAAAGAGTAATTGGTGAAGTTCGTGAGAGCATACTGTACTTATGTTTTCAACTGGCTCCCTATTAATGTTTATCTGAATTTTCTTCGTTTGTTGCAATCTTTTAAGTTTAATAGTTTATGTTGAGAGGAACTTATGATTTTTGTACTACTGAGGTTTGGAGAGATTTGATTTTTGTATGCTTTGCCAATTTATTTGCAGTGTTGATGTATGTTTTCTTGCCAATGCCTTTACTATTCTTTGCCGGGTCAGATACTTCTTTGATGTATTCGGAATCAACCAGCGGGTAAAATTTTTCTTTACAAATAAATTTGCTGATGTGATTTACTCACAACTCAATCGTTCTGGTAAATTTATCATGGACCTTCATACTCGCATTTGTAATCAACCTGCATACAGTTGGATAGATGCGGCTAAGTTTCTGACGGGTACTTCAGCAATTGGCAGCGTCGCCATACCGGTTATTCTAAAGCATGCTGGAGTGATTGGTTGGGGAGCAATGGCGATGGAGCTTTCGTCTTTCTTCATAATTGTGTTCTCCATTCTGTGCTACCTTGGGACAAACGACGACGATGGATACAGTATGTTTTAAGCGATCAATTCTACCTGCTGTTGTACTGCACTCTCTGCATTGTTTTCCGTCGATGACTCTGAGCATTCCATTCATGTTCATTTGTTGATAAGTTGATGAAGCAAAAAATGTATATCAATAAGATGTTCTTAGAGGGATGTCGAGTGTATGAGTGTGATACGGTGTAACTTATTTGCGTTTCTGTTTTACCGAAACGAAGGACATCATCCATTGCTGTTTTACTTTCCTTCACAAGTTGTAGAAACCGTGAATCGTTTATTTGTTAAAACAATGTTGATTGAAATGCCAAAGAATAAGGAGAGTAAGGTAGCAGTGGAGAACGGCATGGTCGGGAGAGTGAAGATAGTAGCTGTAGTTTTCGCAACACATATAGGTTGGGATTCATTAACCCGGCTTTTTTTTTTCGATTTACCCAAAAAAATAATCGTGCATCCCACTTCTATTTCCAAATATATTTCCTCCATTTACGTTTGCGACATAATCCTGATTTTTAATATCACACATCTTTCTTGAAAAAAAATATGTATATTTTAGTCCAACATTTTTTCCAACCAAAAGCAATAATTTTATGTTATGGAAGGATGTTATGTCAAATAACGAAGAGATCGAACTCATTGCATTTCATGAACATTTGTAAATATCCAGGTCTCTAAGAAGGTTTTAAAATTAAAGGACAACAATGAAAATATGTTGTGTTTTACACAGAAAATACATGGATAAGAGCATGCAACATTAATTAAGTGGAATCTTTATCAATCCCTCCCACCCGAAATCTCTTGGGACCTTTCTCTTCATCCTTGCAGTTGGTTGACATCCTTGTGTCTTTTGCCTCCACCGAGCATCTCTTGTAAGGTTTGAATCCGATCCGGCAAGCTTTGGTCGTCGACTCCTCTTTCTTATCGTCCAACCGGATCTGGTCACTAGGGTTGAAAGGCAACCATCCTTCTGTATTTTCCATGTCACTATTCTTCTTTCGCTTGAAATTTAAATCATGAGAAAAAGTCTGGGGCAGAATTCTCTAGAGAAGAGTGCCTGAAAGGCCAATCTCCCCTGCAAGCAAATTGAAAACAAATGAGTGCAATGCATAAAATTGTCTTCATAGAAAACAAAGCATAATTCTTGGTCACCTCTTCGGATACTTCTTTCCAAGGGTCATTTATGCTGCAAAGGCTTCTACAACGTCGGCTAATGGGGTCGCTTGATGGATGGTTTTCCTCATCTTCTTTCAATTCTTTATCTTGGACATCCTTTTCCTCTTTTCCCTCTGCCTCTACTTCACTGCTGGAAGGTGTATTTGATCCACATGAAGAACGGTCTACCTTCTTTCTACTCTTGGACTTGTTTGAATCCAGCGGCTCTGCTGTGTCTGCCATTGGTGCTGTTTCAGTCACTGCCGGTTCAGGATTTGGTTTCCTCCCTTCGCGTCCTTCAGAACATGATGAGGATAATGTTGAATGCTGTTCTTGAAATTCCTCCAAACACTCAGGTTGATCTTCTAGTGCAAGATCTGGAATGACTTCTTTTTTATCTTCATTTGCTGCTCTCGTATTGGCATCTATTGGAGTTGCACTTGACGGAGCAGTAGAGGTAAATCCAGGATGAAGCGGTGGACACAATGGAAGCAGACCATGTGCTGCCCACCAAGCAGTTGCAGCTGCGACTGTAGCTGCAGCAATTGTCGCCATACTAGGAACTGTATTCATCTGCTTTGGTTGAAGTCCTCTGGGTGTGCCTGTAGAAGTTTCCCCTGAAGCGTCCATGGTTACACATGGCCATAAAGTTGCTGCAAAGCTAGCCGCAGCATAGGCTGCTGGATTTTGTAGTAAAGCAGATACAAGAAGACTTGAAAATGTGGATGATATGTGCAAAAATGAATGGTAATCATCTTGGTGTTGGAATGTGGCGGATAATGGGTGAAAACCTGGACAGGATTGATGAACGGAAGAACTTGATGCATTACTATGATGCTCAGGAGTAGCAGACCCACCCGGATTCATGAAAAGACATGGAGGTCCAGGAACTCCCATTTTTTGGTATCCAGAGTCTGTGTGTGCGGTGTCTTCTAAGACAACATTTTGTGTATTCATTCCAAAGCTGCCCTCAAGAATGTTAACCGGGATACGAGGCAAACAGTTTTGTGAGGCATCAACGTTTGTGGTTGGAAAGTTGTCAATACTTTTGGATTGCTTCAACTCATCTATTCTGTTGCCATGACCATATTTTTCATGGGAAAGGCATGAATTTCCGACATTGGAGGTGTTAAATGAGCCATCATCCTGAAGCAGTTGCTTGTTACAAGTCTGATTTGTCCGAAGTTGTTTGTAATCAAATGCTTGAGATGTTTCATCCTGAGTACTTGTTTCCGTTGAGAGTGGAACATATTCCCTAAAGGTGCAAAAATTTATTGGCGCAACTGACGCTGACAAGTTTTTGTTCACTGAAGATGAGTTGGCACAAGCACCTGTCTCGTGAAGAGAGAAGACCGGAGAGTCATTTTCAGGGTTACTATCAACATGTTTTCTGTTATTCCCATCTTCACTAGATTTCTGGAAGGATGCGAAGAAACCATGTCAATTCAAGTGACAGAAAAATATAACAGAACAAATATCAAATGACATGTTTCGGAAAAAAGAACAATGCACGGAAATCAATCCTATAAAAGAAAAAATTGTATGCACTGCAATAAAAAAATTCCAACGAAAATACTTGAGAAACACCTCAGACAATGGCTCTTGCTCTAAGTCCAGTGTCGTTTGACCCGGACACAAAAAAGAAAGAGGAGCTGATGGTTTCCCATCCTTCACTCCCGCGCTCGTCTTTCGAGGATAAGGATTACTGGGTTTCCTTTTAGGCCGTGGTGGAGGAATATTAATGTTTAGAGTATGTCCAATTGGAATTCCTTTAACAAAGGACTCCTTTTCCAACTGGATAATGCAAATACAAGAAAAGAATTAACATAAAATATAACATAGAAGGAGAATTATCACGGAAGTACGTTCGACAGGTCAAGGAAGTTTTAATTACCTAATACGAAAATCTAAATATTAACCAAATGGCGTTCACAATGTGCAAAATTAATGAGAAACCATCATCAACACAATGTCTTGAAAAGTTTGACAGAGAAAATGCCCACTATTGTTCCAAGAATCTAAGGTTCATACTCCTTACTCACCAGACTGTTGTTTATATCCATAAATAACGCAGGTAAAAATTAGCTTGTGGAAAACATATTCTTTCTAATTTATTATTATTCTAATTCAGTCAATTAAGGTCCTACACCGTGCGATTTGCTACTTTAGATTTATTTGTTTTCTTAGAGACATGTAATTAAGTTCGTAAAAGACTTGCATGTTTATCTTATGTCTACCAAGTACCAACCATAAATCAAGAATTAGCAATAAGATACACTTAGCGCCACCATGTGCCACAAACTTTGAGTTGCAGTGACAACAAGAAGGAGAAAACAGTATTTAAGCAAAAAAAAAATATGCCAAATAAGGAGGCCCAAGGGAAAAAACATTTTGAACTTCGTTTTCAGCCTTTAGAGAAGAACAGAGAAAGAAAGAAACTATACTCACTGGCCAATAATGTCTTTGTTTGGATCTGTACTTCAGTCTTATGAAGACGTAAAATTGTTTTGAGAATAATAGATAACAGAAAATTGATCCAACAAATAAAGAAATAGAAATCCTAAAGTGAACAAGGGGTCTATGGGACAAAAATGCAATCGCACAAAAGAATACAAAATAAGATCATCTTCCTCAGATAAGAGTGATTCAACCATCTTGCAGTCATGGCCATTGTTACACTTTGTCACCACAATTATTCATAAAATCGTAACACTTTTGGGCTACAAATAATGCATATTATTAATGAACTAAATAGTGAGGTAATAATTCTCCCAATTCACAAGCTCTGGAACTCAAGGAACCATTGGATATCTAAATGAGGGAGAGTTTCATAGCAAAATTAAAGCTTTTAGTAAAAGGGTCTTGTTGCAATTAAGTCATGCAACTAGCTTGGGTTCTACACATGACATTTGATGAGTTCATAGCATTCTTCAATTTAACCATGATGATTATGAAGCATAAAAATGGAACTAGATTTTGATTACTAAATTTCAAGTTACCCCATCTAAAATATTGGGCACAATTAAGGTGATATGGGCGTTCTAGGCCCAATTTATTTGAGCATGTAACAACCTACTTGCCGGAAGGTGGAATATTATTTATATAGGATAAGGCATTATGCCATGAATTTTGCAGGTACTGCTTAACAATAACTCTATTTAGATTGACTCATGTGCACTCTCGAGCATAGAAAGTGCATGCAACCCTTGGAAAGGTACCATTCTTACACGGATATAATTATACATACCAATACAATGTGCAACAATTCATGACAAGATGTGTTTCCTAACAAGCACTCTTACAATGGAGAACACCACATTGAGTAAAGATGTACTTCGAGGAACCAGACAACATACTTGTGCCTGTCAAAGTGACTAGAAATGTATTTCCTTTTTATGGAAAAACGGTATACATATAAGTTAGATTCAAAAAAATTTCAGGTGAGAACTTCATAAAGATAGTTTTACCGGTGTGTTGGGTAAAATCTAGAGGTAGAAAGTTTTCTGACGTCATCAATTCATGATAGAAGTATTATCGATGATTAACCTTTGTGAAAAATTTCTGTGCATGACTTCTGATCTGCACTGCAGTCTTGGTTCCAATATGTTCTGCACCACCACCAAGAGGTCTTTCATAAAGAGAACGCATTAAAAGCAACATTTCTTAAAAGGAGGTGACAAAACAATAACCAATCATTTTGAATGATGATAAATCCATGATCAAGAGACTTGATTAAGGAAAATACAGGGCCTTGACAACATAAGAATATTGAGCTGTCTCAAATCAATTATTGTGCCATCTATAAATCTATTAGTTAATACTAGAACACTGACCTTCTATACGCTGCCAAGCTCGCCCATACAGCTTGAGGGCTACTAAAAACTTATTATGCTCCTCCTCAGTCCATCGCTCACGTTGCTTTGTTATTGTATAAGGTTTCCTGGTCTGTCAATGACACGAAATTCATTGCTGTGATGTTGAAATGCGGACACATATATTTAACTAAACAGTGTAGAAAGGATACCTTGACTAGAAGTTCTTCTCCAGAAGAATAAGGGTCCATTATAAGGACCGGGGAGCTGGTTCAGATAAAGAGGCTTTCCTTCATCACTAGTAACAATAATTCACAATAGCTAGGGCTGTGGTGATAGTTTTATTGCAATCGACCTGCTAAAGTAACACTAGTACTGCAAAAGAGAAACTTACAAAGAAATCAATGGATATCTATGATCTATTTCTGATTATCGATTTTCACAATCATTATTTTCCAAGGAGTTGTATTTGGTATTTTGACATAGAGCAGAGCATAGATTGACGGCTTTAGAAATTGAGAATTTGATAATTTACGATGATGTCAAATATACTTTACAAATTACAATCAAATGATAACAATGTAAACAACATCTAGTCTTCCATATAAATTAAAACCCCGGGCAAATCCCACCATTTTCTGCTGCATACGATTTAACATTAGGCTTTTCGATTAAACATCTTTTCAATTTCACACACTCAAAAATGGGGTGCACAGGCATTGATCCGGTTAAATCCCATGAATCCTCCAATACCAAAAGTAATGTTACTATCTTCAGAAACAATAAAAAAAACGGCATGTGTAAGAATCAGTAACTAGCGGAAAACAGAGACAAGGAAAAAAAGGACGGAGAGGAGATAACACTTTCAGAATCCAAAAGCAAATAGTAAAAAGTAAAACTGTGTTTAATTCCTTAACCAGAATCCTCACCAAAACGAACCACGCGTTGCCTTAACCCTTCCTTCCAATCCAAAAGGCCATGAAAGAGCACAGAAACATAAAAGAGAAGGAGAAAAAAAAACTAATTCAATCAGTGAACAACAACTGTCACAACTATCGCCATCTTCAGATCGCAAAACACCAATAACAAGCACTCAAGAAGGTATAATTATACCTGCGACGCTAAACACGGCGCGAGACAGCTCCGTAACCTCCGATCCTTACCCGACCATGCATGGACAAAACCTAGCCGGAGAATCATCAACGGCGGATCGGAATACTCAAAACTCCGCCGGAGCAACCAGAGTAGATGCGTTAACGCGAGCGAGCGAGAACAGCAAACGCTTGGGAATTGCAGAGAAACAGCAATGGATTGAAGGAGAGCAGGAATTTCTTATTTATTTTGCTTCAAATTTGCAAAGGAAAAATGTGAGCCACAAGTATGGGTTTAATTTTTAAATAATAAGAAAATTGAGGCCAAAATGTGGGTAGGGCAAGAAGAACGGCGCCACATGGCGTAAAACTGGTGGCTGGATAACCTACTCCAGGAGTCCTCCTTACCCCCTTTGCACTTTATTTTAGCACCAGCCAGTGCATATTTACTCTGTTAAAATAAAATAATTAAAATTTATTTAGATCACAAAAGTTTAAAATTTTTTTATGAGACGATCTTTGTATTTTGTTGTTATATTTTATTTTAATAAAGAATTTTAAGTTGAATATTATGATAGTTATCAAAATTGATTGATATGAATCATCTGATAATTTAACAACTGAGATTAATAATATGATAATTATCAAAATTTAACGGAGACCAAATAACAAATTAACAAATTAGTCGTATCAAGAGATTATACAGATTTTTTATATACAATATATAATAATATAAGATGAGAAAAAAAATAGAAATTATATCCAATAACTACAATTAAATTTTTTAAAAAAGATCAAGTCCATGGAATAATATTACCATAGTTGTTAACGATCTAATTACAAATTTATTAAACAAAGAAACATCTAAGCTTAAATTTTAGCACACCTACCGATGAATAAGCAAGTAGTGAATAAGATTTGCTATATTGTTTCATTGTAAACAATAAAACTATATTTCACTTCAAATTCATCTCTCTGGATACACTCTTAGTTATTTAGATAAGTTTATGTTGTATGGATTTCAAATCTGCGTCTGGCTAACTTATGTAATGTTAATTGCGATAAATTTGAATATACCTGAAATGACTATCAAAGGAGAGAAGAGATTCGAATATTAGTCTAAAAATAAGGGACAACACGTGAGATCAACCAAATTACAGTTATTAGAAGAAAAATTGTATGAGGTGTAATAATTGTTTTTGTTAGTTTTGATTGAATGATTCAAATAAAATCAAATCAAACTAAACCAAACCAAATGATGAATTTTTTTATAACCAAACAAAAACAATGAATTTCATTTTGGTTTAGATTGAATTACTCAATTTAAATTTTGATTTTTATATAGAATTAATAAATGAGATATTCTAATTCAAAAAGTTAGCTATTGATTATTTATAAAAGTTAAATGAACATTTTATTTAATTTCACAATTTATAAAAAGGATGCAATTATATTTATTTGTGAAAAGTCTATAATAAATAAATTCTTAATATAATTGTATTGTTACGAAGATCACTAACAGTAAAAAAAATAAAAATTAAATAAAAATTTCTATAAAAAAATCAAAGTAAACTAATAAAAATCATCACATAATTTTATATTCATGTAATAAAAAATAAATCAGTTTTTTTTTACGCAAAATTTGATTATAATCAATTTTTTGGATTTAATTGATTTGAAAACCAATCAACTTGGTTTGATTTGGGTTGGTTTGGATTACTTTGTGGTTTTGAACCAGCTCCATAAGGCAAGAACCGAGCCACTTCAGCAAACGACGTCGTTCTCGTCCCCATCATCCGCACATCATCTTCTTCGGAGAATAATCAAGAAACTCCAAATCGAAGCTGCTAACTCTGCCTGTCTGCCAATGGAAAGTCGATCAAAAGCCAACCTTGTGGCGACTTTGCGGCGGGCCTGGTACCATTTGAGGCTGTCGGTGCGAGACCCAACCCGAGTTCCGACGTGGGACGTTATCATATTGACGGCCTCCAGCCCAGAGCAGGCCGAGCTCTTCAACTGGCAGCTCGCCCGCGCTAAAAGAATCGGTCGCATCGCCCCATTTACAGTAACTCTGGCAGTTCCTGACCCCCTTGGCCAGCGCATTGGCTCGGGCGCTGCCACACTCAACTCCATTCTCGCCCTCGCAAACCACGTATGTATTGCTCGCCAATATAAAACACTCTTAAAAGAATTACTTAATGGTTGTGGCCATCTACCTGCTTTCCGTCACTCTAGAATGTTTGCGTTGCTGTATTGAAAGGGTTCAGTAAATATGGCGAATGGGTTAAATTTGGCTTAATAGTGCTGTAAATTTTTTGATCGGTAAATTGATAGACGTGATAGTGCTCTAAAATTGATTGACACGACGAGTCTATGGCCTTGTGCTGAGTTTGCGAGTTTATTGCTGCCCTAAATGCAGGTGCTTTTCTCAGTTTACATGTGTTGGCACTTTGCTTGTGTGTTCATTACTAATCATGCATTAATGCATTCGGAAACTCGCTGGCTTTTAACTCTATGACAACTGCTTAGATTTATTTATCGGCAGCATTGAGCTAAAAGTTGCAAATTGTCAGATCTCTATGAATTGAATCCAACTAAACTGAGCCAACGCAATGGTTGTCTCATTTTTTAGTTAGCTCAAATTCATCATATAGCCCGTGATAAGTTGGTGTTTGTATGGCATAATACATCCTAGCCTAACCTTGTGACAACTCTTATCATCCTACATATTAAAAATAAACAAAAATAATCCTACAAATCAAAAGCATACCAAAAAACATATACTTTCTCTCTCTCTATGTTACTCGTCCCTAATTTTCAATTTCTTATCATACTTATTATACATCCATCACTTATCCCATCCTGTAAGCCAAATGGTACCTTAGGTATAGTCCCACCCATTCCTTCAGTTGGATCAAGGCCACATAGGCTTGGTGCCTTCAGTTGGATCAAGGTCACATAGGCATGGTGCTACTCAATTGGGTTCTGTTAATCAGAAGTTTATTAGTTGATGGCTGCTGGTTCATCTCAAATATCATCTTTCATCAACAGATATCAGGTTCAAGGAACTGCAACTCTGTTTCTTCCGCATCCAGTGAGAGTTCAAATAATGAAATTCCCCTCCCACAGCTTGTTGAGTTAATCAGCAAAAAGCATATCTTGCTGCTTCATGCTGGAGGAGACTCTAAAAGGGTTCCATGGGCTAATCCAATGGGAAAAGTTTTTCTTCCAATCCCATACCTAGCAGAAGATGACCCTGATGGTCCAGCTCCCTTGCTTTTTGATCATATACTTGCGATTGCTTCTTGTGCAAGACAAGCTTTCCAGAATGAAGGTGACTTGTTATGCCTGTTAGCTGTAATAAACTTGTCAGGAATCAATGTTGGTTTTATTTTGTGTTATAACATCACCTATTGTTTGATGATGTTCTGCCTCAGAATTATCACTGTTCTATTTGTCATCATGGCTTTGCTTCTAAATGAAACTCTTCTTGTGCAGGAGGGATGTTCATCATGACTGGGGATGTTCTACCTTGTTTTGATGCTTTCAGCATTGTTCTTCCCGAGGATGCAGCCTCTATTGTCACGGTTCCTATAACCCTTGATATTGCTTCCAATCATGGTGTCATTGTGGCGTCTAAATCTGGATTACCAAATGGCAATAGTTCAGCCGCTTTAGTCAAGAATCTACTTCAAAAGCCTACCATTGAGGAGCTTGTAGAGAACGAAGCGATGCTATCTGATGGTAGAACGTTACTTGATACTGGAATCATAGCAGTCAAAGGTAAAGCGTGGGTGGATCTTGTCACACTTGCCTGTTCCTGCCTGTCAATGGTATCAAATCTTCTGCAGAGCAAACAGGAGGTTAGTCACTTCTACCTTGATTGTCTGCTTATCATTTTAATTCAATTTCTGCATTTCTGAGTTTTCTTGTAGTAATGTTTTGAGGATTGCAGATCTTCAGATTCTGTATATCTTTGTGGCGACTGTCTACTATCCTTTGCAGATGGGCTTATATGAAGATCTAGTAGCGGCATGGGTGCCTGCTAAGCATGAATGGTTGAAGCAACGCCCATTGGGTGAAGAACTTGTCACAAGATTGGGAAAACAACCGATGTTCACCTATTGCGCTTGTATGTCAATGGATCTTAAGTTTATATTATTATGTTAATTCATGCTTAAATTTTTTGTTCCATATAATTCATATTGATACCAGATCAACTATTATATCAGTTTTAGAATTTCAGTTTTTTTACGGAATTTTCAGATGTAGCAGTAGTGAAAGCGTACACGATTATTTTCTCTGCGAAATCTATTCAGTCCTTTGCTTTATACTTTGTTCAGATGACCTCCTGTTCTTGCACTTTGGCACCTCAAGTGAAGTTCTGGATCACCTTAGTGGCACGGGAACTGGCCTTGTTGGTAGAAGGCATCTGTGCTCTATTCCAGCCACCACTGCATCCGATGTTGCTGCCTCGTCTGTAATTGTTTCTAGCAAACTAGCACCTGGTGTATCTGTCGGAGATGATTCTCTTGTTTATGATTCCTCTATTTCTACTGGGATTCAGATTGGTTCTCAGTCAATAGTTGTCAGTGTAAATGTGCCTGCGCAAGCGATGGCTGGGAATTCCTTCAAGTTCAGTCTACCAGATCGCCATTGCCTGTGGGAGGTTCCTTTGGTGGGACGCATAGAGAGGGTCATAGTATACTGTGGTCTTCATGACAATCCAAAAAGTTCATTTTTGAAGGACGGTACATTTTGCGGGAAACCATGGAATAAGGTCTTAGATGATTTAGGAATCCAGGATGCTGATCTATGGGGAAAAAACGAGAGTAATGATAAGTTCTTGTGGAATGCCAAAATATTCCCTCTTCTTTCGTATTCTGAGATGCTTCTATTGGCCACTTGGCTCATGGGATTGAGCGACAAAGATGATGGCTCCCTCCTGTATTTATGGAAAAGATCTGATCGGATCAGTCTCGAGGAGTTGCATAAATCAATTGATTTCTCCAAAATGTGGTTGAACTCCACTAATCATCAAGCAGTTATTGCATTGGAAATTGTTATGGCTTGCCTTAAATTTGGCTTGCTTGGTCGTAATTTATCTCAATTGTGTCGAGAAATTCTACAGGAGGATGCCGCTGGAGTTGAACTATGTAAAAAAATTTTGTCTGCTTGCCCTAAACTTCAATTTAAAAATCCACATATTCTTCCAAAAAGCAGGACACACCAAGTGCACCTTGATCTTCTTCGAGCATGCAATGATGAAGTGATGGCTTCAAAAGTGGAACGCGAAGTATGGGCTGCAGTTGCTGATGAAACCGCTTCAGCCGTGAGATATGGCTTTAGTGGTAAAAATTTTACCCTTCCTTGGTGATGCAAAAATTGATATAGATATAGACTTTGTCAGATCAACTTAAATTTATTAATGAGCTCATAAATCCGACTGTCTTCGAAATGAGCTCATCTCTTATACGTTTGCAACAGAGAAATAAAAGATTTTTGTTTTCTGGAATTCAACTTCTTTGAACATGAGTTTTAAGTTTGTTACTGTATAAAGTTACTTTATGATTTATAATTTAATATCCATGTGTTTTCCTTTCAGAGAATCTCTTGAGGTCCTCAAGTTGGTCTCATTCAATAGTTCATGACACTAGCAGTTCTAGTAATACGTTAGATCAATCTTTTCAGTGTAGGAAGGTCAAGGTAGAGTTACCAGTGCGAGTAGATTTTTCTGGTGGGTGGAGTGATACTCCTCCGTGGAGTTTGGAACGCTCTGGGTGTGTGTTGAACATGGCAATAACATTGGAAGGTTCTCTTCCTGTTGGCACAATAATAGAAACCACAGAAGTTTCTGGGCTCTGGATCAGTGATGATGTAGGAAGTGAGTTACATATCAGCAACATTTCCTCCATTGCACCTCCATTCGATATCGACGATCCTTTTCGACTGGTCAAATCTGCATTGCTTGTTACTGGAATTATCAATGAAAGGACCCTTCAGTCCATAGGCTTGCTGATAAAGACATGGGCCAATGTCCCTCGTGGTAGTGGTTTGGGGACTTCCAGCATCTTATCAGCAGCTGTTGTGAAAGGTCTTTTGCAATTAACTAATGGTGATGATAGTGATGAAAACGTCACCAGGCTTGTATTAGTCTCAGAACAGCTGATGGGTACTGGAGGTGGGTGGCAAGATCAGATTGGTGGACTATATCCTGGCATTAAGTTCACTGCAAGTTTTCCTGGAATCCCGTTGCGCCTTCAGGTCACTCCTCTATTAGCTTCATCTCGATTGATTGATGAGTTGCAGCAACGACTTCTTGTTGTGTTTAGCGGTCAAGTAAGAACTCTTACTGATGTCTTCTTCTTCCAAATAATTATATAAATGTTTAAATTTGTTTTGTGTGCTGTGCAGGTCCGAGTTGCTCATCAAGTCCTACAAAAGGTGGTGATTCGGTACTTGCGACGAGATAACCTACTTGTGTCCAGCATCAAACGCCTAATTGAACTGGCAAAGATTGGGAGGGAGGCTTTGATGAATTGCAACATCGATGAGGTCGGGGATGTGATGCTGGAAGCTTGGAGGTTGCATCAAGAACTTGATCCACACTGCAGCAACGAATTTGTCGACAAACTCTTTGCCTTTTCGGATTCCTATTGCTGTGGTTACAAGCTCGTGGGTGCTGGTGGTGGGGGATTTGCATTATTGCTTGCTAAAAGTGCTGAATCTGCTGCGAAGCTAAGACATCTACTTGCTGAAAATCCTGACTTTAACGTCAAAGTCTATGAATGGGAAATATTCTTACATAACCAACCGAAATAACTTCTATCGGTGTAAGAATAATATCTATAGCTGTTTTCAATAAAAAGATCCCAATAAATATATGTTCAATTTCTTCTACTATGCTTAAACACTTAATGGAGGTAACATAATAAAAAAATTGAGAAGCTTGTTATTGTTCATTTAATTATCTTTAATAAATCGAATATTAATTTTTAAATTTGCATAACCAGTAACATGTGTTCACTCGTCCTTTTTTAAATGTAATATCTGTTTAGAATTTGTACATTCTTATTAATCTCTTGACTTTTATATTATTTCTTAAATTAATGACATTTTATTTTTATATTGTAGTGTATCTTTCGTAAAGCTTAGATTACTATAATTCCAAATAATTTTGATACCAAAAATATTACAGTTGATTTACGGAACTCTTGAATAATATAATATATTACATCATATACGTGCAACCCCAAGAAGATGGGGCGCCAAGATGATGATGCACCTACCCTTTCTTTAATCAGCTTCTAATAAATCGCTGGGTGAACCTACCTACCTATTTCCGTGTATAAATTTGTGTCATATTTTAGTATCAAAACTTCAATTTATCAACCTTCTTAATTGGTTCTGGCTATACAAGGTGTGATATATTGTTAAATGAGTAACAATCTGGCTAGCAGCTAACTTCGAGAACGAGATGATAGATTTTACAATAGTTTCACTCATTTTTCTTTCTGCGATTCTTGTCCCCGTCTTCACCATTAAATTATGGTTCAAGAAGAAATCCCGGCATGGCGAAAAACTGCTGGTACTTCCACCAGGTCCTCCAAGATGGCCCATTGTGGGCAACCTTCTCCAGTTGAGTACAATGCCTCACAGGGACTTGGCGAAATTATGTGACGAATATGGTCCTTTGGTCTACATTCGGCTGGGAAGTGTAGATGCCATCACCACGAATGATCCCGATATCATACGTGACATCCTACGACAACAGGATGATGTGTTCGCCTCCAGACCAAGGACATTAGCGGCAGAGCACCTGGCTTACGGCTGTGGAGACGTGGCTTTGGCTCCTATTGGTCCGAAATGGAAGAGGCTGCGTAGGATATGCATGGAGCACCTGCTAACAACCAAGAGGCTCGAGTCCTTTGTGACTCATCGAGCCCATGAAGCACAACAGCTTGTCAGGAATGTCTGGGAGGCTTCTCAAAGGAGAGAGGTGGTGAATCTGAGACAAGTTCTTGGTGAGTTTTCGATGAACAATGTGACCAGGATGTTGCTAGGGAAGCAGTATTTTGGTGCCGAGTCCGCTGCGCAAGAAGAAGCAACGGAGTTCATGCACATAACCCATGAGCTGTTCCGGCTTTTGGGGATGATTTATGTGGGTGATTATCTGCCCTTCTGGAGATGGATTGATCCGTATGGATGCGAGAAGCGAATGAGGGAAGTGGAGAAAAGGGTCGATGATTTTCATACAAAAATCATAGAGGAGCACAGGAAACGTAATAAAGACGAGTGCGGCATCGAGATGGACTTTGTCGATGTTTTACTGGGTCTGCCTGGTGAAGATGGGAAGCAACACATGGATGATGTAGAGATCAAAGCATTGATTCAGGACATGATCGCCGCGGCCACGGATACATCAGCCGTAACCAATGAATGGGCGATGGCAGAAGTGATCAAGCACCCTCGAGTCCTCAAAACACTCCAACAAGAGCTGGATAACATCGTAGGACCTGATAGAATGGTAATGGAATCCGACTTGGCCAACCTCAACTATCTACGCTGCATCGTGCGGGAGACCTTCCGCATGCACCCTGCCGGACCCTTTCTCATCCCCCACGAATCCACCCGACCCACCAAGCTCAATGGCTACCACATCCCAGAAAGGACCCGTGTGTTCATCAACACACACGGGCTGGGAAGGAACTCCAAGATTTGGGACAACGTGGATGAGTTTAGGCCGGAGAGGCACTTGCTGGAAGACGGAAGCCGAGTGGAGATAAGCCATGGAGCCGATTTCAAGATCTTACCGTTCAGTGCGGGTAAACGAAAGTGCCCCGGCGCTCCGCTCGGGGTGACGTTGGTTTTGATGGCCTTGGCTCGGCTGTTCCATTGCTTTGATTGGAGCTCAGCGGAAGAAGATATTGATACAACTGAAGTGTATGGGATGACCATGCCTAAGGCTCACCCGTTGTTGGCTATTGCCAAGCCTAGACTGACCACCCGTTTATATAACTAGCATGAAATAATTTGAATCATTTTGTTATTTATCTGAGCTTAATTTTTTATCATATTAGACGATTTATAAGAACTTATATAACTTATTTTCAAAATTGTTTCCCAAATTAAAATTCAAGCAGTTAATTTTATGTTATATAATAAATTGTAATGAACATAATATATAGAACAAAATGAACTGAAACAAAATTTTTTAAAAAAATTATATATTCAAACACAACGTATAAATCATAATAACCTAAAAATCAACCAAATTATGTATTTTACCAATGTATAAATCATAATCTAAAAAAACGAAGCGTACTAAAGACAAATAATTATCAATTTAAAATCACTATGACTAACTCTTAAAAAAAATATTAATACAAATGAAATAGTAATATTGATAGTAAAATATAACTCATAATATTTAATTTAACCTCTTAAATTTTTTTTTACTTTTTATTTTTACAATTCTATATCATGGATTATAAATTTTATATATCGATCTTTCGTAGACTAACATTGATGACTATTAATTTTTGTTAAATAAATTTTAAAATAATTAATAAATCAATATATGTAAAGATGACTTTTTTCCCTTATCAATTTTTCATATAATATTTAATTATGTCATATTTCATTTTAAAAAAATTATTTCATTCTATATACATATAAATGTGTGGATGATAGAAAAATTTTCCAATTATAAATTTAAAATCACCGTGATTAACTCGTAAAAACACTATTAAAACAAATGAAATAGTAATATTGATAGCAAAATATAATTCATAATATTTAATCTAACCTCCTAAAGAATTTTTTTACTTTTTATTTGTACAATTATATATCATGGATAATAAATTCTGTATATCGATCTTTGGTAGACTAATATTAATGACTATTATTTTCTTGTTAAATAAGTTTTAAAATAATAAATAAATCAACATATGTAAAGAAATGCACATTCAAATAAGATTATATGGTAAATATCAAATATCATTTAATAATTATTAGATATAGATTTTAAACTATTAGTATGATTTTCTAGTATGCACCACGTATATTAATTTAACCTCTTAAATTTTTTTTTTTACTTTTTATTTTTACAATTTTATATATAATAGATAATAAATTCTATATATCGATCTTTCGTAGAGTAAGATGACTGTTAATTTCTTGTCAAATAAGTTTTAAGATAATAAATAAATCAATATATGTAAAAAAAAACGCACATTCAAATAAGATTATATGGTAATATCAAATAAGCTCATATAATAATTATTAAATATAGAATTGAAACTATATGATTTTAAACATTAAATTTTGAAATATAACAAAAGAAGTAGACGTTCATATATATTTTTGTGATACTATAATTTATTACTCAATTAGAAATTTCAATAAAAATATAATTACAAAATTACAATAAAATCATTGGAAAAACATGTAAAGAGAATTAAAAGGATAAAATATTTAAATGTAGTATAAAGATGAGTTATTTGATAAAATTAATGTAGGAGTTACATTCTAATCTTGAAGTGTGAATAGAAGGTTAATTATGTCATTGCACAATTGGAAAACAATGCCCTTCATCCACACTTTTGTAGGTATATAGATATAGATAAAGAGAATTAAAAGGATAAAATATTTAAATGTAGTATAAAGATGAGTTATTTGATAATATTAATGTTGGAGTTACATCTTAATCTTGAAGTGTGAATAGAAGTTAATTATGTCATTGCACAATTGAAAAACAATGCCCTGCATCCACACTTTTATAAGTATATTGATTGATTGATTAATCATCTCGTGAACATTACGTTTTTCATATACCGTGGTTTATGCTAAAGAATCAGCATATATTCCATAAAGTGTTTTTGGATGCCACCACCCGCTTGCTTTTTTCACCACTATAAATGTAATTTCATGCTCACGAGTTAGTTCCTTTTTTTTTAAATACTAATAATATTAAATCAAATCATGCCGAATCACATTCTAAAATATACAAGCCCGAATATAAGCTCGACTTTGAAGAATCTAAAATTCCCATAGAAAAAGCTCCATCCCAAGCTGGAGGAAGGGTTGAATTAGAGCTCTCGAATGTACACTAAACGCGACAACAGATAGCCAACCGGTCTTGATGTGCATTAAAGCGACAGGTGTGTACTACCCCCGAAAGAGACCTATTGATAGATATCCTGTGAGAGTGCGTGGGATCGTGTGATCTATTCCCAAAAGAATCTCGTATTAGTGGTTGTAGAGAGGGGTGTAAGCCTTTCGTTCTGGTAAAAAACAACTGGTATAGGATTCCCTAGTAAGCCAACCATGAAAGCCTGTTCGATCAAACGACTAACAAAAACAAATGATAAAAATTAGAAATCCGAAGCTTCTATTCTACAATCTTGCTTTTTTTTTTCGGAGTTAGTTATTTGGACACAGATGTTCTCTCTTTTGAGTATATTTTTGGAGAGAAACGACGCTAGAAAGATTTTTATTTTGAGATGGGAGGGTTTCTTGTAGTAGATAATTATCTTTAAATTATTTTGATTATAAATATTTCAAACATATTTTCTAGGTAGGGGTTTTAGCTCTGATGACTCCGTCTTTTCGTATGAGTCACCGGTGAGAAAATCTGGTCTCTGAGCCAGCGCTCATGGAGTTTCTCAACTCCACGGTCTCATCACTCACTCCTAGCATTTCCCCAACTCCACCATTCCTCTCTCTCAAAAACCCATCAGAAAGCTGTAGAAAACTCTATCGATACCGCCCTCTTTCAATCTATTTAACCCGTCCCTATGTATTTACGAATAGACTCGAAATTTCAGCTCATTTTAGCAGACCCACGAACCGAAGGAATTATCTGAGGAAAAAACTTACTCAACATCGGCAATTTCGTCAGGTGAGACCCCTCACAATCCCAGTTCGTGAATTCTGTGAAAATGATGACTGTAAGTTAAAAAATGTCGATACTTCCGTTGAACAAAGAGGTGATATTGAGGAAAAGAGCAGTCTTGATGATAATTGTAGCGCCTCTGGTGATGTTGAAGAACCCGAATCCAAATTAATGAAAAAGCAATTTGGTGGGCCTGTCTTGTTGAATGATCTGGAGGGTTGGGTTGAGCAGTACAAAAAGGATTCCGAGTTTTGGGGCATTGGGACTGGACATATATTTACTGTTTTTCAGGATTCTGAAGGTAAGGTTGAAAGTGTGGTGGTGAATGAGGATGAAATCATGAGAAGAAGTGGGGTTGATCCACTTCTTCGTGAGGATGGTGAAGATGGAGATTTAGCTGTAGTTAATTATAAAATTTCTTTTGCAAAAGACTTGGCTAAAGAGTTGGAGAGTGGGAGTAACATAATTATGAAAGATAGTTCAGTGGCCAAGTTTGTGTTGCCCCGCAGTGAATCGGGTGTTACGGAGGCCATTAGGAGTGTGATGTTGAAACCAAGTTTTCTACCGAGGATGTCGAGAGCAGGAGTCATAGTATTGTGTGGTTTTTTTGTGGTTTGGACGATTAAGGGCCTCTTTGGTGTTGGTGAGGATAATGAGAAGCGTACAATGTTGGAAAAGGGTACATTGAGAAGGAAGACGGAAGCTGGAGAGGGGAAAGAGAAGATGATGAAGGGTGGTGTCGAGGTGATTCAGGATCCAACAGAGCCTAAAAGCAAGCCTTTTAAGAAGCCTCTGCTTGATAAGGAAGAGCTTCTAAATAGCATTATCAGGTCAAAAGGATCGAATCATGAATCGACAGTAGCAGAGTATTCTAAATACCAATCTAAGGATTTTGAGCATGATATTCAGCAAATCAGGGCTATGGCCAGACATGCACGAGAAATTGAGAAAGGAGACTCTTTACCTGATACTGATGATGATGAAAATGATCCAACTATAAATGAATCGTTTACTGGAAACACGAATCTTCCTAAACAAGACACTGTGCCTGTTCATGAATCTTATGAGACAATCGAATCTAATGGTACTAAAAGCGGGAGAGTAAATGACATGAACCTGCTGACTGACGATCCAGACCATCAATCAGATCAGTTACATGGAAGTTCTTCAAGAACAAAGTTAAAAATCATAAAATCAGTTGGAGAAGCCAGAGAATACCTTTCAAGGAAGCATCACAAACTGGAGATAAACCGAGAACCTGAAGCTACTGGTGAGCTTGACAGTGCTTTAACCATGCCTACTGTAGATAATTCATCTTGTAACATGATTCAGGCTTCAGTAAATTCAACTGATGAAGTGTATGACTGTTCAACCTCAATGACTGGACATGATTATTTGCATCACCATGAAGATTACAAGGGTATTGAAACAGTAGACAGAAATGCAGATAACTTAGATGGTTTTCAAAAATCCAGAACATCCTCAGGCCATGAGGTTGTTGTCAACAACCAAGTTGGTGAAGAATCTATTGACCCAATGGGAAGAGAGAGAGAATGTAATCATAAAAATAGCCAGACAGATGATTGTAAAAATGAAATTCCTTCTTTGAATAATACATCCCATTCTACAACCGCTGAAGTTGATTGTGGAGGTTCAATGTCGACAAAAGAAGTTTTCACTCGAGTAATACCTGGAACTACAATTGGGGGCAAAGAAGATGGTAAAACCACGGAACTAACGCAATCATCAGTTAAGGGAAACTGGATAGAGAAAAACTTCCACGAACTTGAGCCATTTGTTAAAAGGATAGCAGTTGGCTTCAGAGATAACTATGTGGCTGCAAGGGAGAGATCCAATAATGGCTTAAATGTAGGTACTGATTTGGCTCAACTTAAAACTATTGGTGACAAACAAGAATTTGAATGGATGAAGGATGAAAGGCTCAGGGAGATTGTATTTAAAGTTCGAGATAATGAGCTGTCTGGAAGAGATCCATTTCACCTTGTGGATGATGAAGATAAATATGCATTTTTCAGTGGCCTTGAAAAGAAAGTTGAACTTGAAAATGAGAAGCTGATGAAGCTGCATGAATATTTCCACGAGAACATTGAAAACCTTGACTATGGAGCAGGTAAAGTTTTGATTTTTTTGTCATGTCTTTATGGTTTTATTATTACGAGTGAGTCGAGAGATGAATTTAAATGTACCCCTGCCTCGAACCGAAGTAGATTATAATTTCTCTTTGCATAAATCCACAATTTGCCTTCATCGGCAGACAGAGCTAGAAATTCTTATTGACTAGCCTTGTCTTCTTTTTTTTAACTTCTCTTTAGTTATTAAGACAGAATTTCAACCTTGCGTCGTAATGCATTGGGACTGTTGAACTAATGGGGCTCGTTATTGATTCCACAGACGGAATTAGCTTGTATGATACACCAGAGAAAATCATACCTCGATGGAAAGTCTCCCCTGCAGAAAAGAATCCCGAGTTCCTGAACAATTTTGTTGAACAAAGAAAGGCTCTTGTTGCTGAAAGTCTTAAAAATTCATTTCTCACGAAGAACAACGGAAAAGATGCCATCCATAAACCAAAAGAACCTTCTTCCTATGACAATAATGAAAGTTCAAGTTTTCAAAACGATATTGCAGCATCATCAAAGACCGTTATAGCAGGTAGTGATGGTTCTGTTAAGGCAGGCAAAAAATCTGGACGAGAATATTGGCAGCACACAAAGAAATGGTCAGAAGGATTCTTGGAGTCTTATAACGCAGAGACAGACCCAGAAGTCAAAGCTGTTATGAAAGACATAGGTAAGGATTTGGATAGATGGATCACTGAGAAAGAAATAAAGGAAGCCGCTGATTTTATGGACAAACTTCCTGAGAAGGGACAAATATTGATTAAACAAAAACTCGAGAAGGTTAAAAGAGAAATGGAACTGTTTGGACCTCAAGCTGTAGTGAGCAAGTATCGGGAATTTGCAGAGGAAAAAGAAGAGGATTACTTGTGGTGGCTAGATCTTCCCTTTGTACTGGTGGGCATATGTTTTCCATTATTATTTATCCAAATATTCTGATATGGAAAGTGATAAATATATCTTGGTCTCAATTTGGTCGCACCATCAACACCCTGTTCTAATTTAATGAGAAAAAAATGTATATTTTTGTTTGAATGCAAAAAAATAACTTTATTACATAATGTTTTTCTTTCTCTGTGTTGGATAATTGTTGATTATCCTTTTTTCTTTGAAATCTTGCCTCTTAGTGCATAGAATTGTACACTATGGATAACGGGGAACAGAAAGTTGGTTTCTATTCATTAGAGATGGGGGCTGATCTTGAATTGGATCCAAAGCAATATCATGTGATTGCATTCGAGGATGTTGGTGACTGCAAGAATCTTTGCTACATTATTCAAGCACACATGGAAATGTTGGGCAATGGGAATGCATTTGTTGTCAGTAGACCGCCGAAGGTAATGATATTATGTTCCATACTCTCTCTACTGTTGATGTGAGTTATATACTTGTGCTAGCTTACCACTTAAACATGAGATGTTTTATTCAAAGATGACTTGATTTTTCCATTTTCCTTTCTATTGTACGCAAGGATGACTGGTTTATTGAAGTTTTATGTTTGTTGACGCTTTGCAGGATGCTTTTCGTGAAGCCAAAGTGAATGGCTTTGGTGTAACTGTGGTCAGAAAGGGTCAGCTGCGGCTGAATATAGATCAAACACTTGAAGAAGTAGAAGAAATGATAGTAGAAATAGGCAGTAAGATTTATCATGATAAAATCATGAAGGACCGTTCTGTTGATATCAAGGCACTGATGAAGGGGGTTTTTGGCATTAGCCATCCAGCCAAGAGGTAATTTTATAGTCTTATGTTATTTCTTCCCCTGAATGTGTTGTGATATTGATAAATTATTTTATTGCAGAGGTCTTCTAAACGTGAAATATAAGCTTTTGAAACCTGAAGGAAGACAACTTTGTTCTATATATATGAGAACTGAATATTCATTATAAACTGGGTGTGATATATAGACCCGGGTAAATTTAATGTAGGCCAATAATGATTGGATTTGAAACAACGTGCTGTATATTTATTTAACGTACTTTTATCATTTTGTTCAACTCGCACTCCCAGATTATTTTATTTGCCTTGGGTTTGTGTGGGGAATTTTGTTGATTAATTTAAAATTTTATAATTTTTGTTGTTTTGGGATCTGTTGAAAATTTTGCTGGTAAATTAAGAATTTTTTACAAAGACACTGTCTTTGTTACAGTGGTAAAGCAAGCTGAATTTCTTGTTTTGGGCAGATGCTATGTTGGCATACTGGGCCATGGAGAAAAGCATGACTCCAGAGTGGTTTACAGTTTAGCTAGCTAAAAATGTTCTGATTCTTTCTTAACCTTTTAATTCGAAATTTTTGGTTATGGACATGTACTTTAACATTAGTTATTAAGACATGCTCATTGGGAAATTGTGTATTGAAAATTACTTTTTAAGATGATACCTCATCAATTGTAATATTGTATGACCCACCCTTTGTTCGATCATTTAGTTAAGCTTTGGTGTGAATGGTGTTTGATCAAACATTTTATTCAAATCATCTAGAAGTTCTGGTTCTCTTTACTGGTGTTTTATCAATCAAATAACCCATTGGTTATATTTTGAGGCTGTCCTTTTTCGGAGGCTGAAAAGGCAAAGTAATGTTCCGAACACGTTGGATCTCATCGAACTTTGAATGTCAGCCTTTTCTGATACGAATTTTTTTTCTTGTTCTTTTCATTGCAGGAAGAAGAAAAAGCGAGTAAAACCATGAACAAGGCATGACTTTGAGTATTGGTAGGACATCAGAAGGCAGTGCATATTCAAACACAGTAACCTCTCGTTTTTTGAGGTGAGTGGTTTTTGCATCTCTCTTTTGTCCATCTACAGAGAATGAAACGCAGATTTGGCAAAAAATATTGATGCATACAGTTATGTTTGGTTGTTGGAATGATAGGATTGGGCACACGGTTCTTAGTCAAAGAAGCAGAAGTCGTCTCCTTAGTGTAGGAATGTAAATCCACTGGCCACCTTAAAGCTTCAAATCAAATTGTTTTGGACGAGTTCAGAATCCCAACCCCCTTGGGAGAATTATGCAACATTCAGGCTCGGGTTGATTAACATTTGAATTTTCTATATTTTTAGCATGTTCGTCATAAAGAAATTAAGAAGTCAGCAGTCACCTAAAAGAAAAAAAAAAAGACCGTGGTATATATTTTGTGAATTATAGGTAAAGTTTCTTCTAATTGTGTGTAGCGACTCGATATCATACCCTCTGAGAAGCAAGGACATGGCTTTCCCAGTTGAGGGCGAGATATAACTGGAAACGCCATGGTTTTGAGTTCGACGAGGATCTGCCATGCTAGTGTAACAGAGCTAGCATATTAAAGCTTTGCTTGTGGCAGCTGGGCGGAAAACTTTAGAACCCACTTTTGGAAGATCATGTGATTTATCAAATCTGGGCAAGTTTAGAACTACTCGAGGAGACTGGGGAAATCCATACGAATGTCGAGTAGATGTATAACAATATCATATCATTCGAGTAGCAAAATCGAAATAGCGCGATTCTTGGGTTTTCTGGATGGGTTTAAAGCTTTTTTTTCCGAGCTAACTCTGTAAACATTGTCGAATCTAATTACAACAAGAAGTTTGAACCGAAGGATATTATCAAAGAATATGTCTATTGTAAGATGATCTTAAGAATTTTTATCTGTGGGACGGGTCAACCTTACCGATATTTACAATAAAAGTGATACTCTTAGTATAAAAAGTAATATTTTTTATGGATGACCAAAATAAGAGGTCTGTATCACAAAGTACGATTCGTGAGACCATCTCACACAAATTTTGTCTTATCAAAATACGATTAAACGTTATCATTTAGTTTGCAAATTATTGTGTAAGTCGAAATATTGTTTTCTAAATATTGAATTTTAACTGTTCGTCATGCTCCGTATACATCATTCATATACGAAGAAACTTTAGATTAATTAGGAAAAAAAACCAAAAATTATTTAAAATACGTAGCTCCTAATTTCTCCATCTCCAATCCCCGAGGTGAGCATGCAACCCACATAATATACTGTGAGTTTTGTGAGAGTCAATTAGCTTATTAATTATTTTTACTAATTAAAATCTTGGATGCTTAATCATATTAAATTATTTGATATTCAGTACAATTCATGGCTTCAAATGATTTTGAATACTTTCTTGTTTAATAATGCAGTTTTAAATTTAATAAATAAATCTAGACTAATAAACAGTTTGTATTATGCACATTTTACTCAATGTTCAAATTTATTTGCACAGTAGAGTGCAAATAATAATATACATTGCTAAAAAATAATTTGATTCTAATTTGGTTTCAAATAATGGCAAAAACTTGTGTGAGACGGTCTCACGGGCCGTATTTTGTGAGACATATATCTTATTTGGGTTGTCCGTGAAAAAATATTATTTTTTATGTTAAGAGTAAAATTCGTGAGACGTCTCACAAGATATATACTATCAAATAATATATTCCAATTCGATTAAAATCTGGTTCAGTTCAGTCGTTCATTTTGGATTTAGTTATACACGCAATCTAGTAAATTCAGAATCGTTCCAATCATGTATGCTATCGGATTGGTTTGATTCGAACAATCGATATTCAAGAATCGGTTTGATCGTGTCCTGATCTGATCCAGTACGATGTCTAATTACCTAAACATTAAAATCTTTTAAATAACAATAGTTGAAATCTTATTTTGATCGAATGAAGATACGAATTGTGGTTTGCACCTAACATCTAAGCATTGCGAGTACCTAAAAACTTAATTAAACCAGCAGTTATGATCTTATATATATATTCAACGTTTGTTCAAAACATTTTTTCCATTGTCTGTTTGTTGTGTCATACTACTCCGATCCCACCAACAAGTCAGCTTCAAATTACAGGAAATAGTTAAATTTGTCGTCTAAATTCGTCTATTTTCATTTTATTAGTTTTATAAACCGTCAAAATTGGGTATTGATAATTTGACTTGTGTAAGTTCCGTTTTTTAGTTATATTTTGAGTTTTAGTTATATAAACCGTCAAAATCGGGTCTTGATGACTTAAGTTAGTTCTGATTTTTAATAATATTTTGTCGGAATGTACATGATAGCGTTCACGATGTTAAGATCATGGTCTTGTGCTTAACCTCCAATGATAGGATTGTCCAAATCTATATATACAACTATCAAGAACATTAAAATTAATGTATGTCTCCTCACATTCAAAATTAAATAAACTGAAGTAATTTATAAGACATTAGTGGGTGCTCCAATAGTAATATTATATCATATTAATATTATGACATCTAACTTCGCCCAGAAAAAGCTAGCTCATATTCAGTCGATGTCAGATAACTAAAACCCCAAAAAAATACTGATATGCATCACATTATGGTGAAATAGGATCAAAATCCACTCGATTCATACCAAAAATCTATTTACTATTTTGACAATTTTCCAACCAAATGATGACCTCTCCGGAATTCGGTTAGCCATGTGACAAGTCGTATATGATCAAACCGACAACTAAATACGGTATGTGTGTGTGTATACTGGTGCATCTTCCTTATCTTGCCGCATGTCTACAAAAAAGTTATGCATTCCCATAATATTTATAATATATAACTCTTATATTTTCAAGATTTCCTCATTCAGATGTAATTTTCTCCCTTCATTACACGTAAAAATTGTGCTCATACGTGTGTATATACGTGTCTGTACATGCACTTGGTTCGCTCAGCTCTGTCTGTCAACTCTACTTCAAAATTTAGCCACTGGAACTGAGATATACGTACAGTGAGTACTTGATGAATTGTTCAGAGATAATTTGCTCGAACTATATATATCTTACAATCTGTTAAAGATATCATCATCATGTGGAGGCTGAAGATTGGGAGAGGAGACGACAGTGATCGCACATGCAGCCCTTATTTGTACAGCACCAACGATTATGTGGGGCGGCAGACATGGGAATTCGATCCTCGTTACGGGACACCGGCTCAGCGGGCGGAGGTCAATGAAATCCGGCGACACTTTTGGGACAACCGCCACAAGGTCAAGCCCAGCAGCGATCTCTTGTGGCGGAATCAGGTATTTAAAAAAACCAGAAGTAAATTATTCTCGTATGATATAATTAATATAGAAATAAATTTTGCAAAGATTTTTGGGGAAGCAAGGATTGTTTCTTGGTTCCGATCGATATATAATATGTCAACTCTAGCTTATATATGCTAATAATAATTTGGTTCGAAATATTAATCGAAAAAGCCAGGTTCCATGCAATGCAAGATTGAGTTTGGGAATTGATGTCTGTTTCAGTTCTTGCACGAGAAGAATTTCAAACAGGTAATTCCCCAAGTGAAGGTGGGCGATGGAGAAGAAATCACCTACGAAGCCGTTACCACTACACTGCATCGAGCAGTCACCTTCTTTGCAGCGCTGCAAGCTAGCGATGGCCACTGGCCGGCGGAGAATGCTGGCCCATTGTTCTTTCTTCCACCTCTGGTCGGTACTTAATACTCACTCCTTCATCAAGAATTTCCCAAAGATTTGATTGATGAGAAATGATATGTGTATTTCTGCAGGTCATGGTTATGTACATCACTGGCCATCTCAACGCAGTTTTTCCTGCTGAATACCGTAAAGAAATACTTCGCTACATGTATTGCCACCAGGTGCAATATCTGTTTACTGAATACATTGATGATCTGGTAATGTTTTTTGAATTCCTTGTCGTGTGTGATGTAATAATGGCAGAATGAAGATGGTGGGTGGGGTTTGCACATTGAAGGCCATAGCACAATGTTCTGCACAGCACTTAACTACATTTGTATGCGCATATTAGGAGAAGAAGCTGATGGAGGAGAAGACAATGCGTGTGCTAGAGCCAGGAAATGGATACTTGAGCATGGCACTGTCACCGCTATACCTTCATGGGGAAAAACATGGCTTTCGGTATATACTTGGATAGAAACAAATATAGAACACGAGTTGCAGTTAGGTCGATGTTTTAAGGAAAGCTAATATGATACTGAAATCTAGTTGATATTAATCTTGATTCAGATACTTGGAGTGTTTGACTGGTCAGGAAGCAACCCGATGCCCCCTGAGTTTTGGCTTCTCCCCTCTTTTCTACCTCTGCATCCAGGTAATTAGTCCACTGGCATTACATCGTATTCTAGTTGAATATAACGTATTTATGATGCTGGGAGACTATGTTGGGATCACAAGTGCTGGGGAAAAAAGCTAAATAGCTATTGATTTTGGTGGAATAGGAATATTTTCTTGGATGTGAATATCTGATAATCATTTTCTTTACTCGAATGCAGCAAAAATGTGGTGCTACTGTCGAATGGTTTACATGCCCATGTCCTATTTATATGGCAAGAGATTTGTAGGTCCAATTACTCCTCTCATTTTGCAACTTAGAGAAGAGCTATATGATCAACCTTATGATGAAATTAATTGGAGAGCTATTAGACATCGGTGTGCGAAGGTAATTCCGAGAATTTAGTTGAGCGCGTACCATATACTGTGTGTGTTTAAAGAGATTGTTGAATCAAATTGATCACGCGATAATGCAGGAGGACCTCTATTATCCTCACCCTTTCATACAAGATTTGATCTGGGACAGTTGTTACGTGTTAACAGAGCCTCTATTGAGTTGTCGGCCTTTCAAAAAGTTGAGAGAGAAGGCTCTCAAAGTTACAATGGAGCACATACACTATGAAGATGAAAATAGCAGATATATAACGATTGGGTGTGTCGAGAAGGTGCTCTGTATGCTTGCTTGTTGGGCTGAGGATCCGGATGGGGACTATTTCAAGAAACATCTCGCTAGAGTTCCTGACTATTTATGGGTAGCTGAAGATGGCATGAAAATGCAGGTGTGTGCATGCGATTGGGATTACATCAATGACACATTTTCATTGTTCTTTATCATTTTTTTTTTATCACAAATCTATTATCTGTATACAATTATGATGCAGAGTTTTGGCAGCCAAGAGTGGGATACTGGTTTTGCAATACAAGCATTACTGGCTAGTAATCTCACTGATGAAATAAGAGTGACTCTAAAGAAAGGGCATGACTTTATAAAAATGTCTCAGGTCAAAGACAATCCTTCTGGTGATTTTAGAAGCATGTATCGACATATTTCTAAAGGATCGTGGACGTTTTCTGATCAAGATCATGGATGGCAGGTATCTGATTGCACTGCAGAAGGATTGAAGGTATCTATCCATATTTATGGTCAAGGCTCATTATTGTCAGAAAGAATATTTAAAATTACTTCAGGTTGAGTTCTTACAAAGCTTTTTGGTCTCTAGTGTTGCCTTCTCTTGTCAATGTTGCCTCCTGAAATTGTTGGAGAGAAAATGGAACCTGCGGGACTGTACAATGCTGTCAACATATTGCTGTCTTTGCAGAGTAAAAACGGTGGTTTAGCTGCATGGGAGCCTGCAGGTGCCTCAGACTGGTTGGAGGTAGTTTCTTTCTCAATATCCTTGTTTCTTCATTGATCGGAGCTGATTAAAGATCTAGTTATAAAACAATGAATTTAACAATTCTCTTTTTCTTCCCAGTTGCTCAACCCTACAGAATTTTTTGCTGACATTGTCATCGAACATGAGTAAGATTATTATTCGCCTCACGGGTTTGGTATCTAATGACTCAAGTTTACTACAAAGTGAACGATCTTAATTCAAACCTTGATGCATAAAACAGGTACGTGGAGTGCACGGGATCAGCAATCCAAGCTCTTGTTTTGTTTAAGAAGCTGTATCCGGAGCACCGAAAGAAAGAGATAGAAAACTTTATTACAAAGGCTGTTGGATACCTTGAAAATATTCAGCATCCAAGTGGTCCATGGTAAATATCTGATCGTGTCAACAATAAGGACTATTTTAAATATATGTATATGGTAACGACCACCTTAACTTTCTCTTCACAAAAAATTAGGCAGAGAAAATTTATTTGTACTGATTTAATATTGAAAAAAGGAATACAAACATATGTAAATAACACTTCTGTATTCAACAAGGAGAGACCTCACTCTAATCCTTGCCCCCTGGCCAAGTTACCACACAGATGTAACTCAATTTCTGAATACCATACAAAAGAATCATCTCTCAGCCTCATTTTATTTCCTTCATTCTCTTCCACACGTGCTGGTAACTCACTCTTCATCTATGTACTTTGGGCATCAATACCGGGCCTCTCTCCTGGATCTGTAACAGTACATGTAATGTGACAATGCTCTTGCATCTAGGTATGGGAACTGGGGTGTTTGTTTTACATATGGTACTTGGTTTGCGCTTGGAGGACTTGCAGAAGCTGGTAAAACATATGAGAATTGCCTTACCATTCGAAAAGCAGTTGATTTTCTTCTAAACTCACAGAGGGATGATGGTGGCTGGGGAGAAAGCTACCTTTCCTGCCCAAGAAAGGTAACAAGATGGTAGACATTTTAATATCACAAAGATAATCTGTTAAATGGTAGGTATGAGCCATCATTGTTCCTAATTAAACTTGACTCATCAACTAATAGGAATATGTGCCACTCGAAGTGAATTGCTCAAATTTGGTACAGACAGCCTGGGCTATGATGAGTCTGATCCACTCTGGCCAGGTAATTAACCTCATTTAAACAATGTTTTAATTTAACAGTCATAACCAAAGATCTATATTGATATACATGACAGGGGGAGAGAGACCCCACACCACTTCATAGGGCCGCGAAGCTTTTAACAAACTCCCAATTAGAAAGTGGAGATTTTCCCCAACAGGTCTAACTTTGCATTTTCTATCTTTCTTTCTTCAAATAGCAGATTGGAAAATCAAGTATTGCTGTTAGAAACGATGATCATGTACTATACGTTGATTGTTGATGCATAATTGGCAGGAAATTACCGGAGTTTTCATGAAAAACTGCATGTTGCATTATGCAGCATACAGGAACATATACCCATTATGGGCTCTTGCAGAATATCGCAAGCGGGTTCCATTACCATCTGTATCGCCTACACGTATAAACAACCCTTGTTGAGCAAATACTATTTTTGGTTTTTCATTGATCATTGTGGAATGTATTGCTGTACTCAAGGTAATTATACATATACCATTTGTGTCTCTTGACATCCTAGATTGTTTGTGTAAGCTAAATTGTGATGGTTCGGGTCCGATTAGTTCTCGCCAGTAGCGAAGATTCTTGGTTATTCACTTGTGCTTGCTGATAAGACAAACATCTAGTGCGTCGAATTGATTGACTTTGCCCTTTCTAGTGCATCTATAGTCCGTCAGTCGAGGTGTTGCTTCTTCATATAAAAAAATATTTTTTAGATTAATTGCATGGACATTTGATGGAAATTGGGTGTAAAAAATTAGGTCAAAACATTTTTTTTGTTGCCAAAAAACTTGTCTTTTTAAAATTTTGACTTGAAAATTATTAAGGTACAACGTTTGGTAAATAAATTATTTTCGCTTCACTTTTTTGGATTATTGTACGAGAGAAAAGTAATAGGAAAAAAAAATCAAATAATGATATTTATATCTAATAATTGGCCTTAATCAATTTCAATTTAATTTGTCCATTTAGATTAGATTATATTATGTTGGAATGGTGATAACGAAAACGGAAGGAAGAAAAAAAATTTACAAAACAAAAATGGGATTTTTAAAACAAATCAATAGGGTCTCGAATCTGATTGAATTTAATGGTTTACGTTATGGAAGAAAGATGTGTATATGTGATATTAGATATTGACTAGTTATATATGAACTAAAGATGTATTTTATTTCTGCTATTACTGTAGGGAGGTTCTAATAGAAGTCCTTTCGTCTGTCTTTTTTACAAAAAGTTATAGTATGTGGTAATAGTGTAACTCAAATAGTTTAAACTGCATAACATCCAAAGTGTCATGGTTTTATCGTTCCATACAGCATGGACAATTATTGCATCTCAACAATTTCTCTATCAATAATTGTACTTTTTGCAATCAATGAGAATCGAACTCATGGTCATGGCTTTGATCAATTATAGAATCGACCGTTTGCTGTTTTGCCAAAAATCTATAGCTAATGGTAATAGTGCTATTCATATTTTTTAAACAGCATAATAGTCAAGCGTCATGGTTTGATCGTTCTATCCAACATGGACGATTATTATACCCCAACATTCGCTCTTCCAACAATTGTATTCCTTACAATCAATGGGAATCGAAATCATGTGATTGACTCAAATACTAATTGTAAGACCGAACGTTTGATCTTTTAACAAAAGTATAGTTGGTGGTAATTGTGCAACTCAAATCTTTTAAAATGCATAATATCCAAAACGTCATGATTCCTATCTAGCAGGGAGAATTATTGCACATCAACAATCTACTGCCAAATAATTACACTTCTTGCAATCAATGAAAATCAGACTCGTGACATTAGCTCTGATATCAATTGTTATGACTAAATGCGCCCTTTCCAAGGGTAATTCAGCACTTGGGCAAAAGTTATAATCGGTGATAATGATACATCTCAAATCTTTGAAACAACGTAATAGTTCAAATGTTATGGTTCGAACGCTCTACTCAATACATAATTATTGTACTTTGACAATTATCTTTTATTATGATTGATTTAGATGCATCAGACAGCTTTTTGTATATTTGTTTCTTTCATAAATGAAAGGGGAAAATTAGTTATAAATTGTTCTTGTATAATTTTAGAAAATTATACTATATTATAAACAATTAATAATTATGAGATGAGAAATGTTGTGTTTATATAAGGTTGTCTTCATGGGGTTATACTACATATATTTACTATAATACTTTTGTAAGTAGTTAAACAATTGTATACAATATTTATCGTATAAAATTGTATGTCACAATTATTGTATGAGTTTATTTGAATAACAATTATTGATATCAATTTATTGGAATTGTACATGAACATGTAGCATGTTAAATAATATACAAGAAATCTAAGATTTCCACTAGTTCTAATATAACGACCAAAGTATAAACAATAAGTTGGGATTTAATAACCACTTATTTTAATTTAAGTTAATTTTCATCAAATATATATGTATAGATCATAGACTATGAGAATTATAATTTTTTTTAACAAAAATTGATAATTATAACTATGACGATTGAGTTTGTTTGACATCTACTGTCCATATTATTTTATTTAACTACGTATTTGATTCCATATATTAAATTTTTAATTTTAATTATGTACAATTCATATTTACGTGCATCTCGTACTAAATAATAATGAAATAATATGGAAGGGAAAGCTTCGATGTGGAATATTAGAAGAGACTAAACTTGTGTGAGACGGTCATGTGTCGTATTTTGTGAGACAGATCTCTTATTTGAGTCATTTATGAAAAAATATTATTTTTATGCTAAGAATATTACTTTTTATTGTGAATATCGGTAAAATTGACCTGTCTCATAGATAAAAATTCGTGAGATCGTCTCACAAGAGACCTACTCATTAGAAGAAGGGTTTTGAGATCAGCACAATTTTTGAAAGATTTTTAGCTTTTGAAAGAATCTTTGCCCCTTTACTCATTAATAGAAGAAATGCAATCTAAAATTACCATCGTTGTATCAATTCTCATCAATAATAATTATGGTAATTGATGCAATATTTAACTGGAATATAACAAATTTTTTGCACAATCTTTGATATATAAGGGAGCTCATTTCAAGAAAAACACTGGCAAATTCAAGTTGCACCAGCTATATATTCTCACATTTTATAAGTCTAGCCCTGCAGCCCATAGAATACATGTAATATAACCTGTCAAGCCTGCACCTTTACCTTTGGCTTCTGTTAATAAATGATGAATGAAGGAAAAAGCAAAGGGAAGAAACCATGGAACAACCAGAAAAACTCTAAAATTTATCATGTATGGCAGCCATTCAGTTTTGCCAACAGAACATTCATGTACAGTTGAAGTCCGTATCAGTGCATTTAAAAAGCTACAGCAGTTTGTCGAGAATGACGCGGCTGGAAAGACATGATCACATATTAGTTCAAACGTATTTGAAAAAAAGCTTCACAACAATCTCATTTCTTGGCTAATACTTTCTTTGGAAGCATCTCTAGTGGCGTGGTTTTGAGCAGGAAGAGCCTAGCTGCCCGTTCTTGCAAAGTGCCCCCACATTTCAATCCCCGAGTTTGAAGTTCTGCTTTTAATCTTTCCATGCCAAGAACCTAAAAAAATCGACCATGGTTAACATTCAAAGAAAATAAACGTATGGATATGCATTAAAGATATTAAATCCATCAACGGCATACCTCTAATTCTGCTGCTGAATTATATTCATCAAAGTTCAGGGGCCTGTCCAAATCTTGAGCTTCTGCACTCAAAGACACTGATACTTCCTCGAGTGGCTCCGAACTGGTAATGCTGCTCACTTCTGCCGTGGATGTAACTATTTCCTCTGGAATAGAGACACCAGGGAGCTGGCCGACCATTTCTTTCAATTTGCTCGAGTCAAATTTGTGAGGCACCTCCATGTTGGCATGATTCATAATTTCCTCCAGGCTCTCAACAGCAGGTTTACTCCTACTTATACCTTTACCATCATCAACACACCCATCAATACTATTATCAGATTTTGGAGACTCTTTAGCAGAAACACCCTCTTCCTGGTAGCCAGGGGAGCCTTCATCAAGAGAGCCAGACACAACATTCTCGCAAGTAACTGAACATGGAGTTTCCTCAGCTTCTTTGCTTGAATCTGAAATATTTCCATTATCAGTAACGGATTTCGCGTCTTCCACCCTTTTGTCTCCATCAATGTCTTCCTCATCCATGTCTTCACTATCACTGTCTTCCATTTTCCTCTTCCCCAACCTGACAAAAGGTAACATGAATTTAGTGTAAACACTAATGAACATCTCAGTAATATACTAATATTTCATCAAATCATGTAAAAAAGAAGCTTCGAAATTCAGAATTTCAAGATTAAATTGTATGATAATTTTCTACAGAAAGATCTAATTGCGCTCAAATCAGATAAGCACTCATGTGCAGAAGCATGAATCTTTGTATCCATGTTCAATGCTCGTATACAATATACTACAGGGCCAAAATTTCAAAAGATGAATCGAAGATTTACAATGGTTCCAACGAATCACTTGTACATTTTTATGAATTAATTGTCGCATGATTTTCAGTAATTTCAGCCAGCACCCCGATTATACAGTTATGTCGAGGCATCGACTCCTAACCTTAACTTCGTTAATATAATAAATTTTCTTTCAAAATCATCCTCCTTCATTTCTAGTCAAGTCTCCAAATCGACCTCCTCATTTTTCAAGTAACATATTTTAATGTCCAGCAACATACAATAACATATAAAGAAAAGTAAAATAAACAGTGAAAATTTCATACCATATCTTCAACCGCTTGGCATGATTCTCAGTCTCCTTTTTACCACCCTTCCTCTTCAACCCATTCACCATGGACTCCCTGACCGACCTCTCCACCACCTCTATGCACCTAGATGATTCCTCCCTATACTTTGCCACATACTTCTCAGCACTATCACCCGCCTTGGTCTTCGCGCTCTTAGAAACTTCCTTGGTCTTCTTTTTGATATACTCCTCGGCCATCCTTTCCAACTTCCTTTCATCTGCTGCGGCCCTCCATTCCTCCAACTTCTTCTCCGCGTTAACATGCCTGAGCCTTCGCCCACTCATATCCCTGCAAGCATCAAAATTATTCGTTTTCTTCTGCCCAGCCTTCGTCGCTGCACCTCTTAGCAAAGACCCAAACCCTCCTTTCCCACCTCTGAGCCTGAGCGACAGATGAACCACCACTGGAAACTTCCTCACCTCTCGATCCGACGAAGATTGAAAGCCGGCCGATCCACTACAAAACAACTGATTTCGGGGTGAACCATCGGTATTCAACTCTAGGGTTTCAGGGATTTCAGTAGTTTCACGGGATTCAGCGAATTTCAAAGTTTGGCTATCAGGGAGGATGCGGGAGTTGCTAAATCGGAGGAGTTGGAGGTGGGAGGGGACAGAAGTTAGAGCTTCGATACGGCTTTTGAGGATGGAAACAGATATTGAAGGGGTGTCGAAATTCAAGATTTTGTGCTTGCCATCGAGAAATTTCACGAACAGCTGGTGGATTTCAGATCCAATCATCTCCATCGCGTGGTTTTGATAGATCGATTGGCTCTTAAAACGATTTGCTCGCGCTTCCCTTCGCCAGAAAAGGAATGTGGAAACAGAAGAATCAGCACATTTATTGACCCGATTTCTTCAGTGGATGCACGGGTCGGGCCTGCATGTATTGGGTTATCAGGGGAGACTTCCAAAATCCAAATTCTAAAAATATTTCAAGATATAATTGGGCCCATATATGTCAAGTCCATAATTTTTCGCTCTCTCAAATATACAAATTTGTTTGTTTTGTCAAAAAATTATTTATAAATATATTTTTCATTTTTTTTATTTAACACATTCAAAAAATAATTGTACATTTTTTCGTGACAAAGTTAATCAGAATATATTAATAAAAAATAAGAAGAAATACTACAAAAGATAGAAAGTGGGATAATTGGAAAAATTTGAGACAGAAATTAATAATAATATGTTTGATACTAAGAATGATAGTAAAAAACAAAGACTTTGAACTTCGATCACAATTTCTTTGTTTATCTTGTCTGTCTGAGAGTCCCTTCCGGACGAGGTTGCACTCTAGGCGATAATCTAGGATATCCTAGACAGGGAGATCAGCAGTATGGCATTCGAGGAGCTGAAGGATCTTCCTTTAGCTGCCGACCAAAAGTGACCTTTGGGTGTTCTGATTCTGTATTCTCGACCCAACTGTCCTGGTTGTGAATATACAATGATGTGGACGACTCATTTCTAGGGGTATCATCACGCCTTTGCGCTTGTATTACTTTTTGAAAGAAGTGTTGCTATTATTTGTAATTTTAGTTCTAACTGGCAACGTCTCAGTTTATCCAAGATCATCAAACATCCGCAGATCAACTTGGATCGTGTCTCTGAAGTGCCACCCGTTCTATTATCATCAACAAATGCAGCTTCGAACAAACAGAGAAATGACAAAACTACAAATAATCTCAAATTTACAGAGTTGCATCT
This sequence comes from Primulina eburnea, assembly GCF_022965805.1. NCBI lineage: Eukaryota > Viridiplantae > Streptophyta > Magnoliopsida > Lamiales > Gesneriaceae > Primulina > Primulina eburnea. Next base: position 43,806,827 of record NC_133102.1, on the reverse strand, counting down.
TGTCTTTACATTCCAGACAAACTTTATAAAAACCCAAAACAAATCCAAAACTGTATCTTATTTTCTTGTATGTTATCTGTAGTATTCCTAGCTCAAAAAAGATCAAGATAATTGTCATAGGCAAAAACGTATTCACAACTTTATGTGTTATTATATGAAAAAATAGGAACAATAAAACGATGCATCGGGTAAATTTCTTTCATATTCTCCAGTGAAGAAGAATAATTGTGCAACAGAAATACCAGTGAAAGCCCTCAAATCCTCAGAAGCTATGATGGTGGAGCTCCTTTTGGAACTCGCATGCCATAACCACGCTGTAGCCTCTCCATGCTGTTCATAATTTCGAGTCAGTAATGGAAACATTTTCATAAATATGATTCAGGAGCAAAAGAAACAAGAGGTATACACCAGAATAGGGACATACGTTGGAGCAAGTTTTCCCAGGCTCTTTAGCTCCTCACCAGTGTCTCTGTCTATGATTCTGCCGGATATTTCAATGGCATATGATCGATTTCTATCGGTTGGCATCCCTCTACGTTTCAGCAAATTCAAATCTTTCTGTTCAAGTTCTCTACCATTCACATATATGCCTGTGTTTCCACCAGCACACTTTTTTGGCATGGGATGGTTGAATTCCTCGATGCCCGGCTGCAAGAAAAGAGAGCTAATTTGTTGAGAAACGTACGGAAGAATCATACATTCACCAAATTTGAGACTGTTTCATCAACGAAGATGAAAAAAATTCTTACAGGAATTATTCCTAGACAAGGTCCTCCCATCAAGCCCCAGAATCCAGCTCGATAGTCATACCTGGTCAAGAAATAATATACGAGATTTTGATCAAATGCAAAAATATATATTTATCTTAAAATCAGATTCGATATTTTAAGAACTAGATATAACTTGTTATATGTGCCAATATATTTTTCACATATATCAATAGGTGTTGATTGTAACATAAACTATGCGACAGATTATTAGATTTTTTGGTCTCATGGGGATTGTGTAGTGGACTAGCTCCATGGCCGAACTGCGTGAACTATGTGTCGTTTTGTATTATTTTTTTACTATACTTCTACTATCCAAATTCTACTATACATCGACCATCTTAACAGAAAGTGATTCAGAAGAAAATCACATGTTAAGTTTAGGTGGGTGAATACCAGTATTGCCCAGGGTGGATGGGTCCGGCAACTTCTTCGGCCTTCTTAATCATTTCATTAGGCATGCGATGCCCATTAATGGTCACGTCAGCTTTTTCTTTCTCAGCATTTTGGTTTGATCTACTAAATTCCTTAAAGCTCTTTTTTACGATTCCAGCAAAAAATGACTCAGATGCTCTTCTGCCTTTTCTGCTTGCCTCACCGGAATCAAATGATGTGCCAGTATTTGAGAACTCATTGGACGATACGTCTGTCTCAGTTGCTGCTGATGAGTCATTGACAGAAGATTGTTGCCTGCTAGTCTTGCTTGGCAAATATTTTTCGTGGGAACCCTGATGGTTCTTCACATGAAACTTATTTGAGTATTCAAAGTATTCTTGAAGCGATGACCCCACAGGTGGAGGCTCTTTATTCTTTGTCTCCTCACAAGCCAATTTAGAGTCTTCTCTCAGCACATTCACACTTTCGGTAACTGTCTCCACCTCAATAGTATGCTTAGATCTGGAATTTTGGTGCTTAGACTCAGAAGGATCGCTGCCTCTTCCTCGGCCAGGTGAAGGTTGTTCTGGTTCTCCATCCATAGACTCAAAATTATAACCAGTATTATCATAATCATCAGATAAGAAAGTGGTCTTAACTTGATTTAGATGCCCATGCATGTATAATTCCCCACGTATTGGTGACAGATTACTGTTGTCATCAAGCTTAACAGGACTATCTGTTGTCACTTCTACATCATCACAAAGCACTAGTTTATTGTTGGAAAATCCGAAAACAATCACCATAGAGCACGCCCCACATTTAATTTTCTTCCAGTGGTCATTGTTAGTTGCAACATTCTTCGGCAATAGCAACAATTCAAAACAATTGAAGCATACAAAGAATGGAGCACCACCGCCTATAGGGCGACCATGTAGTACAGCAGAAGCTGAATCCACCCTTGCAGGATGCCCGCGGACAAAACCATTCACTTCAGAATTCACATCACTGGGCCATCTCGTGTGTGAGACAGGATTATGAGATCTCAAAGGATGATGATTTATAGCTTGGAAATTATAATCTAGTGGACTGAATGAGCCGGGATTTTTGTGATAATTAAACATTGTATCAACTGAGACATCGGAGAACTTATCACTGAAGGCCACAGGGTGAGGAACTTGTCTCGTATTGAAACAATGGAAACAAGAGCAAGATGGATGATGATGGCGATGGTTGTCACTAGGATTATATTGCTCGAATGGGTCCAAATAAACCATGCCATCACCCTGGTATGATCCAGAACTATATGGATGAGACAAAGGTTGTTGATAAGGAGGAGGTGCTCGAAAGGGACCCCTTCTTAGCATCTGAGATCTCAATGGACCCTCATGTTCTAGGACATGATTCAATGCGTATCGTGAAGGATTAAAGCCATCACCACCCATTTCTAGTCTGTGCATCAAAGAAGGCTCAGAGTATTGATTCTGATAAGAAGGCCTATCAAAACGTGTACCAAGATATGGGTATTGCCCTGATGAGCTATTCACTCCCGATGATTTATTGGGATACCAATACTCAGAACTAGAACGGGAATCTTCATAAGCAGTCGGCCTATCGAGAAAAGTTTTTCCTTTACCCCTATCATTCAAATAACCATATCGACTCAGTCGTTCATTCCTCCCATCCAACCCCCTCAAAATTTTAGGCTGATCTTCTCCATCGCAACCATCTTTGTTAAATCCATCCACACCAATCCTATTCTTCACCTTGAACTCATAATCATAACTTGGCATAGACAAGAGATTAAATGAGCCATGCTCCTCCGAAACACGATCTAATCTTTGCATCCTATTCTCATCATCTTTATATAAAGTCAAATCCTCAAAATCTCGAGCAACACTCGCTCGTCCCAACTCATCCAAATCTCTACCTTGGATCGTTCCACCGCCATGGTCCCACATACTCTCCCCATCCATCAAACTATCACCGTAATTTTCAGCTGAATCCTGCAAAGCCCTCCTCGCAGCTCGGCTAGATGAAATAATGCTCGACATCCCGTCACCCTGGCCCACCATTCTCCTCTCAGACATGGTATTCTTTTCCTCAAATTTTTCAAGATACTTCTCTTTAATCATTGCAACCTTTTCCTCATCAGACCTTTCTGAGAACGAGTCCAAGTCAACACCTTTGTCCCCTGCTGAAAAGTCAACCACATAACCCACAAAGCAAAAACAAAAAACACAAAGAACAAAACATCAAGAAAAGATTAACATCATTCAAATCCCATCATTCCCAATATCTCCCAGATAAAAAACAAAACCAAATCGAAAATATAAAATTTCTCACTTTCCATAGGACCAAAAACACCATGAAAGAATCTAAATCGCAAAATATTTCACGAAGCACAAGTCTTCTGCTTAATATCTATCAAAAAGTTACCTCTCAGAACAGCCCCACAACCACCGCACCGGTAAACAGAGTAACCAGTGACCTCTGGAAGCAAATTCTCACACTTCGGACACCGAACTAAACGAACCTCCGCTGTTTCTGACATTCTTTTTACAAATTTCAACTAATCTTCAACATGCCCACAAGCATACTATTCGTGCATTTCTTGGCATTGAAATAAATGGGGAAAAATAGAAATTTTTTAGGTGAAGTTTCGTTTAAAAAAACTCCGTGTTTTTCCACACAGTAGACGCGCAGGTGACGATTGAAAAGGAGTAATAGATGCGGTTGGTTAAAGTAAAAATTTATGAAAAAAATAAAATAACTTAAACTCATAAAATATATTAAATTATATATTTTCTAAAATTTTGTCGATTCAATTGTGTGTTTTTTTCATAAATTGTGAATCTTATTTATAAAATTTCTTTGAAAATTATCCAAAAATAAATATATCATTACATACATCATCACACACTAATTTTCAATATTTTCAACTTTTATTTTCAACATTCAATAATTTCAACTTTTATTTTCAACATTTCTCTTGTGATGATGATCATGATACAATAGTTATCTTCGTCACGTATTTTTATATCGCCTCGTTAAAGAAAAACTCATTTGGATAAAAGCATAGTAAAGGAAAAATAGCACAGTCACGTAAACTCCTCCTCATGTTAACACGAACGATTCTTCACAAGTTTCGTCGATTGCGCATCTCAATATTATATATATGATTTCTGAATATTGTCATAGGAAGTGCCTTTGTGAACAGTTCTGATGAGCTTTTACTTGATTGAATGTAACGAATATCAATATTTTTATTCTTCTCAAGCTCTTGGGTAAATGCGAAAAACTTAAGGGAAATATGTTTAGTTATGTGGCTTTTTATGTATCCTTCTTTCATTTGAGCAACACATGTATCATTATCTTCATATAATGTCACTGGCTTCTTGTCGAATGATAATCCGTATGAGATTTGGATATGTTGTGTTATTGATTTTAGCCACACACATTCACTACTTACTTCATGTAGTGCAATAATCTCTGGGTGGTTTGATGAAGTTGTTACGAGTGTTTGTTTCTGTGAATGCAACAAGTCGAGCTTTATGTCTTACTATTTCATTTATCTCATTTCGCTTTCGAATAAAAATTAATTTATACCCAATAAGTTTTACACCTTCAGGTGTGAGGACTATATGTCCAAAAAATTTACGTTTATTTAACGAATCTTTCTATTTCATTTATCTATTTCGATTTTTACATTCACCAAAAGATTGCAGTTCGTGATATTCATTGTCATTTATGATGTCAAATGACACATTGCAAGAAAATATCTTATCTTTTTTTTTGTTACAAGAGAGGGGGATCACCCGTCAAAAAACGATTAGCTTACTCTAATTCTTCTCAAATAGCCTATTCCCCTCTTGTCTTCTTCAATGATTTGATCTATGCCTGCTGCAGGAGTCCGAATAGTTCTGTGTCCTCTTTTGTACTTTAGCGCTTCGAAGGCCAAATAATCAGCTGCTCTGTTCTGTTCTCTGTAGATATGGTTGATTCTTACTTCCCAGTCTCTATTCAAGATGTTCATACAGGTAGAGATCAAGTTAAGGATGGACGAACAAGGCATTTCTTCTCTTTTCAGCCATTTCACAACTTTTTCTGAGTCGATTCCAAGTAAAATCCTCTTATGTCCCGAGTTCCATGCTAGTTCCAGCCCTTTAAGGACCGCCCAAATCTCTGCCTCCTCCACCGAACACCAGCCAATATTATGTGTGAACCCCGTAATCCAGTCCCCAAATTCATCTATCAGAATACCTCCTCCACCAGCTTTTCGAGCTTTTTGGTTACAGCTTCCATCAACGTTGAGTGATTTCCACCCTACGGGTGGGGGTGTCCATCTTACCATGTAATTGGTATATCTCGCATTGGTGGTTGGCATGACCTTTTGTGAAGAATATGCTCCTTTGATTTCTGAAAGTTGGCTCTTGACCCATTCCACTTTGGTGCTTGCATCAGTTTTCTTGTCTTCAAACACCAATTTATTTCGCCAGTACCAGATTCCCCAGATTGTAATAGCAAAGAGCATGTTCCAATCAATTGCCATTTTATTGTGTTTTCCCATGTCCAGGTTTTCTCGCAACCACTCGTCAAAGTTGAGGTTCAACTGCTGTTGAAAGGTACTATTGGAGATGAGTCTAACCCAGACTTTTTGCAAGAAAATATCTTATAAATTTCTTTTATATCTTTTCGTTTTCATATTCTCCCAGTATTAATATAATTTATAGAGATTTCACGATTCTCATCAGTTTGTGGTTCAAACATAACATTTTTATCATCATGTATTTCTGCCGTAACCACTTCCACGTCCACGTCTACGACCATGACCTCGATTTCGACCTCGACCAAACCTTGTCTTTGAATTTGATTTTGGTTTTCAGGTTTAAATTCATTTTTACTTACATCATTTACTTCTGGAAATGTTGTTGATCCAATGGGTGGGGACTGATGATTTCTCATTAACAGCTCGTTGTTCTTTTCCGCCACAAGAAGACATGCGATAAGTTCAGAATATCTCGCAAATCCACACATTCTATATTGTTGTTGTAGAATTATATTTAATGCGCGAAAAGTCGAAAATGTTTTTTCACGCATTTCCGATTATGTAACTTCATGTCCACAAAATTTTAATTTCGAGATTATTTGATATATCGCTGAGTTGTAATAACTGAATTTCTTAAAATCTTGGAATCTTAACTTATATGTTCAAATATTTCCTTTAATCCTTTCCATAAAGCCATTAGATCTTTTTCAATGAGATATTCACATTGTAATTTTCATCAAGATATCGACGCAAAAATATTATAGCTTTTGCTTTTTCTTGTGATGCTGAGATACCATTTTCTTTAATGGTCTCATTTAGACCCAATGACTCAAGATGCATTTCTACATTAAGATTCAATTACATATAATTTTTTCTTTGTAATTTCGAGCGCAAAAAATTCGAACTTTGCCAAATTAGATATGGTGGTACTATAAAAATAACAATGCATTTTATTAGTTAAGTTCTAAATCTATTAAAATGACAATACAAAGTAACAGATAAATTATAAGTATAAAAATTCTTAAAAATAAAGAAAAAGGCGAGATAGATATTCTCCGATAAATACAAGATTAGTGAGTATAATAATAAAAATAATTATACAAAATAATCTTGAAAGAATCATCTTTTTCTTCTTCGAAAATTTTGATGAAGAAATTTTTTAGAGAGGAAGAGTAAGTTTGGAGTGATTGAATGTATTTGTAAAATCATATTTATAGGGTAAAAACTATTCGTTTATTACCGTTACAAAATCTTAAAAAATAAATGTATGTATATGTAAATTTTATGGTAATAATATGATGTATATAATGTTAATTATGTTTAATAATTATGTATATTATATCACATTATTATAATGAGATGTGAGTGACTTTTTTTATATAATACTGTGACATTATACAAATATATATATAATTAATATATAGCACAATAAAAAAAATATAAACAGTGAAATTATCACACTACATTATTATAATGAGATATCATAGACTCTTTTTATATAATAACATGATATTATTCAAATATATGTATACAATAAATAAACGGTAACAAATAAAAATATATAAGCAGTGTAATAATATAATCACTTCACGTTATTTTATAGAATAACATGATATTATATATTAAATATATACACAATAAAAATAAATAAACAATCAAATAAATATTTTTATTTTTGAATATCGTTATTTTTTTCTTGTGTTTTGAAGCTTGTAAAACTATGGAGTACCTAACCTTCGAATATCGCGCTAATAACATGTTAAAAGTAAAAATTTACTGTAAAAAGTAAAAATCTCAAATTCAAAAAATATATTAAACTACAAACTTTATAAAATTTTGTCTACTCATTTGTGTGTTTTCTTCACAAATTGAGATACCTATTTATATAATTTCTTTGAAAATAATTCAAAAATAAATTTATCATTGCATATATTATCACACATTAATTTTAAATATTTATCACTCTTATTTTCAACCTTCAATAATTTTAATTTTTATTTTCAACAATAATAATGGTTTTTTTTAAAAAAGAAATTAAATGTTGCCTATAATAAAATACTTAGGGAATCGTATATTTATGTACGAAGCTAGCTAGCAAGCATAGCAAGAGCCATTCACAACTTCGAGGACAATGATTTTTTAGATTTAAGAAATCAAAATTCTAAAAAATTAGCAAGTCAAAGGCTTACGCAAAATTCGAATCATATACCTAGGGTGTGTTTGATTGAGTGGATTAAATAAGGATAGATTAATAGTCCAATATTTATCGTTAAAATTTTAAGTTGTTTTAATAATCATTTTGACCCGGTTTAAGATCCAATTTTATGGATAACTATTTGATTAATAAAATTGGATCTTAAACCGGGTCAAAATGATTGTTAAAACATCTTAAAATTTTAACGATATATATTGGACTATTAATCTATCCTTATTTAATCCCATCAACCAAACACACCCCTAGGGTAATATCTTCACATAAGGTCAAAGGGGGAGCTCGTGTAAGTGGTGGAATATTTGGTTTAATTCGACGAAGACTTAGACATTCCGTCGACAAAAAGATCATTCAAAGATGATCATTTCATGGCTATTGAGAACGAATTAAATCAGATGGTTCTATTTCTCAATCTTTTTGACTTGCTCCTACAGAACCAAAATTGAAAAAAAATCAGTTATTCACAATAGGTCGGTCCGAAGACTTTTTGATTCATCATGCTATTATTTTGTGTTTACATACATATATATCGATCTTGGTAAAATGTCAATTAAAATTTTGAATTGGAAAAAATATCTATGAAACCACAATCTATTTACATGTATATTATATTTAGGCATTTTAATCTGTACTCACAAGTTTTTTTTATATAATTTCAGATTTATTAATAATCGCGTAAATACTACATGTTTGAGCATTTTATTTTGAGTGAGTTTCATGTGAGGTCGTCTCATAGATCTTAATTTGTGAGATGAGTCAACCCTACACATATTCACAATAAAAAGTAATACTCTTAGCATAAAAAATAATACTTTTTCATGGATAACTCAAATAAGAAATCTATCTCACAAATATGACATGTGAGACCGTCTCACACAAATTTTTGTCTTTTATTTTTCATCTTCTATTTTATTTCATAGTCGTGTTTTGGGCAAAATAAATTTAAGATGTGAGAACCTGCTAAAGTTATTCTTTTATGCGCACTGATTAATCATCATACTAACACAATATATAAACAACCAAATATATTAAAACACAACCAAACATATTTAAAAAAACACTCGTACAAGCACGATGTATAGAAAACCAAATTTATCTGGATGACTGGACTGGAATATAAAAGTATTGAGTATTTTTTATTAATTAATTATCAAACATCACTTACTTTATATATATATATATATATATATATATATATATATATATATATATTAAATTTTACATTATGATTGTGAAGATATTTAATTTAATATCAAATATTTACCAATATTATTTTTCAATAAGTTTCAGGAAGAATATGAACGTTTCGAGTCCAATGACGCGTAAAACAAAAGGTGGTAGCATGCAAATGAGAGCATATGCTCTGAACTTTGGCAAAAACTTGTGTGAGACGGTCTCACAGATCGTATTTTGTGGTATATATATCTTATTTGGGTCATCCATGAAAAAATATTACTTTTTAAGCTAAGAGTATATTAATTTTTATTGTGAATATCGGTAGGATTAACTCGTCTCACATATAAAGATTCGTTAGTCCGTCTGATAAGAGATTTACTCTTGAACTTTATATTCAAACATTATAATTAAATAAAAAAAAGGTTACTCAAAAAAATCTTAAATATCACTTTAGATTCCACATTTAATAAATAGTAAAAACAATGATTAAATTCTATTAATAACGTTTTCGTTGTACTGATAGTGATTACTGAACAATAATAATAAAGAGAAAATTAATATTGATGATTTAATGATCGTAGAAAGATTTAATGATTGGAATTGTAAAATAAAAATTTTAATTTTAATCTTGTAAGTTGAGTTGTTTTGAGTTTTAATCTTGTAATTTGTCAAAGTTTGATTTACATATACTAACTCTGATTTTTTTTCTATTTTAGTCATCCACTGAATATTAATTATTTGACACTGATCTTATTTTTATGTGACTTATAATTCATATGACAAAAATAAAATATATGCTATATATATTAAAATCAAATGAGCAAAATCAAAAAATCACTCAGTATTCCAAAAATGGAGAAAAAAATTTGTCGTTTTCTTTTAGTTTTGTTTAGATGAATTTTGATGTATATAATATAGATTTAATCTTAACACATAAACCACATAAGAGAGTGTCAATGTCAATTAAACAATATTCGATGAATTTAGTGTTTTTGAGCGGAAAAAATGAAATAAAAAAAAAAATTAAGTCACTAAATAAAAATCAAACTTATATTATATGACTAGAAATCGAAAACATGTAAATTTACATAACTAAAATCATAATCTTTCCAAAAACATACTGATAAACAACTTTTGAATAATTATCATTTTAATTTTTTTAGTAAAATATTATTTAGTTATAAATAATTTTATTCAATTTTTTTCATTTCTTATACCAATAACATGAGCATAATAAATATTTAATTTCATCTTCATCTATATCTTCATTTCAAATTGATTATATTACTACCTTATTTCTTTCAAATCCATCAATTATGTTTCCAATTTTCATTCTTGATAATACAAAAAGAAGGGGTTAAAAAAACCAATATTTCATCAATATCTATTCTTAAATAATTAGTACGTTTCATATCTATTACTTTTTACTCAAATTTAGATCATTCCCAATACTTCTAATTATTAATTCGTCTACGGGGTATTATTTCATATATAAACCCTTGACTGATTTCCACTTTTCTCTAGTATTTTTTCCCCATTAATGATTATATTTTATTTTCTTGATTCTAACACTTTCCTAAATAGATGACATGTGTTAGTTTCAAATTCGAGCGATATTTAATTTTATTTTAGACAGTTAAATCAATTAAAGACGCGCTTAAAATATACAATATGTTTCTTGATAAGTTTCATTATCTTACGTTGAGAGATGTATATTTTGGTACATGTTGTATGTTCAATGACTTTGTTTATACAGTTTGCATCTACATATAAATAAAATAAATGTATAAAAACCGTAAAATATTATTAAAATAAATTTTATATATATATGTCTTGATAAAACTCAAGTCACGAGTTGATTCGCTGAGTACCTAATCTAAGTGACTGCATTTAGAATGAGAAGCAACACCAAATCTTCGAGCAAAACATTCAGTTTAGGTAGATCCTGCAATATCCAATGAAACATAGGTTGAACAAAACACAAAAAAAAAATATAGATCATGCATCATATATCATTATCAACAAATTTTTAACCAAAAATTTATGTTCGTACCAATCGAGTATCTTGATTCGGCATTTGGGAGCGGCGGCACCTCGGCCATCTTGAACTTGGCTGAGGCTCACTCCACCGCAGAGAACCTTCACCGCAACAGTTCCAATTGCCCATCCGCTGCTCTTTATCCCGATCCCACTCTCGATCTCAACATTCATGAACAGTTTCTTGTTCTTGAATCCATTACTCAATTCTTCAGCTATCTTGCTCTCTAAAATCTCTTTTTCTGCCCTTGTAGTGAATTTCAACGTTGTGACGTTGTTCTTGTCCTGTATGAATCCTGGCACCGTAACCTGTCCAAGATTTGTGTCCCCATTAACCGCGTTAACATATATCCTCGTCCTGTCGTACTCCATTCTCAAGTTCGAATTCGGGTTCTTGACTTCCACGCTTACGATGGATTGTGCTTCTAATGTGAGGCCATCAGGGGTTGTGGTGACGTTGAATTTCTTGAAATCGATGGATTTGAGGTGGATTTCAGGGAGGCGGGGCTCGAACCAGAGGAAGAAAAAGCCGAGTGCCGAGAAGAGGAAGAGCAGTGAGATGGCGGTGACGATGGAGATTCCGCAGCAGAAGTTGCGGCAGCACGTGGTTGGGTTCTTTTGGAGTTGTAGGGAAGGCGGCAGGGCCGCTTTTCGTGGTGGCGGGGGCTTGACTGGGGTGGTGGGGTCTCTGTATCCCGGCGGCTTTTGCAGCGGCGGAGGTGGTGTTTGCCCGATCGACATAATTTCTTCCCTCAGGAAATTCCTGTTCCTGAAAAATACATAGATTCAAAGAAATCGTCGTCCCGATTCCTGAGAAAATCCGAAAATCACAAAAGGTATATTCGAGAAATATACAGATCATGCATGCAAATTTTTTAAAAAAAATGTAAGAGATCAAACATTTCTTGATACAGATCAGAAAATGGATTGGAATATCTTACCAGAATCTTTATGATCTGAGACTGATTTCGTATAAATCTAATATTGAGATAAGTTTTAGAATCGAACATTGAAGGAAGGGGTTGATCATGATTCAATGTATGGTGATAGATTAGGCAAACAAGGAGACATCAACATTGATCACCGATCATTAATGCAACTACAGTACCATTAATATGTATGTATATTATATATATATATATATTTCAGCGATTAGATTTAGAGAATAATTGGTTAAATTTATTTAAAATAGATTATAAGTTCTAGGAGCTTAAAAAACCATTTTATAGTGCTTATAAGTTCAACCAAACATCATGTTAGTTTCTTCAGCTTTTAGAATTAAAATCTTGACTTTGCTTCATTGTACAATGTAATTGGTGATACCCCGGAGGAGGCCCGTATTTTTGGTACTGAATGATCTCAGGTCATGAGTTAGGTCCTAATAAGTTTTGGGTCGGTTCGATAATAGCCGGGCAAATGACTGCCCGAGACATCATCTCCCTGGGCTCCAGACGAGTTCTCGGGTGATGGTTCTCTACTCGAGTTAACTCGATAGCACTTCACTCGAGTGCACAAGTATGAGATACTTTATCTTGGCAATCATTATTGATAAAAATTGCATTGATTTGACAATGCGAAAAGGGACAGTTTGACGAGTCAGAAAAACAGGGTATGAGCAACTATCTTGACATAATTAGTAAGTAGACATTGAAAATAAGGTCATAAGCGGACATTGAAAATAAGGTCATCATCGACTTTCTTTCTATAAATATCATGTTCGTTTAAACATTAATTGATTCATATATATGATGTTCCTATCATTTTACTCTAGAAGAAGACACCATTAATACAACATTTCTCCTTGCTATATAGATTTTCTTTATTCACCTGTTGACTTTAGCATCGGAGTGATCACGCCAAACATCCCTCCGGCGTCCATTCACGTGGTTATCTTCGTGTTTGTAGGATAATATCAGCCATCCTCGGGAGAAGAATCTTCGGTTTGAACGCATCTTGTTGTGCTCTCATTTTTTATCATTTTTGTATTCGATCCAGTAAACTGTCCGACTCATCTCACTCGATTTACCTGGATCACATCAGTAATCTTTAATTGTTGGTGACATTTTCATCTATTCATGTCATTCGAATAATTTGTTTCCCTTGTTATTTCATTATATCTGTTAAATTTCGGGTATAGTGCATCCAAATCCGAGAAGATTATAATTGATAATCAGGACTCACAACATTTGGTTACAAATTAGATGTTCACACATTTTATTACGTTTTGGCACGATCATACACCTGCATACAAAATTAAACGCAAACAAATATACTATTAAATGATGCCACCCTTGTAAATTAAATTTCATAATTTGGAAGTTAATAGGTCAATTGAAAATTATTTGAAAGTTCTATTTTACACTTATAATTTTTGTTTTTATAGACGATAATAGATATAATATAAATTCTAAACAAATATATAAAAAAAAAAGGAAAAGTCAAATTTAAAGAGCTCCGAACCATGTTCCAAACCTGAGGTACGATTTAAAGGTTGACCGAAGCAGTTGACCCATCTCTTCCTCTGTTTCCAGCTCCCAACATTTTCCAAGTCATTTCTTCTTCGGTGGGGTTCATCAATGGCGGAACAGGAAGAGATTTCCGACCCAGATAGAGAGTCCATGGTACATGAGATCTCCGACAATATCACCGCCGAGGAACATTCATCGTCGTCCGCTTCTTCCAATTCAGACTCCGAGGAGAAGATAGCGCGATCGCCTCCTCTCATCAAAGCTAAGACTGACCCGTTCTTATACCGTGGGAAAGCAGAGAATAAGGCCTTCGGTGGAGGTCAACGTGAGTTTCTTACTCATTGTAGCGATCGGTTTTGTACTCGGATTTTATCATTTGATTTTTTTTTGTTAAGCTAATGATAGTATTTGTATGCTTGAAATCGACCAATACTGCTGGGATGTTTGAAATGTTGTGCGATTACAAGTTATGTTAGAATATGTGGATGGAAGTGCTGTTATTATTTTTATGGGTTTATAGAGGTTTTAAGGTCCTGAGGTTTCAGTAGAATGCGGTGTTATTTTAGGTTTTGAAATTGTATAATTGGTTTTGGCTCTTAATTTGGCAGTATGGCTGTTTTTAACTTGTTTGAGCTAAAAAAAAAATTGATTTTGAACATTCAGTGTGGAGGTTAGATTTTCAATTTCATATAAGACGTGTTTGTATGTGTTCTGGGATTTAATGTGAATTGTATTTGACATTTTTTATTTGGATTTCTTGTAGCTGCTGATTTATTCTTGTGGAGGGACAAAAGCATATCTGCTACCGCACTCGGGATTGCTACCGCTATCTGGTTCTTTTTTTCAGTGCTAGATTACTATTTGATTACTCTTGTCTGCCACATTTCGATTTTCGCCCTCTCCATGTTATTCTTGTGGTCGAATGTTACGATCATCATTAACAAGTGAGTTTATTCACGACTTCTGTTGTTTGCCTCATTTCTTTGTGGTTCTCTTTCCCAGTTCTGTTATGTGGCATCATGGCTTGTGTGCTTGCAGGAGACCGTCACATATACCGGAAGTTCGACTTCCCCAGGAACCATTTATTGAGTTTGCTTCGACTCTCTGTAGTGAAATCAACAATGCTCTCGCTGCGATTAGAGAAACTGCTTCTGTCAGGGATCTTAAAAAGTTCCTTGAGGTCAGAAACTGGATGTTAGAACCGATCTAGCACATCTCCTTTGGTTATAGAGAGCATATATTGTTGTTGCATTTTGAATAATTTTTGTACAAACATAAGCACAAGGAGTGACTGGAACCAATCCCTACGTCCCAACTATACTCTGTCCCACGATTCATCACACCTTTTTCATAATTCACAATTGATCGATTTGATATTTGGCATTGGGCCATTGGACATTGATTTACCAGGTAATTGGTGTGTTGTGGATTATCTCCATCGTGGGCAGCTTCTGCAACTTCGTCACACTGGTTTATATATGTAATATCCATGATCTTGTTACCCCTTACTGGAATATGATTCGTGTTTACTATAGTTCGTGCTGACACTTTTCTTTCTTCTTTTCATGAAGTATTCGTTTTCCTCCACACGGTGCCTGTTTTATATGAGATGTACGAGGACAAAGTTGAGGCATTGGCAGAGAAAGCGATGATGACAATCAAGAAGCAGTATGCAGCCTTCGACAGGGGCGGATTTAGTGTAAGGCGAACGGGGGCCACGGCCCCCCCAAAAAATTTAAAAAAAAAATTTAGCGACGGTTGTGTGGAAACCTTCGCAAAATCCGCGACGGTTGTTGAGAAAACCGTCGCTATATGGCGGCCACGGCCCCCCAAAAAAATTTAAAAAAATTTTCTAGCGACGGTTGTGACGGAAACCGTCGCAAAATCCGCGACGGTTTCTTATAACCGTCGCCATATAGCGACGGTTGTTGAGAAAATCGTCGTAAAATAAACTAAGCGGCCCCCCAGTGTCAAAATCCTAGATCCGCCCCTGGCCTTCGATGCAAAAGTTGTGAGTAAGATCCCAACAGGACTAATGAACAAATACAAGAAAGCTTAAAGAATAATTCTTGCTGAATGCCTATGGTGCTATTATGTAACAACTATGGCTGTCTTTTCCTTGTATGCGTCTTTCAATCCCCTTGTCCAACATGTTAACTACTGCAGTTTTTTTTCCATTTTCCTTTTCTTTATTAGAGATGAGAGTTAAAATGTTAATATGTTTCTTCACTACATATTGGATGTTTACCTAAAATCAATTACAACCCTTGTCCATACATACTGGTTTTCTAAGATGCAATTTGATTGAACCTAGATCATGGTCACCAAAATAGTGTTGGTTTTCGGTTCCGATATCCGAACTAGAATTGAGGACCTGTGATTTGGTTTCTTGTTTTATAAACTTAGGAATTAGAATCGAGACTGGAATCAGAATCATCTGGAAAGTTGATTCAATCATAAGTTAATATTTTTAGAGTTTCCCCCTTACATTATAGAAATTTAAGCTATATGATTAGGACCACTTTTCATAGTTACTTTATACCAAAGGGATGTGATATAAATATATCATATGTGACATGTATATCTTTATGAGAGTCAAAATTAATAAAAAAAAATTCTTTGTCTTATAATGCTTCTAGGTCTATATTCATTTAAATTATCAATTATCTCAATTTTTCCACATGTTATTGATAAAAAAAGTTGAATCTATTTGATAAAAAAACAGAAAAAAGGAAATTGCTTACTGTATTTAATTTTTATTATTTGTTACGCTGTTGAAGCAAACTTTCCCACTTATTTTAACATTGACCAATAAAATGCTGTTTCAAAGAACAACTGTCATAATTTGAGCAAAAAATGGTTTTAGTACTCCCAATATTCCGATCAAGATAACATTTGTGGCCGATGAAATTGTATATGGTAAAATGATCGTCTACCATTTACAAAGCTAGAGCTGCTCGTGAGTGAGTTCATCGACACTCACAATGAAAAATGACTAAGAATGCATGACTAAGAGTGAAATTTTACCCAAAAAAAGAAGAAGAAAGAAACAGAATCGCTACTTTCCCCAATTAATATAAGTTTTGTCCCACTGGATCTGATATGAAGAACTTATTAGTTAAATAATGTGTCAATAAATTATTCATAAATGGACTACTCCTAAAGATACAATGTGAAAACCAATTAATTTCAAAAAGAAAGAATCGATGTCTTGGACGTCACCATCGATCCTTCACCACAATTTCATGTGACTACAAAGGCAATTTGCATAGGGAGTTTGGTTGAAGACAAGGTGGAAGAACATTTAGCGAGGACAAGTAAGATGTTTTTTAGGGTTGGTCCCCATAAGCAAAGGCTTCATTCGAATACAAAACAACATTGAATTTTAGAATATTCTATACTAGGCAAACTTTGTCCCATGGACCCCTTCTTGTTTCCATGTTTCTCTTCACAATACAAGGGTCTTCATTTTGCTTGCCTATGTATGGAACTTTTGGTGTGGCTATCCGGATATACGCTACGCAATGTTCGATGCAGGACATGTGCAATAGTATTATAAACTCTTATCGAGTAACAACAATAACAGACAAGAACACGTAGTCGTCGTTTGGTTAATTATTCCAAGGGTTTGATGCATGGTAAGCGCTGAGTAGGTCGTTTCGAGTGCTCAATCTGTAGCCACTGCTAATATGTTCATATTTTACTGGTTCTTGGCTTATAATGTCCCAACGGAGCTACTGTCAAATGTTCATCTGTCGAGACAGTTGATAATTGCCAATTCCATTGCATAATTCTTGCATACTTATCGACTGTGGCGCATTCGAACTTGTCTGAGAGATGGGAAGGACCAGAATTAGGCGGGTGAAGCCTGGACATGTTATATATATAAGTTATGTAATGATAGACATATATATGGCGGATCAAGAATCAATGTTGTCGGGGCAGCTTGAAAAAAAAATAAAAATTCCCACAAAGAAACAAAAAGAGAGAAAAATTGGGAAAATATGACCCTATCCACCACACAAAAAAATCAGATGTTTAACCTTAGAATATGCCGAAGACTCCACTTCTGGTTAATTATATTATATCAATTTCGATCCTTGTAAATAACATTAAATCTTCGTGTCGTGTTTATAGATACAAAATCATTTGCAATAACATGTATAGTTTTCAAGATTCCAACGTTTACATAGTAAAGTCTTTATTTTAAAAAAAATCAGGCAAACAAACAAAAATACTCGGGATATTTCTTATAATATATACAAGTTTGAGATACTTTATCTATAAGACGGATATAAAATCCACAAAATTCGAAAAAATTTACAAAAATAAAAAAAGTATACATTGACAAGATTTAAAAAATGATATCAGACTTACAAAATGAGGAAAATACAATCTGAATCAAAATCTTATCTTCTTATGTCAAGTCATTACAAAAACAAGAATTATTAAAAATGAAAAAAAAATGTAATCCCAGATACCTAAATTCGTCGAAAAATGTTGCAAGTCGTGGGAAAGCGATTACTCTTATTCATTGGAAATCCATAAAAATTCGGCAAAACCGAAAAATCGCCTTATTTGGCTTTGGGATGATCTGATCAGCTCGCTAAAAAGACTTGTTGCACCTCGTCGATTTATCGCGCCTTGACGGTCTACATTTTTGCAATCTCGTCTACAAACTTTTCCATGCATTGCTGGAATTCTACTTTCACCTCTTTTTCCTTCTTCTTTGCATGTACAAAATAAGCACCAAGTCCCACTGATCATTTTTCTGAAATTAAAGAAAAAGAAACAAACCGAGAAGCATGGTTAATTAAGGCTAATCAATTACACTATTCAAGATTTAATCCAAAAACCAACCTTATTTAGTGGCAAAGTAACACCAAAGAAGGCCATTTAACAAGAAGATGAACTAATTTAAAAGTAATATAATTGCATGCAGGTAACATGTGACAGTCTTATAATAAATTAAGGATGGGAAGAAAATTATTATTATTGAATGAACATAACGAAAAATGTAATTTTCCCAGAAAATATATACACAAATATATATATATATTTATTTACCTATTGATCTCTTGCAGTAGAGAATTGCTTCATGAATTGAGCTCTCCATATCACACCAAGACTGAGAAGGAGAACTAACTTGCCGTGAACTGCTCCAACTTTTAGCCCTTTTCAACCCGTTTTGAGCGTCCATTTCCGTGGATTTATCGAAATCCATAACTGAATTATAATCATAATCTGAATTGTTTCGTGGAGAGGGCTGAAGAGAATTGCTCAAACTTTGAATCTCACTAACTTTTCGGTCAAGATCAACGACCCTGATGTTCTTTCTCGAAGACCCTAATGTCTGATACAACGGCTTCAGAAACCCGAAACACTTGTGAAGAATTCTTCTGTATGAATTCCTCCATTTCTCGATAAAATCTAAGTTTTTATTTACTAGAGTATTTATTGATGAAACGGGCGATCCGGGAACGGAGTTTGTAGTAGTCGTCGAGACCTCAACTTTCGTTGATCTGTTAGCATACACTGGTTTGATGTGCCCGTCAGAGAAAATTTCATCAGCATCAACGAGAGCTGATATTGCAGTGGCAGGAACATCGAAGTCGAAATTCTGCTCGAATTTTTCAGTCGAAATCGAGGTAAGAATGTCGAGGAGATTATGAGATGAAGAGGGTTTCTGGTGTGTCAACCAGCTGTAAGAAAAACTTTCTGTAGCCAGAGGTCTTGATGTATCTTCCATGATGGTGAGAATTAAAGATCACAAGTCAAGAAAATGGTTTTATACATTTTACAAGTAACTTGACATTAAACTTTATCACCTATATTACTTGTAAGTGTCATGTTCGAGATTTAATTATATCGACGATTCTTTTGTGATCCAAAATCCGAGAATAAAAACAAAACTCGTGCTTCGGATTGGTCACAATTGCGTCTCAATTATAACTTGACTTACTCTGCAATTTGATACATTTTTCATCGGAATGTTCACCCGATGCTAGATAATATCTAAAGTCATGTCAATACTTCGATGGAAAAGAATGACCGATTAAAGTATGAAGTGCAACTCAAGCAAAAAAATAAAATAAAGTTAGTGTATCAAAACCAAAATTTGAAAACTGGGTGATCAAAACTCAAAATAAGAAAAAATAGTTGAGCATAATAGTTTATTTTCCTGTTAAATTTTGATCAAATTAGAGAAAAAAAAAACTTATATAGGTCAATTTACAGGCTACTATCGCTTTCTTCTCCGAAAATTCCAATGAGTGCTTGTTTTTTCTTTTTTTCCTTTTTCCTTTTTGGAAATGTTTTTCACAACTTTTAAATTTTTCATGTTCATATTTAAAAGTCAGTCAAGTTAATCATCCTATATTTATTGTTGTGTAAAAGAAGCTTCCATAATTAGGGGCCCAAGGTCACTAGGGCATGTGACAATATGTATGGTTTGTATTTATTTTTTTGAGCAAAAAAGATTATATTATTATTATTATTATATTTTGATTTTTTTTTTAAATAAAGAAAATAGTTTTTTTTTTCTACTAACTTATTCATTTTTAGATTTTGGTTCACTAAATTTTCGAAGTTTTGGTTTTGATGCACCAACTTTTAATTTTCGACTATTTTGATTTAGTTGCTTATGTAACACTAGAAAATATTGACATGAAATTAAAAAAAAAATACTAACATGACATCGAAAACTATTGATTTATCAGATTTCACGTCAGCGATTGGACAAAAACTGAAAATTAATTAAAAGTATTGCACCAAAACAAAAATTTTACAAGTTAATTTAAACAAAACCCAAAATTAAACAAGTTAATAGATAAAGAAAAATTAATTACCGGTATTATTTACGGTCCGTGTGGGGACCCGGACGCTAATCAAGTTCTTAATCATCATTGGGACTAATTAATCAATTATAAACAGGGTCTAAATTTTTTTTTTTTTATGCGGAACGTAGTGAAATCAAACTAATATACAACTCAGTATATAAAAGTACAAGTCCTGTACTACAAACATACATTCAACTAAGGTTTAAACAACTAATGTCAAGTGTCCAACCCTATCTACAATCCAAGTCCGGAGCCTCCACTCTAATCACGATCTCTCCTCATCTCCTGGACCCTGATCATGTCCCACCTGTTGTCAAGTACACATACAGACAAGACAACAGCCGGATAACTCCGGTGAGAATAAATCCCAGTATAAATCAACGAAACATGCCATCATATAAACAAATATAAAGCATGTAATCAGGTAACAGAATATGTAACAAATCTGAAACATAATCAATATCATGCTGTCGACAATACTCGTAGATCTACAATTCAGACTAGACTCAATCCTAGTCTAGGGATCTCGGTTTCCAGATGTGGTATTCCTATATTGAATTCCGTAAAGGATGGAACCATAATCTCTATTACTCGATATAACCAGTGCCCTGGTATTCCTATATCGAATTCCGTAATAGAAGAATTCCAATACCCTTTACTCGATATAACCAAATATGGTGTTCCTATATCGAATTCCGTAATAGATTCCATTACTCGATATAACCAAACATCCAGTGTCCTGACCTAACCGTCAAGGACTGTAGCTCTATCGCTAGCATCCTATCTTGTGACATCGTGCAATGTGCTGTGGCGATACCACCCCTATCCGGCACGGTGTGTCACAAGACAGTTCGACCAATACCTGTTGTCTAGATATCAAGAGAACAAGTATATTAATCAAATCAATGCAAATATCAATGCACTAAAGTAAAGTATGTGATTTAGGGAAACCCAAGTCCATACCGACTCAAGTCCATCTCCCAATACCACATTGACTTATACCTTTCTTTCGTCGGTGTCTGGCTCAGTCGAAATCTTCAACTCACAGCCTGTCTGATACTGACAATACCAACAATCTCATGTCAAGATACCGTTCAAA
The DNA here is from genome assembly GCF_022965805.1 of Primulina eburnea. NCBI lineage: Eukaryota > Viridiplantae > Streptophyta > Magnoliopsida > Lamiales > Gesneriaceae > Primulina > Primulina eburnea. The sequence goes on along the minus strand of NC_133102.1, from coordinate 43,785,305 downwards.
TCAATAACAATCTGATCAATCTGGATTTAATTCAAAATCAACGGTATAATGGTACAATTTCAGTATCCCCGTCAATACAACATCACCAGATAATAGTTACAATCCATAACCCATATCCAGTATAATCTGTAATCCAATCACAATTCAAATCTGTCCGGTATAACTCAATATACCCTAAAAATTCATAACAATTCCATAATCAGTCCGTTTCTAAATCTGACTTCGATTCTATGATGTCTAACATGTCAAGAACATCATACATAAATTCTATTCAATTCTGACAATAGCATAATTTCAAATCATGTCAAAACGTAGCAAAACTTACGTCAAAGTGTAGCCTACGTCGATAGGATTACAGTACCGAAGTCGGATTACAATTCAGACGGACGGATTTCTCAGAAAAGGCGTAAGGATTTTCAACAAATATACCAGAACCCTTTTTCCGATTCTTTCTTTTCTTTTCCCCTAAACCAACGTATATATGTATATATATATTAAGGTGCTCGGTAAATGATACGTGTCCACTTTTCAAATCTTTTGGGCGGCGCTCGAGCGGTAATAAACTACCGCTCGAGCGCGGCAGTTTCTGTCCGAACTCTTCCGAATTGCACATTGGCGCTCGGGCGGTCAAAAACTACCGCCCGGGCGCCACAGTCTCTGCCCGAAGCATTTTCCTACTGAACATTGGCGCTCGGGCGGTCGTAATCTACCGCTCGGGCGCCACTACTTCTGTCCAAAACTTACACAAGTTATATGAACTCTTATTTCGTGTCCCGATTAATCCTTTCGTAATCATATCAAATTATAAATCAATAATTACCGATTACTAGGATTAAATTTTCGGGCATTACAGTCCGTATATTTGTAACTGTATTTTGTATTGAATTTTCATAATAAATATGAACAAACCGAACGTTTGATAATTTTTTTAATACTCACTTCTCATATATATTGTTTCAACATACATTATTTTCTTTATTTTTCATTCAATTTTATCATCGAGATGATGGAAAGTTTAGAAATAGGAATTTTTTACAAATTTAAAGTGAAATGTATTTGACGATTTGCTTGATTTATATAACAAGTTTTTAATATTATCGTTCTTAATTTTAGTGGTGTACTGACATAAATATCTCTAAAAAAAATTATATGGGTCGAACTCAGGTTCAATCGAAAGCCCCCATCCTCAATATAATAAAAAAAAAATTACATGTCCATAAGGTTACATGAATAAACAATTTAATGTTGTTTGCTGTCAAAAAATTAAAAATTTAAGACTTTCAAATACAATTTAATGTTGGTGTGCGAGTGTTCTAGATGAATGCTTACGTAATGACAAATTTAAAAATGGTAAACTTTAATAAAAGCAGAAGAATAAAATTAGAAAACAAGTCCTTTATCTTCATTTGTTTGTGAAAGTGGATGATTAATGTTCCAATTCTCACCGCACCAACACACGAAATAAATAACCAACATTTTTATGTGCAATATTTCAATATAGGGAAAAAAAATATATATTTTTCGTATATTTTCTCTTTATAATTTTGGTCTGATAAATTATAAAAAAATGGATTATATTTATGCCTGCTTCAATTTTCAGCAATTTAGTCATTTCCGCGCACTTGAGTGTCATGTCAACACCGCCACGTAAGAAAAAAAATACCAAAATTACAACAACAAAAAAAAAGAAAATAGACAGCATAGAAAACAATCATCCCGAATATAAAAAATAAGGACACCAACTCACCTCCGGGATAAAAACTTATGTGAAATGGTCGTATTTTGTAAGACAGATATTTTATTTAGGTCATCTATGAAAAAATATTACTTTTTATGCTAAGAGTATTATTTTTTTATTGTGAATATCGGTAGAATTGATCCATATCACAGATAAAGATTCGTGAAATCGTTTAATAAGAGACTTGCTCCACTTTTGGACTACCAGAAAGAAGGTTTCAGAAATAGAAATCCTTGCGTCTATATATCATATTTTCGTTTCCAAATTAATAACACTCAAAACATAAATTTCAATTAAAAAAATGTTTCTGAAAACCCCGTCAACCATTTTTTTTTGTCAATCTTGATGATATCTAGATATTTAATCAAGAAGATATAGAAAATCAATAATAATAAAAATGATAACAAAAAATATATATATATTAAAAAAAAAAGAAAATGGAAAAAGGAGGAGACAAGGGTCCCCATGATGTCGGGCAAGAAAACATAAAAAAGAAAGCTACAATATATGCAAAGGTTAATTTCCCCCAAACTTAACTTTAGAATTGTGGGCGTCGTTCCATCCCCACAAGCAACTATGACATTTCGTAGCAAAACCAAACGAAAGTTTTCTGGTACTTTGTTGTGTTTCATTACAAGCCATGCAGTTTGTATATTCATTTAGGAAGTTTCGTTTCGCTAAATGATAAATATAACTTTTCATTTTAAATATGTATCGAGTAAAAGTGGTTTACTCGATTTAGATTGTGATATCTAATTTGTTCAAAATACAACCCTTGCTCATTGTAATCTTCCAACCTACATAAAAACTTTGAAAGAACTGAATTATTTGAGTTACATTACAACCATAATATAAGCTCAAATAGTTAATAAAATTAAGCTCGAATACATCAAATTCAATTTCTTGAATTTAACTAGGTTTTTCGAATAAATTAAATCAAAATCAATTTTTTAAATATATATAGGAACAACAAATTAAAGTGTATTAATCATCCATTAATTAAATTCTTTTAATTATTGATGATTGAATTAACTTTCCATTTAACCAACCAAATGGTGATTACCATCTAGCAAAAACATCACTTCATTATCTTTAGGCACTAGCTGAAAATGTTTTCTTGAATCTTTACGTACAATTAACACGCAGTGTGAAGTTAACATCGTCTGATAAGATCTTGGACATATTTGTTTATAACTTATTTAAATTATAAATACGATGCAAGTTTTCTATGAGACGATCTCACAGTCAACTTGATTCATACTTCCAATGGAAAGTAATACTTTTGTAATTAAAAAGAAAATGGAAAGTATTACTTTTGTAATTAAAAAGAATTTTTTTCAATTGTTGGGTTGGCTTGGATATTTGTATCACAAAATTGATCCGTGAGACGATATCATAAGATTTTGAGTAGAAAAATCACGAGTGTATTCATTTAAATTTCTTGAATTTAACTAGGTTTTTCGAATAAATTAAATCAAAATCAATTTTTAAATATATATAGGAACAACAAATTAAAGTGTATTAATCATCCATTAATTAAATTCTTTTAATTATTGATGATTGAAATAACTTTCCATTTAACCAACCAAATGGTGATTACCATCTAGCAAAAACATCACTTCATTATCTTTAGGCACTAGCTGATAATGTTTTCTTGAATATTTACGTACAATTAACAAGCAGTGTGAAGTTAACGCCGCCCGATAATATCTTGGACATATTTGTTTATAATTTATTTAAATTATAAATATGATGCATGTTTTCTATGAGACGATCTCACAGTCAACCTGATTCATACTTACAATGAAACGTAATACTTTTGTCATTAAAAATAATATTTTTCCAATTGCTGGGTCGGATTGGATATTTGTATCACAAAATTGACCCGTGAGACGGTTTCATGAGATTTTTTAAGTAAAAAACCACTGAGTGTACTCATTTTAAAATCAAAAAGAAGAAGAAACCTGGCTGCACACAGAATTAATACTTTGAGAGGTGAATGGATCAAAAGTCTAGAAATCAATCGGTCAAATAATTCCACCTACAAAAGTTCCCCATAAAATTCTCTGTGAAGTGTATCGTCCAAATTTATAGCTTTCTAAAAAGTTGATTAAAATAAAAAAATTTGAATGGCATTTCGATTGTAAGATTCGGTGTATCATAGGGTGTGAACTAATCCATTTTGATAAAATATATAGCAGTGATTATTTTACATGATTGAGTTTGATTTGCAGTTTTCTTGTGCAGTGTGTTGCTCAATTACGAATTAGTCAACACAATTATATAAAGAATAGATCTCTTGTGAGACGATCTCACGAATTTTTATCTGTGAGACGGGTCAACCCTACCGATATTCACAATAAAAAAGTAATACTCTTAGTATAAAAAGTAATATTTTTTCATGGATGATCCAAATAAGATATTCGTCTAACAAACTACGACCCAGACCGTCTCACACAAATTTCTGTCTAAAGTATTAATTTGACCTTTGATCACACGACAATTGGAAATTTATCATATACTAGAATCAGATATTCATTATGCTATCCCAAAATCAGCACAAGGTCGGGGCGGGGCAGCCACCTTTTCATTTTCCCGTGCATGAGCCATGCTATACACTAAATGCAATGCCCGGTGCTCATTCTAAATTGATGCACACTCGATGTTTACACGCAGTGGCGCAATCAGACTTCTATTTCGATCTGGAGGACTAATCATTAAGTTTTCAAGAAAAGTTGGTCACTGAAAATACAAGGAAACTCTCTCTTTGTTATGCTCTTTTTTCTAGGAAAATGTATCTAATCGATCAAGAAGCTGATTTTCGGCTGCTTGGGCTTTATTGATTCTTCCTTTTGGGCTTGAGTTGGTCACACTTCTGTTTCCAAAAAAAATCATCAGACAATAATCTCAAATCATATGAATAAATGAAAAAAAGTGTTTTTTTTGTTTTTTAAAATTTTAAAAAGATGCTATGGGCCTACTGGGCACTGGCCACTTAACCAAAGTTACAAATTTTAGTGGCAGAACTCTGAGTCTTGTCCCTTTGTGTTGTATCGGTGGAATTAGTACAGTCTTCTTGGACTCAAGCCATGAGGGATTCGATTTGGAAAATGATTTAAAATAATATTTATTTTCGGTATATCTGGAAACCACTTACTTATTATCGAAATTGTATAACTTCATGTGAAGTAGATTTTATATTTACTTCGGTTATGCTTGAAAATAAAGATTTTTAATTTGGAGTGAGAGATTATATTTGGAGGAGGATTTCATTGACATATTTCAAATGACATTGAATATTTGGAATCCAATGAAATCTCTGTCGAAAGTGTGTAACTTTAGTATGTCTTTTGTGAGACGGTCTCACGAATCTTTATATGTGAGACGCGTCAACTCTATCGATATTCACAATAAAAAGTACTACTCTTAGTATAAAAATTAATATTTTTTTATGGATGACCCTAATTAATAAGAGATCTGTCTCACAAAATACGACCTGTGAGACCGTCTCACACAAATTTTTGCCATGTAACTTAGATAGATATGAAGTAGATTTGAAATCTATTTTAATTTTTTTTATCTAACGAAATCAAAAGAATTTGAAATCAGGAAATCATCCATGCAGGGTGGGTTAAAAAAATTAAAATGGATACGGGGTGGAAAATAGAAGTATAGTTTTTAATATTTACTTTCTAACAATCATATTTATTATATATTATTAAAAAAAAGCATTGATTCTAAAACATAAGCGTAATTTAAAACCATAATAATTTTTAAGAAATGAAACTTATTGATTTAAAATAAATGACCCAAAAAAACTTGTAAAAGTCGAAAAAATATCAGAAATTTCACACTAAATTCCGATCCACGAGACAAAATATGAATCATGAGACATCAACCGGAAAATCCTGTGATCCGCCAAAATCGAATCCACCAACCAAATTAATTTATTCAAATAATATTTTTTTTAATAATGAAAATGCTTCCATTATTCAAATAATTGACACAAGATAAACAAGATTTGAAGTAATATATAAGCTACCGGTTTGGGCTACATATGCACACTCGTGTATCTTTTATACATGCTTGTGGATCATCTGAATATGTCTTAATTATATTAACATCTTGTATAAAAACATAAAAACTCTTATGAGACAGTCTCATGTGTCAATTTTGTAAGACTTGCATTTTCTGTTCTGAATTCAGATGATCATATCAACGTCATATATAAAAACATAAATATCCTTATTAGACTGTCTCACGAGTCAATTTTGTGATATAGATCTTCTACCGATATGAACCATAAAGTAATATAATTTCTAATGTCAAATATATTATTTCACGTCAAATATGAACCGATCCGTTCAAGAATATAAATATGTGAGAAGACATACCCATACAAAAACATGTTGCAAGTAACAATCTTGTTGTAATATAGAACCAAACTAAGCTACCTAACACAGCTACGGTCAGATATGAATGAAAAGCAAGAAGTTTGCTAGAGCTATGACGGAAATGTACGAACTTGAAGGAGAAATAGGGGACAGCCATTTTAGTTTGGGCATGTTGAGGTTTGGTAAAAACTTATGTGACATAGTTTCACGGGTCGAATTTGTGAGACGAATCTCTTATTTAGGTCATCCTATGAAAAAGTATAATTTTTTATGCTTAGAGTATTAATTTTTATTGTGAATATGGGTAGAGTTGACTCGTCTCACAGATTAGTATCCGTGAGACGATCTCACATGAGACTCACTCTTGAGGTTTTACACATCTCTTATAATAGATACAAATTTGGTATCAAGGTCTAATTTTTTTTTTCATTTTTTTATTTGAAATTATATGAACATTCGTTAATTTTTACTATTGCGATGTTACTCATATTTGAATATAAATCATATTATGGAGTGTTATTACACCGGTGTACTATAAAAATCGGGTTTGTAGGGAGATAACAAATTTAGTCCTCTAAATTGTCTTGTTTTATGTTTTCGTCCTCTAATTTATCAAAATTGAGTCTTACTCCTATAATTTTTTTGTTGGTTTTCTTATCCTATTTTGTCGGGTGATGACTAGGTGTCAGATATATCACCAATTTTATGGTGCCATGTCAAAAAAAATTGAGTCAGATCACCATTTTTCGTATCACGTCAATGCTTTAGAAAAATAAGAGTAAAACCAACAAAAAAAACAAAGTTACATGATTAAGATCCAACTTCGAGAAGCTAGATATTGAAAATAAAAAACATAAAGGTTCAATTGTTTTACTTTTAAAAAGATTTAAGTTACACATTTACCAGAAACTATAACTTTTGATTCAACAAGTATTCAATCTTTTAATTATATTGAAGCCAAGGTAACACATTTGATTCTTCTATGGATACAACACATGCAATTACTAGAAAAAAGGTATTTATGAAGCAATAATGGATGATCAAAATATGAATCTTATATTTTTTATAAATTTTAAAATATTTGAATTATATTTTATCATTAGTTATAATATTTAGTAAACTAGGAGTCCTCGATCCTACATAAATTGTTGGTTCTAGAAACTTGGACTCGCCTAATTCCAATGAACCGTTAGTTGATCAAATGTAAATTCCACATGGGTGGACCTATTATGGGGGCTAGTCCTTCGATACTTATAATTTTATTTATATTATTTTTTAAGAAAAAATTTGTGTGAGACTGATCTCACGTCTCGTATTTTGTGAGACAAATCTCTTATTTGAGTCATCCATTAAAAATTATTATTATTTATGCTAAGAATATTATTTTTTATTGTAAATATCAGTAGGTTTGACCCATCTCACAGATAAAAATTCGTGAGCTCGTCTCATAAGAGACCTATATCTATACTATATAAGTAAGAGACCTCTAGAGTAACTATTTTTTGGTGTCATGGTCTGTTTTACTAATTATATATATTAATAAAGTGTTAAAAAATTAATACAAGTCACATGTAATTTAGTGGATAAAGCTTATGTTTCTTAGCCATGAAGTGGAGTTGGAGGTTTAATTCCTACTTGGATATTTTTTATTCTTTATTTATTTATTTTTTAGTTCATATATCAAAATTACAACGTAACAACTCATTATTTTTTTATAAATATATTCTAATCCATATTTAAATATAAAACAAATAAATTATAAAAAAATATTGTACCGATTTGGTTAATTGATGGAGTGGGTCTCATGTGAGACCGTCTCACGGATCTTAATCTGTGAGATGGGTCAACCCTACCCATATTCACAATAAAAAGTAATACTCTTAGCATAAAAAGTAATACTTTTTCATGAATGACCCAACTAAAGAGATTCGTCTCACGAATACGACCCGTGATACCGTCTCACACAAGTTTTTACCTAATTGACGTGACACCAATATAAATTTACACAGTAAAGAAGAGAAAAAACTTCAACCATGAATCTATTTTGAAAACCGCTGCATAAATTTAAAAAATTATTTTCCAAAAATCAAAATTTACCAAATATACATCGTGCGTACCTCAATTATGCGTATGTGTGTAAAGTAGGCACTATATTTATTTATTTTGGGTTTCCAATTTTTGATATTTATGGATTAGCTCATGAAAAATGTAAAGGTGTTAAAATAGAATATTTAAAATTGAGCTATTACGTATTGTATTGTGTAAGAAATCATATCATAAAAGATTTGAGTTGGGTTAAAAAAAATTGTCATTGTTTGGAAGAGAAATCGAAAGTGTCATTTGAGCTGTTGTATGATTTATAAGATTTTAATTGTATCGTTACCACAAATAATCGCCAACATGAACACAGACGAAATCATAAAAATAAGAATATGTAATTGTTCCAAAACAATTACATATCCTAAAATAAAGTAATAATTTTCTCATAATATAAATTGATTTGTATTAAATTTAAATGGAGCTGGGACAAAATGAATTTTTAAAATAAATAGTTATAAAAGAAAATAGATATTCAAGTTTAATAATATGTAATCGAGTCGAGTCTAGTCGAACTCTTGAATGTTTGAGCTTGGTTCGTTTATAATCGAGCCGAACTCGAGCTTTATTTAACGAATATATGCACGGCTCACGAGCTTATTCAAGCCTTTATCGAACATAAACAAACTTAATAAATATGAATTATACATTTAAATGTTCACTAAATTAATTAAAAAGTAAATTATATATTTAAAGAAAAATATATTATTCTTATTAAAATTTATAAATTTATTATAATGAATAAATTTAATAAATTTTTCTATATATTTCATAAATAATATGCAAACTCAATAAATCAAATATCAAAACTATTATTTTTATCTAAAAGATTACTCATGAACTTATCAACGAACATGTTCACGAGCTAACGAGTCGAATACTGTAAAGCTTGAGTTTGATCTGTTTATCTTAACGAGCCTCATTAAACGAGCTCAAACGAGCTTTTATCGAATCGATGCTTCGAATAGCTCACAAACGGTTTGGTTCGTTTGCATCCCTAAGTATATGCACAAAATAATGGTCATTACTACATTTTTTACAGATATTCTAAAAAAGGTGATTGTTAAAAATGTATATTAATGTACTATAAAAAAATAAAAAAAAATCAAAAACTGTAATTCTTCCATTCCAAAATTTTCAATATTTTATTCCTCAGCAATCAAATTTGTAAAAAATTTGAGTTATTCTATTATCACAAACTATAACTTTTGAAAAATCGAGATTTTTTCATTCTCACAAAATTGATTTATAATTTATCTATTTTTATTTTTTTGGTTAACCCCAACCCACCCCACCCCACCCCACCACCCCACGCTGACCCTGAGGGGAGGGCCCGCCTTTTATTGGCCCCTGGATTCATATAAGCGGCGTTTTAATCAAAGAAGACTTCGACTTGGAGATTTGTTTTCCAATATTTACTATTTCAACGATGTATTAATTCTTTATTTTTATACATTTTTTTTAAAAAAAAATTGTTCTCTATATTAAATTATTACGAAAATAATAAATAAGTCAACTCTTTAACGTGCTTAAAAAAATTCTTCATTCACCCATAAGATTCGTAAAATTATTTTTAAAAACAATTTTAATTTTCAAAATATAATCTAATGTTCTATATTAACTTTAAAAATATCAGTATAATAAAAGCAGGATACAAATTTAATAAAAACAAATAAAATAATATAAATTAATATCTTGACATATTATCTTTTATTTATGAAATATTTTTCATATAAATTTATCCCCTAAGAAAAATTCGTGGGTCGGGCCCCTTCGTTTCAAAACCCAAACCTCGACAATATACTACTCTACTAATGAAGAGTTGTTCCGCAAAAACACGCAGCTTTGGCGGGTTGGGCTTTTGGAAAGAAAGAAAAAAAGTATTTATAAGTAATTATAAAATAATATGCATATTTCAAAATTATTCACCACATATAAATTATTATAAATAATATAAATAATTCAAAATCCATCAATTTGTAAAATAAATTAATATTTCAAAACTTATCGATCATACATGAATTATTAAAAATAACACAATAAAAAAAATTAAAATATCAACAGGCCTACCCGTCCGATCCTAAAACGCAGCTCAAATATCCAAGTGTTCTTTTTTTTTTTTAAAAAAAAGAAGTAAATAATAAAAGTATTAACATCAATTTAATAACAAAAAATATAAAAATAATAATGATAATTCTTCTTAGAAATAATAATTTTATTAAAAATATTGATAAATTCAAATTAAATCACAATATAAGTAAAGTTTTAAAATAATCAAAATATATTTCAAATATAAAGTTCAAACATTAAAAAATAAAATATTAGTATGACAATCAGTGAAAACAAAACTATAATTTATTTCAGTCTATCTTTATTACTATTGTTGTTGTTAATTTATTATTATGAATTAAAAAGGAATTAATAATTGTTATTTTATACTTTCCATAGTTAATTTTAATTTCATCAATTTATTTATCATTACTTTTTATTCAAAAAACAATAAAGAATACATTGCATATTCACCAACTAATCGAAAACAAAAAGAACTCTTATAAGATCGTCTCACAAATTTGTGATACAGATTTCTAATCATATCCAATTCATTAAAGTATTAATTTTTAATTTAAATGTTTTACGTTTAATGATATATATAGATGAAGTCGACTCGTTTCACGTGTATATTTTGAAAAAATAAGTCTTACTTGAGTTGCAATAATTAATCGAGATGTGGAAAAAGATAATTAAGTGCATTATTGGATTTTTAAACAATAAAAATACTTTATTACATAGTACTTAGTAAAGAAGAGTGTGTCGGGCCCAGATACACGTGCTAACCTCCACCCGAATATAAAACTTAGCCCTTAAGAAAAAATCGCGGGCCCGCAGACAAATTACTGCTAACGATGATGACTTGTTCCGAACTTAGATGCTCCACGTACACATGACAATGGTCATCAAATGTCGACATAATCACACGCTATCATTAAAATAATTGGGCTTAAGAAAAAAATCACGGGCCCGCAGACAAATTACTACTAACGATTACTTGTTCCAGACTTGATACTCCACGTACACATGACAACTGTCATCAGATGTGGACACGATCACACGCTATCATCAAAATAAAGACAAAAAACTTGTGTAAAATGGTCTGACGGATCATATTTGTGAGACGGATCTCTTATTTGTGTTATCCATGAAAAAGTATAATTTTTTATGCTAAGAGTACTACTTTTTATTGTAAATATGGGTAGGGTTGACCTGTCTCACAGATTAAGTTCCGTGAGACGGTCTCACATGAGACTCACTCCAAAATAAATTATCAAACAAACAGTCCCATAAATCTATATTCATTATATAAATCGAGATATATTGTATAATATTTCTTCACAATACAGTAAAAAAATGATACTTTTGCAGTGAAGAATAATACTTGGGACATAAAGAAAAGTTTCATATCTATTATTTTTCGACTTATTGATTTTATATATTTGTTCGAAATATTTTACGTTATTTTTATATTATATTTCTTATGTATCTTGGTATATCAATTTTGAGCAGGTCTCGTGTGAGACTGTCTCACGAATCTTTAGCTGTGAGACGGGTGAACCATACCGAAATTCACAATAAAAAGTAATATTTTTTCATGTATGACCCAAATAAGAGATCCGTCTCACAAAATACGATCCGTGAGACCGTCTCACACAAGTTTTTGCCATCAATTTTTTGACGATAAATATGTACCACCAAAAATATATATGAATTAAATTTAATTCAATAAACTCGAATATGAAATCTATGCATAAATAGACCCATCCAAACACGATAGAAGAACAAGTATCATGCCTATCGTGGATGGATCACAGGTCTCCTCTAGAATCGGAATACATATGCACAATTTTGTCAGGTTCCCCGAAATTCTATCCACCAAAAATAAATAATAAAAAAAGAGAGGGATAAATATCAATTAATTCACTCGTATTTTTGTTAAAAAAATATATAATTATAATGCCTTTAGTTAGTGAATGAAGTACATGATTTGCATGAAAACTTAACAAGGATGGTTTATTAGGTAAGAGCCATCCATCTTGCCAATTCACGACTTCGAGAAGAGAGAGAGCCAACTGCCCTAGTGTATCTTTTTTGACCACAAATATGACTATATATTAAAATAAATTTTTTGGTCCACAAAAGTTGCGGAATATATATATTCCTAAATTTATTAGACACAAAACGGTGTAAATATCTCAAACCTTAATAATAATAATAACAAAAATCTAAGTTATTTTTCATATGTATATGGGAATCTCACTAAATTTTAAGCCAGAATTCAGAAATAATAATGATAACAAGTCGTCGGTCCAAACGACGCGCGCGTCACCGAGGAGGACATGGCTCATTCCGATCGAGTCATATGCTTAGGAAGTCTCGGATGTACGCAATCGAATGTTCCGTTCGTGCTAGCTCTATGAATTCCTCTGGTCTCGTGCATTTGAAGTGTAGCAAATACGGTTTTGGTTTCTAGTTAATTTGGTCGCTATCATAAGGAGTCAACTTTCTTCTCATATAGCATAGACTCGTGTATTTTTTATACATAAAATAAAAGTATAATGCGGAAGGCTTAAGTTGACAGTAACTCATTGATAACAAATTTAACTTTAACCTAAGTCTCTAGTCTCTAAATTTTTTTTGAGCTCCTTGATTACTTAATTTTTTTCCAAAAATACCCAATAACTCTTTGAATTTGGTAAATGACATTGTTATACTAATCGAGCATGTTCTTAAAGACATATAACCTAAATACATGCGGCTGCACAAGGTTTTAGTAATGGACTTGACACTTTCATGTGTTTTGTTGGGTTCTTAATGAATATTCCAGCAAAATTAATAACTTTTAAGAAATTTTGAAGTCGTTTTTTCTCTTTAGTTCAACTAATTTTTTCTGTACATTTTCTATTATGTGTTCTTGCAAAATTATTCCAGACTCGTATATTCTGCTCCAAGGAATTCAATCTTCCTTAGCACTGACTCCCTTCTTTTCAGATATAACTAGTCCCTATTTTTTACAAACTTTAGATAAAATATCTAAATGTTTAATATGTTTTTCCATATTTTTATATGTTATTAAAACATCATCAATATAAACAAAATAAACTGAAACTAATCTTTAAATAGATTATCCTTTTTTTTTTGAAATATTTGGGGTGCATTAGTCAAACTCATCGGTAATACTTCCCAAATACAATAACATTGCGGTATAGAGAAAGCTGCGAATTTCTTGTTTTCTTCCCTCATCCGGATCTGATAAAATAAAGACTTACAATTGAATTTAGAGAACATTTTTCCTTTTCATATATAGCTTATTAAATGATCTCTATTAGGTATGAAATACCCATCAAACTCCAAAATTTTATTACTTTCTAGATAATTAATCACTAACCTAGGTTTGTTTATCTTGATTTCACCATTATTCTTACCAAGAAACCTGGACTGTTGTATGTTGATATTCTTGTTCTGATTAATCCAAAGTCCAAATATTTATTAATATTAATATTCTGCATATCATTTTAATCAATTATGTTCATCGAGAGAAGCTTGCATCTAACAACTCATATTCATTGTCATCTTTATTTTTAAAGATGGCTTGTAGTTGATTCATTTCCCACGTTGCCAATGGATCTTCATTGCAGTTCTCTTTGATCATTTTCTTGATATTTTTAAGAAATACTTTTAATTCAAACTCCACATCTTTCTGATGTAGAGGTATTTTGAGAAATTCTATTTCTTCTGGTCGAAGATTTTGATATGCTCTTAATTGAAACATTGTTTCTTCAAACAGTCTAGAATCTTTCTTTTTTAGTTTAGAAGTTTTCATTCATCACCACGCTTGTTGCGAAACTAGATTGACAATTTCTATAAAATGTCTATCTTACTCTCTGGAATAAAATTTTGTGATCACATGGTGTTTTGAACACTAATATTTTAATCTCATTTTTTTGTGTATATGATATAAACATTTGCAAAAAATTATTTCCTAGCAAAATTTCTGCTCCAATATCATGAAAATAAATCGGTGTCGTTTTTGCCTTGTACCTGGTGTTTGTCCAGCACCTCCGATTAATGTTTATGTCATCTTAATATTTTTACATAAAATATAGATTCTCTTCCGAAATTTCGTCCAGAAATTTGAGGTAATTCTTCTTCCAATTCTTTTGGAAAAACTCATCTTTTTATGTATGTATTTCAGCTCATGAATCAATATTTGATGTAAACGAATTTGATTCTTCATTGACATTGATCTCATTGTGTATGCTTCTTCACCTGCTTGAAATTTTGTTTGAGGTAATCTGATATCGTATTACGAGATCTCACACTTTCCATAAGTGGTTCGTGTGAAGATGACCATGTTATCGAGGGAGACTCAACCCCTGTCGTGTTCATCTTCATATATACGACATTGATATTTGCATAAGACTCTGCGAGGCCTTGAAGATCTTCTAGACCAATATTTTTTTATAGTTGTCATCAGCTTAATTTCTTTTTTGTGATAGTTTTAATCATATTGATTATTTTTTCTTTGTCGGTAAATGTTTTAACATTATCTTGGTCTTCTTCATTTGGTGTAATAAGGGTTCAATAATAGTGGTAACTTTCATTTCGAGGTTCTTTTAACCTTTAATATTCCAAGAAATTTTTCTTGTTTTTTAATGATTTCCTCAATTTATGTGGTACATAATATAGCTGATTGTCATAGTTTTGCGACATCTTTCGGATCTCTCTAAAATCTCCGAAGAGTTTAGATGAATCTGATACTATTTCTAAGAACCTATTATTTTGAATATAAGTTACATTCAGTTAATCTGATGTATAACCTTAGTTAGATCTTATGTATTAACGACATATGTTCGGATGGATACATAATTTTTGAAAAAAAAATCTTATCTTCCAACATTTAATTACACAACAATAATAATATTAATATACTTAATATTTACCTCTACCGTATAATACCATTTTAACATAATTATCAATAATCAATTAAAAGTAAGAATAATTTTCTCATCTTTGTCATGGTTAGAGAGTTTGAACAAAGTTTTTAAGAAATAATGGGTAAATAACAAATTTTTTAATTTGAAATTTATCTCAATTTTCTCTTAATTCCTAACGATGTCGTAACTAGATTATTATTATATTATAAAAAGTGTAGATCATTGTAATGATCGAACTTAAATAGTAAGATAATATAAAAGAATTCTTAATAAAGTGTATATATATTTGAGCGAAATTGTAGGGATTTATTACAAGACATAATTAATTGATCAAATATGGGTATTAAGATTTATAATCAAGACTAAATGATCCTGAAAATTGTTGAGGAAACTTCCTTGAACGAGAGGTGTCCGAGATTTCTACAAATACACACACCCGTCCGCCGAATAACATGCGCTAACAACAATCCTGTTTACAAAAACTACGGTTTTTTAAGAAAACAAGAACGATAATCCGAATAAAATCAATCCCCAAATTTATTTAAGAAAAAAAAAGTGAGAATTCACGAAATCAAAGCCCCTCTTAAAAGGGGTTCCTTTCGGTTTCACTAGCCGCCTCGTTTTCTTTGATTCACACATTGGAAGGGTTGGTTTTCAAGGTTGAATCTTGAATTTTTCTTCTTTTTGTGTTAACACATCGTTTGATCTATTCTTTCTTGTTTCTTTGTCCCATTTTTCAACAATGGGGGGAGATATCGAGAAGAAATACATAGCATCTGATGAATTGAAGAAGCACAACAAGCGTGATGATCTCTGGATTTCAATCCAGGGGAAAGTCTACAACGTGACAGAGTGGGCTAAGGAGCATCCTGGCGGAGATATCCCGCTGTTGAATCTGGCTGGACAGGACGTGACTGATGCCTTCATCGCTTTTCATCCAGGTACTGCGTGGAAATACCTTGACAGGTTCTTTACTGGGTATCACCTGGAAGATTTCCAGGTTTCTGAGGTTTCCAGAGATTATAGAAGCCTGTATTCCAGGTTCTCGAAATCGGGGATGTTCGAGAAGAAAGGGCATGGGGTGATTTATTCCCTTTGTTTTGTTGCCTTAATGCTTTCTGCTTCTGTTTATGGTGTTTTGTGGTCTGATAATTTCTGGGTTCATATGCTTTCTGGAGCATTATTGGGATTTTCTTGGATTCAGGTGGCTTATTTGGGTCATGATTCTGGTCACTATACCATAATGTCAAGCAAAGGATTTAATAAAATGGCGCAGATTCTCACCGGGAATTGCCTCACCGGCATCAGTATTGCGTGGTGGAAATGGACTCACAATGCCCACCACATTTCTTGCAACAGTCTTGATTACGATCCAGACCTCCAGCATTTGCCTGTGTTTGCGGTATCCTCGGCCCTATTTAAATCGTTGACTTCCCGTTTCTACGGGAGAGAGCTAACGTTCGATCCCCTGTCTAGGTTTTTTGTAAGTTACCAGCATTTCACATTCTATCCGGTTATGTGCGGTGCAAGAGTCAATCTATATCTACAGACTTTTTTGTTATTGTTTTCAAAGCGTAAAGTGCCTGACAGGGCAACTAACATAATCGGAATCCTTGTTTTCTGGACATGGTTTCCTCTTCTCGTTTCGTTTTTGCCTAATTGGAATGAAAGGGTGCTGTTTGTCATGACAAGCTTTTGTGTTACCTCAATTCAACATGTACAGTTCTGTCTGAACCACTTTGCAGCAAATGTGTATGTTGGAGCCCCCAAGGGGAATGACTGGTTCGAGAAACAGACAAATGGGACGATTGATATATCGTGCTCATCTAAGATGGATTGGTTCTTCGGGGGGCTACAATTCCAACTCGAGCATCATCTCTTCCCTAGGCTGCCTAGGTGCCATTTGAGGAGTATTTCACCTCTAGTGCGTGATCTATGCAAGAAGCATGACTTGCCCTACATAAGCTTGTCCTTCTACGAGGCCAACATGTTGACACTAAAGACATTGAGGAATGCTGCTCTTGAGGCTCGGGATTTCTCATCCCCGGTCCCAAAAAATCTGCTTTGGGAGGCTGTTAACACACATGGTTGAAGAATGTGATCTTTTCCCAATTTTCCCGCTTGTTATTTCACCGTTTATTAGGCTTGTTACTAGACTTTGAATGTGATAAGTCACTTTGCGTTTTCAATTACAAGTTTTCAATTTATGATTTCCCAATATTATTTTTGTTTAAGGAATCAAATTATAGTTCAGTCATGCAGTTGAATTGATACCCGGCCTTGCAGAAAATTTACATTCTATATTTTACAGTAAACTTGGAGTTTGTGAACTCGAGCAAGGTATAGGCACATACATATTTGATACATTTCAAAATCCTGTGTGAAGTTTCAGCTTCATTCAGCCACAATCATAACCAAAACTCACATACAAGCTTCATGCTCCTCCATTATCTTTCGGTCTTGGATCTCAAAGAACTGGTAAGAACCAAGGTAAAGGAACGCTTGATCACCAAAAACTTCAGCAATGGCACTACATTTTTCATCCGAGAGGATGAGAACTCGAAATAAGTGGGCTTTGGGGTCGAGGGGCAGCCTACGGATTGAATCAACTGCTCCAAAGCTAGGACACGAGACTTTTGTGGGCCGTTCAGAGCGATGTTGTGAACCCTGTGCTCGTAGATCTTTCCATACTTGTCAAAGCTTGTACTCTAGGTATCATCAAAACGGCTGTGGCCCTCCTATGGAATACGCGGTATGCCATGAACGATCCAACGTACCATGCATTATATCATGTTCTCAGAAGGCTGCCACACGCTTATGATGTCAACCCACAAGGTCCAAAAGAATATCCTTCCGTGAAATCTCAAAGCTCAAAAGATTGATTTGTAGTTTTCTATACCAGCAAATGCGTTGAACGGGTCTTTGAAAACAATATCATTCCTAAAGATAATGAAGAGAGCGCCCAACAAGTCATAGTCTCATGGAGATTGAAGCATATTTCTTCGCCATGACTATACATGCACAACTCAGTGGAAAGAATCGTGTTCATCGCTTCAGGCAAATTGCATTTCAAAACACCATATTTTCAAGTTTCATGCATTTTTGAAAAGGATCTTGAATGCAATTTGGCCTCGTCTCATTATCCATAGTAGTATAATAGACTTCCAAATCCAACATGACTAACTCAACCAATATCAGTTCAAAAGCATTGAATTTGGACAAAAATGAACATCGGATCATTCCTTACTTTCGTCCTCCATGCGTTAACAAATCAAGTTCACAGACATCCAATCAAGAACGACAAATCAACTGTAGATATCAAAGCTGAGTTCTCTGTAGAAAAGATAGGGAAACTCCTCCCGGAATGTCCGAATGGCGTAACCTGTATTGACATGATTTTTCTGTCTTTCCTCTTTGGAAAATTCAAAGAATCATTAGTGGGTAATGAAGCAGAAGGATGAAACGGATAATATAACCTTCGTTTTTCTAACTTTTTGAATTATGAGGTTTAATATAAACTAATTATTATTATTCGATAAAATTATTAAAATTTGATTAATTGATTAGTTTTCATCAAATTAAATCGTCTGATTTTCAGAATAATCGATGTTAGAAAGTAATCAAATATTTTTCTTTTAAAAAAAGAGTGATTTTTTTTTTTTCCGTATGTCGATATAATGCAATTTTAGACCTTATTTTGAGGATATTGGAGGATCGAGATTCATTTTAATTTATCACAATTTTTTTTTTCCTCCAATATCCTCAAAATAAGGTCTAAAGTTGCATTATATCGACATTCAATTTCCAGTCTTTTTTGCATGTATAAAGTATAAGATTTGACAATATGATACATAATATAGTACAGTGAACTGAAAACGACATTAACATTTATAAGTGATCTATGTTCACTTTTAAGATCTCGAATACATATTAGACAACTTAAAATTCATATAAATTAAAATTAATTTGTGTTTGATTTAATAAAAAAAATGGAAATATCGTAAATAATTATATATAGTGAAACAACCAAAGTTTTCAGAGAGGAGTTAGTTCATTTACATAAACAACACTTGTGTCATCTACCCTTTACAATTCAATAACCAAGAAAAAAGAAAAGAATTGGTATACAACTAAAAGACCTCAACAATCCAACAGGATTTCAGACAAATAATTCCAGGCATCCATGTTTTGTAGAAGTTGTAATCAAATGAAAAATAAAAAGTTAGTGCTATCTCAAAGCCTCGGCTGCAAGAACCGTCGTGTTTGAATCCTCTGTCGAAGGCTTCACATACTTTCCGATCACTTTCTGGTGGGTACGTTTCCGTATTCGTTGAATTTTATCTTTACTATGTTGCCTTTTCTTTTCTTTCTCTTTGTTTCTTAAACTCCTCTCCTTTTCATACATACCGTGCCAGAAAACTTCGCCGGTTGAGGGCCACAGCCACCGTCTTCTTGGGTGGTCAGAATCAAACTCCTCCGCCAAGTCCTCATCCATGCTCTTGAGAGTGTTGAAATTGAACCATTTGACCCACATTCGACCCCTCCGGTTTTTAAGCATGTGTTGTTCTTGCATAACACCCGTCTCAGGGTTTATGTACACCATTTTTCTCGCACTATGGTATGCCCATACGTTAATCAGTAACTCGAGCAAACGAGAGTAGCAATGCTTGTCCTGCAAATCAAGAGGGGTTAAGAGACAAGAATTTGACTTGCCATATCTAATCTCATATTCGAAGCTGAATAGCGGATAACATTTTCTAACGATGATCAGGTCTCACATATTTCGCGCATTTAGGATTAAAATTCTTTTCGTCGTCTTTTAAAGGGGCACCTTACTTGCTGATTGTCTAATAACATTAGGTCATGGCAATCCCACACGGTATATTACATATTCAATTATCCATAATATCGCTCCTGGACGAGTTTTCTAGTGATTTTGAGTATTAAAATGTACATATAGGGGTCTGGCCACACGCCTCACTCCTTTTTGATGGATCTAATAAAGACCAGAGCCATTGCATGTAAGAATTACCTTGGATAAACTTAGATAACAATGACCAGTCTTCTGGTGCTCATCATAGAACTGTGCATCCAGCGCATCAACAAACATTCTAGATATGAAAATTTTCATGTTAGGATCGTAGTTACAATGAAAGACGATAGCATTAACGAGGCTTGAGGAAAAGTTTAAACCTTGAAAACATAACAAACTCCAAGAAGGACTTGGTTGGTAAAGACCAGCAATGAGTGACAGACCAGGTCCCATCTTCTGCTGGCATTGGGGGAAGAGAACTCGAGTTGTGCTTAACGCCATACATCTTTTTCAGAGCCTCAGAAAAAGCGAACCTAAAAACTCAATAAAAAATAAATCAGGTACATAACATCCATCCCAAGAAAAAATGATATACTTTTAGACCTGTAAAATCGAGTGTTATGCAATTATATCAAAACTAGAAGTGGTGGTAATATTTCAAAATAAATATATTGAACAATACAATAGCCCAAACAATACAGTTGGTTGCTCCGCCACATAGACAATTGGGGCACAATTGATGTGAACCAACAAAAACGTGGAATAGAAGTGATATAAACAAGATATTATGTTTCTGCTCAGACTCCCAGCCTTGTCAACATCCGTGCAACAGTAAACTAGCCCAAAAATATTTAAGTGAAGAATGATGGTTTATCTACTCAGGACCTTGCAAAACTGCAAAACAATCATGTTTTCCACTACCATATGGGGTGGGAATATTAACAAAATATGAGCAAAAGGGATTCAACTCTTACTGGCAATTCCCAGCATTTATGGCATCACAAAATGACCAGAAATCATGTTTCAATGGATTCATATGGTCCGAGTCCATAGAGGCCCAGAAGTAAAGAGTGTCTCCATGTCTCCGGGATTCGATTGCATCCAACAGTGATCTTTCAGCTGTCTTTGACAAAGATTTCTGCAAAATTTCCCATATGAGAAACAAGCAACATTATTCAAGTTATATAACTGTTGTGTCTCCTTTAGTTTTCTAAATTGTTATGTATCATAAGCAAATAAATTAAATAATCAAACATCAGTGAAAAGGATTACAAGATTTTATGCATCCCCCCTTTATTTGGTCATCATGAATATGTCCTTTCTATCAGTTAATAAAAAGGTGTCAACTTGAGAAAAAACTAGTGATTATACGACTAGATGGAGGTAAAGTAATTAATCTCATCTCACATACCATTTTTGCTGTCGCTCTCCACGACTGAAATCCTATCCAAGCATTTTTATGTATTCTGTCAATCCGATTAGCAATTGCAAAAATGGCTCCATAGTCCCCCAATGCAGCTCGATAATAAACATTATTTAATAGAGGAAGACGCGAAGGTCCATCAATATCATCTGCTCCATGTCTTCGGCCTTTTGTAGACTGCAACAACCAAATTTATGGATTTTTGTCAGTCAAGTACCTTACAATATCAAAAGTCAGAGAATAGGAAAGATACACAAATCCCAAAAATTGGCTTCCTACGCAATGAATATTGGTGTGGAAAGAATCACAAACGTACAGCCAAAATAAGGCCTGACTTCCAAAGTACATACACCAGAATTAGCAAAGAAGATTGCGGTACAAATAAAAGAAATAACTTGGAGAAAATGATAATCATAAGCATTTAAACAAAAGCTTCAATACACAAGTAAAATACAGGTTAAAAAAATTTAAAGGGAAAAACTTCTTTAACCAACTTATGGAAATTGGTTAAGTCCCAGAAGTGCAGAACTCACCAGCCCCAGCCCTCTATACAGGGAAGTGCGGTGCAAAAAGGGCCAGGTTCCTTCACCGAAATAAGGCTCGTAAATACAGAGTGGTTGACCTGTCCTTTCAAGTTCTCCTTCATCTCTTTCATGCAATGTCCGGTCGACCCTTCTGGTGGTTCGGTATACTTCATCCCATGTTCCCCGAGGTTGATCAGTTCTATCCTTCAACTGCATAAATATAAAAATGAAATGAATTGCCATAAAATAAAAGTATAATAATAATTCATATGTTTTCTTATTTTTAAGCTCATAAAAAGAAACTACAACCAAAGATACCAAACCTCTTCATCCTCTCTTCTTTTTCTCATGTTGGCCATTTCAATATATTTATGCTCTTCCCAGATGCTATACAAGAATGTATCATTTGTTGTAACAGAAGCCATCGTGTTCTCTTTATGGGTATGATTGAATTGCTTCTCAATCTTGTCTAAAACTTCGTGTATTATACTGGTCTCATTTTCAGAATGGGTATCTGCAATAGATTCAAAATAATGCCACTGCCATTCAGCTTTCAGTTTACCCGGAATATCTTCGGCAGCATGGGATACGGAAACTTCAGATGGAAGCACAAGAACTTTTTCCAAAAGTGAAGCATAGCCTTCCACACATTCTGGAACCATCATGTTTTTTGCTGTTCGTTTACCGACTGATGCAGCACTTCGAGCTAGAAGAGAGATTTTTCCATTTGAAACCATTTGAAACATAATCTGTGTCAGAACCTTTATATCCTCCTTTGGAAAAAGATAGCCATTCACCCTGTCGCTGACCTAGAGTTATACCCAATCCATTAGTTGGTCACTACGAAAGTAGAATAACAAGAGGCAATATATAATTCATAAAATTCCACCAAGCTTTTTAGAGTAGTAATTGAACACTGATGGCAACGAGAGATCATAATCAAGAAATGTCGTACCTATTAATGAACAATCAAAGTCGACAACAAACATAAAAAGATGCCAAAATACCTACATATTTACGGATCATTGACAGATCTGGGGCGATTATGGGCTTCTCAAAAGACATGGCTTTTAACAAAATCTCAGGAAAAGATTGCTCTTCACGAAAGGATCCATAGATCACAAGATCGGCATCACTTATTATGTTGTCTATTTCTTGATTAATAGAAACATGCTTCACTGTGTCCTTTGGATATCTCAAGCTTAGAGCAATGGTCTGCAGAAACACATTGATGAAGAAGGTAAGAAACAGAATAATGCGCACCCTAAACTTCACACTATCCGCACAGTTACTTTTGTGCCCTTATTAAAAAAAAACAAATAGACCAGTAAGAAACTATTTCTTTTAGAAAAAATATTGTAGGATATTTCGATGATATAATCCACACATTTTCATATGCTCTTTCATCAAACCACTAGCATTGATAAAATTTCAGTTTAAGAAAGGTTATCTGTGCCAAACAACATGAGAACGGTGGAGCAGAGATCAAATCTGTACGGTCTCAATAGTGCTAGTCTGATATTTATCATGTGCACTTCAAATAGGGGATAAAACATTCTACCTCCACTGCACTACTGAAGTTATTGGAGGAATCCCCAGCCAGGATGATGATTTTAATACGAGAACCATAATCATTAAATTCTGAAAGAACTGGAAATAAAGCCTGTAAAACAAGTGCATGTTCCAGCCATAGACCCCCATACAGTAACTGAGTTCCCACAACGGCAACAACAAAATCATCAGCTTCATACCCCATCATCAGGCGTGGACTTACTTTAGAGGACACCATTGGCTTATCAGCTTTCCAGGGTTCTGCAGGAGAACCAGGAATGACATAGAAGTTTCCAGGATCACATACCGAATATGCCACCTAAATTGTGTAAGTTAAAGAACGGTCAGTATGGCTCTACTGAACATTTCGATGGAGTACAAACTTTAAAATATATATATATATATATATATATATATATATATATATATTTAAATGGAAATGGGAATTATTCTCACAATCAAAATGACAGCTGCCTTAAAGTTTAAATGTTTTAGATAAATACAGAAAAGAATACTCCAATATCTTCAGAAATTAAGGAGGGACTTATACAAAGGTCCTTAAAACTTTTAAAGAGGTCCTTTTCTTGGCTGATGACCAGTAAATTAAACCAATACCCTTAAAAAGGAAATGATGCAAAATCAAAAGCAAGGACGAGCGCAGGAATAGTACATCTTTACACTAATAGTCAACCAGTGCACTGCCTCACATTTTTGGCTTGGAAAAACAAGAGAAATTCTTTTTTCTTTACATATGTTTAGCTACTATCGTTTATATTTTTATAAATTTATTTTGGGCTTTAACAAATCAGGTTTTGATATTCAAATTGTGTAATGAAATACAGATTGGAAATCTAAAAAAAAAATTATTCATTTCATAAAACCCATGGTCAAACTATTGTAGTTTTTTGAAAGAGAAATATGACATGGATGTTCAGAGAAAAAGGAACGGAAAACAATATGGAGAAGAAAAGACGAAGATGCAAATAAAGGAGAAGGTTCAAAAACACTCTGTTACTGAAAGAGAACTTTGAATTTTTTTCACATGTGCAGGAAGGGACAAACAACTTTCAATCCTTTGATTTTTAATATTTTTTCTTTCTGTGTTTGGTTTCATTTGTTTAAGCAAACCAATGGGTAAATAGTGTCTCTTCCACTCAATTCTATTTCCGCTCTGGTTAACATGACAGATTCCAAATTCTCAAAAATTAAAACCATTGTAAATCCAAATCTTTTGATCCAATAGCAACTCAACTATCTTTCAGACTAGGAAGGGAGGAACGGAGAAGTGTTTACTATTTGATTAATTGAATTCGGATGAACAATATGCTTACAAGCATGTGAAACTATGATGAATAAAATTGCATTGAGAAGAAAATCAGTGCATACTGGCAAAACGTAATTTGGGAAGATAATGACGTTGGCTCGGTGGAATACTTTTTTCCAATTATCAACCAACTCGCTCTGGCCACTAGCAAAGTACTGTCTCAGCCGAGCAGCAAGTGTTTGTTCATGGATAGTCCATATGAGAGGTACATTTCTAAAAGGTTCCTGCATAAGACTGTTAAGTAAAAGCAAAATCTTTCATTTTAACGGAAAAGAGATATTGTCAACAGCTAAAGGCAAGCTATTATACATGGTAAAAATAAAGGAAAGAAGACGAGCAATTGTCGACAAGATTAGATTTTGTAAACATAGGATATAGTCTAATATGTAGATTCTCTGCACATCATAAAAATAAACCACATTGAGAGACACCAGGTAGACGATGACGTTTATTGTATGTGTGTCGTGGGTAGGGGGATTGGGTTCATTCTTGCCGTTTCTCGGTCTTATTTTATCTCTGTGTCACAAAAACCACAAGTCTCCAAAAAATGCTAATAGGCGCATTTATAACCAACAAGTTCGTGAAATATCTTATGTCTGCAATAAAGAAAATCATATATGGATAATCGTATTATTCTTTTGAGTTAGATGGTGAATTGATCAAAATATTAAGTGACACGAAACATTATTTAACTAGAGGCAAGAATGCTCAGCTACATCACAAAATAAATGCAAAGGTAATGAATCGTGAATTATATTATTTGGGAAGTTGTCTAAATGAAGTGATGGTGCTTACCAAGATAAAACGGAGACAGCTTTCAGAGAATTCACAAGTACCCCATCATAGCTGCAAAGCAGTAGAAAAAAATCAGACTATATATCCTCCCACGGTTTCCCTTGTTCTTTAAAACAACTTTTTTGTTCTTTCTTGGGCGTATCATCCTAAAGATACATAGGCCCGAACAAATATCAGTTCCATTGGCGACTAAATACTTGATACTCAGCCATCTTTAACAAATGAAATACGAAATTGATATGAAATGCATCTATCTTAAAATAAAGAATGCAGTGCATACTTCAGCCAATCTATACTAAACTTCGCATTCTCATATGTCGCGATGACACTGAGAGGAAGTCCTTGGTCTCTCCAAATAGCATGTACAGGACCATCTTCTAGTGAGAATACCTGAAAATACCAAATATAAATAAATCCAAGCGAAATTACATTACCTTTGAGTTCTAAACACCATCAATTGCTAAAATTCTAGAAATATGCATAAAATTGTGACAAATTTTCTTTGAGCCTTCAAGAATAATACTGCTATGGAGCACAGCAAAATTTAGCTAAACACTTGAATCAATGACAATGCACAACTTTGAAAACTGTTACATGTCACTATATCTACATATGTCCTCAGCTCATACAATTGGCATGCAAACATGTTGGTCATCTGCAGTCCATCTTCCTCACAAAACACTTGATTTTGAATACTAACCACAGTCAAATTCATAATAATATGGTACCAAAATAAAAGGAAAAAACGGGACAATCAGAAACTACAAGACAAAATTCTCAACAGCTCAACCAGAACCAAGAACTGTCCTGTCTCCTCTCCTTGAATGAATTGCAAGAATAACAGAGTCGAAAATCACCTCAATTTCATATCCGATCTCCCGCAACGCAGTAGCAACAGTGACCATTAGAATCTGACATGGATCGACCGACAGATCTGCAAAAACCTACGAACACAAATCAAGACACCCAATTAGCAATGCTGCTCCCACCATAAGCTATATTACTGCAAATAAGCAAATACTATGAAGTTATTCAGCAAATCCTACGTGAAAAGAACTCAAAACAAACAAAAAATTTAGAATAATGAAATGTTTACCAACGCAAGCCTCGGTTTTCTGTATCCATATCTCGTAACCTTTCTTGAAGCAACAGTCCGGTTGACTTCATTGACTTCCTTCTGAAACTTGGCGACGATTCTTGATGGTTCAAATATTATATCTTCACCAAAATCCAACTCTTTCAAAAACGAAAAGTCCCCATAACTCACCCCCCCATTCTGCCTAAACAAACCGTGGATTTTATGAGACTTTTCAACCTCCGTTATAGAGCCAGGCAAGAAGAACATCTGGAATAGGAACACAACGAAGAAAAAAACAGCAACTGTGCAAATCCACAGTAGATAGTCAATCTTCTTGAAAAGTACAAGTCTTGCAAATCTTGATCTGGGCCTGTGCCCCAAAAATCCATTGCTCTGAACATGATTGATGCCCCTTCCAGATGAAGAACGCACGAAATGCTGATCCCTCTTCAACGGCAGTCCACTTTCAAGTGAACCCATTTACACTCCCATCAAGAAAGCGATAAAATTTCAATCTTTACAAAAACAATAGCTCTATGAACATTTATCCATCTACGCAAAGTAAAAGGACTTCTCTCTCAGGAAAATGGTAAAGGGAATTAAAATACAATATACATATAATAATCCAAATAGTTTAAAAACAAAACTTGTATAGATCACTAAAGTGATGTTCCATTAAATTTTTGTTATTTCTCTATTAAATATAAATATTTTTATTGTACTACAGATTTCAAGAAAATGCTTTCGAGGTTTCTTGGTAGAGAGAAACAGACAGCTAAGGAGATGAGAAAGAAGGCGAAAAGATTGAATTGAGGGCATGCGGTCTGCCGCACTGACGTGGCATTGGTCGTCATTTATTGTCACAGCATATTCACGCGCAGTCTTAATGAATCCAAAGATTTTTCAATAATGTTTTAAAGAATTATTAAGGGCTGAATTGATATTTGTTTTACATAAAATTAATTTTAGTTTACTTATATATAAAATATTTAAATATACGAACTATTTACAAATTATTAAATAGTTTAATTGATACATAATTCGATTAAAAATTTAGCTTGCCTTCCACTTAAATTGATTTAAGTCCAATTATTCTTATTGATTCATGTAAGCCGATTTATACTGAAAGCGAAAAATAATGCTTTGGTATAAAAATAATACTTTTCATAGGTCGAGACAGACAAAATATTTTTGTCACAAAATTGATTTGTGAGACAATATCGTAAGAGTTTTTATTAAATGTTTTGAATGTTTATACATATTAATATAAAGTAAAAACTTGTGTGAGACGATCTTACGGATCGTATTTTATGAGACGATATCTTATTTGTGTCATTAATAAAAAATATTATTTTTTTATGATAAAAGTATTATTTTTTATCCTCAATATCGACATGATTGACTTTCTCAATATAGTAAATTGATATTATTTTGGTATGAAACTGACGATCTTGATTCCAATAAAAACTGAAACCATGACTAGACCAGCTAGATCTTATTCCGTACTTTGGCAGTTTTGTTTTTGTTTTTAAATTACTATTTGAATTGAAATTTATTCTTCTAAACTTTAAATGTCAGAAAATAAAACTACAACTTATTAGATAATCAAATTAATTAAATTTATTATTTAAAATATAATGAATATTATCTAAAATCGACTATTAAATAAATATATTACAAAATATTATAAATTTTAATTTTATTGAAAAATAAATAAAGATTGGTTAAATTTTAGTCGAGTATGTCTCTCGTGAGAGGGTATCACGGATCTTTATTCGTGAGAGGTGTCAACTCTGTCCATATTTACAATAAAAAGTAATATTTTTTGTATAAATAATAATACTTTTCGTGAGTGGCCCAAATAGAAAGTATGTCTCACAAAATTGACCTAAGAGATCGTCTGACAAGAGTTTTTGTGATTTTAGTTTATATAAATTAAGTTGTCCATGTATTTTCAAAAACTTCGAAACTTGAGACTAAATTATTATTTCTATTATAGTCATATATCATATATGATTCCAACAGAGGATTTTTATTTTTAGGAACCAAAACCGAACTTTGAGCGTGTGTGTGTTTGTTTTTAAAGTAATTTTTTGGTTTTAGTTCGGTCTCAAAGTATGGTTTTAAAATTGAAACCCATTTTAAAACTCATAAACTTTCCACCCTGTTTTATATTGATATTCACAATAAAAAGTAATACTCTTAGCATAAAAAGTAATATTTTTTCATGGATGACCTAAATAAGAGATATGTATCACAAAATACGACTCGTGAGATTGTCTCACACAAATTTTTGGATTCTTTTATGGATGTATTTCTTCTCCCCAAACAATTTTGAAGATATTATGGCATCATTTTTGCTAGGAAAACCAGAAGTATATCACATAAGAAGATAAACTTACTAACTTCTGTTGAGGGATAAGAATTCTTGACTTGCTGTATTTTACTCGAATTATGCGAATTGGCTTCTTTGCGGATATTAAATTGGACCAAGTGATGCTGAGTTTTTGCTGTACTCTGGATACTAAATGAACGTCTCAATATTATTGTTTCTGTAGTTATGTGTTTCAACTGATGTCATGCAGTTGAGTTGACCTCATCCAGTGGGGAAATCTCCTCAAGTATCATATTATCATAACCTTGCGTGCATCTGCAATCGAATTCATATCCTCTTTGTGCTAATTATCATACCTCATCTGTTTACGCCAGGTAATGTACTCATTTCTTGATCGGCTCATCAATCTGGGGCTTCCTCGCACGCGAGATTTTCAAGGGGTGAACTCCAATAGCTTTGATGGAAATGGTAATTACAGCGTCGGCTTTCGTGAACAGAGTGTGTTCCCGGAGATAAGTTATGATGCTACTTGGTAAGCCAAGGGGGACGGATGTTTGTATCTCAGCCACGGCTGAGACGGATAAAGAAGCATACAGGTTACTGGTTCTAATGGGTACGCCCTTTAGAGAAGGTAGTGGCTCAGCTTACGAGGTACGAAAGAAGAAGCTCAAGTCTCACCATTTCGACTCAAAAGCAAAATCGAAACAAAGAACCAAAAAGTGAACTGAGCTCGTGTACCATTTATTCCATGGCTTTCTTTGGTTTTATTGTATGATGAAAGTTGCTCATGTACTGGCTAATCTCATGTACTTTGGTAATTAGTTGATTCTTGAATTATTTTTTTTCATGATGTTAAGATTTCTTGATTTGAGAATCTGAAAACTGGGAACTTTCAGTAGATATGAAACAAAAACAGTAAATGTATGAAGTGAGCACAATCAATGCAAATGAATCTTGAGTTTATAAACTCAAAATTTACAAGTGACACCAATTTAGAGCAACAGATCCTTCTGGACAGCAGAAACATTTAGTACAGCTCTTTGAACAACATTCACTGCAAAGATAACAAGGAAAACTATAATTCTTGCATCTTAATTACAGACTTAACATCATACAACGGTAATAAACGTATCTCACCAGTTCGCTAAAGTTATTTCTCATTTCCATTGGGGGGGATCCAAAGTAGATTTCTACATATGTCAAGAGTAATCAAGAAACAGGCTACATTGCACAATCGCTTCCCTCAATGAGTTGGGTCGGGATTGAATTTCACAGATTCTCTCCAAATGAGTTCCTTAATGTTCTCTTCAGTGAAAGATGGCCGCTCAAAGTCGAAAACAAAAGGCCTAGGGCAAACAGGCTCCTCGTTGATATCATGAAGAGGCGCCAAGTACGGGTGACAGAGTGCCTCATCAACTGCGAGTAGCATACCAATAACACGTAAAGCCACCAAAGTTTAACTAAATTTGTTATTAAACTTTGAGTTTCTGCTTTTCAATGAAAAAATATAAAAGAATCATTCAGACAAGGTTGTTGAAGTAAAGTGCCATGTGGAAGTTTCATGATTGAGGAATATTTCATATCACCCACCTTTCAGATGACTCCAAAGTCATGCCTTGGTAGAGATGAAGGATTTAGTTAGTTCAAGTATTAGGATCCAAAATCATGGTCAATACCACAACATTATAACAATTTGAGCATATGGTTTAGCTAAAGGTTGCAAATGTAACTTAGATCACTATTTACTAAAAAAAACAACTTTAAAAGGCATACATACCTGTAATACGTCTGCTTGGGTCAAAAACTAGCATTTTTTCTAATAAATCCAGAGCCCCCGGAGAAGTGTTAGGAAATCTAGCAGAAAATTGTTGCCTCGGGTATTGCGGGAGCAGTCTCACATATCTTCTGGCATTGTCACTCCTAAGAAATCCGAGACTGGCATCATCCGGAGAGCCAATGAGCTATTGTGATTACGAAAAACATAATAAGCAACCGCAAGAAGAAACTAACATCAGTTTTGTGAATACATTACAAAAAACCAGATGAACACGAACAAGAAGAAACCAAATCAGTTTGTTTTAATATACTAAAGTTCTCAAGAAAACAAGAGTGCCTAAGATAAAATTCGAATAAGCCAAAAAAAAATTTAAAATACATCCGGTAACATTTTTTCATAAGAAAATACCTCTGTGATAAGTGTCAACTGATGCACATAATCTCTGCCAGGAAAAAGAGGCTGTCTTGTCATGATTTCGCCAAGTATGCAACCTACAGACCATATATCAATTGCTGCAGTGTATTCTGAACAATTTAGAAGCAGTTCTGGTGCGCGGTACCAGCGAGTAACAACATACTCCGTCATGAAATCGGTTTCAGATGTCGTCCTTGCAAGCCCAAAATCTCCAATTTTCAAATCACAATTGGCATTGAGGAGCAAATTACTAGGTTTCAGATCACGGTGCAACACACTTGCAGAATGAATATATTTGAGTCCCCGCAGAATTTGGTAGAGAAAGTACTACAAATTTTGGATGAAAATTAAGAAGTCTAAAGCATTACATAGATAAGATCAATTCAAAGTGAATTAAAATATATCTTTTATAAGCACACCAACTAAATTTTCTTTTGCAGTGTAGCTAGTAGCTCCATTTAGTTTCTACAGTTATGCCTTTGCTTTCATATTTAACGAAATCGTCAAAGAAGAAAAGATCCATGCGAAGTAGAAGATCGCGCTCAGTAATGTAAAAGCAACTCATAAGGAGAGTCTAAATAAAAAAATTTGCTTTAAATTATGAAACGGAGAAATGACGTGTTCGCAATGTTCTATCACTATGACACCCGAAAAAGAAATTCTGTATGCCATAAGAAAATGAGGCCTAACCCGACAATGATCATCAGCCAATTGCTGGTTGGACCGAATAATTTGATGAAGATCAATGTCCATTAGTTCATTAACGATGTAGACATCATTGAAGTTCTCCTTTTGTGGCGGTCGTATGATATCTTTAAGTGCAATAACCTGTTTGAGCAGAATGCAAAACCAAAAATTAACGTAATTGTTTAACTGAAGATTGTTTCAAATATTCAAGGCCGCAGAAAATGAAAATAGGCATTAATAGGACATTGCTTTGATGGCATTAGTATGCCACGTAAATTCATGTATGCATGGATAAGGAGAAACAAAATTCGGACAAACTGATCACTCGAGTAAACTGATTTAATTCGGTTTGTTAAGAAATAAAGACACTCATTTTTAAAAGTTTCCGTTTAATAAGGTCCCATTTCAATATTTATTTTTCAAAAAAGGAGAACAAACCAAATCCACTGATTTTCCTAAGAGGCTTATTTTGAGTGGGGTTTTTTGGTTCTTAAATTTAACTTTTGGCTCAGGCCCCACCCCCATTTTTTGTGTATGGCATTTATCTCATTATCAAGCATTCCAATTTAACCAGCTCACAAGATGATCTTTGGCTTTCATAGTCAAGTCACATTCATTCTATTACCACCGTCACTTTTAAAATTCCAGTTCTTTTATTTTTCAAATTTATCTCGGTTAATTGATAGAGTAGCCGAATCTAACTTGGTTTTGTTATATTACAACTTTAATTCGGTTTTATGCTGTTTAGCTCGGTCGAAAACAATATCGACTTGAACATGCAGCCCTAGGCATGGACAAGATCAAATTATGGATGTAAGAGACTATCCAAGCATGACAAGAGAGAATCCTCAGCATTGTTTCCTTGCCATCTTACTCCTTTCTTCTTCTACCTCTTCTTTTTTTCTTGAGGGTCTGGTGCTAGTGTGTCTATTGTGTAGTGTAGTGATATCTTATGATATGCAGCGATGCACTAAGGAACATTGGAATTTTTTTACCTCTCTGCTCGGTTATCTATCCATTTCATTATTTGAATAACAATCATTACTTTCAAACGGGCATGTTCACGTATCTCAGGTTATCAACAGGAGACAGTCACATATACTCAGGTAACAGCATAAAAGTTAAAATTTAAAATGAAAATAATTTGATTTAATAATTTTACCAAAAAAACAGCTTGGAAAATGAAAGAAGTTGAAAAATTACAAACTAATCTATTTTCATGCTAAAATAGATGACATCGCACAAGAGAATGTCAGTCACTCGATAAAAACATCATAGCAACATATCTAAGAGGGTGGCAAAAGGTTATTTGGTCAGCTGTCAATTGACAACGAGATATGCCAACTAATGTGCAGAAATCTGACCACCTGAAACCATTGAATTTGAATAAAGTAGGCCTAACTGAAGTAAGATGAGCATAATAATAAAAATTTAAAGAAAGCAATGTGATTGGAATTGTTTTTTTCTATTAGAGCGTTCCCATTTCAAAAACAAATGATTCTTATCCCACAAGTCTCCAAACAACAAATAAGTTATATTTGAAGTCACAAATTCACAATAATTTTTTGAGATCAAAGACACCAAATAAAAAGACAAGTTTTTCCCGTAAAACTAAATAACCAAATTGTTTTTTGGCCAGTCTATCAAATGAAAAGAAAACGCCTCCTTGTCATTATTGTTCCAAATTAATGTAGATTCTTGCACTTTGAAGTGAAAAACAAATGACTCTGGATATATGTGCACACATCTAAAACTCTCCATGATTTCCAAATTCCATCTAATATAAGCAGTTCCTGATTTTACTTTGTTTAATAACTGTTAGAGATTTTTCAAAAAAGGGAAAAAAAGGCTCTGATTGTGTGATTATTAGCTACAAAAATAGAGTAGGTCAATAAGCCCCTTCATTAATTCATGGGATTTTAACTTCTAAGGGAATTGGTTGTTTATACTCTTTGTATATATGGTAGGTGTTTTTATCTGAAACAAAATCAAGAAGAAAGAAACATAGAAAACCACATTTCTATCTTTATTATATGTTCTACGCTACCAGATCCGTACTCTTCACCGGAGAATTTAATGATAACTAGAACAATATCAAGTTTTTATCCCTACCTGTCATGAAAATCCTTCAAGTTGCTCTTCGACTAGTGGATTTGATTTGGAGGGAAGTGCTTGATTTCGAGACAATTTGAAAGATGAATTTCAAATGATACTCATCTCGGATGTATTTGAAATCCATCAAAAATAATATTGAAATTACATAAATTGACATTAAATGGGTTTGAAATTCACTTTATTTTCATTCATCCGATCAAGTCAAGTAATTCGAAATCTATCAATCCAAATACCACCTCGATTCAATTTACTATACACAAACTGAATGAGAACGATTATGGGAGTTCTACCAATCGGTTCCACAAGTGAGTGAGGACAAAGATAAGATTAGGGCGTCAACAAAATGAGATAAGATTAGGGCGTCAACAAAATGAGCCAACAAGAAAAATTAGTGTTTCATATTCAAAATCAACGTGTTCGAGCAAAACTCAAACATATTCGAATTTTTATTCTACCCGAACTCGAGTCCAAATTATCTAGTAGGATTATTTGCGAGTTGCTCTCGAACTTTAATATTTTATTAATATAATTTGATTATACATTAAATAACTATATTACGAACAAGCTCGAACTCGAACTCGAACTTTAATTTGAGCTACAAATATTATTATTCGAGATCGACCTTGAATACTATCATTCTCCCTCAAATTCGAGCATTAACTTTTTGTCATATTCGGCCCTTGTCTACCCAAAGTGAAAAGTGTTATTTCATGGAATAACTGCAGCACCAAAACCAGGATCGGAGAACCTTGTGTGGGAGGTAGAGAACTCTATTGTAACGTCTTGGTTGATTAATTGAGCACAAAATTGGATTCATGTATTTGTTTTATCAAATGGAAAAAAGAAATATGGGTGCTAACTCAGATTTTGAGAACATTTCGCAGCTTTGAAATACTCTGAAACACTTGGTACAAAATCTGTTACCAAGGATTTTACTACTCCATTGGAGTTATGGAAAGAAATAGATTTATTCCATAAAATCACATGGAGACACCCTGAAACGGGATCATGTACAACAAAATGTTGGAGAAACGTCGGTTATTCAATTTTTGTCAAGGTTGAAATATGAACTTGATGCAGTTGGAGGACGTCTACTTGGTACAAAACTTATGCCCAAGTTGAAAAATGTATTTTCCAAAGCCGGCATGAAGAAAGTAGGGAGTACCGGAGTACTGTCATTACTTTCACAAAACATGGCAATGGAGTTAGCAACATAGGGGTCTGCTTCAGCTAGTCCAGATGCGAAAGCAATAATTCCAAGTCTCAAACATAGAAATATACATCATTATGGTGTGAATGATGTAAGAAGACAAATCACACAATAGATAAAAGTTGGGAAATCCATGGTCAAGAGCTCAGATTTGAAGCTACGAAGTCAAAGATGAAAAAAAAAACAGGATACGAATACAAATTGTGCTAGTCCTCAAGCATTTGCAATTGAATGAATGGAGGTTCCCGGAAATCGATGACTCATCCGTCCACGGTCAAGGAGTCCGGTTGTCAAGTTCTACAGCATCAATAATTCACAAAGGTATTTTCCACTTCTATTTTGTAAAGGCCCCAACAAATGCATTGATCGTGGACACCGGAGGATCTGATCATATAACAAAATTTGTACCTGGCCTATCAATTATAAACAATGTGAGTCTTTTAAGCAGTCGACGTTGATTGTATGTGTAGATGAAATGGTAGTCACACGCGACCATATCCAAGTTTGGTGATCTTAAGACACTCAAATTGAAGTCATCATTAACCATTTGAAATCCAAATCTATCAAATCCTTCCATCAACATTAAGGAATTTCAATGTCACATAAAATGAACACTCAACTTACTTGAAGAGACATTGAAAGCTTGGATGCAAACTAGCTTGTATGCTATTAGAACGGCATTGGGAGCAAGAGATAGCTAAGGAAGGTCTCTATTTGGAATATTGAATGCTATCAACGCTTGATAGGAAAAAATTGATTTCTGCCAATTTATGCATGCCCCTACAAAGAGGCATATAGATGCGAAAAATCAAATTCTAAGATTATAAATGCTATGTTGGTTCTATCAAATCCTTCCATCCACATTAAGGAATTTCCATCTCACATAAAATGAACACCCAACTTACATAAGGAGACATTGGAAGCTTGGATGCAAACTAGCTTCTATACTTTAGAACGGCATTGGAAGCAAGAGATAGCTGAGTGATACCCCATTACATGGATAGCTCGAATCAGGGTAAATCTACAGGAAGGGCGCGTCAGGAGTCGGACAGGTAAATGCCCGGGCCATCTTCTCTCTGGGATACCAGAAGCCCGGGCTCTCATACAAGTTCCCGGATGGTCTCTACCCGAGCTACCTCGAAAATAGCGTCCCACTCGAGTGCACCAGTATGGGCTCTCTTATGCTTAATAATCATTATTGTCAAAACTACAAGGGTTTGGCGTGTCAGAGAAGTTATCAGAGGTAGGATATGGACAGTCATCTTACCCTAATTAGCAGGTGTGCACTAAATCCAAGGTAATCGTGAGATTTCTTTCTATAAATAGCAGGTATGTTTTACATTTGGGGGATTCAGATACTATTGTTTCCAAGCTCTTGGCATTCACGTATATTCACTCACATACACAGCCTTTTATCCATTCATCTTCACCTGCTGACTTAAGCATCGGAGTAGTCACGCCGGAATACTGAACGCTATCATTGATTTCTGCCAATTTATGCATGCCCCTACAAAGAGGCATATAGATGCGAAAAATCAAATTCGGAGATTATAAATGATATGTTGATGTGATTTCTTGTTCAAAAAATTGGAGTTAGAGATGTAGTTGGTTTCTTAGAGGAAGATTTGGCAGGCGAAGTCGAAGATGGTGGTAAGTCAACTATTACCCCAGAGGTCCAGAAGATTCTGTGAATTGGAGAAGCCAAAAGCACTATTCATTGCACGAAACATCGTCGGCCAAGTATATGTCAATAGCCCAAAGTACAAGTGAACTCATTTGGATATGTGGCAGACTTGAAACTTTCTGCTATCTGGATCTATGTAGTTGAGCGACAACCAACCAACTGTCAATGTAGCTCACAAGCCAATTCAGCATGATCACATAAAGCACGTAAAGATCAACGAAAGCATCATTAAGAGCAAGATAGAAATGGGACTATTGCACTCTCTTACATTTCTACGAAATCACTGAAGCACATCTTCTCATTAAGTACCTTCGACATTAAGCTCTTCGAAAACCTGGTTTTGATCTTTACACTTGAAAGCTAAGAATATTCACAAGATTGGAGGGTCTTGTTAGCAATAAAAATAAAAAAGACACTGATTGTGGGATTAGAATATTACTTTTGATTATCCTTTATGATATCTCATTAGCATACATCAGCAGATCTAATTATTCTCTTGCCTCATTCATGGGATTTTACTTACTTTAAGTAGGGGACTGGTTCTTTGTATTTGTTATGTAGGCTACATTACTTTTTGACCTAACAAGAACAAATCACATTTTAAAATTTTCATGTCTAATAAATTCCAGGGAAATTTGCACAGCACATGACTAAAAACAAGTTATTGAAATATTTACGGAAAAAACACTTGTAAATTCATTCAAGAGAATGGAAGCACTGCCGAGACCCGAGCAAGATAAAGTAGCTCTATCAAGATTTAATTCTGTAGGCTGGTAGGATAATTACATTGTCATGATCCATGTGGCGCAGAAGTTTAATTTCCCGAAGGGTCCTTTTAGCATCGATTATGTTGTCAAATGCATTGCCAATCTTCTTAATAGCCACCTCTTCACGTGTCTCGGAGTTCACAGCAGCACTGAAGCAGATGAAATATCAAATTTTCCTTCATGCTTATAATGAACGGGAAATAGAAGTAAAACAGATAGCAATAGCAACACATGACATGTTATGACATGCTAACCAGTGCTCGAATCCAATCCCCATAATCACAAGCCAAAAATATTTAGATATTTTATTCAAAAATACTAAATTGAAAGCAACAATGATAACAAAATCAGATTTTCTTCCATAATTTTTGCACCTCCGGATGCAGGGGACGATGTTCTAGTAGCCTTTTTCACACACACTAGAAAACACCAATAGGGAGAAAAATGAGAAATAACTCAAAATTCCCAAATTCAGTATCCCGAGTAAAAGAAACAGTAGTTCAAAATTCCCAAATTCAGTATCATGAAGAGCTGTAAGAAAACCAAACCTACAACCATCAAAACTCTTGGAATAAAAAATTATTCCAATCATCAACACCAAATCAATGTATTTCAGAAAACTAAAAACATACAAAGCACACAGATTAACTCGAGATCAAGAAAAACAACATATTTTCTTGATTCTTACCAAACAATGCCATAAGCCCCGCGACCCACAGGCCTGATTGGAACATACTTGCGGGAAACTTCAAAGAGATTTCCATACACATTGTACTGGACATATCTTCCGCCATGAGTGGGCACCCCTTTGATATTATGCCCACCATGATCACCAGCACCCGAACTTGACTCCATAGAAAGAAAAAATAACACGCAAGATAAAAAAAACCCAGTTCAAAGATGGAATCTTTGAACAAGTTCTTGGCTTCTTTGGAGGTAGTGTCGGTTTCTGTGAAAACAGAAAATGATCCCCTTACATCTCTGGCCGTGTTATTCGGTGGAAAATACAACTTTATTTCGATTTCTTTATAATTTCAGGTAGAGAAAGTGGCGTTGGCGTGTGAACTTTTGAACTGGAATAACTCGAGGTTACTCGTGAAACTAATTGACTCATTTGAGAGAGGGAGGATGGATGGAGGTTGGTTCTATGAATCTTCAACCATACACTTGGCCTTGGCAAAGGTTGACTATCACATCAATATTTATTGTTTTTGTTTTTTATATGTTTAAATAAAGTTTTGGTTTTATGTAATTTGTGTGAGAGTGAGTCTCATGTGACCGTCTCACGGGTCATAATCCGTGAGATGAGTCAACTCTACCCATATTCACAATAAAAAGTAATACTCTTAGCATAAAAAGTAATACTTTTTCATGGGTGATCCAAATAAGAGATCCGTCTCACAAATACAATCCATGATACCGTCTCACACAAATTTTTGCTTTTATGTGAATAATTTTTGTCCTTTGATTTTTATTAAATATTATTTTATATTTTATTGTCCTAGAGAAAAAATAGTTTTTGTAACTTTTTTTTTTAATTGAGGGAGATGGATTATTTTAAAATTCCAGATTTGGTCGAAAAATTAAAATATTGACATGAGACAAAAAAAAAATAATAGTATAGTTGACTTGCCCGTTAAACAAGGTACCAATCAAAATTGCCTAGATTTTATTGTTAAAAGGTCAATAATTATGATTAATATTCTTTTTAATTATGATTTTTTTAATTAAAAAAATTGCAAAATGATCTTTGTATATACAGAAAAAACAAAGAATAAACAAAATTTAAAAATAAATCTTATATTAACACAAATTAACTTCAAAAATTGTATAAATCTTTCTAAAGTTAGTCGTATTTATTTATCTCGTTGGATGCATACAGAAGTAACACTTGTTTGTATTTGGATTTGGTGGACTCAAGGAACAGCCAAAATCTAGTTCAACCAAGCAGAATTATGTTTCTAAAATAAGACCAATTCTCTTGACCATGTCGGGTATAATTTGGGACATATGTTATTTGCAGAGCCGTACCTTATGCTAGGTCAAAGAGGCCGCCATCTCGGGGCCCGGCTTTGGAAAGGCCCAAAATTATTATTATAATTATATATTGCGTTGATGACACGATAAAATTTTTTTAGTTCAATATTAAATCATAAAAAATCAATTTGAATATTTTTTGTTAATAATTGATTAAGCTCGATTTACTCTCAAATTCGGTTTGAACAATTTAAATAATATCAAGAAATTTTTGGGTTTATTGAATTTGAAAAATGACAAAAACTTGTGTGAGACGGTCTCACGGGCCGTATTTGTGAGACTGATCACTTATTTGGGTCATCCATGAAAAAATATTACTTTTTATGCTAAGAGTATTACTTTTTATTGTGAATATCGATAGGGTTGACCCGTCTCACATATTAAGATCTGTGAGACGATCTCACATGTGACTCACTCTTGAAAAATTAAATAGTTAGCATTTAACTAGTTTGATGAAATATTCTATGGAGCTTCGATAATCTTGAATCACGATGGGCATTTTACATTAACAGTTGTTCCAAGTTGATGGTCATGAGATGTTATTCAACAAATTAATAAAACCTATTGATATGTTACAGCGTTTGAACAACACTGAGTTTTTTATTCTCAAATACTTATGTTGTTTGACAATGCTGAATAGTTTATTCTCAAATACTTATATTGCTCGTAAGATTTTGTTATCCATATCAATCACAACTCATCAGCAGAAAATAAACTCATTGAAATTGAAGTTAATCAAAAAATATTTGTGATAAAAAAATGTTATATGGCAGATTAAATGAGCTAGGTGTGTTGTAAATTGACAAAAAAATGAAACGATAACCGAACTATACTGATTTGATAAATATTTTCAAGTTTAAAACAAATAGTCGAGTATTATTTATGTGATCATTTCAAATATTTGTTGACTTGTTATTAATGTTATATGTTGTTTATGGTCATATGATGTATTTATGTATTGCTCATTGTATTTGTTATTTACAAACTTTTTTTTTTTATTTTCCACAATTAGAGAGCATTTTTACTTTCGCCTCAGGTCCCATAGAACACAAGTATGACTCTGATTTTTTGTATTTAAAGTTGATATTATGTATTGAGTTTATATAATGTATTCTTGTTTTCACAAAAACTCTTGTGAGACCAACTCACATGGTTAATTTTATGATATTAATGTTCGACTCAATTCAATTTATAAAAAAACATTGATTTTTATGTCAAAAATATTATTTTTCGTGATACATATGGATCGAATCGAGACATATTCATTTAGTTTAAAATTAATTTTTTAGTGATTTTATTTTAAATTTTTATTTAATTACTTATAATTTAATAGATATTGAAAAATAAGAAATGATATTGTCATTTTTTTAAACTCAGTATTATCCTTTGAATACACCATTATATTATTCCAATCAGATAATAAAATTTGGATACATTCAATCAAATGGAAAATGTATAGTTAAAAAAAAATTCTTAGCAATAAGCCAAATCACAAGAGTTATGGATTTGGTGGTTACAAAATTCGAAGAAGATAACGAATTAAGAAAAAATATCAATGTAAGGATTAGATAATTACTCTTTGCCCTTTAAGAAATGAATGTAATTTGACATTTGTGTCACATTTACTAACCAAATCAGATAATATAGGTGTCTCAAGTTTAATATATAGTAATAGATATTTAAGATTATCTTTCAAAAAATATGTATTTAATATTATGGAAATCATTTCTTGGCTTATATTTTAGAGAATAATGTCAAAGATATATCTTATATATTCTATATCTATATTTACATCAATTATATCGTGATATTTTTAATTAAAAATATCACGAGGTTTCAACAAATTGAATTTTTGTATTTAATATCACGGAAATCATTCCCCCTCGCGCGCCCACATTCTGTCCGCACTACAGTATCTTATGACAAAGATGAAACAATGTTAAAGCCAGACTGAGCATGGGGAACGGGTTCTGTGGCACTCAAATTTGCTCACTGCCAAGAAAGGGCAATACAACGTGCTGCAATTTATCCAAGAACAAATAAATTTATTGATTCACCTGACAAACATGAAGCATACCACTACTTTAGGCAACTAAAGAAGGAAAAATCTTGATTCAAATAATGAAGTGTGGCCGTGAAATCCCATAAATAAGCACAGAATGATATCATCACCGAGAGTTTGTTTATAAGCCACGGTTTCTGCTGATGTCCCCCCTGCGTGGAAAATCAGAGATACCTACAATGACTTGTTAATCGATGATCAATTCTCGAGCAGGACGATTATCTTTCTCGTTGGGAACTGGACAAATCTTGAACAATTTGTCGTTCCTGCATTTTCAGTGACAGGAAGAATATCAAAAATAAACAAGGGAACCACTCGTTTTTCTCTTATGAAAGTAACATTTCAGGTGTAAGCCATACATCATGAGAGAGGAAGTTTTCTGCCTCCAGCATGTGTATCACATGACCCACTTTGGGTCTCTTCTGAGCATCAGGATCCACACATCGAAGGGCTACCAAAATAACTCGTTTCAGCACCTTTGAAGCAGGCCTTTTGGAAAGTTTAGGATCGACTACTTCCTCAGATTTCCGGTTTCCAACCATCATCTTCAGCCAATCAATCAGATTGACCTGCAATTTTTAGCCATAAATACTGATTAGAAATTAATAACCTAACGAAATAAGAGAAAAAAGAGAACTGTCGAGATTTTCTTGCTGTTAAAACACACAACTAACCTCTTCTTTAGGGCGATTGTAGTCAACAGGAGATCTTCCAGTTATAATTTCCATAATCAATATACCAAAGCTGTAGATATCACTCTTCTCATTCAGCATACCAGTGCAAGCATATTCGGGAGCTACGTAACTTAGTACACCACAGAAAAATAGATCAGCTTACTGCCCAACTACAGAGGCAACTTATCCACTATGAGGAAACATGACAGAAAATACATATATAATGTGTGTGTATGTGTTCTGCAAAATTAACTGACCCAAATGTTCCCATCACACGAGTTGTCACATAAGGTCTGTCTGAATTCAGTAGTTTTGCAAGCCCAAAATCTGACAACTTGGGATTCCATTGACGATCAAGCAGTATGTTGCTGGACTTGACATCACGATGAACAACCTTTGGTTCCAGACCCTCATGGAGATAAGCCAAGCTGAAAAGTATAAGCAATTAAAAAGTCATGCATTGCTGTAGTATTGAACCAAAAATCTTTATCATACCCTTTGGCTGTTCCTATAATTATGTTCATACGGATCTCCCATGTTAAAGGACTGATTTCTC
This sequence comes from Primulina eburnea, assembly GCF_022965805.1. Taxonomy (NCBI): domain Eukaryota; kingdom Viridiplantae; phylum Streptophyta; class Magnoliopsida; order Lamiales; family Gesneriaceae; genus Primulina; species Primulina eburnea. The sequence continues at coordinate 43,742,261 of NC_133102.1, read as the reverse complement.
CTATATCACCGTGAAGCCACTGGTCCAAATTTCCATTATCCACATATTCATAGACAAGCATCCTAAAGGAGGAAAAAAGCAAAAATTAAAAAGTAATCAACAATTGATAGTTAAAAAGAATAGGAGTAACTGAAAATTGAAATGAAATGTCCATTACCGGTAAGCTCCTTCAACACAGTAACCCAACAACCTTACAAGATTCTTGTGTCTAACACGTCCAATTGCTTCCACCTCCACTTTGAACTCTTTCTCAGCTTGACCCCTGAAAGCACGCAAGATAAAGCTTATGAGGGATAAAACAACCTATACAGATTTTTAGTCCAAAAGGCAAAGCTTTCTTCAGCAAGATGCAAGGAAAATTCCCTAAAAATACTAATAAATCATGTTCGTTTAGCTACATAATTAGCAATGCAAAAGCAAGGTACGGCAAATATTAAAGAACTGAATTTGCAAGTGTCATGATTTTGAAAACCAGAAGGACATAGAAAAATTTGCGTACTTGTAATTCAACAAATTCTTTATAGCAATTCTTGTGTTATCGACCAACACGCCATAATAGACGATACCATATCCACCTTCACCAATAACATTCTCATCAGACAACCCATTAGAGGCAGCCTCGAGCTCTCGCAAAGTATACCATTTCCCCCAACCCAAATGTGACACCTCGGGCAAGGATCCACTGCCTCCAACCGACCCAGTTTCAGTCCCACACGTAGCTCTGCTCTCACCACTAGATGGCCCTCTATCAGAAAACACAACTTTGTGTTCTACATTCCCAATATCTATCTGTATCTCCGGAACCACCTGAAAGAATAAAAAGAAATGGAAATCAATTGATACCACTATTCGTAAAAGGGTTAGGAACAAACTAACTGTTTAAATAATCCAAGTTTTTACACCGAAAGGGAGAAATCATCGTTTCATTCAATTACCAGCTCTCATGGATGGAGCTCAACAATTATTTCCTTTCAAAGGTCCGTTTAACTTCGCATGGCCACGTTATTAACTTTTTCGAGTGTGTATTTAAATTCCATAACACTATACTTGGGATTAGAATTTGAAGTCAAGTGACCCAAAGAAAATAGATAGAGAAATCATAAACTCTCTCGTTAAAGTATCATTTAGACAAAGAAAGAAAGAAAGAAAGAAAGAAAGAAAGAAAGAAAGGGAATAAATTATCACAGCAAGACGATAACTTTTAATACAAATAACACACTTCCAATACACGCACTATACCTGAGCGACGACTGGCTGGTGATTGGGAGCAGCGTTATGAACTATCTCCTGGATTTCCTTGGACACAACTGGGGTGATCTCTCCTCCACCTTTGTGAGAGAGCTTGGCCGCCGCCTTTCTACTGCTGCAGCGGCGATAGGCGGTGAAGCATAGAGATAAAACGAAGAGAATGAGCACAATCACTACTCCGATCACTATTCCAATAACCACCGAGAGATGCAGCCCAAAGACGGAGGTTTTCTTCGACAGCTCAGTATCGACGATCGCCGCATCGTACACTGACATCTCGCTCGAAAAATCAAATGTGCGAAGAAATTAAACTCGTGGCATTCAAAAAGTGCAGGTAGAGTCAAATTACACGAATCCAAATTCCCACATTTGCTGAAGAACAGTAAATCAACCAAAATTTATGCGCTAAAAACACAAATGCGTGTGTAATTACTTCAAATTGGACGTGTTCATCGGCGGTGAATAATGAATGAATGGGGGGCTGTTGAATTAAAATGGGTGAGGAGTGTGCTCCATTTGAGCTCACTTTTGTTGGGCCCCACTTCAAACGGTAGGATGGGTGGATCCGGCTCCTAGATCCTATCTAAGCAGGGTACATGGATCCTCAGTCGAATTCGATTCGTCTTATATAGATTCGATCCAGTTATATGTATATAAAATAAGTATGATAATTGATTTTTTCATCGTCAAATTTTGATTGGAGGTGATTTCTATGACATTTTATTCAGACATGATTTGAGTAAGTTACGTAAAAAATGAGAAATGATAATCGATTTTTTTAACTATGTTTGGATTGTCTATGATATTCGATATGCACTTCGATCCCACTAGTGTCATCTCACTATATTCATAATATTCTACAGAGTGAGTCTCATGTGAGACCGTCTGACGGATCATAATCTGTGAGACGAGACGGGTCAACCCTACTCATATTCACAACAAAAAATAATACTCTTAGCATAAAAAATAATACTTTTTCATGGGTGACCCAAATAAAAAATCCGTCACACAAATATGACCTGTAAGACCGTCTCACACAAGTTTTTGCCTATTCTACAAGCATTTAAAAGTATAATGTCATGAATCTAGTTATGTGCATAAATATTTTTTTTTTCTCAATTTTCATATCTTTGGATTTTTTTGATTTATTTTATTATAAATATGCCATACAAATTAAAAATGTCAAAATATTATAAATATAACTACTAAAGGTGGTCGAACCCACTAGGGAGTTGGTGGGCTAGATCTTTATACATAAAAAATGCAAAAGAATATTGAAAAAGAAAAAGCATAAAGGCTTTTGTGCTTTAAAAATAGTCAGTGAATAAACTTTAAATTAAATAAAGACAAAAACTTGTGTGAGACGAGTCAACTCTACTCATATTCACAATAAAAAATAATACTCTTAGCATAAAAAATAATATTTTTTCATGGATGACCCAAATAAGAGATCCGTCTCACAAATACGACCCGTAAAACTGTCTGCCACAAATTTTTGCCAAAACAATAATATATTATCGAATCAATATGTGCAAGAGATATATGAACAAATTTAAGCGAATTCATTGCCAAGTGAGCATGCTCTCTAATAATTAATGAGAATTGAATAAGCGACATTGACTCTAAAACCAAATACAGAGTGGAGCAATATTTTAACAAAATCTATAGTTGTGGTGATGTGCAACATTTTTGGTTTTAATCATATAGAAACCTAGCAAAAAATATAGATACGAATAAACTGACATTTGGAGAATTTGACAAAAATAGAAATATTTGATATAGAATGTGATAGTTATAGTTGGACTACAAATATACTAAAATATTTTTTTTATCAAACAAAAGAGGATACTTCAATTCATTTATCTGAAATAATCACTAGAAGGTCGATGCTTAATATATGATAGTGATATATAATCTATTTTATTATCATCCAAATTATATAATATTTTGGTATTATAATAAAATTATTTGTCCAATAATTCTTAACTTTTCATGTTCTATTAGGCTTACTAAATTCCGAATAACCATCCATGAGGTCTTGACCCAATAGTTAAGATTGAAGTTCTGAGACTTCGAATCTCGCTTTCAGGTAGTTATTTTTAGTAAATTTAGCTGTTTCTTTGTAATTTCTTTACGTGAGATAAACAATTTTTCGGTCTACACTCAAGTCATGTCACTAGTATGAACAATTACATTATATTTTTGTAATTTGAAACAATACCATAGTTCTATTCTGAAAAAAAAGTCCGAAGAACCATTTGACGGGCAATCAATACTCACAATGGAGCAATAAAAGAAGGCAACCAACTTTGTACCCCGTCCATAAATTTAGCTAATTAATTAGCTGCACACTTTTAATAATCCATTAATTTCTGGTGTAGTTAATAAGAGGGAATTCTATGTAAATGGTCAATATTTATCAATTTTCGTATCTTTAATCTTTCTATTATTTCATACCACGTCTCAAACAGGACCAAATTATTGATTGCAACACCCTCCCACATCGTAGTATGTATGTAACTCAATGAATGGTTCGAATCAGATTTCAAATTACATTATAACCTTCAAAATTTTAAATTGATCATCTTTATAACTTTATCGTAAATTGATAATCTAATATTGATGTGCTTAAATTGGAACAAGAGGTTCGAGAAAAAGATTTATGAAATGAAATTTCAAATCACTTGTCTTGGACGTATTTGAAATTTACATCAATTAGTATTGAAATTATTAAAATTACATAGAATGTATTTGACATGTATCATTTAAAATCCATCAATCCACGACGTGATAGAATTATAAATATGATTAATAATGTCGTATTTCTTAAAATATGAATCTCCTGTCACTGATTTTGAAAACCTAAATACCTGGATTTGATATATGATTTTTCTCATTAAATCCTCAAGTCATGCGATTAACTTCTCAAATTATACGACAAAAAAATTATGAGTTACTACTGATTCAATTTTTTTTTTTACCTATAGTTATTGTTGATCATTTACGAACTTCAAGGTCATTTCCAGCTTATTCATCGTCAGTATTTTCTGTAATGTTTGCAGCAGCTTATGCTATACATAAAATGCCTAAAATATTAGTATATCTTCACCATTTTAACAGCAGAAAGGATAATTTTACACACAGCTTCGTGCTTGTTTGCATCTTTGATCTTTTTCAACATGTTAGGACCTTCGAGTCTCCAAGTCTTATGCCCAAACTCACAAGCTACCTCGTTTCGCGAGCCATACCAGGCTCGATTCTACTCGTTTATGGAGTCTATGCTCAGGAATTGTGATGTATGTTATAGGACTGTATTCTAAATTTAATAAAAAAATAATTAAAGAAAGATATCATGTAAAAACATACCCCCTACCAGAAAGAAATCATGATCCGAGAGAAGGGCAAGATTTCGGCCACAAAATCTTTAGCTGAAGACAAAATCTGGAAAATTCGCTTCATGTGGGGAGCTATGAAACTCTAATCTGGAAAATTCTGGACTTTTCAACACCTCAAATGATTATCACAAGTTGTTTTATGTTCAACATTCATTTAATGTGAATGGAAAATTTCTCATAGATTTGACATAGATCAAACGATTACAATTCATTCCTGGTGATCAGACCACCACTCTATCATGATGCGTATAGACGATCCAATTGTCCATGCTTCGTGCTTAGTCTTCCTTCTTATCGGTTTTGTCAATGGCAGCTAATCTTTCTACTAGAGGAGGATGAGAATAGTGATAAGCAGAGTACCAAGGATCAGTGTTCATGGCTGAAAGGTTCTCTTCCTGTCAAAAAAACCAGCTCGTATAGTTATGTATAGGTGTAAAAAACGAGTCCCACTATGCCTAGAACCTAGATGAGCACCTTGTAGGCTTTTGATGACTATGTACGGAGTGACAAGGGAACAAAAAAAGGGAAAAAAATGGCTGGGACTAATATTTGAACTCTTAACATGGGTCATACTTGTGGGTAGTTTATACGAGAGACTTACTTGGCTGTTTTTGCATGTAATGAATTTAAAATAAATGCCAAGGGAAGCAGTTACATCGAGTCTCAATTGCAGTTACTGGGTAAAAGGTGGCCCAAGATGTGATACAAATCATCAGAGACGTGAAAAACTATGGCATAATCATTAGCTAAAACTCTTTTAAAAGAGTAGCGACATTGTTAACATTACCATCATGACAAATCCCCACCCACGGAACCGAAAGCTTGCTCATTCTATATGTTTTCATAATCAGTGAAGTTCGATAAAAGTGAGGCTCGATATTAAATAAAAGGGGAAACAAAAGAAATCACCTGCAGTTTGACAAGTGCAGCTCGAAGAGGTGAAGCGTATCCGAGCTTCTTGGCAAAAGAATCAGCCTTCAAACATGAAACAGGTAGTCAGATTTGACTGATGAATCGACAAACTCGGTACAACAAACATTGAATTTGTTATTCCATACAGATGCTCGTCTACATAACAAAAAGTTACCTGGAACTCAAAAGACCGGCTGACTAGGTTAAGTAAGAAGCTCACAATATGCTGCAGAGGAATCACAGTATGCTGCATTGACAAAGACAGATTCAACACATGCACAGGTCCTAGCACACTGATTAACTTTATTTCCAAAAGAGTGAATTTTCAAATTTGTACAGATAGATAAGCCACGCGTTCAACTGAATCATTTGAAAAGTTGACTACTATCGTATATTGCTTTGATACCTGAAATAAAACAAGTCCAATTAGGACTGGCTGTGTATCAAATCCAAAACTCTGGAAAAGATCTTTCGAGTTCCTGACAAGTGTATACCCTCCGAACTGCAACAATGTGAGGACCTGCATCGAAGTGAAAGATGCATCAAAAGTATCCATATCACCAGGCTTTCAAAGAAGTAACGATGACATGAAACACAAGGTAGACATTAGCTCGTACATGGGCCAGAGAGAACATCTTGTCCTTGTGTGAATCAATATTCTATAATCTATAGAGAACTCATGGTAATAGTTAAAATATTAACCCAGCCAATATTTGCTCATGGATACATTCAGGTGATGATCAAACTCCACAAAGGTGAGAATGTAAGATGATACTCTCTTACTCCAAGAAGAATTTTTCTATAGAGATGATCCAACCCCCATTCTTTTTAGCACAAGAATTGAATCAAACATATTAAAGAGGGCACAGTGATTAGCATTTGATATGTGAACCGCAACTCGCACTGTAAGACAATTAGCGACATCTACAACTACTGTAATACCTGAACTGCAAAGAAGGAATACATGGTATGACTAAGCTTCCAGTGACCCAGTTCATGGGCAATTACGGCTACAATTTCCTCATCATCTTTGCACTGCATTGAATCAGTCAAGACGTGAATTGTCAGCAAACACAAACAAGCAAATGATTAGAGCATCTAACTTCAAACAGATGCAGGACCATTGCAAGACGAAAACAAAAGACAGCTAGAAAACAGAACGATCATTCATATTCAATCATTGCGACACTTTTGGCATTGAACAACTTAATGATCATTTGCTGAACCTGGACCTATAAACTTAAATATGCACAAGAAATGGGTCCACCACAAAAATATATTGCCCCTGTTTGCCAAACTTCATAACAGATGTTTCTCACTGAAAGTTCATAGCAATTTGATTTAATACTATTTTGAAATCAACGTTACGCCCATCACTAGTTGCTCGCTACCACCTTGTCATTACCAGTATCACTTCATCATTCCCAATAAAAAGACAACACAAATACAATTTTCAAATTCAAAAATCTCATTCACTTCAAATGAAAAGAAAAAATAGACCAAACAACTTAACAAAATATCGCATCAAGAATAAGACTTTATACTATACATTTTTAAAAAAAAATCTTGCAAAAACTCTTCTCAAAATTTTCAAGTTGGGGTAAAGAAAAACAGAAAGCCCAAGCAAAAATGCTACTACTATTGCTAAAACTCGGTCCATGGTTCATCATATGTACAAGATCCAACTATCTACCTCACAATAGGCTAAAAGGGTCACAGGAATTAGTGATTTTGTTTTTACTCTAAAATTCATATTTTCCTTTTAACAAATACCAGAAGTTATCATATCATTGTCAACACCGTAGTTGCAAAAGGCGAGCGACTCGAGCCTCGCAACCAGGTGCGGACGCTGCGCTTGAGCTTGAACCCAGACGCAGTGTTGGTGAACCACTTTTTTTATAAAAAATTGACAGAAATCTCTTTCTTAGAACGCAACTTTTCTGTGGTCTTTTTTTTTTTGGCCAGTAATCCCATTTAGTTTGAGGAAAACTTACCTTAGCGGTAGAAGACCGGCACAATGCAAAGAAGAAGACACAGAGGAAATAATGAAAAAAGAGAAGAAATACACAAGAAGAAAGCAACTACACGGTGAAGAGAAGAACAACATAGATCACATAAATCATATTTTTCATATTAACGTCGAGTTCGAAAAATACAGAAAATCGAAAAGATCCGGGTAGAAACTATGCAAAATTGAACAATCCAAAAGACACTAATGTCATGGAATGTGTTTTTTGTGGAAAAGTTATAAATGGAGGAATTTATCGACTCAAGCAGCATCTTGTTGGAGGTCATCGAAATGCCAAAGTGAGAACCAAAATACGACGCTTTATGAATAAGAAAAAAAGTCAAACAACATATGAACAGGGTCTCGCATTTTGATAAGTTGCAGACCAACTTCAAAATTTGGAAGATGATGAGTTTTTCTAATCCCAAGAAAAGGAAAACAACCAATCACAAGTTCTATAGCGAGCTCCACCGCCCCTCCTATTTTCTCAATTAAGAATACAAAGCCAGTTGGTCCACTTGATTATTCTTTGTCAATAATTTGGATCAAATTGTGAGTCGGGAAAAGAAAAAAAGATCCAAAGATTCAAAACAATATGATGGAAAAACAAAAAAAATGAAGTACACTGTAGTGCAAAAACTTTCTAGATAGATGTATGATGCAGTCATTCCGTTAAATGCTGTAAATTATGATAATTTTAAGGATTTTTGTCGAGTTGTGACTTAATGCATGTATAATTGGAAGCTTTCATCTTATCATGAAATAAAGATAACTTATTTGAATAAAGAAATTGAGCATACGAAAAACGTTTTGAGAGAACACCATGAAGATTATGCAAAATATAGCAGATGGATGGACATATGGAAGAAGTAGGTAATTGATTAACTTTTTGGTGAATGGTCCAAGAAGAAATGTATTTCTAGAATATGTGGATGATTCAAAATTTTCTAATACAGGAATGAATGATATATGATTTACTTGAAAAGATAATACCTCTGCAAATATTTGAACAGGTGCGAACTCATATTAATTTATATACATTCTCATTTATTTATAGTATTAATGCTAAATTTGTTACATATAACATAAAACTTAACATTCAATGAACTTTTGATGTTGAAATACAAACACATATGGTCTGTTGATCATTATTTGGATTTATTGTTTGAATATTTGTTTAATTCCTGTGCTGAAGAATGTTTATGAGAGAAGCATGATGATAAATTATTACATATATAATAGGCAAAGAGTCTTTAACGTGATAAGATAATTTACAAGTCAAAAAGATATGGTTAGGAAAGGGAAAACTCGTTCCGCAACTGCTTTTTTGGTATTGATGCAGTTTCAAAAACAAAAATTGGAAAGATATTGACTTCAGAAAAGTGGAACACGAGTTGATTTGTAAATGAGACAAAAGGTAAACGTGTAACTGAGATCGTATTGATGCTTTCATTTTGGAATCACATTGTGTATGCCGTGAAAGTTGGTAGCTTGTTCGTTAAATAGTTTGATTTAGTTGATGGTGAAAGAAAACATCCAGTGGGATATATATATAAGGCCACGGATCGAGCTAAGAAAACTATGGCTTTGTCTTTCAACCACAATAAAGAGAAGTACCAAAATATTTTCAAAACCATTGATGGCACGTGGACGGTTCAACTTCATAGGCCTTTACAGTGAATGGTGGTTGTCTTAAATAAGAAATCCAAAATTTCAAATTACCATAAAAATACTTAAACATCAAGTTGTGATCTTACAACAAAAAACAATTATTACCTGGTGATACTTTATTTCTCTGTCTAAAGGCCATAGGCATGCCAAAAAGTCCATCAGCATTTTTATACATTGTGAGTTGATGTATGACTTTATCTTGAATATTAACATCTTTACACATCCTTTCAATACACTTGTACAACCACTTCATAACTTCGGCATCTTTTTCTATTCGGGGGCTCGCATAAAATGTTTCCGGATTCAAAAATAACCAGCTGCATGCAAAGGCCTATGAAGTTGAACCGTCCATTTGTCATCAATAATCTTAAAAATATTTTGGTACTTCTCTTTGTCGTTGTTGAAAACCTAAGCAATAGCTTCCGTAACTCAATCAATGACCTTATATATGCATATATCTCATTATAAGTTTTCTTTCACGGTTTCACCATCAACTAAGTGAAACACTTTAACAAGCGGACCACCAACTGTCATGGCCTACACAATGCGATTACAAAATGAAGAAATCAATATAATCTCTGTTACACGTTTACCACTTTACCTTGTGTATCTTTTGTTAATCAACTTGTGTTCCATCTTTCTTAAATTCACCTTTTGTTTTTGAAATTGCTTCAATGTCAAAAGACCAGTGGTGAAACGAGTTTTTCTAGTCCTAACCCATATCTCTTTGACACGAAAATTCTATCGCCATGTTCAAGACTTGTGGCCTATTATATATGTAATCATTTATCATCAAATGAACGCCCTCTCATAAACTTTCTTCAACACAGGAATCTTCGACAAATCTTCAAACAATAAATCCAAATAACGGGTAGCACATGGGGTGGTTCAATACATGTGTTTGTATTTCAACATCAAAAGTTTTCATGCGTGTTAAGTTTTCTGTTATATTTCAATGTAACAAATCTAGCATTAATACTATAAATAAATGATAATATATCTAAATTAATAAGAGTTCATACATGGTCAAACATTTGCAGAAGGATTATCTGTAACCACTTGAACAACATTCTAATGACCAATTTGCTCTATATATTTTAGAAGTAAATCATACATCTTCACTCTCGTATGAGAAAATCTGGAACCGTCCACGGATTCTAAAAATAGTTTTTCTTGGACCATTCACTGAAAAGTTAATCAATGATCTAATTTTTCCATATGTCCATCCATCAGCCATTAAATTGCAGCCATATTTTGCACAATCTTCATAGTGCTCTCTCAAAATACATTTTGTATGCTCAATTTCTTTATTCAAATAAGTTATCTTTACTTCATGATAAGTTGGAGGATTTCAATCATACGTGCAGTAAGTCATAGCCCGACAAAAATCCTTAAAACTTGTGATTGGTTGTTTACCTTTTCTTGGGATTGAAAAAACTCATATCTTCCAAAGTTGATCCGCAACTTCATCGAAATGAGATATCATGTTCATATGTTGTTTGACTTCTTTTTTATTAATCATAAACTCTTGTATTTCGGTTCTCACATGCTGACGACATTTTGGACATGCTTTGGCGTTTCGATGACCACCAACAAGATGCTGTTTGAGTCGATAAATTCCTCCGTTTAAAAGTGTTTTTTGGATTGTTCAATTTCGCATAGTTCTAACCCGGATCTTTTCAGTTTTTTGCATTTTTCAAACTCGACATAAATCTGGAAAAATATGATTTCTCTGTTTTATGTTGTTCTTTTCTCTGTGTTGTTGCTTTCTTCAAGTGTCATTTCTTCTCTTCTTTTTTCGTTATTTCCTCTATGTTTTCTTCTCTGCAATGCATCGGTCTTCTGCTGTTAGGGTGAGCTTTCCTTTTTTTTATTTAAAACTAAATGGGCTTTGTGGCCCAAAAAAAGGACACAGAATGCGACTTGTCGTGTTTTTAAAAAAATGTGGTTCGCTCCGGGCACGTGTAGACGCCTTAGTAAAATGCTACGCTTGGGTTTGAACCTAGGCTCAGCCTCCGCGCCTGGTCCTGACTCGCGCCTTGGTTCAAGGCACCAGGTGCAGCGTCGCTCGCCTTTTACAACTATGTGGGGACATTGATGAATGTGAAAAAGTCATAATGCAATTAGGTTTTGTGGATGGGAAATCTTCGATGATTAAAGTGACAGATTTTAGGGTTGAAGGAAGACTTGTACGGTTGAAGGAAGACTGATTGGCTGCCGAAGACACAATATAAACAGTATATCAAACACTTTTAGTTTTAATTCAATGTTGTTACATCATTATATTTCATTATTTGTTCTTAAAATCTTTCATATCTTCTGGACATATCTCCTTTCTTTAGTCATCTAAGACATTGTTACTCTACACACCATGCTAGATCAAGTTAGCTCTTTTGGATGAATGGGTGAATTTGTGATACACACACCAAGCTAAAGACTATTTAACTGGTGTGTCAGTAATTCCTATACTTATTGAGTATTCAAATAACTAATTAAGCTACAGAAAATAGATGAATAGTTACTTAAAAATACATTATCACAAGCAAACACCAAAAACATTTGTCAGATTTTGATTTAATACAAACTCTTGAAATTGAAGTAGTAAATTGAAAAGGACCATCATTCCAATGAACGGTGACCGTGTCGGGAGGCAGAAAAGATTAAAGTTTCATATGGGAGGTCCACATACCTGCTGTATCAGCGTGTCATAAAGTACAATCCGCTTGTTCTTGAAAAATCCATACATGTATGCCTGAAGAAAATGTTTAGCATTACACAAGTCCGGAAGATAATCTTGGGAAGATGGAAAGGACAGGAAGACTGAATCAAAAGGCACAAGAAATAAAATTAATTAATAAATATCAAATGAGTGAAACAGAAAATCTTCCTCTCTCTTGTAAGTAGGGAGAGTACAGATCCTAGCATTGTTGTCCTATTCTTCTCACTATACTACATTTTGTAAACCAATTCAGTTTTCTATGTTGAACTATTATAAAAATTTAATGGTCATTTCTATAACCATCAAAACGCGAATAGTTAGCATTAATTTTCATAGAAATTAGAACCATTCATTGAACAACCTGATACACAAACTTATTCCTCTTCATTTCCTCACTCCATGGATCATGAACATGATGTGTCAACACTAAAGACCTGGACAAAAAATGTATGATCCAACAAAGCAAAAAAAGATGAAGGGAATTTTTACAAACATCAATCTTGAAGTCCATTTCATTTATTTGAAGTGTCTAAGCTTATCAGCGCTGCGAAAAACTTGGAGGTTTCACGGGTGACGGGTCTATTTACTTCTACATGCAAACAAAGAAGGAAGAGAAACAAAACACTTCTCACATTACTATGGCTTGACCTTGTAGATCCATCAACAACAAACAATTTCTTCAAGGGAAATTTCAGTGATGAAGCAAGACTCTCGATTTTGATCCTAAGATTTCCATCTGGAAGCTGCTTGTTCACAAAAAAAATAGAGAGAGAGGCATTATACAAGCAGAAAATATTCTATTCAGCATATGACCTTATAGAAAAACAATATTGATATGACCAGCTCTTTATCCTAAAAAATTTCCCACAACTTACAGGAGTGAACTTGTTGAATAGGGGGGCTATCAGAATTGGATAAACGGTCATCATCACAAGAGATATGACAAGCATGAATGCCCACAGATATATGGCCAAGTACGGACCTCCTTTCTGCATCCAAACACATATCTCCGTCAATCAGCAGTAACATGAAGAATGGAAGTAGATTAAAAGACAGTCAAAAGAAAACGTGAAAAGCATTTTGAAAACATCATAAAATTAATGGAAGAAAGTAGAAATTATGATGTAACATCCAGATAACGGTTATCCATGAAGGTGACAACGTTTAAATGCTACAAACTGAATGACCTGAACTATAAAAATGATGGCAGCGACAATAGGTGGACCAATCACTACAGCCAAGGCAATTCCTTTTATCATATCCCTTATGAACAACCATATTGTTTGCTGCACAATAGAAAAATCATAGAAGTTTAGGAAAAAAACTAAATTCATATGAACAGAAAACATGACCAAGGGTCAGAAAAATGAATACCTTGTTGAAACCATGGCGGGCTTCAATCACAAAGGTTGAGTATAAAGAAAATGGTAAATCGGTTAACTGTGTGGGGATTTTAAAACAAAAGGTTAGAAAAAAGTATGAGAAAAAAAATATATATCTCAAAAATAAAAGTGATCGGCGGAAGTGCAAGCAACAGTGTCGATTAACATTTCTTATCTTTCAAAGTGAAAACGGAACTCAAGTATTGTGTGCACCTGAGACCAAAACATTACACCAGCTAAAAACGCAAGAGTGTGCAGTATCTCATTTTCTGCATTGAGGCCAGCATACAGCAAAAATTCTCCAGACATCTGCAATCAGAAGAAACCAAAGAATGCATGATAACAACGCCAACCAAGTCAGCTGCATATTCAAGATCGATATAGAAAGCCTGAGACAACAACATACCTTCCAGAACCAGGGCAATACGCCAAATGATAAGATCGCAGAGTCCATGAGTATGGTTACAAGTTCATGAACAAAATGGAAACGGCTGAAAAAAAGAAGCAAAAGTAATAAAATACAAATTTAGGAAGTAAAGTATAAATACTAGAACTTAAAAAATCTCACTAAAAAAGTCGTCGCAACCTTTTGTCGATACTGTAAGCACGAGATTTTTCAAACTTTTCTGGGCTGATTACTCCAACCAAAGGCTTTGGCAGAGTTGGTAACTTAAGAGCAGTATGTTGCCGTATATCAAGATAAGTCTCGAAAATATACACCATTATCATGAAACCTGAATGGTTGAAGAGCTGAATTAGAACAAAGAACACGGGTCAAAGGATATGGCAGTACCATTCCTAACTCGCAACACCAAAAAAAAGCAGCACATTTCTACCGTTATAATAAAAAATTGCATTGTCTTCCTGCTCCTGCGCACTCATTCCCATTTACACTAGTACGAAAGCACTAACATACTATACTACACTTACTCATTCCGTAGAGTAAACAACACCTTGAGAAAATTATAATTATAAGTCATTAAAAACCCTAAACCCACCCATATTCAAGAACGCACTCGAAATAATAAACCACGGAGAAATCTAGAAAAACAATACCCTGTGCAAAAGCAAACAACTGACTAAAGAAACTAAATCATATCACGACACAAAAAACAGGATACCAACTTATTCGTTCATCAAATCCAACGAAAAAAAAATCAAGAAAACAAAATAACACGATTACGAAATTGCAAGTTCACACTTTCGCCGACGGGCGTGATGAGTTTATCCGATTACATTCAAAGATACATACCAACGACTGCTTCCATGTAAGGAAACGCCATTGCAGAGTGGCTTTCTTGGTAAGAAACAGGGGTTTTGGGTGATGGCTTTAGGAAGACGTATTCTTTGAAATGGGGGAATATGGCAATTGGAGGGGGCTGGTTGAACGTTTCTCAATGGTTAGATATATAATATAGTTTTATTATTTTTATATAAGTAAGTATAATTTAATAAATAAAATCAAAATTTATATTTTATTATTTTTATACAAGTAAGTATAATTTAATAAATAAAATCAAAATTTATATTTTTTTATTTTCCATAATATATTTCCCAATATAACTATTGTACATTCGAATGAAAATCCAATTATCACCGTATATAACTTGAAAATCGATAATAATTTTTTTTTTTGTTATCATGAACATGCAGACGTTACATTTCAATGCTATTTGGTAAATTTTTGTTTTAAAGTAGTAGTCTGCAAATTATGTTAGTCAAGTAAGCGATATGTGTCCGAAAAAGTATTGTTAATAAAAACCAAACTAGTTGCTATTAGTTAAATGTTTTTATTTTCCACTAAGTGAGATATCCTCTAGAGACTCGAAAATTATATTTTGATCATGATGAGAGAGCATACAACACTTTTATTTGAGCATGATTTTACTATCCCAATCAATTATGAACTTTCATTCTTTTAAATCTAATAATAATTATAATGGTTCCGAAGAGACTATCAAATTAATTATGTTTTTATCTAAATAATTATGATAAATAATATCATAAATCTTTCATTTTTATTGAAATATATATAATATTTACATTTAATTTGTATATAATTTGATTATCGGTCCCAAATTAAATTCAACTTACCCGGTAATCTATTTAATTATTCACAAAAACTCATGTGAGACGTCTATCGGGTCAATTTTATGAAAAGAATATTCTATATGAGTCATCCACAAAAAAGAAATACTTTTTTATGTCAAATATATTACTTTTTATCGTAAATATGGACATGATTGATTTGTCTCACGAATAAAGATATGTGAGACCGTCTTATGAAAGACTTACTCTTAATCATTTGATGAGATCAAACTTTAGGTTGACTAACTTAAAATAGGTCCACTTAAGTTCGGATTGTTTTCGTCATATAACTCCTGACACCTCTAGTGTTGTTTCATGATGCAGATAACTCATAAAATTTGTTTTTTTGAAATTTTCAAGTATCGCTTATGGCACGAATTTTTTTAGATAATATTATTTGTCAAATGATCATATATTCTCAATGATTGGAGTATGTGTTGTGTATATTTTAAAAAACATTTTCATACATAATATATACATGTAAAATAAGTATTTTGAAAATAATATTTTAAATTAATTTGATTGAACAACTTTCATGTTTTCAACTTTTTAATAGAGTTTATTTCATCTTTGTTTGATGTATTTTAATATTTGTCTTTTGTTCTTTTAGGAGTATGGGGTACTTGCAGTTTAAATTTATAATAAAGGAAAAAAGAACAGAAAAACAAAAAACAAATCGGTGACACATTTGAATTAAATCTAATGACTAATGAGGAAGCTTGGTGAAAATCAAGGGCAGGGAAAAATATAAAATTTAAAAGAATATCAATGGAAAATAATAAACATACATTTCAAGGAAATTACAAATAATACTATCATTTTTTAATATTATTAATAATTGACAAAGGCCCATTTTATTTTATTTTTTGATGAAGACAGGCCAATTATAAACAATATAAATTTCAAGAAATATATCGAAAACTTATGCAGGAAAATATTGGAAATATATGCAGTATCTCAAAAGAATATTAAATGCACAACCCACACACATTAACTAAATCACCTTGACATGGCGCCATACACTCTTGGAAGCTATATTTTCTCTTTATACGACCTCTGTACGATAAGTGGCATCGCTTTGTGCTGTCTGATCACGGTTGAGATACCTTCATATTTCTGCCATGGACTTCGGAGAACATGCAGTTTTGTATGCAGAATATACGCCTCGAGTCGCTTGCTTTACTTACACCTCTCTGATATAGGCACTCATCGGAGATTTAGATGAGAGTGGAGGGGCATCATATGCTGAAAATTCCCTGTAATCCTTCCGAACCTCCCAGAGAATCTCGGCACACTTCCTCATGGAAGGTCTATTGCGTCGGTTAGGAGCCAAACAACGGAATGCCAATTCAAGAATCTTTTCCAGAGCAAAGATATTAGCAGGAGATCTTACAAGCCTTGGATCCAAAGTGAGTATTGCTTCTCCACAAGAAAACTTCCTCATCGCCTGCATGCATATGAAGTGTTATCAGAGCTCGATTTGTTAATGCTGTGGGGAAAGAATTTGGTCCGCGGTTTAAGCTTTGTTGCTTTGATATGGTTTCCTGAACGTCAGCTTGTCATAATTGTCTATCTAAAGCTTATAACAGTCTATCCCAAACCATAGAGAGACCATCATGCAAACATTTCACTAAGATGGAAATTGTTACGTTTTGAGCCCACGAACTCACATTCTGATGAAAGATTTAAGACCCACAACTAACATGATTAAATTGTACTTTAACTATTGTTGGTCACAGATCATTCCACATTTTCTTATGATATGATATCCTAATCCCACACCTTTTCATGGTGGGAATTCTAAAATTGTACAAGCCCACAAAAATAGATTTCTCTGCCTTGAATTATAACCGTTTAGCTAAGAATCGGTAGATGAAAAGTAGTTGATATTGGAGCCTTCCTTGCATTGGCCGTGATCATGGAGAGTGAACTTAGGCCAAACTTTAAGCACAATTAAATAGTATTCGACCAACTGTTACTTACAGGTACTATGCAATCACTTATGTGTCGGTGGCTGTTTTACTTTTCCACGCAATTTACGGCCAAGTTGGTTGTCACAGAAAAGAATAAATATAGATGTATGGCAATGCAATTATGTAAAATGTATTGAACACTGGCAGTAGGGAGAAAGGCCATACCCATTTTGTAGTAATGCGCTCCTTCTGCTCTCGCTTTGGTTCAATTGGACGCCTGCCCGTGACAAGCTCCACAAGCAACACACCAAATGAATAAACGTCGCTCTTTTCTGTGAGTTGGTTGGTTTTCAGGTATTCAGGGTCTAAGTAGCCTGCAGTGCCTTTAACTTGGGTTGATATGTGAGTTGCTCCTGATTCACCGTCAGAACGTAGTCGGGCAAAACCGAAGTCAGCCACTTTAGCTCGTAGGTTTTCGGTGAGGAGAACGTTGGAAGACTTTATGTCTCTGTGAATTATGGGGTGATCTGCACTCATTTTCCAGAAAACCAAAGATCTTCGTAAACTCAAAATAATTGGGATTTGCTTTAATGAACATATAAAAATGCTGCAAAAATTTTTACACCTGTGTACATGTGAAGATATGTTACTGCATGAGCCACATCAGTTGCAATCTCTAGCCGCACAGCAAAATCAACACTGTCACCTTTGATACCTGAATTCAGATTCGATGTTAGCACTAGCATATGCAATAAATGGCTGAGCGCTAAGCATGCAGGGATATAAAAAAAGCCTGTAAGATGATTAAAAGGGAGGAACTGATGATGCAAAACCTGGTAACCGGTAGTCTGGAAAGAAGAAAGTCTTACCGTCCAAATGCTCTCTAAGATTTCCATTTGGGACATACTCCACAACAAGGATCCTTTCATCTCCATGCTTTAAAAACCCATACAATTTCACTAGATTCAGATGCTCCACTTGTGCTAGGGTTTCAACTTCATTTTGAAATTCAGTTCCTAAATGCTTATCATACACAATCTATGGAGAGGAAAGAAACTTAGAAACACTAGTAAAAAGGGAGACAAAGGTTTCATATTCATTCCCTGGTTATTTCATATGCAAAGAAAAGATTGAAGAGACAAGGACATATTCTAACCTTCTTAGCACGTTTAACTGCAACCAAAGTTCCATCTGCAAGTTGACCTTTGTACACTGTCCCAAAACCACCTTGTCCAATCATCAAGGCAGGCGAAAATTTTTTGGTGGCCTTGTTAATATCTTCCATGGTGAATATGACACTTCCAGGTTCTTTTGAGTGAGTTGAATCATTGGAAGAACCATAGATACTCCGTCTCCTGTCACTGCCGGAACTCGAAGCACCTGATACAGCAAAAAAACATTTATCAACCATGCTTCATTCACCTCCTCTTGCGTACAATTGCATTAAATGAAGCATATAACAACTTCAAATTGATAGTCCCCTTGATATGTCGTACTATTTGAAAAGTTCCTAAGGGATCCGAGAAAATGGATCTAATGCGCTTCATGTTCCACTTACAAGCCCTGGTATATGCATGTGATTTCATTTCTGAGGGGATGAAATCAGACAAACATTATACTTGCGTAAATGTGTTGTGGTTGAATTGGCTCGAGTGTATCTATTTAGTTAGAACGTGAGGCTGGCATCCACAGTGTCTAGCTGAAATGTACATGGCAATGGAAGGGTATATGTATGAGTAGCATATTGCATGGAAAATAAGGAGAATCACAAATTTGTGCCTTTTGTTCTGTAGAGCTGAATAGACTCGAAATTATTCCAAGCTCTAAGATTCACCCTTTTTGTTCAAATAAATCCTACCACCAATATTTGGATCGGTCATGTCCTATGACTTCCATAATTTCTCTTAAATGTAAAATATTTACTTCTATACAAATCAATATCCATTAGTCAATGAGTTTTCCACATTCTGTTTATATCAGCATCTTCGCTGCAATAAGGCACCAAATTTTGAAGACAAAAAAAGTGAATAAAACAGAATTATAAGTGCCTTCAGAGAAGTTAGGAATTAGAATGTAAACTTTCCTAGATTTTTCAAAAATTTAAAATGATGTTGCCCGATCAAAGCATATTGCATCAATTTTGTCCCTAAAATAAACTAACGAATTATCATACAACATTGCCTCCATTTTCCTCACCTATAAGGAATTCATTCCACAAATAACCCATCAATTAAACAAAAAAACATTGTAACAACTTTTTTTTATGACATCAAACCTGCAGAAGCTGCTCTTCAATGCATACAGGTTAAACCTCATGTTGGACTCGAGCTTTTTGGGCCTATTGGGCTTGTTCATTTGAATGGAATATTTGAGAAGTAAGGCATTTATAAGTAGATGGGAATGTGAAAATAAGAAACAGTATGAGTGATAAAGTTCTATACATAGAGACATCCTCGAGTCCTTCAAGACACACATCACACTCTCCTTTCTAGTTCCACTCTCTTCTTTGCTTCGGCTGCTGCTCATCTACTCTGCGTCTTGTTCTATCTCGTGATAAAGTTCAAGTACTTTTCAGTTCGCCGTAATAGTGCCTCGTGCTGGGTTACTGCTGGTTGTTCCATTGTATCCTGAGAAACAGACGTCCAAGTTGATCTTCGAAACACATACAAGAGGGGACAAACCTGTTTTAAGGACACTATACTTCGTACAAGCCTCGGTTTGCTTTATTTTATGCTTTGATCTGCTATGCTTTCTTTTTCATATTGTTAGGTGGTTTCTCGAAGAAAGTTTCAGTACTTTATCATTTGATATTTTGCAATACCTCACACTAACGCAATAGTATACAAACCAAGCTGATCTTGTATATCGCACTAGACAAGCACTGCGACAAGCTCGATAAACAACAATTTTAGAGCTCATAGCCCTGTCAACCAGAGAATACAAGTTCTCTTTGCAGGGAGTAGTGGGGATTGGGCGGTTGCCCTTATACGGAATTTTCAAATTTTATGCATGATATTTTCGCTTTTCCTGAAATAATTAAGAATAATTTTTATGCATGATATTTTCTCTTTTCCTGAAATAATTAAGAATAATCGCCTAATAAAGGTATATCAAATGATACTCAATCCGCATAGTGATTCTATTCCATCTAATCTTCGATCAACTTAGATTACCACTACTAGATTACAATTCACTACTGATCACCAAATCGAATTTCGAAAAACATAACTAAAAATATAGTCAAGTCTCGATTAGAAATTTATCATAAAAATCAATTACTAATCGTGTCTGTACCAGAAGAATCAGAGAACACGTTGCTGGAGCTTTTCGGCGGATCAGGAGCAGTGAAGCACCTAAACAGTGTGTTGGCGATGGAACGTGCGGCGCTCCGGGCGGAGGAGCGGTGGCTAGATGTTGAATAATCGTCGGTAGAGCAGCTTGAGGAGCGAGCTAGCTTCGCCGGTGTGTTTGAGGCGGAGCTCCTCCGTATACCATCCGAAAGAGGACTTGTCATGGCCGCAGACAAATCATTAGGCGAAGGCGGGGACCCTCGCCATTGATAAATCCAGCTTGCTTAAGATTTATTTCGTCGAACTGTCCAGGACGCTGACTCCTACCCTTCCTGCGTGCTGATTGGTTAACTAAACAAGTTGGTACATGATACACTAATTTGTTTTTGAAATTATCAAATTCCACGTAAACTTGTCAGGTTTGAACGATGCATGATTATTTTGTTCGATAATCCGCAAAATGTTATTTTGAATTATTTGTTTTTGGACAGTAATTTGAATAGTGTACAAACATGTTTGATTTTTTCAAATCTATGTCGAAATCAAACTTTAATTCGAATCATATTTAAGTCAAATAATATGAACTATTTAAAATGCGAAACGAACTAGAAAAAATCAAACGATTCAGATTCCTAATTCATCCTTGAGTTTTGCACAAGAGCTTCTATTAGATCGTCTCATGATTCAAATTTACGGTATGAATTTTCAACCCGATCTGAATTATGGAAAAATGTATCAAAATCTACTCATCTTTAATATATAAATATGCAAAACGTTTCACATAAGATACAATCAGTACTGACACATATATCTTATCCAATGACTAAGAATTGGGGATTATTCAATAAATGAACAAGATATTTACGTATCTATCGAATGCCTTAGGATAGTAAATGATTCCAGAAATGAACATTATTTGGAAACGAACAATCTTGAAAAATAACATGAATACATAATGTCTCACCTAGAATTAAAGTAAACAATTTTATACAAACTATTCTTGAAATTATAAATTTAAAAAATAATGCTGAAATAGATATTTTTCTAGAATTTGCTAATGTTAAATGTACAACTAATATATCATACAAAGATATTTATAACAATTATATCATGATATTTTGTTATTATATCGTGATATTTTGATATTAAACCGTGAGATTTTGTATACAATGTTTTATAAGATCTGATAGATTGGATTTTATATTGAATTTTTATGATACAAAATTTATTATATAAGTTTCGTTGTACCTTTAGTATTACTCTTGGTCGATTTATTGATTTTAGGGATAATTATATTTACAACATCTATATTTGTCGTATTTAAAAAAAAAAAATATTAAATATAGAATTATATGAAAAGTACATTTTTCATCTTTTTTTTTTTTTTAAGGTAAACAGCTCCATTAAGATGATAAAGAAAGATCATGTTCTACAGCTTTCAACAACCAAGTAGGAAAACCACATGTTCCCCAATCTAAATTAGACAACAAAATCAAAGTCTTGTGGGCTAAAAGATGAGCTACTCCATTGGCAGATCTCTTCATATGGTGAATCGATAAGAAATTATGCTCATGAAGCATAAAATGAATCTCCAAAGCTAAGGCACCGACTGATCCCAATTCTTCTTCAGGTTTGGTTACTGCATGGACCGCCTGAAGAGAGTCTGAAAAGATACAAACATTAGCAAACTGTTGGGCCACACAGTAATCCATTCCAAATCTTAAAGCTTCTAATTCAGCACCCTTAATCGACCCCTGATTTCGTATCAATTTTGCCTTGGCTCTTAAAAGAAGCCCATGAGAGTCTCAAATAACATTGCAAATTAAACTTTTATAGAAACTGAGAAATATAATGATTACTGGTCAAAAATATATTTATACTATATTATTAGAGATTTTAGAATAAGTACATTAGATGACATTAAAATATTTAATTCCATAATTATCTTTTTTATCTTATTAAAACTTCATCAAGTCACTCCATATTTTACAAAGAAAAAATCTAAACAAAACTTCTTCTTTTTTAAATCTGAAAAGGCTGTTGATAATAAACATACATGAAATTAATATATTGTATGAATCAGCAGTTACTGTTGTGCTCTGGTGTTGTCCACACGAACACACAACAAGCAGCGGAAGTTGATTATGTAACACACAAGTGAACATTCACTACGATAATTGAGAAACCAAATCTCGTGGAAGATTTTAAAAAATTATTTCGAACATAAGCAAAATTATGCATAAGAAATTATTAAGTGTTTTTTATATATATACCAACAAGATTGGTGATCATCAAAATTGTCTGAACCAAATGAAAAACTGTCCAAACCAATTGTTTGGTAAATGTAAAACTGCCTAAACCAAATGAAATTATGTACAAAAAATGATTAATTGTTTTTTATTGGATATACCAACAATAATGGTGATTATCAAAATTTGGTGCCTAATTCAAACCTTACAAATAAAGTAAAGATAAAGTATGTCATGACAAATATGATGATCACAAACTAAGGCAGAAGTTTGTTGTAAAGATACGACGACGAATTTGTCACTTAAACTCGTCCTAAAAGAATTAGAGACGAAATTTAAGTTTGTTACAACAAGAATAACAACGAATTTCAACAGGAAAAAGTTGTCGTAACAAATGAAGAAACGAAACAACAAACAAATGTTGTACAAAATGTTCTTATGAACAATGATTATAATATTATTACGAGCCGAAAAAGATGTCCCATGATTTCACATAAAAGATATTGGTCTAACGGATATTATATTAGGAACTAAGATCATCAAGATATGTAAATGAACTGCACTCACACAATCTCATCTTATTGAGATGCTGCTGAGAAGATTTCATTCTTATCATCTTATACCTATCAAAACTCCAGTAGATGAAAATCTACACATTGATAAGAATAAGAGAGAATTCATACCATAATTGAAATATTCACGTATAATTAGAAGTTTGATGTATATCACAAATGACAAAAACTTGTGTGAGACGATCTCACGGGTCGTATCTGTGAGACTGATCTCTTATTTAGGTCATCCATGAAAAAGTATTACTTTTTATGGTAAGAGTATTACTTTTTAATGTGAATATGGGTAGGGTTGACCTGTCTCACAGATTAAGATCCGTGAGACGGTCTCACATAAGACCACTCATCACAAATTGTACACATCTGGATAATGCTCGCAAGGTCAAAGTTTTGAATAAATCCACCTAAGTGTCTGAATGATTAATTAATATATTGGAAGATATCTCGTATAAGTTAAAGTTAGTGTCATCCATGAAGATATCTCGTATAAGTTAAAGTTAGTGTCATCCATGATAATACATTGCAATGGTCACTTGACTACTGTAAATGCACAAAGCTATAAGTACAATGGTATGTCAAGCCACACTCGTCTTAGACATAATACATTAAGCATTTGATCTCTAGTAAAGTCATCTTAGTCGACAATGTTAACTTAAAAGATAATTTTATGACCCATTGACAAAGGTTCGAATATAGATAAAATATACTAAATCTCATTAAGATGAATAAGGCTGAAAATTTACAGATAAAACGTTCATAGCGGTAGCTCAACCTTGTTGATTGGAGATGTAGTGACCCGTTCCAGAATCACCTACTAATCAGATCTTAAGCATGCAAAATTAACATTTAAAACTGAATCAGGTAAACAGCGGAAAAACAGTAATACAACCCAATCGAATCTGTAAGTACAAAATACTTAAACAACCAGATCGAACTAAATTCCAAGAACAAATACCAACAACTACAAGTCAACCTCTGCCAGCTCCCTGTCCACTCCTTCCTGGACCGTCCAACCTGAGACCTGCCCCATCGAATAGGGTGTCCAAAACAGAGATAAACCGAGGACGTGAGCATAAAACGCTCAGCACCGAAAGCATGAGTATACAAGACTATGACATGCATGTATGCAAAATGTACTGGATACCAGGATCTGGGTATAACGAAATACTGCTCAGGTAAATGACGTCAAGGTATGTAGCACTCTGCGCCGTCGCACCAGGAGGTGGCTCCCATACCAAAATAAACCTGTGGATATACCCGTGACCTGACCACCGTCGGCCAACAGGGTCCAACCATCCACAACAAACGAGGGCTGAGCACCCTCTCAACAGGCTGTCTCAAAGATAATCAGGCCCAACATGATTATGCAAATGCCGCATAATAAACCATGCATCATATGACAGATAATAATGCAACATATAAACATGCAACACATAGTAAAGTATACTCAATCCTGCTATCTCGGATAGCACTTTCGTACCTCAAACCAGTAGATCCTAGCAATCAGCCCTAGAATCAAGCCTGCGTCCGTAGTCAGCCCACTGATGCCGCTAGCTCCCAACTAGAGCACAGCTCCGCTACAAAACCAGTAGCTCCCCGCTAGTGCCTGAACCTCGGGAAAAGACTAGAAACCCATCAGAAACGACTAAAACGCTCTGGAACACTCGGAATTGGCGAGTAAAAAGTGAAGCCTCGCGCCTCTATTTATAGACAACGATCGGTAGATCCGATCCACTTCGGAAGATCCGATCCGGTACACTTCGGACCTTCCGAACCCTGCATGTCTTCCACGTGTCCAGCCACCTGTCTCGGACGATCCGAACCCTGATCGGACGATCCGAACCCTGCATGTCTTCCACGTGTCCAGCCACCTGTCTCGGACGATCCGAACCCGGTTCGGTCCTTCCGATCCCACCGAAATATAATTAATCCAATAATTAACTCAAATTAGGCATCGGGATACTACAGGAGATCTCAAGATCTTGATTTGATTGGGCAACTTTGTTATGAAAGTTGTTGTTATCGCAATTGCGACGAACTATGTAACGAAGTTCATTTTCCATTCCTAAGATTTAAACGTGTTGCCTACTATATGTAGGTTAAATTAAAATTTTCATGAGTCCATACTTGAAAAATTCGAGTATGGTATGATAGTCGTTATAGAGGTCACATATGTAAGTGTGAAGACGAACCATTTCAATGAAACAATTAGCAATCCAAAACCGTGTCGATGACAAAAATGAAACAACCATGAGAACTATAAATATGTGAGAATGATTATTGTGTGCGTATCATTGTATTGCTTGACACAAACGACCGAGTAATTCAAGAAATCACGTTCATCAATCAGCTTGTAACTCCAATGATATTATACTACGGAATGTTCAAATACACGAGTTATCTCTCTTGATGTAATGATCTTTCGATTGAACTTTCTAAGAGTCTTCGATACATACATGCATTAATTTCAAATCCAAAATTGACTGGAAAATTGGAATCTATATTTTAAATAGATATTTTTGGAATATTAATTTGCTAAAAATCGATTTGTGGTGAATGAGAAATTAATTATTTAGTGTTGGCAACAAAGCCCATTAAGGTTTGACCGAGAAATGCCCCACATTAAAAGTTTATGATTTTCACATCTTCCTTGTATATCATTTTATGTGTTATGTTATGGTTAGTTCCAGTCAAGCCATACCAAACCAAGTCAACCAAAGTCGAGTGAGGTGCAAGACACGAACTAAGCCTTGTTCCCCCATACGAATGCAAAAGGCACATTGATGGCTCACTTTGCATGTATCGTCCTCGCGAGGAGCAATGAAGATATTTTAATTATACCGAAAATGAGTTCGATGATGTGGCACATGGTTCAAGTCATTGTACATGTGGCATGTGATTGGAATGAAATGGTGTTATGATTGATGATCATGATCATTGCTTCGCGATAGGGTACATGCAATAGCTATGCTCCATCGTAAGGGTGTGATCTAGATAACTAGATCTGATATAATGTCTCTGATCGAGGGGTGTCTTGAATAAATTTGATAATTCATTATGGGTGCGATCTAGATCATTGACCTGGAGATGGACGCACCCGATTCAATATCTTGAAATGCTACGATCCAATGGACGTGACCTACCAGATGAGATGGACGTGACGAATTAGAATCGAATCTCATCACTTCGACACAATTATTTGCAGAAAGGTCCCTCCAACTATTGAAACATTATATATACTCTATATCATAATAGAATAATGTTATACAATGACAAACTAAAAAATATTGATATTTTCGTCAAGTTTATATTGTATTTATTTTTTTCATTTTTCATACGAAAAAGTTTTAAAAATATTTACAGAATCACCCGATTTTGTAATTTGAAGTGCTCATATTACAAAACGAAAATCGTTGTATTTTGAGAAACGTTCGTCATATACCATCAACATCGTGTGAGACAAAAATCGTCTTAAAGACATTGAATAAGACTATAACCTCGATTTTACATACCGTTGTAATATCAGAGATGGTTGCAAAGTGACTGTCACAACCTTAAAAGTCGATGTCATTTGCACCTCATAAAGTACCAACACAGTCGACACTTAAAATGTTGTTATCCGAACTCGAGAGCACAAAACACTAAATTTGAAAATTTTGAAAAACGAACAAAAACTATAGCCTGCGTAAAACCTATTGGCTATTGGAATCACATTTTGTTAGTCTGAAGTCGCGTGAAGCAAATGCGACCTCTAAAGGCGTAGGCCGCGACCATGCTCCCCTCCCTCACATCTCCAAGAGGAAGGAAGAATCAGAGTCGGTAGGTAGATAGATAAAATCTTGAAATCCTCATCTAACCCATTTACACAGATAAACTGAACAATGTATATTTCACCATGAAACCTAGAAAGATTACTGTTTTAGTCGATTTTAATCTGCCACCTTTCAATCCTTATTTGCGTTTTTCTGTAATTTTTTTTTGCAGAACAGCCGTTATTCCACACGTCCAGCGTAATTTTCTTTCATCAGGTACATGGGTGTACTGTATTTCTGTTTTTTTTATACATTTCAAATTATTGGTTGGATTTTCTGCTTGTTTGGGTGAGATATTTGTCTGGATTTAACTGATAGTAGACTCATTTTGACCTTTATTACTATAAATGAGGGGTCTTGGTTTGGGTAGATTGATTCATCCTCCTTTTCAAGCTTATTTTGTTGGGTTTGTCGATGAATTCGAAGTTTTTTTGAGGGAGGTGGGATGTCGAGTAATTACTGGGGATGGGGGCTTTTCGTAATGTCGTAGTTGGTAATGATGGCTTGAATCTGATTCAGAGTAAGATTTGTTGGCTTCCTCTTTTTCTTTCTTTGTTCGCCTCATCTTTTGTTTTATTTATTAGGGTTTGATTGTTTGAAATCTATGTTTCGTTGATGTTTTGAAAATAGTGGGATCATAGTTGTCCAGGGCGCAAGGCGCACCGAGGCACACAAGGTCTCTGGAGCCTGATGCGCAAGGCGACGCGTGCGCCTTACTGAAGCAAGGCGCTAATTATTAATTTTTTTAAAAAATATATTTATCTTATAATAATATATTAAAATATGAAATAATTAAGTCACAATGTCACACAAAACAACAAATAATTAATAAGTTCATAACAATAAGTAACATAATTAAAATTCTTCAATCATCCTCAGAAGTTACGTTTGGGGTTGGTTTGGGCTTTTACATTTAAGTTACTATTAAAAAAAATTGAGAAGTTGCATTTTCAGAATGCAACTTCTCTGTTACTGAATTTGTTTTTTTAAAAAAAGCAACTCAGGCGCGCCTTAGCCTTTCCAAGGCGAGCCCAGGTGTGCGCCTGGGCGAGCCTTTGTGAACCGTTGCGCCTGGGACGGCCCCAGGCGCAACGCCCACGCCTGGTGGTGCCTTTCGCCTCAAGGCGAGAGGCGCTCGCCTTTGACAACTATGAGTGAGATTGACATAGTTGGTCTCAAGATTTGTTATATGGCTCATGTCAGCAAAAGGGAAAACAATATAATACTGCTATAGGGGTTTGCATTTTCGTTTGCATCATTTAGAGGGTTCTTCCATGGGCTTTCGAGGGATTCTTTAGCTTTATAGACTGGTTGACTTTATGTGATTAGTTGGAATTTGGGATTTAATTCTTTAATTTCTAGTTTCTTATTAGTGAAGCAATATTGTTATTGATTCAAGCCTGCTTGGATGTGTTAAGTATGTGTTAAGTATGGAAGACTGGTATTGTTGTTGAGGTTGGCCATAGGCCCGTAACACATAACTGAGGTGAGACTAAAAAGACGGCCGCCTCAGACCGGGGATCTCAAAAAAATTGTATAGTTGGTAATGATATTTCATTCAGTTAGCGTCAATGAAAATCCAAAAGAATTATTTATCCCGCTAAGCTCAACAATTTTAAAGATAAAAAGATTTTGTTGTTCATTGTCTCTTTCAATTTCATCGTCTAGCTATACAAAGAAAATTCATCGTTCATTGTCTCCTTTAATTTGATTTTGATCTCACAGTAAACTGTGATTGAGGTGATTGAATTTAATAATTATATTTTACTTTTAATTTTTAAATTTTTTTATTAAGAATTCCCAAAGGAATCTTCTTGTTTGCAAATTTCAACGTTGTCTATGTTGAGTTCTAGATTCTGCTCCCAACAAATAATTATTTTTCACGTATTTCGACTTTTCGTTTGTATTTGATTGGGAAATTAATAGCTGCTTTAAAAATGTATAACTTTGTTGTTCAAGGCATGATGCACTAATTGGTTACTTCTGCTATCAATAATCTAATTTCATCAATTAAATGGATGCTAAAATAATACAAATGAAACATATATATTTATGTAGAAACTAATATCCAAATGCATTCCAAATTTTCAAGTCATATAATTTATAGTTATAATATGTAGAATTTATTTTTTAAAATATAATTAGAAATCATTGACACCAAAGCATTTGAAAAACTCTTATTAATGAAAAAATGATTACATGTGATTTGAGGATCCCCACTCTTTAAATTCGACTCAAGCTCCCGAAATCTCAGGTACAACACTTGACCGGATGAAATCTACTATTTTCAGAGTTTACCTGGATCTTGGGCTGTAAGATATTTTGGGTACAGTAGTGTGTAATCAGTTTTGTACCTGGTAATTTATGGTGATCTCAATAACGTGGAAGACCTAGGCATTGGTTGCTAGAAGTGTATGGGGATTGGGTTTTGCATCTGAACATGGAATTTTTGTGTATGTGTGCCTTCACGCTCATGTCACTCTGGAAATTTGTTTCATCCCATCGTTTATTAAGAATTTTTTTATTCACAATGAGTACTTTTACTAAATTCGTTTAATAGTTGGGAACTCCTTTATCTTCTAATAGCTTTTTATGAGAATCTGGTATCTTTATCAAGGAGTTGGATATTTTCGACTGTATAAAACTATTAGATTAATTTTGTATTGATGAATGACAAGTTTCGCTACTCAATAATGTGATAATTTTTTTATCCTTTTATTTTGGCTCTTCTATCATTAGTTTATTTGTAAAGGATATCATGAGATTATGTTTTTAGATGAATGCCAATGCCAGCCAATCTTTCCTCTAGTAATGGTGGATAAATGGCTGTTGTTTAATGCCCTTCATTTTGACGCAGGAATATACCCGTGAGTATTTTTGTGGGCTTTAAATTGTTTTCATTTCAATGACAGAGGCTGATAGTGAAATAGTCAAACCCGAGGCATGTTTTACATGTCTTTTTTCGCTCATCTGATGTTTCTTTGTTCTCACATTTCGAATACATTTATTTGATTTACCTTTTCTTTTGTGTTTATGCATGGTAATATAAAATGTCTTTACCTTCATTGCATTTCTCATTCATTGGAGGAAATGATTAGTCAAGTTACTTTATTGCGAAACCTTAGTTACATTATGGTTATGCTGTCTCCTGTTAATTTCTAATTTTTGCTTATTTTGATTACTTATTGGTGCACCCTAGCAGATGCTGAAGGCTTGTGTGTGGCTTCGAACTTCTGATGATTCGATACAGCAAGTGGAGCAAGAGGTTGCCATGCTTTGTCCATTCATTTGTCATGAAATCCACTCAGGCATGGGATCTTCTAAGAATTATCCCATTTCTCTTCCTTCACGGGTTAATCCTGGCATGCTGAGCTTAATACTTGACTATTGCCACTTTCATCAAGTACCAGGCCACTCTAATAAGGTTACCACATGTTTGAGTACCTTACACTCTTGCTAATTTTTATATTTTACTTGATTTACGGAGGAAAGTCTTTTAGGTGTTCGTATCATCAGGCGCAGGGAAATAAGTTCGTGATTTCTTCTTCTTTGATGCAGGAGAGGAAGTCCTTTGACGAGAAGTTTGTTCGAATGGATACTAAAAGGCTGTGCGAGTTGACATCTGCAGCTGACAGCCTGCAATTAAAACCTCTGGTTGACCTCACCAGCCGAGCACTTGCACGGGTGATTGAAGGGAAGAGTCCTGAACAGATACGCGAGATATTTCATCTTCCCGACGATCTCACTGAGGTGTCTTTTCATTTCAAGCAGTTACAATCTTAATTTCCGGTTGCTTCCTTGGGGAGAATATATGTGTTGTGTACATGTTCGCAGTCTTATATAAACTTGTTGCATTGGTTAGGAAGAGAAGTTGGAGCCTATAAAAAACACCATGGATGATCCAAGGATTCGGCTATTGAATAGATTGTATGCTAGAAAGAGAAAAGAATTAAAAGAAAGGGAGGAGAGACTAAAGGTGATAACGACCTTACATTGTGGATTATTGTTGCTAACTTATTGCTTTTTTAAAATTTGCGTGCTTTTGAATGGAGATATCCAAATAGAATAAGCTTCTTTGAAGTATTCGAGCTGCGACTTAGTAAATGGGTTTGAATGTTTTTCTGTAGAATGTCGAGGTAGAAGAGGAGCATGCAGATGAGCGTTCAGTTGATGATCTATTGTCATTCATTAATGGAGACAGTGAAGGTAGTTATCATCGGCTTTATTTCTTTCTGCATCAATTGATGCCTTTAAGTTTCACAATTCCTGAATAAGTTGGGTTGATGTCTGTTGTCCTAGATATGAACAAAAAAGCTATATGTGGCTCCCTGTATTATTGATTAAGATTTTGAAGTCGGATATAATTAATCACTGTTTCCAGAGTAATTGTATTTTGGTTTGTAGGATGTGTATAGTTTGGTAACTTTTGTATGTAAATATATGTATTAAAAATGATTCACAATTAACACAAGCAGTTTGCCTGTGTTCCAGAGTGCCATAGCTAGCGCTGACCGCTGTAATAAAAAAATCTAGGTTGTTGTTTGTATTGCAACTCTACCCATGTTCCATCAATGTTCTATAAGCTACCCAGTTCTTTTTGTTAGTATTTAGAAATGGGTTGTATTACCCGATAGATTTATCATTCCTTAATTATCCAGTTTGAAGAGAACTCTAAGGGCAAATTGACCACGTACCCGTTCAACCAATTTGCCTATCATTGAAGTTCATTTTTCATGATTTTTAATCTTCAGTTTCTTCTGTGTTATTTTGTGTTTTACTTTGTGGTGCTAATTTAGTGGATTTGTTACTCCTTGTGTCTATATTTGTTGTGTTTACAAATTTTTATGAATTATCTTTGTATTGGTCTGTGTTCCCTGCATCTTGTTGATTTTATTTTGCTTTTGTATGCCTTAGCTGTGAGAAGTAACTGTTGTTTACATTTCAGACCATGCATCATTTTCTTTTCATACTTCCCTCTTTTTTGTCCCTACGCTATCATTTTGAAGGGACTCTTATACATACAAGCTTTGCAGATTGTAAGGGTTCTAGAAATTCCAAACATAAAAAGAAGAATCGTAGGAGAAAAGAACTTCAAAAATCTGCTTCTGTAAACTGCACCAGGACTTCAAGCAGCACTTCTTTTACTAGCAATGCTGCGGATGTGAATGACACGGTTTGCATCGATTTTACTTTCTTGAATTAGCTGCATCATGGGTTCTTTATTTAGTTATGATTCATGAGAGTTAGTAATAGAAGTAATTACTTTTTTTTTTGCTTTCTCCAGTATGCACTTGCACCACACAGCAAGCATGCTGATGAATTCACTTTCATTTTTAGATTGACAGTTTCTTATATTGCAGGATTCACATGAGCTTAATTCTGCATGCAGAAATCCGATGACTCATAGTGATTCGCTGCCTACCCGTTTTAATGCAACAAAACTGCGGGACATTGAAGAAGATAGATCTTCACCTGACATTGAGTTTGATGATTGTGATATAGATGATGACATTGACCCTGCATTAAAGGAAAAAATTGATAGGTGAGATATATAACTTTTTTAGCACGTTTCAAATGTTATGAAAGAAGTGTTGGTTTTCAAATCTTAAATATTTTAAAAACAAATAGTTACATCAGAGTCCTGCTGAACACTGCTATCTATAGTTTTTTTTCTTCCCATGCAATACTCGTGTTGATTGTTTAGCATATCTCTGTGATGGAGTTTGGAAGTAAATCATAGTTGGTATATTGGTTGCCATATCTTGAGTATAGCTATGAAAGAAAAAGGAGACTTTGGTAGAAGGTTAAATTCTTTTCTTCCTAGAGTCGCTCTTGGGGATCTTTTGCTTCCTATGCAACACTTACGCAAGTTTTTTTCTTCCTATGCAATTCTTACCTTCCCGGTAAAAAAAAGTCATGCACTGACCAAACTTATAGTTGTTGCCATTTAGAAGAAAGTTGTTTTACTACTTATTCTACACTTCATTTTTGTTATGTATATAAGAATTATGACCTTCATTGATCAGGGAGGTCGAAGACTTTGCTAGAAGGTTAAATTCGGATTGGCCAGAAAGAATGCAACAAATTTTATCTCTGGGTCAAGAGAGAATACCGTTACCATTGGCAATTAATGGAAATGGTTCCTTGAGAAGATTCACCAGTAAGTCTGATAATGTTTTTTTTTCTTCTGAATCTGCCCTTTGTGTTCTACCTTGATTTCCCAATATGAACTATATTTATCTGGTGTGCGGCAAAATACTGTGTGTGTGTATATATATGCATATACATAAATATACAATAATTCCCTGTTCAAGCATCTGCTACGAAGCTGTGTGCACCCGTGGAGAGTGCTATAACTGAAACTCAATCTGTACTAAACCCACCATAACTACCCCTTTCCAGGCCTAGATCGGTTCCCGCGATGATCATCCAGGTACACCTTCTAACTTCGAAGCAAAATCTGGCCAAAATATATTTTGGTCACTTTTTTGTACAAGTTGTGTCTGTTATGGTGCCCGGGCACTTCAAGATAAAGGAGGATCAATGGTTCTCCAACTCGAATCCCATATCCGAAGAAGTCATGCATGATCTGCATACCCACAGGACTCCTCAGATCTGGAGCACGTTACAAAAAAGATTGAAGTTCAGAGAAGTTTCCTCATTCCGAGAGATTAAAATTTTGATGTTTTGAATTGAGTTCGTCCATCTTCACAGAAAATAAGTATGTTTTCCGTTTGTGCCAATGAGTGTTATATTGTATATACAAACAAAAGATCGTGTAACTTTAACGTCAAGAAGCTTTTTCAGGTTTCAATGAGCGATAAACTTCTTCGACCTTTCAGTAAGAGTCATTATAAATCGTTAAAGTTAAATTTTGTGAAATGTTAATTCTCAGCTTGGTTTTCCAAATGCATCATATTACTTAACCTCAAAGACAAGGGAATCATACCTGTACTTCACCTTTCCCTTCAGTATATGTGGTGATCATTGAGTTAATCAGTGTACAACGTGTGTGCCAAAATAATTTAAGCTACAGTTTTAGAAAAAGAAAACGAGAAAAAAATGTGAATCAATCAAACCCCACAGTCTCATTCGGTCCCCATACTTGGGAAAATAACCAAGCTCACATCTTTTAATAAAGAGGCCAAAATTTTTTATGCAGTATCGAATCGAGTTGGACCAATTTCTCGTCCCTCAGTATATGTCTCCGTTTACAAGTCTCGAATTCAAGATGTCGTTCAAAAGAAATTAATTTCCTTTACCACTAGAACCAACAAATACTAATCACTGTCTAACTTCCTCTGATCCAATTGATGTTTCATCTACTGTTTCATACATATGTACATATACATATACACGTTAACATGTTTCACTATTCATCTACATATATATGAAACAGGAGATGAAACACATGTAACAAAATATAAACACGGGGTACTGTGTTGATCATTATATCAACCGCATTGAATTTAAATTTGAAATAATCATCGGTCATCTGGTTGAAGTTGAACGTGTGGACATATTCTTTCCGGATCCCCTCGGTTCCAAAGATGATTCAAATCGCCTCTCTTCTTGGCCAATGCTATGAATGTGCCTGAAACCATCACAAAAAATGGATGTGAATCTACACCATTACAAAGGTATATTTGAAGTTATAGCTGATGATTTGATAAAAATCTATCAGAAGAGGTGTCATGTACTCTACTCGTTTTCCTTGTAATGAGGTTTGCCATCATTTTCATTGTTACCTACCTAGTGTGAAAGGGACGATGTAAAGCAAAGCCGGTTGTCCATGTCCATCCATCAAGTTTAAAGCCACATAAGTGATGAGAAGCCCTACGATCATAAGATTGAAATGTCGAAAGTAAAGCTCTGAGAAATGAGTGCCACAAGCAATTATGTTCCAACAAAATTTAGTGTGAATCAAATGAAACACATCCGCAACGCAAGAGTATTTCCTCAGCAATATGTATAATGTTCAAGTTCTCCAGAGTAAAGAGTCAAACATTTTTTTCAGGATAGATTCAATCGATCCCCCTAAGTTTGTTGTGTTTCAATTTCGAACCATAAAAGAGAAAGGACACGAGGGTGTCATACAGGTTAGGCCATTCTACCTGTGTTCACATCCGAAATTCCTCATCATTCAATTTTGATATATCTTTGAATCAAGTAGAAAACAAAGAGTGGATTAGGACATGTGCTGCTTATGCCAGAAAAGTACGTATTGGATTGCAAATCCTTGTCATTAGTGGAATTCTTGTTTCAAATAAACTATAAATATAATTATAACCATACCTAAACCATAAGCAATCATCGCCCACAGAAAGTATCCATCTTTTAGACTTTTCCTGGACAGCCAATCATATCTGCAAGGATGCATAGGAAAAATTAACAGATTTGGTGATATGTGAATATTTAAGGCCCACGAGGGGTTACAAAAATTAATCGAAATATTTCAGCACGTGTAATCTTGGTAGTTAAGAAGCACTATGAGGAATTCACAGATGTGAATATCGAACTTTAATACAACCACGATTTGCTTAAATAAAGTTATTATCATGAATTGAGTAATATGTATGTAACTGAGGTCTGAGACTTTGTTTCTTAAAAGAGTACGATGGAGACAGGAATTCATCTTGGAGCTCAGCTATTGGAACTAAGGGTCGTAGAACAAGAAGCACTAATAATCTAACAATCATGTGGAGGACTTGACAGCCATTGAGCTCAAACCTCAAGGCAAATGCTATTACTAGTCCTGGTAAGATAATATCTCCGAATCCAATGATACTGTATCCGCCCCAAGGATCAAACATTCGAGGGATTTTTAGTAACATTGGGATACCATCTTCTCCACTTCCATCACCACGAGCTACCTATGAGACCCAGCAACAAACTTTAGTTTTATCCCATAAAAAATCATGTATGCTTTATAAGTTTCAACAAACGAAATTCGTGCTCACCACTATCATGATGCTCTTATGGAACAACCATTGGGAAACGAAGACCCAAAAAATATCATACAAAAATGCACAGCTCAGTAGAACCGTACCCACCTGGATATGACATGGAAACGTTCGACAACACATTATGTTTATCCGCAGTGTGAACTACTTCATTGATCTATGGTTGCACTTGGATAGAAAGATTTGATTTGGGGGGATTTGAAGAATGTGTTTGAAATGTACTCGTCAAATCCATAACAATTACCAGTACTTCTACGTAAATTAACAAATTGGTGGATTTGAAATTCACTCATGATAAATTTATTTAAGCAATCAAATAGATTTGAAATTCACCGCTTCAAATCCCTCGATACAAGCGCACCCTAAAAGAATTCGAATCTTGGTTATTACCTTAAGATTTGGAACTCGTATTATTTGGAGAACAGTAATAATCAAGGTAATGCCCTGTTTCAGAGGAAAACAAGTCAGGAACATAACTGAAACACGTGCTTCTTATATTTCCATAGGAAAATGCAATGAAAATGGAAGGTAAACTAAAAGGAAAAGAAGAAAAGAAACTGCACTCGTACAAGTATATCTTGACCAATCCAAGCGAAGGAGATCCGTCGGAAAACTGCCCATAGAACAGCAAATGCTATGCATGAAGGAGAAACAGCGAGTGTAAGATAAGATATGGCTCCCAGAAAAGGTACTTTTATATATGATTCGGCAGCACGTTCAAACCATCTGAAACTATATTGAATCGTTGTAAGTCCAGTGTTCCAAAAGCCAAAGCATCAAATCAAATCCCATGAAGTGCAATAAGCATAAGTTGAGGAAAAACACAGTACATACCATGATAACAGAGTCACCAGACAAGTTTGCAAACCCTGAAAGCACAACAAGACAAAGAAACCAGTATTCAGTAAAACAGCAAATATTTTTGCATGCAAATGAATGCACCCTTCATTTATCTGACACTAGTGAATATATTCAATACATAAAACAACATGAGTTTATTTATAAAAAACACGATAAATTACCTTCGAAACAAACCAGTAATCATGATCAAAACTCATACATAGCATCTTAAGGCTTCCTCACTATATCATACGGCATTAAAAGTTTTGGTGAAAACATCCTATATTGAATTGCCAAACCCATTCTATTAATTTGTAAATCCTTTAAAGAACTCGGATGGTCTGATTATGTCCTACATTCTACAGAACATTTTTTCCCAAGTTTCGTTGAAAATATGCTCATACCTTTAAATCACGATCCTCTATTAATGCAAATACCTATCTACTGACACATGAACCCTGAAAAGAACCAGTATGTTGTGAAAGATTATAATACCTCCATGCCACCAATGCAAAATACAACCACCAGAATCTCAATGAACACATAGGACATCAGCTTGTAGAGCATGATTAAGAACGAGGAAGCAATCACAACGAACAAAATTGCTGATGCAATGTTGATGTCCATGACACCACTGGAACTATGTGCCTCATTGCTGAGGTATTCATCAGAACCATCCTGCCAGATCAGTATAAAATGTTAGTTGCATGAGAATGTTTACACAATCAGCCACGTCTATATTTTACCACGAAGAAGAGTACTAACTTCAAATGAAAATGCGCTACCTTCAAGAGCTTCTCCTGCTCGATAGCTGCTTGTTTTGCAGTCCACGCAGACCAATAAGACGCACATAATATTGTACCAACAGCCATTAGCCAGAGGAACACCTCAGCAACATCAACCACTGGTCGTTTTGGAGAGTACATCTGAATGGAAACTAAGACAAATGCAATCTTTGAAGTGCAATGCTATGAAAATACCTCACAGGCACAAACCCTAAAACGATAATAATTTAAACTGCTAAACGGAAAACCTAATTACCATTTGAGTTATCCCTCATACTCTGTATCAAGGTTGCACCAGCATCCGATGTGAGTATGACAACTGGAATTTGAATATTTACATTGGTTTCGTTTGCCTTACAAACCATCTTGAAGAGCTCTGAAGAATTTAGCAGTCAGATCATAATGGAGCATATTAATTTTGATGTAGGGGCGTATCAGCTGGAGCATACATAGTTGTTTTACTGGGACATCAGGTTCAAAGATGAGAAGAGTAATCATGACTTCTAAAAAGTTTCCCACAAGAAACTGTAGTAATCTAATCACAAGAAAACAAACCAACTACATTCATACATAGTCAAATATAATTCACACAATTGTATCGAGCCTATGGAAGTTTAATATCAAATATGCTGTAGTTACAGAGAGGCTGCTACTAGACTCCGATTTAGAAAACCACAACCAATGAGGCTGATAAAGAAAATAAACCTGTCCGATTGTTTATTATAAGTAAAGCTGAAGCTCCGGCAGCTTCTGCATTGTCTGCTTTGGTAACAAAGCTGCAATTTCCCCGATGCGCCAATATTACATCACCTGTAATCTACACAATAGCAAAGGGCTGAAATATGAGGAAAATGCATATTATGACTCAAAACTTCCAATTTAAAAGGATAAACCTTGTTCTTAGGTCCACGACAACAATCAGGAGGATCTGCAAGAGTGATTCGAGTAAGGTTTGCCCGCTTCTCTTTCGATTCCAAGGTGGGGCCAAATCGGGCTCCTACACCCACAAACCCTGCCACTTCTTTACCATTAATCCACAATGGTACTTTAACCTATTCAGGTTACAAATATAAATGGAAGTTAGAAGAGATTGATATTTTAACTCAGTTACGTTGTTTGTAAATAATCAACCAATGGATGGAGCAAAAGCTATGAAATATGGAGATGTCTCCAGTCAAAACTTCAGCATCATAACAAGAGAATGCTCCGTTATATATAACAGTGTGAAGAAACAACAATTAAACATGTGGTATGATAGAAACTTAGAATGCTGCTGCACCTATGACCCACTGTACAGCAAAATTTACGTCCCTTTGAAAATTGCATCCTCGTTTTGTTACATAAGGTGTAAAAGACACGAAATAGAACCACATCGATGTACCGATGTGAAATCTATCGAATTGAGCAGACAACTATTACATGGGACCTGATTAATAAGCAAACAGTACAAGACAAAAGCAAAAAGCAACGAAAAGATGGCATAATATTCCAAGTATTAACTTCCCCAACTACAGAGAGACAAAAAGATATGACCCAAAACGATAAAGGATAACTATTCAAAAGATACAAATGTGAGATTATAAATGGGTGAACAAAAGAAATCTCAAGTGTACACCCCCGTTCTACCGGTGCCAAGACCAGGACAAAAAATATGTATCTTTAACATCAAGAATAAGAAAAAAACAAAGGATTTTTACCAGAACAAAGTCGTTATCACAACCAGGCCTCGCCGGAGCGACATCATCTTGATGAATAATGTCGCCTGCAAACACTACACAACCACTCAACAACGCTAAAATTGCACAGTAGAAAGCTCTGTTCTTCATCTCCATCAGCTCAATAATACAAAAGTTCAAAAGTCAGAAGAAGAAAATAAAATTTTCCATACTCGAAAAAGAATGGATCAAAGGGTCAGCTGGCATTTATTCAAAATTTTAATTCCTGCCGAATTCTACTTGTTGAAATATTTTTTTGTCTGGAGATGTGAAACTGGAGACAATTAAGAAGAATTAGAGATATACACGGAAGATTCAAATATATAAATGGGAAATGTCAAATGTGTAAAGGGCTGTTTGCCTTTCGTGGTTGATTTTATTACCTGCGGGATTTTCCCACGCTGTACGGCAAAGAAAGGCTTGTCTCCATCGTTGAAATGGTACTCGAACTTTCCCACTCAGGGATTCCTCGGCCGTTCACAACGGCGGCGCGTGTACGCACGAGATATCAGCCCTTACATTAAGTGCGCCGCACGTTTCGTTGCTTGATGTGATACATCGAATCCTTTACCATAATTTTCTTATTATTAATTTTCTTATCCTCGTAAGAGTTGGCAACCCGTATCAACCATGTAGGTAAACCACATCGGATAAATTTTATATGAGAGGCTCGTCTAATAAGTTATTAGTAGAAAAAATCGTACTCATGATTATAAATCAAACGTTCGTCTATTTAAACTACTCATACTTTTTAAGATAATATTACGGATTTTTATTCTTGAAAAAGATCAATAATACACGTGAGATTGTCTCACTGGAGTTTTTGTGATTTTTTAACAGGCTTAAAGAGACAGCCTTTCCGAAAATCGAAGTTGCGGGCGATCGCGCCAACACCTTGCCTACACGACATTTTTTAAAACACTGATTATTAGTTATTACTGTATATTATATAATATTATCGAGTATAATTTTTTGGTACACAAACGACTCAATCGATAGCATATGGATATATGAACTTTATTAATAGACTAGTAACCATCTCATATGGTTTATGTACTCACACAATTTAATTATTTGAAAAATAAATTTTAAAGTAAACTAAAAGAGAAAGAGAGCAAAAAAAAAAAAAAATAAGCTTTGAGATAAATTAATTAGATAAAGAACATGGAGAGACGTATAAAAATTAATAATAAGCTCTCACGGTCACATTATCAAAGTACCTCAAAAAAATTATACAAGAATAAAACTATAAATAAAAGTTGATGTCACATTAATGAGTAGGTCTCTTGTGAGACGAGTCAACCCTACCGTATCCACAATAAAAAGTAATACTCTTAGCATAAAAAGTAATATTTTTTCATGTATGACACAAATAAGAGATGCGTCTCACAAAATACGATATATGAGACCGTCTCACACAACTTTTTGCCCACAATATCATTTTTTTTGGCACATGAGGTGGTTAAGATATGATTTCATTCAAATTTAATAATAAAAAAAATTGAATGAGATTCGGCAAAGATAATCCATTTAAGCTATTAATAAAAGTCTGTGTATCAATTTGCTTAATAACGAATAATTTGCGTATCGAAATATTTTTATGCACTTATATTTTATTTTATGGGCCATACCATATTTAAAATTACTTTTTTCCGAATGATTCCTTCTACAATACGTATGAGATTTTTTGTGATATTTAATATCATATTCAGTCCTCACATGTATTCAGAGATATGCTTTATCGGGTGTGGTTATATTTAGGGTGTAAGTTTTTTGTGAGACAATCTCACGAATTTTTATTTATGAGACGGATTAACTGTGTCTATATTTATGTGATATATGGCACGATAGATTAAAGTTGTGTGATGAAAGTTTATTATTTTTAAAAAATGTACAATTTATTGATTATCTATCATTTTACTAATTTGCTTTTAGGTTGTTAATTTAAGTGTTTAACTTTGTGATTTTAGGTTAGTTTTATAATTAATTGATTTATATTCAAATATAGATAATATTATAATTGTAAAAATTAATGATATTCCAACGGCAATTTGAAATTATTACATGTTATAATTTGAATCGATTTTGTTTAGAGCAGACATAATATAATTATTATGACAAAAACTTGTGTGAGATAGTCTCACGGATCAATTCGTGAGACGAATCTCTTATTTGGGTAATCCATGAAAAATTATCATTTTTTATGTTAAGAGTATTATTTTTTATTGTGAATATCGGTAGAGTTAGATCTGTGGTCTCACATGGGACCAACTCAATTATTAAAATAGCAAATGGATTAAAATAAAATTTTAAAGTTATAAACTAAAAAAACAAAATAAACCATAAGACCACATTTTTGTCTCAATTATAGAGATTTTTAATAATAAAATAGGCAAAAACTTGTGTGAGACGGTCTTACGGGTCGTATTTGTGAGACGGATCTCTTATTTGGGTCACCCATGAAAAAGTATTACTTTTTATGCTAAGAGTATTACTTTTTATTGTGAATATGGGTAGGGTTGACCCGTCTCACGGATTATGACCCGTGAGACGGTCTCACATGAGACTAACTCAATAAAATAATAATATACTAGAGATTATCCGCGATACAAAGAAAGTGACAATAGGCACGGATGTCTCGTTTGAGGATTTTGTTTCTGATTTTTTTTAATAAAAAACACAGAGTGTAATGAAAGAAAACCTAGTTTATTGCCAAACACAGCCCTAACTTGATGCATGAAGAGAAAAAAGGAGGAGCGTGAGTGACCTACCATCCGTGTGATCCCGTACAGTACTCTGAGACAGAGGTATGATCCCCTGCTTCCGGTGTGCGCAAGAGCCCCCTGCAATCCTCAAATCTCATGGGAAATGGCGACAAAGTCAACTCGCTCCTTTGTTATTATTTTAAAGTTTTGTTGACTTTTGAAATATATTATGTGTGTGTGTGTGTATATAAAGTCATCCAAATTTCCCAATTCTTTGAAATGTAATTAACTATTTATTTGTTTACAAATTTTTCTATGCCCAAGTAATTTAAAAGTGTTAGCGGTCATATTCAGAAATTTCATGTTAGTCTAATGGTATTATCCAAACGATATTGTCTTCAATTATGTATGTGATGTCGCGGACAAACAAATGGACCAATATGGTTTTTAAAATTTGTTGAGATTTCTAAGTCGTTATATCACACTCAGATTCATGTAAGTTCGACTATGTGATGGATCCCATCATCTCAGATGTACAATCGTTTTGCGTACACGATAAACTCAAGTTAATATGAAAATACATTATAACGACATATGCATCATTTCAAACATTTATTTTAAATTAATGTGGGAGATGAGTATTAGTGTATCACACGTTTCATTTTCCAAAAAAATTAAAAATATAAACATGTCCATCAATCTATCCCAAATATAGTTTCCTTCATCTTTTTTTTTTTAAAAAAAAATAAAAATATCTAAAATGTTCAGTGGATTACTTTTAACTTTTTTGTAGTGTAGCATGGGCTCAACAAACAAACTAAATACATAGCCCATGCCATTCGGAGGCCCAATAGGCAAACCAAAGATCGGATGGCCCATTTATTTGGGTACAAATGCAAGCCGTCCGAACTCAATCCACTCGTTTGTGTATTGATTTTCCCCCAAAGTAATCTATGCTATTTAGGTTTTCAATCTTCAATTCGATGTGTTAATCATCTTATATTGTTTAATTTCTGATAGAGAATTAGGAAATTTCGATTATTAAAGTTTATTTTTGTGCTTCTATCTCTCTCTTATTTCCTCATGCCGCCACAAGAAACTTTGTTGTCGACGGATATAAGCCGAACAGTGTGTTTGGTTCTTTCAAAATATGGATTTGGATTTGGAATTGGAATTGGAAATTCGAGTATTAGAAATTTTAATAAGTTACCTTTATAAATCATCTAAACGTAAGTTTTTAAAATTCAAATTCTATCAAATCTTATCAAATTTGATGAGATTTGGATACACTCATCGAAATCTCATGAAATTCTAAACAAATTCAAATTCTTTTTTTGAATCACTTTGTCAACAGTAAAAATAAGATTTTGAAATCCAAATCCCATAAAATCTTT
This sequence comes from Primulina eburnea, assembly GCF_022965805.1. Lineage (NCBI taxonomy): Eukaryota > Viridiplantae > Streptophyta > Magnoliopsida > Lamiales > Gesneriaceae > Primulina > Primulina eburnea. The sequence goes on along the minus strand of NC_133102.1, from coordinate 43,698,603 downwards.
CCAAATTCTGATTGACAAACACACTAGAAACCTCACCGAGTTTATTGCGAGAAGAAGGAGAAAAGGTTTTCCAAATGTAAGCCGAAGACTTAGTAAATTGGTCATTATTTTACATTATTAATCAAAATGGTTTCTTTTGCAATTTAACTTTTTTACTATTTCATAAATACATTAAATTACTGTATTATACTACCCCAATCCCATATATTATATTTTAATGCAATATTTTCAGCTATAATTTTAAAGAAATCGGTAGTAATAATTAATGCTATGATCACTTGACTTAAGTAACTAAATGACAATAAATGCGACTTATTCAAAAGCGGTTGATTTTTTTTGACATTTTACGCGTTTTTTTTGTGCTTCGTGGACACGCTTTTAAGAATCCTAGGTCTGGGTGGAGAGATAAAAAGTTGGCGTGGGTGTGATGAGTGCTTTTTTGTGGTCCCATTGGAACAATTAACTTTTGCCATAATTTCAAGGTATGAGCTACGTTTGATTGGATCATAAAATAATGAAATGATTAAGAGAGAAATAATAAAATAAATTATTAAAGTAGATAATGATAAAATAATATTGTGTTTGGTATGATTATTAAGAATGAGATAATTAAAAATCTTTTGATGAATTGACAAAATTGCACTTCCACTTTTGCGACGGTCGGTGACGGTGGTGGTCGGTTGGCAGCGGCGATCGGCGGCAACAGGTGGTCGGCGACGGCGCAGTGATCGACGGCGGTTGTCGGTATGCGGGAGGCGGCGTTCCAGAGGTCGGTGGAGGGAAGTGGTGGTGAGTTTGGATTTAGGAGAAGGGTAAATTGAAAAAATATGTTGCATTAAGAGTGTGGTAAATAATCCACCTAATATAACCTAAGAGTGAGTCTCATATGAGACCGTCTCACGGATCTTAATCTGTGAGACGGGTCAACCATACTCATATTCACAATAAAAAATAATACTCTTAGCATAAAAAGTAATATTTTTTCATGGATGACCCAAATAAGAGACCCGTCTCACAAATACGACCCGTGAGATCGTCTCACACAAATTTTTGCCATAACCTAATCATTCATAAGAGGGATTGACTTGATTAAATAAAAAACGTATCAAACATAAGATTAGATGAGTTAAAAAAATAAATCCACATAATCAAGGCAACCAAGCGCAACCTTATAAAAACACACACAATTATTTTCCTAAAAATTTGCACAAATGGTTTTTTTTTATACAAACATTGTTTTTAAAAATTATTGTAATTTCAAAACTTTAAAATCATAAATAAAGGAAACGACATTGTATTAATTAAAATTAACTTTGACTTGAATTGTAATCTATATTTCTTTTTCCGATATGACACTGGATTTCAAATATCAGATAATCTCTTTTACACATTTTTTCTTCGGATCGGAAAAAACTCATCAAATAATATCTAGTACATATTAATCAAACACTTCATGACTTCAAGCCGTCGATCAAGAACTTAACATTTTTCATAGGGAAATTTTGAAAAAATGACGTTTTTCCCATTTATTTGTAAAAAATGACATTTGTTTATTAAAATAACATAATATAATGGGCTACATTATATATTTTTACTTTTCTAATAAACAAACATCTTTTTTAAAAACAATATTTTTAATGGACGTTTATAATAATAATAATAATAATAATAAATATTATTATTATTATTATATTATTATTGGAATCATCGTACAAGACGTGCTTGGTTCGCAAAACAAAGTCGCAATCACTCGTGCGCGTTTTAAACAATGAAATATCAAATATAATTATATATATATATGATCGAAGTATTTGAAAATAATAATATAATATATATTATATTAGATTTAAAAAATGTCAGAAATAACCATTTGGTAGAAAGGATTAAACACTGCATCTTATTTTATCTCATTTTTGGATTGAGTTCTGCTAATAATCGAAGCTAAAAACAATTTTTTTATTTATAATTTTCAATTTGTTATGATGTTTTTTTTATACGAGTTATGTGATATTTTGAAAATTCAAAAATCTATATAAAAATAAATAAATATTATAAAAATATCAAAAATTCGATTAAATATGAGCGTCGAGAGTTTTTTTTTTTAATAAAAGAAGTCAATAAAGGAATTCAATAAAGTCACATAAAATAAAGATGATACATTAAAAAAACCTAATTTTTTGTCGTCATCGTGTCACATTAACCAGTGGGTGCCTAACTCTTCTTATTATATGTGTTGACCAAAATTGGTGTTAGAAATGTCTGAGTAATGTTCAGTTAATATAGTAGTAATAAATCACACCCCAATATAAAAATTTCAAATAATCATACCACTTGTACAAACTACTAAGCAAATAATGACAAAAACTTGTGTGAGACGGTTTCACGGGTTTTATTTGTGAGACGAGTCTCTTATTTGGGTCATCCATGAAAAAATATTACTTTTTATGCTAAGAGTATTGTTTTTTATTGTGAATATGAGTCGGGTTGACCCGTCTCACCGATTAAGATCCGTGAGACGGTCTCACAAGAGACCCACTCGCAAATAATATACATATGGTGAAACAGTTTTACAGATATTTATTTGTGAGATAAGTCGATTCGATTCTCATATGTATTGAAAAACAAAATTTTGAGATAAAAATTAATATTTTTCATGAGTTGAGTTGAGTAAGGTTGAAGACCATTTTTATAAAATTAACTCATACAACAGTCTCACGAAAGTTTTTTTTAGAGGCAAAAACTTGTGTGAGACGGTCTCACGGATCGTATTTGTGAGATTGATATCTTATTTGGGTCACCCACGAAAAAATATTACTTTTTATGCAAAGTGTATTACTTTTTATTGTGAATATGAATAGAATTGATCTATCTCACAGATTATGATCCGTGAGACGGTCTAACATTAAAGTCTCTTTTTTAGGAAAGGAATTCAATAAAGTCACATAAGTTTTATTTGTTTTTATTTTTATTTACTATTTCCACCCAATTTATTGGTTGTACAATTGATAGTTTTCGAGACTATTTAATATATATTTTTTATTAATTTCAATTGAATTCGTAAAGGGTTTGATTTTTTTTAGATATTTAAAATTATACCAATATAATTTGAATTGGCACGAATATTATCACATTTTATTAAATTAAATTTAGCCCGAGTTTAATTCTCAAAATCTTAAATTTATGAATTAAGAATTTAATATATTTACAAAAGAAAAGTCAAAAGAAATAAATGATTTTAATATTTAATAATAAACTCGAATACCTTGACATTTCAAATTTAGATGAGCGCAATCTCTAAAATTGAACAAATTTGATTAAAATCAAATTAAAATTTTGATAACTTGATTAGTTTTATTATATTAAAAATTTAAATCAGTCGTCGATATATAACCAGTGACTTACATGTCACCAAAATTTTAAGTTAAAAACTCGATTGTAACAATATCCTCCCAACAAACTTATATAAGTTTTTGCTCACGCAATTAATAAAAGTTAGTAAAAATCCACATTCGTTGCATGTGTTATTATTAGTTTTAATTTGATCAAATGATACTAAACATTAACTCAAAATTATTTTCAATTTAGAAGAGTTGTTCGATTTAGAAAGAAAGTTTTGTTTATATTTTTTCCTACGTCAAATATGGAGTGACTTCAGGAGGTTTTTAGTATAGTAATTATGGAAATAAATATTTTGGTGTACTCTAAGATAATTACTCACACTTAATAATGTAGTATAGATTTGGATAAACAATAATTTACTATTTAGTTTTTTTTCATATTTAATTCGATTTTGTCGGAGTGATGTGTGTGTGTATATATATGTATGTATATTCTCTAATTTTTTTAAGGCAAAAACTTGTGTGAGACGATCTCACGGGTCGTATTTATGAGACGGATCTCTTATTTGGGTCACCCATGAAAAATTATTACTTTTTATGCTAAAAGTATTATTTTTTATTGTGAATATAGGTAGGGTTGACCCGTCTCACAGATTATGATCCGTGAGACGGTCTCACGTGAAACCCACTCTTTTTTTAATCTGGAAGAATAGTGTATATATTTATATATGTATGTATATTCTCTAATTTTTTTAAACTGGAAGAATAGGAGAGTATTTGTATGATTAAGACAAAGGGATGGAGAGGACATCCAATAAATGGGACAAAATATCGGTTGCGGAGTTAAAAATTTTTGTGGCACCCCAACAAATTGGAAATCAGACACTTAACTGCTTTGACTCCAGAGGAACCGGTTTGGTCGATCCTGGGTGTGGGCCCAATCAACGGCCAAGATTCTTTCATGAGGGGAAATTTTTAAAAAATATATATATATAAGGGCCAGAAAAATTCTGGCCCTTGGATCTACCCCTGCAGACAGTGGATGAAATTTTCCAGAGGAACCATCATCTTCCCTAAAAACAATAAATACTATTAATTTTTTTAAAAAATAAATATTTCACTAGGTTGTTAGTTGTCTTACATTTTGCATTATTTTTTAAAAGTATTTTAAATATAATATATATATTAAATTTTGTCTCGTGTATTTGAGTTAACAATTCATCTCTACGTAAAACATAATATGTCTATTGTGAGATGATATACGGATTTTTATTCGTGATATAGTTCAACCATGCCCATATTTACATTAATAAATAGTACTTTTGACAAAAAAAAGTTAATATTTTTTTATAGATGTTTCAAATAAGATATCCGTCTCTCACAAAAATTTTTGTGCATAAAATATATGTTTTTTTAAATCATAAAATATATGTTATGAGCCAAATATTAGATAAAAACATGTAAAGACATGGTAATAACAATTGTAAATGTAAATTGAATGGACAGATGACAATAGGTGGATGATGATTTCTAAGTTTTCGTGTATACATATATTTCTAATATATTATTAAAAACCGATATAATAGGAACAAAAGCTTGATGACATGTTCTATTTTGTTTAATTTTCATTTAATTTTTGTTTTGTTTTCTAATTTATCGTTTTAAAATCGCAGTATTTTTCATTTTTCATAGTTATTGTATAATTCCATTGAAATATAATCGATTTAAATTGCTAACATATAATAATTTCAAATTGTAGTTGAACCTTCTTTAATTTTTACAACTGTGCTATTTCTCCTATTTTAATTTAAATTCAATTAATTATAAAAAAAAGTATGTATAAGCACGCAATATGTGCACTGATGTACTAGTAGATAATGAATTGTGAGAGAGCTGTAAGTTTAGTCAATTATCATATTTTGAATTTAATTTTAAGGATATTTGATTAAATTTATTCATTTTAATATTTAATTAGAAAAACTTGAATTTCATATGTCTTAAAATTGATAAAATATCGGTATTTAATCCGAAACTTCCGACAGATGACATGCCGATTTTATCTGACGTTAGGATCATAAACAGGTAGCTCGCAACTATCCCAAGCACTATTGTTCTCCATAAATTTTTTTGATGATTTAAGAAAAAAAATAATCCATACACAATAGTAATACAATCTTATCATTCGAGCAAGCATTTCCTAATCATGGTTCTTACAGATGGGATGAACCAGACAAAAAACAAACAATGTAACCAAAAACGACTACAAAATATTTTTATTTGATTTTGAGCATCAATTGTTGGGAAAAAATGGATAGTTGGCCTGGTTAAAGTAATCGAGGATGTAGTAGCCTATAAACACCTACCGAGAGTACCTAATATCATTCTTAATCTCCGACGACTAAGATCTTGAAGACAAAGAAGTTTGTATGCCAATCGGAGAGATTAGTTTGTTGACCTATTATTAGAGGACAACCGTAAAACTGGTTCGTCGGCAACGACCGGTCGTGGGTCGCATGTGAAGGAATGGAGTAAAGGCAGCTAGAGCTTTATACTTGGGGAGAGTATAAAAAGAAATAGTGAGCCAATAGTAAAAGACCACCAGCTTGGTTTCTAATTTGTATGGTATTATTTTAAAAATAAACTAACTAAAAAATTTAAAAGATGATTTATTTTGTCTTTAAAACTAAATTTAATATCATTAGGTATAGTTTGGTAAGTAGGATAAAAGAGGGATTGATAAACAATTCTCCTTTATCTCACTCTTGGTACTTTTCTGGAAAGCCATGATAATATCATGAGTCCGTGATAAATAATTTTATATAAGGATAAAATATCACTTTTATGAGGTGTGATAATTTTAATATAATGATAAAAACACCATAAATGACTTAATTGCCCTCAATATATAAAAATCGTAAACTCTATTGTTCTCTCATTTTACTTGTAGGCAGAATTTAAAATCAAATAAATATTTTTATTTATTTTATATACTATATAATATGATAAATATATAAATGAACTCGAGATAATTATATAAATGATTTGTATAAATCTCAATAAAATTATTAATATCACTCGATTAACCTTGAAAATTTATATTTGACTTGACTCGCAAAATTAAGGGCTCAATTATCATATTATATAATATATAAAATTAGGTAAAAAAATAAATAAATAAATCATACAAGTACTGTCGACGCATGAACAGATAAGAAATATAAATTCAAGCAACAAATTTAAAATTATAAAATTTATTATAATAAGGTTAATTTTGTCATTACAATCTAATATATAAATTTAGTCACTCTTATTAAATAATACCAAACATTAAATATAATTTAATAATACCAAACATTAAATATAATATCTTACATCTTATTTATCATTAAACTATCTTAATATTATATATAACATGTTTATCCTATCATGTATACCAAATTATGCCTAATATATATCACATATTTATCCTATCATATGTACCAAACTATGTTTCAAAGTATTCTACAATAGATAGATAGGTTTATATAGAATAATATTCACTGTGCACTTTCGATATATACATTCACTGTGTTTGTACATACTTACAAAACCTTGTTCCAAATTTGCAAAATTTCGTGCCAACAAGAAGAAAACATTCGATTCAAGATGCCGGGATTTACAAAAAGAATGGGAAAAACAATAAAAATATACGCTCCCAAGAAATCTGCTCAAGAAAGAGACCCTTTCTCCATCGCTTTCTCCTTGTATTTCATGGCCCCACCACCCTTCAATCCCACCTGTGTGGCAATGGCATATAATACAATGCTTCTCCTCCTCCTTCCACTTACAAAAAGCTTGAGAGCCATGTCTTATCTCTCACACAGACACGCACTGTTACTTTCACTTTTTCCAACCTTTGCTTCTTTCCTCCCGTCTTTCAGACTTTAATGGCTGCTTCCCACATCATTTTGCTCCCATTGTAATGAGTGTTGGTGGGTTTCCTATCTGGGCCACTCTTTTTTTGGTCGGTTTGGAATTAGATACGTTTTCCCACCTAAGCAGTAAAGTTCCATCTTTCTGCATTTTTCTTGGTTTGCGTTTGTGGGTATGCTTGTAAATGCTGCCAAGATTTAATCTTTTTCCCTTTAGCTCTTTGTTCTTGTTCTAAAGGTGTAGTGTAAAACGTGTGTGATCTAATTATTGTGACAAATACCGGATTCCCAGAGAAAGAGTTTATGGGGAGTTTTCATTTCACAAATGGGCTTCAAATTTTATGTTTGAAGGAATATGTTGTTGAATGTTGAGAATTTAAAGGGATTAAAGATTGGTCATCGTTATAGCCTTTGAAGCATGCGTACACATAGGTCGCTGCTTGATTGTTTGATGTGATCATATTATATTATTATTCATATAAGATTTCATTGAAGGCAAGTTTGGATGACTTGCATATTTAATCAAATCTTAAATTTCTCAAATGGATGAAAAATTGCAAGAAATTTCTGGTAAAATAGTTCTAATTATAGTATGCATTTTGAATCTTAGGTAGAAACAGAAGATCCATGAAGGTAAAATGCTGTATTCTTGAGAGAAACAGAAAGTTACATTAACTTGAGCTATTCTCTTTTGTACATCTGTCTGTATGTCAGATCCATTTTCAGGTAACAATCCTAATTTGAGAAATTTCATTTTAATTTAGTTCTCAAGTACTATATATACATACATAGAATCTTTGTTTTCCTTGCTGATTTAGTTCTTTTGTGTCTTTTCTGTGAGCTCAAGAGTTTTTGGGTGTAAAACTTAAGTACGCGTTACATTGTCAAAATAACTGTGAATGAAATTTGAAGAAATTTTTATATGACAAGAGATCGCGGTTTCGAATTTTGCCATGATTAGAACATTTTCTATAAGTACATGCTTTTGCTTCTAAATACAAGTTTTTTCATGAAAATATTATGATGTGGAATGGAAGTTGATTTCTTTAGATAAGACGAAGCAGAGCATTTTTTGTTGGCTGACATAATGAAATCAATTCATAGCATATCTACGGAATTATTCCTGAATTAAAGCTGAAATTTTTATTGTCTAATTGTTTGTGGATACCAACATAGTTTGTCTTGAAATATTAGTCCGAGGGAGCTTCAACATTTTTATATCATGATTTTTCAAAACATTTAACAAAAGTTCAAGCCTTTTTTGAAGCCCTATGATGAATTTCTAGAGATGGACTCATGTTTATCTGGATTATTTGATATTGGCTCTGAGTACCTTTTTCCCTCTTTTTTTTTTCAACTTAGTTCATCAATTGTCAATTAATTTTCCGTCCCTGTTATTTAGCTTGCAGCGGATAGATGACTAAATGATTGCATGATACTGAAGTGAAAACATCACTTGTTATGGCTAAGAGATCAAAGAGACGCCCATTACGGGGTGAAAGGAATCAAGCAAGTTGTATATGGGGTTTAATTAGCATATTTAGATTCGGTCATGGTCGTTCCACCAATAGATTGCTTGGAAATAGAATGCGAACAAGCAAGCAATGCGTTGGTAAGATTTACACCTGCAGGTGTTACTCTTTTCCTAGAATCAAGGTTATTTTTAATCCAATACCTGTTTTATTTTAACTCAAGCCCTGTGTTTCTGCAGTTTCTCCTTCGAATACAAAAAGAATTCTATCTGGCCATGCTGAAAAATCTGAAGTTCTATCTGGCCATCCTGAAATATCTGAAGTAGTTTCTGTAAGTTTAGGTATCTTTTCCTAGTTGAAATATTATTTATCTGTCTGCTTTATTTATTTCATTCAGAATTTCAGGATGTTGAAGAAAAGAAGATTGCAATGGCTGTTGTCGAGACTAGAGTGAAGGAAATTATGGAAGAGGAAATGTTCAACGAGCAAGGCTCAACAAAGCAGTCAGATTTTTCTGATACAGGTTTCGAGCAAAATGATTCGCGAAAAGGATCTCAAGTAAAAAAGAATCATAGGCGAAAAAACAAAGCGTATGGCAGTTACTCAGACAATATGGGAGTTTCCAAATTTGGTGCTGAAATTTGCTTGATGCCTGAAGAATCTTGTGAAGCCCATTTGCGAAAATCATCAGACTTTCTTGATCTTGAAATGACTATGGAAGAGTTAGCATTCTGGATTAATCAGAGAAACGCAAAGTGCACGAATCGTGATTTATGTAGCAAACCTGATAGTCCAGCTGGTCATGCTGTCGTGGCTAGAGAAAATATAGTTGCAGCAATAAAGGCACTCGTAGAACAGAGAGTAAATGACTGTATAAATTTAGGGGAAGGAGGGAAATGTCGTTCGAAAGAATTAATGGATACCTTCGGTTCAAACGAGGATTTGTTCTTAAAACTGCTACATGATCCAAACTCTGCTCTGACCCAACACATACAAAATTTAGAAGTTGCTAGGTTCGAAAAAGACCAAAAGCTCGGTTCAGTGACTGGAACCCAGTTGTCTGAAGAAAAGCCAACCAACTTAAAAGATGATGGATTTAGTAGCCGTAAACAGCTCAACTTCTTCCGCCGGAGGACCAAATCTCTTGATAGCTTCACTTCTGAAAGAGATGAGGAAATTGTAATCTCAAAACTTGGATCTAAAAGGTTACATAGCCCTGATACTGCTATCAGATATTCACCACATTCACCATGTAATGTTGCTAACAATGCACACAACGAGAGAAATAGGTCCCAGTTCTCTTTCTCTGAAATTAAAAGAAAGCTTAAGAATGCAATGGGAAAAGAGAGACATGGGATTTCTTATGATGGCAGTATCCATGAATCTTGTTCTAAGCAACAAAATACGAACAATAACGAGGATAAAAGTCAAGTGGTAGAAAATTTTAGCTGGAGCTCTCCTAACAGGAACCATTTCTACTCCGAAAGATTTGCGAATCCATCTACCATTCTTAAGAGGTTTGAACAAGCCAGCAAATCAAGAGATAAGGGTTTGCAAGCGGTGAAGGAAACATGCCAATATCCAAATTTTTGGGAATCTAACATCTATAGTGAAGCTAAGAAGCATCTCTGTGAAATGCTGAATAATGGAGTTGTAAATGCAGAATCAACGAGTCAGCAGCTGCCCAAATCCTTAGGTGGGATTCTTTGTCTACCTGAATATAATAGTTCTCCTTTCTGCACCCCGAGAAAACATGTAGACGACGTCTTCATAACTGCCCAGATGAGATTATCTCCGCGTGGCATAGTTACAAACAATGTTAGTGGGTTAGCACAAGAAAATCATATCACTCAAGCAAGTTCAGATAGGAAAAGCAACGAGACTATGTCATATCCCCTTTGTGATAAAGTACAATCTTCCAACACGAATATCAATGTTCCAGGCCGGGAGGATCATGATAATTCTTCAGAAGTTCAATCCTGTGCAGAGCATATCACTGTTCGGGAAGGTGAATTTTGGTTATACAGTAAAAATGGTTGTAAAGTCCAGTAACTCCTCTCGTTAATGCTGAGTTTTTTTCTTTGAGCTACAGTTCCTAGTTATTCTTCAAAACTTTTGGGGATCAAAGAAATGACTGAATCAAGGTCTGATGAAGCGGATGGAATTATTAGTATTTCTAGCGAGCCACCCCGCAATGCAAACCAAATAGATGTTCAGAATGGAGACACTCGGGAAGTTGACAGTGAAGAAAGTTCTCCCCAATGCCTGAAAGATTCTAACCAAGGATTCAAATTGGTGAAAATTCCTATTTGTTGATTCTATGCTCCCATAAAATTTCATTAGTGTCTTGTTCTCCTTTTCATTTTCTTTGAACGAGTGCCATTTTCTTGATATTTTCAAGGATTTATTTAGAGAGGATCAAATGCTGTCTCCTCCAGTATTACCCCCTGTGCATTCTCCAGGAGCCGTGGAGACCAAAGATTCTGAGGATGCAATTGACAATACAGATCGAGCCAGTCCCATATCTGTTCTCGAGCCATTATTCACAGATGATGATATCAGTCCTGCAAGCACGTCTCAACGAGGTTAGATTCCTCATAAATAATTTGGGTTCTCTTCACTTTCTATCTTTCATCTTGATGTTAACTAAATGTGGCATTCAGTTGGAAAAGAAGTTGAACCTCGACAAATCCATTTCAAAGAGCAATCTTGTGCAAGTGAACGAGGAACTTGTATGAAAATTTCGCTTGAGGGTGAAGAATCAGCATTTGAATATGTGGAAGCTGTGTTGCTTGGTTCTGGATTGAACTGGGATGAATTTCTTTTAAGATGGTTCTCTCTCATTGAAGTTCTCGATCCTTCATTGTTTGATGAAGTTGAGTTATTTTCTAGCCGACCGCGACATGATCAGAAACTTCTGTTTGATTGTTCTAATGAAGTTCTAAAGGAAGCGTGTGAGACACATTTCGAGTACTCGACTGGGAGATCAAGTGTTTCACATAATATTCTGCCAGTTCCTACAGGGATGGATCTGATTAACAAGGTATGGAAGCGAGTCGAATGGCATCTCTTTTGGCCTCCTATGCCTCATTCTCTGGATCAACTTGTCAAAACAGACATGGCACAATTTGGAAAATGCCTGAACATCCAATTAGATATTGAGCTTACCTGTTACGATATGGGGGAAACGATTTTTGATGAACTGGTGGAAGATACTGTTCTGACCTTCATTAATGATACTATCATAGATGATGAGTTCATGATACTTGGATGAAAATGTAACAGTCCTATTTAGTCCTCATTTGGAGAGAGAGGCTTGACGTGGTGAAGCTTATGGACATACGGTAATGCTGACTAGTGTGGTACTTTTTCTTGATTTTACGAGTTCGCGAATAAATGATCGTTTTCTTTTCCAGTTTTTCCCATGAATGGGGGATACCGCGAGTGATTTTCGGAGCGTGTAATACAACTTCCATACATTTTCAGTAAATCTAACCTGATAGGAGGAGAAACAAGGTGTTGGTGTCGGGTGCTATATTTTTCTTGATTTTGTGACTGTTTTAGCGAGTGTCTGCATTCATATGTTTATAGTTCTGAGTATATATTTTGTTTTGTAATGAAAGAACGAAAAAGATGAGTTGTAAATTGAAAGTTATGGCACAGGTATGGTAAGTAAAAATGTCAGAATGGAAGAAACAAGTTATTGATATTGCTGATCATTAGACTCAGATTTCACTTAAAATTTATTTGCAAGAAGAAAAAAGGATTTTAAAACGAGATTTTTCACTTAGCTTTATTTTTTTAAAAAACTTACTTATACTTAAATGGAATAAGAACATCGAACTATGCATGATACAATACTTGAAAAAAATGGACGCAAAATGTAAAAAATTTATTTAGAATTTATGTACGATGGAACCCATCTGAACTTCCATTGCATAATTTAGTGAACATAAGCGTCCATTTCCTCCTATCCATGTCAACAGTTGTATAGTCCTGGCATTGAATGAAGGAGCTAACTATGTCAAAGATTCTCATTTCCATTCTGAATACTCGTGTCGATCAAGAGGGCTCGTATTGCTCGAGTTCGAATCACATAAGGCGCGAGCCATTCGAATCACATAAGGCGCGTGCCTACTGGCTCGTAGTCGTGTCTACTCACATTGTTTGTTTCATGTTCCTAGGAGTTCTTGAAAAGCCTAGTCATGTTTGTTCATGGTTTTTTCTACAAAAAAGAACATCATCAATCCAGGCAACAATGTCGAATGCCAAACTTTCCAACACTCTGGAGTAGCTCTCTAAAATTACTTGTCCTACATCCTGCATTCGCGAACCAAATCAATATTTTCTGTGTCGAAATGAGTATCATGTCGTTCGATTAATTGGAAAAGAGACTTACCATGTTGTACTGGATTTTACACATATCCAAGGACGGACCACCCCAAAGGCTGGGTGGGCTTCAGCCCAGACTATATTTTTGGGCCAAAGTAGTAGTATTGATTAAGTTTTTTTTAATTATATTTTAACCTTGTCTTTTTAACTTAGTAAGTTTTTTGAGCTCATTTTTTAGCACATTTCTTTGAGAGTATTTCATAGCCATCTCACAAGTGCCTTCTTTCACCCCATGATCAAAATATTTTATGGCTACGTCTCTGCACATATCCACTGTAATTTGTGAAAGTTTTGGGTATCTGAATTTCAAACATAACAATAAGGTATCGGCTCTGCCTGCTAAAAGATGATTCTTGTCACTTCGATCTAAGTCAGACACGAGGTCCTTAACCATGCCCCATGATGATTTTGAGTGAGCCATCCAACTTTTATGGCGCCAATTGTACATGAAGGCCTCGATCTCGTCCGCCAGTTCGAGGGCTTCGCGTTTCGAACTTATGTTGAGTGAGTGAAGAAGATGACCAGCTGAGAATTTCACAGCATTGTACATGTATTTGTAGATTGCATCTCCTACACTTGCTTTTCCACTCTACAATCACACAAAACCAAATCATAAGGCAAGATTTAGAACATTCCAAGTGATAATAATATTTAACATTTCGAATGGAATTTATTACCGTAGGAAGAGAGGCCGTGTACGATTCTTGAATTTGCATTTCAGCAAGAATGCCACTGTTTATAGCCATTGCAGCCTTGTGGATTTGGTTGGCAACATCCCCAAAAGGAAATGACAGATCCTATCCTTTCGAATTTCGAATATTTACCAGTAGCAAACTTCGCACCTGTTTTCATGTGTTTCCTACTTTCATGAGCTCGAGCCACATAGAGCTCGGCTCGTTTGTGTGGCTCGAGTTTGGCTAATTTATTGTGTTGTCTATATTGATATCTGATTAAAAGAGAATATATAGAAGTAATATAAAATGAAAAGACTGTTTCTTAAACTTTCATATCTTATTCAGTAGACGGATTCGAAATAAGCTTGTTTAACGAGCTAAAAATGAGGTTGTTTAACGAGCTCGTTTAACGAGTCGAGCTGAAGTCAGACTCGTTAAACACGATAAACGAGCTATTAACAAAACGAGCTTGTGTAATTTCAAAATGAGTCGAGCTCGAACATCATTATAAAAGTTTAAATCACGTTCGAGCTTATAGATACCTTAAACGAGCCTAGCTCGAACCTAATATTATTCAGCTCGGTTAGATTACCTCCATACTTATATAAGATTACAGGGATGACGTGAATGTACAGTACTTGTATCAATCATTATCATAATTACGAGTGGTAAAAATTAGTAATGGAATTTAAAAAAAACTAAAATCATCCATTAGCTCATACAATTCTATGGCGTTACCAAGATGCAAACCGTGCACGGCAATTTTTTTAAACCTCCGTAAATTGTAATAAAAAATATTATTAATAATTTTATCAGTTATTCTTGCGCTTGTCAACAAAAAAATTTATTTCTAAAAGAAATTATATTTTTCCACCATTGCAATTTCCAAAGACTTGTAATTGTCCTGCATATTGATTTACCATCATCTTTCTCCTCTTGCCTGATTTCTCCATTTTTCATCTGCAAAGCTATCTATAAATAAATAAATAATAATAATAAAAGTGAAGAAAATATCGTAAAATACTTCGAATTCGACACGCCTCAAGTCGAAGTCGTGACTAACCAATATTCTCATTTTACGAAAACGATTAATTCAAATTATTATAAGAGTCTGTTATTGTCGGTAGAAGAAAAGTCAATAAAGTTGACAGTATTCAATGAACAGCTGAATTTGTAAACAAAAACGTGGTTGGCTGAACTTATACTGGATCAGGGGCATTAGAGTGAAACTAACATTTGGGATAAACTTCAATCCAAGCATCATTTGGCCTTGTAAGTGTCATCAGCAAGCACCACATTGAATGGAGATGGATTCAATTCAACCAACGCTTTGTAATTTCCTTCCACAAATACTCCTTTGAGGAAAACTCTATTTCATGGATAAAATAAACCCATAAATCTTTTAGAAATACATATGAGAAATTAAAGAGTGCTGATTATTATTGTATTTTCGCGCTTTTTAATTTAATAAATAAATAAATGAAAATAAGACATATATGGCAAAAACTTGTGTGAGACGATCTCACGAGTCGTATTTTGTGAGACGGATCTCTTATTTGGGTCATCTATGAAAAAATATTACTTTTTATGTTAAGAGTATTACTTTTTGTTGTGAATATCGATAGGGTTGACCCGTCTCATAGATAAAGATTCGTGAGACAGTCTCACAAGAGACTTACTATATATACATATACACTCCATTTGGTGAAATTCTTACATCGTTTGACCAAAAAATGCACCTTCGGTAAAGTATTCCTCGTCCACAATTTTGAGTTTGAGGTAACCGTGAGTTTCCAGCTCCGATCGTGATAATTCGAACACAAACTTCTCATTCCAGTAAATTACGTCATCATTTACTGCAAAAAAACGACATTAAAAAATAATAATATTATCTTCGTAATAAGTTCAAATTAGATAAAATAAATAAAATTAAATTAAATCAATCGAGATAGATTCAAAAATATCGATGATCTGAAACAAACCTGTTGCAGTCTTGCTTCTACGTATTTGGCCACAACATTCAATATTAACATGGTAAGCTGAATTCCCTATGAATATATAAGATTTTTTTAACCAAAAATTAATTATATATATCAGAAAAACTCATATGTGACGACCTTGATCAATTTTGTGAAAAATATATTCTATTTGAGTCACAAATGAAAATTTATTAATTATTATTGTAAATATGAGCATAGTTGACCTATCTCACGAATAAAGGTCCGCGATACGGACCTACTCTATATATATATAGTGAAATAAAGAAAATTTACCAATTTTATTGGTATTTTTAATGCCTTCAGCGCTGACAAGAAGAACTTCAAGCATTGCACCTTTCATTTTATTAATTTCGAGAAATATAAATCGTGTTCCTGTTACTATATTATTATGATTGAGATTAAAAGGGACTTTTGCAATGGGAATTTAATTTCATTAAGTGAATGGAATTTAATATCTCCATTAAATGGAGGAGTTACAGCTTACAATATCATATATTTTTAATTTTTTAAATTAATAAAATTAGGCCATTTAATACTTCCATTCTTATGTAACGATTTTTGGATAATTAATAGTATTTTAGTATATTCCAATATATTGGACATGTTTCACCAAATTATTTAATTGATATCGGATTTCATTTTATTTTGTTTAGTTGAAAAAATAAATTTTATAATAAATTTGAAAATTGGTCAATGTTATTGATAATTTGTCAACTTCTATAAAAACGTTAGGGACTCAGAAAATCTAATGATATGATAATAGGAGAAGATACTCTCAGTGTAGCACTAATAATCCGAAAGATAGAAACCGTTCATAACTGTAAATTATCTTTTTCATAAAAATGTTCAAGTTTACGAGGAAATTAAATTTATATGAAAAACGTGTTTTGTTTTTGTGATTGATTTTATCTTCAAAGTTTAATTAATTTTTATATAAAACTCTAATAGATTATTTGAAATTTAATTTCTACCGATAATGTATACGACTGATCATATTAATTTAGAGTGGGGGGGGTTTGAATTTTATATCGTGCGACTAATTAATTTGGTTTATATTTATAGGTAAAAACTGATAATAAAGGAAAATTCAGCTGATGAAGAATGAAGTTTGTTCACCACGCCTTTATTACAAATTCATAGCACCTTTTTATAGCCATGAAAGAAATAACAAACCTAAAATTTCTCCTAGAATAAAGGTAACAAAACGTTTACGTCAACTACAGCTAAGGAAAGATAGGACTTCTTGACTAAGTCACTAACAGAAGACTTAAAACCAAACAAAATTATTTTATTATCTCAACAATCCATCTCTTAAACTAAGTCCTTCAGACTTTAGTTTACTTATGAAAACTTCACTCTTAGTGCAGACTCCCATTAAGCTCCTCAAATATTGAAAGGGGGTAGACTTGAGAGGCTTTGTAAATATACAGCAAGTTGCTCTTCACTTTTGCAAAACCTTAGCTCAATTGTTCCAGCATTGGTGAGATCTCTTAGGAAAATAAAACTTCACATCGATATGTTTGCTTCTTTCCGTGTAGCACAGGATTTTTTGAGAGTTTGATGGCTGAGTTGTTATCACAAAAAATTACAGTGGCTCCAGCTTGCTTAAACTGTAACTTTGCAAGAATGTTTTCTTAACCAGATTGCTTGACAAGCACAAACTGTTGCTGCTACATATTCAGCTTCCGTCGTTGACAACGTGACGATTGGTTGCTTCTTGGACGACCAGGAAACAGCCCCAGTCCCTAAGATGAAAACATAACCTGAAGTACTCTTCCTATCATCTTGATCCCCTGCAAAATCACTGTCAGTAAAACCAAATAAATCGTATTTTTGGTTTTTCTTATAAAACAACCCATAATCCTTCGTTCCTTGCAAGTAACGAAGGATCCTTTTAGCTGTTTGCAAGTGCATTTCGGTTGGATTCTCCATATATCTGCTGATCAAACTCACAGAATACATTATATCTGGCCTTGTGGTAGTTAGATACATCAAACTACCCACAATTTGCTTGTAAAGCTTGTCGTTCACCTTCTTCCCTTCATAATTCTTGTTTAGCTTTACACCAAACTCAGCTGGAGTGCACACAGGATTGCAATGTTTCATTTCAAATCTGTCCAGAATTTCTCGCACAAATTTCTTTTGAGAAATGAAAATTCCATCAGTAGACTGATTTATTTCTACACCTAAAAATTATCTCATCATGCCAAGGTCTGACATTTCAAACTCAATCATCATAGACCTTTTAAACTCTTCAAACATGTCACCATCATTTCCAGTATATATAAGATCATCCACATATAAACAAATCATAAGCATTTTCCCTTGTTGTCCAGTTTTAACAAAAAGTGTGTGCTCATAAGGGCATTTTTGAAAACCTTGTTTCAAAAAATAAGCTTCAATGCGACTATACCAAGCTCGAGGGGCTTGTTTTAGTCCATAAAGAGCTTTTTTTAGTTTATACACTTTATGCTCATTTCCAACCTTAATATAGCCCGGAGGTTGATCGACGAATACCTGTTCTTCCAAATCTCCATGTAGAAAAGCTGATTTAACATCCAGTTGATGAATAGGCCATGAATTTTGCGCAGCCAGGGCAATCACTAATCTGATTGTGTCATGCCTTACTACCGGTGCAAAGACTTCCTTATAATCAACTCCATACTCTTGCTTGTACCCCTTAGCCACTAGACGTGCCTTATACTTGTCAACTTCGCCATTTTCGTTTAATTTTGTTTTAAAGATCCATTTCACACCAATTGTTTTGATTCCTTTTGGAAGATCACACAATTCCCAAGTACCATTTTTGTTTATGGCTTTTATTTCATCATCCATTGTCTTTTGCCATTTTGGTTCTTTGACAGCACTTTCAAAAGTTGTAGGATCAGAATCTGCATATAAAGCAAAGTGGGTGGCTAAATCCTCAATTTGATTAAAGTGACTCACCTCATAGTCTTCCATCCAAACAAGTCTCTTTCTAACACGACTAGCATTAGTTGCTGCTACAGTAGTATCTTCACTGGTTTGTGAAGTTTCAGCAATGGAAGATGTTGCATCTGAAGAAATTTCATATGCAAGTTCTTCTTCTTCTTCAACTTCATCATCAACAATAATTGGAGTAAGCTGCTCCTCATTCCAATTCCAAGTGTTCTCCTCATCAAAAATGACATCTCTGCTAGTAACAATTTTTTTGTGGAAGGGTTAAACAATTTATATGCTTTAGATGTTTCACTTACACCCGAGAAAGACACATTTTTCACCCTTCGCATCCAGCTTATTTCTTTTCACATCTGGGACATGTGCATAAGCGATACAACCAAAAACTTCGAAGTGATCTACAGAAGGTTTTCTCCCACTCCAAGCCTCTTCAGGTGTCATATTTTTCACAGCAAAAGTAGGACTCCTATTTAAGACATGGATGCTCCAATTTCCTGCTTCTGGCCAAAAAGTCTTTGATT